>NC_134327.1:18388033-19588033 GCF_964195595.1 Calonectris borealis | reverse complement strand
AGTGGGCAGCCAGGCGCAGGCGTGCCCAGGGCTGGAGGGGCAGGGAGGGGGTCAGGGTCCTGTGGGACCCCCAGTGAGGGCAGCAATGCTGCAGCCCCTCATCCGCTTGCCCATGCCAGGAGTGGGGCTCTTCATTGTGGCACACTGTTCCAAATTTTGCAACTGGATTTTTTTCTATACTGGTGGAGCTACGAGCTAGGATCAAAAGCCCTGGCTAAATCATGCAGGATGGTCTGTGCAGGAGATTTGGTGCAGGCCACTCCGACCCTAGTCCCACCACCACACCATCCTGTTCCCTCACCTATGCTTCCAGCATGGACCCGGAGACCACCCAGAGACAGCCCTTTGCTTTGTGCTTCTCTCCAGTCCCATCCTACGTCGCAGAGGGCTCCGGAGCCTGCCAGAGATCTCCCCAGCATAACTGGTATTCAACATGCTCTTTCTTCCTCCATACTTTTCCTTAGTCCTGCACAGGGAGTCCTCCCTTCTCTGTCGGTGGTGCCTAAAGAAGAAAGGCTGCTCCCACTGTGCTTCCTGCACAAATCAACCTAATTACCCGTTCCAGTGGCATCTAATGAGCTTAAAGCTTTCATGGCCAGCGCCTCCTTCCCTCCCTGCGGGAGACACAGCTTCAGCCGGGGGTGTCCTTAGCTAAAGAGCTTTGACAGTGGCGGAGGAACAAGAGGAAAAACCTTTGGGGAAGAGAAGAGCATCGTTGGTGTTGCTGAGGCTGCCGAACACAGAGCTGTTAGTCACGGGCAGGGCTCTCAGTGTGTGCTCAAAACCCCTGCCACGTGAACGAGGCTGGATGCTGATGAAAGGGGGATTTGCTGCTGCAGGTACCTCATTGCTTCCAACCCCATGTCCTGCAGCACCGCGTGCACATGCAGATCGGGCTCAATATCACAAACACTTTCCCCATGCTGCATGACATGGTTGGCAGCATGTTTGCGTTACTGTACAGGGCTGCTGGTAGGTGCAATCCCCGTGATGGAGGAAGACACCAGCAGATGCTCCTCGTGATGACATCTCTGGGGTGCACAAGGGTCTGGCTACTTGTCCATGCTGGCTGTCCCCGAACTAGCTCTTCTGGGGAAGGATGGCTGTCGTGGTTTAACCCCAGCCAGCAACTCAGCCCCACCCAGCCACACGCTCACTCCCCCTAGGTGGGATGGGGGAGAGAATCGGAAGAGTAAAAGTGAGAAAACTCGTGGGTTGAGATAAAGACAGTTTAATAGGCAAAGCAAAAGCTGCGCTCGCAAGCAAAGCAAAACAAGGAATTAATTCACTCCTTCCCATCGGCAGGCAGGTGTTCAGCCATCTCCAGGACAGCAGGGCTCCATCACGCCTAACGGTGACTTGGGAAGACAAACGCCATCACTCCAAACCTCCCACCCTTCTTTCTTCTTCCCCCAGCTTTATATGCTGAGCGTGACGTCATATGGTATGGAATAACCCTTTGGTCAGTCGGGGTCAGCTGTCCCGGCTGTGCCCCCTCCCAACTCCTTGCGCACCCCCAGCCTCCTCGCTGGTGGGGTGGGGTGAGGAGCAGAAAAGGCCTTGACTCTGTGTAAGCGCTGCTCAGCAGGAACGAAAACATCCCTGAATTATCAACACTCTTTTCAGCACAAATCCAAAACACAGCCCCATACTAGCTACTAGGAAGAAAGTTAACTCTACCCCAGCCAAAACCAGCACAACGGCCCATTCCCATCAGCAAACTGCTCCTCGCACTTGTCCTCCCCATGCCGCCTGTGCCCTGCGCCCGCCCTGAGTCGCCCCAGCACGAGCCAGGAACTGAGCTGAGGTCCCCGGTGTCTGCAGTGTCATTGCTGATCACTGGCACCGTTCCTTGCGAGACTCCTGGATCCCACGAGCTATTGCACTCCCCTTTCGGAACAACATCTCACCTACTGAGCAAGAATAAATTAACTTACTATCCCCAGAAACAAAAGTATCCACCTCATAGGGCTTCGGCGGGCACCGCTCTTCAGATGCCAGCTGGGACTGCCCAGAATATGCTGTGCTTCCTGCAAAGTTTGGCATCTTTGCTTTATTGCACCAGCTGTGAAGCCATTTCAGTGCTGCGGCACTAATCCATCAGCCGGAGCTCACCCGGCGCGAGCGTGACGTTTGCACTGGTGCGAGCAGGTTTCTGGGTTGCTAGGAGTGACTCACACGTGTGCACGGACCGTGTCTGTGGAGAGGCCCTAATATGATTTTCTCAAACTATGATTGGTTTCCCAATTTCTAAAAAGCCGTCTGGCAGGCTGGGCCCCCTTCCAAGGTTTCCTGGAAATATGAAGATGTTAAGAAGGTGCTGCTGTCAGAGGCGTTGAGTCAAGATCGAGCCCATCGCTCAGTCCAGCGTTGGCTGGGGCTGCCAGGCCAGGAGTGCGACTTCCTAAAATGAAGTCAAACCCACAGCGCCAGATTGCTTGCACACTCGGGGCTCAGGAGCTCGTGGCTGAATTCCAGCTTCACTGGTTCGTCCTACACACCCCCGCTTATTTTCAATCCAGCAACAAGTTTATCCTTCACTTCTGGTCCTGAGCTGTTGGTAATGTTATTTATTGCATGCTGCCATACTCCTCCCACGTTCACAGATGTATTTTGGGACTGAGTAAGGTGATTTCTGCACACGGAAGAATGGGAAGTGCTTGGGCACCTTTGATACAAAAGGCGCCGTGTCACTGAAGGCCGAGGGCAGGAGATGGGGTGATGCTCAGAGAAGGTGAGTTAGGAAGGAAGGATGATGCAAAGGCTCTAAGTGATAGTTTCATGCCGTGTCTGTCCCCCGGCTACTTGGCAGATTATTCATTGCCTTTATTAACTCTGTGTTAAATTACTCTTCTTTTCCTTTAATTTTTCAAGAGGTTTATTGTTTCATTTTGTCTGGTTTATCTTTAAAAGGACTTCTTGTAAAAGTAAAGCTTTCAGAAGTTGCTAGTGCAACACCCCGCAGAAAGAGAGCACCCATTTATTCCCAGCACAGGCACTGGGCAGTGCTAGAGGAAAAGGTCCCCATTACACTTAAACACAGAGTCTGGGCAGCACGGCCGCACTCTGCGGCTGGCAGACAGCTCTGCCTTCGCCGCTGAGCTCCCTGGCAGGGCACAGGCAGCGCTAACTGCCAGCTCAGCTGTGAACACTTGCCATTAGGAAATGGCCCAAGATCACCAAATCGCCTCCAGGCCAGTCAGCCAGCGGCCACCCGCCAGGACATCCCGAAGCTCTTCCCCATCTGACCCGCCGTCCCTGTGGGAGACTTCTCGTGACGGCCCTGTCTCCTGCACGACTCCCTCCGGCCACCCAGCCTCTGCCCGTCATTTTAGCCATTTCCATTAGGTGCATTTCCATTAGGTGCACATTTGCGAAGCGCCGGGAGGGCTATTGGGGATGCTCTGCAGGGCAGGGCAGGACAGTGCTCGGGGGGTGTTCTCCCAGCAAGGCCACCCCGAAGCAGTGTCAGCTGCCCGGCGGGGGCTGCGATCAGTGGACGTGGATGTATTTGCTAAGGGCACACTGTTTTATTTGGTGCTGTTGCAGCTTCATGGCTGCATCAGGCTGACCCGAGCAGAGGCTCCTGCTGCGACAGGGGAGCATGCCCAGTGCACTCTCACACTGCTTGCACTGCTCACACTGCTCGCACTGCTCATACTGCTCATACTGCTCATACTGCTCACACTGCTCGCACTGCTCGCACTGCTCATACTGCTCATACTGCTCATACTGCTCACTGCTCGCACTGCTCATACTGCTCACACTGCTCACACTGCTCATACTGCTCGCACTACTCACACTGCTCGCACTGCTCATACTGCTCGCACTGCTTATACTGCTCACACTGCTCACACTGCTCACACTGCTCGCACTGCTCATACTGCTCGCACTGCTCGCACTGCTCACACTGCTCGCACTGCTCATACTGCTCATACTGCTCACACTGCTCACACTGCTCACGCTGCTCGCACTGCTCATACTGCTCATACTGCTCACTGCTTGCACTGCTCGCACTGCTCGCACTGCTCACACTGCTCATACCGCTCACACTGCTTGCACTGCTCGCACTACTCATACTGCTCGCACTGCTTATACTGCTCACACTGCTCGCACTGCTCATACTGCTCGCACTGCTTATACTGCTCACACTGCTCGCA
This sequence comes from Calonectris borealis, assembly GCF_964195595.1. Classification (NCBI taxonomy): domain Eukaryota; kingdom Metazoa; phylum Chordata; class Aves; order Procellariiformes; family Procellariidae; genus Calonectris; species Calonectris borealis. The sequence goes on along the minus strand of NC_134327.1, from coordinate 19,583,873 downwards.
CTGCTCACACTGCTCGCACTGCTTATACTGCTCACACTGCTCACACTGCTCACACTGCTCGCACTGCTCACACTGCTCGCACTGCTCATACTGCTCATACTGCTCACACTGCTCACACTGCTCACACTGCTCGCACTGCTCATACTGCTCATACTGCTCACTGCTTGCACTGCTCGCACTGCTCGCACTGCTCACACTGCTCATACCGCTCACACTGCTTGCACTGCTCGCACTACTCATACTGCTCGCACTGCTTATACTGCTCACACTGCTCGCACTGCTCATACTGCTCGCACTGCTTATACTGCTCACACTGCTCGCACTGCTCATACTGCTCGCACTGCTTATACTGCTCACACTGCTCGCACTGGTCATACTGCTCACACTGCTCGCACTGCTCATACTGTTCACACTGCTCGCACTGCTCATACTGCTCGCACTGCTCGCACTGCTCACACTGCTCGCACTGCTCATACTGCTCACACTGCTCACACTGTGGCAGCATCTCATGGCCAGTCGGGCACCTGATGCAGGTGAAAGCATGTTTTTCTCCTGAGCTCAATTTCACTGATTAAAAATCAACATATTAAAACAAGAATCAGAAACACAAAGTGCTACCCCAGCTCGACCCTCTCCTTACAGACACACTGGCCTCAGTGCATTCTGCCTTCACGAGCCCGGCCAGTGGAAATAGATCTTTTAACAAGTTCTCCAGTCAAAAACTTTCCATTTATTCCATGGCAAGGTGCTGGGTCCGAAGCTGAGGGACCCCCGGGGACCACATGTCCTCACAGCCTCTTCTGGTCAGCCAGGGAGGGAGGTGCGAATTGCAGCCAGGGAGGAGGTGCGAATTGCAGCTCTCAGAAGAGAGAGAAAGGGTTCCTCATGCGGGTGAGACCTCAGGCCTTTGGGGTTTTAGAGGAGAACAGATGCCAGTTTATGTCTCTGCATGGATTTAGAATCATAGAATCATGGAATGCTTTGGGTGGGAAGGGACCTTTAAAGGTCATCCAGTCCAACCCCCTGCCGTGGGCAGGGACATCTTCAACCAGATCAGGTGGCTCAGAGCCCCGTCCAACCTGACCTGGAATGTTCCCAAGGATGGGGCATCGACCACCTCTCTGGGCAACCTGGTAAATGGCCACCACCCTCATTGTAAACAATTTCTCCCTTATCTCTAGTCTGAATCTCCCCTCTTTTAGTTTAAAACCATTTGCCCCTGTCCTGTCACAACAGGCCCTGCTAAAAAGTCTGTCCCCATCTTTCTTACAAGCCCCCTTTAAGTACTGAAAGGCCGCAATAAGGTCTCCCCGGAGCCCTCTCTTCTCCAGGCTGAACAACCCCAACTCTCTCAGCCTTTCTTCATAGCAGAGCTGTTCCACCCCCCTGATCATTTTGGTGGCCTCCTCTGGACCCGCTCCAACAGGTCCACGTCTGTCCTGTGCTGGGGACCACAGATCTGGACGCAGCACTGCAGGGGGGTCTCACCTGAGCAGAGCAGAGGGGCAGAATCCCCTCCCTCGACCTGCTGGCCGCATTTAGTTCAGCCTTGAGTCTCTGACACTTTCACAGATCCCTAATTCCTTTCCTTGTCACACCACGGATATACAGCCACGTGCTGGTTTTCTGCATGCCAAAAGCCTTGAAGGCATCTGGCTCCCCGCTTCATACCTGCACAGGACCCGCCTCTGCCTGCGCTGGCCTTGCCAGCACCGTGCCTGGGTGCCCCAGCGTGAAGCGGGGAAGTCTCCAGCACTCTCCTCCGGCAGCTGAGTGCTACGTGCCCTCTGCACCCCAGCTCCAGGTATGGCGAAGCCTCCACAGCTTCTTCAAGAGGCAACTGGATCCAGAGGAACCAGCATCACCCAGCGCCCTTGGAGCACGGTTGTGGTCCTGCCCTGCCTGATGCACGTGGGTGGTGTGGGCAGCCACCTCTGCCAGAGTGAAGATCTGCCCAGCGTCTCCTCGGCGAAGGGGGGAGAGGCTGTGAGCTGAAGCGAGCTGCAAGGACGGGTACCCCAGCCTGGCAGCGGGGCGCCTGGAGCTGCGAGGGCATCTGCAAAAGTTGGCGAAGGAGCATCGGCGCTGCAGGGGAGCGCTGGCCTGGGCGCCGGGCAGCGGAGCACCGGATTTATTGATGAGCCGGGCTATGCTGGTGACTCACAGTCACTGTCTGTACCTGGCAGTGACTCAGCTCTCGCTTCTCTGATGTGACACAAGCTGTAATAAAATCCCAGCTTGTTTGTCAAGAGGGTTTTTTTACCCTGCTTCCCACCCCCACTGCAGGGTTAAGGACATCGTTTACCAGTACGGCAGCAGCCGTCCCAACAAGGCTACATGCACAATTAAAAGCTTACTGGGAGCTTCCTGTCTGCTGGCCAAGGATCTGGAGGCTAAAAGGCCAGAGATTAGAGCGAGGCGTGGTTAAAATGCCATTAAATGAGAACAAGTCCAGACCCCACTGAGCCTGGGTTCGTGCCTCTGTGTGTGCGGCGGGGAGGGAAAGCCCCGTTCCTCCCTCCGCAGCTCAAATCTGCAGCTGGGTCTGGCTGAAGAATAAGCAACATGCGCCTGGCCAGAGACAAAGCGCTGGAATATCCCTGAGGTTTTGCAGCGGAGAGCGTGCTGCCGCCTTCGCTGAGCACTGCCAGTCTCCCAAAAGGGCTCATGTGGTTTCTTCCAGATGTTTTCCGGGAGCTCCCAACTCTAAAAGTTGACATTTCTGCCTTGGGCTTTGGCTTGCTCCGTCCCTCTTCCAAGAGCTCTCTGTCACCTCCTGAGCCACTCTTCAGCCTTTCAAGGACGCGCTCCTCTGGGCTGAAGGGCGTGCTGGGCTTTCCTGCTCTCTCTCCCAGACAACGCTCCGACCTCTGCGGGGAGGAAATCCCTTTTCTCCCACCATTTTCTCCTTCACAGCTCTCCTCTTCCTCACATCACAGTAAGTTTCCACCTTTCCTGCACAAGGCTCAGTTTCTCTGACCATGGATGCTGCGTTCTCTGGATGGGATGCTCACTGGCATCTCAGCCAGACGTAAGGTCTGCCCTGGAGCAGAAGATGTGGTCTTGGAGATACCCAGTTTGGATGCAAAACAAACCAGTGATTTTTACCGTGTGCCCACAAAACGCTGCTGTGCTGCTCTTCCACAGTGCCTGTGGCTGAGAGTGAGTCATACTTGGAGGAAGCAAAGTGTTAATATCCCAGAGAAACTCCTCCAGGGAGTTTCTACCCCAACAGAGCAACTCTGAAAATATCCCACTGGGGAGTACTGAAGGAGAACGGGATTTTTGACACTGCACAGCCTCTTCCTGCTAATATTCCTACAGGAGATGGTGTAGATCATTGTACTTAAAAAATAAATGCTACTGATGTATCTCCTAGGAGCTGCAGGAGTGGGCCTGAAGCGTGCTGCCCAGCACACGATGCAGCCACGGAAGAGGATGATGGTCCCGTCCCAAGGACTTCCCATCAAAATCGACCACCAGGTACAGCCTATGGACAGAGGGAGGAAGAAACAGCAAGGACAGGGTCCTGGTCAGCACGTGCAGCTTGACAGCAGCCGTCCTCGTCTGTGCGTCTTGTAGGCGATGCAAGAAAGGCAAGCGTTGAGAAAAGATCTGAAGAACGATGGGACGGGTTTATGGATATGTACAGGGACCTTCTCCAGAGCAAGGGGAATAAAAAGTCCTGTAATTATTTCCATCAGAGTATGTGTCCCTTACTAGAAGGCCTTGAATGCATCTCTGTATCCAGAAGCAGTCTGGATACAGAAATAAGAGTTCCCGTCACCATGTGCAGACAAAAGCTCTGAAGCTCCCGAGCCAAGGGACACTGTGCAGCAGCCCCAGCTCCTCCACCCGACCCAGCTCTTCTGCCTGCTGCCCACATCGGCAGCGCTGGCACCCTTGGGAGTGCTCTCGGTGGGGCTCTCGGTGGGGCTCTCTGCTTAACACTTGCTGTCTCTCCCCCAAAAGGTCAGTCCAAGGCTTTTTTGGATGTGATGTTTTGAAAATAGCCCTCAGATTGATGACATCTCTTTGCCCTATTTTTATCTCCTGTTTATGGGGCCAAGGCTTCATCCTCCCCTGTCCCTCTTCTACATACTTCCACTTTTGATGTTTTATTACTCCATTTATAATTAATTTAGCCTATATTTTTTGTTCAAAGGGTGGTCGGAGAGTCCAGTCCCTTCTTAACTTTTTCAGTGCTGCTTCCTCTGTAGTTAAGACCCTGTCCCTTAATATTAGGGTCAATGCATCCTTGGAAGATGAGCAGACAACCGAGTGTAACCACATTAGCACATCTTAAGGTCCTATCCCTCAGCCAAGCAAGGCGCTGGAAATGCAAAGAGCAAAAGGTTGGCTTTAACCCTGTTGCTGTTTTGTTCCCTGCCAAGCTGCCTGACGTTAATCTCTCTCGGTTGGCTCCAGCGGCAGAGGACAGCGTGTGTACAATCAGCGACCGGACCTTCCTTGACATGTGCTAGCTTCTTGATGCAGGTTAACCTGATTGCTCGCAATCGCCTTTCTGTAGCTTTGGCGAGCTGAGTTTGGTGAAGTGCCTCTCCTCATCAGCTTGCAGTCGCAGACTCTTCACAAGGTCCCACTTTAGTTCAGATTGCAAAATTTCCTTTGGTCCTGCTGTGGAGTTGACCTATGCATGCACAGTGGACATGTTTTCCAGATATCTACCATGAGTTTTCCAGATATCTACCAGCCCCGATGGAGCTACTCTTCCAACATCCTCCAGATGTCCGGAAAACCCAGACAAATGCCCCAACGTACCTGATTCCAACAAATTCCTAACTGGAAAAAGAGCAGGTGCAACTCTGGCTGTAATCAGCCCCGTGCACAGGGATGAATTTGGCGTGCAGGTACACGCTGCAGTGGTAGTAGGCTACCTCTGACAGCAAAATGGATCTGTTGCCATTCTAGATCAAATTTGGAAGAAAAGCAATCATTCCAGGCTGGCCTTCAAATATGAGGTTCTCCTCTGGACAAATTATATGGACTTCATGTTTGTGTATATTCTTTTCTTATCCTTCCCGAGCGAGTCACTCTTTCCAGATTTGTTGCTGGTGTCTCCTGCCGTGGATGCCAGCCGCTGCGGATGGCAAATGTAAGTTGCTGCCTGCGTGGGGGTTCAGCCTTCAATTTAGGGACCCCTTTAAATCCCTTCTGTGCATGAGATTACTATCTTTTTCCTATTCTTCTGCAGTAAACATGAAAATTCCCTTTCCCTGTAGTGGCACAATGATGTTTGAACTAAGCCGATTGGATTTAAGTCTGTGCGATGACCCAGCACTAAGAGGTTTTCACTGGTCGGTTCTAAAAAGCCTTCAGCAAAAGACATTCAGCTTCTATATATTCTGCCACTGAAGGCACGTTCCTGCTGCTGTAAAGGTCTTCAGAAAAGGGAGACAACAGAAAGCTCTAGACAACAGGAGTGTTGTGAAGAAGATTGCTGTGCTCTGTTGTCTCCTAACGAATGAGCGGAAGGGAGATCAGTGAAGCTGGAAGGCATGAAACCGAAAACTGATTACACCAGTCTCACGACGTCCAGCTGCGCTCACTCTGTTCCCTGCCGTGTGTTACCGCAGGAGGTAATGTTCAGCAGAAGACCCCCAAAAATAGGGGTGACCTTTACATGGAAGAGGTGCAGTGATGCTGCAGGACTTCCACAGCCAACAGCAAATTTTAAAACTTTTCAATTTCTTCCTGGGCGCAAAATGCCTCAGAAGCTCTCAGGTTTTCTCAAGAAGAGGGGGAGGTTGTCAGCTGGGGAGACACAGGAGAGCGAGCGGTATGGGGGTAAACCGCCCGAGGGTGCCCCCAGATCTGAGCTTTACTCAGTGGCTGAAACTTTTAAATGCATCTCAAAGTATCAGAAATCTCTGGCAGACATCCTCGGAGGCTGTCTATTAGCTCCCGTGCTTGGTGCCGTTGTCTCATGGCTGGTTTAATTTGAGAACTTCTCTCTGCTGGCTGAGGAAGCACTTTCTGGGAGAAGCGTGGACATGCTCCACGGCTAAACACGCACGTGCAGACACAGACCGAGGTGGCCGGTCTGGACAGCCGTGACGCTGCCCACACACCGCACCCAACGAGCTCAAGCAGGCTCTGCGTGCTAATGCGGAGCGAAGCTGTCACCCGCGGGCACGTCGCTGCGTGGAGCCCGAGGCAGAAGGCAGGGATGCACACCCTGCATTGGGGAGCTGCCAAAGGGGGACCTGCCACCGCTTCCGTGGCTCTCGGGTCACATCTCCCGATATTGCCGCAAGTGTTACACATCTCCTGGGGAGAGGAGCCCCATGAGACCGTGCCCACTGGGCCAGTGCCATCCAGCCAAGCAATATCCCTCCCAATCCTGCTCAATCCCCCCAGGTTTCCCGTCACCCCAGGAGACATCAGGGGGACGGCATAAGCCACCCCAGCTCAGGGCAGCCCTGCAGCTGCTCTGCACTGACCGTACTGCGAGCACAGTGGGATTTGATCATGACGGTGAGGCTCGTGACTCCCCCTCATGGTCCCGTTCCACTCCGATAAGGTCTAGTCCAAAAATAAAATGCTTATTTTTAATTGCTTTAACAAATTTTAGCCCACAAGAAAGGCAGCCACGAGTGGATTCAAACAGATCCTTCCTAAAAAATGCCACCCTTCATCAGGTCTCTTGTCCTGTCCTGGGATTGTCTTCATATTGTACAAGGATGGCCGTCCGTTTTAAGAAGTGACAGTGTGCCGTTTCTCTCAGCTCCTGCTTTAAGGACTCCCACGGCTCAGAAAACTTCGAATACCAAACTCAAGAAACCAATTTTCATGCTTAATTTATAACTCCAGAAGTGCCTATGTTCAGAAAAGCCAGAGCAAGTTAAGTGAAGGCAATACGGTAAGGGGTCATGCTGCTTTGTAGCATTTGATTATTTTTATTACAAATTGGTCAAGTGACTTGAAAACCCACCCACATGAGCAGTGACCAAACTGACAGTGTTTTCCCTGCAGGTCCCCTTGCGTTTGGCGACAAGCACGTGGCAGACCTGGTTTTGTGCATCCCACCTGCAGGAGAAGGAGAAGCCACTCACCAGAGCGGCTCTGTGGGTTGGTTTTCCCCTGGTCTCTGCTCCCACCGTGGCCTCCCCAAGACATAAATGTCCAACTATAAAAAACCAAATGACATAAAAATGCAGCGATGATGATTTAGAAATGCCAGCTGGGTCCTCTTAGCTTTACACCATGGGTGCTTCCTTCCTCCAGTCTCCTCTATGGTCACTACATCCCCGTGGGACCCCATGATGGGGGTGCCATGATGCACCGTAGCTTGTGTGAAGCATCAGGGCAGATACAGTCCCACCAGACAGCCCAGCTCTCTGGGGGAGGAGGGACACATGGACGACAGTGATGTGATGTGCTACTGCTGTGGAATTTCCAATTATTTGTGTTTGTTCACCTACTATACCCCCAACATTTTTGGTCAATTGGAAAATCTCAGTGTAAAGCTTTGGTAAGTTGGAGTATTTTTTTAATGCTGAAAAGTCAACACTTTGAGTGAAGAAGAATAGACTTTGCAAGATTTCTTGTCCCCTTTATCCCAGCAGGATCCCTGCTGCTTGGTGGGGCAGGCTGAACTAACCCAGTGTTGTGGTTTAACCCGGCAGGCAGCCAAACACCACACAGCCGCTCGTTCACTCCCCCCACCGCAATGGGATGGGGGAGAAAATCGAAAAAAAAAGTAAAATTCGTGGATTGAGATAGTTTAGTAGAATAGAAAAGGAAGGGAAAAAAATTAACAACAATAATAATAACAATTACAACAACAACAATAATGATAGAATATACAAAATGAGTGATGCACAATGCAATTGCTCACCAGCCGCTGACCAATGCCCAAACAGCGATCGCTACTTCCTGGACCACGCCTCTTATTTCTATACTGAGCATGACACCAAATGGTATGGAATACCCCCTTGGCCAGTTTGGGTCAGCTGTCCTGGCTATGCTCCCTCCTGGCTTCCTGTGCACCTGGCAGAGCACGGGAAGCTGAAAAGTCCTTGACTGGCAGGGCACTTAGCAACAACGAAAACATCAGGGTGTTATCAACGTTCTTCTCATACTAAATCCAAAACACAGCACTAGGAAGAAGTTTAACCCTGTCCCAGCAGAAACCAGGACCCCCAGTTCGGGCTTGATTCAGGGAATGGCTTAAGAACATGTGAAACTCAACAACTTCAGATCCGTTCTTAGCTCTGGCAAAACATTTCAGCATATGGTCTTGAACACACGCTTAAAATAAATCCCATGGAAGTGCTTTACCAAGCTGGGGCACTACCATGAGCCACTGCCTACAACCTGCAAATTCAGCCTTTATTGGGCACTTTTTGAAGTCCAGCAGAAGTAGATATTGCAAACAAAAGCTAATCAAGAGTAAAACCAGGCAGCAAAAAATGACCCACATGGCACAAGCTGGAGCCACGGCACCGATAACCAAGATGAGTTTTGCTGGGCTCTGGCGTGGCTTATGCTTTTCTTCCTCAAAAGTGCTTGCTGGGTGCCCTGTGAAGAATGATCATGACAGCCCTGCATAATGAAAAACCAGAGGAAACACCTCAATCAGCGAGTGCCCCCTGCGAAACCTAATCGCCGAGCCGGCCCCGCAGGACTTCTGCTAGGCAGCTCTTCAAGAAAATGTCCTCAGGACAGAGGACTCTGAGTAAAACAGTGATTTTGCTGTGAACAGAACAAGGAAATTATAAAGTCCGGAAAATGTCATTGCAGAGAGACCCAGCGCAAAAAGCTGCAGTGGTTTTGCATCGCAGGATGCTGGGTGTAAGAAGCGGTGAGGGTGGGAGGAGGGACCACAGCGCATCGCCAGTGTGCGCCGGGGACGGCATCCGCCAAGGGGTGCCCTTAACAGCCTCCGTGACATCTCAACGGCAAAGAACAAACTCGCAGGTGTAATTTTATTTTTGACTTTCTAAGTGGAATTCTGCAAAATGGAGAGTTTAAAAAAATTAAATATAATGTAAGAAGTACTTTTAAAGAAGTACTTATAAAGAAGTATTTTTAAGGAAGCGTGGCTGCCTTGTTCTTATTCAGTTAAAGGAAATTCGCCCAGTGAGAAATGCGGGTGAGAGCTCTACAGCCCTGGCAGCGTTAGCAAATGCCACTTCAGTTTAAACAAAACCTCACCGCTCGTCTCTCTTTTTTTCAGCTATCATATTTTTCCTGACTCCCCGGTTATTTTCTCCTCTCCGAAGCCTGAAAACAGCCTGTGTTTGCCACCAGCCGCTGTGCTGCCTCTTGCAAGACCAGCTTTCACCGTCCGTTCTCCTGCCGCTCTCCTGGAGGACCACACTTGTTCCACTACCAAGTGGCATCTTTTCCAGAGGGATGCCAGCAGCAGCAAGCCCTAGGAAAACCTATTACTTGCTAACACGTGCTACGAAGTTTCCCAAAGCACCCTCATTGCCTACAAATCCCACCATTTTTACTGTCCCCAGGTCGGCTACCATTAGATAGCTGTGGGTTTGCTTGGATTTTTAACATGCTTCAGAGTGTGCTTGATACTGTGCTATGACTTAGTGGAGATAGGTCAAATTTTTGACCTAATGTACTAGTTCTTTTAAATATGAAAGTGAGATTTTATTCCGTACCTGTTGCTTGGAGCGCGGGAAGAGCTCTCCGTAAGCGGTACGGGACAGAGAGGCACCGCAGCCGCCCGCGCCTCTAATGAAAACTGATTTTAGTCCAGCAGAAAGCCATAAGGAGGTAATGATCTCTGGCATTTTACCTTGATAATGTCATGGTATTTATAGTCTTTTTAATACATTTCATGCCATAATGCTGTTTTGTACCTGGTTTTCACAAGATCAATGAGAGAGAATGACAACCTTCCATAATTTTCTTCCACCTCCACAAGCTGCATATGTGCGGATTCAGGAAAAACGCGTTTTGCATCTCGCCGGGTGGGAAGCCCAGCCCGAGCGCGGTGCCGGGCAGTTGTTGTGATCACAAAGAGGAGAGGGCGGTGGGGGACACGCAGGGTTTCTTATCCTGCTGCATCTCAGCTGTCCCGCGTTGGAGCATCTTCCTTCCTGCCACCGCGTCCGAGCGTGCTTGCGGAGGCTTCCTCCTCAGCGCTGCCCGCTGGGCACCAGCGCCTTTTCATTTTGAGTGAAAAGACAGCAGAATTGCATCTTAAAATTAGAAGTCGGCATTCCACAGATGGTTTAGCTGCATCCTGGATGTCCAAAGCGCCGAGCCTTTCGGTCCACCTCAGTGGCTTGATCTGTGCATAGCACAGTCTGTATGTATTTGTTAGATGGGTTTTAATGTAATCACTAATTGTCGGGATTAGCAGCCGTGGGTAGCTTCTCCCTGGTCTCAGGGCAAGGCGGGTGACTGATGCACAGCCAGCAAATGGAAGAACAGGGAAACACGGGCAGGAAGGTCATGGGAGAGTTTATAAAGGTGACGGAGCCCATGGGTCTTATTCTTGGAATGAGAATAGGGGGTTTATAATGGGTAGAGTGCTCCGTGGGGGAGCCCGTGTCTCACCCGCGGGCCGTGCATCCCACCAGCTCCCGTCGCAGCCGCGAGCCTGCCTGCGCTCAGCAGGGAGGGCTCCGCAGCGATCCCCCATCCTCCCCCGACCGCAGGCTCCCCGCCCCGCAGAAGGAGCCACCTGGCCCCGGCGAGGCCCCGCTGCGGCGGGTGACGCCAGCCGCTCCTGCCCATCTGCTCCCGCTGCGCCGGCGCCTCGGCGGGACGGAGGGTGGGGTGGGCTGGGGGGGCTGGCATCTCCTCCACTTCTCTGAGGGAGGGAGAGCTGTGCCCCTGCCTCGTATGACCCAGCAGGCTCTGGCTGCCGGCTGGGCAACGCCGAGGGATGCTGCCGGGTGTCTCCCGGGCAGCTGCCAAGCAGGGCAAACCCTCTGCCCGTCCTCGCTGCCTGATGCCATCCCTGGCTCAGGCGCGGGCCGGCTGCCAGCACACGCCAGGCGGTTCAGCACAGGTCCAAATACATTTACACCCACCACCTGCACGGGCGGGCACGTTGTGTCCGGGCTGAACTTGGCCCCTCTGATCCTGTACAGGCACTGGCTGCTCAGCTCGCAGCTCAAGCCTCAGCTCTGCAAAGAGCGTGTGGAAAATGTGATCAAATCACTGGGTTTCTGTGCCTCAGTTCTCTTCTGCCAGGGAAAGAAAATACCCCCCTTTCCTTCGCAGCATGAGCACCTCCAGGCAGGGCTTGCAAAAAGGGTGCCTGACCACGGGTGAGTCTCCGGGCACCACTCCAATAACCTTGCTGCCAGCAAAGTCATTTATAATGGATTTTTTTCAGCCTTGTGGTAAAACCTGCAATGTTTTTAACCCCGGTTTGGGGCACCTGCCACCCCGTGTCACCGGAGGTTTGCTCCTGGGAGCTGACAGAACATGCCACACGTTGTAAAGATGCTGTTTTTGCAAGGAGGCTGAGTCGTTCATTTAAGACGTGCTCTGATGCCACGGTGATAAACAAGGTTAATAAACTCCTGGCTGATACAGGAGATACCTTCGAGCTGGCTGCACAGCTGGCCTTCTCCAGGTCTCCTTCTCCATGTCTCCATGTCTCCATGTCTCCGGACCAAGTCTCTGAACTCGTCTTGCGTATGGTGCCCCGGGGAGCAAGCTGCCTTCCCCCAGCATCGCCCCAGGGAGGGGTTAGCACTAGTTGAGAAGCTTTGGTGGTAACGTATGGGAGCCCAGGGGTAGTTTTGACTCATGGTATTGCAAACCTGAACCAGGGGAGTGGGGCGATGCCGGCACATCTGCTGGGGCAGGGCGATACCCAAAGTGTGCAGGAAATTGTGCGGTGGTGGCTCTTGCTGGGGACCCGCAGCTGGCTCCAGCCTTCCCATAGCAGCAGCTTCACCCGATGGATGGAAAGGGCAAAGGGCAAGTGCTCAGAGTCCCACCAAATGATCCAAAGGGGGAAAAAGAGACGGAAAAGGTTTTTCCCATCAAAGCACAGTGGTTATGCTGCTACAAGGCAGAGGCACAGCAAATCCCAGCATCGTGCCAGAGACCGCGGGGCTGCCACCACTCCACAGAAAAGCAGCCTGCGATGAAGGTGAGCTCTGGGTGGGATCTCAGGAGCTCTAGTCCTACAGACATCTCCAGTGCTCCAAGCCCCATCGCCTCCCCTGGGGTCCTGCCTGGGTGTCTCACGCCCTTGGCAGGGGCTGCCCTGGGGACAGCGGGAGATGCCGGGGAGAAACAGAATTGGAGGTGTTCGTGGTTCACCAAAACCCAGGAGAATAAAAAACAAAACCAGGCGTGACCTGCGCTCAGCAGCAGGTCTGGAAACGCTGCTAAGTGGGTGAGCTCTTAGGTGGGTAAACAGGAGGGGCAGCTGCCAGCCGCCCCCCGCCCGCTGGGCTGGGACCAAGAGGGCTGCGAGCAGCCCCTTCCCTGCCGGCACTCGGGGCCGCCGCGGGCACGGCGTGCGAGTCCACTGCCTGGCGCCCTGAAGATGTCCCCTTCAGCAAAGGGACAGATGAGGGATGCTGCTGTGACCAGCCCCCGGGTGCTTTCTCAGATGTCCCTCCCCAGCCAGGGCTCACGGGAGCAAACAGCGGCCTCCCCCCAAGCCTTGCCCTGAAGGCAGGTTGTGATGAGCAGAAGGTGGCACGCAGGAGTGGACACTGCACGTGGCACTAAGGAACTGGCTTAATCTGAAGGCTTTGGTTGGTCTTTGTGTTCGGTGGGAGTCCTGCCTCCCTACCCACCTCCAGCCAGGAGCACCTGGCTGGGCCTCGTCCGAGGAGACATGGGCCGAGATGGGTTTTTTTGGACAATCTCTGGACAGCAAAAGGACAGGGAGGGCTCAGGTGTCCAAGCAAACTGCAGCAGCTTTGGCCTTTCAACATCACCAGCGTCTTTGTTGCAATGCATTTCTCTGCAATGCATTTTAGGCTGCAAGATCTCTGATGTTCTTCTGAACTTTATTGTCCTCGATCTATGTAAAAACCCTGGGGGAAGGTGGTATAAAGCCCCATCAGGGCTCAAGCAAGCAGCGGCGAGAGGAGCCGCACCAGCCTTTGGAGGTGAGTGCTGGTCTCACCCCTCGCTCCCCCCAGACCTCCCCCTCCCCTCCTGCAGCGGTGACGGGGACCTCGCCAGGGCCACAGGGACCTTCCTCGGGGCTACTGAGCACTGCCGAGCGCTGCAGCTCTGTTTGCGGGGGGGACCTCGAATTTCAGATGCGGCCGCCTTTGAGTCACGGCACTGACACTCGCTCAGGGCCCCAGGAGAAGCTGTAGCTGGCTGGGACATCCCCGCAGCATGGAAACAGGGCTGGTGTGCAACGATATTTCTGGGGGAGTGAGTCCTCCAACCACACAGACTTCAGCAGAAACTGCATTTATTTGGAAAAAACCTTCCTGTAAGAGCAAAATATTCGGTAATTGTCCAGTTGAGGCTTCCTAAACCAATGTTAGAGCAACGCCCTGGGGAGGGGGATGCTGCGTCAGATGGTCTATTGGTAATTTTCATGTTTCCAAAAGTCTGCTCCCAACGTCGACTCGGTGCCTGGCATCCAGCCCCTTGTCCTTGCCTGGGGAAGACAGAGCTTTCTGCGCACAGCTAGGGAAAGAAGCTGTTAAAATTTCCATTCGCGTCCTTGCAAAAAAAAAAAAATTGTAAGGGGAGTAAATAAATTCGTTTATTAGCCATGAATTCAGCCCAGCTGTCTAGGAGTTACTCATTATTTTGCTGGCAGCTTTGGACTGGAGCCAAGTAGCCGTGCTTGGCCGTTCCCGCGCCTCCCTGCGCACGTGGACTTGTTTTTGAAGTGCAAGGAGCGGTGCCGGGCACTGTTTCGCCGCGGTGTTTTTTGGTAGGGATGAATGTCTCGGGCTGTGCAGGCTCCTCTGCTCCTTGCTGGGATAACGAGGCCTTCGCTAGCGCGTCAGGCTGGGCTCTGAGCCGCGCAGGACCACGGCTCGCCTGGACCTCTGCTTCTGGCTGGGTGAGCAGCTTCGCTTCTCGTACCCGGGAACTTCCAGGCCCAGCTGACACCTGGAGAAGCAGCAAAAATAAATGTGTTTTTAAATCTGTGAGGGCTTGTTTAGGAAGCTGGAACACGTGTCTTTTTTTAGGGTGCCCAGGTGCAGCACAGACGCGCAGTCATGCACTGAGGACAAGGGTCGCCGATTCCTCCGGTCACAGCTGGACCCCGGCACAGGAGAGCCGGCAGCACCGCCGGGAGCGGGGGACACTGCACATCCCTGGCCGGAGGCACGTGTGCAGACCTCTGGAGCACGCCCCAGCCCAAAATCTTGTCCCCTTGTCCGGGAGCCGGCTGGCCGGGTCCTTCCCCGCTGCACCACCACGCCGGGGGGGAGCGGGGCGGGCGGAGCTGCAGGTCCCACTCCCCGCGGGAAAGGCGAATGGGCGTCGTCTCTGCACCCACCCCAATATCCAAATGGCGTGTGAAGGCAGGGGGTGTCCTCCACCGCAGGAAGCTCTGCAGACACCTGGCCTCCGTGCTAGACTCGGCTCTGCCGCCAGAGATGTTGTTCCTCCATCAGACGTGCTGGGGTCCTGCGGCAGCCAGGAAAAATGGTCCCTCTCCGACTGTCCCTCTGTCACCGCACCTCTGAAGGGCTCGAGACTTCAGTTTCTGCAAAACGGTGTGGGAAATAGGAGTTCCCACTGTCCTGGTGAGGACTGGAGACTGGGTGTCCTGGGGAGACTTGAGCTCGGAGCCTGGTCTAGCCCGGGGAGCTCCACCTCCAGCTTGTGCAGCTAAACCCAGGCAGCAGGAGAGGACCGACATGGCAGCTAAGATAAGAAATTAATGTCAGATTTATTTTAAGGATGCATATTTCTATTTTTAAGTTTCCCCTTTGTAACGGCTCCCAAGTTGATAGCAATGATTTTTAACCTTTCACTTTGATGCAGCAAAACCTGCACTTTTCCTTTTAAGCCTATTTACTGTTGAAAGTGGGATCGGGTGGATCTGGCAGAAACAGGGCACATTGCTGTCACAAAAGCTGAATACATTAGTGGGGATGAATTGTTGTTATGAAGAAAGCCTTGGGGAGGCTGTCACCGGAGGCAAGTCCTTGGAATAAGGGAATACTCCCTTACACTGGAAGAACAGCCTCTGACTGGGGTGTTGGTGCAACGCAAGGGGCAGGTTACATTGAGGCACGACTTTGGGAAGCAGGCGTCTTGGCACAGCCTTTGAACCATCTTTTCTCCCCGAATAACGCCTGCCAGGGAGCGGGGGTCTCTGGCAGGGTGCGAGTCTCCAGCAAGCAGTGCTGCGTGGGGCCAGGCTGCGGCTCCCTGCGTGCATGGTGCCTGCGAGGGTAGGAAGCAAAGCAGACGAAGACTGGTGTTCGAGTGAGCTTTACAAGTTTATTGATTTTTGGTTCTGTTCACCTAGAAAAGATAAAGAGCGTCTCTCAGCCCCAGACTGCGATAAGACAGCTGCCGCGCTGCCTTCCCAGGGCACTTCCCCGCTCCGGGGACAGACGGATCCGGCTGGCCGTGCTGCAGCTGCGCACCGAAAGCTCCTGCGCCGACACCTCAGCCACTGGGTTTGGGCAACGAGGCATCCGAGTGAGCCACCGTCCCCGCCAACGGCGCTCGGGTGGGAGACCCGGCCTTTCGCTCTGCTGTGAGCGCCCAGGGCCGAGGCACCCGGAGCGAGGGGTCTGCTGGGCACTGCACCCCACGAAACCGCCTTCTGATGCGCAGTGGGATGCCTGGGTGGGATGTATGAGTGGGATGCCCGGGTGGGATGCCCGGGTGGGGTGCCCGGGTGGGGTGCCCGGGTGGGGTGCCCGGGTGGGGTGCTCTCCAGAGCCTCCCCAGCTTGCACAGGGAAGGGAACAGCTGTGGCCAGGAAGCTCCCACACATCTGCGATGCCACCAGCGGGGACTTGAGGACAAGGGTTGTCGTCTGCCAGCAAACGGGAGCCATCGGCTCCGTCCTGCACGCTGCCCGAGGAAGAGCAACACGGGGTGGTGCCAGCAGGGTGGCAAATTTCGGACCTCCAGGTGCTCTGTGAGTGAGGACTGACCATGTGGGCCCTTTTATCTTCTTCCGTCCAGTTTCTTTGCTGAACAGGGTGGAACTCTCCTGGCCATGTATTCCTCAGCCAAAAAAATCACTCGGTGCTCTTTAAGGAGATGAATTTCTCTAGGCCTTGCCCTTCAGTGCAGCAGCCACAGTCCCGCAGGGGAACTCGCCGGAGTCCGTCCACGTAAATAAAACCTTTGCAGACAGCAGAAGGGATTTTGGGTGTGTGCGTCTTACTACAGAAATAGCATCCAGCTTTTAACAGAAACAAAAGAAAAGTCTGTGTTGGACTTTATAGCCCAGGACTGGCCTGGGTCGGCACTCCGGCTCATCCAGGCTCTCTCCAGGATGGGCTTCACCTCGCTGGGTAAGCACTGCCCTGCCGAGAGCCGCCCCGAGCAAGCCCTTTGGGAGCGGGAGGAGAGTGGCAATTCGGCACTGGGGAACCAGATTTCAAGATCAAAAAGGGTGCGATGTAGCAGGGCCCAACGCCAGCGATTTCGGGCTGGCTGGCAAGGCTTTCCTTGGGCGCACCCGGACAACCCGCCCCTGCATCCTTTTTAGACGGGGCTTGCTTCGCAGTGAGGGGGGAGAAGGGCTGAGCACTTTAAAAACGAGCTAAATTTGGGCAGAATTAGGAGCGGGGCTGATGGCCCAGCCGGCAGCTTCGGGCGGTGGTGATGAGCAAGGTGAGAGCAGAGGAATTTGCAGGCAGCCGCAAACCTGTTTGCTGCAATACTTACAGCAAGAAGAAAGAAATAAAAAATGTCGTGATAATAATAATCATAAAATTGAGCTGGCCCCTCCAACACTCAATAGTCGAGTGCTTTGCCGAGCATCCCCCACAACACACATCGCTGAGCCCCCGCGGTTGGAAGCCGCTGCTTCACTTACCCCGAAATAGGCTGAAACCGCGAACTTCAGATACGCAAACACCCCGAAGAAACGATCAGGCGTACGAAGAACAGCCCGGGCTCGACGCCTGCTAAACTCATCACCCGCTGCAGAGCTGGGCTGGCTCTGTAACACCACCCTGCCTCCGCATTGCTTGTGGAGGTAAAGCTGGGGGGAAGTAAAGCCCCAGTCAGAGCTGGGGCTGAAAATGACTCCAAACCTCCATGGGGATTTGAACCTGACTTTGCAGGACCGGGACACCAAGTCCCAGTATCCCAGCATCCCAGCATCCCAGTATTCCGAGCACAGCAGCTCCGGGCGACGCACGCTGCAGCACAGCAGCTCCCAAGGCTTTCTCCTGACTGCGGAGCATGATTTAATTACAAGGGCAGAACCGGCGGGGACAGAGCTGCTGGGAGGGAGGGTGGCATGGCATGCTCGGGAGGGTGCCGGGCACCCAGCTCCCACGCACTTGGCGCGAGCTCAGCTTTGCTCCCACGTGCCCCTGCTTGCGGCTTTTGGCCTTATTCACTCTCTTCTGCTGTGTGCATGGAAAGCTGCCGAGCGGCCGGGAGCGTGGCTGCTCTCTGTAGCTCTTGGCACGGCCGCCTGTCGTGCAGGAGCCCAGAGGAGGGCTGGTTTTGGGAGGCCCCTCTGGGTGCGGGGCCGCCCGGGGCAGGGCAGCAGCTCGGCTCTGCCGCAGCCTCCGCGGCCGGGAACGGAGCAGAGGTGCTGCTCCGAGAGCCTCCGGAGAGGGACCCCGTGCCCACCTCTCACGCTTATTTTTTAGGGTAAAGAGCTCCAAGCTAAATTCCAAGAATGGGAGCAGGCACTTCATTTCCAAAAAAGTGGTAAAAATGTATTTGCTCCTTTTTAATGCAACTCCAGCTCCTTCTCCAGCAACAGAATTGCTTTCAGACTCCCACACCTGGGGGATGCCACCGCAAGCTCACAGCACCAGCCCCTTCTCCCCGGGCATCCCAGGCAGACAGACTCCCCCCCCGCAGAGGGGACCTGCCCCCCGGGAATGCCATCAGGCTGGCTCACTCGCATGGCGACAGAAAGAGCCCGGTTTCCTCCTCCGCTTGCCACACCGCGCCACACCGTGAACGGCAAACACCCAACACCCAACCCTGAGCCCCTCCGCTCCCTGCGCCCCCCCGGCCGGTGCTGAGATCCGCCGCCCCCTGCTGCGCCCAGCTCCCGACCTCCCCTTGTCACCCGTGCTGTCCCCAGGGCCTCGCGTGCCGTCAGCCACGCTAGCGTGCCGGTGTTTGCTGCCTCCTGCCAGCCCTCCCCTGCCTGCACCCCACGCCAAGCCTGCCCCGCACCTCCCCGCACCCCGCGAGTTTCTTTCGAAACTCCTTTTGTCCTGAGCCACAAGGGTCCTTGCAACAGAGAAAACACACAACAGGACAGAAGCGACACCGGTTTCTTCCGATGCCGAGCAGGGGTTGCCGGGCTGTCTCGAGCCGCTGCGTCCCCCGGCACAGAGCAGCGCCGTGGGCTCGCTGCAGCTGCCGGCTGCGGGGCGGTGCACCGCGGGGCCGGGCACGGTGACGCACTCCTTGGGCCGCTGTCCGGGCTCTTTCCGTGCCAGTCCCGGGCAGGCAGGTGGGACGGGGCCTCCCGCGCGGCCGGGGGCTGCCCCTGCCCCGTGACGGGAGCGGGGATGGCCGGGAGCTGGCGGCGGCGTGGCTTGGCGGGGTGGAGAATGACGGCAAGCTGACCTCAGGCAGGGTCCGGACCTCCTCGGGTGCGACAAAGCCGGTGCTGTCACCCCTCTACCGTGGGGCGCCGGGCGGAGGGGGTACGTAAGCAGGGGGCTCCGGGTAGAGCTGAGCCTCTGCCCCCAGCCCGGGTCATAGGGCTCCCTGCTCTAAGGCGAGGGGCTCCTGGCGCTGCCTCTTCCGCTGCCTCTCCCGCTTGGCCCGCCAGCACACATAGGCGGCCACCAGCAGGCCCACCCCGAAGATCAAGGTGGCCACCGAGACCACCTTAGCGATGTCCATTTGTGGGCCATTGATGGTGAAGGTGATGCACGTTGCTGCTATGCCGATGACCACGGAGACGATGCCGAAGGGGAAGATGCAGCGGTACCAGGATTTCTCAGTCCCGCCCGTGGCCAGGGCCAGCTTGTTGAGTGTAGCAGTGGAGTCGGTGGCCGTGGCCAGCGGCAGCCCAGGTTTTCCTCCCTGCAGGCAAGTGAGAGAGTTGGACTTGCAGCCCATCATGTTGGCGAGAAAATCCAGGAACAACCAGTGCAAAGCGCAGGCGGGTTAGACGCGGGTCGCCGTCCCGCCACGAGCCGCTGCCGTGCCGGTGATGGAGGGAAGAGGCTGGATCCTACATGGTCGGCTTTGTCCGGTGCCTCGGGGTGCCTCAGCGCAGACGGGCCGGGACCTCGGCTGTCGCTGCTCTCGCTCCCAGCTTTGGCTCCCGGCTCTTTTGCTGGCAGATGGAGCAAGGATTGGAGCGAGGATTGGCGGCGGCAGCGGTGATCTCATGCCGGTGGGAGGACCGGCTCGGCCTCGCTGCCTGTTAACCGTTTCGGGCTCTGGGCAGGCAGCTGCCTGCCGCCCGGCTGGGAATGCTCCTGGGACTTGTTTTCACAGTTTGCATCTGCTTTTGCCAGCCCGGTCCCTGGCCAGGCAGCGCTGGGGCAGGGGAGCTGGCCCGGCTGCCCACCGCCGCCAGCTCCCCCCAGCCCACCCAGGGCTACGCTGCTGCAAATATCACTTTAGGCAGCCCCACGGGCAGCGAAACCCTGAAGGAACAACAGGCAGCGGGACTTCGAGCCACTCCACAGAGCCCCTTCACCTCCTCCTTGCGCATCACTAATGCCATCACCTCCTTCCAAGTTGCTCTTTCTCCCCATGTCACCCTCTGCCAGCTTCGTCCCCTGGCACAGGGCTTGGGGGACCTTGCTGGGAGCCCATGGACTGGGAATGCTGGTTGGATTGGGGAAGGCTGAAGGCTGAGACTCACCGGGGTGATGGAACACTGCTGGGGGTGGCACTGGGGGAGACACGGGGTGACCAGTCAGGGGACCTGGAAGGGGCTGGAGCAGAGGTGGAGGAGGATTTGGGATTTGAGACGATGTCTACCCAGGCGAGGCAGCAGCAGGGTAAGAGCCAGGAGGGCAGGACGCTGAAAGGCCGCTCGTCGCAGGAGGGGACCGGCAGAGCCGCAGGAAGGACAGCTCGCCCGGGAAGGAGAGCCTGCGTGTGCTGCAGGGCCAGGCTCCGGGAACCGCCACCGTACCCGCCACGGCCCCTCGGGTACAGTGCTCCCTGCTTCCTTCCCCTGCAGCCCCCAAATCTTGAATATCAAGAGAAATTATATTTAAACAGCACTATTCCATACAGGTAGGTAACGTTGGTTCTGTGACCTGCTCCAGCGCAGGATCACACACTTGCAACAGCAGCTGCAGCACGTGGCAAAGCACAGCAGAGCCCAGCGATGCTGCCTGGGGCTCCTGGGCAGGGAGGAGGAGGAGGAAGAAGGGATGGAGATACAAACAGCCTGGAAAGGGTTGAGCACAGAAGCCTCGTATCCAGCTCTGACTGACAGTGGAGGCTTATTTTTGTGGGCAAAACCTTTTCTGCCACCTTTGCCATGAGTGGATCAGGGAGACAGAGAGACCGGAGCTGGCACGAACAGTTCCCATCTCTACTCACTTCTCCCGCATTGTTTTTTTTAATTGGTTTTCATGAAGGAGAGAGAGAAAGGAATGAGCTATTGCAGCAAACGTAAGAGACCTGGAGCCTTTCCCAGGTCAGAGCTTCCCCCGAGCTGATGGGGCCCAGCTGTGTTTCTGCATCAACTGAGAGGAAGCCAAAAATAAGGGAGAAAATCCACATTGTAGCAGAAGGGGATCTGTGCAGTGAGGGCAGCTCTGCGGGAAGGTGAGAAGACGGAGAAGCAGAGGAGCTGAGGGGACTGACTTGGGAAAGGGGAGGTTTGGGCATTAGTCCTGACACAGGACATGTTATCCTCCCTGTTTCTGTGGGCACTGCTCTTGCCTACACCGTCCCTCGGGAAAACATCCCACTCCGGTGAAGGGGGAGAATAAAGCTGGTTTGAATCAGCCTTTGCCCCTCCAGGCTCAGCCTGGAAAGCTACGTGAGACTTGTCCGCGTGAAAAGGGAGGTGGCTGGGTCTGCAAGGGCCCTGGGATCTCTCCTTGCCTCTAGTTTCTTAAATAACATCCATAAATAACAGAAGTGGAGGTTGATCAGGTATCAGATGAATTCCCAAATTTCAGGGAGGCTTTGTGCTCCTGCAGCATTGCCCGAGGCAGCAGCCGCAGGACACTGGGGACCCGAGCACAGAGGCTCTAGCTGTGCAAATAAATAGCACTGGGAAATAACTACAGATAAGTCAGATGTGCAGCTCAGTGGAGGGGAAGAGCAGCACAGCCCCACCAGTCAACACCCTCTGAGCAGCGAGGGCCAAACCCTGCCTTCTTAAGGCTGATACTTAGCTTATAAGCTCCATCTTCAGTTTCATGAAGCTTTGTCAGACCTGAAACTGTTCAGGCTTAAATCTTCTGTGCTGAGTATTTACCCTAAACTGACCCCTTGAAGAAAATTTCAGCTAAAATAGTGCAGCTGCTGAGAGCAAGGTCTGGAAGAAGATAACCCAGTGAGAAGCCTGGCAATGGGCCTCTTCCCAAACTGCTTCTCAAGAAAGCGGTGATGTGACGACACCCCGAAATACAGCTCTAGCCCAAGGGGATGCTGCTGCCAGCTCAGCCTGCCCTAGTCTGGTCCTACCCGTGACAGCATCCCCACGCCTCCAGCCTCCGCTCGTCGCGTTGGGAAGGACTCTTGGCTTCTGTTGAAACACGACAGCGTTAGTCGACTGATGGCTGTACGTGTTTTTTTTAAGTGGTGCTGAAGAGCAGTAACTGGCCTTGAAAAAGCAGGAGGTGACAAAAACAAGCTCCAACTGGTTAGAAAAACACGATGTTTTAATACGTCTCAAGTTCTGATCCATGATGAATTTGAATATTTGACTCAGCAACACTGATGTGATCCCGCTGTAGCAACCCTGTGCATCTCCTGCATTGGTACAAACCATTGCACCGGCTACCGTGTTAACAGCTGCTTAAAATTATACAGGAGTAAAACATAGATATGTACACATACATATGCATGTATACATGCATATATCAAACTCCCACGGAGTTATCAAATTATCAAATACCCACGGAGACGTAGCTCACCAGATAGTGTTTCCAAAGAAGCAGCAAGCAGCGCTGCCTGCACGTCCGACCGAGGACCCTCTAAAACTTCAGAGATGGTTTAAAAGAAATTGTTCTTTAAGTACCGAAACAGCAGATAGCAGAGGCACAAAGGCCACACATGATGGAGCCACGCTGGCTTTGCCCCTGGTTTGAAAGGAAAAGCAAAAGCCTTAGCAGGACCAGGACAGCCCTGCACAGGGCTTGGGCTGGGACAGGTCACCGCCAGGAAACTTCTCATACTCAGGTGTAGGAAGCAGCTGGATGAACTTACCCTTCTCCATTCAAAGAGGCCAAATTCAGGCAAATCTTTCTCTTATTTTGCAGTGGGTTTCTATAAAACTCACAAATGTGTTAAGGGAGAGAAGAAAAGGCTTCAGGTTGGGCTGCATGGTGTGAGCCCATTTTTTGGGGGCACTGAATTTCCCCCCCTCAGTGGGGCTGACGCCTGGGCCCTCAGCTCCCTCCCTCCACGCCCCTTCTGCGACTAACGTAAGGGTGTAATTTTTGTAGCAGAAATAGAGACTCGCATGCGTCCTCCTCCCTCTTCCCACAGGAGGAGAGAAAAGCGCAGCTGGGACTGGATGAGTCACGTTGCAGGAGCTGAGACGGATGACACCCCCCACCCCCCCACCCCCAAGGACTGTGCTGACCCGTCCGGGTGATGGATGGGGCAGCGGGAGCCCTCCCTGCCGCGGGGAGGCTGCCCAGCGCGGGGCTGCAGTGCCCTCGGATGGGGAGAGGCTCTGCAGCCTGGCTCTCAGGACTGTGGCAGAGAGCGCGGGAAGGAAAGAACAACAACCTGGAAACAGAAACTTCTGTTTCAGAGGAGGAGAAAAAGAGCAGAGAGGGTTAATGGCTTTGGTGGGCAATGGAAAGCTTGCGTTTTCAGCAAGAAATCCAGATTAGGAGGGAAACAGAGCTGAAGTGAGAAAGGATGAGGAAGCCAGGATCCCTCTAAAACAGATTAATTACTCCATTTTTGAAGTAAGAAAGCCCAGAATCATGTATGATACTGACCACCACCAGGGAAGTCCGGGAGGAGCAAGGTGCGGCAGGCGATCCACATCCCCTGGCACTCGGTGCCCAGTGCACAGGCAGGAGGAAGGCGCTTTATGGGGGGGGTCCATAGTTACATGGGTAACCAGAGACCCAAACCAGAGAGCCAAAATAATTCGTAGACCACACGGAAGTCTTAAAATAAAGAACGCAGAGCCAGGATGCAGAGATACCCACACACCGCTTGCTCTGCTTACGGCTTCACCACGCATAGCCCATTACCTCCGCACGTGCCAGCTGCTCGGCATGGGTCCTGCCGCGCTCAGGATGCCCTACGCCTACGTCCTGAAGCTAATATGACTGTGTAAAAGAAAGGGTTTGTAGATGAAGGAATTATGCCTTATTTTTTCCAGAAGACAATGGGTCTGCAAACAAGAACAGAAAACAACATATCTTAGGGCAAGTAACACCTCTGGGCAAAGATAATCTCTGCTATACAATTCACATATATCCCTGCGTTAGTGAAAGAAATAATACTCACACGTGCCCACCTCGTTTCTCATTTTCGGGACACACAGCTCAACATCCTGGGGTCTGAGCAAATGACAGCCCTGAAGCCTGCGAGAAGTGTGCTCTGAACAAGTGACCCTCACTTGTTTAACAACTGAACACCAACAGACCACATGCATTCACTTACCACACAGAGGAACTGTAAAAAAATAAAACCCACAGTAGTTTGTAAGAATTAAGACATCCCCACAAGGTTTTTTTTCCTGTGGCTCTGTGAGGAAATTAATAATTCTGCCTTATTTGGCTGGTACAGTACAGTTCATGCAAGAGCCACACACTAGCTTAAGACTAGGGCAAGAAATACTGAATAACAATTGCACAACTATCCCCCATAATAAACAAACTTTGACTGCAATAAAGAGTTGCAGTGAAACGAGAGCAGGAGAATATGGGATCAACCACCATGTAGCCCATTGCCACAGATGGTCCAAATCGCAGCTGCAAGCTGGGACTGGCTTCTTCTGAGCTCTCGACGGCAACTTCAACAGTTTTAATACAGCCATTAAATATAGCCATTGAATATATCCATTCCTTGGACTGACAAAAGCTACCTAAATATGGAGGGGCAGCTCTTAAGGGCTAAAAGGCTGCAAACTCAGAGGCAGGGAGGAATTACATTACATTACATCCAGAAGCAGCGACATCTGGATTTATGGGAGGCAGCGACGGTGCCAGGGGACGCAGCCCCTCCCGTCACCAGCAGTGCAGGGCGCACGCTCTGAGCCGTCGCTCAGCGCTGGCCATCGCACCGTGGCTGCACCCGGCTGCGGAAACAACCCCGGCAAAGACAGCGTTAAGTTTTGAGCGGCTCCATTAATTCTAAGACAAAGAGCAGGGAAGAAACTCCTCACGCAGCAGGAAAGCTTCATTAAGGAAGCACAGGTGGCCTCTCATGGTCCATTTTAAGTTGCTGTGTGCC
This sequence comes from Calonectris borealis, assembly GCF_964195595.1. Taxonomy (NCBI): domain Eukaryota; kingdom Metazoa; phylum Chordata; class Aves; order Procellariiformes; family Procellariidae; genus Calonectris; species Calonectris borealis. The sequence goes on along the minus strand of NC_134327.1, from coordinate 19,559,177 downwards.
TTGTAAAACTGGAAAACAGGCAGCAAAATAAATCAGGAGGCACAATCTTGGATTTTGGTGACCTAAGTAGTATTTTCCAGGTCTATGATTCAGCAAAAGGAAAAAAAAAAGAAGTAAATAAAGCAGGGGAATAAAGTGGCAACAGCCATCAGGAAGTGTGGGTCTGAAAATAACAGCAAAGTGTCACCTTGATCCACTCCAACAAAGACTTCTGCAACAGTGACAAGTTGCTAGGTGACATCGCCCTGCTATTTTGGGTCCGTGTCATTATGCTGCGTGGTGAGCCCCACTGGAGCATCTCCCAGCGCCGACTGCTCAGCACAGGCAGGGAAACCAGCGCCAGCCTGCCAAGGAACTTCCGAAACAGGGACGGCTTTTGAAATTAGAGATTCAGGCGTCTTACAAGAAGGATGCTTTCCTGTGGATTCAAATATAGATAGGAGCAGATGGAAAAGAATTATTATATCATCTGGCTGGTGATAGCTACACTCCTTCCCAGAGCTGTGCAATATTGGTGCAGGCTGAGCACGTACAGACCTCCCTTCGTGCCTTCTGCTGCTCCTCTCCCGTCACCCATCAGCTGACTATCCCACATTAGACCACAGCAGATTCTCAACACAAACAACATTGAGAACAAGGTATGATGCAGAAACGGGAAAACACTGCTAACTAGCAGAAAAGCTGATCCACAGCCGATTTGTTGATGTCCTCTGCCCCTGAAGATGCTCCGGACACGCGTGTGGCCAGCCTTGGGCAGGCGCTGCTCGGAGAGCTGGGCACGAGCAGAGCTTAGTCTGACTCATCGGGCATGCACAGTAGTTTTAAGGCTCACAGATAAGAAATACACCTACAATAGTACATTAGAATTAGCTATTTTACTGTAATTAGTGCTTTTTTAAAAAAAAAAAACAACCAAAAGCAAAAACCCAAAAAACCCCAAACCCACAAAATAATGCCATTTGCATTGTCGTAAGCAAAACTCTGAATTACTCTCTGTAAATGGAGACCGTGGCACTTGCGCTGCTAGGAAGAAGGGAGACATAGTCATATATTCTTCAAATCATGAATGGTTTGTTCATTCAAACAACTCCATTAAATCTGGTGGGTTTGCTTTTGCAAGGACAATATGATCACGGCCGAGAGCCTTGTCACCCTCAAGACTCCAGAACAGTGCAGTGATGGGTCCTGACAAACACCATTTAATACTAGACAAAACCAAGTAATTAAGATTGATAATAGTTGCAAGCATTTTGCCAAACACCCCAAATTTCCTAATGACACTAAAAGTGAGCCTTCCAGGCTCACAGAAACACATGGTTATGTTTAAATTTATATGCCCAAACTTGTTAAAATATGAAAAAATACTATGCCCGATTCATCCCCTCATCCAGTAATTTGAATTCTGTCCCATTACGCAAGCCAGCACACAACCGTAATTAAAGCACTGTAGACTATTTATGGTTTCATTAATTTTTTAAAGGCAGTTTTTTGTGCTTGGGGTTGTTGTTTTTTTTTAATTATAATTCTTGTGCTCTCTCTTTCTGTGTGTTTACGTGTTTGGTTGGTACCAAATACTTAATTCCTCCTGAAGGCAGTGAGAACCGCAGATGCCCATCACCTTGCATGATGGCACTGAGCTGCCCAACTATTTCAAAAGCAAGATTTACTGCTAACACGTCCTGTAAGAGACTTCATCTCAAAAGAGAAGAATGTTGTATATTCTTCTGCTTTAGAACCTGAAGCAGGAAAAAAAAAAACCCTGAAAGGGCGAGATAATGCACTTTTCCAAATTCCAAAGCTGCAAGGTTGTGCCAGCTGCATCAACAGATGTGGTGCAATAGTTTTAATAGAGGAAAAAGGATGGTGAGGTGCTACAGAGGTGCAGTGCAACTTCATTTACAACACAATTTGCGATGCATAAAGCAACCCCACGCTGAAGTCTTGCTGACCTAACGTGTGCATTAAGTCTCCCTTGTTTTCTTCTTAAACTGGAGATAAAATGAGACTAATAGTCTCCCACTGTAACATGCAAGGGCTGGAAAAAAGCCTGTCCGGCAGGTGTTAGCACAACCTGGGGTTTGTGTTCTCAGAAAGCAGGAGGGAAGATTTCAGACAGGCTTTTCTCCAGGGGCAGTCTCCCCTACTGACTCAGAGCTTGCTTCTATTTGCTTTTTCCTATCCGAACTCCAGATCCACTGATTATCTTTCTTGTTCTGTCTAAAAATAAGTCAAACATCTCCGTTTGTGTACCTAAATAGCCCACTGCTTAATTTCTCGCCTTCTGAAATTACAGTTCAAAACTCGCTTTTAATTTTTTTTTTCCTCCCATTACCAGCTCTTTATACCCTGGCATACACAGCACGCTGCTTCCTGCCCTCTTCTTTCTAACTGGGCTCAGATTAATTAACAAGAAATAGATTTTTCTTGATTACAATGCTAAAGCCCTTCTTTCTTCACAAATTAAAAACAAGATGATAGATCTTTTCTTCTGGATGGTGGTTTTGATGTTACAAAAATAGTATTCAATCTGCATGGTGGATAATAGAAATTTTAATACCTATTTAATGAATTGTTTTCATGTCGGACTGAGTCATGATTAGGGTTTTTGTTTTGTGAAGTTGTTTTTAATGGAAGTGAAGGAGGACTAGGAAGCTTCCAGTGAAACCAGATGTCAACTGCGCCAGTCCCAGTGTATATGCTTAAAAAAAAACAAACACCAAACCACAACAAGAGGCCTTGCTCTAGAGAGCATAGATGTGGCAAAACCAAGCTAATGAGCAAGTGAAATAATATCAATCTCCATTTTACAGATAAAAAGTAAGAGCCCCTGTGTCAGATCCATCATCTGCTACAGCCTCTCAGTGACCCCACCTGGTGATAGGACTCGGGACTGGAAATGTGCAGCCGTGAACTGGCTGCCTGCCTGCAAAAAATCCATGTTGGCCCGTTCTCCTGGCTTTCACAAGGCTATTAAAGCATTTCCAACTCATTGCTTACAGTATACTGAGAATTAGACACCATGGGACAGTCTGGAGGAGCGCTACGCATCCTGGGTTACCCATGTTCAGCATCCTCAGCGTGGTTTGCACTCACACGTAACCCAACAACATCACTTTCAGATTTATCAGAGGCAGACAAAATTCTCAGCAAAGCTTCAGCTGGAAATCCCAAGATCACGCTGAATTCTGTAATTCAGGGAGAGATTGATTTGAGTAAAAAAAAAAAAAAGTGCATGGAGGATACATAGCTCCCCCCAATACTTCTATTAAAAATACAAGCTTTCTGTCTCAGCATTTTACAGCATCATTGCTCTTTCTAGAAGCCCTTGACAGGCACGACTGCCCGACAAGTTGCTGATTCAGGTGTTAATGCTTCAGCCTTGACTACATATAGTGTTTTAATTAAGTTAGCTGGAGCTCTTGGAAAGCTCATTTGGAGAATAACACTGACAGCAAATTTATCATCTACAGAGAGAGCTGGGAGTTCCCCCCCCAGTTCAACACTTACCATCTTAAATTGCTCGTTGACGAAATTCTCTTATCCTTCATACAGTTCACCTGGTTTTGCCTCTCCAAACCGTAACCTGTGTTCCTGGCCCGGGTGGCCGGGGAGTTCTTCCTGCCCTTGCCCCAGGGGTGGGACCCTGCGGCTCGTGCTGTGTATGCAATCATTTCAGCAGGTCACAGGTTGTCATGCTCCATCACTGCTCACATGCTGCTAGACCCCTCAAAAAAGTTGGAAGAGGCAGGACATTCCTCTACACACCTCTTGGTGAGATTCGCCTTCTTTCTTACCAAGACTCAAATGATTTGTTTTAGATGGAGAGTATCCTTAAAGCCACGCTGTTTAGTCTCTCTACATGCTGTATCTCCCAAGGAGGGAGCTGTAGCAAGCACTTGGCGGCATATCTGATAACATCTGCAGGATACCCTTGAAGGTTTCAACACGATGAACATCCAGAACTAACCAAAGACGACTAGCGGGCGTGAAATCCTACAAGAGGGTCTACTGCTCGCAGCGTGCACTAACAGCAGCACTGCTTCTGTCTTTCCACTGGTCAAACATATTTACAAACCCAAAAACAGCAAGTGGAGAAGTTGCAGAGGGGAAGGAAAGGAGAAAGCTGGTGGAAAAGACAAACCGTAGCAGTTGGAAATGCTTAAAGTCACAGATTCTGGAAAGAAAAGAAAAAACCTGTCTCCTCCCAGGGATCAGCCTCACATCCTTCTGTAGTGAAAAAACAAATACCTTTTAAGACTCAACTGTAGGGGACAAAGAAGGAATAAGAGCTGTTAATCCTCCCTGATCCTAACTGTGCTTTGTCCCAGCTCATGTCTACACAACACTGGTATCATCTATCGCTTTCCAAAAATACTGCTCATTTCCTGTATTTTTGTAATACTATCCCTTGGCATCATAAATAGTACCTTTTGTCTTTCTTTTCTCCTCATCCCAATTTGATGTACCAGTATAATTTCCTTCTATAACAATGGCACACTTTATAACAAAAAAGACCCCCAAACCACTGAGTTAAGTTGCTATTGAATCTTTATCTCTGCTATAGCACAAGACGAATTTGAAAACGTGAGTCATTCAAATGACTTAAAGTCTTACACATTTATGAAAATTATAAAGTGTCTCTCACACGGTGTAGGAAGAGTTATAAAACCACACTGCACCCAGAGGCACAAAACAACGCAGCTACCTGCCAACCATCACGCTGGGAGCTGTGCTCCCCCTCTGCGCCCCTCCTACGGTGTTAGCTTGCCTTTTGAGCTTGTAAAAACCCCTGCGAACCCATTTTTGTGGGCTCAGCCTTTTTCGCAGTCCTTTCACACCTATGCAGTCCTCGCTGTGGCAGTGAAGTTACTGCCAATTTACACTGGACTGCTCTGCGCAAAGAAGCAGATGCTCCATGACTCATGCACTGCTTACAGACAGAAGTTATGGATAACAGCACGATAATTAACAATACCAAGTGTCATCTCTAAAATTCAAACATGCAGATGTTAATGCCCATGGCATATGACCACGTTAATTTAGGAGGCAGTGTCTGCTCCTACCAGCAGCCTTTAATCAATACCTTGCAATCCTTCAGTGCTGTTGACCACAGCATGGTTTCCCCCATGGACCATGCAGGTGTAAACCATAGAGGATTCCTCTGCACGCTGCAGTGGGAAGAAGGTAACAAATCCCTGCCCTGATTGCAGACTCCATGGGAAATCAAATACCATCTACAAAGAAATGAATGCAATGCGATAAAAAAAATGAAGTGAAAGTAAGAGACGCTGATTTTCATCTACCACATGAATGATTTTTAGTGAATTCTGAGTGTCAGAAAGGGCCAAACAATCAGAAGAGACAGACAACTAACTCTGGCCTTGAAAACAACAGAAGGAAAAAATAATGACCACTGTCAGGCTAAGAGCTAAATCCCCCCAAGCAAACAGCCCTAGTCCAGCTAAGAGATACAGTGCAAGTCAAACTGTAATAAGCAGCGGTACACAGTCGCCCTTCCCTAAATGGACTTCAAAGTGCTCGCAAGTCGTATTCCACACAACTCTAAAGCTTTGCTTTAATTGTCACATAGAAATGCCAGGGGATTTGGGGATTACAAGCAAAAACCTAAGATGCAGGAGCTGGAATTTTCCTATGGTGACAAGGTCAGAACTGCACAGAACCTGTGTCTCCCATAGCCAGGCAGGACACTGCATTAGTCCCTCCAGAATTCTGCTCCTCCAGCAGCTACTGGCACAGGTTCAGCAGCAACGCAAAGGGCCGAGTGCCACCTACCGGGCTGCTTTATCAGCTCCCTCCTGCCGCAGCTGGATTCCCCGACATCTCTCAAGCGCAGAGAGCCCAACCCTTCTTAGACTGCTGCCTCAGGCACAATCACCAGATAAGATGACATGGCAAAAATATTTCAGTGGTAGGCTAGGTGCAAGTCCTTGCAAAAGAGCCTGGCAAGTCGTGAAGCTGCCTGAAGGGTCCCTGAACTGAGCAGCGATGTGACTGACAGGCTGACGAGAAGGGACCGCTCCAGCTGCACGGCAGTCCAGGCACCAGCCCGGCTCAGAGCAGGTACCTGCAAACCAGAGTAGCTCCACAAGTGGCACTAGCGCATGTGGCCTGGGCCGCTGTGCATGAAGACATCGTTAGTCGCTGTTAGTCAGTGAATATTAGACAGTGACCACTGTAACGCTGGTTATATGCCAATTGGTGAACAGAGTAATAGGGAAGCAGCAGCTCAGGTTGTCTGGATTTTCAGATGCTGGAAGGCTGTGCCCCACTGTACTGTGGCTATATGATCAGTATAAATCATGTTTTATCGCCTGCTACACTGTCTGCATATAGGAGCCAGGTGTCACAATTGAGGCAGTCAAGAATCTAGAGCTAGCCAGAGAGACAGACCTTGGAAGAAAAGCCAAAACCAGTGTCCATGAAGCCCTGAAGGGGCTTCACAAAACCTCAGAGTTAGCAGGTCATAAAAGTGATATAAAAGAAAAACAAACAAACAACCCCACAAAAAAAAACCCACCTGAAATTTAGTTGGACAAACAGGCACAGTAAAAAAGTTAATAGAAAAGATTTATTGCTTAAAACTGTCTCTGGTTCTGTGAATGGCAAGTAGGAGGTTCCCACCAGATCAGTCTGCCAGGTCATCTCTCACCAGCACAGGGAATCGCTTGCCTCCTTCACAGAGCTGAGTATAAATCGCCCGATACAGCTGAGCTGCAGAGGCCTCCGGGTAGAGCCTGGACTCCAGGACAGGCAGGAGTTCTGCCATCATGACCTGGGCAGAAGCAAAGGAGACACGTCACCAGAGCCAGCAAGCACTTTTAGGATTCCATGAAGTGAAGTGGCTGCATAACAAGTGAAATCTAACCAGAGCAATATGACTAATAACATGCTAATTGAGAGATAGATGCTTTCTTTTGTCATATTTACAAAGGCAGAGTTGTTCATCCTCTGCTCATGAAATACACCAGCAGCCACCCCACGTTCTTAGAGCAGTGAGATAAACGTGTTTTTCCTCTGCTGCAGAGATGGCCCAGCACTGGAATGAGATCAGCATTGTGCAAGAAGCTGAAGCTAATCTGGATTCAGGAGCTCTGCAACCACACAGTGAAGCGCTTACTCACCCAACGGCAAATTCAACCTTTCACTTATGACTGTTCCTGTCACCTCCCAGTTGGGTCACGTTAATCCAAGACGGACAGGGCAAGTGGCCCAAACAGAACAAGGCTGCAGGCCTCCCCAGCAGCACAGGCTACAGGGGATGCTAAAGCTGTCCAACATTCCCCAGCCTGCCCTCTGGTTTATTAAGCCTAGCTCACGATCTCAGTCCATGCTCTCAAACAACCCACTGGCCTGTCGCAGCACAATTAACAACTCAAAACTCTGGGATTATGACTGTGACTGACAACTCCAGCACAGGTGAACTTCCAATCAAAGGACAAAAGTTAGCCTTTAGTGCCCCACTCTTGAATAGATGCTCAGAAATTTTTCCTGAGATTTTTTTTTTTTCTCAGCTGGCATCAGCTCATGTAGTCTGAGCAGTCTGCACATTAAAAACCCACACAGCCTACTGTACACACTGCCTTCCCAGAAGAAGAGTGGATATCAACCGCATGTGTCAGTCACCTTCCTCAAAGCATTTTTCAGTGGTGGAAACAAAGGAAGATCCAAACAGAATAGAGTACAGGGCATCTGTCAGGGTATTCCCTTTCCTGTTCTCCAAAAATCTCTGCACCGGGACAGGGAAACAGGACACAGTTGCTAATCTCTGGGAAGAGTTGAGAGCTGCAGACATGAAAGCTATCTAAGGGGAAAGTTGGCACATGAAGGAGCGCTGCACTGCTCCACTTCCTAAGAGAGAGCCCTTTCTCTTTTCCATCTGCCTGGTCTGCTCCTGATGGATAAGAATAGAGGAAACAGGTCTTCACCACCAAAGAGCTACCAGGACTTTCTATGCTTCTTGGCATTTCTCCATGGAAAGGCAATGGACGGGCTTTGCCCAGTAACATGTACCTTTCCCAGAGTATTTATCTTGTGCCAAGTCCATTCACTTCACCTGTCCCAAGATTTTCACCTATCTTGCACACTCTGCACAGACCTGCTTCAGATACTCAGAACTCACCCAGCACAAAGCACCTATTTAGATACATGTGCAAAGGAAATTGAGCCAGTTGATGAAGCATCAGGCAGCAGGCTTTGGTCACTACTTCATTTGGGGCAGATAAAAATCAAAAGCCTCAAAATTATTCAGAATTATTATAATTCAGAATTATAGTGCTAAAGTCCCATTTGAAGACAGGCAGCAATCTATCTTCAGCCAGAGGGAGGAGTGTGGCCAGTTATGAATAACTCTTCCCTGGTTTACAAAAAATGGCTTTTCCAAAGCCCCTATCATTCAGGTCAACAACAAAGGTTAGGTCAAAGGAGTAGATGTGATTTCACAGATCTTCTCTGCCATTGCTGCTGCTGGTTGAGAAGAACAAGCAATCCCTGTGCAGCAAGCACTCTGCTCAGGCTGGTGGGGAGACTGACTTCCTGGCGTGTTCGTATAGGCAATCTCAGAACAGTGAAGTCAAGATCTGCGCACAGTGGTTTGAGGTTTAAAAGGAAAGGAACAGACAGCAGAGGAGCTTGCTAGCTGGAGGTCAGGCAGGAGAGAATGACAGAGTGGGTGCCCTAATGAGACTGTAAAGGGCTGCCAAAAGGGGTCTTCAGGTATTACCAACAACATCCTCCACTGTCAAACTCTGAAAGAGTAGCTTAAAAAAAAAAAATCTTATTAGGAGAGGGTCAGACATTTAAAGGCCTCTGCTCAGCCTTATCAAAAAAAGTAAGTCCATTCATCTACAAAGTAAGCAAGGCACTGATGGGACTTGGACGTGAGGCATAAACATAGAAACACCACTGGGAAAGCTTGCTGTGCTGCTGCTCCCCATCAAGACCCCACACGCCAGCTGTTGCCCCTCAATTGCCCTTTTCTTGCCCTACCCCAGGAGCACTAACACTTTTAAAGACTCACCTTTTGTAAGGCAATTTCTTGGTGCAGCATTGACATTTGAAGCTTCAAGGCAAACAGGTCTCTCAGCTCCTGGAAACTGGAGTAACAAAGGAGAGGCACAGCCAGCACCCCTGCACTGTCACACGTCTGGCCCCTGGGAGGAACGCAGGCCGGAGAGCAGCTTCCTACATCCCCAGCACAATCTGGGTGCAGCCTCATCTGTGACTCCACAGCTGCCAGGGTGGAAGAAGAGGCAAGAGGCAGGAATATACAAGTTAAATCTGTACGTGCAGAATTTGTGATCTTCTCACTGTTCCTAGAAATGAATGACTAATGACATTGTATTAGTCAGGGTAAGCTCCTCACACATGGCACAATCAGGACATCTTAAGCTATGGCATGCGGTCTCCTCCGTCTCTCAACAGCTCCATCACCAGCCCTCCTGAATTGCAGCAGTTAAAAGTCCCAAGCCTCTCCTGAACACAGATGGGTAGCAAACTGATACCACAGCTTTGTTTGCCATCAGAGAATTTTAAATGCTACGTTACCATTAAGGATAACCAGGAGAAAAATTATGGTGGTCCAGTGTTCTGCACACAGATGGCAAACTACTGTTCAAGCATAGTTGGCCACATTCACACCTGACTACAAAACCAGGGACTGGCTCACCTGCTTGCAGAAGCTGCAGCTTATGCAGGCACTGGGAAACTGTGGTTTGCAAACCCTCCAAGGTTAGAAGGCTTTCATACTCTCTTTGCAGAGTGGGATGGTCTGGAAAAGAAGCACAAGAAAACCAGCAGGCATGAGTATGCTGAAACCTTCCCCACCAAATACCAGTTTCTAGAGTGGCCTTGGGTTCACCAGCCCTCACGTTAGGCAGAGTACACTCCTGTCCCTTGTGTCCAGCACAGGCCAAGAACACAAGACACATGGAAATGGAGCTCACTGAAATCATTCTTATTCCACCTTCTGCCCCCTCCACCGCCCTTTTTCTTCTCCTTACCTGCAGGCTCAGCTTCCACATACTGGCTCAGAAAGGAGGGGACATCCTGGAGGACCTTTAATTCCTCCTCTATCTCTGCAGGACTGAAGGCCGGCGTCGGTGAACAGAACTCAAACAGCAGCAGCTTAAGGAAGGTTTCACACTACTGCGTGCTACCCCAAGCTCTGTGCACTGCCCCTGGGCCAGGTAGCTGGAATCAGGGGCAGAGGCAGAGGGCAAGCAGCCCGTGAAGTGGCATTGCAAGGGGAAGGCGAGGACAGCACAGCTGTGTATGGCATGATTGCCTTGTGGCCTCGTTTGTCTGGATCAGAAGTTTTATGACGGCTCAAGAGCTGCGCTATGAAAAAAACACTTCCTAGAGACCCAGCTTGAACTCCTATTATTGGAGGCATAACTCTCTCCAGATGGGAGCACGCTGCACAGGGATCGCACCCGGTGCCTGCTGTACCGCACCACGTGCTCGTGGAAGGGGGCGGTGAGCTGAGAAAGGATACAGTTGTCTGGATCCTCTCTATAAAACGGTTCCTGGCAGCTGCTGCATCTGCACTTGTTTGGCAGAGACGACATCTCTCCCATGCCCTGAAAATTCAAAAGGGGTAGGAGATGGAGGAGTTACGCTCCACTGTACCAGACAGTGCTCACACTGAGCTGCAACACACCAATATGACATAGCAGCACTTCAAATACAAGCATCTTTCTCATCCCTCTTTCACAGGTTATTTACTAGCCATTCCCCCCTCATTTGTGACAGCTGGTATTAGATCAACAAGGACACCCTGTAGAAAGCATTAGACACTGCAAAACACCTATGTTATTTCTCTCAACTTGTTTTGAGGGGAAGGATTTGCAGCCCTCAGAAGACAGACAACACATTTCTACAAGCAGAATGTGAACTTACAGCAGATCGGTAATTCTGTCACATCGTCCTACCTATGTTTTTATCACATAGAAAACAACAAATCTTCCCTTACTTTCTTCAGGGGTAAGTCATTTGCATTTCTATACATTTAGTCTGTCAGTAAATGTGTACAAAAAGGAATTACTGTGTAGAGCAGAGAGCGGACAAATTCTCACCCTAGCTTTTAGTACAGTGATTCCTTCATATGCCAAACGTCCTCAAGACTCTCCTTTAATCTTTTTTTTATGGACAAAGTGGTATGTTTGGCAAGAAGCATGACAGCAGTGCATCAGTATCAGGACACAAAACACAGAGGCTTAAGGACAGTATCATGAGTAAGCTGGCCAGGACGCTGTATCAGAGTCCAATTTTTAAAAGAAAGTGTTACGCAAATAGCGCTACCAAGAGAGATGCATTTCACTTACAGAGTTCAACATCCCCACTGATGCATAGTCCCCATAATATCCTTTAAGTAAAGGACTGCTTTAAAGAGCCAGTGCATCTCAGCCAGTCTCCTAAAACCTGCCGCAGTGAGAGCCATCAGGAGGAAGCTTAAAATAGTTATGCAGTGCATGACTGTCTAACCCGAGTGTGCATGTGTCTTCTCTCCAACCAAATGGATCTTTTAAATCATGATAGAAACTGCAGTTTTCAAAAACACATTATGCAAAGAAATAGCAAGGTTAATGGAACAGAATAGAACAGAAGTTACCAGGCAAGATGCATTCCCTCTATACGGGATCTTCAGAACAAAGGTTATTTTCAATCTGTCACTGAGTTGAAAGTAATAGCGAAGAGTGTAAAATTACACCAGAGTGATTAGGATGCCGAAAGGCTCAATTTACAAGTGAAAATTAAGGGAACCAAGTCTTTACAACTTGCTGAAGGGCGACTAACGAATTGGTGTCTGATAAATGACAACTCCCAAGAGGAGGAGGAATTCTTGAGGATTACACAAGGAGGTATAAACTAGATTTAAGCTATGGTTTAAACTTAATTATCTGGACAAACCACATAATGAGAAATCTGCTGAATTAGGACAAGATTTCCCAAAGGAAATGGTGGGATACCCCTTCCCTGGGGACTGGAGAACAGACTAGAGCACAGAGTCACCAGACACCCATCTGCCTGCACCATCAGTGCAATAACATTGTTATTGGCTCTATTTAAGAGAGTTCATCAGCAGGAATCAGCCTCAAACTCAGCCGCGGTGCTTCCAGGCTAGAGAGGTGCCCCAGCAGAGCAGTTCAGGTCAGCAACCGGTTGGGAAACTCTTTCATTGCACAGGGTATACAGGCACCCACCCCACACGGCTTCCTGCCTTCAGCTACCAGCATACGGTGTCAGCAGAGACTGCTGCAGCACCGTTAACCCCACGGTTAAAGCGTTCCAGTACCTTTACAACTCAGGGATTAACAGGGATTAGCACTCTGAAAACAAATGTAACACTAGTGGCTAGAATAACATGAAAACACATATCCTCAGGAACAGCCTTGGGGAGACACGCTGTATCGCACCACCGCTCCTGCTCCAGGGGCAGGCCCCACGCACCCTGGGGTCAGTGCCTCCCCGTGACCCACAAACCAGCCAGGCCTCCCCCATCTGACCCCTCCTCACAGCCCTGAAGCAGAGGGCAGTTGTGGACTGGGCTTACCTGGCGTTCCTGGAATAGGCTTTCCTGTAGGGAAGGGGTAGCTTCAGCTGGCACCTGCAAAACACGGGAAGCGTCAATCCTGACTGCCGGAAAGCAGTGGAGCCTTGTCTTCAAATTGAGAAAATGATATTTTGTCTAAATTGGAAATTAATTTAGCTGCAATGGAAGATGTCAACAATGCTGGGGATTGAATCCACCACTGCCTTCAGCCTGTCCTCAAGGAAGGAGGATCGGTCTGCTCATTCATTTCCACGAGCGTCGCTGATGTGACCTGAGAGAGCTCCTGCATCCTATCACCAGCCATCAGAAGTTCATCCAAGATGAGAAGCTGGGAGGAAAGCCCTGACAAGGCAGAGTACAGACACATTGCCATACCTGTGCAGACAAAGGCAGCTTTGCTTAGCACCGTATCACACTCAAAGAAATGGGAAATGGACATTTCAGCTTCCACTGGGAATATGCGCCTTAACCCCAAAGCAGAATAAACCTAACTTGTTATTGCAAAAACATGCGGGTTGGCAGTTATAGCTAGTCACATGCAAACTATGAACACAAGAACAAGGTTGGGACTTTAAGTAAATAAACATTTGAATCCAGATTTCTGTTCCCCCAGCAACTGTCACTCAGTGTCCTGTGTCCATTCCAACACCATGTGAACAGTGATAATTTCCTCCCTGCACAAACACAAGAGTTGGGTTGTGGCAGCTGAGAACTATTTCTCAAAATTTTCCAGGGACAGGCACGTATCAGATCTGGACTTCACTGCTTCTTTAAAGCAAAGAACACACAGAAAAGAACATAGAAATTATTTAAACAAGGCGGAGTGGTCTGAATGCAAAGTCAATCTTCTAAATATTATTTTGCCACTTTTCCATAGAGAATCTCAGTAACATCCACTTCATAATTCTTCCTACACCAAACACTGAAAACAACTGGATTCCAGTCAATACTGATTGTGTAGTTACATGGGCAGTATCTTACAGGTTAAAGGGAATAGTATTAAACCCAGATGCCATCCCTCCAAACAGCATTGGGCACATGAGAGAGAGAAAGTGTGAGAGTGTGTGTGTGTGAATGTGTGTGAGAGTGTTCATGCGTTACGTATTATCACTGTGTAAAAAAAAAAAAAAAATTAAAAAAGAAATCAATAAGCTATAACAGAAAGTGGACTCAGAGGAAAACTAAAGCTCAAGAAAGCTCTACAGAGACAGCTTTCCAAAACAGTCACAGGGGGCTATGAAATATCAAAAGCCTTAATTAAAAGACTTTCAAAGTCCCAGCCATCCAAGAGTAAGCCCTTAAAATGAAAACACTTACTCAATCACAATAAAGGCTTTTTAAACTGTAAAGGATCCTCCTCTTGAGAAGGATCTGAGGAGCGGTGAAACCCAGCTGAGCCCTACGGAGCAGTAGAAGAGACCAGGCTTTGCAGATGTGCTAGTCAATGTCAAGCAGAGTAAGACAGAGGTGCCCATCTCTCAGCACTTACCCCTTTTCCTGGAGGGTGACTGTCCGAGGGGAAGTGCTCCTTCCCAAGGCACCTTCAGTTGTAGGGTCCTCCTTTTTGCTGGACTGTCCCAGAGAACCACAACTTTTCTTCCCTGCATCAAATAACTGCTTGCCAGCAGCTACAGAGTTCTTTCCCCGAGCTGAATCCCCTATGAAAAAGCTTTGCTGCTCACCCAGGGCAGATCTGGACAAGCCAGGTGTCTTTTGGGGTTCAGCTGCAGCACAGGCCTCTTGGTCCCTGGCACTGATTGCTGCCCTATGACTCCTTCCTTGTTTGCAAGCCACTCCTTTTGAGGAGCTCTTCCCAGCTGTCCTGGGACCTTGAGAAACACATCTGGCTGGGGCTTTCCTTTGCGTTCTTTTCACATCTGGGTCAGTCCTATAAGGGGCTCTCAGCTTGTATGGAGAGGGCTTCTTCAAAGAGGCAGGCTTTTTGCTTACAGTTGTCACTTTTGCGGTCACAGGAACATCCTCAACAGATGCAGGCACTTGCTGCTCTTGAGCATTCTTGGGAGCAGGTCCTTCATCTGCAGATTTCTCTCCTGCAGCTCCCTGGGCCTCTAATGGAGTTTTCAAGATGCTTTTCCTGACTTTCAGTGCCTTCTCTAAGGCCCTGTTCAGCAGTTCCAGCTCCTCCACCTCCTTGGGCAAAGGCCTGTTCTCTGCAAGAGTAGAAGACATATCAGAAGGTCCAAACCTGGATCTTCCCCATTTGTCACTATACTAACTCACTCTTCCAAGTATTACAGAAGGAAACCGAACCCACTGAGTGATGCAGTGGGTATTCTGGCCACACTCCCGCAGCAACTACACAGAGGATGCAGGCAGGCTTGCCAAAAGCCCTGAAGACCCAGGATGGATGGGAGTCACAGGAGGAGACAGTTCTCCCAAGTCAACCTCCCGTTCTCCAACAAGTGACAACCACCACGTCTCAGCCAGGCCTGCAGACACTTCATCACCGGCCTTGGTTACCGTGGTGCGACTCCAAGCTCACACACCAAGGAGGAAAGTGGGAGGAAAAAGGTAGAGGGGGAGCTTCAAGTCGATGCAGAGCATTGGAAGGACTTCCAACACCGAAGCTGGCTCAACCCCGGCCAGGCCCAGGGCCCGTGTGACACGGGGAGGCACAAGGTCGAGAGGGAAGCGCTCACCGTGTCCGTTGCTGGAGCCGGCCTCCGGCTGCGGCTGCTCCTCCTCCTCACTGCCCCTGGGGGGGGAGAAACACAGCGCCAAGGCCCAGCATTGCTGTGCACCGACGGGCTCAGCTTCCCCCACGGCCCGTGGGGCCTCTGACACGGCTGCGGGGACACAAGCGCCCGCCCTGCCGGCACCAGGGACCCCGGACCTCCCCGCCGAGGCAGCCCGAGCTCCACCGCCTCCCTCCCGGACCAGGTTCGGGGCAGGGCCACCCGGGGGAGCCCGCGGGGCGGGGGTCGGGCCCGGCCCGGCCCGGGGCCGCACTCACCAGCACCGCAGGAGGGCCCGGCTCCGCGCCGCCCGCTGCTCCAGCTCCCGCCGCCGCCCCGCGCCTTCGCCCAGCGCCGCCGCCAGCGCCGCCGCCGACCTGCAAGGCCCAGCGCCGTCAGCGGCCCGCCGGGCCCGCCAGCCGGCCCGCCCCCTCCGCCGCCGACCCGCTCTCACCGCCGGCCGCAGCCCGCAGGCAGCATGGGCCGCGTCGCTCCGCTCCGGTCCGGCCCGGCTCGGCTCGGTCCTGCCCGCTGCAGCGGGCCGGTCTGCGCGTCGCCGCGGCGAAACGGGCCAAAGCCCGCGCCGGCACTCCCGCTCCTTAGCGCCCTGCCAGGACCCGCGGGGCGGGGCGTGCCCCTGCGCGCGGCCGGGAGGGCTCTGAGGAGAAGGGCGGGAACGGCCCCGGGGAGCCGCCGCTCCGCCCGCAGTCCCGGGCTTTGAGGATTTCTGTGCCGGCCCAGGGGCGGGCGGCCGGGTGCCGGATATCCCCCAGCCCCGGGGCCCGCTTCACCCGGGAAGCCGTTTTTCTCTCAGCTGGGTTCAGCGCTTCCCTCCCCGCGGCAGCGCCTCTCTGAGGGGAGCCGGCCGACCTCGGGGGGGTAAAAAAGCGCTGGCAGAGCAGACCCGTCCCAGCAGCTTCGTGTGTCCGCCCTCCCCGAGGGTCAGAGCATAAACGAGAGTTTGTTCCTCTCAGCCTTCGCTGTGGCGGGGCACGGGTGGAGCCACCTGAGAACACGCAGCGCGCGGCCCACCCGTCGCTGTGGGAGCTGGGTCCCCCAGGGCCTGCTGCGCAAGGCCCACGGAGGCTGGAGGTTAAAGTTCGGCCGTCACAGGGGCTGTGCTTCAGCCTGCGCCGTGTCCAGCCCACGGGCGGGGTCCTCGTGGGAATCCCCAGGCGGCTGGGCCAGCGCAGGGAGAGCTGAAGGGCCAACAGTCCAGCGCCCCAGCAGAGACACCGCGCTCTGCGAGCTGCTCCTGCTGCCTTTGGTCTGCATCAGCAAAGAGACAAATTTGTGGTTTTTTTGATGGAGAGAGGAATTTGCCTTGTTCTGCGCCTGTGGAAGCTGCCTAGTTGATAACACGATCTCTGTTGACAGCTGAATGCCAGGATCCTGTCAGGGACACAGCTATTGCTGCAGAGGGGCGCGCTGCGGGGTGCGGTTCTCCAAAAGTGCCCGTAGCTGGCACTCGGCGGTGCCCGTTCCAGGCAGCTGAGGAGCAGCAATCCAGTCCTCCCCCTTGCACAGCAGAACAAAAAATAACTAAAATTTAGAAAGTAGGAAAGAAATGGTTCTTTGCCTTTGAGGATTGAATCGTCAGGTTGAGATGTTCAGGATTTCTCTGCAGCCACATAACCACAGACTTTTCTAGAGAGAAAATGGTGAGAATCTCGTGACTCATGGAGACAGGACTTTAAAACCCCTTATAAAACATTACAAATGTATCAATAAAATCATGGAATCGATCATACAGCACATTGTGGGCTTCCACAGTCACCATCACAACATAGTTCCAGGTGTAAATTGCCCATTTGGCAGAATGATTTTTCTTTCTACGGACGTTGCAACAGAATCTGAAAATTAGGCTGGCCCCTTCCTGGTGTATATCTTGCAAATAAGTGTGAGCTCACTGTCAAAACACTGTTAACAATTCTGCTTTTGAGGCTTGAGCCAAGACGGAGTCCAGCCTGCTCTTCCGTGCCTAAGGGGGCTCAGCAGGGCTAACAGGAATATCAAACACTCAGAAAATCGTTTAATCTGTGAGATTTAATGTGTGAGCCCCCCGCCAGGGAGCACAGCAGTGGGACAAGAAGGGCTCCCTTTCGGACAGCTGCTTCTCTAAGTCAACTGACTTTTGCTCCTGCGAGATTCCCACTGGATTTGCTTGTTGGACAAATAGGGGCTTGACTCAGAATATCCGGATTTGCTATAATTTGCACTTTGGAGCGAACAACAAGTGGTGCCTAAGATGTTTTTGGCTGAATAGATTGCTTCATCTCGACTCCAAGTGCGTGAAGCTTCTTGTGTTTCCTTTCTTTTGGCAGAATTGTCGCCGTGGTTTTCTCCTGACAAGGTTTAAAAGTCCGCCTCAGCTGGGGCGCCTGGGAGGGGCGCAGCCTGCCGCTGCACGGTGCCTCTGCACCGGGGGTTGCTGCTGGGTGGGAATGGCCACGGGGATGCAGTTTTACTTCAGCTCAGCAGAGGGCCGAGTGCTGCTGTAGCTGCCAGCATCTCCCGGTGCTCTGAAGAACACAGCCTGGGCGATGAGAGAGTAATAGACGTCGTCAGACACCTGGATGCTGTTGACATTTAAGCAATTAGAAACAACCAAAAGGGCATCAGACTACCGTAATCCAGGAAAGTCACCCGAGGCCTGAAGCCCGCTGGAGCAGCGTTACTGATGCCGCTAGCTTTTGCATCACACCTCTGTGGTTTAGAAGTGCTAAAAAAGGAAGACCCCCAAAACCCAAGAAACCCTTTGTATTTGAGATGAACCAGGCATGCGACCCCTCCTGCACCTCTGGCTTTGTGCAGGCAGTAAGATTCCTACTAATGGACAACAAAGCTTTAATACAGGCCCTTTGTCATTAATCTGCACCTCGCTGGGAAGAAGAAGGACAGATGACCATTTGCATGTTGCCTCTGAGTCAAGATCAAGGTTAGGCAAGTGCTGCTGCCACCACAAAATTAGGAGGGGCAGCGTGCCGGGAGGTGGAGAGGGCAAGACTGTAGCTGCCCCTTCCAACCGCAGCAAGCGCTGCACCGGTTAAGCTGTGGAGTGAAACCATGGCGCAAGAGTTGGGGTGAGGTGATAATTAGCAGGTGGGTAGCAGAAACTTTCTGACAGAGATAAAACCACTCCGCTGCTAATGCTTGGGGCTCAAAGCATGCCTACATTTGACATAACAGCCTAGCTGCTGCAAGAGCTCCCTCCCTGCAGTGGACGGCCCCTCCACTCCCAGCCACACCTCCACTATGGGATCCTGCTGCCTCGCCTTCTGTTGAGTCTTGCAACAGGGCAGCTGCTGGGTAAATCTGTTCAAACCTTCTCTTGTGGGTGGTTGGCTTTCCAGTGGATCATCTGGCAAACCCAGCTGAGGAAAAAATCCAAGGTATTTATATCTGATTCTTTTCACTGAGAGCAGCTCGTGCTAGAAGGGGTAGGTACAGCAAAGACCCATATTCTGTTCATGTAGCAATGATCCCTGACCCAGTACAGACCTGGTCTGGCACAGCTGGCACAGGACACATTCATGCCAGGGACTGGATTTTAAGCTAACAGAATCTCAACTATGGTTCTACTTCATGACATTGCTTGCTGGGAAAATGCTGGGTACCACGACATGGCATACATGCTAAGTAACATTTAAGCTGGTGCAAATGACTACTTAAAGATTTATTTACAAAAGACGTGTAGGTTAAAATACCTGTGCAATGTACAAGTGGCAGCTGCCGGTAGTCACAGCTCTGCCACCAGTTATTTTTGGTACCTGCAGTGATGAGGCATTTTGCATAGATGAGATGTAGAGGAAGTTACAGTGTCAGCACTTGTTGCTTAGGTTGACAGGTGCCAGATGATATTCTGCAATCCATATTTCTTTTTTACTGAGAGCCCAACCGTCAAATACCTGTAGGCTAATAAAAATAGCTGTCCAGGCACTTGGATCTCCTGCTGGATGCCTAAAGCTCTTTGAAAACCCTGCCCATAGTCCACCATGGTAAGACTCCCTAGGGTAAAATTCACACTTCGATGAACACCAAGAAGGAAAAAAAGAAGCAGGAGATAAACTTAATCACTAATAAAACTACCCACACTTTCTTTATTATATTACATAAGCTATGCTCCTCCTGTGTGCTGCCCATGGAGATCAGTGCTATCTGCGGAGTTGACATAGGAAAATCCTCCCTGTATATACCGGGGTAATGTCCTGTACAAACTCTTCAGGTTCTGGGGAGATACCTTAAAGACGAGGAACAGATTCACACTCTCCTGTGGGTCCCAAACCATTCTTGTTTGAGCCAAGGAAGAGGAAAACCTCACAATATTTCCAATATAAGCCTGAGGATGTTGTTATGCTGCTGGAAAAATGCATAAATATCCAAAGATTCTTCTTCAGCTCTTGTTGTCATATCTTTGGAGCAAAGACTCCAGGAAATGAATCTGTGGGAAATACAGGTTATAAATAGATTCCCAGACCCTGTATCTTTCTGCAGCCAAAATCGCTGCAGAATTCACATGGCTATCAGCAAGACGGGTGGGAAGGGGATGTGACATGTCCTGGAGAGAGGACATCTTGTGGCACGTTGCAGCTGGAAGTGAAGGGTGTCAGTGTGCAGTAGGCACATTGACCTTGCTGGGTCACCCAGTGGGTGCTGCGTCCAGACAGCCAGCGGGCAGATTCCCAAGCTGCAGGTCACAGGCTACAAGAGTTTATAAAATCAGGACAAGCATCAGCTTTGTAAAACTGGCTAGGTGAAAAATGCTGACAGCAGGGACACTCTTATAGGGAAATACTCTACTCTGTATCCTCACCCGCTTCCTGAACTGGAGGTTACATATTATCAGCCCTCATTAAAACAAAACAGGGAGGACGAAAGTCTTGTAAGTGTGAAACCATGAAACAGATGGGGCTACAGTATGTATCCAAGTTGGAAAAAAGTACAGCTGAGGTGGGAAGATCCAGAAAGAAAAGGGAAGGTCTTTCCAGAAGTTGTCTCCTGAGGCATGAGTGTCCGTACACCAGCTTGGAGTGTGGGTTAGGGGAAAACGCAACGTGGGGAATGCAGGGCTCTGGCAGCTGGGTTTCTCTGCTTTGCGTTACCTCTGGCTCCAGCAGCACTTGCACTGGATGTGGCCATGAAGCGGGCTGCAGCTCCCTCACCGGGACCGCGTTCATACAAGCTGTGGGATGAGCCTTGCTCCAGAGGCTCTGACTTCAGCGCTGGAGCACAGAGCAGGCAGTGGGCAGGGAGGGGAGGATCTGCTGTCCTGCGAGACTTCCCACCAACGGCAGAGGCCGAAGCTCTGGCCCATGGAGTGGGTGATCTCTGCCCAGGCTGTGCAAATCCGGTACGGCTCTCAAGAGATCCTGTTTGGCCATGTGGGTGGAAGGAAGTGAGGTACTGTGGTTTGGGGGGAAAACAGTGTTTCAGCAAGCAGAACTGTGCTGTGGAGTGAGACTCGGTGACAGGGTAAGCTATGAATCTGGAGATTTGGCCAGGGTGTTTGGAAAACATCTGCAGCAATTCATCACACAGCCTCTGTGAACACCATGTGCAGGAGCGTTCTGCCTCTAGATGCTGTGTTACTCTGCCAGTGGTTTTTTTGACACGCTGCAGTAACAACAGGGTCTTTCCTCCTATGTCCCCGTAGAAAATGATGCATTTAACACATGCAGGTCCCCATAAAACCAGGCCAGTAGTTTGTATGCCACATGGGAAGCAGTGGATTAACCCCCTGCCTGGGGAGTGAATGTGTTAAAGATCATCACATTAGCACATCTTCAAAATCCTGAACCCAAGCTGAGGTCTTGGTTCACACCAAATGAAAACAATGCCCCTCGGAGCTGTCAGACAAGGAAAGGGTCTTGTCTAGTTGTTTGTAGAGAGTCCCCGTATTGCTAAGGTATTTATGACGCTGTTTTGCCTTCGAGGCTTCTCACTAGCTGATTTACAGTCTGGGAAAATGCAGCCAAATGGAAACCTGAGGGGTTCTTCTTTCTTTTCCCCCGACCTTCTCACAGCATGGGATTTTGTGAAAAGGCGGAGATGGGGTTGCTGTGGGACAAAGAGCACCCACCCACGGAGCAGGGCTTCTCCTGCTGAGGACTCATGCACTGAGGCTCAGGGTAGTGTTGGGCAGACTTCTGAAACACCTGCAGTAACTCATCAGAGTTCTCACAAATGCCATGCTCATCCACACCTCCCCAAACATCATTGCCTCTGGGCTGCTTCACTTCTGATGGCAGGAGAGAGACCCTCCTGCACCAGCACTGCCGCTTGCAAAGGAGAGGCTCACTGCAGATGGGGTCTGGGAGAGCCCCAGCAGACCAGACTCCCTCAAAGTGAACCGCTTCTTCACCCAGTGCTTATTTCTGTGCTGGAAAGCCTTAAACAATCCTGCTAGAGAGCGTTGCCGTGAGATTTGCATGACCGCCTGATGCTCTGAGTGTTTGCAGTTAATTCCCTGGGAAGTGCAGCTCCCGGGGATGGGGAGTGAACTCTGGGCCCATCGCCACTGGAGGCTGTGGATGCCAAAGGTTCCATGGGTTAAAAGGAAAAAAAAGAAGCTATTAGAAAAACTCCTGGGAAAAAACACCAATAGGAATTAAATGCAAGGATCTGAGCTCTGGGTAAGGAGTTTGCCTTGCCACAGTTTGCCGGGGAAATAACATTGTATGTTGTCTGGTTGAATATTGTGTCCTGTGCTTCTGCTGTTTGCAGAAAGAAACAGGGTACTGGGCTTGGTGTAATCCATATGGCTTGTGACCCTGAACATCCTATCCATCACAGGGTACGCAGCGAGCACCCTCTGGCTCGTGGTGGTGGTCATATGTTCATGAAGCTTGAAGGGGAACATGAAGGCTAGGGCTGGTGGGTACATCGGCCACACTGGCTCTTCTGTTCGGATGTGACCCCGAGCCTCT
Source organism: Calonectris borealis (assembly GCF_964195595.1). Classification (NCBI taxonomy): domain Eukaryota; kingdom Metazoa; phylum Chordata; class Aves; order Procellariiformes; family Procellariidae; genus Calonectris; species Calonectris borealis. Next base: position 19,536,984 of record NC_134327.1, on the reverse strand, counting down.
GACACCAGCAAGCTCTGGCTTTGGCTGACGCTGAGTTTGAGTCTGAGCCTCATAGAGGATGGACAGGAGTGAGGGCCAAAGAAAATCTTTTCCTATTTCTCTCAGAGTTGCTAGTAAAGTGTACAACAAATTTATTTTCTCATCTGCTGTTATAATACTCATGGATAAAGGCTAAAATGCTGCTGACTCTTTGCTTATTAGAGGAAGTCCAAACACGGGGCATACATACCTCGGAGAGGCAAGGCTTCCCAGTCAAACACAGTTATGTTTATTCCCAAATGTCTTCCTTCCAGTTGAAGAAAGGAACACCAAACCTTTAACTTTGACAGGCCCTATCTTTTCCCATCTCAGGATATTTTTGGCCAGGACAGTGAGGGTTGTTTTGCTGTGCTTGTTTGGAAAGTGTCTGTGCAGTGGGATGGAGGAGAGCACAGGCGAGCTCAGCCTGGCCACCCCGCTGCCCCACTGCCTCTGCCAGCTCTGCGGGCATCGGGCTGTGGAGCACTTAAGGAAAGAGCTTACCATGACCCCATGCCCCCTCTCTGCCCAGAGCCAGCAACTGGTCAAACTGGGCGCTGCTGCAGCAGCTCTTTGTGGCTATTGCCCAGGCACTGGGCTGACTGCTGAAGGAGGCAATGCCTGCGGTGTGGTGAGCAGGGCCTGGTGTAACCATGCATGCTCTTGGTTGAGGTGGTCCATGCTCCTGTAGTACAGAAGATTAAAACTGGCGAAAGTCCAAAGGTTTGGAAAACAATATGATGCCAGGTACAAAAGAGAAGAGACCTGGCAGTAACCGTACAAATAAATCTGCTTCAACACTTACTGAAATGGAACATATACTGAGAAAGGAAAACCTCCAGACACTCCTATATCCATGTAAACAGCGGTCCACACGGTCAGAGTCCACTGGGCTGTCCTGGTAGCAAAGAAAGGACAATAAACCATGGCTTTATGAATTGTTTTTCCTAATCACTCTTTTATTATTTTCCCTATTTAGTTAATAATTAGGAGAGAAGGGAAATGCCAGTTCTGAGTCTGTGGTGTGGTGACTGATGCTAGAAGAGGTTGCAGTAATATATTTAGATTTTAATAGAGCATTTGACACTGTGTCTCAAAGTCTTCTGTGCAAAACTGATTAAGACAGGCTATATGTGAAAGCTAATGATGGAAAAGACTGCATCAAGCAGAGGAAGGTATCTGAGTTTCTACAAACATCACTGCCACATTAAGATCTGATTAATCAATTCAGACTAACATCAGATTAACATCATCTTCATCTTTGCTGCCGGTCTCAGACAAGACCTTTCAGCTCCAGGCCATCACATCATCTGTTGCATCGGTAAGAGCATTTGATGAGCTCCAATCCGTTCCCAGTGGGAAGCAATCATGCTCAGAATTGAGCTTGTTGTTTTCCTTTATTCAGTTTCATCTTCCTCTTCTAGAATTCAAAAATTATTTCAAGTCTCCATGGGCTGGAAATCTCCTTTTCATTACTCCTGAACTTGATTTAAGACATAAAACAGAGTTTTTCAAGGCACTTCACTTTCAGCTAGAAAGACTTCCAAATTCAGCTGTCGATTTTTCATCTCTCTGAGTGCATTCAGCTGAAACTGAGTAAGAATCTTTCATATCAAGCGATTTTGAAATGCTCCAGATGTGCAGACACACGCATGTCATCTCTGGAAGGACTTCTGATTTCTACTCATATCTCACACTCAGTTTCTCGCTCACACATCTGCTAGGAGTGCATCCTTGCATTCACTGGTGATATCTGCGCTAGAATAACCTTCCACTTCTCATCCTTGTCGGCAAGGGTCGGCACTATCAGACAGCTCCAGCTCTCAGATTTAGTCACAAAAGTTCCCATCTGCTGTTTTTGATGTCAAGGGAATGTAAATTCCTTTCTTGTATCATCATTTTAATACCTCATCTCTGGAAAAAATATTAGTGGTGGGCACCTGGAACATCTTGGAAGGGTCATCATTTCCATACCATGTCATCTGCTCAAAGCAGTAATTCTCCATCTCTTGAACAGCTATACACTCCACTGAGTGCACAGAAGAGACACAGATCTGTCTGAGAGACAGAAACTCCAGTCATCAGTAGAGGTAGTTATTAGTTTTTAGTAGGGAGTCATATCAGTCTGCAGATGAAAAAGTTGCTTCAGTTCTCCTTTGTACTTTGAAGCAAGTACTGATTAAGAGCCATCAGAGGTGCTGTTTCGCAACCAGGAGCTATAGCTTTCACAAGTAAGCTTTTTTAAGATGGCCCAGCCATAGAGACCCTCTTTCAATAGCCTTCTAATTTCCCCAGGCAGTTTGATCATGCCCAACACTCTGGAAGACCATAGCAACTTTGAACAGTTTTTGTTTTGATCACGTTAAATCAGATACATAATTCTAGTAGGCATCACTGGATCCGTATCACACCTGGCTGCGAAAACACAATGTGAATTCCCTGTGAATTTGGTATTTATTTTCATTAGGGCTGAACCCACCCTTGACCTGAATGAGGAAGGGTCTGGTCCAGCTCCCGTAAGGGGAGCGCAGGCATCAGTGCAAAGCTGCTATGGTGTGGCTGAGAAGGTCTCCAAGCCCCTGCTGCCCCCAGTAGATCAGCCTGTACTTTACAACCTCTGTTTTCAGTTTTTGTCTCTAGGTTGAGCTGACAAAGTAGTGCTGGCCTTACAATAGGGAGTCGTTGAGTAGCCATGTTCTCATTCGAATTCAAAAGCCCCAGATAAGGGGCTAATTGTGACTGTGGTGAAGTGGTTTGTCTGGGAAGATGTTTCCCTGACAATTAAATCACTTGGGAAAAGACTGTGCTCTCCTGCACGCTGGGGCAGAGCATGGAAGGACTGGATGAGAGGTATTAGAAGCTGGAAACCCTCTTTTTATTTTCTCTCTGTCAGGAGAAGTCAGCTTTAGCAGGAGCTGAAGGCAAAAGCCAGTTCTGGAGGCAGGAGGACAAATGCATGGAGTGTTGCATTCGGGTACCTGTTATTTTCTTCAGAAGCTGCCCTCTCCCTGCTAGGCATGTGCTTTGCACAGCCTGTGGTTGGGGTCTGTTTGCTCATATGGGTCTGTTTGCGCATTCTAGTCCTCACATGGCTGAGGAGTTACCTTAGTCTGAAGAGTTAAGCAGGAGGGCTCAAGGCAAAGTCGGAGTCCAGAAAAGGGGGATTAAGCATCTGGGTGTTAGGGTGGGTCATAAGTGAACCTGGGGGGACAAGTAGCTTGAACATAACCTGAGAGTCTGTGGCCCGGCAAGAGCCAAAGAACTGCCTGGACTTTGTTGTATTCACGACTTGCAGGGGATTCAGCAGCTCTCCTTCCTCTCATTCCTCCTTCCTCTGAGGCAGGAATCTCCCAAACCATTATCAGGACTGCCCCCTTTCTTGGAGCAGACTCTCCACCTTGCTGCTGTTGACATCAGACCCCTCCGTCCCCACCAGCCGTATGCCAGACCTCTCCGGGAGTGGGGCCAAGGCTGGGCCATGTCTGCCAGCATAAGAACCTCAAATGCCCACTGCCCACGGAAGGACGGTCCCATAGCCCCGCGAGCCCTCCTGGGCAGACCCATAGCCCTGTAAGCCCACGTGCCAGACTCGGTTGGGCAACGGGTTGCAGGCTGCTGGGAAATGAAGAAAAGCACTTCTCCTGCTTGGGAAGGAGGGATGCTGTGTTGAGTTTATGCTGTATCTGTGATGCAGATCACAAGATAGCTTAACACTCATGAGCTGTCAGACGTGGCATTTTTCATTAACCTGAACTTGCTTTTTTAGAAATTATTTTAATTACACTCTCCAACCAGAAAGCACAGTTCTTTGATCTACTTCACAAAGCAAGTACCATCCATTGCTGCATCTCGTGTCAGCAAATTAGGAGTTCTTCATTACAAACCATGCTCGTCAGCTGTGTCTGAAGTCCTGGAGCTGGAAGCCTTCATAGTAAGAGCAGGAGTAAGGCAAAGTTTCTGTAGCTAGGTCTCGAACCTCAGGCAGCCATTTTATACGAAGGAGGCCTTGTAATGAAGGTGCAATCGCTGATAAGCAGAAGATAAGGTCCAGCAGCTGTCCCAGAAGTGAAGTAGGTGTATCAAACGGGATGATTTTTTTGTCATTGTCTCATCCGCAACCCCAGGAGGGATTGATGGTACCTGTGTTTGAAGCATGATAAACAGGAGTGCACGTGCACCAAGTTTCTCGGAGCTGTATTGCCAGGGCAGGATTTGGCCTCACGGGTGCAAAATGTCAGTGTGAGCAAGGCTCACAACACTGTCTAGTGATTTAAAGCATAGCTGGTGTCTTGACCCTAAAAAAAGCAATACCATGAGGCTGCCCTGCCATCACAGAATCATTGCTCTTCATAAGCTTATAGAGAACTGAAAAGTGAGAGACTTTCAGCATTAATTATAGCTCATTTTTCTGGTAGCCCACTATTCCACAGCTGATTTAGAGCTGCCTGAAGAGACGTTAAGAGCCCCTTTGACTGTGTGGAGAAGCAATCTAAAATAGGAATAGTGCGATGGGGGAGAAGGATGCTCATGACACCATGACATGCCTTTGCAGCAGCCTTTGCTCCCTGCTAAGGCAGAGTGGCCAATGGCAACATTTGATGCAACAAAGTCATCACTGCTAGAAATCAGTTAAGGCAAAAAGCCCACTGGCATTCTCTAGTTTCCTTCTATTTGTCCTGAGACGTCTGCATCTCTTGGCTTTCAGGACCAGGACATCCTGGTTTTGGACCTCCAGGTTGGGCAGCCGTGCCCTGCTACCATTACCCTCGTGGCCTCCTCCTCGTAGCAACCCTACAGCTGCACAAAAGCCTGGGGAAGGCTTTTGCCAGAGTTAGTGCAGAGAGGAATGGCCCCTGCAGTTTACTCCCCTCTAAGTGGCCCGCAGCATGTCCCAAGAAGTGCTGTGAAATGCAGCCAGTATTTCAGACCCCCTTCTCTTTACACACTGTGACTATTAACTGCGCAAGCGCTGTGTGAGTCAGGACCTGTGCTCCATGCTGCATTTGCAGGCTTGAGCTCAGTCTCTCGCAGAGCAGCTGCACAGCCCAAGCCCTCGTGAGGAGCCACTTCTACCCCACAAGCCCTCTCTCGGCTCTGATGCTTTGCATCAAGGACGCTCTCGATTGAGGAGAGAAAGCGTTTTTCCTTCCTTATTCAGAGCATGCCTCGAGCGTTTTGGCTTGGGAGCTCAGCTCATACCACAGTTCCTCTGCCAGACATGGGCCTATCATGAGTTTTTTTCTGTTTAATCATACAAAGAAAAATGTATTTGCCTTTCTCAGCAGACATTTTCACTGCAATATCTCCTTCTTAGTCCTAGAGTATATTTTTCCCCCTACTGAATTATAGAGTTTACTTTGTGTCCTCATGTTTTGCCAAATGTGAAGCGTGAGGATGATGCTGTTTTGGAGATGGACTGATGAAGCCCTGCTATTCCCAGCCCACAGGTTAATGCTAACGCAGGGTTTCACGGGATGCTCCTTGGGCTGCACATAAGCACGTTTATCTCTGAGTGCTTCAGGGCAGCTCGGCTGGTAAATCACAGAAGTCTCAACCTCCAAATCACCAGGCAAAACCTGATGTTAGGGGCATTGCTAATGAAAGACAGTCGCATAAACCTCTTGGGCTGGCAGCAGAGGCTGCTTATACAAATCATCACTGTTTGAGCGTTCTTAGAATTTTTTAACTTGAATTCAATGTTCTGTGGCCCCGCAGCATGGCAGGTGGATGTGCACAAAACACCAACGGAATGAACACAGCAAAATCAGGCAGTTCCTTGCCTGAATTTAACAGAGGTGTATATAGTATGTTCTGGGCTTAACACCCATTCGTTTTGTCCAGGAAGGCACTGTGTGGACACCTCACATGGTTCCCACCCCACCCTGCAGTGCCTGTGCAGCTGGCCACCACGCTGATAGTCCTGTCTGCAGCAGAGAATATCGAGGGCAACGATTGGATAGAGCCAACTTTTGGGCTGGCTGAAGGGGGCTGCATAAAGAGGGACTGACTCTCCTTCCATTTGCAGGACCGTAGATTGGTCCCGGGTAGCACAGCAGCAACTAAGAGCAAGCTGCAGCTTGTCATCACCCAGCAATGCGGCACTGCATCCCTGAGCTGCAGGGAAGTGGTGGTGACAGGGGTCTGTCATCAGGGCAGGTGGCAAAGCCACTCCATGTGGCGCTGGCACATGAGGGATGTGCAGCCCCTCAGCATGCAGAGGTGCACAAAAGCACTCACCCCAATCCCGCCAGAGCTGCCTGCCCCTCGTCCTCCACTGTGCCTCGGTGCATGCAGGGGCCCACCTGCAACGTGGCAGGTTGCAGGTGGGTTGTGTCTGTGAGTGACTGCAGGCAGGTGGCAGAGGGGTGCAGAGAGTCTGGTGGCTGCAGGCTGCAGCTGGGGAGCATTATTAGCTCCAGCTGCATCACCAGTGAAAAGCAGGGCAAGTGGGGAAGAGAAATGATCAGCAGGGACTGGGAGAAGCACAGGGAAGAGTAACAGCTCTCAAGGAGGAGTTTGCAGTGATGGAAAAGTACCGTGGCTCTTTGATCCTTTGGCTTCTCTTAGGGTAGCAGGATTCCCCAAGGTATTAAAACTGCAGGGCTGGCGTGCTGCTTTGATGTACGTGAGACCTTGCATCTGAGCTTGCAAAGCAGCGTGTGCCCTGCCTGCAGTCCACAGCATCCTGCCTCTGTGTGTTTATCGGCATAGTGTTTTTGCCGATCTAAAAGGAACATCTAGTTTAGGACAGCGTTTCACTTTTTCCAGCCTTCCTGCTCTAGCAGATGTGTCCTGACTTTGAGGTTATAAGCGTAACCACTTAAGAACTAAAAAATGCAACAGGAAGATTCTCACCAGGCAGCCTGCCCCGTGCGTGGGGAGCAGGCAGCGCGGGTGGAGTGCTGTTTACCCTGCCTGTGCCCACGCTGCCTGCCGGGCAGCAGAGCGCTCGGGACGGCGGCCGCGGCAGACGCTGCGGGGCGAGCTGCCGGTGCTCGAACTACTTCACTGTGCACTTGCGGGTCGGCAGGCTCAGCTTGCTTTGCTGCTCTGTGCACGCTTGCAGCGCTTGAAAGAGCAATTTCAAACTGGTTTTGTTAAACTGAGAAAATGAATTGCAACGGAGCAGCGAGTTCCCGACTCCGCTGAGCCACGGTAAGCGCCGCTGCACCCCCCCGCCGGGCAGGAGCCCTGCGGCTGGGCTCGGGGGGCTTTGCCGGGAGCACGCACCGCCTCACCCGCCGCTCTTCGCACTGCCCCACACCCACGGCAGCCGGGCCGCAGCCCTCCCCCGGGGCGCTGGGGCTGGGCGCCGGAGCCCGCCGCGCTCCCGGGCCGGGCGGGTCCGTCCCGTCCCGTCCCGTTCCCCCGGGCCCTCCCGGCGGCCGAGCATCCCGGGGCGCGGCGGGCTGAGCTGTCTGGCGGGCGGGGGTGGCTCCCGGTGCCGCCCCTCCGCCCGCTTCCTCCCCCGGGCCACGGCCGGAGCCCGCTGCCCTCCGGCGGTAGCGAGGCCGCGTCGGGGCTCCCCGGCCGCATCCCCGGCGTGCGGGCCGGCTGCCCCGCGGGAAGCGCCCGAGGGACGGCGGAGCAAGTGAGTGGGTTGTGGTGGGGAGCTCCCCCCTTCTTCCTCCCCTCCACGGGGGTTCCATCCACCTCGCCCGTGGCTGTTGGGAGCGCAGGGCTGTGCTGCAGGATCCCGGGAGTTGCAAAACATCTCCTGGCTTTGCAGCACGCTTTTTTTTTTTTTTCCCCCTTCCCTTTTTCCCCTTACACTTGGAGTAGCTAATTGGATAGGAAAACACTAACTGCAGGGGTGGGATTACTTCATGCCTTTGCAATGCTGTTTTGCTGTTCGATTTCAGTCGTTTCGCGTGAAAAGAGCCTGCCTGGCGGTGCTGCCCTGGGAGCGCGGTGAGGGGCGGCCGCAGGCGCTGCTGTGCCGCCAGCGCCTCTTTTTCTCACCAAGTCTTCACTTTTAAGGGAGATTTCGTTGTCTCTGTGGCTGCGTTGGTTTCAGAGGAGATTTGCTCTTTTGAACGGTGCGTTCAGCGGGTCCTGTAGTAATCCTGGCGCGTTGCTGTGTGCCCTGAGGCTTCCTCATCTGGCGAATTAATTCCATCACTAGGGCTTTTTTTCTTTTGTTTCAAGGATATTTCTGCAGAAAATGTGAGATCCAGTGAGGCAACGATGCTGTGCTTGGTTTGCTAGCAGCGGGCTGTTTTCTCCCCAGCCTGATATCCTAGGGAGGAAGGGAGGGAGTCCTGGCTCCTGCAGCCACGGGTTGTCACAGTGTGGAGCAGCTCTGAGCTCTGCCTTGTGCCCGCAGAGATTATTTTCCTCTTCTGTTGCTGAAAGTTGGATTTCTTCAGGTTTGTCTGAGAATGGGGGAAGAAGGAAAGTTCTCATATAGGTGGCGTTGAAATTCAGCCAGCCAAATCAGCAGAAATTACTTTCCTAAGAATACAGTATGTGTAGTTGTGCTCCTTGAAAAGTTTATTCCTGAATACAAGCAAGAAGTTATGTGTCTTTTTAAAGAAGAAAGACTGAAGAGGCGAGTTCTGGAAGTTGGTTCCTTTAGGCTGGGAGCCATCAGGATGCTTAAATGTGAGGATGAGCAACCTGGGGCTGGTGCTTGGGTTGGCTGGGTGCAGGTTTGCCTTGCTGCAAAGTGTGCAAGCGAAGGACCAGTTTGTGTCTGTCTCATGCTCAGCTTTCCTGCGGGGTCCCCTTCAAAAGGGGATGCAAAGTGTGGTGCTCGGGAGCAGCTTGCTTATCCTCGCTATCTTTCCCCTACAGGTACTTTTTCTTGCTCTCAACTGGCAATTAGAGCAGTAAAATAGGGAGGGAGCTATTTGTCTTCCTTCTTTATTGTAAATATTTTACCTGTCAAACAGTAACCCTAGAAATAATTAAAACCAAGGAAAGTTGCTTTGTACCTCTTAAACCTGGGCTTCCCCTGATGGTATCATCCTCCGGGGTGCGGCTGTTTTGCTTTACTTGTCTGAATTAATTTTATGGCTGTACTAAGAACTCCCATGTGGTCCCTGGAAGTTGTCCTGCATTTTGAGGAGTTTAGAACTTGCTGAGTAGCTGCTTTTCTTCCCTAAAAGATAGTGCTGTTAGGTGGGAAATTTCCTATCCCAGCCTCTCCCTGGGGACCTGAAAGTTGACCTGTGCAGCTTTCACCCCACCAAAGGTGGGCTTTGTTGATTTTTTTTTTTAAAGTTACTTGTCTCATCTAAAGTTATGAAAACTTGATCTTTCTCATAATAGTTGCATGAATTAGTTTATGTCCTTCTTTCTCCTGTTCTGCTAAGCAAAATTCCACATCTATTTTGATGCTAACAACAATTGTTTGAGTGGTTCCCAGACCCAGGGCACCTACAGTCCATTTGTGTTTGTGCACTGGAGGCTTGGATGGTCTCCAGTGCAGAGAGAGGGGGCTGGAGGTGTAGGGAAGGCAAGCGCTGTTGGTGAGGTTGCTCCACGCTGCAGAAGAGCCAAAGCCTCTGCAAGGAGAGTGATCAATCTTGGTGCCTCTTCCTGGAGAACAGCTTCTTTTGGGATGAGACATCTCCTGCGCTGTGCAGTGCAAGGAGCTATCATAACTTTCTCAAAGTGACGTCTGCTGTGATGTTAGTGGGGAGCAAGTTGCGCTTTTGATGTTCATCTGGGTGAGAATTCGGCAGCAGTGTATTGTGTGTTCCTGTAGGATAATTAAATCAGTGGTCAGAAAAGGGTGAGATGTTATCCTCAGTGTGGCAGTCATTATGGCAATGGGTCTTTTAATTATCAGCCCTTTACCTCCAGCGAGTTATAACTTGAGAGCAAACACTCTTCTTGTTAGCTTTAAGGATTTAATTTTTTTAAAATGGCAAACGATTGCTGTTTGCACAGGGCTCAGCCACAGTAATTCTCTTACTGCCTTCCACTTCGCAGCATCATTAGCGTTGGGAATTGCAGGGGAGCAGTGTGGGGCAGAGGCAGGGACTGGCAGCCCGTGCTGCTCCGCTCCCCTCCAAGCAGTGGAAGGGGCTGTGTGTCTGGAGCCAGCAGCAGCGTGGCTGGGGAAACCCGGGCAGCGCTTGGAAGTATAACTGCAGGGGATGTTGCTTGTGGCGGGGAGCTGAGCCAAAGCGTAACTGAGAGCCCCGTCCGTCCTGGCTCCCAGCAGCAGGAGCTGGCGAGGGCACGGGGACGCCCTTTGGTGCACCGCTGGCACTGCCTGGCTGCTCTCCGGCTGCCGCAGCGCTGGGGGCACGGCTGCAGCCACGGCTCGTGGGGACTTGTGTCTCTCCCGAAAGGAGAAATGTGTGTAGGCTGGCAAAGAGCGCCGGGGCTGTGCTCGGCTTGGGGTGGAGTTTCTCCTCCTTACAGCCTGCATCCTCTCCAGGCTGTTCTTGTCCTTCCCTTCTGACTTGCTTCAAGTCTTTCCCTGCTTTAATGCTGAGATGTTAAATGACATCTTTGTGGTCAGCTGTGGCAGGTGAGTGATGCTGTATCCTGCTGAGGCTGTGTAAAATACCACAGCCTGTTTTCTGGGAGCTGCAGGCCCTAAAGCAGGAAGGGACAAGTGGCAGCCCCTGCGGCTCCTGGCCCTGGGCAGCCTCATGACCCTGCTGCTGCTTTCCTGTATCCCCATGCCTGTCTGATCAGCAAATGCTGCTGGAGTCTCCCACTATTTTATGCGGTTGTCTCAAAACCACACAGTTATCTATGTCTCATTGGGTCGAATGAGAGCACGTGGGCCAAATTGTGCTCTCCCACTGAGAGCCAGGGTACTGCTTGGTTTTCTGGGGATGCAAAAAGGTATGAAGAAAGGCCATGTAGCTGGAGGATGGGCACAGAGCTGGGGAACAGCAGTGCCATTTCAGTGGCACTGAACTGTCCTGGGCAGGGTTACAGGGTGGGCTGGATGCTGTTGCTTGGGTAGAACCAGTTACTGTAGTCTCTGCTCCCCTGTGGCTGCTGGGCAGGGTGGGAGAGGGACCTCTGTGGCTGGGGTCGTCTGACTCCCTTGCTGCTCCTCTCCCTCCCTGGAGGAAGGATTGGCAGTGTGTCTGGGTGCTCTGATGCTGTTCAAGCCATGCTTTGCTCAGCCATGTGTTGTCACTGGGGGCAGAGGACAGGGTGCGGCCAGCTGGAATCACCCCATGGGTGACCTTGCTGCAGGATGGTGCCTGTAGGAAAGGGAGTGCAAGACCACAGGCCCCCCCTCTCTGCGGAGCAACGGTCTGCTCTGCCAAGACCGCCGGCACAGGCAGGGGGGATTGTACCACCGACGGTCTTGTGCTTGGGTCCCCTTCGGAGTGACAGCTGACGTTCGGTGGTACCGGATGTGCGTGCGGCCCGATCAGGCTGCAGTGGCGATGCTGAGAGTCGCCCGCTGGTGCTTGCAGCCTTGGGCGAGCGGGTCTGGCACAGCTTGCTCTAGGTGGAGTGTTTGCACTAGAGAGCCCAGGCTTTCAAAAGGTTTAATAGGAAGTTACTTTTTGTGATAAATTGATGGCTTAATTTTTTTGATCTTTGAAAGCTTTTCATATGTTAGCTACATGTAGGAAATGTAATTTTCCATGCTGAGAAACGGTGAGTTCTAGCTCTGAAGCAGAATGATCGATATGATCTTTTTCTGGATGTCTGGCAGAGCTCATTTAGTGTGAAACAAGGCTTGGGTCCCGGGCTGAGATCCTCTGCTGCGGAGAGTCTGTGTCCACATGACAGCGGAATTGAAAAGGGGAACCAGGAGAATTTAGTAGAATTGTTTTCTTTTGATGGCTGTGAATCTCGTGGAGAGACACTAAGGCACGAGGGCTTCCAGACTTACAGAAGGATTTCAGTGACTGAAAAGTAGCTTGAGGGGAAAAATGAAATGCTAAAATGATGGAGGCTGAGGACTGCGTGGTCCTGAGCCCCTTGGTGCCTGGGGCTCCTCTGATGCTGTTCCCACTGGCAGTGAGATTGGCCATTGGGGTCTGGTCCTGCTGTGCTGAACAGCGTGCTGGCAGATACAGCGTTGCTCTGTGTGCATCAACGTAGCTGTCGCTGAGCTGTCAACACTTCCCTTACAGTTCCTGTAGCTTCCCGGGGGCGTAGTGTCTGTGCTGTCCCCATTCTGGGTGCCTTGGGGTTAGCATTCGTAAGCCCTCTCCCAAAGGAGAGGCAGCAACCTGCCTGTCCTCCTAAGGACTTGTCCCTGTTCCCCCCGCAGCTGCCGTGGGTTACAGAGCACCCGGATGAACACCCCGTGCATGCCTGCAAGTCACTGTGGTGCCAGTACCCCGCCTGGTTTTGGGGATGTGTGATGTAATGTATGCATATAAAACCCGATTCTCACTCTGTTCTTATTTACAGGAGGTATCTGGGGACAACATCACCTCAACGCGCTTAGTGCTTGTGCTGTGCAGCAGACTCGGCTGTGGCAGAGGACGACTCTGCCTCTCGGAGCATCCAAAGCGATGCCGGGAGAGCTGCGCACGCACGTGAGCCTGCAAGTGGTAAGAGTTGGGCGGGGCAGCTGCCTGTCTTGCATTTAGTGTTTTGTAGAGTGCTAAGAATGTACACATATGGACAAGAGACCCCAGAAGTCCCTCAGATGTTAGTTCTGCTTCTTTCACTTGGAAGTTCCCCTCTGCCGTATGTTGGTGTGTCATTAATACAGGGAGAGTGCAGTTGCCTTCTGGCTGTGCTCAAGCTTCTTAGATTGGACCTCTTTTTTCGTCTGCTATTTTGTTGCAAAAACATCCCTTTCTAACCGTAGAGTACAGAGGGGAAACTGGACTAGTATCTCCTTAAATAAATTTTTGGGTCATAAGCTGAGTATATCAGTACTGCTTATTAACCTGTGTATCAGACTTGGTTGGGGACTGTAAAGCGCATGCACACAAAAAATCCCCGTAACTTCACAGCAGAGGCAGGCGTGCAGTCTGCCCTACTAGATGCAACCCTGCAATGCCATCTGTGTTTGCAGGTGGCCAGCGATCTGCCTGGAGTGACTGAGCTCCAGACATGCCTGTAGACAGTCATCTCCTTTTTTTGTGCAGGCTTTTCCTCATCTGTGAGATAGGGAGAACTGTTTTTCCCAGGCGTCCCCCAAGAGCAGAGCTGTAAGACCTTGTTAATTAGTGATTAGCAAGTGCTGAGAGGCTTTTGGCTGCAGGGCAGAGGGAAAGATGGGAGGAGTGGGGGGGTGTGTGTCTTATGTGGCAGCAATATCTTGAGGTCTTTTTGTCCCTACTGTTGCAAGCACAGAGGAAAACCTTGGCTTGGCCTTGAAGCAGGAGCTGTGTTGTGACTGTGCCACAGGTGGTGGTACGCATCCCTGTGAGCAGATGACTCGGTGATGCCGGGTGTGTTAAATCAGGCACTGACTGCAGGTGATGCGAGTGAGGAGTGTTTAAAGCCTCCCTGTGCCACAGCCTGCTTCCCAATCTGCCTGCTGGGATCCCAGCCCCTCTCCCTCCTGAGTAGCAGGGTCCATGTCCCAGCCCCTAGGGTGTCATTCAGGGGGTCTTCACTCTGCTTTGTCTCTGAAACATGACAGACCCTACCTTCTCCTTCTCAGGCATGAGAAGAGATGCCCTTGCTGGGGCAGCTCGTCCCCCAGGCTCTGAAGCTGGTACGTGCCGAGCGAACACGGGTGTACCACTGTTTGTGACGAACACGGGTGTACCACTGTTTGTGACTCCCGGCAGTGTCTGCGCATTACGCTGAGGTGAGATTACCATGTTAAGTACACTAATCCTCCCAAAGGGAAAAGGGGAAAACATAATCCGGGGAGGTGGCTCTTCAAGAGACTAATTAGGAAGGATCCTTGCCAGTGTGCTGGTCCCTCATGTAGGAGGTCGGGACTGACTTGAGGGCAGCTGGTGGCTCTGTTTAGTGGCTGATGTCTGTTAAGAGGGGAGGTGTAAGAGAGCTTTAGGGAGCTGCTGGTCGGCTCAACAGGGTGTTTCCTGGGGTTAATAACTATGGTGTGAAATGTCACAGGATAGCAAAATCTCTAACTGCTATGAGGCTTTACAGTGAGTCTGGATGTCCAAAGTTGTTTTCTTCATTTAAAAAGAAGAGATGAGACATGGGTTTGTGATTAAGGAGGAGAAAACCTGCTGTGCAGGTCTGCCTTGGCTGGGGCGTACCCTCTTGTAAGGCGCCTGCTTTGAAGAGGCACGGGGAAGGCTGCTCCGCACACCGACATTTCGGGCTATTGTTTCTGGCTGGGCCGGGTGGTGTTTCTCCATGCTCGCTTACAGCATCGGATGCAGATTGCTTCCCAGGGAACAGCGTTCTGGATATGCAGATGTTGGCTTGGGTTTCCTCCTATGCAAAATGGGTTTATAGGAATGTACTGAGTTCCTTTATAAAACAGCTTGAGATCTAATGAAAGACATCACTGTGTAAGAGAAAAATATTGTTAGCGAGTTACTCACATCATTAACAAGGTCAGATCATTGCCTTGTAACAAAATTAGTTTGTTTTGCTCTAATCAGTTTTAGTAGCTAGAGTGCTCAATAATTACTCATGTCCTTATGAAAGAGATGGGACAGCATGAGTATAGCTGCTGGCAGACTTCTCCAACTCTGAAATGAATTGTGCAGATTATTTCGGGAAGGCATCTTTCCAGATGCACAGTGCCCCTGGAGTGATGCTGGCAGAACCCAGCTTCAGTCAGGAATGATCATGGTCCATAGCGTGGCTCCTCTGTAAAGAGCTGCCCGTAGGGGTGTTCAGAGAAGCATTAGCAGCAGGAACATCTTTGGACTCTGCCGCTGCTGTCTTCATTTTTATGGTCCCATTTGACATGCAGCATGCTATGTGTCTCTCGGAACTTGTTCTTTCTTTGGTCTGTGTAAGTTGTCAAGACCCCAGGGATTGTCAAATACATCTGCTCTCTAAAACAGAAAATGTCCTCCTAGGTATTTGCGCCTTTGGTGTAGTTTCTTTGTTTTTTTTCTGATGTCAGTGGTGTGTTTCTGAAAAGGCAACCTGTGGCAGCCAGGATGGATGGGCAGGGCTGAATGTAGCTCGAGAGGACAGGGTACTGAAAGCCACTGCTGTGGTGGTGACTTGGGTCAGGAGAAATGATTGTCAGCGGGCCATGCATTTCCTTACAGGTGTGATGGTCGTGCACATGCCTTCTGCATATCCAGCTGCTGCACAGGAAGAGAAGAGCTGTGGTGATGGGCAGCAGCTGGCACCTTCTCCTGTGCCTCGCTCAGGGGAATGCAGGGTGGGCTGCGAGACCACAGGACCCACCGTGCCCTCGGTCTCTCTCAGTAGATCTGTACCTGTAAACTGAGTCAGAGTGTAGCTTCTGATCAAAAGTCAGGCTGAACCTGATCATCCCACACGTGCTGGAGGCGAGTGGTTCTTCTCCATCGTCTGCTCCCCGGGAGTGGGATAGAGGGAGAGCAGAGCTGCAGCACTGTGGAGTTAGTGCGGGGAACTGGCACTGTGGCCTCCATTCCCTTGTGCTCTCCCTTCTCCTTGATGGGTCCTCACAGGAACCTGGGTTGGGCTCTTTGAGTGCACGCAGCTCAGCAGCTTATACTGACGTTGTCCTTTTCTGCGAGAGATTTTTTGCAAAAGGACGAGTTCATGCTGGAGCCCCCAGCTTTTCCTCCCCCTAATCCACCTGTTGACTTTAGCTAAATTATTGCTAATTCTTGCTGTTCTTTCCCTTTCCTTCCTAGTGTTTTCTTCTGGCTTGGTGCAGATGTATTTTTTCCCTTGAAATTGAGGGAACTGATGTTGGGTTGTGTCTCTCTCTTGGAGGAGTGCCAGGGTTATTGGAATGGAGGCAGTTTGCGGGCTGCGATCTCTGCACCTTAGGGTTCGCCTGTCTAACTGGTCATAACCAGTAAAGCATCACTTTCCAGAGTACACATGAGGCTTGCTGGGTGTGCTCCCGGCACCACCTGCATGAGGTGTTGGAGGTGACGATCTAATGGGCTCTTCCCTAAATAAGAACCAGTGGGAAGAAATGCTTGAATATGAATTTGTGCAGCTGATGCCGTGTCTGTAGGATGCAAATCTAGCTTCAGAGCTTTGCCTGCTGCGTGGACCTCTGAGAGCTCCTCTGCTGCTGTTTGTCTGTGTTGTGAAAGCTCCTGACAGACTGAGGCTGCAATAGCTGAGCTGCTGTCTGCGGTGGCCCTCCTGCTCCTTCCCATACCTTCGCTCTGGTTTTCCTCCTATGGTGACTCGATTCAGGGAGCTGAGCTGACAAAAAGCTACGCACTGGTGTTGTAAGGTGACTTTTTGGTGCGGTGTGGGTGCAGGGAAGGGACAGCTGCAGGACTCTGTGTTTCTCCTTGATGAACTTTGTGAGGTTCCTGTTGGCCCATTTCTCCAGATTGTCAAGATTCTTCTGAATGGCAGCACAGCCCTCTGGGACAGACTCCATGACTTGATATTCCTCCTGGGTCACCTGCCCTTGCTCCCACCCTTTGAGTACTTCTTTTTAATGTTTGAGGTAAGCGAGGAGCTCCTTGCTGATCCGTGCAGGCCCCCTGCCACCACTGCTTGGTTGCCAGGAGGTGTAGATGGACTGTTCTTGAGCTTGGAGGACATGATCCATGACAGTCAACCGGGTCTCCTGGATTCCTGTTCTCCCCAAGACTGTGTCCCATGGGATTCCTCCAAGCCAGTCACTGAACAGTCCAGTGTCTGCTCTCCTGGAGTTCAGGGCTGTGGTCTGCAGGCTAGTTGTCCTGTTCATTCCTCTTGGGATCCTGAACTCCACCATCTCATGGCCACTGCAGCCAAGGCTGCTTATGACCTTCACATCCCTGACCAGTTCTTCCTCATTTGTAAGTACTAGGCCCAGCAGAGTGCCTCCTCTCGTTGGCCCCTCGCTCTCCTGTGCCAGGAAGCTGTCACCAGTGCTCTCCAGAAACCACCTAGCTTGCTTGAGCCCTGCTGCGCTGTTCCTCCAGCAGATATTGGGGTGGTTCAAGTCCCCCGTAAGGACCGGGATTTGCAAACAGAAGGCTCCTTCCAGTTGTCTGAAGGTCTCATCTACTTTGTCCTGATCAGGTGGTCTGTTGTAGACACGCACCACAATGTCACCTGTGTTGTTCTCTCCCCCAGCCCTGAGCCTTAAGCTCTCGACTGGCTTATCGGCTGTCCTAAGGCACAGCCCCATGCACTCCAGGCAACTCCTCTTCCTCACTGTCCCACAGAGCCCATGTCCATCCATCCAGCACTTGGTCACCTCAGCTGTCCCACCATGTCCTGTGGTCCTGGTGAGGCCGTAGCCTCAGCCGTGCCCTGGACCTGCCTCCAGGCAGTGGGGGAAAGCCACATCCCCCCCCAGCATCCTGGACCGTGGGGGGAGCCATGCTCCGGCTGCACCGTGGGCCTCTCCTTTAATCGGTTTTGAATTTCCCACATTTTAATTCCATTGAATGCCCTTAATTCCTATGTCACGGAACAAGGAGAGCTCTGTACAGAAAAGCTCTGTTAGAGACGTGTATTTTGGCAATTCTAAAAATACACCTCACTCGTTGAGGCTTGTGCAGGGTAACCATAGAAACGTGGCTCCAGGAGCAGGGTTAAAAACAATTGCACCAATTAAGGGGAAAATAGACCTGTTAAAGCTTATAAAACCTAAAAATTAAAAAAAAGCAACAAACGCTGTGCACGATGCTGTGGTCTGCAGTCTCCCCATCTTGTATTGGACTGATTGAAACTGTCCTCCTTCCACTCTGAAGGACCATCCCAAATGCATGTCGATAACCCTGCTGTTCCTGTGGAGCATGCGGCTCTCGGCGCGCTCAGCCCTGCCTGTCGGTCTGCGCGATGCAGCCGCCCCGTGCACCCGTGCATACGGCTCCCAAAGCAACAGCAGCAAAGCACGATTAAACGACGGGTAGATGGGAATGCATCTTCTTGAGAGTGAAATGGGCCGGCTCAAAGAGAGCAGCCTGCCTGAAACTTGGGGAGTGTTTTGAGGATAAAAGCATGGTCTGAAGAACGATTTTGGCCTGCAGTGCTGGCCTGTGCGAGGAGGCAGATGTATGTTAAAATTCGTGTGCTGAGCCAAAGTCCCTCAAAATCAATGGTGATGCTTTCATTGATGGATTAGCTCTGGGCGGGGAAAGCAGGCCTGGTAAAAGCTACCAGATGAGCCTGAAAGCGAAGGGCTACTTTCCTTCAAAATATATTTGCTTTAATTGTCCTTGCTGAGCCCTGGCCAGGGTCAGAGGAAGCCTCAGGAATGTGCTACCAGCCTGCTTGCCGGGGGTGGTGCTGGGGAGTGTCTCTCTGCCTAGAAACTTCTACTGGAGCGGACTGGGTAATCTGGTCCTTCAAAAAGCTTGAAATAAAATTATTTCAAGCACATTTTTGCTATGCCTTGCGGAAAAATATAGTGGAAGGATTCAGAGTACCTCTTGCCAAAATATTCCAGGGTTTTTGCAGATGTCGCAGGTGTTTTCCCTCCCTGGCAGGCCATGCTTTGCCACCCCGGTGTACTGATGCCGTCCCATGTTTGTTGGGTGCTGCGGATAAGGGAGCTTGGGTGCAAATGTACCTCTGCCTGATGCTCTGGGAAGTTTCTGATCCTGGAGCAGAGAGTGGTGACGCTGCTGCTGCCTGTCCCTGGGCTTGAGCCTGGGCTGCTGATGGTTCCTGCCCTGCCTGTTCTCCCCAGGACCGCTCAGCTCTGGTCTTGATCAGTCCCACCCGACCCTGAAGAGCCCCTGGAAGCTTCTTGCTGTGTGTGGAAGCACTGGAGAGGAGGACCCCAGGGAAGGGTACTGGTTGCTTTCTGGTTTTGCTTGTCCCGAAGCACGCAGGCATCGCTGTGGAGCCAATATCAGTGGCGAAGAGGTTGAGGTTAAAACTGCGCGGGGCCTGGAGCGGTGGATGCAAACCAGAGGTCTGCAGAGAGGAAGGAAGCGGGGGCCGCGCAGCTGTGCTTGGAGGATGCTGCGCCCGCTGAAAAGCAGCAGCGGGGTCTCCCGAGACAATTTAGGTGAAGGAAGCCGCGATGAAGTCACCAGTTTACTTGGCTTGGTGGTGGCAGGAGGTGTGTTAGTGGTGCTGGCGGGGATGGGACGAGAAGTTCAGATTAAAGGTGGTGAGAAGGCAAACAAGCACTTCTGTCTTGTGTGTGCAGGGCATTGTCCCCCTGCTAGCAGCCTGCGTGTGGCGGCCGAGCTGTCCTGCACATGAGGCGGTCAGTGTTTAACACAGCTCACACCAGAGAAGGATCTCTGTGTCTCTGAGAGCCGGTCCTTATCCTCTGCTGAGTGTGAGCGAAACCTTGACTGTGCCCTGTGAACGCAGGCTGAGCTAGCAATTTGGGGATGATTTCAGGCAAGTGCAGCGGGGCTGGCATTAATCCCTGGGGAAGACAGGCGTGGGTGCCCCTGCAGCTCCCAGGGACGCTTGCTTTGCTGGACCGGGGGGCTCCAGGGAGTGGCATTGGTCCAGGGCAGTGGAAGTGCAGTCCCCTGTGTGTGCAGGAAAACTTTCCTCTTGCAGAGGAGCCCTGGACAGAATGGGGATTTAAGTCTTTGAACTGGTTTAGGCAAATTTTAAAAATTTTAGGGTGGATGTCTTTAACTCGCTTTGAATTATGGTTTGCATCAGTTTGGGTTGATTGAGCTGGAGGCCACCCTGTAGCATGTTTTTTTTTTTGCATAGGTTAAACCAAAAGTGTGCATGAAACTGTTTTGGAAACTGGGCCAGGCTGGGGCAGAGGCAGAGCTGAAGGCAGGACGCAGGGGAAGGCTCGGAGCACACCTGGTGGCAAAGCTGGCGGTGCACAAAGGTGCTGGGAGCCTTCCCGGGCTCTGACTCGAGTCCTTGGCTCCTGTTTGGGGCTGGTTTGGTGGGTGAGGACTCAGCGGTGAAGCTGGTGTGGCAGGGATTTAACAGGGACCAGACAGCCAGGTGCTCTGGTAGCATCGAGCTGCTGAAAGGGTGAATGGCTGGCCTGGAAGGACATGTGTGTAAATAGCCGAGGAGTCATGCTGTGACCGGACCTGGCCACCCTCAGAGCCGCGGGAGCTCCAGCGGATGCAGGTTTGGCTCGAAGCCTTGTCGGATGGGAGGGAGGAGGGCAGCAAGATTTCACCCCGCTCCGCAGGCTGCTTGGGAAGGGCTGTCCCAAGGCTGATCCTTTCCACATCGCCTCCTCTCTAGCTGTCACATCTTGCACGTGTGGCACAACTCCAGCGCGGTTCAGCACTGGTTTTCCTGCATTACTTTGCAGGCAAACCGGGGTGCAATGTGTGTCTGGTGCATCAGCTCTGTGTGACCCTTTCTCCGGCAGTTCTGGCGTTTGTTAGGTGTCTGTGTGCCCCTCCGTTCCCCTTAGCAGGAATGCTGCGGAAGTGAAATCGTACGCTTTCTTCTTTCTGTTGCCACCGCTTCCTCGGCAGCTGTGGTCCCCTGTGAAATACCTCTGCTCTTCCAGCTGGGACTGCAAGAGGGGCTGCAAGAGGGGCAGCAGGGTGATGGTGTGTGTATAGGGAGAGGGGAAGAGGCAGCATAAAGAGCTACTATTCTGTCCATGTGAGGTGTAATATCAAGAGGATTTCTTATAAAGTGTGCTTACCCTATTCCAGCAAACTTAAAATTAGTTCTAATTAAGTGGAGGTTAACCTCCACTGTGCGTGCTGCAAATTAATGGAATGTGCGATTAACTTATCTTGCAGCACTAGAGGTTCTTGAAAATTACTTGGAAGGAAATGTAGCCCTGTATGTGGTTTGAATTTTTAATTTGTTAGTAGTTCAGGTTTGAATTAATTAATTTTAAATGACGGACCTTTGATCTTTTCTTTTTTTAACTACTCGTGCAGCTTAAGTATATCTTTCCAACTCTTCTCCCTTTGTAGTGAAATGAATTGGACAAAAATACATAATATGATAAAAATGTGCTAAATATACCCTGAACCACACCCGTGGTAAAGCTTGGTGGTGTGGGGCTATGTCTGCTGCTGCTGGTGGCCCCTCCAAGGGGAGCGCTGCAGCAGGACCCAGAGGTTTAGGGGAAGACAGCACGTTATATCAACTTGGTGTCAGTTTTGGGGGTAAAACCCATCTTGTGGCTTTTTGCTTTCTTTTGGAAGTGGTAATTTGGGTTCTCAGTCATGTGTTTTGAACATAGCTTCATCTTTTCTGGACAGTCATCTTTTGCTGGGTAACTTTCCTTGTTGCAATACCGAGGTGAGCACAAGCAGGTCATGCTCCTGTTTGGTTTACCAAGCCAGAGAGGACGGAAACTCCTTGGGGAAAATCCAATGTGACTTCTGCACGAAAGCTTGCATTTCCACTCGCAGCAAGCTTCTGCCGCTTGTGTGCCAAAGTCAGGGGAGCGAGGGTCTGGTTTAGGATTGATTTGGGGTGCAGCATGCTAACTCACTCTTCTGCTGGGGATAGCATTGGACTAGCCATTTGAGCCATTCCAGCCACGTTTTAAAATTAAAATAGCAGACATCATCTCAGAAGTTTCCCAGTCCCTGCCAGAGCGTTGACCTTGTGAGGCTGGCTTCAGCTGAAGCCAAATCTTCCGAGAATGGCTGTATTCCTGCGTGCTCCCAAGCCGTGGGGACCCACGGGTGTCTCTGGATCCAGATCCAAGCCTGCCCTCCTGGGTCTGTGTCGACGGCCCTGCTCCCAGCAGCCCCCTGCTCTGCCTCTGGTGGGAAGCTTTGGACGTGCTGTTCCCAGCTCCTTATCTCGCAGTGCAGGGACTGGCTGGGGCTACACGGCGGTCGCCATCCAGCAGACTGGTGTTTCTGGAGGAGCAGGAGTGAGGTCTGGCTTTTCTGTTCCCCACTCAAGCCCTTCTATGTGCCTGCTCCGGTTTGCAGCTCCTCAGGGCTTGTCCTTGAATGCTGGCTGTGGCACCTCCAGCTCAGGGAAGAAATCGCTTTTCCCGAAACTCAGCATATCAGGGTCCCTGTGCTTAAACTTTCGACTTCGAAGATGAGTCCTGTGCTATTTTTCTTGCTGCTGCTATTTGCTTTGTCTTGAGGTTGCTCTGTTTTCTGCACATATCTGGCAGTTGGGTTGCCCGGAGTGGTGGGTTTCTATTTGGGAAGAACAAGTTTATTGGAGGGGAAGAACAGGCCTTAAGGGTGAGCTCGTTATTTTCTCAAACCAAGTGAGTGGAATTTGGAGGAGGACGCAAAAGGGTGGGCAGCGATTCCTAGCAGTAGTCTTGCTCTTTATTTTTGTGGTCAGTTAGTATCTCTGGTTGGCAGTCATGGCTGCTGCTTGTGTGGCAGGGGAGATCTTGCAGGAGGGGGGAAAAGATGCTGAACAGGGCTGCCATGGCAGTCTTCAGCAGAGTGCCCTAGGTGGACTGGGCACGTTGCTCAATTCTGGTGCTGGTGTGATGCTGTTGGGCAATTTTGGGGGCCCCAGCGTGTCCAGGAGAACAGAGAGGCAGTTCGAAACTCTGTAATAATGATGCTTTGGAGCAATGGCCATGTCCCAGCGTGGGCTACCCCATGGGGTGGTGGCACGTGGTTCCTGGCCATGGATCAGCTGGCGCTGGCCTCGCCTGCCTGTTTTGGGGCTGAGGCAGGTGGCTATCAGTGCAGGAGGGCAAGGTGGCTGGGGCTGGAGAAGGGACTCTGCTGTGCCGAGCCCTCTCCAGCAAGCCAGAGGGGCTTTCCTTCGGCCTTGCAGGGTGGGGGAAGCTACCTGACCTTTAGTGAAGATTTGTTTCTGCATTACTTGCCCTTTTAACACATGATTGAAAACAGGCTGTAGGGAAGAGGGAGCCAGAGCTCTGTAATTGAGCTACTGGGATCAGTCGGGAGCATTTCTTCGAGAAAAAGAGCATGTAGAGGGAGTAGATTTTGTTGTTGGTGATGGATTGCCTGACTGCGTGGAGATACAGACCTGGCTCTGGGGTGCTACTGTACAAAGTTAACATGAGGGTCACAACTTGTTGTGTCACCATTCAGTGCAAAGGGCTCGGGAACGTCCCGTGGTCTGGCATTTGGGGAGGCTCTGGAGGAGGCTGCGGAGGTGCTTGCTGCAAACCTCACCTCCTGAAAGCGCTAGCACTCACCTCCAGCAATTGCCTTGCCCGCGCTGGCTCCGCCCTCTGGGGTGGCTTCCAGTGGGCTATGGGGACAGTGGTCATTGACATGGACAAACTGGTGCATGTGATCTGAGCATCCATCCCTGGGGCTGGCAAGGGGACGGCCACCAAATGGGCATGGGAGCCTGCCGTGGCACCAGCGGCCTGGGTCCCCGTGTGCCTGCTGATGCTGCATTGTTTCAGTGTGGCAACAGTACCTCACTGGTGTTTTAGCTGAAATCTTATGAAATCTTTATATCTTAAGTGTACGTGACCTATTCATCTATCTTTAGGCATTGGGCAAATACGGAGGCATATTGGATAAAACACTACAAATATTTGTAGTTCCCTGAGATAAGAGCTCTGTGAAACATGAGGTTTCGTGTTACGTGTGGTCCTTCTTGCTCTGCTTTTCAGGTTGGGATCTTGAAGTGCTTGGCAGAAAGACAAGGTTGGCCTTTCACCAGGGAATTGAAAGGTTTTGTCACCTCCACCAGTCCTGTGCCCCACGTTTGTGACCGTCTTGCAGTCTGCATGATGCTGGTATCTGCCCGTGATGCAGGCAGATGCTGGCAGGCGGCTGCATGTGATGGGCTCTAAACCCTGGTTCAGGGGACTGATGCTGCAGCCATGTGTGGAGTCTAGTAAAATCCTGGCAGCCTGGCCGAGAGCTTTGGGACCTGGTGCAGGGACTCCTGTCCTTCTGGACCATCCCTTGGGACAGAACACCTGGTAGGGGTATATACAGAAATGGAGTATAGAAATACTGAGGAGTTAAGCATGGTCTGCATGTAAAGAGGTGGCGTGACGAGGTGGAGGAGTATGCCTTTCTCAAGGGCGGGAATGGTGTAAGGTATTTGGAAGCCAAGTTTGCTTCTCGTTCATGGAGAGCGTTAGAGAAAGGAGAAAGCCCTGTGCCCGACAGCAGTCTGTTGGCTGGAGGGGAGGGTGAGGTGCTGGTATGTGGTGGGTGTGAGGCTGCTGCTTCCACCCCCCTTGGAGCACCACAAGTTGAAACCCAAGAATATTGGGTTTCAGCCACTGTTCGTTGACTGATGTGTCTGCTGCTTTGAATTCAGTAGTCTTTCCATTCCACTTCTTTGAAACTTGGAAGAAGTTTTTCTGTGCATCTACACCAAGGAGATGGGGCGAGATGGGAAATTTCCAACAGCTGAGACAAGCTGTGAGGGTTGCTGAGGGATGGCGGTGTGGGGTGCCGTTGCGTGCTGCATCATTTATAAAACCCAGACGCTTAAAAGCAGGGAAGTGTACAGTTTAAGGACATCATGAATCTTACCTCCACCCATAACGCAAACACAAAGCGTATCCTTCATACCCAGTGCAGAGAAGATTACAGCTTTAAAGGATCATAAACTCTCCTTTTTATTGGGGCGTTAAAATTCAAGCACAAGTAGAAATCCTGCAGAAGTGACAATTGCAACAGGTCTGATCCTGGGGAAAGGGCTTAAGTGTGAGTAACTTGGCTTGGCATGATCAGAAGGATTACCTGGGCCCAAATCCAGTGACAGCAAAGCTGGGAGGGGATGTCTTGCCATAGACTTAGATGGGTTTTGTGAGTAGAGTGGGAGTATGTACCACGTGTGTGCAGAGACGAGCTCAGGATGTGCTAAACAGTAGTCTGTGATCAGCTGAGTGTGTATCTGAGGATGTTCCCACTTTCCCTTCCCTTCTTCTCCTGTTTGAGCTGCCTGTTTGACCTTTCAGCTGAGCCCTGAGCTATCCCTTGTTCCCAGTTCACCCTAAGCAATGTGAGATGGATTTGCCGTAACCTCCAAGTCAGAGCCCAAGTGTAACAAGGTTTTCCAGCAAAGCTATGCTTACAGAGATGTTCCCAAGAAATGTTTTCTGGAAGGATTTGGAAATTCAGTTGTAAACAGAGATATCAGAAATATGTAATTATATTATTCCTCTATTTCCCTTGAAACAATGACAACATTTTCAACTGACAAAGCACTGCAGTCCTCCAAAGCTGGGGACCGGGTGTCATCCCTGCAGGGTGACTCTGGTGGCCACCTTCAGAGTGGTGGCTGTGGCCCTGCTTCATGAGGCTTTGCTGAGGTTATGGGTCTGGCACCATCTGGGGGTGCCCTGGGCAGGGTTATGACAGCATCTGCCAGTGGATTTGGGAAGAAGACGGATCTTCTGTGTGCATCTCCAAGGATCCCGCTCATCCTGTTTGGTTAGAGCCATCCCTACCCATCGGGCTTGTGCTGGGGGCTCCTCTGCGCTGCTTCCGCAGCCTCAGGCGTTGTGTGAGGCATGAGTGATTTCAGCTCTGCTAAGGAAGATTTCAAATGTCATCGCTAAAGTCAGCATTTATGAAACTTCCTAAAATAGGGTTCAGGTAGAAGTTTATACTTGTGCTCCTCAGTATGTTTTCAGACATGTCCCTCAACAGGCATATGTTAAGCTAGGACCTTTGGTCCTTACAGCTAATATCCATACTATATTTATATCCACACCCTCCTCCTCACTGGAGGGTGCTGATCATTGTGCTGAAACCTATATAAGACTGCCATTTCGGCAGTTGTTCTCTTCTGGGTTTAAAAAGCAGTGTATGCTTTGAGTGGGATCTCTGTAAAACTGCAAAGTCTCACTAGCTCTCAACAATCATCTTTGAAAAATGTCAGTTATTTTTTTCTTTTTTTTTCTTTTTGCTTTGGATTTCTTCCGAGCTGAGTGCTTTGGGGTTTTGCCAATGTCGAGAAGCAAAGCCATAGCTTACACTGGGATCACAGAGTGTTTAAGCAAAGCCTTCTGGTGAAGCCGCTGCCGCAGTGATACTCCAGCATAATCTGTGGCAGGAGTGTTTGTTCTCGTTCGCTGCACTGATCTCGTGTTCGGGTGGGTAACGGCTGTTTGCCCGAGCTGCGGCTGTGCTGTCGGTCACAGCAGCAGAAGTGTGAACTGGGAGCTTTGCACTGAAGGACGCTGCGCACTCTGCACAGAAGAATTGAGAGCCTCCGAGCCTGATCTGGCCAGCAGACGGACACACAGGGGGTACAGGTGTGTGCATCGCTCCCTCGAGCTTCACCAGTTGGCTCTCCTGTGGAGTCTGGTGTGTGCTGATGGATCTGGGTGTTGGCTGGGTGGTGGGATGCACCTGGAGAGATGCTCACACCTGCTGGTGGTGCAGTGCTCTTGAGAGAGCAGCACCCTTGGTCCTGTGTGCTTGGTGCCCCTGCGGGGTTCAACTCTACTGTTTCTTATTGATGGCGCTCAGGCACTGGAAGAAGGGTCTTTTAGGTATTGGAAAGGGGGTTGCGTGATGGAAGGCAAAGGGTAGGCTGCATGGTCACCTTTGGACTGTTAAAGGTGGAGAAGTCAGTGGTGGGGCCACCTAAGGACTGGTTTGGGGGCTCCACTAGCAATCTGAAAACAGGAATGAACAGTGACCTGATCTAGGCTTACAAAATCATGAAGGTGGTGGGTCAGATGAAGGTGGAGCTGTTGCTCACCACATCTCTCAATACTAAACCTAGAAGATGGCAGTGAAACTAGTGGGTAGTAAATTGAAAGAAGATGAAAGAAGGCGTCGCTTCACCGAGCAGGTAGCAAATGCCTGGAGCTTGGTGCCACAGGAGGTTGTGGGGGCAGATGGCTCGTTTGAAAGGCACTGGGCAGATTCTTGGCCAGCAGGTCTACAGAGGGATCCAGAAAGGACTTGTCCAGGATATACCTGCTGACATACCTCATCCCACAGTTGTGAATGCTGGGAGAGTCCAAGGGAATGGACCACAGGGTGCCTAGGCTCCTGTGCTCTCCCTAAACAGCCTCTTTGGAGAAGGTCGGGGCAGAACAGCAGAGAAGCCAGGCGTTTCTGATGGTCTGCGTGGGGTGCTGAAGCCTGCTAGGGGACACCCCAAAGGTCAGGACAAATGTGCCCAGGGCAAGAACTTGCACAGTCTTCCTCAAACTCTGCCCAACCGCAAGATGTGTCTGTGGGCACTGCCAGGCTAAACTTTCTCTGCTCAGACTAGGTTTTGCCTCATGTAAGGATTCTTGGTTGTAGGCTGTAGATTGAATGTCTTTGCTTATTAAACGAATGTACTGGGCTGCAAAGGTGCTTTGAGAGCCCAAACCCCCCAGAGACTGTGACTTCTCCTCCCAAAGCCAAGGGGGCCTGTGCAGGAAGCCCCCCACCGTGTAGCTCTTTACCGCATGCCAGGACCAAGGGTTGGTGGAGCATTGAAGTGCGACAGAGGGGGGAACAGGAGGAGATCTTCTGGCCCAGGAGGAATGATGCTGTTTACACTGGTTTTGTTGCAAGCCAATGATTCGTTGCCAGCTTTAATGGTAGAGCAAAGCGTATTTACTCAGCTTGTTTGGACGGATAACAACTGCTGGATAAGAAACTGTCAGATGGGAATCAATTAGAGGCTTCAGTTCTTGAGTGAAAGATCTTACTTGACTTCTGATGCCCTGTGAAACTGAGTAAGGACAATGCTGCTATTTATGTGGTTCTCTTCTGGTTCCTTCCCTTCTTCCCCGTCATCATCTTTGCCCTAATATTAGAGCTTTAACCCTCTGTGTTGCTCCCAAAGCAAGCACTGACACCAACCCTTTCACGTGGTTCCTGTGAAGAGATCTTTGTGTTTGCGAGGGGGGTGTGTGGGGGGGTGGGACAGCGGTGCTGGCAGAGCGTTATATCCCTCTTCCCTTCTCTCCCCGGGGACAAGGCAGTGATTGCAGAAGGCTGACTTTCTGGCAGGGAGAGCCCAGTGCAGGTACATGTGCGCCCGGCAAGTGGTTGTAGACGGGGTTTCCACGGCAGCTGGAGCCAGGGCTGCTGCGCAGCGGGGTCAGAGGGGTGGTGCCTGGGGGCTGGCTGCTGTTTCGGCTCTGGGTTCACTGCTTTGTGTGGCATTGTGGCCTTTTGCTCCTCTCCACTTGATTTCTTGCTATGTTGAACGGTGAACGGCTTTACCTGCTTCTGCTGGGAGCTGTCTTGTCACAAGAGCAGATGAAGTGGTCTCCCCGTGTGGTGATGGCCCCCGGCAGCGAATGCGTGGCGTGAGGAGGTGGGAGAGGGTGCAGAAGAGCAGAGGAGAGTGATGGCTGTTACAAACAAAAAGCCCCTGTTGTCCTGGAGATCTTGCAAGACTCCTGTGTTAGGGGAGAGCCATTGTGAGTCCGTGTCACCATGACATCTCCTTGCCTACAACTCAGCCAACTGCTGCCCAAGTTGCCAGTCAATGAGTCAGCAGGCAGGTGACTCAGTAAGGTCACCGGACTGTATTTACCCTCCAGGCAGAGAGATTCCTGGCTGCATTTATGATACAACTTGCATAAATGCCTCTTCACTAAGCGGTGATGCTTACGCCCTTGCTTGGGTACTGGCAGGCTGCCTGGGAGCCCGTATTCAGTAGGGTCCCAGGGACTGTAGCTCTTGGAAAGAAAGGCACGTGTGAACCCGCTCTGTCCTGGAGAAACGCCGCATGTTAAACTATGAGCATCCATGCAGAAACATGACGCTGTGGAGGAAAGGTTTGCAGTGAGCTTGCCTCTTTTTTTTTTTTTTTCTTTTCCTTTTTCCCCACCTTGGTACCACACCAACTGCATTAAAGAGCATTTCCTTTGAACGCACCCAGTCCTGAACACGAATGCTCTTGTCATAAGTAAAGGAAAAGCTTTTCAGAGAGGTAAAATAATTAATTTGCTCTTCTTACCTCAGAACTTAATTTTGAGGTTGGCTTGAGGCTTACAGAACACACACTTGATCTTATCTTGGCTTCCTTATCTTCTTTTCCTCCCTTTAATGATGATGCAAAAAAGGTTTTTAACTTCTTTTGACTATTGGCTTTCTAGGTATGCTTCAGTGGAGGTGCAAAATCCAGTAGGAACTTCTTAGATAGGTGGGTCATTCTGTAATGTGTATGGAGTTGTGGTGTTGTGCCTTGTACATCCCTTAAAAATAGCTTTTAGATTTGAAGGGCCTTTGATCTGCAAGCTGAAGCCTACTCTTCTAGAGGGGCGTGCTGTTAGGTTTGGCACAACCTGGGACATCAAAGCCAGCCCAGCCCTCTCCATGCCTGGCTTGCTGGGCTCTTCCTCCACTCTCCAAGCACCAGCGAGGTCTCTGCTCCTGGAGCAGTCTGCCCTAATGCTGGCACATTGTCGGGCAGCGTGTCCTCCCTGCTGAGCTGGGCATCAACCTTGGTGCCCAGCACAAGCTCTTATGCAGCTTGGCTCTGCAACATGTGGATGTGGACTTGAAAGAGATGGGGAGCAGGTGAGCATGCTTCAGAGAAGGTGCTGTGCTGGTAGAAATGAGCTGTTGGTGGCAGACAAAGAATGGCTGGAAGTGCTAGGGCTCAAAACCAGCAAAGCTGTCCTGCTTTTCAGTGGTCCAGCCCCTCCACAGTATGGCTAGAGCTGGTGAGCCTTAATGGATAGGGCACTTGGGAGAGGCAGCGTGACCCTGCTTGGCTGGGCAGATCACGCCACCCCTCTGTGCCCTGCTTCCACCCAGATGGGAGACCTGCCCTGCCCTCGGTGTGTGTGGAGAGGGGCCAGGGATGAGCTGGTCTGCTGGGCAGGCTGCTTGTGGGTCAGCAAGTGCAGAAGTACCACTTTTGCCGCCTTCTCTGAATTTGCACAAGGCTGTCCCTGTACGGAAATGTAGATAGCTGGCCAGGTAATAATTAACTAGGGCAGGTATCCTAGTAATTACCCCTCCTGGGTGCTATTGCACTGCTGACACATACCTTAATCGGGGGGCAGGAGGGGTGAGGGCTGGGTTTTGCCCTCCTCTGTGTTTCCCAGGGAACGCTGAGTGTGTCCTGGCAGTGGCTGTGCACTGCCTTTGGGTACGGTGGTTCGCGAAGCAGCCGCTCTGCTCTCCTTCCCGGTCTACAGAGAGCAGCCAGTGTTCTCGGAGGGGACGTCTGCCGCAGGGTGATGGACGTCCCGTGGGAACGCTGGCTGTTCCCGCTCTCTTGGCTCATCCTGGGGAGCTGGATGAGGAGCAGAGGGGTGGGAGGGCAGCTAAGGGGAGGACACAGCCTTGTGTGGCATGGTTGTGAAGCTTTCCCGCTCCAGACGTGTGTGTGCGCCCAGAAGTGGAGCAGAGCCTGCCTGTGCCTGGGGGTTTTTGGAGGTTGGACCTTTCTAGGGAGAAGGCGCAGGCTGCAGCGCTGGAGGCTGCGGGAGGATGTTGGGCTGGTGGGATGCGACCTGCCTTGGCAGCACTGCTGGAACCCGGCCCTGCCCCGGGGTGCTCCCCCTGCCTGCCCACGGCTTCTGGCAGCTCCTAGGAGCCGTGGTGGTGCTGATAGCTTTGGCAAGTTTACGCTGTTGATTTTGCCTCTAATGCTAACATCAGGAAGCACACTGAAATAAATTAAGATGATGGCTGGAGGAAAGCCAAAGCCTTTCCATGGCTCCTGCTGGAGTCCCTCCCACTGGAGTGCTTAAGGTGTGAAGTGTCCCTCTGTGCCTCGGTCGGCTCCAGGCTGTGAGATGGACTGAGATGGGCGCTGACAAGCATCCCCTGGGTTCCCAGAGGATATGCCTTGAGTAAATCAATCCATACACCTGTAAAATTATAATTGCACAACTTAGCAATGCAACTTGTCCTGGTACAACTGCGAGATAAGCGTCGTAAAAGTTTACAGCTGTAATAAACGGGTCCTCCTGTAAAAACAGTGTTGTTCTTTCACACCACTGCTGGTCAGTTTTTAACTGGGATGCTAAAAATTGTGGGTTTTCTTTAGCAAAGGTTACAGTCTGCTTTAAAGCTCCTGGTTAACAACATCTCTGCTCCTGCCAGCTCTTAGCCTGGCCATGGCTGCCAGCATGTCCCATCCAGGCTGGCAGGGCTCCCAGCAGCACAGGCACGGCCAGGTCACGTCCCTGTGTCGGTCCCCTGTGCCACAGCTGCTGTTTGGTTTGGCCCCGGCTCTGCGCCCGGCATTGCTTCTCGGGCTCTGGGATTTCTGTAGCGAGCGTGTGTGCTGTGCCGGGGGTGAGCAAAGGTGAAAGCTGGCTGTCCGGGCACGCAGGGCTTGGGGCTTGCCTGGGTTTCACCCTTGGCTCAGCCCTGGCGGGGTCCTGGAGCTCTCCCTGCTGCAGGGGAGGGTGCTGGATGCTTGTTAGTCAAACAGCCTGCTGCCTGTCTTGCCCACAAATTTTAATGGTGTGGCTTGGCTTTCTGGCTCATAGGTGAACTAACGAGCAGCAAAGCTGTTTTCTCCCTTTTCTTGGTATGTGTAGAGTTGCTTCGTGGATTTGATTGTGGGTTTTTTGTGCGGTGTGAATTGGTGACAGGTCACCAGAGCTGGTGTGCAGCCTCCGAGAGCTGCTGAAAGAGAGAGTGGTTGGATGGCTGAGGAAAATGAGCCGTCCTGTGTTAGACCCAGCTGCTAGGGCAGAAAAATGCTGAAAGAGACTGGGGGGAGGTTGCACACTGCTGAGTCCTCTCTCCATGATAGAGCGCGTTGTCTGAAGCAGCAGGGGTGGTGACGGAGAGCCCGGCTGCAGCCCCGGAGCAGGGAGAGCCATGGAGGACAGTGCTAGCCTGGGCTGGGGGAGGCAGCAGCTCACTCCCTGTGGAGCCCCCGAAGTCACGGCCTGACGCATGCACGCACACATGCACATACACAATGTTGTTTAACAATTATTTTTTTCATACTCCAGTCCTCATTATCTGGTACGTCTGCAGTTGTAGAGTCCTGCTGGGCTTTTGGGGGGCTGAGTTGTGTTTGGAGAGGGAAGACTCCCCTTCCCCCAGCTGTGCTGAGCCCCGGGAGCATTGTGCAGTGCCCTGTCTGCTCCGAAGACTGCATCCAGTCTCAGGTCACTGTCATTGCTCTGGAGGGGAAAAAAAAAAACCCAAGCGAACACATTGTGTGTAACTTGGTAGCCAGGAAGTGAATGGTTTGGGAGTTAATGGCATTTTTATCAGCAGGCTTTGCTGTGTGCGTTCACAGGCTGGCTTATTGCACAGGGCTGTGTTGATTTACTTGTCCAGTCCTGGTTATTGCAGTTCGTTACTCTCTGGGGATAATTGGGCCCTGGGGAGGATGTTCGCAATGACGAGCCCTTTTCCTTTGCTTTTTTTAATTCTTTTTTTTTTTCTTCTCTTGGAGCTGCTGTAATCAAGCTGGGGCTCTGTCAAGCCCGTTATCTTTTAATGCATTCGTCCCTAGGCAAGGTGGAGACAGGGGCCTGTTCAGCACGCTGGCGTGCCGCAGAGCACATAGCTGTGGGAGATCTCAGTTGCCGAAGGAGGCTGGCAGCCGGGGTTCCACTTGTGTCTCCTCGTGTCCCTCTGAGCTGCCCCTTGCCTTTGGGATGGATAACTTTGTCTCCCAGGAGCCCGGCTGCTCCTTGTGAGGTGTCCTTAGCAGCCTGATGAAATCTCCCATGGTGCTTTCCCTGGGAAGTGAGTTAGAGCACTCAAATGGGGAAAACAAATGTCTTTTTTTTTTTTTCCTTTTTTTTCCAGTCTGGTTTCTGGAGCTGGCAGATTAAAGAAACACTGTTAATGAGGGTGTGGGGGAAGAGTTTTGCTCTGGGTAGTGAGGCTGGTCCCTGCAGGGTTTTGCTTAGATAAGCAACTTCATAAAATCAGGGAGGACACCTGAAGCTTTGGGCTATTTGGGCTGGATTTACTCTTAGCACAGGTCAAAAAAAAGATAATTGTGTTTGTGTCTCATTACCCTGCAGTTTTGTACAGCAGCTCCATAGTAAAGGAAGAGCCTGAACAAACAACTGGCAAAGCAGTAAGATGCTTAGATTACGGCAGCTGCCTGGTGAGGAAGTTTGTGCTTGCTTTTAATCAGTGATGTTGGCTGTGTGGGGCCAGTCAGGGCTCAAGCTTGGCCTTGTCGGCCAGCTAACGCTGCCTGCTGCTGGGCTTGTCAGGAAGCAAGATTTAGAAGCAAAAAAAGTGAGGGAGATACATGTGTGTATCTCAGTCTTACTTTTTTAATATGCATTTTATGTGCTAAAAAGGCCACTGCCCTGGCTTTCCTTGTGCTTTGTTAAGGGGAGTGATGTGGCTTAGGCTGAGGTTTCCTGCCCTTTGGGCAATGGTCCTCTTCTCTGACCTGCAGTAGAGGGGAAAGAACGTTAGCCTGGCACAGGTGGGAACCCAGGGCAGGTGATCCCCACCATTGGCACCATCAGCAGCCGCGGGGTGGAGGGAAGAGAGGGCAGCCCTCCTTGCCTGCCGGTCACCGGGACACCCACCGCTTCTTTGGGATTGCTCTAGTGTAAGGGGAAGTTCCCAGAGGTTTGCAAAGAGGTCCCACAACTTGTTCCTACCAGAGAAATTTCTCTGACACAGCAGAAATAAAAACAAAGAGCTCTTCTTCAGTGTTTACTTTTATTTTTAGAAGACAATAAGTGAGCGGATCGAGCTGCAGGCGGAAATGGTGTCTCTGAAGTTCAGGCTCCCCCTCCGCCCTCGTCAGGAAGCGCATGCTGCACGTGCGCCTGGCTGGGATGTTTGTAGACAAAGAGTTTCTTGATGCTTTTTTTCTCCTCCCTACAGTTCTCTTGCCCATAGGCAAAGAGGATTTGCTTGCTGACATGCTGGAGTCTTGCACGGAGCCGTGCTCTGTGTGGTGGGGGAGCACAGCTGTGCCAGGCTGCTTCTGTTAGCAGCCAGTTGCCTTGGGTGGGGGGAGAGCTTCCCGATTTTTCTGCTTTCTTGAATCGGGGAATTAAATCCTCACTGACGTGGTGCTGGTGGTGATGAGAACGGGGGGCTGAGGTGGCTTGTGGGTCCCTCCATCGTGCCATCCTTCCTCTGTGCGACCGACTTGGACGGAGCTTGTGCTTCCTGGCTCTGCCGCAGCCTGGCTCGGTGGCCTGCGAGTTCCCCGGTGCAGAATGAGTACGTAGCCCTGTTTCTTTTGCTCCTTTGCCATGTGCCCCTTGGGGTGCCGGGGTGTCCCTGGTGAGCCGCAGGGCTCTGCCGCAGTGTGTTGTGGCGATGGGTATTTGTGTGTGGCTCGTTTGTGCCTGCTCTGGCCAGAAATCACTGCCTGCCCCTTTTCACCAAAAAGAGACCAAACTGAAAACCAAGGCGTGTTCTTCTCCTGGTCGTGCTGGTGAACGGGGATGTGGTTGGAACCAGGTTTGTGCTTGTTGGGCAGATAGCCCAGCCGGCTCTGCCAGGACCACGTGCTCCGTTGGTGAGCCGTGCTCTGCCCTGGGACACACGGCTTCCTGGGTACCTCATTCGGGGCTGTGTGAGTTACGGTGCTTGCTTTCCTTGAGGTTGTAGTTATCTCCATGTCTGTGGTGTCTCTTCTGTTTCTGTGGGAAAGGAACCTGATTTGAAGTAAACCTCAGGATGTGGGCAGGTCTGTGGGCAGGTCTGCAGTGCCAGATGCCGTAACAATGGGCAGATGCCCCTTGCGGCAGCTCTGACCCAGCACAGGGGCCGTGTCGTACTGTGGTGCTGGGGACGGGACTGTTGCCAGGGCCCTGGCTGGGAAGTGGACAGAGAGAATTCATGTTTGTGCACGAAACAGCATGCAAAAGCTCTTTCATACAGTCCGTGACTGTCGTAGCGTGGCACGGTCCCTGCTCTTCCATGGTCCGGTCCCCCTGTAGACCTCCAGCTGAGGTCTGCAGCCTCTGGAGCCAGCGTCAAAAGCAGAGGGCTGTCTGCCTTTGTGAGAGGGAGGTGGGCATAATTGCTGGCAGGGAACGAAATGGAAGAGCTGCTGCTATTTTGAGGAGGCGGTGGTACAGCCCAGCCTCCCTGCATCTGCCCAGGGTGCGGCCGGCAGCAGAGCTCCCCATCCTAACAGGCTGCTGGGTGCCTGGGATGGCCCGTTCCTTCCCTGCCCTGTGCGGGGAGCGACTGTATCTTGCTCTAATGAGTTTCCTCCCATCCCATCGAGTTGGCAGGGAAGGGAGTAGCTTGTTCCTGAGTGCTTGCCAATCCTAATAGAGCGAGCGTTTTGCATGGACTTTGTGGCAAGCCCAGCACCTGCTGGGCAACAGCGTGGAGGGGAGACTGGAGAAGAGCAGGGCTGTGTCCTCCCCACAGCAGGGCTGGAGGGCGGCAGGCAGCCTGTGCCTGCTGCAGACCCTGGCTATTGGCTCCCGTCTCTGAGCTCTCCCAAATGCCTTTGCCTCTGAGGGACGTGGGGTTAATTCCTCTTCTTGGAGTCTGGTTGGGATCCCCTGTGCTGGCACAGCAGGTACTGCTGGGTCTGGTGCTGCCCGCTTTGTTCTTGGGGAGTGTAACCCATAGCAGAGCAGCAGCTTTCTCAAACCAAAGCACCCTTTGATCTTACCCTGGGGAGCAAAGCCCAGCCTAGGGGGAAAAAGCGCTTTAAAGGGTGCATGTGCATCGCTGTTTCGCTGATGTCTTACCTTTCTGCTCTGGGTATGAAGGGGGATGTTATGTTGTACGGTCCCGTGAGTAGTTGTCTGTGTCCCTCCCTATGGACAAGTGCATCTCTGCTCCCTCTCTGAGCTGGGGAGACTATAACTGGCAGCAGTCCTCATCTGCCAGATCCCCAGCTTGAGCTGGCCTGTGGCTATAGTAAGAGTTTATTGCTTTCATCCTTGTCTTTCCTAGCTGCCTGCTATTGGAAAGGGTGAGGGGATGTGGCAGCTTGGGCAGCCCCTTCAAGGACATCAGCGCTGTCCCTGCCTGGGGACATGGGGCTGCTCCCCTGGCTCTGTTAGCACGGTGGATGGGGTTTCCCCTCGTGCCTGATGTGGTGTCAAGCTTTCCCTTCTTACATGGCATCCATGTGCTTGCACCAGCAGAGGGGCGGCTGAGGGGGCAGTGGGGAGAGATTGGCCAGCGTACTGCTGGGGGTGGAAAGTCCTGTCCTCTGCCAGCTCCTGCCAGCTGGTCTGGGGCAGACTGACTGCAGAGGTTGGCATGGCTGTTTCTTCCTCCTCCTGTTTGTGCGTCGGCGTGCAAATGTCCCAGCAGTGAATGTGTAATTCTTGTTTCCTTCTCATTAAGGTGCTGATTTGGTGGCAAATTCAATAGTTAAAGGCACAAAACTCTTTCGGTGACTATGAATTAAAAGCAAGTGCAGACAAACAAAACCAACCGAAGCTCCCAGGAATTCCTGAATGGTCTGTATTTGTTCTTGGCAAAAGGGGATTTTCTTCCCTTTTCTTTGAAAGAACCTCCTGAAGCTGTTTATTTCTGCACTCTTCTTGGCTGTGACCATTTTATGCAAAGAAGTCAAAATCATTAATGTAAATTCAGTGGTTGCCAGGCCAATGATCCTCACTCTGCAAATATTGCACAAGATTTGGCTAAAAATGTAATGACTTGAAACTGTATGAGCTAAACTCTCTTTTGAGAGAAGACAAGTGTGAATGTTTCTGTAAGGGGTTCTGTGTGGGCTGCTGGGTGGGTTTGCATCTCTGGCCATTGGTGCTAATGTCCTGGTGTATGAAATAAATCCCCTTCTGGGAAGCACCTGCTGCAAGACCATGGGACCAAACCTGCCACAAGCATCCTTTTGGTCCTGTGCGCAACTGGAGTGTTTTACCTTGTCTGACCGAATGATTCCCTGGGTCCTGTGGGAGCATTGGGAAAGTGGGAAGGGTAATCCAGGTTTTGTCACACTGAAGTTTCACTGCTGTTTGGCTCCTTCCTGCAGTGGCCGTGCACTGGCAGCAACAGGGAGCCTTTTCCAAGGTCTGTTTGTGCTCAGGCACCCTCACTGCAGAGAGGAAAAGCCAGAGGTGCTCAGGAGTCAGAAGTGTGAGGGCTCATAGCTCCCTGGATGCACCCTTCTCCAGCTTGAGGAGGAAGAGGAGGGTTATCTCTTGGCCCTGGGGACCGTGGCTGCTGTGCCTGGACGAGTTCCTGAGAGCAAACCCACAGCCAGAGGTGCTGAAGCACGCTCTTAGCAAAACAAGAAGCAGCATCCCACCACAAGCTCCTTCTGGGTCTGGCCATAAAGGGCAAAAGAGCATTTTCTTTCCATTCAGTGAGAATTTCAGTTGCATTGTCCTGGTGGTGGAGGAGATATGTTGCTACGGTATCTGCCTTTGCATGGACTGGGGAGGAGGGCCGGGAACCTCCCCTTCCAGCCCCTGGGCACTACAGCACCCCGTTCCCTATCCGCAGCCGCACATGGGTTTTGAAGCGTTCAGCACCCACAGAAGCCTAATACGTAGGTACGGTGTCAGCTGCTGGCACCAGCAGTGAGCCCTGTATGACTGTGTTACTGTGTGTTGGCAGCAAGAAGGGGTTTGCCCTCAGATGGGCTCTTCTCGAGGTGCCAGTGACAGGGCAGAGGTAACAAACACAAACGAGACACAGGCAATCGCACTTAAACACTAAAAATGTTCTTTTACTGGAGTAGGCTGCCCAGAGAGGCTGTGGAGTCTCCAGCCTTGGAGATACTCAAAACTCAGTAGACACCATCCTGGGCAGCTTGCTGTAGCTGGCCCTGCTTGAGCAGGGGGTTGAACTGATCTCCAGAGGTCCCTGCCACCCTCAGCCATACTGTGATCTTCATTCCTGAAACACCACATGAAGCTGGTTCCTTTGGCTGCCACCGTTCAAGGAACATCTCCAGCTGCATCAGCTCTTCCTTGCCTTTTGCTCCTGATTTGTTGCCTGAGGTGGGAAGGAGATGAAATGGGGCTGTAACAGCTCAGCAGCCCAGGTCCCGTGTGTCTGCTGTAGCTGGTGCATGGGGCAGAGGTGGTGATGTGATGGGAAACCTTCCTCTTTGTGGTGAGCTGGTGGCTGGACGAAGCGCTGTCTGAAGGAGCCTGGCAAGGGAAGGGACTGTCACGGGGTGCCCAGTTCCCTTCAGTGTTGTCCTCTGCCTACAACAACCCTCCCTCCCCGGCTGTAAGAGCAGCACAGTTGGAAGAGCAGAGCAGATGGGAGAGAAGTGATGAACAATCTTCTCTTTGGTTCTGGTCAGGATGCCCTTAATGGCACTGGGAGTTACATGTGTAGTCTCATCCCATTTGCCGCACTCTTTTTGCCTACATTTTCCCTTTTAGATTCTCTTTGCAATCTGCTTTACTTGAGCATGCAGAAGTTTTCTTCCAGACTTTCTTCTTTGTCAAAAATTTGCTGTTTCCCCTGTACCTCGTGAGCCCAAGGATGCCTCAGCTTTGCTTTAGCTTTCCAGGCAAACCAGGGAAGAGCATCACTTGGCTGAGGGGTATTAGTTTAGAAAATCACAGTTTTTTGATTAAATGCCTAACCCTGTCCTGTGTTCTGGATGTTAACCATAGGGCTGCTGTGTTGTGAGGATGACCAGGAGGGGCATGTGTGACATTTTCTTTTGTAGGTCATTTTAAGGTAAATCAAAGAGCTGCTCTGCAGGCTTGACTTCTCAATACCTAATTTGTCCAAGTGATTCTTAACGTTGGGTAATGAGCTGGAAGATTTTGTCCAGCGCTTAAGGGTAAACCCCATTAGCTATGTCATAAATAAAATTTCCCTGGCATCTTTCTCCATGTCAGACACAGTGATTAGAGCTTTAACTACTTGGCTGAGATTGCAGTCTCCAATTTACAAGCAGAAAAATATTTCCAGCTGAAACTGGGGTTTCCAGGCTTCCACCTGACAGTCCTGGATTTTGCAAGGTTTTCTGAGGGTAAATAATTTTTGCTTTCTGCTGCTTTAGCAGCCACAGCTGGAACAGGAGCAAGGAAAAGCAGTTCACTTGGTTGTGAGCATTAATACAAATTCAGGGGCACAGTCCTGGCTCGGTGAGAGCAGGTTTTCTGATTAACAGGTGTGACTAAGGATGCGGTTCAAATATTTCTTTTGCATCAGTGTCCAGCTCTAGTGAAGCAAAAATAATGATTTGCAAATAATGTTTTTGTGTGTTTTCCCCCCAACAAATTTGCCTTGAATATAAATGCTGAAGCAGTTACACAGTGGAGACTGAATCCAAGCAGATATTTGTCTGAATTTCAGTGATGCTGAAGACTGGCAGCCACCTTTTTCTGTCTATCACAGGGTAAATCTTCAACAGGCAGCTTAGTGATATGCATATTAGTATTTGAAGGCTAAAAGCAAAGGCGCTCTGAGCTGAAACAGATGAAAATGGAGCAATGTTGTGATACGGCAGAAAAAGCACTGAGATGCCTCTTTTTAGTGGGGGAGTTTTTCCTCTATTATCCCCGATGAGGGAAGACTTTATGCTAAAGCTCTCTCCCCTGATAGCTTTTTGCACTTCCCTGTCCTCCCTGGTTTTTGCTATCAATATGGCTGTGGACAGCAGCCACGAGCATCCTCCCAGGCCCGGTGGGCACTGGGATCGTAGCCTGTGCCGTGCCACAAGAGGGGCTGAGGGCTGTGCTGCGGGAAGGGATCGTGGCTCCTCTGAGGCTCGCGTGTGCCGTGGGTCCCGGTGCGTTAGCTGTTCCCCTTGGATAGCAAAGGCTTCACCCAACGATAGCGTCTGCTGATGGTCTTACCTCATTTATTCCTTTTCCTTCCCATTTCCATGTTCTTCTCTACAGTGGCAGGCCAGCCCAGAGCCAGGAGAGCCTATATATGTGCTGGTGGTTTTTTTTCTCTCATAGGGTCACTGATCCACACCAGTTCCCCGCTCCTGGTGGAGGGTTTCTTTTTCCCCAGTAGTTCTTACTTCTGCCTTGGCTTCTGAGTGGAGCATCTCATCTCTCTTACCATACCAGGTTGCAGGCTAATGAGAATATATCCATGTAATAATAAATGAACGTCAGCATGGCAGCGAGTAAATGCATTGGGTATTCTTGCCAAGCCACGCATATTTACTGAGGTCAGTAGGAAGCACTAATATATTTTGGCTGCTAGTGCCAAATAGAGGGGAGGGAGGATATGTGAAAGTAAAAGCCCATAGTTCTTGCTCACACATCTACTTTTTACTGCCAAATAAGAAACTAATGTAATCCATTAGCTAATGTAATCCATTATCAATCCAGTGACTGATAATCATCTAGAAAGAGGACAGCACATCCTGGTTTAATGTCAGAGATACCAAGCAAATGAAGGAAGGTTTGCATCCTCACCGAGAGTGTGCTTTTACACCAGTGTGCCCAGGCTCATGGCTGCTGAGATCCCTTAAACTGAGCTCATGGCTCACGCCTGAGAGATGGGATGAGCCAAAGCCACTGGGTGGGACTGTGCCGGACCAGATCACTCGGTGGTTCTTGGCCCCGTTTGGGTGGGAAGTGCGTCTCCTCTGGGCACGAGGTTGTCCTCTTCTGCAGGGCGCAGGGTGTCGCTCACCTCTTGGTTATGTGCTGACGACGTGCTGGGCTCCGTCCGTCTCACTAACGGGCAGGGTCTCCATCTCTCTCTCCCTTCCAGCGGTGCAGGGTGGCTAGCGATGGTGGAGCGTGGAGGTCTGCATCGCGGTGCACGATCTCTTGGCCTTGGCTGCCGGGAACCCCGGGAGGAGCTGCTGCGGACCCTGAGGCGAGGGGCGGGATGGACCTTGTCAAAGGGTGAGTCGGGGCTGTGCCACGCTCCTGGTCTTTCACTCGCTAATGGTTGGTAGGGGAAGAGGTGTGCTGGTGTTTGGGGAAGCCGAGCTGGTGTTTGGGGAAGCCGAGCTGATGCCTGGCCCTCCAACGTAAGCATTTGGCGTGCATGATACCTTTGTTTCCTTTTCATATTGCAAAGCAAACCTCTGCCCACAGGGACAGGCTATGCCTCACTGCATGGGTGAGCAGTAAATGCCACGACTGAGGGCTTGCGGCCTTTCCCCACCTTTCACCATTTTCATACAGCCTGACAAATACCTACTGGTACCACAGCCGGGTGCAGTACTCACATGTAGTGGTGGGAGCTGTGGGGAGTGCTGGGCAAGTGTTTTATTTTTTAATTGAAGTAATGCAACGTGAACTAGCTGTGACTAAAGAAGGTGTGAGTGACAGGGCTTGTACCAGTAGTGAAAACCTGGTACGTACTGTCAAACCTGACGGTTTCACTGCAGCAGTGGTTAAATGCATATATTTAATCTCAGTCCATTATGTCAGCTTTCCAGAGTGAGTGCTGTGTAAAGAAAAAAATTCTTCCTGATTCCCTTTATATCTGGTCTTGTTTTTCCCATTAAGTTGTGGGGAGGATTTGCCTTTTCAGAGAGGTTCCCCTGGGAAGCGTGTCCTGGGCTGGGCTGTCCTGGCTGCGCAAAAGCCGTTAGTGGCCACCGTTAAATGCTTCCCACCTTTAAGATCTGTGCTGAGATCACCTGAGAGTGATCACGCGGCTGTGGAGGTAAGCACAGCACACGTGCTGGTCTGTGCTGCGGGCACGAGCAGGGATAGGCGCCGGCTGGCTCGCTGCAGGCAGAAGGGCTGCTTTCATCCTGAAGCTGGGGAAGGGAGGAAATGGGAGAAAACCTGTTGTCCTTGGGGGTTTGTTTTTCTGCATATGGAAATCATTGCCGGCACAGACATGAAGTTCAAGTGCTGGGAAGGGAGAGGATGGGCCAGATCTGAGGGCAGAAGTGCAGACCCTGCTTGGCTTACCCTGGGGAGGGACGCTTTTGAGCCCCCAGCTCTTTGCTGGTCTGGGGGCAAAAGAAAAACATGGGTGATGAATGGATTTAAGCTGGGATGGGTCAAACTCCTCTTGGCTCGGTCTTCCTGTTGCTATGAGTGTGCGTCTGTGGACCGGTGCTGCGTGCTGAAGGTCCTTGCACAAGGGGGCATCTGCGGTGGGACCCCCAGCTCATCTCATGTGTGAGGCAGGCAAGAGAAGGGGAATGTTGGAGACTTCTGCTGTCATCTGCACGTGGATTAGAAACTTCCAAGTGAAAAGCAGCCAAAGCATAGACTCCAGTCATTGAGCTATCTAGTCTTTTCCCCAAAGCTAACTTTGCCTTTGCAGATACAAAGGCCGGTTTGTCTCCCCCGCCTTGGCAGGGCTCACCATCGGCTAACGTTGTCTTTGTCCGCCACAGGCTCACGGAGCCGCAGATGGGCTGGGGCGAGCGGCCTCTCAATGCTGGGATTGTTTGCGGCCGCCCCCACCTTGTGTGTGGGGACAGGCAGGGTGTGCTTGCCGTGCCCCCCCGCCGCCTTGCTGCTGCCTCGGGCTGCTCCGGATCCCCAGCACCCCCAGGAGCTAGGCAGTGCTGGCACAGAGCTGGTGTGTCGGGTCCAGTTCTGCTGCCTGTCTGCCCCGATGGTCCCCTTGCTCCCCCAGGGAGCTGTCTCCTGTGCGTCCACCTTCTCAGAGTGGGGAGGAGGATTCATCCAAAGGGCACGTGGTCCTGGTCAGATGGAAATGCACTAACCTCAGCCTTTGCCATGGGCGCTTCAGCCGTGTGGGTGAGAGAAAGGGGTGCTGGATATCTCCACTCCAGCAAGGCTTTGGTGCTCTTGCCATGGGACAGAGGGATGGAGCCCCTCAAGGGGTGTGTAACCCACCAGGTTGAAGGACCAATCCTCGGCACTGACGCTCTCTAACTCCCTGCCCTCCTCTGGGCTCCGTTTGTCCATGTCTGTCTTAAAGTGCAGAAGAAGAGATTGGAAAAAAACAACCTATGAGTGGTGAAGGGATGAGCTGGAGGTGCCAGAGCTGGTGGATGTGGTAACTGCGTGCAGTCCGTTCTCCAAATGCAAGTATGGACTGCAGGGTGCCTAGCAGGTTAAACTGAAGGAAGAAATAAGATGGTGTGATGTTAGGGAGAGCTTCTGAGCAGGCTGCCAGCGGAGGATGTGGTCTTTGTTACTGGTGCAAGAAGAGGTTGCACAAAGCAATGGAGTAGGAGGTGGGTGCAGCATGGGCAGTTTCCTGTGCCTGGTTCCTGCCACCCTTCCTCTTTGGGTCTGCTTGTGAACACCTCGGGGCTGGACCTGTTGCCCAGAGGGTTGCAGTAATGGTGGTCAGGGTTGTTTTAACATGTGAGCGAAGGGGAGAACAGGTTCCTACGGGGTCCCTCCACCCCAGGCGCTTGGCAGGAGTCTGGTCCCTCTGTGTTTCCTTCCTGCACATCCCGGATGGGGGGATCTGGCAGCCGTCACTAGAGTCCTCTGCCCCTCTTCCATGTTATCACACTGGAATTTCTGGCTGAACGCTTTCACCGAGAGGTGGGAAACTGCAAGCGCTGACCCTGCCTCTGATCCCCCACGCAGCCCCCCTGCTTCCCAGATAGGGGTGGGAGGAGAGGAGGCCAGCACGGCGGGCAAGAGCAGAGCGGGAGACGCGGGCTGCTGCGGGGTGGGTCCCTGCGGGTCCGGGCCGGGTCCCCGCGGTGTGTGGGGCGGGGGACGCGAGAGGGCAGTGCGGCACCGCCGCTCGCCCGGCTCTGCAGGGCTCCGGCACCCGCAGCAGCGGGGTGCGCCGCTGGTACCCCCTCACCTGCGCTGCTCCACCCTCCCTCTCTGTCCTGATCCCCGGTACCCTCCTTGCACCCCAGCTCTGTGTATTCTTCCCACAGCTC
Organism: Calonectris borealis; assembly: GCF_964195595.1. Taxonomy (NCBI): domain Eukaryota; kingdom Metazoa; phylum Chordata; class Aves; order Procellariiformes; family Procellariidae; genus Calonectris; species Calonectris borealis. Next base: position 19,493,544 of record NC_134327.1, on the reverse strand, counting down.
CAGATCTTTTTGCGTGGCCAAATACCTATATCCATCTCAGAGAGGATCCATCTTCTTAAACAATTATTTATTCATTTTTACAAGGGTTGTCTCCCGGGGAGCACAGACCTAGTGCTTTTCGAGCATCAGATACAGCTTTTGCCAAAGGGAGCATCTGTCACCCAGCGCCTGGCGGTAGCTGCTGCTGTCTCTTGGCGAGGCACCGCGGCTGGAAACCTGCCTGCCCCTTGCACTGTTGGGCATGACGATAGACGGTACCGCATGAGTGGGCTGAGAGGGGCTTCATGGAGGGCTGGTCTTGCAGGTGCTGTGAAATGTGATGCTCCTGGGGCTTTTCCTGCGTGCTTCATCCCTGGGTTACAGCTTTGGGAAGAGGGGAAAAAAACCCTCTGCAGAAGATGGCGGTTAAGACATCAAAGGCATTGAAGCAGGAGGGACGAAACAAATATAATTGTCATAAGGTGCTTTCCTCTCTGCTTTGGAAAATGAACTGTGTGAGATAGCGAGAGATGCTTTGCACAAAAATTGGTTCTTTGGCGATGTCAGAAGGCAGCTGTGGTGTCATCCTGACAAGGGCTGACACCACAGCAAGGTGTGATTCTTATTCAAGCTCTTGCTTTGGCCCTGGCTAGGCAAGGCAGAGCAGGGTGCTAATCCCTTGGAAATGAACAGGAGACAGAGCCCTAAGGCTCTTTTTTCTTTCCTTTTCGCCCCCCCCCAGCCCTCCTTGTAGTTCTGACCTAGAAATTCCTCACTCCATTTGCTGAGCTGGCTTAGTTAAAGACTTGACTTATTTCTGGAGGATTAATTATTTGGTGAGTATGGGGAGGGAGGGTAATGTCTGCTCCCAACTCTGCAGGCAAGCCGGGTGTGTGCTGGCCCGGGGTGCCCGGCTGGGGGACGAGTGCTGGCCCTTCCCCAGGGAGCCCCTGCTGCAGCGCTCACCCTGCACTGGGCACATCTGCGCAGGTGCCTCTCGGGGAGCACATCATGATGCATTTCTATGAGCTGCTCTGGTCCTTTACTTGTTTTCACTCTGTTTAAGCAGGAAACCAAATTAGGGTCTTGTGGTCTTCAGTGACATGTTTTCAGCTTGTGCTGCTGTTCTTCCTCCCTGGAAGTCCCTGTGACCGATGTCCCCGAGGCCCTGCGTCAGCTGCACCATTGCTCAGCCTCCCTGTTCGGGGTGGGCACCTCCGCCTTGGTCAGGGCTTGCACAGAGGGCCTTGGCCGCAGAGGTCTCCGGAGTCCCCTGGAGAAGGGCTGTCAGCAGTAGATCTGCAGAGATCTGGTGATAGTGCTGGGGCTTAGGGGATCCTCTGTCCCTGTGGGTGGGATGCTGCTGGCCCTCCCTGCAGCCGTGCCTGCATCCCGCTCGCTGGCCCATCCAGGGCCACTTTGGAGGGAGCGTGCAACAAGCTGCAGTTTTGGTAGCACTTGTTCCTTTAAAGCCATGCTGTTGTGCTCAGGATAATTCCTCAGATGTGCAGTGACAGCAACTATTTTTCAGGTTGCAAATAGCTACATGCCCTGGAGAGTGTATAAAGGAATATATTTCCTTGATCTCCACAGGCTCTTGATGTGCTGGTGAAAGCAGATTCCCTGTTTAACAGCAAAATAAGGGCAGGTTGGCAGTTTCTTTCCTTTACGTGCTCCTCTGCTTTCCCTATGGTGTTTTGCGAGGAAACACGGTTAAGAGGCTGTCAGCGGCAGCAGCAGTGGCGCAGGTATGTCAGACAGCGCAGTTGGTGCTTTTGGACCCAGGCTGCATCACTGCGGGTTTACTTGGATGCTTGGCCCCTCGCTGCAGTTGTGGGAAGGTGGGGGTGCAACACACAGCCTTGCTGGACCGGCTGCAGCTCCGCCATAAAGCGCCTAGAGTGATCGCGTGTTCCTCAGGAGAGTGCTTATGCAGAGTAGTTTTGCTGCTCTATGTTCCTCTGCATAGGGGTTTTGGCAGGAGGCAGCATTTGTCCTGGACGCCGTCGTACCCGTGACAGGCGCAGCTGTGCCAGGAGGAGCCTGGGCCACCGACGGGGTCCTGTAAACCCACTTTTTAGAAGGCAATACCCAAAACTTTTGTTTCCCTGACTTGTTGTGAACTGGCAGGTTTGCTGGTAGCAACCGTAATGCTTTTTGCTTGTGTTTTGGCAGAATGATAGCAATAAACAGTAAATGATTTCATTAATAACCTGCAAATAACTGCTCACCAGCTGAGCCGTGGGATCTGTCTGTGCACTCACTCCTAGACTGAAGACTGCTGCCAGAAAGCACCAGCGTTCAAAGCTGACACGTTTAGCTAATAAATACCGTGGGCAGAGCAGAACCAGTGACCTGGCTGCTGAAATTCACCCCCAAAATCGGCTGTTTTCACAGGGTGCGTGGGCAGAGCGCTGCATGGTGGGGCAGGCACTGTGGCTTTGGAGAGAGTGTTTCTCTGCTGGAACCATGGCTGGTGCTCGTAGCAGAAAAACATGGGAGCTAAGGAGTGCTCTGTCTGCAGCAGCCCCCTGTGAGCTTTGCAGGTGCTGGGCGGGGAAACCAGGGGATGTTGGTAAGCAACTGCTGTCACCCTGCTCCCCCAAAGGTCCAGCTCAAGTGCAGTGCCACGTAGTCTGCCCGTGTCTCCTGCACGGACTGCAAGAGTTGGCGTTTCAAACCAAGTCGTCCACAGGCATCTCTGTTTTCCAACTTGTCCAATTTTCCTCGCCATTGGAGTTTGGAAATCTGTGGGCATCCTTGGTTTGATCAGAGCAACTATGAATTTTAGCTTTTATTTCCTTTTGTAAGTCCACCTTCAGCTGGGTCCTGCAGGAGCTTCTACACAAGCTCCTGAGCCATGAGGGCTTTAAAAGGGGGTGAGGAAGGGTTGGGACAGTATGTGAGGGGCTCAGCTTCACAGTGCAATGGGAAGCTGGGAAGATCTGGAGTGGGACAGTGGGGGGAAAATGAGTGAAGGACGGTCCATGAAGCAGGGCCCTGCTTGGTGCAACACCTCTGTGGCAGGTCAGCACGCCAGACTGTCATGGAAACTTTTGTGATTTATGTGTTTATGGAATTGAGCTCAGCCCCATAGCAGACCATGGGGACCGATACTGCAGAGTAGTGCTTGGCTGCACGGGATGTTCCCAGAGCCACGCTGAGACTGCTGAATGACCTTTCCAGGGAACAAAGCACCACGGCAGTGAAGGTGTTGGGGGGGAGTTGCTTCAAGCAGCTTTCTTCAAGGTGCATGCAGCACGTGGGAAGCAAACCCCACCAAAGAGGTTCACTGCAGCGGGGTGTTATCCCATGTGTGTCTTCCCTTGCCGGGGGGAGGATGGGAGAGCTCTGTGGAGACATGCCAGCTGCCTATCCTGTGTGTTTGTGAAGGCGCCTGGGTCTCTGTGGCGTGGAGCCTGGCACAGCGTCCGAAGCAACGGGTTCCCTTGGAAAGGAGTGGGAACTGGGAGCTGTGAGTCCAGAGAGCTGCACAGCAGTGCCAGGTGTGCAGTGGCTGCCCTTTCGTGGCTAACACTGTGGGTCGCACTCAGGACCTCCCCGTGATCTGTGATCCACGCTGAACAAGTTCAGGGGTCTCAGCTCAGGTTCCCTGGGAATATTATCTCCAGGTGCATCTTGCTGCGTGGATGGTTTTGCTGTACAAAAGGGCTCTGCGGATACTAATCCAAGCTCTGCTACGCAAGCTCTTTCTCTGCATCTGTTTCCTTTGGTCAAGTCTCATGTTTTACTGATCAGGCTCCGTTGTGAAGCTGCTGAACACTCTCGGGGGATGTTGGAGCTGAATTTGATGTAGTTAGTGCTGCTGTCTGCAGCACAACACTGCTGCTTAGAAAGAGGCGCTTGCTACATCCTGAACAATGCTGTATTAAACTGTGATTATCCCCCAAAAGTAATAAGATGCTTAGCATATGGTGTTCCTGTTGCTGTGACAGCCTGTGCTACTCTGGTCCTGTTGGCCCTGGGTAAGGAGCCAGGGTTAATTCCTGCTTGTGTATCAGGAGAAGCACTAGCTAATACTTTGGATTCCCAAAGTACCAAGGTGCTGCCACCTCGGGGTGGCGTGTCCCTCGCTCTTTTCTGGAAATCAAGACTCTGTGAGATGTCGAAGGTCCCCTGCTGCTCCCGGCCCGGGGCTGTTTGCCCTGCTCCGGCAGCCTCATGAGCCCTGGATGCCAGCGGGAAACAGCAAGTGACTGCTGCCGAGCGTTGCTTTACTTCTTCCCTTGGAAGCAGAGACTGTCTCGCTCTCTGCAGGCACGGTACGGCTGTGTCTGCACATTTGCTTTACTGCTAATAGAGCTGCTGCTTTACCCATTGGTTCCTCTAGCCAGAAAGGGCTCACGAGAGCAACTGCAGCTTTCCCTTTGCTCTACAGAGCCTATTTAGTTTGCACGTATTGCTGCAATGATTGCTGGATTTCATCAGATGAGAGGTGCATCTTTCTTAATAGCCTGTGTAATTTCTTCCAGAGGGACACATTGCATTAAATCTTTAATCCAGCAAGCTGCTAAGGGAGCACGATCGGACTCTGTGCATTTGCTATTGATCTCTTACACAACCCTAATGCTACCCCAGAGGCTTTACCCTTTGGAGTGGCTGGAGCTGGCGCAGTCAGAGCCTTTGGAGGAGAGCCGGGGTGGCAAAGGGCTGCGTTGCTCCTCTGCTTTCTCCCTGAACTTTGCTGTAATGCCACATCCATTGTGTGCCAGGGAAGGCAGGTTCCTCTCCGCGCTGTGTGTGGTCAGGTCACATCAGTTGGGGTCTGTGCAGTGTGAAATAAACTGCGTAGGAATTGAAATGTGGTGTTGCAGGACTGCTACCAACAACCCTGTTCCAGCTGGTCACTTCTGCCTTTGATTTCTTTGCTTCCCATCCTCAAAAATCCCTGCTTGCCCCATTTTCTTAAGAGTTTCAGGGTTGCTGACTGTCATTTTGGATAGCTTTTTTTATAAAAGGCCTTTTGAAAATCAGCTGGTGCATTGCTGAGCCTGATGCTGCCTGCACAGCTCCCTGGGCAGAGCCCAGCTGTGCTGGGGCAGGGGAGGGAGAGGGCTCTGCTGGTCCAACTCACACTGCGCCATCCTACTTTTGCTGAATTGACTTTTATGTTGCTTTCTGCTGTGTGCCCTTGCTTGCTTTGACCCTTTTTTCCTTCCTCGCCCCTGCTTTCTGTCCTTACAGCATTCTGCAAGGCAGGAGTAATCTGGGAGGAAAGCCTCGTTCATTTTTCATGCTCAACCACCAGTGCAGCTGTTGATTGTGCAGGCAATTGCCTTTGATATACATTTACAGAGACAGTGACCTGTAAAAGAGTAAATCAAAGACTTGAAGCTAGTGCCTGGGGTGTACCTTAATATGGTATAATCTCCTTTCTGTTCCTCTGCAAATAGTAGGCAGATAACAAAGACACATCTGCAAATCAGACAGAGTTCAGCCATGGGATGCAGCTTACCTGAGAAGAGGGGGCTGAGGGTGCCTGCGACATCTTCAGACTTGGGAGGCTGGAAGAAGGTATATTAAGCCTGCACTTGCAGAGCTTAGTTCCTGTAGCTGTAGTTCTGCATGAGGCCTGTCTGTTGATGAAGAAGATGGTTTGCATCTTTGTTTCATTTATTTTTAACTTTTTTATTTTCATGTTATCTCCTTTTATTTGCATCTTGGTGCCTTGAAAAGGTCTTAGTTCTCAGCATTAATGTGTGCTCGTGTGGCTGGGCTCTTGGGATGCCAGGACCTAGTCCAGGGCCAGAAGAGCCCCGTCTCTTATCCTGCTCCAGGGCTGAACTCACTGCCCACTTTTCGAGGTGATTCGGAGAGATTTGGTTCGTGACCAAATCTCCCAAGCGGTGGTACCCGATGCGGCAGATCAGCCCCACTGGTGATGCTTGGTACAGACATTGACACTCCAGTCCTCTGGGCTGATGAAGTGACTGTAACATGAAAGCTGCTCAAATTGCCAGAGCTGCCTTATTATGAGTTAATCTTGTTCCTGAGCCCTGTGGGGCTTCTTGTGCTGTTACAAGTGCATTCATCCATGAGGCTTTCACAGGTCTGGCTGCTCTGACCGCAGCTCACGTCTCCGTGTATCTTGGCCAATATTGGCCTGCCAGCAGACGTGTGCAGTGAAAACGTGGCCTATTTGTCCTCTGCTAATTCCCACCTTCACTGCTTGTTTTAAATTTTTTCTGCTCCATGCACTAGATGCAGAGTGATCTTTTAAAATGTGTTTTCCTGGATGTGTTTACGGATGTTACCTGATTTTTAAAAATTTTTTTTCTTCTCAAAAGCATATGTGGAGTGCCTGCTTTGCATCCCTGGGGGTGGCAGGGTTGATCCCAAGCCGTCTGCAGCGCGCCGGGGAGGATGTGGGTCACGCTGGCTCGGTGACTGTCCCTCCTGCAGGGCGAGAGGATCCTTCCATGTGCATCATTCCTGCTTTAACCTCCTGGTGCGGGGACCGGGAGGATGGCCCTGCTCAGCGGCAATCCTGCCTGGTCACCCCATGGGCTGAGTGCAGCAATGCCAAAACCTGCCCAGCCAGGCAGGGAGATCTTTCACAGCAGCAACTGGTGGGACACCCTGCTGCAAGCACCAAATAAAAAACCAACCCTTGACCTCTCCAGCCCCATCCCACTCTGTTTGTGGCCAAATCTCTTGGCAGAGCCAGCAAGGAGGCCCAGGACATGGCTTACCGCATACTGCTGCGGTGCCTGGTCCTGCCATGGCCCCTGTAGCAGAGGGGAGCACGTGTTTCACTGCAGATGGAGGAAAAACTTGGCTTTGTTTGGAAAATGAATGGCTGGAAAGACACAGCTGAGTTGGAAACATCTCCCAGCTTGGGCAGAGCCTGGGGCTATTAGAGTGAAAAAGTTCCAGATTGTTTCTTGCAGCTTGAATGCTGCAGAACAACACAGGGCAACCCATGGCCACCACGGGTGCTGGTCACCTGCGCTGCGTGGCCCTGCTCTGTCTGTGCTCTGCAGCAGTTGATGCAAAGAAACCTCAGGGATTTGCTGAGCATCCCGAAACTGCTGTGCCAGGTGTTCCATGGGGATGCTGCTTGGACCCGAGCTGAGGGCAGAGCTGTCGTGGGACCAGTGGAGAAGAGCCACGTGAGGCCATGCTGCAGTAGGGAAACCCAATAACTTTAGCTTTTAAACTGTGTCTAGCCAGGTTCAGTTTTTGCTTTTTATGTGTTGGCGAAGGGCTGCCCTGGTCAGACTCCAGGTGCTTTAGGAAGACTCTGAAGAGAATGATGAGGGCTCCTGGTTTTGGTGGAGTCGTGACTTCTTTTTCCAGAATTTGTTTTGGGGATTTTGGGAGTGAAGGGTTTTCCCTGCGTGCCCCAGGCACCAGCTGGCACGTTTGTGGATAGCAGGTTGGGGGCTCACAGAGGTGTTTGCTCCTTCCACTGGAAGTGGAGGCTGAGGTGGGTTTGAGGGTCTGACAGCGGGATGCGACCATGGTGTGACAAAAGGGTTGGTTCAGAGTGTAGAGAGCTGTTGCCAGCGAGCTGGGGACCAAAGCAGAGGCATCCAGCACAGGAACAGCATGGGGTAAGATGCAATCTTCCTTTTTTCCTTCTTTTTCTTGTTTTCCCTCTTTTCCTGGTGAGGTGTCACAGCTGGGGAAACCTCTCCTGTGCCCCCAAAGCAGGGGCAGCCTGACACACAGCTGGGGAGCAGCCCTTTGTGAGGGGAGCTGCTGGGGCCTGGGATAACCGTGCAGCAGAGAAGTAGCCCAAGAGACCTTCTTGAGCCCCACCTGGGAGGGAAAGCAGCACCCTGAGTTTTGCCTCCAGGCCTGTGGGAGGGGGCATATCCCAATTTAATCATTTGAGGATTGCACAATGCTGAGCTGCACCACTGAGGTCTGTCTGCCTCCGGCAGCCCGGCGATGATGACGTCCGAGGCAATTCCCCCGGGCCCACGGCTGAAGGGACTGATCTCTGCCCCAGTTAGTTCATCCGCAGTTCTGCGACGTCTGAGGTCTGGGGACTTGGACCTGAGAAGGAAGCAGGGAGCTCGGGTTGGCTGTCGTGCTGTCATGATGTTCCCTGTGACTCCCACCTATTGCTTTCGCAAGCATCAGGCGATGAGAGATCCTGCGGTCCTGCCCAGGATGAAGCAGACATGTCGGTGGGGGCTCGTCGGTGTTTGGGAGGCTGTGATGCAGCTCGCGGGCCTGCCGGAGGTGCCGGCAGAGGCTTCCCGGCCACTGCCAGTTGCTGGACGGGAAAGTCAAGCGGCTCAACCCCGCAGGTAATGTGCTGCTGTGTCCTGCCCCATGCACTGAGAAACGTGGCTGAGGTGTGACGGTGCTGGTGGCGTCTCTGCTCGTGCAGAGGCGCGCATCGTGGCGGAGATAAGGTTCACAGAAATGTGATGAACAAACCTCTCCGTGCTGTATTTCAAGCTTTTTTGCCCTCTTTGGGGTGTTAAGGGATGCGCTGCTTTGAGGGCTGCTTGGCGTTTTAGCTTGAGACAACCTGTGTGTGTGCATATATTGATGCGCGGCAGTAATATACTCGGGAGATACATTAAGTAGCCTGTTCCGTCGGACATCCTTATGATGCTGGTTTTCAGGTATTTGACATGAAGAACTGTTGACCTCAGTGCCTTGTGCCTCACCATCTCCTCTCCCATATGGTGGCTGGTAACTGGTGAAGAAGTTTCAATTTCCAAATTGCTCTATCTTTTAAGCGAAAGATGCATTTCCCGCCTGTTGCTTGTTTCCCAGCAGTGGCTGTGCAGGGCACTTGCTGTGAGTTATTTTTCTTACCATGTTGGTGTTTTCTTACCATGTTTTCTTACCATGTTTGCGGCTGTGAAGTGTGGCTGCGGTACTGGACCTCCTTCCTGCCCGCTGCAGGCAACGTGCTCTGCTGACTGGCTTCCTCCTGTGCTACCCCTGTGTTGAAGCACAGCTTGACAGACCCCAGTGGGGATGTTTGTAAAAGGTGTTGCTCTACAGTCTCTTTGCGGGAGGGTGTTGAATTATGGTTCACTGGATCCTTGACCCTGACTGTTTGGCAGAAATGCTCTTGGCTGAACCCTGTGGCCAATTAGCACTTAAATGTTTGGGGTTTTTAACATGCTTCATTATCCAGCTGTCCTGGATATGCAGTAGTTATGCTGCCTTTCCTTGTGTGGTCCAGGCTCTGGAAGGATCCTAGGATGCTTTGCAAGGACTGGCATGGTGTCCCCCCACAGCTCTTTAGGGTACAGCTTCACATTGCGCATCGTCTGGTGGGTGCTGGGGAAAGGTTCGGACCCCCACGCTCCAGGACTGAGCCACCTCCCTCCGCCGCCGTCGTGTCAGGTTGGGTGGCCCCGGGATGAGTCAGCTCACTCCATTACTGAGTGCTGAGGAAGTGTGGGTGGACTAGGTTGTTTTTTGGTTCGCGCCAGACCAGCTCAGCTGACTCATCCCAGGGCCGCATGGCACGTTTCTGCTGATGGTGTTTTGAATTTTCTGTTCCAAAGGTTACAGTTTCCCTTCCCAGGTGAGCAACTGCCCAGGCACCTCCCCAGGGTTTCCTTCCTCTCTGCCAGTAGCATGGCAGCATCCATGGATGGCAGCAGCAGCAAGGTAAAGGTATGCATAGGGCATCATCTGGGAAGAGCTGATGTGGGCAGAGCCCACGGGATGCCGGCAGGGTGTCCCTCCCCCTTTTCCTCATTTTCCCCAGCAGTAGAAACCTTGGTCACACCATTCAAGGTTGCACTGTTGGGCTTGGACCATGTGTTCACAGCATGAGCGTGTGGAAGAGAGGTGTGGAAGCAGTGAGGTTCCTCGTGCAGACTGACCTGCAGTGCAGCGGCTCGTGCTGGAGGATGGGGGACTTCCCAGGAGCCCGGTGTGCGGCTGCCCCGTGAGGCTGCAAATAATCCCACCAACTTCCCTGCTCTGCCAGGGACTGCAGGTATCACTGAGGTCCCAGGGCTTGAAAAGCTGATGTCTGTCCCCTCGGCAGCCCTTTGATTAGAGGTCTTTCACTACTAACTATATGGTGGATCTGAGCAGGGAAAGCGATGGCTCGGAGGGGTACGGCAGTGGAGATCATCTCAGGTGAGGAGTCTCGGTATGCAACTTCTCATTTTGGTGGCATTGACTATCTATGTAATTGTCTTTGTTCTGCTTGATGGGGGCTTTAAATATTTTTGCTTATATTGTGAAGGATACGACGTGATCTGGTTTGTCAGTCTTTTTATTTTACTGAAATAAGTTGAAGTATTTGTTTTCCCTTGGGTGTTATTTGGGTTCTGTACTCTGTTTGGCAGTCCTAGAAGTTTTAATTTTACAACTAGCATTTTGGAAGTTTTAGAGGTTTGTTTTTACTTTGTTTTAATTAAATTGCTATAACCTGGGGGAAATCTTTTGGCTTAATTTTAACGGAAAGCCTTATGCTAAGTAAATCCAACATCCCTGTCTATCTGATGATTGTGCTGTTCAGAGTTTTGACATGAAAAGTTAAAATTTGACTCCAGGCTTGAAAGTTTGCAATCATTGACTGCAACAGGCATGGCCAGCTCTGTGTCGTAAGAGGATTACGTTAATCTATTGTTTGGGAAAGAAGCTGAGATTTTAATAGACTCTATTTTGATGCAGAAACAGCATAATTACTGGGTGAGAGGAGAGAAGAAAAAGGTTGGAAATGGAAATGTCCTTCCCTGATACATGTCGTTGGACCCTTGGGCTGCAGCTGCTGAGGATGACTGTGCCCCTCTGGGACACACGCCTGGCTCCGGGTGGCCCCGTGCTCCCCTGAGGGGTGCAGCGCTTATTTGGGGAGTGGAGAAGATGCCAATTCCCGTGGGATCTGAACACCGTGTCCTCCTAGGCAGCGCCGGTGTTGAGCAGCCTTCCCACCGCACAGAGCCCCGGGTGCTGGGCTGGGTCTGCGGCTGGTTCACAAAGGTCCGGACCAGTTTGGGTCATGAGGCCCTGGGAAGGGGAGCTGCTCTGGACTGTGCTGCTGCGTCTCTAGGATCAGTGGAAGGACTTCATACAAGTGGGAGGGAAGCTCGAGGTCACAGATGAGTAATTTCCCAGAGGTGTTGTTGCATTTATCCGTAATTCACTTCAAAGCAGGCCACGCAGAGTGCTTGAAGGGAGCAGGTCGGAGGCTCGGCTTCGGCTCGAGCAGATTCCATCAGTCACAGACTTCTTAGGAAGCTGCAAGCAAAGCGGGCAGGGCAAAAGAAGCAGCAGAGGCACGGTGAGCAGCCACCGTGGTGTGTACAGGATCAGGAGGAATGGGGAGAGCACAACATGAAGTGAAAACAGCGCAGCTGGGATGTCTTTGCACCCCAGGTTGGCAGCTGGGCACAATCTTTCCATCCCTTTTCTGCCTCTTCTGCTCTCTCTCTTTCTCCGACCAGACCATTGTGAGTCCTGGTGCCTTTTGGGAAGGGGGAAGGAGATCTCCATGAGAAGCCTGGGGTTCCTTAGGGGTTGTGTGCTGCTAAGGAAACCCTTGTAACAATACCCATGGGTCTGATGGTGGGGAGAGAGGCTGCTTGTGGGGAGCCGGGCGTAGGAGGGGGCTGCTCCTCACCAGAGATCCAGGTAGGCACAAGTAGCTGTTTATGAACGCAGGCAGCCGTATTGATTGTGGTCCTGTGACTCTCCCAGCCTGGAGACTGCTCGCTCTGTATTGATTATTATTTTTTCTAAAGACTGACGAAGTTTGCTGGGCTGTAATTGCAAGAATTATTCTCCTTTCCATTTTCCGAAATTCTTGATCATGTTAATGAGTTTTCCAATTTTTGTTTAGAGTTTTGCCAGGGTTTTTAGGGGAAAAAGAACAACCGGCGAGTGCTGAGCTGTGTCTGTTCCCAGGCTGGCTGAGGATGCAGGGATGGCACATGCCCTATTTGCCCCACTTGGGCAGAGTCTGGGGGGTTTGTGTGAAAGAATCAAGCGAGTTTTGGGTGGATCTCCAGCAGTGATGGGGGGCAGAGCCCAGGTGCCCATGTATGGGCACGGTGTGGCAGAGACAGCACCTCTCACTTCGAAGATAGCCCTGCCAGCTGCAAATGTCCTCAAATTATTCTGCCTTTGCTTCTCCTTTTGCTGTGTTTCCTCCTACCACATCACTGTTGATGTTTTACACTTTCTTCAGTCCTTTCGAATTCAACAAACTGTTTTTTAGGAGGGACCAGCCAATTTTCTCTTTTTTTTCTCTTAGCAAGTATATAAAAGCCCTGTGACTCCTTCAGCTGGCTGTGCTGCTGCCTGCTTTTTCCTGCCTTTATCTTTCCCCTGCAAGCCTGAGCCAGGTTTCCATGCCACCATCAAGGAGCAGGCACCGGGGATGTCCCTGCTTTGGGACATAATTGTCCCTGTGTCCCAGTGATTTAACGGCACTGTGTTGCATGCAGGGAGAATCTTTTTAAGTGGGATGAAATAACTTGGCAATTCCCATCGATCTGGGGGGTTAAAAAAGGAATTGGATTTCATGAGCACGCACATCCCATGCTGCTCTGAAAAGACACAGACGCTGATGAGTCGCTGCAGGCGGGTGACCGGGTCAGCACCGGCGTCTGTGGTGGGGGCTGTGGCTACCTCCATGCTGCCGAACTGACTGGCTCTTGGTGGCTCTTACACCTCTGCTTCCCTGGTGCTTCTCTGTTGAAGGCGAATCTAGAGCCAAACTCAAGTGAATATTCCCTTGCACCAGAGTGCTTTGGCCCCCGTGCGCTTCACCCTGCGGGGTGAGGAGTTGGGTGCTGAGGTCCCTGCTTTTTCAGAGCAAAGGGAGAGATTTTGGGCCCCAGTGTCCAGGGCTGCATTTAGATGTCAGATACTACAGTGCATCTTAACTCTTTAATGTGGCTAATGCCTGCCCTTCTCTTTGTGCACTGGAGGGTGGCCCAAATTACAAGAAGAATGTCCCTCCCTATGTAATTCAATGCTGTTGCCAAGAATGAGGATATTTTAACTGTAACTTGGGCAGCACATCTGGATTTGCTGCTGGAATTAGAGTAATTGTGCTAAATGAGTTCTAATGCAGCGATGTGCCAGGCAAATTAGTAAATTGATGCGACTGGTTTATGCTAGGTATTGGCACTGAAATTTGTATGTAATGCAATATAACTGACAATTAAAGCAAAGTGCCTAGTTAAACTGAAATTATAGAGCCTCTTGTATACTCTGCTTTTTATTACAGCTGTATTAAAATGTAGCACTTCCGTAGGGCTTCACAGCTCTGCCAACAAGCCTGTGTTAGTCCCAGGGCTGCACCGTTTTGAGGAGTTGGCCTCCAGAAGTCTCAGGCTGTGTTTCTCCAGGGCTGTGGTCAACAGCAAGGACCTGCAGCTTGTTGTGCCACTGCGGGCTTGCATTTGCACGTAGTGCAGGTATATTCATTTGACTTATGCTTCAGGGATGGTGCAAAAGCAAAAAAATCTTATATTTGCAACTATTAGTCATCTTGAAAAGTTCTCTGACCCAAAACTAGTTTTAGCAGAGGTGAGTGTTTGTGTCTTTTCTGTTCTATGCTCTTCTGTTCCCTCCTTTCCCCAAGGCTGGTTGGTGTTGCTGTGGGTGCGCACTGAGATCGGCTGTGAGGATGCTCCAAGAGCTGAGCTCAGGGGGAGCTGAGGAGGGACTCACGGCGAGCCCTGGCCAGGGTCCCTGCAGGCAGAAGAGGAGTGGGCTTATCGGCTCTCCTGCAGGGAGGCAGACCAGCAGCCTCTCCTGCGGCACCCCTTACTTAGCTGTGGTCGGTTTGAGGCTTCACCAGCACCCAAGAAGCCAAGCGCAAGTGCTGTACAGCCGGCGTGTAGCGCGAGGAAGGGAGCACAGTGCCACCTGAGCTGCCACAACCTGCTTTTGTCAAACGCTGCCAGTGCCCAGAGAGGGACTGTAGCACGTGGGCGCGTTCAGTGCTGCCGCTCCTGTGGCTGCTTCCAGGAGGGTGGCTGCGCTCAGCACCGCACGGCTTCACCAAAATGCTTGTAGCGATGCTTGGCAAGCGTCTCGGGAGGTGACTTCAGGCTGAAGTTTGTTTTCAGTAGGTATAGCAGCTCTTTTGCTGCATCTTTGAGTGTCCCCCCTGACGGCTGGAGGTGCGGGGTGCTCCGAGGGGCTGGGAGCAGAGGAGGGGGGCTGAGCTCTGGGGGTGCCTCAGGAGGGGATGGAGGAAGCAGCTGGAGTGGGGGAAGCGTCCTGCCTGTGCTGCCTGTGGCCAGCCTGTACCTGGGTGCTACGGCGGCTGCTTTGGGCTGGATCCGAGGCAGCGGTGGCCTGACACCCCTCGTTCCCGCTGCGTGTTTCTTAAATGGAGGCTTTTGGGTAGGGAATGCCTTGCACAACAGCGTGCTGATAGTGGTCTTGCGTGACTGTTTCTGTGCCTCTATCCCTTGAAGAAGGGGTCACTGGTGTGGTTTTATATTCTCATTTTGCATGATCTCTGCATGATGCACCATGTCACACCGATACTGTCTCTGGCCCAGCTACAAATAGGATGCTTACAGAATTACAAATAGGATGCTTACAGAATTACAAATAGGATGCTTACAGAATTATTTTAACCTCCTAAAGACCTAAATGACTTGGGAGCTTGGAGGTCTTGTATAACTTTGCAATGTAATGTTTTAATAGAGGTGTGTGTGTGCTTTTTTGGCTTTTTGGGACCTTTAAAAGTTGTTAGTAGTCTCTTGTGCATCTATTTGTTAAATCAGTTCATATTTGCATTTAACATGTTTCTTTGTGTGCACATGGTGATAATTGGTTTTGTTCATCCTGTGAAATAATGTATTCCAATTTTATTTTTATAACTATCCTGCAACATTTGATGGCACTCTGGTACACTGGGTTAACTGGTTGTGAAAAATGGGGGTTCAGTCACTGTGGGTGTATTTAAAGACAGGGTGGAAGAATTTTATTTCCTAAAACCCAAGGGTCAGTGCTCAGAACTTACCTTGCCCTCCCCAAAAAATGGTGATTATCAAAATTCTTCATTATTGACTTCATTCATTCATGTGAGGCTTGATAGGGAGCTGATGCCTGACCTCAGTGGCCAATTTTCAGCAGTTTGGAAAATTCCTGCCCAAAAAACTTTTGAAGTCCCATGGTGCTTTCAACTGACTTCCCAGGTAACTTGGAGAAGCTGGTTCCTCCCCAGCTGGCGCTAAAAGAAGGCTCATGAGAAATCCTGTCCAACCTGACCCGAAGGCACAGCTGTTCCCTGGGGGATTAGGAAGCTTCCCCTCACTCAGTTTAAGGCATCTCAGCAGATGTTTTTTCCTCTGGGGGAGAGGAACTCTGACCACAACAGATAGGAACTGGAGTACCAGGACCCACCTTTTTTTCCCCTCGAGCAATTGCTCTGGGAAAGCTCACCCTTTGGCCATGGGACATCTCAGGATGAGCAGGCAGAAGTGCCTCCTGCTCCAGGCTCCATCCCTGATCAGCTGCTCAGGCTTTGGCTACTCTTTTGGCCAGGCTTGCTGTTTTTCTAGACTGTTCTGCCATTGTCACTGCTTTAATTTCAAATCTGCTGTCTGGGACTCCACTTATGCATCCTGCTGGACTCCATCCTCTGCATTGCTGGAGGACCTCAAAAGAGGTAGCAGTTGCTGCTCTCCAGGTATCAGCCAGACTGAGAAAGGGCCACATGGAAAGGGAGCCTTAAAACAGCCGAGGCTTTGCTTGTAGAAATGGGGTGGCTACTCCCAGTATGGCTTAACTCTTTGTCTTACCTACTTCCCGCTAGACACTGGGACACTGGGTACTTGTGAGCATCACCTATGCTGTCCTGGAGGGAGGGATGAGCTGCTGAAAGCAGTGGAGGTCTGCATCAGCTGTCGTCAAGCTGATGAGTGGCTTAGGGATGCAGCTCCCCAGAGGAGCCAGGGGACGGGAGAGTGTGTGTTTGTAACTTGTGTCAGCTGGTCTGGTGTGGAGGAGTGAAAGCAAAGCTCTGGAGAAACAGGGCTGGAGTCCTCTGGCAGTGTAGGAGCAGAGGAAGGAGCTGTCAGCTGTGTTTGAAGAACGCCCTTTTCCTCCTTCCCTGCTTCTGCCTAGCCATGCTTGAGAAGTGTAATCAGAATAAAAGCTGCCTGGGGGAGTCACAAAGATGCAACAAGATATGGTTTGCTCACCCAGGGCTCAGGAGTACAGTGACCGGGGGCTGTGAGGAGTCCCCCGGTGATGGTGCAAGGGCCACCTTCCAGTGCTGTCCAGCTTGTCTTGCTGTGCTGGCTGGGCAGGGGACCTGGCAGAGATGCTTTCCAGTTCGCTGCTCTTGGGCAGCCCTAGGACTTGTGTTTGAGGTTGCTGTGAGGTAGCTGTTATGACTTCTGCCTGAAAAAGTGTCACGGTTGTTTGCAAGCTGGGACTGGTGCCGGTTCCCATGACTGCGATGGCTTCACTGTGTTTGGAGAGTTTTGAAATGGGAAATGCTGGTGTCTATGGCCTGAACAAACATATGTACAGGAACGTGTGAGATGCACCCAGACAACCACACCGTTGTGTTTATGGCTTGTTTTTTTTTCCTCCAAAATGTCTGCAGACAAAGGTGTGAGATGCTTGTACAAACGTCTGTGTGGCGGCTGCACGGGGGTGGCGATGCGTATGGCAGTGCTCTGCATTACCCCAACACAGAAAGTCCCAGTGCTGTACGGATTTTGATTTCTGCTTTAACAGTCTCCTCCATAGCTCCTCTTAAAAAATCAGTTTGTTTCCTGCAAATTAAACTACTGTTTCACTTATCAAGTGTTTCATTCTACTATTAAGTGAAAATGGGAAGCTGACTTTCGCATCACTGCGTACGTGGCTGCAAACCCCAGCACAGCAGATTGTTAATGTGAAATTAGAGATATTTCAGCAATATCTCAGCAGACTGTCTCTGCCGCTTAATAAAAGGCATGGAGCTCCTCTGGGAGACAGACTCTTGAAGGACTGACCACGACATTCCTTGAGCAGGGAAGGGCCTGAGGGCTGTTCCTTTGCCTTGGAGGGAAGGAGACAACCTTTCTCTTGCCCCAGGTCACCAGAAGAAAACCAGAGACTAAAACACAGGGGAGAGACGTGGGAGCTTGTGCTGCTTCTGCCCCAGTGCTGGTTGTGCTTCCAGCCAGATGGGTGAACCTGGTGCAGGGGACTGGGATGCACTGGGGGGGCTGTGGGGCAGCAATCCCCTCTGGAGTATCACTTTTTCATCATAGATGGAGGTGTTCATGGAGTTGTCTGAGCTTTCAGGCATTGGTACCTTGAATCCCACCACCCTCAGATACCTAGACATGGGGTTTCATGAAGGCAGAGGTTCCTCCTGCTTGTTTTCCAAGTGCTGGCACTTGGGCTCACAAAGTAAGCTTGGCAGCCTTGCGGGAAGCCTGACTCTTGCAAAGAGCTGTGGCTCCTACCTACCTGCCCGGGATGGGATTGCAGAAATGTGGGATGTCCCTGGCCGTAGGGGTGTCCCCCACACAGCTTGGGGTGCTGGGGAAGACTGGCTTGCTCCTTGGATTGTGTGTCTGTCAGTCTGTCTGTCTAATCCTCCTGCTGCTTTTTCTACAGTCTTCCAAATTGCCCTTTTGTCCCCAAACAATGCTGCTTTGCAAATGCCAAAGGAGGACCCCGGGGCAGCATTGCTGCTCCTCTGCCCTCCCATCAGGTGGTGCGGAGGAAGAGGAGAAGAGAGGGATTCAAATTAACCTCCTCATCCTCTCCACTCCTGCTGCCCAGCCCAGCCCCTCTCCTGTTGCCTTTGCATAGCTCAGGAGCAGATAACATCATCTCTGCCAGGTAACCGCTACTATCCTCCTCCAGAGGCACGTGTGTGCCTTAACCCACCTGCCTCTGAAAGAGCCGGCTTTACACCTTTCCTCTATAGCAGGGAAACAGGAGTTGTCCCCTTCTGTCTCCCGCTTGTCTGGTCTCCCCCTCGGCTGCTTTTCTGCTGCCTCCAGACAGCCCCCTCCACTCTCCTCCGGCTCCTCTGACCTCCTTTGACGTGTTGCATTTCACTGCGACTGGTAACGGGGAGCTGATGAGAGATAAGAGGGGTGACAGTGTTACCGGCTCACGCCGTGCCTGAAAGAGCCAGCGAGCGGATGCTCTGCCTCAGCCCTCTCTCTGCAAACGAATCGATTTTAGGAAGCGCCCTGGACCCCTCCCCGGCAGCGGTGGAGCCCATCGGAGGGAGAAGGTGGGAGATGAAGGGGGGCGGCTGTGTGGAGCAGTGGGTAGACAGCTTTATTTTCCCTGGCAAGGGAAAGCAAGCCCAAGCTCTCCCCTCCCGATGAGTGAACGGGAGGGAGAATGTGCTGGGGGACCGTGTCCCTGCCCGGCGGAGGGGCTGGCAGGGTCCCCCACGGTCACGGGGCCCCCCCGGCGCATCGCCAGCCCACCGCTTTGTGTGCAGGTTTGCGCTGGTTCGCTCTGTTTTGCTGGGATGAATGTCAGCGCCCGGAGTGGGGAGGCAGGGAGCAGAGACGGTTCAAACAGATTAAAAGCCCCCCCAAAGAACGGCGGGCAGGGACGGTGACGGTCGCTCTGAGAGTCACAAGCAGCCGGCGGGGGCGGGTGGCCCCCGGGTGACCGTGGGCTGTTGGGCTTGTGCTCTGCGGGGCGTACCCGGCTGCTTCAGGCGTTTAATTCGGAGCGGGAAGCTGAACCAGAGCCTAGAGAAAAAGGAAGAAAATAAGGGAGGAGGGAAGCGGGGCTCGGCAAGGCACACAGCAGGTTTTCGGCAGCGGATAGTCGTCCCTCGTTGCGAGCAGGCTGCTTGCAGTGGATGGCTGTAAGCAGGGAAATAGCAATGAATGGGTTTTTGTTTATTTTTTAACATGGCATCCATAACGGAGGGATCAAGAGGATGGGAAGGTAGCTTGCTGGTCTGGCAGTTGAGTTAACGCCGGTTTTCTTTGCTGTTTCCTTGAGGGTCTCTTGGCATGGCTGTGAGTTGCTGTCAGACACCCCTTCCCCTGGACGCGCTTCACTGACTTAATTTGGCTTTTTTTTTTTCGAAGCCCTTGTTTTTCCTCTGCCTAGCTGGCGTCACGCACTGAAGATGCAGAGACAAGTGCTCCTGGCTAGGGGAGGTTTGGCGGTAGGATTTCCCTTCAGGTTCACAGCATCCCTTTATCTGCTGCCTGCTGTAGAAAGACTTTGTGCTGGAGCTTGGGGAGCAGAGCCCGCAGGTGACCTCTAACTGGATCAGACTTGCTTGCTTTAAATGTCTGTCCCTCTCCTTGCGCTCAGGTGTTTGGTGACAGGCTGGAAAATCGTGTTAGGTAGGTGCTGCTGGAAGCTCAGGAGTGCCTTCTGCTTTGGAAAACAGGGAGGGAGGAAAACTGGTGAACTCTGAATAGCCACGAGAAGAGCAAGTGTGTATCCTCTCCACCTATTGTGCTGGTCTCCGTATGCCGTAAGAACAGACCCTTTGGAAATTCATCCAAACAGCTGATTTCTTGGGGTTTCTCGTCACCTTCTGATCCAGACAGCATCCCTTTGCCCGGCCGAGGGCCACCACAGCCATCCTGGGCCAGCTCCCTCACCTGCCAGGTGGCCACTCGCCGTGGGGGCTCACAGACCTTTTCCATCACTACTGAGGGATCCTTTCCAGCGGGCATTATTATTTCCCCCTCCCCCCCCTTAATTCGGCTCTGCAGCATCGCACTAAATAAGCATGCAGATGCCAGCTGCTCTTGTGCAGCCTGGCGCCTGCAGTTGGCTCGGGGAGGCACAGCTTCCTACCCTCGAAATTTGAGGGATCGCCATGGACCGTGCGGTGGACTGTCCAACAAGTAATTCCTGGCTAAACTCCTCCTGTCTTGTGCTGTCTTTCTCTCTCTGACTCGCAGCGCTCCCTTCCCGGTCCCGTGAGCTGACGGAGCGCGCGGGGTAGCGAGCGCAGCCAGGGTGTAGCATGCATGAGCGTGCGGTGGGACCGGCGCCCAGGGACGCAGGCGGGCTCGCGCTCAGACGCTGCGGGGGCCATGGCTTCGTTCGGGAAGCTGACGGAGTACTTCAGCCTGAGGAAGTCGAGGACGGAGCTGCGCTCCGGGCGGCGGGGCCGGCGGAGTGGGAGCTGTTGCTGTAGTGTCACGGAGTGCAGGTACGGGGTGGCAGTGGCCCTTCTGTCCTGGTGCCTCCGTGTGTGCCCAGGGGGCTGCGGGGTGGGAGATGCAGTCCTTGGTGCTTTGCTTTCCCTTTACCTCTCCTGGGGCTGGGGAGGGAGCTGGGAGCAAGCCAAGAGCTCTGGAAGCATCACCTCCGTCCTGTCTGGGGCTCCTGAGAGGAGCGGCTCATTGCTGTGGGACATCTCCGGCAGGCTCCGCACCCCGGCGTCTGTCTCCCTGCCCAGGGCACGTCCCAGGTGTCGGCAGTGCATCTCGGACGTCTGCTGGGTGACTGGGTGCACGTGTACCTGCTTGCCTCTGTCTTCTGCTTTCTGTGTTGTGCCCCTGCGCTGTCTCCTTGTTATGGTAGTGAGGTGGTTGTACCACAGCTGCCCTTCTCTCCCTCTGCCCCTGGCGCTGCCGCGTGCAAAATCCCCGACTGCACAGGCAGCAAGAAGTGGCTTCACAGGTGGAGTTGAAAGCCCGTGTGTACGTGGTGCTGATGGAGCCTCCTGGTACGCAGCAGCCGGGGAAGGGAGGAGCTGTGTGTCTCAGTTGTGCTTGGGGACAGGATGCAACGGCGAGGGGGCTCCTCTGGGCAGACGGACACACGGTTCGTCATCTTTTGGGGTGTGGATTGATAAGGGGAACGTGCTGGGGACGGGAGGGGTGGCATTGGGCTGACTGGAAGCGCCCTGGGAGCATGCTGCCATTGGGGTGCGCCCGTCGGCGGGAGGCAGCAAGGGCAGCCCCAGCTGTAGGGTGCATGCATCCTTGTTTTGCAATGTAAAGGCAGTTATTGCAATTAAGAAAATTGCTCTGTGTCTGGGTGGCTTATCTCTCCTTGGATATTACGAGCAGCTTGTAGGACATGGCAGCACTTGATGCTGCTCTGGGCTTTTCCCCTCTGTGAGGGCTCATGGTGAGGGGGAGGGTTACCAGCCTGAGCAGTGTGTGTCCACAAATCCTCCCACTGACCTGCACACGGTGCCTCCCCGCCTCTGGAGGTGGTGGCTCTATGTGGGGACACACAGGGGGAAAAATAGCACCAAGATATCCACTCAGCTTCTTCCCTGGTTGTTGAGCATCTCGTACTCTGTAAAGGTTATTAAAGTATCTGTGCGGATCAAAAAGAAGTTGGAGGTCTGTTGCTTGGGTCCCTCCTGCTGCTCTCTGCGTTGCTGCTGAGATGGTGAGATGTGAACGTGGTGTTGCTGTCTCCCCTCTTCACTGTGGTTACAGGAGATGGTCGCCTTTTCCCTGCTCGCTCAAAGCACGGCACGGTTTCTCCAGAAACACAGAAACATTTGTGGCTGAGCTTTGTTCTGCTCTTTCTTGGTATTTTTTGCTGTGCTGGTGCACACCCACCGGAGCTGGGTGTGAGGAAGGTGGGTTCTTTGGCTGCTGCAGAGCGCGGCACATCCTTGGGGTTTACTGGTGTGCAGCTGGGTGCCACTGGTGTGGAGAGCGAGCGTATGCCATGTCTCAGCCTCTCCCTGGCATCAGGGAGACGAGAAGGTGCTCCCGGGGCTCTGCACCCTATTGATCCCTCGTGCAGAGGGTGCTACAGTCTTGGACCTTGTGTTTTGCGGGTAGGTGGGTGGTTTCCCATGTAAGGGGAAATATCATGGTGCCTTCCTAACTCTGGGGCATTAGCTACAAAGTGGCATTTCTGGTGTGTAGCTCATGTGCCAAATTTTCTGGGGGAATGCTGGGTATGGACATGTTTGAGTGCTTCCCTCGCGCAGGAGTGTGGCTCGCCGTGCGTCAGTCACGGCCGTCAGGGCTGCTGCCTTGTCAAAGCTCTGCTCTGTGTGGGGCTGGTGGATATGGTTCCCCCAAGCAGAAGTTTCTCCATGTGCCCGGATGGTCCAGTGTCTTCCAGCTCAAGATGCCGGGAGCCATGCTCTCCCTGCTCCTTGACGTGTTTTGCCCCCTGTGCCATGCAGCTACTCCAGGGCAGCTCCTCTGGGCTGGCTCTGACCATGCAGACAGTGTTCCTGGTGCCCCCGACTCGCCCAGCGGCAGGGCTCGAGTGCACCTGCAGACGCTGAGCCCATTCCCTTGATTGCACGCAGTTGATTATGGAAGTAAAAATAAGTGTTGATTGAAGCATGGGATGCTTTTCAAATCAGTGTCGCTTTTCACCCAAGCTACTTGAGATTTTGCCTGTTTTTTCCCCTCCAGTGTCTGTACATTGAGAAACCCCAGTTGAGACCCCTGACCCAAGCTGAACTGGCTGTTGGCATCCAGAAAGCTGAACGCTTCATGGCTGGGATCCGAAAGCAAACGAAAGGCATCTGCTGCCCTGTCTGACCCTGTCCTTTCTCTAGACAGTGCTTTTTCTAGCCCTGATGAACAACTTTTATTTCATTTCTTTGTGCTAACGTGGGCAAATTAAACGAGGAAATAAGATGCTCAGACCCCACATTTCCATGTGCAAGGAGGTGCCAGAGATCCTGCATCCCAGGCTCAGCAGTGTGATGTCTAACGGAGCCCACTGGAGCCCTGCCCTGGCCTTTGCATGGCTCAGGGCAGCCGGGCTCACACTGCGCTTGCCAAAGCCGTGTAGTCCCCTGGGACCACAGCAAACAAACATGGGCAGGTCTGCAGTAAAGAGGATGCACTAACTGGAGTTATTAAATTCTAAATATAGTGGTCCCACGCATTCTCATAGGACCTAACAGATATTAGCAGGTGTGTAGTTATGGTCTTAAGTAATACGCCTGCATTTTTAAACTACGCCTCCAGATAAAGCAGTGCGTACGAGGTGGGTTGAGTAAATCTGCTGGATTTGGGAATTTGTGGGCTCAAACTTGTGCACGGAAGAGGAGCCCAGCAATAGCATTATCTCTCCCCATGTTCAGGTGCTATTGGCCAAACACGATGCTTGCAGGAGCTCTTCAGCCTCTGATGTGCCCCATGCCCTCCTGCTCTGCCGTGACCTGTGGCACGCAGCTATATTGTCTTTTACACCTTCACTGTTGTGGGAGCTGGAGGCTTTTCCGACCTGACGCTTGCCAGCTGTGCTCAGCAGGAGGACAGATGCCCTGCTGTGGTGTGGTTGCCCTGTGTTATTAAATCGATTGGACAGTCAGATTGCTGGGGGTTGAGAGGCTCCAGGTGTGACAAGCTGGAGATCAGAGTGTCACCAGCATGGAGCTTGTACTGGTGTAGTGATTGAGCATAAACATACCAGCCAGAGCTGATCTCAGGGAAGTGCGTAAGTGATTTATTTGCAGTAACTTTTTTCAATCTAGTAGAAGCATTGATGGATGAACCAAACGCTCAACTTGACTGGTTTTGGAGCTGTACCGCTTTGTGCAGGATGATGAAGGCCTGGATCATCGCAGGGTTGATTTCTTTGCAGCTCGGAGGCTGCAGCACTGGATGCAGGTGCCTATGGGCAGAAGACAGGAGGGGCTGGGGGTGCTTGCTGAGGTTCGGGGGTTTTGTCCTTCGTGTTATCTTATGGTGCCAGCCTTGAGGTGCTCGTGCCCAGCTCTCTGTGTGTTGGCAGGATGGGTAGAGAGGGTCTGCTTCTGGCACAGAGGAGTAATGAAAGGAAAAGACAGGTTACACAAAATAGCTCATCTATTTAGTCAGCTATTTTTAAACTGAAAGGGCTGGACAACTAACTTTGGGTCCCTGCAGCTTTTGAAAGTGGATCAGAAAATGGAGAAGGTTATTATCTTGTAACTGGGCTGAGAAAATGGCCTTGCTCCGCTGTGTGTGCCGGGGGAGGCTCCAGGGCAAGCTGAAGTTTTCGGAAGCAGGCTGGCACCTTTCCAGGCTGCTGGTTTCAGCCAAGGCTGCTTAGCAGCGAGCTAGCTTGGCAGAGTCCTGGACTGAGGTCCTGGGTGCTTGTTCTGGGAGGACGAGGATCCGGCATCATCTGATGGAGTTAACTGTTTTTGGAGAATTTCTCAAGGAGACTCTTGGAGTTGATCTTGGCCTGAATGCAATGCTGGCAAGCAGAAACCCCTCAAGAATGCCAGTTTTTTTGTGGGAGCTGTGACTTGCAGCAGTAACAAATGGCATTTCATTAAAAATCCCAAATACTTTCCAGGGGTGGCTTTCGGGAAGCATTTTGTCCTCTAGGCACAAACTTGGAGGCTGTTTGATTTAGTGGCTTTGTCTCTTGGCCCAGTACTGTTTTTTGGCTAGATCTGCTCACCTGGCTTCAGGAGGCTGACGACACATTCCCTCTTTGATAGCTGTCACCTCTCACCTCCTCTGTGGTCCCTGCAGAGGGGCTTTGACATGCTTACCTGGAGATAGCTGACCTGGTTCTGGAAAAGATCTTCAGGATGGGGGAAGAGGGAGGAGAGATTTGTGCCTGGTTTTAGATCTCGTGTCCCCCTCTCAGGGGGACCTTAGGCCTTGGAGGCAGCAGAACTGAAAGAACTGAAGACCCCTGAAAACTGAAGGGATGAAGAGCCTACGTCCTCGGTGGGCTCCAGGAGAGGAGCTTTCCCCTGGCTTGGGGCGAGGTGGGGGGCACTGGTGTGATCCGTGGCGAAACCCAGGGAAGCTGAGCTTGGGAAATGGGGAGGAGAGGTGCTTGGCTTGTGCTGAACTGGGGAGTGGACAGGCAGGGTGTTTGCTTTAGGGTTTCCGTGCCTTTTTTCTCAATACCTGAATCAGTGACTGGAAGTTGGTGTTAATTAGCAATGAATTAAATTATTTAAGAATTAAATTGCATAGAAATTCTAACTTGCCCAGCCTGTTTTGCCCATGTCATTAAATAATCTCCAGCTGAAGGAATGGTGCTTCGGGTGATGCTCCACCTTTGCACTTGCAGGGGGAGCAGAGGTGGGTCCGGGTGTTCCTGCTGCTCCGATGGGGTCGGAGCCCATCCTGGGCCTCTTGGGAGGCTGGACCGAGGAGCTGCCCAGGGAGCTGTTACCTCCTCTGCTTTGGGGGTGTTTTCCACACTGATATCCTGATCCATGTTCCGTGCTTTGTAGTTTGATGGGCTTTGAGGTGGGTGAGTGGGGAGGGGTAGTGGGCAGTGTTTTCCTGGCAGGATTGTGCTTAGTTGTTTTTGGGTGTGTAAAAATATCTCTTCAGCTCTGGCAGCGCATCTATGTTCAAGCACGCGGTTGTGATGGGGAAGAGGAGGAACTGGAAAACTGCACTGAAGGAACAAGTCCTGTGTTAGCTGCACACAGCATGAGAGAGAGAAAAATGGCAGCAGGTCTTCTGCCTCTGGCTTACAGCACAGCCTTGCAAGGGTCCCCACCACTGGAGCATGACTGCCTTGTGCATCATCCTGGGGTGTATTGCAGTGGCACTGTGTTAGAATCATAGAATGCTTTGGGTGGGAAGGGACCTTTAAAGCTCATCTCGTCCAAGCCCCTGCCGTGGGCAGGGACATCTTCAACCAGATCAGGTTGCTCAGAGCCCCGTCCGACCTGACCTGGAATGTTCCCAGGGATGGGGCATCGACCACCTCTCTGGGCAACCTGTGCCAGGGTTTCACCACCCTCATCGTAACAAATTTCTTCCTTAAATCTAGTCTGAATGTCCCCTCTTTTAGTTTAAAACCATCACGCCTTGTCCTGTCGCAACAGGCCCTGCTAAAAAGTCTGGCCCCATCTTTCTTCGAAGCCCCCTTTAAGTACTGAAGGGCTGCAGTAAGGTCTCCCTGAAGCCTTCTCTTCTCCAGGCTGAAGAACCCCAACTCTCTCAACCTTTCTTCATAGGAGAGGTGTTCCATCCCAGGATGTGGTTGGCCGCCTGGGCTGTGAGCGCACATTGCCGGCTCATGTCCACCTTTTCGTCCACCAGTACCCCCAAATCCTCGGCAGGGCTGCTCTCCATCCCTTCATCCCCCAGCCTGTGCTGATACCGGGGGTTGCCCCGACCCAGATGCAGGACCTTGCACTTGGCCTTGTTGAATCTCATGAGGTTCACGTGGGCCCACTTCTTGAGCTTGTCCAGGTCCCTTGGATGGCATCCCGTCCCTCAGGCGTGTCGACTGCACCACTCAGCTTGGTGTCATCTGCAAACTCGCCAAGGGTGCACTCAATCCCACTGTCCATGTTATTGATGAAAATATTAAACAGTACTGGTCCCAATACAGACCCCTGAGGGACACCACTCATCACCAGTCTCCATCTGGACATTGAGCCATTGACCACCACCCTCTGGATGTGACAATCCAACCAATTCCTCATCCACTGGACAGTCCACTCATCAAATCCATTTCTCTCCAGTTTAGAGAGAAGAATGTTGTGGGGGACTGTGCCAAAGGCCTTACAGAAGTCCAGATAGACGACATCTGTAACTCTTCCCTTGTCCACTGATGTAGTCACTCCATCATAGAAGGCCATTAGGTTGGTCAGGCAAGACTTGCCCTTAGTGAAGCCATGCTGGCTGTCTCGAATCACCTCCCTGTCCTCCATTTGCCTTCTAGGAGGATCTGTTCCGTGATCTTCCCAGGCACAGAGGTGAGGCTGACAGGTTGGTTCCCAGGGTCCTCCTTTCCACCCTTTTTAAAAATGGGTGCAATGTTTCCCTTTTTCCAGTCACCAGGGACTTCACCTGACCGCCATGACTTTTCAAATATGGTGGAGAGTGGCTTGGCAGCTACTCTGGGATGCATCTCATCAGGTTGCATAGACTTGTAGATGTTCAGGTTCCGCAGGTGGTCACGAACCTGATCTTCTCTTACAGTGGGAGGGACTGGTTGCCCAATATTGCACGGGACATGGTGCTGGGGATTGAGCCCACTCCTTCCGAGTCCCAATCCGGGAGTTTTTAGTCCATGCTGGCTGTTTTAAACGCATGTAGGAGTGAGAGCTGGTAGGACATAGCAAGCAGCCAGTTGGGGTGTGCAGAGCGGCGGGGCAGTGCCTGGAGCTCCAGGGGAGCCTCTGCCTGTCTGCCAGCCTCGATGGATGCTCGGGCGTGTCTTGTGCACCCACCTGCAGCATTTGGTCTTGCAAATGTGCGTGGACCATTTTTCCCAAGTGCTGTATCCTGCAGCGTGAGCTGGGTGAGAGGCTTTTAACACATGGTAAAACTCCCCCAAAGAGGCATCTCTAGGGGGCACTGAGGATCTCCCATACATGGCTGATAGTTGGACTGACTTTTTCCCCTTTGTTTTTGACATCTTTTGAACAAAACCTTTCTGTTTCCGAATGACACGTCGATATGAAAAGATACCTGCATTTTAAAAGAAAATAAGTAAGGATCTTGGAAGTGTTTTGGGTTAAGTGAGGAGTTTCCACCTGAAATTAGTCAATAAGGTGTTGGTGGCACTTGTATTTCAAACTTCCCAGCTCTGACACTTTCCTTGCGTGCTGGGAGGCCAGCAGGAAAATGTGTGTGGGTGCATGGATTCGCATTTTTGCTGCAACAGGTTATTGTAACCTAATAAAAAAAAAAAAAAAATTATGTCCATGACTACTGCGTGGAAGTGCTCTGTGCCGGTGCCTAACCAGGCTGAGCTGGAAATAGAGTCCTAAATCCAGTGTTAGTGACTCAGACCGTGTCCTGCTTTGCAGAAGTGCTGAGCACCCATTAATCCTGTTAACTGTAGCAGGCAGCAAACACTCAGCATCTTTACAACTTTGCTGTTTGCATGGCTGTGCAAGAACAGGAGAAAGCTTTAGGAGTTGGAGCTGAAAACTTCAGCCTTTTTCGGATGGAGAGGTGCTTGGTTGGGGAGCTCG
Organism: Calonectris borealis; assembly: GCF_964195595.1. Taxonomy (NCBI): domain Eukaryota; kingdom Metazoa; phylum Chordata; class Aves; order Procellariiformes; family Procellariidae; genus Calonectris; species Calonectris borealis. The sequence continues at coordinate 19,465,787 of NC_134327.1, read as the reverse complement.
ATGGCGGGTCACAGGGTGCTCTCGCATTGCATATCTGGATGGATGGCTGTCCTCAAGTGCAGCTTGTGTGTGGTTGAGTGAAGCTTGTTTAAAATCGGGAGTGCTGCCACTGCTCTTTCCCACCTCGTCTGGCATCGTGGCCCTGCGTGGTTGTGGCTGTTGGGGTGACCGATGCCTTCCAGCTCTTGCATTTTGCAGCTGCCTACTTCACCCTCCGTGCTGGTGGTGCGCAGCGAGGTTCAAGGACCACATCTTCCTCCCCTCTCCTCTGTGTCAGCTTTTCCCCAGGCTGTGCGAGTGCTGTATCCCTGGTGTCTCACAAAGATGACAAGCAGTCAGACGTAAACGGTTCTGTTTTGTGAGCAGAGTGGCACTGTCATGGGAGGAAATGGCATTTAGCTTTTGTTGCTTGATTGAGCTGCCTGGGCTTTGCATATTAAACCTAAAGAGGCTTTTTAGCTTTGCTCTCCCATCACTGTGGTTGTGATCTAGCAGGAAGGGGCTGGGGAGCAGCATGGACAAGAAATCTCTCTTCCTATCAAACCTGTCCTTGCAAGGGACCTCTCCACCAGAACCTGACACATCCTGGTTCTCCATGGAGGTTTCTGTGCACTGGGGGATGCCGGGGTGCCTTTCCAGTTCCAGCACCCAGTAACCTGGCCACAGCTCCACAGCGCTCCTGGTTTCAGAGTGGGCTGCTGGCTCCCTCCTCTCTCGCACTGTCGTGGTGCTGGGCACCAGCACGTTAACAGGGGGAAGCGGCGTGGACGGAGCCAGGTGTGCCTTGCTTCTCTGGTCCGCGCTGCCTCTTGCTGCTCCTCAAAAGCCTGCTCTTGTGGCTGTAGGTAGAGTAGTGTTTAAGATCTCTCCCATGAAAGCACGGGCACATGTGGGCCTTGGAGCTGGCTGGGAAATTCAAGCTTTCTGGATCTGACAGGCTGGAAAAGCATGCCTGAGCTCTTGGTGTCACCTTTTTGGGTTTTGGGGCCATGTTGTATCTAAAGCCAAGTGATGTGGCTTGCACCCGGTATTCTGCCTTCATGCCTAGCTTTTGGCCTCCTTTTAAAGCTAATCTTTGGGACACGAGATGAGGTTGGGAGCTGACTATTTTCTGCACAAGCTGAAGCTAATCTCTGCCTGGATTAGGCAGAAAAAAAATAGATAGTCATCCTTTATTTTGGAATGGTAGTTGGATGGGGTAGTAGGAGGAAGGGGAAGTTATACTGGTATTAAGGGGAATTACATATGTAGCATGACTACAGAAAACTTCTCCCTCAGCAGAAAGCCGTGGCCTGTGAGTCACGGTTGCTAGAAAGACTGTTTGATTCCTAATTCACCCACTGTTTTGGCACTGAGTCACAGCTGGGTGGGTGTGCAGGTAGGAAACAGAAGCACCGGCAATACACACCGGGACTTGCGCACGGAGAAGGGGAAGGAAGTGATTTCAGACAGCGGATGTGAATTTTAACAGCTTCTAATAAAAGTGGTGGCTGGCAAGGGGAAGATTTCTGAATGGAGGTTGTCCCTGTTTGCCCTTCTCAGGCTGCTCCTGCCTGTGCAGGGCAGCCCCCGGGGTGCGTGGGGAACGCGAAGCAGCCCAGCTCCTGGCTTGTGTGGTGCAGGGGGCTTTTCTTGCTCCGCCTATGGAGCAAATGCTGCTCTCCAGCTGGGAGTGGGTTTTGAGGGGGGCCCTGCGAGGCGCAGGGGAGCTATGGGGGTGTTGGCTGCCTGCTAACAGCTGTCAAGATACCTGACTGCACCGGCGTCGCTTGCCTTGGAGGTGAAGGGAAGGGGCTTTGTGCACTTGCGTGCCTCGAGGAGATGTTGAGCTGAATGGCAGGTGGGGAGCCTGTGAGGATGGCGGTGTCGGAGCCCGTGGGTGCCTGTGGGGGCAGTGGGCAGAGCCCTGGGGAGCAGGGAGGAGATGCCATTGTGATTTGGAGGGGTCTGGGCACAGAGTATCATCTATCCATCGCCCCACTGGCATGCTCAGCACTCTGGTGCAGGAGGCTGAGCAGGGGAGGACCTGTCCTGCAAACAGCCCCTGTCCTTGGATGTTGAAGGACCTCCTAGAAGTGACCAGCCCTGACCTGGCCCCCATGTGAGGGTGGGAAATGGGAGTCAGACCAGCGATGTGCCCAGCCCGGCACCCTCCTCCGGGGAAGTTTGAGTGGGTTATCTCCTCCAGACCCCTTGCTGTGGGAACAGCCACCCAGGAGGAGAGGGCTGCTCCTGCAGGAGGGGAGCTGAGATGGGGCTACAAAAGAGCTGGAGAGGAAGGAGAGGGGCGTTGGGTTGACAAAAGAGACTTTTTCTGGACCCAGGAAGAAACCATTTCAAAGAGGAAAGGAAAAAAGGAGACTTCTGTTTAGAACATTTCAAATGGGAAGACCAGAATACTTTCTTTAATAATTAAAAAGTTAATTTTTTTTCAAAATTCTGTGTTTTCTCCTGTAGGAATAGTTGGCAATTATACAAATTTATGCGAGATATTTTTAGTTTGCATTTTTTCATGGGAAAGAATGCAGGCAGGAATAAGCAGCTCCTTCTGGTTAGCTGGCTATGGCAGCCACTTTGGCGTGGGGGGAGCAGAGCAGAGCCCTGACCCTCGCCCCCCACCTGAGGCAACCTCCTGGGTGCGAGCAGCGCTGCCCGAAGCACCCATGTGCTTCCATGGGTGTTTGGTGCTTGGAAGCCACCGGAGCTGGCATTTGTGCCGACCGGCTGCTCCGGGCCCGCTGCTGCCTGCCTTGTGCACAGAACTCAGGTGACCACCTCTGTAACATCCTCCTTTGGTGGCAAATCCATGTTTGTGAAAAACTGGGAAGCTTCAGTGCATTTTTCTGTTGCTTTAAAGAACAAATAGCTAAAATTTAGATAATGGAAAGACTTTGTCCTGGTGCATGTTATAGAAGTCTCCAGAGATACACCCACAGCTGGCATCCCCGAGGTTGCAAGGGGTGGCCACTTGGAGCAATAGAAACTCATGGATTATTTATTCCTACCACCTTGATGACTTTCCAGAGGCATAAAAACTGTATCACATTTATATTCACGAGGAACAAAGGCCGTTTTTATCTCAGGAAGGCTTGCTGCTGAGGAAATTCCCAGTCTGTTGTTGGCTGGGCCGGACTGCTTGGGATTTCATCCTCCCGCGCTCTCTGGTGCGGATGGCTGCAGCCTGCTCCTGCACAGGCTGCCTGGCAGCTGGTAGCAGAATATTATCGGGGAACGCATGGAGAAAATACATCCTGTGACTGAAGCATAAAAGCCATTCACACTAACAGTGGTATTAACCCCTTGTGGTGCTGTTTGATTAGGTACCGGTGGCTGTGCAGGGGAGGAAAGGGGAGCGGAGCCCCGGCGCGGGGCTGCAGGGCTGATCGCTGCAGGGAGAAGAGGCACTGGAGAAGTGGGTTTCAGCCGGTGTGTGTTGATTCATCCCCCCGGTGCATGTGCGTTGTGAGACCCTGAAGCAAGCAGCTGTGCTGGCTTTTAATGTTCATCTTTTCCAGAGAGAGGTAGGGAAAGCAGGAGCTTATTCAAACTGAGGATTTTAGGGGCTGTTTCTTCTCCTGAGGGGCAGCGTATGGGCTTCCTCTGGCAGAATCAGTCCCTGCCCTCCTCTGCGGGTGCTGAGCTGAAATTGCTCACAGACAGCCTGGCAGCTAAAGCTGTGCCTGCGCTCTTGCTTAGAAACAGGATGCTTTTGGCCTTTGTTTCCCTTGCATCCCACGGGACGGACCTGCAGCCCAGCCCTGCGGGGCAGCTTCTTGCCCTCCGTGCTGGTGACGTTGTGCAGCGAGGTCCTGGGGCTGGCTGGGACCGAGACCTGAGCCTGCCGCGAAGGAAACCCGTACCTGCCTGCTCCTGCCTGGCCTCCGCGCTCCCACAGCCGGGGCTGCTCTTCTGAGCCTGCCAGCTGATCAACGCCCTGCTGCGAAGACCAGGGGATGGGCTTCCTTTCTGGTATTTTGGGGCTGTTTGCTCCTCGCTCTTTCCCTCACAAGACGGATAAAACCCATTAACCCCCCCCCAGCCTGGGAGGGCAGAGGCGGGCGCCCGCTGCGAGCAGCTGTTGCGGGGGATCCTGCCCTTGCTGAAAGCCCTGCTCCCAGCTCCTTGCAGCATCGATTACTCCTTCATCGAAAGCCATTTTTCTTTTAGGGATGTTACTGTGACACATTGGAAGCATAAAAATCTGTCTTGTTGAACGGGCTTGTTGTCCATCTGGCCGTGGTGGTGACCTGCCTCTCGTGCTACTGATGTTCCGGTGCTTCAGAGGAAAATGAAAACCAGCCTAAGGCTTGGGATGAAAGGTGGTGCCCAGGAGGGTTTAAAACAATATGGTGTCCAAGCCTATGATTATAAATATATTTTTTGACCGAAACGTATGAAACAATTATTTTTGCCAAGGGTTAGTAGTCAGAGATAAGGCAGCTTTGCCATTGTTAGCCTCAAGTGCTGGCAAACTTGGTCATGCTGCAGAAATTACAGGATTTAAAACAAACCCAGCAGCCCCGACAGATGTCTCGAGTGTCTTTTTGCTTTCTGTGCTGGAGCACGTAGAGTTCATGCCTGAAGCATCTCCCTGTGTTTGTCAGGAGCAGCAGTGTCCTTTCCAAGATGATTTCAGCAGCTTTTTGTCTCCTCCGTCGTGTGACTCGGATTTTGAAGCAACAGGGGAGACCAGCCCTGCATCATGAGACTGGGAACAGGATCAGGAGTTTGGCCGTGCAGCCGGTGGGCATCCCTGGGAGGGGCTGTGCTGTGCTGGGGGGGCAGCAGTGGATGAGCATCGTGGCTCCGGTCCCTGCCTTAGTGATTTTGTGCCGGTGCAGGGTCGGCGAGAGGAGGGCAGTGGGTGCTGGAGGTGGCTGCGGTGCTGGACATCACGCTGGACGCCCTTTGTGTTCTCTCTGAAACATGTTTGCAAATGTAAAGGAGGCAGTTACGTATTTATCTTGCAAGTTAGCCAACCTTTTAAAATTTGAGCCAGGATGCTTGTCTTCCGTGTTACTTGCACTTCATTAGCTTTTGTGTCTGAAATTTTTCAAGGGCAAACAGGAGATGAGTAATCATCGCAAAAGAAAAGCGTGAGCCAGGGCACAACGTCTCTGGTTCAGTGTCTTGTGAACTTGGGAAGTGGGAGGTTTTTACTCTGTCCCAACCTTTGGCAGGTCACGTAACCCCTTCTCACTTCTGCCTTCCCCCACCTTTAAGCATCAGTATATGGTTAATAACGGTGTGGAACTGGAAGGTTTGTCATTTAAAGCAAGGAACTGCATTGTTCTTCTCTGGGCCGGTTTGTCCTCTGACTTAATGTGCCCGTTGCACAGGGGCTGTGTCCCAAACACACTTTGCTGTCCCTCACCTGCCTCGGGGCTGGCCACGTTTGTGAGTCACTGGTGTGTCCCCGGGGGTTGCATCCTGCTTGAGCTGAGTTTCAGTGTGCAAGATCTTTAGGTGAGCTTCCTAATTCACCTAAAATACCCTTCTTAATAAGGTGGGAAGTGCAGCCTCAACCCTCTTTCTTTTGGAGTGTGGTCCATGAACCTTTTGTGTTCCCTGCGGAGCATCCCAAATGCCTTGAGGCCATCCTCTCGGCTTCGCAGGTGCCTGGACGGCAGAGCCTGGCTACGGGCATGGAGACCCTGGGGCGTTCGTGACACTGGTCTTTGAGGATGCAGATCACGCTCTGGAGCTACCGGGAGGATGCTCGCCTGCTCCGCAGTCCTGCCGGGATTCACGCATTCACCTTCGTCTGCCCTCTTTCCCCATTTATCAGAGAGAACTCTGTGAGCAGGATAAATGTTCACACTCCATAAATGTTTCTGCTTCTTTCACTGCCGCGGGGACTTTCTGTCTTTGGACTTTGTTTTTGTTGAGGAGGCGCAACTCCAGCAGGTCTGGGCATCTCCGCCAGAACCCTCCCGAGCGCCCAGTGCCAGCTTCGCCCCTGTTAATGGTGTGCGGGTCGGCGTAGCAGGTGGGCAAGAGGGTGCCTGGGGTTCCTCTCCCCTGCGGGACGTGGAGGGGGTGGTCTTGTGGCATCGTAGGGACAGAGTGTGTCTGTGCGCTGGGGTAGGTGACTGCTGGCGAGCGCCCTGGGGGGCACTGGGGAGAGCTCCCCGCTAGCTGGGGATTTGGTTCGCTGCCTGCAGTGGAGCCAGAAAAAAGGTTCTTTTAATGAAGAAACCAACGTACTTTGAATAAGTGAACAGCAGTGTCTGGCCCCAAAGTATTTCCTTTTCCCTTTTTAACAATTACATTTAAGTAAATGTTGAAATGGAAGCGTTGCTATAAAACACAGCCACGGTGCTTGGGTTCAGAACTGTTGATGTGAAATGTTAGTATTTTTTTACCTGTTTCCCGAAGCAGTGTGTGAGGCTGCTGGCCGGGGCTGGCTCTGCCTGTTGACCGGCTTGGACTGACGGGATGGTGTCGGTGGTGCCGGGGCTGAGTGCCGCAGAGCGGCAGTAGGTCTTTAGCACTGAGTAAATGCCCGGTGGGCGAGAGGCTGTCGGTAGGGTTGGCAGTCACTGGGTGTGACGCTGGCTGTCGCACACTGGAGTGCTCAGGGCTCAGCCGGCAGCTGCTGGCCTTTTTCTGGGAAATTTGGTAACTGGCCCCTAGCCCAGCAGGATGGGGGCTGGGAGCAGGGCTGGGTCTTGACGCCCGGCTGGACTTGTAGGGGGAATGGGTGTTGAATGCTTCTCCCCCAAGTAGCTCTTCTGAAATGTTTTGCTGAAGCCCTCCCCGTGTTTCCCAGCACGTGGGGTGTGTGAGCTCCTCTCCTGCACCTCCCGGCGGCCCCTGAAGCCTGTCTCATCCGTCCTAATTGAAATGCAGTTTTGCAGGGACAGGAGCAATTATTCCCCGGATCCCAGGCGGTGTTCTGTTCGGTGCTTGGGCAATGGCCCCTGCTGGAGAGATGCACTTCAAGCCGGAGAGATAGCAGGAGAGGAAGCTTTTGCAAACCAGCTGGTGGAAATCATGGTATTTACCAGCTCACAGCTGAGCTTGGCAAGGTATTTTTATAGCTTCACATGGTTTGGGGTTTTTTTTTTCCCTCTTTTCTGAACTTGCAAGCTGAATGCTGTTTTGGTTTTTGTTTTGCTTTGAAACTGTTTCACAGCCAGATAAAAGGTGCTCTGTTTTCAGCTATCATCCTCTGCTCTTCAGCCCCTGTTACCTTTTAACAGCATGAAGACAGTTTTGTGCAGGCTTGTCTTGAATTGCGAAGAGAGAGATGTTGCATGGCTGAACTGCTCCTGCTCGGGGGATACCGGCTGTGCTCTGTGCAGGCAGCAGCAGGGGTTGCTGCTGCCTCCTCTCTGGTCCCAAGTGGTTAAAAAGTAACCGAGTGTGGTTGTGTGGTCCCCAGTGCAGGACTAGGACTGTCCGAGCTTCTTGTGCTCCAGGGATGCTCTTGGGAACAGGGGAGGACATGGCAGCAGTAGGTGATGGAGAGGAGCTGCCTGGCGGCTGTGCAGGGTGTGGGGAGGACCGTGCACCGGGCTCCGCTGTCCCGTGCAGCGATGCTCAGGCGTCTCTGTTAAAATGGTTGCCTCCCTCGGTGGTGTTGGCTGCTCCTCTCTCCTGCTAAAAACAGGGCTCTGCGCAATGGGGGGATCCTGCTGCACTGAAGTGGCAGATTGTCACCGCTCACTGCCCGTGAGATGAGAACTGGTGCGGGTCTGCGGCTTCTGCGTTGGCTGCTGGATAGTATATATGTATACTGGGCAGCAAGAAAAGAAGATTTTCTGTTTGGGTGTTTTTCTGAATGTGAAGGGAAGATTTCTCAGTGATTTTCTCTGGTGTTGCAATTCACAGGGTCACTGGAAAAGTACCGGTGACTCACGGGTTTGCTAACAGTTGATAAGGTTTCCAGAGCAAACTATGGGGATTTGAACACGTGCAGATGCCCTGTGAAGGCTATGCTCTTCCTAAATTCTTGGGCTTTGGTTTTCAAGGCCACCCTGTATTTTACCCAGTTGTATTGCTTCCTCTCAGACTCCTTCTCTAGGCTTCCCCACCACTGTGCCATCCCCTTAGACTTCACTCCCTGCCTTCCCGGGGCCCTGCCGCTGCTTTGGGCCACACTGACTTGTGTCCTGGAGGATGCTGCCGCTGTCTCCTTGCGATTCTGTCCAGAAACAGCTTCCTCTGCTTCACCTCTCCTCCTGCTGCTTCCTTTTCCTGTGAAGCCCCTCTGCAGAAACCAGCTGCAGGTAGATGTTGTCTTGTCTCCTGCTGCAGTCCAGACGGAGATGAACAAGAACATCGCACACATCGCTGCTCACCTCCTCTTCCCCATGGCACGCAGCCTCCCTGCAGTAGAGCTCGCGCCCGGTACTCCTGGGGTGCCGGAGGCACAGCCGTGCCTTGCTTTGGGCTCTGAGAGCTGGGCTGGCCAGAGCCCGCAGCCCGGGCTGGTGGGGTGTCCGTGATCCAGCTCTGCTCCCAGCTGCTTCCCGCAGGAGCGGGCTCCGCCTCTCCCCTGGGCATGGACAGAAAGTGGGGTGAGGCACCATGGGGATGGCTGTAAAAGATGAACCCTGCACCATGGAGCTGAGCACCGCTGGGAAACCTCCTCCTGCCCTGGCTTCTCCACCTTTTTTTTTTTAAAAATCCTTGCTTGCCTTTTGGGGCTGTGAGCTCTTCAGGATACATGTTGTCCCCCTGTGCCTGTCACCTTACACTGAGCTGGGTCTCTGCAAGCTGTTTCAGGGAATGGATGTGGGTGTTCCGTTTATTTTTTTCAATTTTGCAGCCATTGCTTGTGGAAAGAGGCTGTGTGGTTCAGGCTGCAGAGGAGGTACACGCTGCCTTCACCCTCCTCCCCAAGCAGAGGCGCGTCTGCCCTTGCCCCAGTCCAAGACAGGGTTGTGGTGGCTAATTGCTCCTCCTGGCTTGTAGCATCTCTCATTTTCCTGAATCCAGCTGAAACCTTTGCTGAGTTTTTAAGGTCAGGTTGCTAAGTTACACCTCCTTGGAGGAGCAGGCTGAGCAGCGTGTTACAGGCAGGAGCAGCCGCCGGCTGGGAAAATCTGGGAGTGGTGTCCCTTTGCAATAACTGGGCTCTCCTGGCCCGTGTCCCTGCCATCCTCCATCAGTCCCGGGCTAATCTCAGTACCTCATTTAGCTGTTCTTCCCCAAACTTCAGCTTTCTCTGCTTCCTCTGCTCGGCAGATTTAGTGAACTAATTGACTGAAGGTGTAGAAGAGCCACCCACAATTACCTGCAAAATGCCATGTGGTCCTGCAGGAGGAGGAGCAGCTGTTTGGCTTCTCCATCTTCTTTTTTTGAATCCTTATTTGCCTTTTGGGGCTGTGAGCTCTTTGGGACATGGGTTGTCCCCCTCGGAGCTTGGAAATGGCCTCACATATCAGGATGTATGGCTGCCACCAAGCCACAGCTCTGGAGCAGGCAAGCAAGGTATGGAGCAGCTGACGCCCCGCTCTGCTGCCCCTCTCCCTCTTTAGCCTTTTTTTGTCACAGTGGCTTTTTTTGTTAGCCTGTTTGCTTTCAATAAAAGCCTGGGGAAGCAGCACCCCTGTCCCCTGAGTGTCATGGGCTGTGGCTCGGGTGGGAGATGCTGAAGCAGTCAGCTGGGCTTGCACCCTGCCTGGCACAACCAGCTTGTGCCCTGCGGCTGTCCCCAGGGCTGGTGGCAGGGAACCTGGCCCTGGCGACTGTTCTCACATTTCCCCATCTGTCCGCGGACTGGGAGTGATGGAGCTGTCACTGGGCTCCTGCCTGAGCTCTCGCATGCAGTCAGAAGGATTTTTCCGCCCTTGTCCAGACTTGATTATGTGCTCTCCATTTTATCAAAATGCCGAAGAGCAGCTAAATATAGGCTGTAAGAGTGTTGATTATGGCTTTTCTAATTGAGCTTTACACTCCATCAGGGATCTTTACTAATGGGATGTGGCATCCTTGATAATGCCTAGCTGCGGAGCCTACTTGGGAAGCAGACGTGGATGCAACATGACGTTCCGCTGGCGTCAGGTCCCGGCAGACAGTTGCTGCTGAGGCCTCTGGAGTTGTGCACGGGATGGTAGATCCATGGAGCCGGGAATTTGAGTTCAGATTTCAGATCTAAACATGTTTCTAGTTGCTTTGGTCTTTCTGTATAAATCATCATCTGCAGCTATGCAACTTAAAAATTGCTCCTTGAAGGGTGTGAATTCTTCCCTTTTTACCCCCATGTGATTTGTGTGAGTGGCACTGTAGGCACAAAGGGATGTTAGCACTTACAATGCTAATGCCATTCTGCAGGGGATGGAGCTATATGCAGGTGCATTTAAAAGCACTGAGATTTACATGCAAGAAAAAAGGAATGTTTTGAACTCTGGCAGAGGCCCGGACTCATTTATGCAGCACAGCGATGTGTTAAGTTACATCCCTGTTGTCTTGTGCCAGTGAAATGTGTTACAATGAGAGGTACATACGTTCTACTGAAATAGAAACAACTCAGGATGCTAATTCTGGCTTTGTATCTCCTGGTGTAGCTTGTTTTCATGTCGATGCAAGTGAAGCATGGGGCTTGGAGTGGGCAGGATGGTGCTGTGCGCCCGGTGCAGCTGCAGTGGTGTCTCTTCAGGGCCAGGGCAGTGCTGTCCCTGCAGCCCTCCCCGTCCCCAGAGCGCTCAGTGACACTCTGTGGAGTGGCATTGCCTGGGAATCAAAGGCAAAAGCAATTATTGCAGACGTGAATAAATTTCTGAACCTAAATGTCGAAACGTGGTCCCCATCCCTGCTCTGATGGACGCATCTTTTAGGATCTGGGTAAGAGGCCCCGGTGGTGAGCGCAGGGGCTGCCCGGCTCCCGGCGGCTGGGGCTCCTGCCCTCTGCCCGAGCTGCCCGTCCGCTGCTGCGCGCCCGATGCGTTACCGTCCCGCAGGAGCCCTGCGCGGTGCCGTAGCTCTGCCCTGGCCCCTGTGTCGCTGCTCGCCTCTGAATTACATCAGATGCCGACGCCAGTCGGGAGCTGCTGTCACATTTGTAAGGGGAGTGAAAAACGATCATAATAAACGTGGCGGTGACAGGCAGCCGCCCAGGGTCAGGAGCTTTTGCATGATAGACTCTCCCTGTGTGACCTTGAGGACCGGCTTAGTGGAAATAAGATAAAATTTAGTGCTGTAAGGTGCAGGGAGGCAGAGCACTTGCCCTGCCGTCCGCACCGGGAGCTCGGCTCTGCGTGATGCTCCGGGATGGGTGGAAGATGCCGGATCTGAGCTAGAGGGAAGGCAAGCGAGGGGTGTGGAAACAACCGTGGGGAATGAAAGCTCATTTTGTGAGAGGAGGCTGAAAGAACTTGCCTTAATCAGCCTAGAAAAATGCAGGCTGAAAGGGGCTGTGACTGCGATATAAGGGAGATTAATCATGGGAGCAAACACCAGAGAGCGGGAATAATTATTTAAGCTAAAGGTTAATATTGGCACAAGAACAAATGAGCATAAACCAGCTAAGAATTGAATTTTGGATGGAAATTTGAGGGTTTCGTACCATTCAGTATGAGATTTGGGAACAGCCTTGTGTGAGGAGGGGCCCTTTGCCAAGCCCCCTCGGGGTGCGCTGGGGAGCTCGGTCGGGCTCAGGCGTGGGCTCTGTGACAGTGGGGGATGGGGCTGGACAGCCTTGGGGCGATCCCAGCCTGCAGCCCTCAGCACAGGGTGATCCCCCCATGCCTCCTCACACCGCGGCAATGCTGGGCATCTGTTCCTTTTTGTCACATTTCTGGGATCTTTGCAGCATGGCCTGGGCCAGTGTCATCCCCGAGGATGGCACCTGAGGACCATCCCTTGAGGGACATTTCTGGGTGAAGCAGGAGAAAGGGGACGTGACCCCATGCCCCACTGCGAGGCTTGGCATACTCTGGGGTTTTGGGAGGAGAAGGAGGCTTGTGGTCACGCTGCTAGCCCATTGGTGTGTGTCTCGGTCACCCCTGCAGCTTTAGAGCCCTATCATCAGACTTGGTTGAGTTTTGACCCCAGAGAGACCTTGAACTTGTGTTTCTATATGTTGCATGACACCTTCGTGACCTCTGTAGTGCCTGCTGTGTGAGTCTGTCTCGCTGTAGTCTGGACATTCCCTATAGCGCATGTTCCTGGGACCCCTGAGGGGCCTGGTTTGCACCACAAAAAGCATTCTGCTGTCTCAGATGATGCTCAGTACTAAGTGGGATTTTTAAACTCTCTTAAAGGGAATTTGTATCGTTTCAGTCTTGAACCCTCTGGTTTGCTTCTTTGCTTAATTCTGATTATCTGTGAGTTTTGAGGTGGGGTGGGTGCTAGAATGCTTCATGTGCTGCTTATGCTGATTGTGGCTTGCAGCTCAAGATGCAAATCCTAATTAAAATACACTGGCGAAGGGAGAAGGCCTTACTGAAATAGCAGCAGCTTTGCAAACAAAGGGTGCAATTTGGTTTTGGGAAGGACTGTATGCTCTCAGTCCCATGACGGCATTGTGTGTTATGGGAAGGTCCTGGCTTGAAGAAACCATCTCACCTACTGAAGGGGGTATGCGCTGTGTTTTCTCCCCTCAAGGTCTCTGGACAGAAAGCTGCAGCGACCGCTGCTGGGGAAGTCCCGGACGCTGCCCAGCATCCCGCAGTCCCCGGTCCTGAGCAGGCTTCCCCTCCTCGACTCCACGGCGTACAGGGAGGAGATGCCAGAGCAGAAGCCCTACAAGAAGCACTTGGCCTCCGACAGCCAGAAAGGCTGCACAGTCCCTTCTACTGGTGAGTGCTGCAGCGCTGGGGCGAGCTTCCACCCCATTCTGCCAGGGCGCCTGCAAAATCCTAGCAAACCTTTCCTGCTTCTTCAGGGGCACAAATAACAAAACAAATCCAACCCCAGTCTGTGTGGGATTTATCCTGCTCCAAAACCAGCCCTTCCTTATGAGGTTTGGGGTTTTTTTTGCGCCTCTCTGAGTCTTTCTGTGAGCCTGTTACTTAAACCTCCCCACCTTTCATATTACGCTGATGAAGAAGCGGAGTTGGCTCGTGAAAGCCACCCGATGCAGGGAGCTGATGCTCAGAGCCTTCTGCCTCTGGGTGAGCTGCATCTCCTGCGCGCCCATGCTGGGATGAGCTGCTGCCTCAGTGGCTCTCTGGCCTCTGCAACGCCTCTTTTCTATGGCGTGAAGTGGCTTCAGGGTACTTGTTGCTGGTCTCCATGGGGAGCAGCGGCAGAGCGCAGCACCGCTGTGCTCTTCCCACAGTCCTGGCCTGGGGTGGGAATTTGCTGTAGCAAATACTCCCCAGCCTGGTAGCGTGTGTTGGCCTTCAGGTCAACGGAGGGTTCTTACCATGTTCTTCTACTCTTGTGCTGATCCTGATGAAATACTAATAGGCTTGGGCCAGCTGCTCTGAACAAGTTTATTGGCAAAACCGTTGATGGCCAAAGTGTTTCAGTGCTTTTGGTGCCAGTGGAATCGCTCTGGTGCCATAAAAATGATTAGGAAAGGGATTATTAGCACTGAAACTAAGATAAGGCCTGCAAGCCAGGGCTGACAACCCAGGGCTAAATAAAATCCTTATAAAACAGCTCCCTTCAAATAGCACCCTTGGATTTTTTTATTTTTTTTTTTTTTAAATCTAACCTGCTCACAGTCAGATCGCTGTGAGCTACCCAGCAGAGCAGCTGTCCAAACCTTGGATTAATTTTAATGCTCTGCAGGCTGCGTTTCATTTCCTGGTGCTACTAATTCTCCTAAAAGCCGTGCACAGAGAGGATCTTGGCACGTCGCAGAGCCTGTCCTGCTGCGCTTGTCGCAGTGGTGCTCCTGGGTGTGCTGCAGCACTCGAGCGACTGCTCGCTGCTGCGTGCAGGACCCGTGGTTTTCCTTTCAGCCCATCACATTGTTAGAGCGGGTCTTGGTGTGGGGAGAGGACCCATGGGAAAGCTTGTGTAGCTGACTCCTGGGGACATGAGGGAGTGGGACACTTAGGAGTGGGTAGGTAATTGCAGGCAACTCCATTGCTTGGAATTGAAGATGGCTTGTGAGGTTCTGTGGGCCCTCAGGATTTCCTGGGTCATGGTTTGCAAGGACAGACCTGAATAAGCGGTGGAGGTCTGCCTCCTGGCAGAGGGCAAAACAAAGTGCTTTGCAGAACTGGTGCCTGAGAGAACGTCCCCTGTGGAGGGCATGGCATCCAGAGCGCCCTTCAGCGCCTGGCAGGTCCCTGGTCGGTGTGCTGGTGCTTCCAGGGAGCTGTGCTGGAGATGGAGGGAGGGAGTGGGAGGCTGGTGTAAGACTGTGGGATGAAGTCCCAGCGTGAGTCAGACCCACTGCAAACCTCATCACCTTCTGCTGCAGACGCCTCCTCTCCTGTGAGTGCAGACGTGCCTGTGCACCGTGGAACTGCCACCCTAGAGCAAACCCTGTGCGCAGCCCTCCCTGCACAGCGGGGGTAAGGAAGAGCCCCGATTGCACGTAACAAGTGTTTAGGGTGTTGCTTTATTCATGGCTGGAAGGTGCTTAGGATGCCAGGAAGAGGGAGGAGTATGAAAACCCTCATGGGTTGGAAGGCTCCCTCCACAGCCACAGCCTTGGATGAATGAACAAGGAGCTGTTTTCTGTCCAGATCCTCCAGGTTCTTTTCCTGGCTCCTTGATACTCAGTTAGGAACTGCTAATTAGCTACTCATTAAGGCTATCAGCATGCTATCATGGAGGGGAAAAAAAAAGATGCTTTTCTCAACATTGCCTGGTTATTGTATCGGTCTCTCGCAGCCCGGATCATGGGTTTGGCAGTATTTACCTGCAATGCACAGCACTAGGTTTGAGCCCTGGGACAGCAAGCGGTGGCCTCGATCAGTGCAGAAGATCTGGCCTCACTTGCAGGGATGCAGCAACCCTCAAGCTGCAGGGATCGCTCTGCTAGCAGGGCATGACATCTGGACAGCAGGACAAGAGCGGAGCAGCGTGTGGCACCGGAGGCTAACGAGCCTGATGAAGATGCTGATGAGGAAAGCAGGATTCCCACAAGTGCTTATGAATGAGAGCTGGGCTGCAGGGTTTCGGGAGGGAGAGAAGATCCTTTCCTTAAAGAACTCGTGAATTTGCTTTGAGCAGGTGCCGCTGCTCCCCATTCAAGACAGGGGACACATGGCCAAAGCCACCTCGGGAAGAGGCTTGTCCACAGGGGTGCAAGGCTTGGGCAGGAGCAGGGAGAGGTTCATGGGAGAGGTGGTAAGCGCATCTTCGGGGAGAGTTCACTGCTCTGTAGGGAAGAAACCGGGCTCTGGCTCACTGCTCTCCTTGGGGCCGCAAGCAGAGGAGTCACCAAGTGAGGTGGGAGAAGCTGTCTCCTCCTGCATGGATGAGATGCGACATCCTCATCTGACCCCCGGGACGTGTTCCCTAGCCTTTTGCTTTGTGTCCCGCGGTTCCAGTGTGGCAGCGCCGGGGGAGGGGAGCGCCCTGTCACTCTGTGGGAGGTTACAGGAGTTTGTCCTGCTGTGGCACCACGGCTCCTGCGCAGGTCCTTGTGCAGGCACCAAGGTGTCTGATGGGGAACCGGGACCCCAAGGATGGCCAGGAGAGCTGAGGGACGGTGAAGTGGGTTTCCTGTTGGTCTGGTTTTATTGTTTCCCGCCAGGTAACCTGCAATAAGTGGTGGTGTGGTCAGCTGGGACAGGATCCGAGCTCTCCATCCTTCACCCCCGTGCCTGGAGCAGCTCTCCTGGGTTAACCCAAAACTCCTGATGGCTGTGAGCCCGAGATATAGCGAGGGGGAGACAAGAGCAAACAGGGCTTGGCCAAACAGGGACAGGGGCAGCTCCTGCCTTGTCCAAATCATTATACGTTTGGTGTCATGTTTTGCAGTGTGCCAAGGGGCTTCACACATGCTGGCAGCACAGAGAAATGAGCTGCCTTTCACTTGTCCTTCCTTCTTCTGTGCTCCTGTGAAGTTTTAGGGGTGGGACTGAGAAACACCTTTTGTTGCACTCTTCTCATCTGCAGCAGGTAGGGGGTCCTTCTCAACCTTTGGTTGCCTGCAGCTCCTACCTGCCAGCCTGCGCAGGGAGGTCGCCGCATGTGTTTTGCGTGCCTGATTATTTGCAGTTCCCTCTGCCTTGCACCTGGAAGGAGCAGACCATGCTGGAGCTCTTCATTCCTCCTCTCTCCCTTGTCTGTCGTGCAACATGCTGAGCTCTGAGAAACTGGCTCCATGCCCCACTGTGAAGCTGGGAAGAAGCTAACTGGTAGCACAGTTGGTGTGAGCTTGTTAGGAATTATGCCCATGGGAGGAAAAGAAAGAAGCCGAAAGGAAATGGCTGGTTTGAGCTTAGACCAGGACTCTGGAATTAATTTTTCTAATTCTCACAGGACTGTTTTGGATGGCCTTCCACAACGTCTGGATGAGTGTCAATCTTGCATCTC
This sequence comes from Calonectris borealis, assembly GCF_964195595.1. NCBI lineage: Eukaryota > Metazoa > Chordata > Aves > Procellariiformes > Procellariidae > Calonectris > Calonectris borealis. The sequence continues at coordinate 19,449,389 of NC_134327.1, read as the reverse complement.
TGTTGAACTTAGTGTGGGCATACGGTCTCCTCCTGAAACAGCTTTGCTTGTGGAGATGCCCACCTTGTGCTTTCAGCTGGGTAGCGGTGCTGGTTCCTGCGCTCTTTTCCGCGGTGACGTGCTGTTGGATGAGGAGAAGACTCCTGGCTCTGAGACTTCAGCCCGGTACCTGGGCAATGTGCCACCCCCTGTGCGAGAGAGGAACAGAAGGGCCTTTTTACACCAACCCGTGCCTTGGCGTCGGTGCTGTGGAAAACCTTTTGTGTCGCTCGCAGCGGCTGAGGGATCAGCCTGTCCGTGCTGAGGGACGAACTATTGGAGAGGCAGTGGGTCTCTGTCCTTGCTGCCCCTCCATCCTTCGGTGCACGTCCTTCCCAACACTTCAAATTCAGAAAGAAGAAAGATTTTGCAGCAATCGTTATTGCTAAGCCCAAGAAGATGCTTAATCTTTTTAGAGGTGCTGATGTTGCCAGACATAGCTCTGGAAGGCAGAGAGGAGACCAGCTTCAAGGCAGAAGAGCATAAAGATGGTTGGACTCCAGCCTGTGGGCTTGCTCCTGTCCCTGGTATTTCCTCTCCAGACACTTCTTGATCTTTCCCCTCTGACCCGTCCAGGCTCTGGGCTTGATCATTGATTTACTTGTTTGGTAAAAATCAGGAACAAGCTCCTTCAGCACCTAGAAAAGCTTTTTGGGGTAGGCAAGGTCCTGGCTCCCCATTCCCAGGGAGGAGGGACCGTAGGCCTTCTGCCCGAGCGGGGGAGAGGTTTGGAGGGGAGCAGCTCCGCTGCTGGTCCTGCTGCAGGGCTGCGCTGGAGGATGCGGCTGCCTGTTAGCCCCTTGGAGAGAGGAGAGACTGAGAACACCAAAATCAGTGGGAAACTGGGATCAGTGAGGCCAGATGTGACTTTGTTGGTTTGTGGGGCTTCAACACCAACTCCTTCATCCTCAGGCGAGGTGTCCCTCGTGGAGGAGTGGGCATGGCGGGTGGCTGTCCCTTCCCTTGAACCCTGGCAGCTGGGCTACGTTCGGCCCGCAGCCTTGGCCCTCCCTCGCCCGGGGCAGCAGAGCAGTGGTGGCCGTGTCTGGGCATGCTGTGGGGCTGGGAAGGGGTGGCTGTGGGGACAGAGCATGGTGTAGGTGGGGCTGAGGCACTGCAGACGAGCAGGGGGCACCGGGACCGGTTCCTCCTTCCGTGTGCAATTTTCCTGCGTGGTGGGTGGGTCTTCTCCCGGGCTCGGTGCCTGTGTCACGGCGTTTCCTGCTGCGTCCCCAGAACGATGCTATCCTGCAGTGGCAGTCTGGATCTGGGCTCCGATTGACGTGTTTGTGCCTTGAATAATCACAGCTTTCAAACAGCAGTTCCTGTGTTGTATGAGTTGACATTTGGAGAGAAGCAGCAGCAGCTTATTAAATTGAAAGTAGGGGAGGAAAGAAAGGAAGATGTGATGCTAGGTAGTGCTGTGCTCTGGGTTGCCTCTTTGTTCGCATTTTTAAGTTCTCTGCCTTTCTCTTCTTCCCTCTTGTCCTCTCGCTTCTGCTGGTTTCGATTCGGTGCCTTCAGATCCACTAGCAGGACTTTGCACGCAGTGAACTGTCTTTACACCTTAAAAACCTCGGGGAGCTTGGGGAAGAGACCTGTTTGTTGAGACGCAGAAGATGGAGCGGCCGCTGGCTGCTGTGAGGCTGCAGTGGCTTGTAGTCCAGCCTGTCTCTCGTCACATTCAATGTAAAACCCACAGCCTTGCTGGGTAAACTAGACTTCACTCACTGAATTGTGGCTGGCTTTTACCTTAGGGCCTTTATCTGCTTTAAACTCTGGAAGTATTTTGCTCCTCAGCCCTGGCGTAGCAGGGTCATGGTCATTCGTGCTCGAAGATGCCGCAGAAACCAGAGACAAATGATCTTGCCTTGGGAAGATGCTGCCTGCAGGAGGGGGAGAGTTTCTGAAGACAATCATGTAAGATGCCCTTTTGGGCTGCAATGGCTAATAATTGATCATTTTTTACAAGAATTGAGCAAGAGGGTTTTATTGTTTATTTGTTGTGGCTATTGAGAAGTGATTTTGGCTGGGGGGGTGGGAGGCAGGGCAGACTCCAGATGTAAAGATGAGATTGGCAACAAAAAGCATGCGGCATCCAAGCCCCTCGGAAAAGTGTGGTTTGTTATTTTCCCTTTTGTTGCAATGAAATATAGTCAGTCCTACCCCGGGAGCGCCAGCTCTGCGTGATGCTGACTGTCCTCTGCCGCCGCTGCTTTCTTTTTTTTGTCTCCAGGCGCTCCAGCCCCGCAGTGCTGCATCAGATGGTGCTGCTGGCGATGGGCTGCGCGGAGCTCGAGGAGACCGGAGGTCTGGTTTCTGTCCTCGGTTTGGCTGTTGATTTGCTCTTGGCCGTGCCATAAAGAGTTTTCTGGAGGAGGAGATGGCAGTAAATCCTTTTGCAATTTGCAACATTTATGGTGTCTCAGTTTTCCCATTCACAAAGCAAGATTTATTATCGTTACCAAGTACAGAGCATGTGAATACCTGCAGGAGAGAGGTTTGATACAGGCGTGTAGCATTAATGCTAGCAGCAAGAACTGTGTGTGGTTCTGATTGTAGGATTTTTATTCCTTTAAAAAAAAAAACAACCCAAAACACTTTCTTTTAATGTGGAATGTCTTATTAGACTTGGGGTGATGAAGAATGAGTGAAATTTTTTATTTCTTTATAAATGACCCTTTTAAATGGGATAAACCTATTAGAGTTAAATAGCAGGAAGTTTAAATATTAGAATTTTGGTCTGCTGGTTATTCTGAGTGATAATATTTATACTGCAGTAGTGCCTGGAGGCCCTGACTCTGGCCAAGTCTTCGTTGTGCTCAACTGCATTTGACCAATTCCAGCCAGGAGGAGGTTGGGGGCTGTGGGTACATGAGGCTGGACAGGGTGGGAGCAGGGGCTGTTGCCTGCGGTGGGCAGGGGGTACGCAGGGGCTTGTGGCAGGGACGTGCCCTCTGACCCCCTCCGGGCAGTGAGTTCTGCAGCACCCGTACCCCATGGCATGCCAGTGGGTGCGGGATGGGCAGAGGGGGTCCGGGCTCTCCACTGGGCATCCCTACCAGTGGGCTGGCGGGATAGGACATGGCTCTGATGGGGTGACGTGTCCTTCTGCTCCCCAGGGGAGGCCTGGCGGCTGGAGGACGACTGCACGGACCCCCCCAGGGACCCCCAGCTCGGCACGGCGGTGGAGGACGCTCCCTTCAGCTACTTCCGCACCCGCTCCTTCTACATGAGGAAGAGCCTGTCGGTCGACAACCACCTGGGGTCCCTCGGCTATGCCGTCCACCCGGCGGAGACGAAGGCCGAGCGCGTCAAGACCAAGCTGCGGCGGCAGTTCGTGAGTATCGGGGCGTCTGGTCCTGCAGCGTTCACATGTGCGCGGCTTCCCAAAACCACCGACGTGTCGGAGAGCTATTTTTATACACAGCATTACCAAAACAACAGAAAAAGAGGCCGCTCCAGCCTGGTGGAGCAGATGGCAGCAGCAGCTCGAGTTTGCCCACATCATGGCGGAGCCCCTGCCTGCCTCGCCTGGCAGGGTTTCTGGCTCCCCGCTTCCCACCGGGCTGTTGCTGGCTCGGAGGCGGCTGTTGCTCAGCCGGCTGATGTGTGGGGCGAGTGCCTTGTCTCTGGGCGCTGCCGTCCAAGTATGAAACAAGGTTGAAAGTAGGACATGAGTTTTCCTGTCCTCTGCCTCACCAGCATAAGCAACTGGGTCTTTTTGAGGGTTTGCAGATGGGCGCAGCGAGGGGCTGGGGCGAGCAACAAGCCAGCGCTGAGACCCTGGGGCAGCTCAGCCCCTTCTGGCCCTTCAGAGCATCCTGGTGGTGGGATGGCAGGGACCCGTCAGGGCTGCGCCGCAGCTGCGGGGGACTCTGATCAATGTTTAATGGGCTTTGCCTCTTCTCTTTCCCAGAGACACCTGATATAGGGGTTTGTATGGCCTTCCTCCTGCCTCGTTACCGGCCTTGGGGTTGTAATGAGGGCTCGGGTGTCCCTGTGCTGAAAAGCACTCGGTGTTGGTTGGAAATGGGTGAGAGCACCAGTACAATGGGAGCGGAGGGGGGCAGGGGTGCCCATGCAACCCAAAGTGCTGCCAAGAGCAGCAGGGTGCTCACCCTGCCCGTAGGCTTCGGACAGACGCATCTTTTGAGACCCCCTGCCCCTGAAGTCGCTAACTTTCCTCTAGCCCGGAGGCTAGGGATCTAGCTGATCCCCCTGCCAGGTCGCACAGACTGGTGCAGCTTCTCGTGTCCCCTGGGTGCGTCACTGCTGTACGGCGTGCTTTTGGGGGCTCGCCCTCTCTGCTTGTGCATGGACGGACGGTTGAACGTAGCTGCTCCTTTTCTCCCTGAGCGGAGGGTTCTGACCTCGGCAGCGTGTCGATGCTTTTCCATGTGCAGCGGCAGTGGATGCCCCTGAGGGTGAGTCTGGGGGAGCTGGTCACGACCCTGGTGCTCTCAGCAACACCCGTGAACCGTCTCTGTGGGAGCTGCTGCCTCAGGATCAGGAAGTAGGTGAAAGCCTCAGGGATGGAGACGAGCAGAAGTGGGATTGGGCATCCGACGAGCGGCTGAAAGACATTGGAGGTGTTTAAGATGAGGCGGTCCTGCTGTGGGGTAAGGCATGGATACTCGCTTTATCTGTCTTTCAGCCTGAAACTGCAGCCCCCAGCTGTGCCCAGGAGAGCAGGAAGGCAGGGAGGTCGCTGAGATGTGGGGGACCATTCCTCTTTCGGAGATGGTCTTTCAGTATTGCTGTGGGACCTGCCACCCACAGCCTCCCTTCTGCAGCAGAGACGGGCACAAAAGGCATGGAAGGACTTGGGCTCTCAGCCCAACCAGTGTTCTGGTGCCTCCGGAGAGGTGGGATCTCTCTGTCCCCATGGGGCAACCTGTGCCGCCAGCCCGCTGCCTGCTCAGCACCATGCCAGTAGCTCTCTGTGCTGTCTGCAGCTGGTTTGCTTTGGCCTTTGACTTCATGAGGTTTTGGGGACCTTTACCCTTCCTTGGTGTACCCGTGAAGCTGACTTATGTCTGTCAAGGAACAGAGCGGGATTTTTGTAGGGTGATTTTTTTTTTTCGGTTGTTGTTGTTGTTTTTTTCCTTGCCTATATCGTTTCTGGTTTGTTTTAACAGCCAAAAGATGTTGCTGCCATAGGCTCGGCCACCGGCTGTGATCTTGTGAGACCTACTGAGAAAAGCAGACTCATCCTACCTGGAAAGGGCGTCAGCAGGGCCCTTCAATGGAGGCTCGGGGCAGCGAGCGTGCAGGAAATTGAGCCGGCAGCTCGTTAGCTGAGGCTTGGGCCAGTACGGGACCGTATTCCTCACACAGCTAGAGAGCCTGGTTTTTAAGTTCAAATTAAAGGTCCTGCCAACCTGGGGAGGTTATTGCCAAGAACAGGTAGCTAGTGCCGGGCTCCATGTCTTCCCAAGGTTTGGTAATTACTTTCCATCTCCGTGTTGGAGGCGTTGCAGTTTCCCCTGGGTTCACGCTGTGCCCTGGGCTGCTGCGCGATGCCTGCTCTGCCCAGCCCCGGGCCTCTGAGTGTGGCTGGTGGAGGAACTGGTGCCAGTGAGAGCTGCTCTCCCCGTGCATGGCAGAGCATTTGCAGGAGAGAATATGATTTGCCTTTTCTGCAGTGGCTCATCTGGGACCTTTTAGGAGAGTCCATATTTAAAGCTTGATTCATTTTTCCGGGCTGTTGCGCTTACCCAGCTCGTAACGTTAGATTTCTGGCTTTGCTCTTCCTGCGCTGACAGTCTGAGCTGCCTTTGCCTTGCGATGCACCTGCTCGGCTTTCTATTTCGGGAATTGCTGGGAGTGAGGGGAGATGCAGGGCTTTTGGGGGGGCAGCCGGGACCCTAACCTGGCAGGGTGGATGGAGATGGGGCAGAGCTATTGCCCGCGTGCATCCTGTGCTGTGCAGCGCTCCCACATCCATTTGATTAGGCTCTCTGCCTAATGCAGGCTTTGTGGTCATGGGCATCTAAGCTTCTCCAAGGGAGAATTTATTGTAGCTCATCTGAAAACATTTGAGGCTCGCCTCCCCGCACCCCTGGGGTATGGCATGCTGGAGCGCTGCTGGGGTTGCCAAGGCATCTTTCTGCTTCCCTGCCGGTGTGGAGGGAGCACCTGCAAATCCTGCTCCGGCTCCGTTTCCCAGGAGCGGCTGCCTTTCCCATGTCTGCCGGAGGCAAGCACGCCTGCCCTCCTCCGAGAGCGCCGTGCAGGGCGGATTTCCCCCAGCCACGTAGCTGGTGGCATGTGTCTGCGGTCCCACTGCTGGCATGTGATGGATCTGCATGTACAGATTACTGGAATTTGCATAATTTGAATTTTAAATGAATTCAAATTTTTGTGATTGTCAGAACGAGTTTTCTTTCTAATAAGCTTTTCCTTTAGTCCTCTAAGGCTTGTAATGTTGGCGACGTTTCCGCCTTTGAGAAAGAGGAGTGTTTGATCGCTTTTGACATCCGTCTCTCATGCGGATCCCCTGCCTTGCCCCAGTGGGCCCAGTGTGTCCATGGTGTGACGGAGGCGGTGGCCACGGCCGGGGCTGGGCTCTGAGACCTTGCGCGTGTTGTTCTGAGTCTCGCTCAGTGATGGGCGAGGGACTGTTCCAGGTTTCGTGCCCAGCTAGATCTGTGCTGCCTCCGAGACGGGCAGGGATGGGACCTTCTGCAGTGTCCCTTGCCTGGGGGGAGGAGGAGAGCAATGATGGCTGCATTACAGGCTGTGGTGAAACTTCTTGTCTTCAGGAGCCCTGATCATTAAAGGCAGAATTAACCCTATTAAACTCAGAATTAGCCTTATGGAGCATTAAAGGAGGTCACCCAGGACTGAGTCACTGTCTGTGATGACTGCTAGGACAGTCAGTGCAGATTACAGCAGGGCTCTGAGTGAATTTGTACTCTCTTTTTCCCCGTGGGATTTTGAAGTACTCTGTATCTAGGCCAGTTGTTCTGGTGTTGCCCACTGATCTTGTGGTGTTATAAAGAAACCTATTAAACTGACAGCACAGATCCCGCGGCTCCCCAAAGAGGAAGAGCCAGCAGTGCCCGGGGTCCTGGCATGCTGGCCAATGGGTCATTAGCTTAATTTGCAGCAGGTCTCTATCCTGACCCCTCTGCTCCTCTGAAACGAAATGCTGTTTTTTGCGCATCACAGAAGAGTTAGCCAGTTTGCGCAGATGAGATGGAGGAGAGCGGTGGTTGGCATCGCCCTGCCACAGCAGCTGGTCCAGCTCTGCCGTCCCTGGTGCTGCCACAACTGGCTTGACACTTCTGCTTGCTTTAATTCGTGCGTGTTTCAAGTAGGAGAGACTCAAAGTTGTGTTGCTTACCTGGCTGTGTTCTCATGCGCTGATTTATTTTATTTTTTAATTATTATTATTTTTTGTATGGTATTTTTTGCAGGCAGTCATTCTGTTATGAAATGTCTGTGCCCTCCAGGAAAGACTTAGAGCCCTGTTTGTCTTGGGAGGTCTACAGATGAGTTGAGCAGAGGCCTTACAAACCCGTAATGAAGGAGAAAAGGCTAACCGGAATGGCAGAGCCTGGGAAAAGGAGGCAGTGAGGAGACAAACTTGCTTTGTGGCAGAAACGTGATCAAATCTGGTGCTCAGTGAAGTTACTAACAGTGCCTGGGCTGTAGAAGGAGGCAGGCACCGGCTGACATGTACCCATCCGGGTTTTCTTATTCCTATGGATTCTGGGTATCAGTCCAGAAACTCCTGTTCCTGATGGACACTGCAGTGATGTTGGGGAGGTGGAGCGCACGGGTCTGTGCAGAAGCCGCCTCGCCCCAGAGCAGTACCAGTCCATGGGATGTGAATATCCCAGCCTGGGTTGTTGATGCCAGGCGTGCTGGGCAGAGCCTGGAGCAGAACGGTTTCGGCTTAGTGGGACCCATCCCTGCGTTATCCCGACGGTTTGGTCTTGTTCCTAAGTGTGCAGGGACTTACCGAGTCTGTTGGGTGCAGTCCGTTGTCTCCTGTGTGCAGCCAGTGCCGGAGGCTCTGGTGACAGCAAAATCAGGCTCAGCTTTGCTGTAATCCCACCGATGCCAGTGAAATCACCCCAGTGGTAACACTCTCCTGCTTGCTTTATTTTATTTGGTTGTATTCTGACATTGCTACAAAACCGCGCTCTCTCTCATACCTGATTTCAGAAAATGTTAGCAAACAGCCAGTCGATGCTTGTTTGTGCCCTGTAGTTCAGTATAACAAAAAAAAAAAAGAAAAAAAAAAGAAAAATTAGAGGCTGGAGCTGTACAAGAGGCAGGTCAACTGTGTTTCATGAAGAGGTGGAGTACTGACGAGTGTTGTGCTGGATCTACGCAAATGCTGCCCTCAGTTTTGCAAAGCACAATTGCAGTGACTGGCTTAAGGAGGTAAAGGCAAAGGTAGGTGAAGGATGCACACTGTATCATACAATTGTGCCCAACCCCAGCTTGGCAAATTGCTCACTTGCTGACTATTGCTCATTGATGAGTAGTTAAAAAAAAAAACAGCCTGATAAATAATGTGACACTTGAGCTGGATAGTAGCTTATTCACTGGAGAGCAGGCAGCAGAGCAGTCCCTGGGAGCAGGCACCGAGTGGGAGAGGCCGCCTGTGAATCACTCAGCTTTGCAAATTAGTGCAGGAGTAGTAACGCTCGAAACCAAAACGTACCCGGCTCATTTCTTTAGTGTATGTGGTTTTATTTGCAACGGCAGCTTGTAGCGTCCCAGCAAATGCTTTGCGGTGCCTGTAGTAAAAGCAGCGATGGCTTGGGAAGAGGCGAGTGTCCTGTGGGTCTGCTCTCAGCATCCCCCCACAGAGGGAAATGTCTCCTGTGGGGACCACTCAAAGCCAGGCTGGTAGAGAGGGCGTTCCTGGTGGTGTGTGGACAGTGCGATACATCCCACGTTTTCAAAGCCAAACTGGGAACAGGTATCTATGATAACCAGTGTGAACTGAGCAAGCTGGGGTGGATGTGCCTACGGCTGCTCTTTGGGATGGAGGACGTGCAGCCAATGCTTCGCACTCACGGTACAGATTGAAGTGGCCCCGAGATGCTGTGCGAGCTCAGTGCTGGCAGAAATGATCTTATGTGCCGTTCTCCGTAGGGAGATGCTGCTGCTGTGCTTGGTGGGAGTGGAGGGGCTCATCAGGTGCGAGGGCATCTTCTGAGGATGAGCCTTGCTCAACTAAGTTTGGGTTTTGGCCAACCATGCTGGCTCCCCTCCCTGCTGGAGCTGTTGGAGCCAGGCGTCTCTGGCACCCCTCTCCCATTGACCCAGCAGGTCTCTGAGCCACGAGGCACGGGCAGGGCAGTGGGATCCCGGAGCAGCAGTGGTTATTTTTCTCAGAATCTGGATTAGACTGGAGGGTTATACTCCTCCTGTTCACCTCCACCATGGGCTGTTTCGCACTTGGCTGCATTTCTGCCATTAGGATGGGGGAAAAATCCCCCAGTGCAGTCTAGGAATTTATTCTGTGCCTTGGGCATTTAATACAAAATTTTGGTTACTCTGATGTTTATGAATGCAAATGCCTTGGAGAGCTTGGCTGAGACAGGTGCAAGATGGGCAAATAATTATCTTTTTTCCTGCCTCTGCTGCTTCTGCAGCACGTGCTGGCTCTCCGCACAGTGAAACCTGCCTGGGCTCTGCCAGCCATTCCTTGCCAGCCTGCCTACAGCACACGGACCGCTTGGGAGCTGGATCTTCCCTCTTTGTGCAGAAATGTTTTTCGCATGCTTTCCTGATGGACGGAGGTTTATTCTGTTCATCCCCTCCCACCCCCAGCCTTCCCCAGGGCTTTCTGTGCATGTTGGGCAGCGTCATCCAAATCTGCGCGAGGGTTGGGCATCTGGGAGGTGTTGCTACAGCGCACCGGGAGGATGGCTGTGTGGGGAGGGGATGGAGGGATGCAGCCTCACTCAGCATTCACCCCAAATCTCCTTCCTTGGCACTGCCCTGTGCGTGAAAGGATAGGTCTGGGCACATCAGGATGCTTTACTGTACGCTAAACATCTCTGAAGATGCAGCGGTGGGTGCGGAGGTGCCCTGCCGCCCCAAGGGCTTTTGGTCCCCTGCTCCTGCAGAGGTGGCTCTGGTGGGTGGGTGGGGGTTTTGCCAATGTGCCGTGTTGGTTGTCTGCTTATGGGGGAATCTGGAGGTGGGTTTTGGTGAGATGTATAAAGGTGTATTTTGTCTATTTTAAATGTCCGAAATGCAGGTCGTTCGAAGTCTTGTTTTTGTGGAGTGATGCCTATCTGTATGAACATCAGACTAATATTTCTGATATTTCCGAACCGTGCTCGGCTGCTACTTTGTGCTTACCTTCCTAACCTTCCCGTCCTTTCCACGGTCAGTGGAGAACTTGTCTGTGAGAATAGGAAAAAGAAAATTAAATCCAAGCGTCCCACAAAGCCAGATGGCCGGAAACACTGACAACCTGCCGGGACAGCGCTGGGCTGTGGTGCTTGTAGAGGGGATTCCCCGGAGCTCCATGAACTTGTGTAGCTCCTGACCCTGCCCGGCTTTGCGTGGTTTCCTCTGGTTCCCTTTGGGGACTGTACATTTGTGGCTGCATTTCCCAGCACGCTGCCGCTGCCGGGTGCATACCCGCGGCGGGGATGGGGCTGTGGGGTTTGCAGCTCTGCTCTGCCCTCAGCTCCACGCGAGGGTGAGTCTGTGTGTGTTTAATCACCCACCCGCCTCTGCAACAGGGACGGGCAGAGGTTTACAGGCGTACAGGGTGAAGAAAGCACTTGTGACACCCGGCACGCTGGGACAATTTACAGCCCCGCAGGAGAGCTGCTGCGAGCCACTGTGATGTTTCACAGCAAGCTGCGAGCAGCGAGAGACAGCATTTTTCCTTTCAGAAAATACTGGCTCAGCCATAAATTCTCCTCCCATTGTGGAGGTTAGGTGAGCAGGGCACAGCCTGGGAACTGCCTGTGTCACGTTTCGGCTATTAGGGCATCTTTCTGGTGCTCTCAGTTGTCTTGGTGGTGCCCGTGCTGGCCTCCTGGGATGGCTGAAGAAGCCTGTGCCCGCAGCCCGGGTGTGTTTGTGGCCAAAGCCAGTGTGTTAGCGTGAAAAGGTTACAAGCTCCAACAACGCTGGCAATAGCAGAGAAGATCCCGGGTGAGAGCAGCAGGCAACTGTGCAGCACGCCATCAGCAGAGGTTTAATGGCTTTGCAGAGGGGCAGCTGATGGCACCTTAATTGCTCATCTCCATCGTGTGTGGCGTTTGGTCAGTGCTGACACATGACATGCAGCAGGGTCCCGAAAGCTTGCGCACACTCTTCCCTCTTCTGCTCTGCAAACCCTCGCTCCCCGGCCCCACGGCAGCCTTCCTCCACCCACAGCTTAAAAGCTCAGTGCATCTGTGGGGTGGGTGTGTGGATGCCAGCCGGTTCTGTAAAGCGTTTACAGCCCGGTGGGGTACACCAGCCTCCACCAGCAAACCTTTCCTGGTCGTGGGGACCTGCAGGCAGAACCGGAGCGTGTCCCCCTCTCTCAGATGGAAGGAGCAGGAATTCTGGTGTTAGAGAGATATTTCCAGTTCTGTGAAGGGAAATTACTCAGCAATTTGTCTCTTAAACCTTTTCGTTGATATTTATTTAATGTTTAATACTGGGCAAACCACACTGCATTTGTAAATCAGCTGTAGGAAGCCTCTGCTGTTTTTTCTAAGCGATTTGAGACCTGCTGATGGGCAGTCTTTCAGAGGTTTGAGAGTACCGTCTCTGACAGTGCCTTAAAATAAATAGACGGTAGCTGTGGACCCCTGTGCTTGAATCTGTAAGGTGTTTATTGCCGAGGGACAGACTTTGGTTTTGATGTGAATACTGCCATTTCGCAGGTTGGACTAGCGTGAACTATATGTCATTTTCCCAGGGCTCTTATAAGAAAGGGTGCAGATTGGCTTTGGTCCTGTCTTTGGCCTGTCCAAATAACTTATGCAAACTACTAGGAAATAGCCTCTAGATTCAAAATATAATAACCACAATTAAAACTCACCACAGTTTCCCTGCAAACCCGCAGCGTTTACTCCCTCTGCTGGCTTTGCTTTGGGAAGAAGCAGCCTGGGTTCAGCCGTGCGCAGCCCGCACGGGGACGGGGATGCTGGTGGAGAGCAAGGCTGGCTTGGGAGGTGGTGGAGGGAGCATCCGACAAGCTGACAGAGAGAAAAGCAGCGACTTTCCAGCTTCTGATGCGTTAGCATTTTGCTTCTGGGCAAGGAGCATCAAATGCACAGAAAGCAGCGGGGCTGAGGAGGAGGAAAGCAGAGTCCTCTGCCAACTTCCAATTTTACTCTGCTTCTCCAAGCTAGACTCGCTAAAAATGTGCACTGTGTCCTTTGGTATTTGAAATTGTGTGAAAGAAGAAAACAACTACAGTGATTTAAAATAAGAAAGATACTATTTCGTGAGCTGGAGTATTCCTCCTCTGCGGCAGGACTGGTGCTTCACAAACGTGAAACTTGAACGAGTTTTCCAGTTGGTGCTGCAGCCCGGGCTGGGGTCTCAGCGACGTGGGGTGGGCTGGGGATGCTTTGGGCTGCAGCCAGCGATGGTCCAGCTGTGTGGAAAAGCAAACGCTTTTGGATAGCTTGATTTCACTGAGCACAGGGAGGCTTGTGCTGGCAGGGCCCAGACCAGTTTCTGGTTGGGGTGAGGAGGTGCCTCTCCCCAGCACAGCTTCTCTGCCTGCCTTTGGCTGGCTGTCCCCTCCCAGCAGCTGGGTGTGATGGTGACAGTGGCTATACATCTGCTGACCAGGTCCTTCCTGGCCTCTGCATCCAGCCAGAGTGGTCCCAGCTGCTGGGGTGGTTCCTGTTAATCCCAAAGCGCACAGTCTGGTGGTTTTTGTCATCCTGATTTCTTTTTCTTCTCACTTCTGGGCTCTGTTGTTGGCCGGCAAGAATGGCTTCGTGATTGTGGGTCCCTGGATCCCAGCCGGGTCGCTGCTCAGACCAGGAGTAGTAGATCACATCCTCTGCTGACCATAGGGCCTCTTTGTCCACCTACAGACCTTTTTTGTGTTTCCTTTGGTAGATCTGCTCCTCTGCTCTTCCTCTCAAGCCCTCTTGCTGTTGCTTTCCCAGATATCAGACAGCAAATCTGGTTGCTGTCCTTTTACAACTCGGAGCTCACAGTCTGCAGGTCTTTGGGTCTTCTCAAGCTGAGGAAGGCAGGTGCCCCAGGTTCATGAGCAAATGGTGCAGCTCTTTGCAAATGCAATCCCCAAAAGGCCTTTCATTAGGTATTGGAGAGTGCCAACGCAGAAGGTACTTTGACAGCCTGAGTTTTAAATGCTTCAGAGTACTTTCCCTGCAAGCAAATTCATGCAAGGAGGTGCTTGTGCCTGAATAAGCCCTTTTGGACATCGTTGTGGCTTCATACAGACTCAAGGATCTGGCAAGTGGATTCAGCTGCAGAATTGGGAGCAATTTAGCATAGTGGCTGTCTGTAGGTGGCACTTTGTGCGTGCTGGATGTCATCAACTGGATGCTGCAAAGCCTCACCAGGTGCAGCCTGCCTGGGGATGCACAGGATAAATCTCCAGTGTGCTGTAAAGTGCTTTTTCTGTTGGAAACCACGCGACTCCAAGAGATGCTCCGTGGTGTCGGGGCGTGGGTGCAGTAGCAGTTGTGTGCTGCAAGAGGTCTCTGCAGCACTGCGCTTCGCCGCACCGGTACCCGCTGCAGGGCAGCAGCTCCTCAGGCGGCTTGGACTTTTCTTCCCCCATCTCTGGAAGAAGGGCTTCGTTTTACCTATCCCTGCCCTCACTGGAGAGGTCTGAGTTCTCCTCAGCCTCCAAATCCTCACGATCTCCCCACTCCTCCTTGCACCTGGGAGCCTGTGGAAAACTGCTAGAGCTCCCCAAAGCATTGGGGGGTCACCGTGTCCGAACACAGTGGTCACATCTGACTGTTCATTATCAGTGAGCGCTGTCAGGGCTCTGCGCTCGCCCCTGCATTTGCACCTGGAGCCGAGGCTTGGCTCTTTGCTGCCGTCTGCTTTCCAGCGTGAGCTGTGACGGTGGGGAGAGTGCTGGGACGTGACCCTGGTGCCACCCGGAGCGTGCTTGTCCTGCTGCAGGTGCTCAGGGTCCCAGCACCTAATGTAGGATTTGCTGCTGCTTGGCTTTGCTGGACCTCAGCTAAGGAGGAAGTGACTTTGGGGGATGTTGTTACAGACCAGAAACCGTATCTCAATAGAGCTTTTTCTCGCACAAAGACTGCCTTACCTGCCCCTCCTGTGTCTGCAGCTTCTATGGGAGCTCGGCAGTGCAGAGCTGATCTTCAGCCCTGGCCCTTCCCTGCGGGAGCAGCTTCCCGGGCAGTGTGATGTGGCAGGATGGCCATCACCCTGCTTCACGGGACGCTGGCACATATGGGGGAGAGGTGATGTGTGTAACTTGTGTTGCCATGCATCTCCTTTCCCCGCTCTGTGCATGTGCATCGGTGCCCACCCTGCCACGCTGGGCACCACAAAGTCTCTCTGGGCGCAGACTGGAGCTGGTTCAGCTCCCTGGGCAAAGGTGACAGCAGAAGGTCTGGTGGGGACGTGTCTCCAGCCTCACGCGGAGGGGCTGGGACTGGGGAGAGCTCTCTGCCATCACCAGAGTCCTTGGCAGGCTCTCCGTGGGCGCTCTCGCTTGCCGAGAGACTTGCGGTGACGTCTGAAGCCTCCCAAGGAGCACAGCGAAGCGGAGGTTCAGAGAAGGAGCTGGCAGTGATCTCAAAGGGGACGTCAGAAGCTGAAGATTAAGCGGAGCATTTCCGGTGGGAAAAAGACCATGTCTGGGGTCGGGTGTCACCTCACTTTGACGGCAACAGCAGCCTTGCCACTGTTGGGAAGGATGGAAAAAGAAAGGATCCTGAAACCTAAGAGCTGTTTTGCTATTTACTTTGGTTCTGTTTTTACTCCAAGAATAGAAACAAAGACAGTGGATTTGCATCACCAGGAGCAACTTGAGGAGGGAGGAGGAAGCGGTGGGGCCTCATTAGCGGCAGGAATGTGCTGGCAAGAGGAGGGCCCTGGTGACAGGGGAGGCGGTTTGACCTGGGGGTTCCTATTAGCATTTTGTTCATCTCACTTCTTGTGTTTTATTTTTTTTAATGACTAGTTTACGAGCTTCATAAAGCTGAGCCTTATCTCTACAAGGGAGCATTTGCAGAGGCAGAAATAGCCCAGGCTTCAACAGGGAGTAAGGTGCCTTTGGAGGCTGCTCCACTTGCATAGTTGGGTCTTGATCTCCTGGAAAGAAAAGGAGATTTATATATTTCTGCACTGACTATTTAGAGGTCTTTTCCTGTCACATGTAGAAAGCTGTTTTTCCTCCCTGCTGCTGCTGCAGTCGCATCTCCAGTCAGAGCCTGATCACACCAGAGGACTAAGAATAGCTGCAGAGGGGTGATGATGGGGTGGCTGTATGGCCCACAACTGAGAGACCTTCAGCCTTGCTGATCCTCGCCCTGGAGGAGGAGGGCTAGGGGAGGGAGGGCTGGGTTGAAGAGGGGTGGGATGGATGCTTTGGCTGTGGAGCTGTTGACGCCTTGTCCCATGGCAAGGGGCGTGCTTGCTGCCAGCTTGCTGAATCTCTCCTTGCTGAAGCCTCCAAGCAGCCCAGGAGAAGGTTGAACTGGGACCTAGGGCCGATGGGCAGTGGAGTAGAAAGGCAGAGTTACGCTTTTGCGGGTGTGACATCTTCTCTTTGTTTTCTTTGGCTGTTACAGAGTGGCTTTCCAAGGTAGAGAGAATAGCTTTTCTGAGATGCCCAGTGACCAGCATCAACTTCTGGATCTTCCTGACAGCAGAAATGTCCTGCCTCGTGAAAAGTTTCAGTGCTTCTGGACACTTTGAGGAAAGCAGCATGAAAGCTGCTGTCCTAGAAAGACCCTGTGTGCACCCAATTTCCCTGTGGGGTGGTGGGGTCTCGATACTCTTGCCTGAACCCCTATTATCTCCTGGGGAGGAGAGGGAAGAAAGTGATTGCTGGAGGAGACAAGGTACGGGGCTTTCACGTAGGGAGGCTCCTAGGGACATTGATAGGGCCATGCGGGACCTGAGTCCTTGTTCAACTCCTCCTGCATTCAACTATGGCAATAACTGCATTATTGAGGAGACACGTGCACGTGAGGAGGAGACACGTGCGTGGTCTGTGGTACACCAGGGCTGGAGGGGAGCACATGCTGAGTCTGATTTTGGTTCGTGCTGCTTGCCCTCTGGGGGGATCTTTCCCTTTCAATAGTTGGCCTCTACCTTTTTATGGGTGGGTTCCTCTTTCAGGCTTGAAAGCCAACAGCAAATCCAGCCCATAGCTCTGCTGTTTCATCCAGGTTTTTGTTCAAACGATCATTTACTGTTCCTTGTGGCCATTTAAGGTACCTCTGATGAGCATCTGTGGCATCGGCTCTGGAGCAATAGGTCGTGCAGTGGCTGCTTGAGTGGTAGGACAGAGCATTGACTGCCCAAAAAGTAGGGAAAATAGAGTCCTAGTGTCTGATGCTGAGAGGGGATTTGTTTTGGCTTGCAGACCTTTGCTTGGGGTAAAAAGGCACCACCTCCTCTGCACTAGGATTAAGCCTCGTGATGCTCCAGGAGGAACAAGTAAAGCCACACAACTTCCCTGGCAGACTTTCTGTTGTTGACCCTGTTCTCACACATGGGAGCATTTAGGACAGGAAGCAAAAGGTGCGCTGAAGACTTCTAGCGGGGCTTCGGGTGAATCCAGCCTTTCCCCCAGACCTCTGGCTGGTCTTCTGTGGGGGATGTTTGGTTCTGGTGTGCTGTTGTCAAGTGCCTCAGGGTGACAATATTGGTTGTCTGATACAGCGTTCCCAACCTTTCTGCATCGAGCCCGCAAGGAGGTACCTTCTCAGGTAGGTGCAGGCCTTTCTACCATCCTTCCATCTTCTTCCTGAGAGATGGCATTGGCACCAAAGAGCCATTTGACGTGATTATGCATTGCCTGGTAAATCAGCAAGCTGATTTGTCATCTGAGAAGCCAAGTGGGACACTGCAAGTCTTCAACATCAGTTGCTGATGAGTGAATTAAATAACTGGAGCATCTTTGGACATTGCCTGCTTCAAGTTGCCTCACACCTTGATAGGACGTAGCCGAGCTGAAGCTGGCTGCAGCTGAGCACCACACTGATGGCAGCTTTGTTAGTCGAGCATGTTCTCCTGGGGCTTATACACTGATTTAACACCTGCAGGGTAAAATGAACTGTTTTTAGTTCCTGACACGTACAGCAGGTCAAAATGTTTTTCTTTCCTACACGTGGCCGTAGGCATCCATAGATGATATAACTGAGCCTAATCGGCAGCGGTGCCTGACCTCCCTCCATGGAGATGTCTGTCCAGCCACGCGTGTGTGCCGGGGTCTGCTTTCGGGTACCCTTTTATTGCTTATATGTGGTGACTGGGAATGCTGAGCTCCGGCCATCTCTCTATTTGGGCTAGATTTTCATGGGAATCCTTCAAAACTGTAAAGTGGTGAAATAGATACGCCCCGGCACATATGCCCGTGGGGTATTGATGGACCTGTTCATTTTCGGTGGTTGCTTTCAGTTTTACAAGAGCAAGCCTGCTTTTTTCAGGCCCGCAGCACTTGAGACAGTGATAGGCACGGCTTCGTCTGGTGTCAGGCTTCATCCCGCGCCCCAGGAGCCCCCGCTCCTGCAGCGTGCTCCCCTCGCGGGAGCAGTCCTGGGTTCTGCTGGCGAGTGGTGCCGGTCGGGGTGGGCAGTGTTTGGTGTGCACAGAGCCCCTCCGGTGCCTTTCCTTCCCGCTGGAGCTGGGTTTGGTTCGTGCTCCTTGTTTTCTGTGTGTGTGCACCGTCACGAGGCTCGTGTGTCTGAGGAGGTCTGAAGCACAGCAGCCTCCCTTGCAAGAGCATCAGGGAAGCCGCAAGAGCAAGCCGGAGCTCCAGGTGTGCTGCAAACACTTTTTGGAGAAATTAATGACCGAGCTAAGAAAAGGCAGATTTTTCTTCCTGGGAAGAAAATAAATGAGTAAGTTACTGTCACAGAGTGATGGGCAGAGCTCAGTAAAGGGGCCCGGGAGTTTCCTGGGGCAGAAGGAAGCCCTGCAGGGAGGAGAGGGTGGCATCCAGCCCTGTTCATCCCGCAGGAGACCCGGCCTGCAGAGTGGTAAGCTGGGAAGTGGCTCCTTGCTCCCCAGCTGGTGCAGCGATGAAGTAACCCCCTCACCTGGTGGTGACGGAGAGCCCGGCAGAGGGTGGAGGGGATGAGGTTCTGGTTTATTTTAAAACACGGGCGGTCGAGGTCTTCAGCCGCTGCGAGTCGGCGTGGGGGCCACGGGAGGCTGTGGGGATGGTGCAGCTCAAAGCCTGGTCTAAATATTTTTAATTACCCTGCATTGAGAGACCTTTTATAAACAAACCAGTGACAAGCCGCCTCTTTTTCTGTTGCCAAGGCCTGTGCAAAAAATATTTAGATCGGCAGCAAAGGCAAATAATCTTGGTCTAGGGACGTGAGGGGTTTTATTTTGCAGGTTCTTTTTGCGTAGGCTAGATCTTTATTTATTCTTGGTTTTGTTTAGCGGTTCCCATCATACATAAACTCGAACCCTGTTAAGGCATGGACGTGTCTCCTTTCTCCAGGACCATCCAATGTCCCCATGAGCATCACTCCCCCTCCCAAAAAAGTTATTGTTCCTAGAAAGCAGAGCAGTGCTCCTGGAATGTTAATTGGGGGAAGTGAATAACCACTGCTACCCTCCGCCTAACCTTCCCCAGCCCCCTCTTAACAAGCAAATTGAATTTATTTAGGCATTGAAGGTCCTGTCTCTCCCTCCCTGGGCAGACTGAAGTGTCCATTGTGCAGCTCCGCATTGGGATTTGCTGCCATTTGTTCAAGGAATTTTTTTTTTTTTCCCCAAAGAAAGGCAGTTTTTGAGGGGGGTGCCCTTTCTCTCTTGCTGCGGGGAGAGGAGATGAGTTGTGGCGCACAGAGGCGGGCAGGGCAGTGGGTTTGTCACCATTGCTGTTCCCAGAGTGAGTCGGGCTTCGTGCATGGGATGCGCGTGTTTTCCCATCTCTCCTTGTCGAAGCCTGTGGAGGAGACATGAAGTCCAGCCCATGTCTGTAGCGGAGAGTAAAATCCACCGCATGTCTCAGCGGGTGCTCAGGGTGCTGCTCCCCGCCAGCTCAGCGCCTGTCCCGGGGCCTCGGGTCCCCGTCCCACCTCCTGCTCAGCCCAGCTGGTGCAGCACCAGTGGAGAGGAGGGCCGCGGTGGGGCTGCGTCCCATCCCGTGCCGGTCGGAAGAGGTTTTGCCGGTGAGGGCGAGGCTTTGAGGCCGTCTGGGAAAACCCGCTAATGCCGCCACAGCTGGCACGGGGGGTTGTGGTTTTGCATCTGCGTTTCCCAGTGGCGAGTACTTCGAGCGCTGCTCTGACACCCTGTCCCAGCCCCAAGCTGCAGTTTTATGGCTGAGGTTACAGTTCCCACAGATGTGCACAGCTGGCCGGGGAGCCCCGGTTGTGTGGCTGGGCTCCGGGCTGGGGCGGGAGGCAGCCCCCCTCATCAGAGCTTGGACAGTCCCGTGGCGTAAAGGCTGTGGGTTTGAAGGGCTCAGGTTTGCCTGCAGGCTTGAAGGTGGGTTTGTCCCACCTTCACCCAAGCATTGATGTTTTTGTTTTCCTGGTCATTGGGCTTTGGATTTACCAGTTGCACCATTGGATGGGTTTTGCTGGTGGCTGTAGGGATGTGGGTGTTCTGGGATCTCCATCCCATGCTGGTAATGCCACAGCTGTCCCAGGTGTCAGAGCCAGCTGGGCTTGGGCTCCTGACCCTTTGCTCTGCGGTGCAATTGCTTTGCTTAGATTAAACCCCAGAATTTTAAGTACAAATGAGATTGGCTGGTGCAGTATCTGCAGTGCCATTTATTTTGACATTGAATTTGTCAACACAAGGTCTTCACACTGTTAATTCCCGTCTCGCAGCAGGCTGCTATTGCTTGCCTGGCTAGTTGTCGGCCGCAGGTGCGGGGCTTGCTGGGGAGGGGTTCACAGCCAAGAGGGGTGTCCTGGCATTTCCATAAGGTGCTTCTGCCCAGAGGACCAGGGCTGATGCACTTATAAAATCCTGGAGGCTTCAGAGCTGGTGGGGAGATGTTATGCCTGTCTGTCTCCTCGCAGAATCGGGAACTGGACTTTTTTCTTATGTACACTGATTTTTATTGTTAGTGTTCTGCGTTTAGTGTTGTTTGGTCATCCCAGGACTGACCTGGGAGCCTGAGCTAATGTTTGGAGAGAGCCTTGTCTGATGGTCTTAGGGTGGAGATGGAGGTGAGGTGACGGGGTATCAGTGGTGAGCTGGACCCAGGATGTGAGCGCTGCTTCCCAGAGCTGGGCTGGGGAGAGGGTCACCACCAGTATGTCACTCTGCTGGGTCTCAAAACTCAAATATCCCCTGCGGTCCCTCTTCCTCATGGCATGTTTTATGAGGGAGTCTGCGGAAAGGAAGGAAGGTGATGCAGAAAGTTTGCAAGTTTGAGGGCTCAGCTGAACCCCTTGAAACACCTCTCTTCTTCCACGTGCAAGCCTGGTTGGGCACAGGAAGACAGCGGGGAAATGGCAGGGTCACCCCACGGGTGTGCCGACTCCCTCCCTCCCTGGTGCGAGGAGCTTTTGCATCAGCTGCGACTTGGGGCAGAGCCAGGGAGCAGGACGTGCGCCTGATGCTGTTCTGACGGTCCCACCAGCGATGGCGATCGGTGGGGTGGCTTCCCTCCTCCACTGAGGTCTCTGCGCAAGAGGAGGCGAGAAATCCTGGGCTACGCTAAAGCACAAAGCCTCAGCCTGGCAAGGGCAGGGTTTTGCACTGGGAAACATCTTGGTGAGGACGTGCGAAACTGTCTTGCACATCATTTCTTGCAGCCTCTGCAGGGTCCCCCCGCTCATCCCCTTACCTTTCTCTCCAGATCTGCTTTGTCAGGACAGCCAGGGAAACCTTGCTTCTCTTAGTGGGGAGGACTGCAGGGGAAGGTTCATTTTCATTAACTCCACAACCCAGGCATCTTTTTCCAAGCAGAGTAAAATATCGAACCGACTCACCCTGTGCAAGAGGAGAGGACGGATCCCTTCCCAGCGTGGGGCAGCTGGAGCGCTGGGACCCTCCCTTCTGGAGCAGGATGGATGTAGATGCCGTGTTTGGGGTCCAGGGCCAGCACTGCAGTGGGCAGGGAAATGGGATGAGATTCTCCCTCTGCATGAGGATAGTTTTGGCTTTGAAGCCTGATATGGAGAAGTTTGTTACAACACAGGAAGGTGTCGCTGGGACTGACTGCTGGAGCCATGGCTTGCACAGAAATTAGTCTCCCAGGCTGCCAGGGACCGACCATCCCCTGCCCACCACCCCGATGGCCAAACAGAGGAGATGTACAGGGGACAGGGCCGAGTCATGCCTCCCAGGGGTGACTCCTCATGACTCCTTTCTCTCCTGCAAAAGCAAACACCCTTTGCCTCTTTGCAGCCGCAGCTGGGTCCTGTGCATGGGCTCGTGGCGTCTGGTCACTGTAGGAAGAAACTCAAAACTTGAGCTTGGTCCTTGGCCATCACTGGGTGGTCAGGTGTCTGCTGTGATGGATGCTCTGCAGGGTCTCAGGCCCTTGGAAACCAAATTCCTCCTGTGTCGTGTGCTGAGTTTAGGCAAGCAGGCCTGGAAGGTGAGGAGCAGCGCAGCTGCTCCCAACAGCAGGAGAGAGATAGTTTGTGGCTGGGCTGATGCTCAGCCCTGCCTCGCGCTCGGTCCCTCCCCTTTTCATAGGAGAAACGAAATAATCTGTTCTGCAAAGCAACCCTCTGGCAAGCACTGGGTAGCTCCTGTTTCCTCTCCCAGCTCTCTCTTCCAAGTGGCATGCAGTATTTTGCACTGATGGGTATTGATTGCTGCCTGCCCCGTGTTCAATTGCACACCAGCTTCATAGCATCTTAATGTGCAGAAAACACATGAAACGCAGCAGAAGGCAGGTGTTGGATGCTTGGGAAGGGGTCCTAAGCCTCCTCGGCGGCAGCAGCAGGCTCTGCAGTAGGTTTGATGTTTGACTTTAAGTGTAAGGGCGTTAGTGCCCGCGTGGGAACTTGCACCCCTTCACTTGGGTGTGCATCCCCGCTCTGTGAACCTCCGGGTACCGGTGTTAGCCCTGTGCTCTGCCCTGGCCAAGGCTCAGACAGACGTGAGCAGTTTCCCATCACTTGGTGCATTTGTTTTGCATAATTAAACCCCGTGTTTTTCCTTCCTGGCTACCTACTCGAGTTGAATGTGCTGCTCCAGCTGCTCTCCATCCCCCAGCCTCTCATTTCCACTGGCCCTTGCCTCTGCCCTCCCTCTCTTCTCGCCTTTGCTGTCCTCTGTGCAGCTGCTGCTTCCCGCTCGGCGGTGGGGAGGCTTTGCCGGAGGAGGGAGATGTGTCGGCTGGCGTTCCCATGTCTGGGAGTAAATGGGAGAGGCGCCGCTGGGCTGCCTGGATGCGTGGTGGCAGGAGGAGGTGGCAGGTCCTGGCTTTAACCATTCCCTCCTTCCTTTCAGTGCAAAGGAGGGAGAGCAGCAGCCAAACCAGCCTGAATTCTGGGTTTCCCCATATTGCATTTGGAGACTCCTTTTGTTGTTCATTTGTTGCTGATTTGTATATTCATGATTAAACCCACAGCTGTCCAGTGCCTGGAGGATTTGAAATGAATTAGAATGACAAGAGACATGGTCTTTACAAATAAAGTAATCATTTTTCCCTGCACTTAGCATTCATCCTCTTTCAAAGGTTCTCTGTGTGACGCAGATTTGCTGCACTTTCATGCCGGGACTGTGGGGAGATGTCTGGATTTTGCAGTCCTCTTTATTTCTGTGGCAGATGTGGGTGTCATGACGTGGGAGGAAGGGGCAGTGTGTTAAATGCTCTGATAGTTTTTAATAGTGTCAAAGTCTGCCATTTAAATTGGGACTTTCATGCTAGAGAAGAATTGAAAGGGGAAGATGGGCGTGAAAATTGATGTTGTGGGCCTCCGTTCCTCTGCAGCGTCCCTGTCGCAGTGCTTGTTGATCAACCTCCCTCCTCCTGGTCCCACTTCCCCTCCCTCCTGGAGCTTAATCCTCTGCTGATGGCATCCCTGCGTTGCCATGGAAATTGCCATCTGGCTGGTCAGGCACTTCACCTCTGCCTGGTGTGAAGAGCTGGAGTTGGAGCCGCTGGTAGTGACCCAGCTGGGGAGGTGGCACCGTTCCTGCTGGGTCGGTGGTCGGCACCGTGGTGGCTGGAGGTCAGCACATGCCCTGCAGCAGCAGGGGTCTGGGACACGAGTGGCATCAGCAGTCTCCCTGTATCCCATGTTATAGTTGTGGCTTTGACTTTTTATTGCGTGTCTGAAGTTTATCAGTTGTGAGAAGTGGTGGTGGCCTGTGCTGCAGATGGGAGTGTGGGGGGTCAGTGACCTGAAGGTCTCTCTCTGGCTGCTGGGGCCTGGCTTCCATGACCAAGCGTCCTTCCAGCCTGTGTTCCTGGTCATTGTACCCTACATCCATGCTACCATTGCCCTAGCGTGCGATTCTTTTGGTAAATGATCCCACAACTCATTGTAAATCTTCCTGAAGTGACTGCAACTTTTGCTCCTCGCCTTCCAGGAGCCAAAGAGTCCAGTGTGAGATATTTGCCCATCAAACTCTCCAGAGATGCCTGGGACCTCTCCCCTGGGTGCTGTGCTGGCTCCTGGTCCCTTCCTGAGGACAGTGATGGGAATGGCTGCTCAGCATGGCAAGGAGGACATCGGCGGGAGTGGTGGCAGAGGGTAGGCATAGCTCAGGATGGGCCATGGCCCAAGGTTGTGTGAAAACCATGTCCCCATGTGGGACCTACCTGGCTAAGGAGGGATGCAGGCAGCCTTGGGAGCACAGGAGCAGGGCTGAGATGGGCTCCCGTTTAACGTAAAAGAGGCAACAAGCAAAGCTGGAAGTATTTAAACTAGGCATTCCCTCGAGCTGAGGCTTACGGGGCGATGGCTATCCTCTGTCCAGAATACAGGCATGTGCTAATTTGGGATCAGGCTGTGACGAGGACCGTGGTGAGCAGCAGCTGTGTGTCCTCAGGAAGGATGGAGGGGTGTCTCCGCAGAGAGGAGGAGGAACTGTCTTTTCCAACTGCAAACATTAATCCTTGTGATGTGGCTGAGGGCAGACAGGCTGCCATCGGATCCCCTGAAGATTGGTTGGTTGCAGTGACCTTGTTGGATGTTTTTCATAAGCTCCACCAAGGAGCTTTGGACCTCCATGTAACTTCATCGTGAGAGGAAGGCTTGATGGGTGGTGGTGGGATTTCTGCGGGTCCTGCTCTTTAGGGATCACAGTGTCCAGGGAGCTCTTCAGGATGACATGTGACCCTCCTGTGATGCATGGTGGTGGCAGGGAGCTCTTGGGCACGTCTTGCAGGAGGTTGGTGGTCCAGCCCAGAGGCCAGGTTTCTGGGCAAGGGCAGCTCTTCTGTAAACGACACACAAGGGGCACTGGCATGGCACTGGCAGGTGACAGATGTGTGGTGCAGCCGTGTCCTTGGGCACCAGGGCTGAGTGGAAGGAGATCCAGTGAATCATGGTCTTGCTAGAGGAGCTGCTCGGTGGCACACAGAGCACCAAAGCTGCTCCTGCAGCACTGGGGAGGCACCAAAGGCAGAGGAGGCTAATGGGTTAAAATTAAAAATGCTGCATGCTCACTGGAGTGCGAGAGAAGTGCTTACTCCTCAGACACTTTAACTGTGTTGTTCAAAACCCGCTTCCATTACATGAATCATCACACGTTTGAAGGTGGCTGCTCAGCTCTGGGTGAGCTGAGGGTGCCCCACCACCAGCCAGCTGCGCATCAGATGGCATTTCGTATTAAACGCAATATTTGGATGTACCGATCGAAGGCTTCAACCCATGCTGCTAAGTCTTAAATGTCTTCTGATATTTGGCATGTCTCAGAAAACTCTCTGGTCGTCCAGGCCTTGGTCTAGCAAACCATGGCAGCAGGCTGTTGGGTGGGATGTACGCTGATGCCAAATTGTGCCACCAGCCTCAGCTTTGCCTGCCGGCTTTCTGGGGCCGGCTCTGCTCGCAGCTGCCTTGCGCGGGACAGAATGGGAGGCAGCGCGTCGTAAGTAATGCTGCATCTCAAGAAACAGGTCAGTGGCTCCCGTGATTCATTTCCTATGGGAAAAAACCTCCATTTGCCTGATCTGATTTTAAAGGAAGAATGGACTGGGCTGTATGGAAAAGCTGGAAGTCGTGTAGTAGGTAGGACAACCAGGAAAGTGGGTTTATTTGTGTGTCTTGTAATTGAAAAGACGAACAGATGATGGTTGTGCATTCATCCACCTGATTTAAATGAAGCCATAAAACATCAATATTTCCCAATAAAAAACTGTTGACAAAGTAGCTGCTAAGATCCCAGAAGCAAAAACACTCTTTGAATTAAATGCAGGGCATGCATTTTGGCAAAAGCAGGCTGAGTAAGCCTCCAGGCTAATTTTTTTTTTCCCCTTTAAATAGCACGTTTGGAAGATAAGAAAGTAGAAGAAACATTATTTGATAGTAGGTCTGCTTCTGGCAGGGGAAACACATGGAGGACACGTGGTTGTTTGCTGTGCCTGGGGTGTTGCGTACATGTTGGAAAGACGCGTGGTTGGGAGGGCTGACGTGTTGATGTGGGCTGGGCAGTGGTGAGTCTCTTCATTCCCTTTTTTAAGAAGCACGTGTGTTGTCGTTAGAGGCTGGCTCGGTAAGCCATAAACAGAGCAAAGTTTGCTTAATTGCCAATCCAGATGAGATAAAATAGTTTTATAGAGATTTATGGGGATAATAAACTATTCGGGGAAACTCATGACACATCTAGCTGTGATCAGTGAACCTTTAAAGGGTTTATTGGGCAAGGATATTGTCTGCCGTGGACAAGTGTGTGGTGTTGGATCAGTTGGGCTTGTGCTGTTGACTGAAAATATTTTGATTTAAGCCATTTATTTGCAAGCTGATGCCTCTTCCCAGAAGCTCTCCATAAATGAGCCCTGAAACTGCACCCTGTGCGCAGGGAGAAGAACGGTTTTCAGTCACCTCCTAACTTACTTCCAAATGAGAGAGAGAGAAGAAGATGAGGGAGATCAGCTGAGGAACCCGCTGCAGAGCACCTTGTGCAGTACAAGGCTGGGGCATCTTCTGGTGTTTGTGAGCTTAAAATTGGGATAAACTGAATTTATGTACCCAAGCCGTTGACTTCAGGGTTTCTGATTGTCCGTACGTGCACACATCTTCCTGTCAGCGACTGAATAATACCGAAAATAAAGTGCTGTATGTCCTGAGAAGAAAGGAGAGGAGGTTGGAGGGAAGGTGAGCATCATTACGGGGAGGACCCTGAAGTGAGTGTCATCTTCTGTGTCCAGGGAGCGCAGAAGTAATGAACAAGCCTGGATTCTCCGCACAGGGACCTGGGCCTGTGTTGCACGATTTGTAAGAGATCTGAGAGTGAAAGTTGGAAAACCACTGACCTTAACAAATAGGAGATGAATAATGTGCATGTCTGTGGGAGAAATCCCAAGTCCCCCATTACTTTTAGAAAAGTACTACCTAGATATTAAGACTTTGTATAGATTTTATCTACTAAATGGTCTCAGAAATCTTGAGGTAAAAGCAGGCTGCTTTGGGGTTTAGGCAGGTAAAAGATAAAAGAAGCTGCTTCGCAGTTAACTTAAGTTACCACAGAAAATACCAAAACCTCGTGTTCATAAACAGCATCTCCACTAACTTTAAAGCGCATCTTTCTTTGTAGGTAGCCTCTTCCAAAGGCCTAAAAATGCAAGTTAATTCTTTTTTGTATAACACCCGTATGGTGTGTCCAGTTATGACCAGAAAGCCCAGGAAGCGTGCGAGGGGAAGGACGGAGCTGCCTGGGCTTTCTGCAGGAAGCAGAGCGATGCCGAGCACCGCGTGGTCTGTCCAGCCCCCGGTGTCCCCTGGGCGCGGGTCCCACCAGCTCCTGGGAAAGCAGTACGGGCGCCCGAGGGTCCCTCTGTTGCTGCGGGGATGGATCCTGCGTCCGTCCGCTCGCTGTGCTGCCCTGGGAGCAGCCAGGTGAGGAGAGATGCGCAGGGCGCTGGGATGGGCAGCGCTGCCCCATCCTGGCTGCACCCTCAGCCCTTGCCAAAGTTGGTTAAAAAGGTAAGTAAATAACCTGCCTCCTTTGCCCACACTAACTGTGGTCAGGGGCAACCGTGCAAATGGAAGAGGCAGTTTCTTCCCACCCAACAGTAGCTAGTTTTGCCCTCCCTTAGCCCTCCGTCAGCCCAAGCAGCGTTTGGGGGGGGTGGGTTGTACAGAGAGGTGGCTTTGGGATGGGTCTGTGCCCTGACATCCCAGCTCCCTCCTCGCTCTCCGCCAGCACAGCAAAGTCCAGGTGGGACCTCTGGGCTCTGCAGCAGCCTGGCAACGTAAGCTCTCGCCTTCCTCATCCATGTTTCATATCCCAACGAGCATTAAGTATAATTAATTGCATTGATTCTTGCCCACAGCTGGAGAATTTTATGGGGAATTGTGTTCCTTTCCATCTCTTGCTGTCAGGCTGTGTGGAACAGTAGAGAGCAGAAAAGGGGGGAGGCCAGCATGGGAGCTATGCTGTTTCCCCTGTCGTGGAGCTCAGCGTTTGAGTAGTTACCCAAATGCAGAGCGGGTGCGTAAGTCATGGAGATGGACTTAATTTCCAGTTGTGTTCCCAGTCCTCTAATGCAGGTGTGTGCTCTCCAGGTCTCTCTACACCACTTCAGCTAACTTTTCTTTATGCACGTGCTTAGTGCCTCAGGAAACCTTTTTCTTCCTCTCCTCGACTTTTCAAGCAACCAAAAGTAAGGGAAAGCTGGAGCTTCAGGCCCTGATGTCCCCAAACTGGGGCAGTAATTTTACATCACGTTGTCATTTCTGCGAGAGGGGGTTTGCGTGGATGGGTCTGTCCCTCTTGCACCCGCCGCCCACCCAGGGCGCAGCTCCCCGCTTGGCAGCGATAGCCCGTTTAAGGCTTCCCACCAGCTCTGACACCGTTCCCCTGTTTGCTTGCTTTATCTGTAGCTTCTGCAAAACTCCTCCAAGAAGAATGGCTATTTTGCTTTTCAAGGTGAATAAGATATCTTTAGTTTTCTTCTCTGCCAAGCAAGCACAAAATCAATTTTTCCATAAATTTTTCCCTTTAGTTTTGTGAGCCTGATCTCGATCGGTGGTCTGAAAACTGCCAGGAGGTGGAAGCGGACTTGTATGAATGCGGTTTGGCAGTGCAGGGCACTGTGATGGAGCCGCATCCTCCGTGGCAGGCAGGGCTGGGTCAGGATGCTCTGCTCCGGCGGACGGTCCAGCGGGCAGCTGGGACTTGGGCACCGGCCAAGGGAGGTGAGGGAGCTGAAGGAGCTGGCTGTAAAGACACTGGGAGCACTGGGGCCAGCAGGCCTGATTCTGACTTTGAGCCTTTTCTTTTTTTTTCTTTTTTTTACGAACTTGGCTTGTAAAAGGATTTTCTCTCTTTGCAATAAACAAGGATTGTATGAAATGCCTTATATCTGGTGGTCTCTGCAGAGGGTTCAGTGTGTGCCTCGTAAGGAAGCGTGGTGGTGGTTTGCTTTTCTCATGTTGTCACGTCTTCCTTCAATTATGGGATAAATATTAATACCACAACCACCCACTAAACAGGCGCTGCCTGCCATGTCTTATCATCCCATCCCTGGGCCGTTGGAACAACTTTACAACACCCTGAAGTTTAAAACAAACACACGCGAAAACCAGTCCCTCTGGATATATTAGAGCTGACCAGCAAATGTGCATTTCATTACCTAAAATATGCTGGTAGACCCAGAAGAGCGAGTGAGCCAAAGGGAAGTAGACCTGCAAAAGGCTTTGGTACTGGATAAAATAGGAAAAGTGTTTTTTTCCACCCCTCTCCTTTCTCTTCTTGATTTCTCCTGCTATGAATTCCTGGTTAAAGACTTGCATTTCTGAGGGAAACCCGGGCGCCAAGCTGGAAGATGTATTGCGCAGCCCAGCACAGAAATGGCAGGGCAGGAGCGAACCAGCAGACTGTTAGAAGAACATCGTGTGTTTTATTTTTATTTATTCTTTTTTCTTAAAGGCGTCGGTGCTTGTCTCTGAGTGCCTGGAGCAGATAGCTGCTTGGTGTGGTCCCCCCGTGTGGTTCAGAGCCCTGTCAAGGTCCAGGGGGAGCAGAGCTCTTGCTGGGCTGGCATCCTGGGGAATGTGGACAGGGTGTTCCTCCTCCGGTTGGGGTGGTTAGCACGGAAGGGCAGGGACGATGGGGCTGTGTGGGCCCTGCGTGGCTGGGGACCACGGAGCTTTGTGCTGCCTGGGCCTGGCTCGTCCACCACCAGGAATCCACTGTTGGCACATCTATACGCGCGTGATCGGCAGGTACGGCTTCGAGGTCAGCCCCGTCCATGCAGACGTGTCTCAGATGAGGACTGGTAACACCCAGCCCTCCATTTATGCTGCTTGGTACAAATTACAGACATCAGGGCTCCCCTTTCATCCCTTCTTGGTGGGCTTGGCAGGAAAAGTGCTTGCCTTTTCCAGTGGGATTTTGAAGGCGTCCGTTAGTTTGCAGTGTTGATGATATCTTCTGGTGCTTGGAAGGATTTTGTCATCCAAGACCAAGCTGTGCAGTACAAGGATCCTATGTTGGCCCTGATGGGAACGGGAGGCTGGGGCAGAACTGATGTACATGGGCTTCGAAGAGCCACACAGCACAGAAGTGTGTAAAGAGTTATCTTCTTTTTTTTGAGAAATGTTTTGCTGTTGGATGACTGGCTCGTTGTTAATGTGGAGCAATGATTTTTATTCAGCAACGTCCACATATACCACTGCTTCCCCTCCAAGAAAAACACAGCGAGCTGTCTCACCAGTTCCACCAGACTGGTCTCACAGAGCAAAACCCGGCTGGTGGCTTCGTGCAGGGAGTGTTTTTGCATGCGAGAAGATGAGTCACCATCGGTTGCTTGGTCAACAGCAACTGTGTGCGTTTTCTCTGTCTGTTTCTCAACAGTTTAACAGAGACGTGCCAACTCTACCCCCTTTTGTGGATGAAAAAAGACGTGAGGAACCCATACTTGATCAAATTAAAGAAAATTCTGCCATTCCAGGTAATATTAAAGAATGGTAGCAGCCGTACATGTAAACTCTAAAGTCAGTTCTTCATCAACCACTCGATGGACATCTCTCTGCCCTGTCTCCACTTCCTGGGGCTCTCTGTTGTCATCACTGCAGTGTCCACACCAGGTACTTCACACTTCATATTTGAGATACCCTCTTACAATTTTATCTTCTAGGCTAAAACGGAATAGTGTAAGCTGGATGTTAGTCTGAAAGAAAAATGTTTTCACTCTGTTAGCAGCCGTGGTGGAGTGCTTGTACTGCAGGCTGGGGAAGCAGCAGCTCCCTCCCTTCGTCCCCCGCTTCTCTGGGATTTGCAGCGATGCCAGCAGCCTGAAGTGAAGTTGGTGGTTGGGTTTTCATCTTCTTTTACCAAAAGGCAAACTCTCTGAAGTGGCAAAGGACCTGCTGAGCTGAGTAGCCAGGTCCCTGCAGACGGGACGTTCTCTGTGTTACAGGGAAGGGTGGGTTTTGGTCGTGATTAGGGAAAAACTGCAGAAGAGAGTGGTGACCAGGGGGGCACCTTGCGAGGGCTTCAGGAGAGGCAAAACAAAAGCCCCCACCGCAGGTGTGCGCGCATGATGGAGGGGTGCAAACAAGCAAGTCAAGTGTCCCAGTCCCTTCCCATCCCAGTGTCCCAGGGCTCCTGGTGCCAGCCTCCCCAGCAGCAGTTTCAGTACCCCATGCTCTGTGTCCTTCCGCTCGCTGCCCTCTCTCTCTCCTGCTTCCCTGGGGAGTTTCTCAATCATTTAATGCAGCTGCAGGGCGTGGGGTGAAGCCTGACCCATATCGCCAGTCTCCCAGGCTGTGCTGGGCATGCTTGACCCTTCCTCGTCCCTTCTCTGTGCTACCTGATGTGTGGTGCTGGCCATGGAGAGGACCTCCTGTCTCCTGTGGCCAGGGCTTTCTGCGTGCGTCGGGGCTTCGTATTTTAAGAGAAGAGGATCCGGAGCTTTGTCCACAGTGATTAATGCTCCTCATATGGAGTATCTGGATTACTTTGTGCGTGGCTTTCCTGGAACCGGGGAGAACAAGGGCTTGTCCCAGCCACCCTCCATGAGCTTGAAGGGCTGTCTTACCTCCCTGCTGCTTTGCTGACCAAGCGGTTCCCCCCGTTAGGGCATGGTGTGGGCTGGGGGGGCTCACTCTGCACCCGAGCCCTGCACCAGTGCGGAGCCAGGCTGCTGGGCTGCCCGGACACTTAGTCTGATGGGGGGTGGCAGACTTTACATCTCTATCTTGTCGTGCCCTAAAAAGTACGAGGCGATGTGCCTGATGACTGGAGAAATGCAGAAGTCTGGCTGATGGGAGTCAGGTAGATTCCTGTTTAAGACAAAAATGTTTTACAGCTGCAATTAGTCCTCGTTCTTCCTCTCTTGCAACCTGGCTGATGCTGTGACACCGTAGCCAGGCCACACACAGGTACCGTGCATGGGGCTCCCCTCGCAGCCCCCGGCTCTGCCAGCCCCCCGCTGGGGCATGGCCATGGGGGCTGGGGAGGGCTGCAGAGGCGGAGGTCGTGTATCCCTTCTTCCCACTTTTTCTTTTAATTTTCCTGTGGTCTTCTCCAGGACCATCGGGACACTGCCAGGCTCGGCTGGGTGTGATGCTGGGGGGTGCTCAGGATGTGCTCAGGGTTTGAGCAACCCCCCAGCTGAAACACTGCGGTTTTGGGGGTGCTCGCTCCACTCCCCTCTCTCAGCTGCCGGTGCCTGGTCCAGGAAAGGTTGGTGGTCATGCAGTCCTGGTTAGCAGGAGGTGGCGTGTCTTTGTCTGGGGTAGGACAGCAGTCTAGTCCCAACTCAGGGGCCCTGGAAAAACAGCAAATGTCAGTCTCCAAACCGCTGATGGAACAGCCCAGTTCTCAGCCCTTTCTCGGCGTGGAGAGATGGAATCGCAGCATCCTTGCATGGCCTTTGCAGTCGGTGACAAATTAGCGGTGCTAGCTTGAAAGCAGGTGTTTTGCTTTCCCCTCCCGTGAGGTGGGGATCCTGGTGCCTTTCCACTGTTGGGATCTCCGAGAAAATTAGGGATGCAACCCAAGACAAACGTTTTGCCACACCGTTGGCTGCAGGTTGAGTAAGGTGAAGGGGGGAGCGGGCAGCGGGAAGGGCCACGAAGAGGCAAGCTGCAGTAGTAAAGGTTTAAGGGAAAATGAAGAAGGCTTTGGGGAGAGCCGCAGACATGAGCTGACATTCAAGTAGCAGAAGTCGAGAAAAAAACTTTTCTCAGGGGCAGATTATCCCACTTCAGGGCTGCCTGGACCCTGCGTGTGAAATAGCCAGTGCTTTTAGCCACTGCGGTTCGTCTTGTCCTGGGGATTTTTGGATTTCTCCCTTTCTGGGGAGGCATTTGCTTCCAAGATTCAGTAGGATACACTGTATGCATGCCATTGCGTCCCCGCCGCCGCATCCCCCTTAGAAGCGCCTGTGCCCTTGCTGCTGATTGCCCTGGGGACGGGCATCGGTGTGTGCCCCTTTCGCTGGCCGCCGGGACCCCGGTGCTCGGGATTGCTAAAGGATGGGTGCACGGGGAGGGCGCAGCGTCTTGCTTTTTTGCCTTCCCGGGAGGTATTTCCCCTCCCTGCATCATCTTGGTGTCTGGCAGTCAGCGGTGTGAGAAACAGGAGAAGGGGCTCTGCTCCGTTTTAATGTGCTGCCCCAAGGTCGCCGCTGCGCCTGGTCACCCCCAAGCTGGTGCTTCCGTCGCCGTTCTCCTGTGCCTTTGCGCTCAGGGCATGGCCGAGGCTCCTCCGGGTCACGGTGATAGCAACTGGGATTTTTTGGGCTTTGCCCTTTACTCTGGGGGTGAAGGAGATGCTGAGCAGCACTGAGGCAGAACGGCCCATCCCTGTTATTGAGAGTAAGCCCAGGCCTTTGGCTTTCCCTGCAGAGGCTGAATCTTTGGAGAGAGAGACCGGAGAGTTAAAGCTATGAGCTTTCCCTGCTGTGCACGCAGCATGGGCAGGATGGGCCACGATCTACACAGGACCGGCGGGATGCCTGGTGCTGCGGGCTTGTGGGAGAAGGCGACTTGCTGAGCTGAAGACTTGCTGGATCTTGTTTTGAGGTCCCACACGGGGGCTGCAAGCGGTCCAACCCGAACACTGATAGCTGTGCCTGAAAAATGCACCAGTATGTTTTCAGTTGTGTGCGTGGGATGTATTTAATTTGCTCTATTTTAAATGGTAAGGCTTTGGATGGGCA
Organism: Calonectris borealis; assembly: GCF_964195595.1. Lineage (NCBI taxonomy): Eukaryota > Metazoa > Chordata > Aves > Procellariiformes > Procellariidae > Calonectris > Calonectris borealis. The sequence continues at coordinate 19,415,947 of NC_134327.1, read as the reverse complement.
TGCTGCTTGTCTGTGCTGAAGCTGCCTGGCACAGATGGGTTTGAGCTGTGATGGCTGAGAACCAGGCCACTGTTGTTGGGCACATACAAACCTATGTATCAGCACAAGCGACAATAAATTGTTGTTTCATGGCAAGCTGCAAAGGGTCCCCGATTCAGCACTGGCTGCGTTTGTTAAAACGAATGAGTCTAATCCAGGATGCAAAATTCTTGACAAACTGCTTTTTAATATTCACCTGCAGGATGCGATAAGGTGGTGATCTGCACACGTTAGCAGGTTTCTTTATTCAAAATGAATTGATTTGACTCATAATGTATGTTTCAGCATATACCTCAATGTAAAACATCCAAACTCCTAATTTAGCAATGTGTACACTGGTGCAAGTATCAATGGTGACTGAGCTGTTGGTTTTGGGTGGCCCCGCGTGTATCTGGCGGTGGCTCGGTCTAGCTCGGCCGGTCTGAGAGCCGCACCAGGGGCTTTGCCTGTGTCAGCAGGAGGTGCCGTGCTCTTTCTTTTGCTTTTAGAATTTTAGGATTTCAAGCGTGGGGGTGTTCAGAAGCAGAATTTATGGTTATTTTTTTTCATGTCTGTGGAGTAGTTGTGCCAAAATATATTGGGTGGAAGTGAGAGGAAAACGGAGACTGGGTTATTTCCCCAAAACAGCACTTAGGCGGAGGGTAGAGCCTGGAGATGGAGGATGTCCTGTGCCCTGCTTTGCCATGGAGCAAAGGAGCTTTGTAGAGGAGCGGTGGGACTGAGGGAAAGAGAACAAGTCCAGGGGCCTGTGAGGCTCAACAAGGGTTCCCAGCCAGCGTTCGGGGCTGCAGGCTCAGATCTGGGACCAGGCACCGCATTGATGCAATTGATGGAGGTTTTTCCAATTACTTGTGCTGCAGCAATGGGGAGAGATTTCGGCAGCCCCAGCTTGCTGCTGGAAGCCCCTGCCATGATTCTGGACATGTCACACCCATTTCTCCCCTTGCCATCTTCGCTTCAGTCATGCTGGGACCAACCTGCACAGCGTACCTCGGGTACGTTCTCATCAGCTGGCTTTTCTGTGGCCTTTTACCCTTTTCCTGCATGCACTGGTAGAAAAGGAAAGATTTAACCCACTAAACCAGTCTGTGCAACAAATGGTCCTTCTTTCTTCTTGTTCTCTCTTTTCATATCCTTCAGCCCTCCAGAAAGTACCTTCCATCTGCCAGCCCGTTTCAGGGCGCTGGGCTGGTCCGTACTCTGGGAGGAAGGCGCCTGCGTTGGAGGAACAATGCTGTTTTCTTTTCTGCAGTCCTGCAGCAGCTGGTCTGATCAGTTCAAATCACCACCATCGGTATAGATCAGCTGGGCTAACACTGGACTTGGGCTTCTAATCTGGCTGCTCATATCAGCATCCCCCAGATATTGCTGGTTTTACTGGAAGGGTATTTTAGAAGGAGCACAGAATGCCCCTGCGCTGGTGCACTGACCTCATCTTTCCCAGAGGGGTGGGATGAGCATCACGGCAAAGGGTTGGACTTGCTGGTGGCAAAAGGCCCTCTCCTGCTTGACCCAGAGGGCTCAGAAGCACAGCTGTGGGGCTCCTGTGCCCCCTGGGCTTGCAGCAGGGCTGTTGGCATCCTGCTTCTGCCAGTGGCAGTACGCCCACGTGAGCAGGTGAAGGACTTGCAGCGGACGTGATTTTTGGAAGCTGGATTCTGCTTTGAGGGTAGCAGCACAGATCTTGCCAGCTTCAATACTCGGCGCTCGGAGAAGCGTGCAAGCTGCCTGGGTAAGCGAGGAACAGCCCTTGACAACCCCTGCGCTGGTTGGGAGCGGTAGCCGGGTACCGGTGTCCGCTGAGACACATTGCTGAGTACATTTTAGCTGAGGAGCCCACGGTAATTGAGCCTCATATTGCTCAAGCCAGGTAGGTCACTGCTAATATTATTCGTCAGATGAAATCCAGAAAGACTAACAGACTTAACTAATTTTGCACCCAGATAGTGACAGATAGAGCCTTGTAATAAAAGTTGAGCAGTTTTTTTTATCGTGTGATTCTCAGAAGGGCTGTTTTCGTTAAATACATGTCCGCACCCAGAAAGCAGCAGAGCCTTGGCTTGGGAGGGCTCCTGAAGCCCAGGAGACACGCTAGAAGCGATACCCGAATACGTGTGTGCACTTGGACCCAATTCCAAAGCTGATGCCAGGAGGCTTTTTGGAGGAGAGGGCTGGGCAGGGGGTCAGGCTCAGGACACCAGTCCCATGGACCATGCGTGGCTGTAGCCCTGGTCTACACCATACCCTGCAGGTGTCTTCTGCCTGCAGCGTCCCCATTCTCTTCTCCCCAGTCCAACCAAATTTGAGTTATTTTCTATGAGGAACAAAGTGCCCTACTTTAGAGCCTTCCCAAATCTCCTGTTGGGATTAGGAGCCTGCATTTCCTCTTATGAAAGTAGAAGGGATGTAATTTTCCATGGGCTGAACCACAAAATCTCTGTCCCTGCACAAGGTGGTGTCTCAGCAGTCTTTCCCTGGGTCTCTCTTCCCAAACGCCACCACTTCTTGGGTTTTAATATTTTTGCATCCCATCTGCATCTCCTGCCAGCCACTTCTTGCTCTGGGCAGAGAAAATGAACCTGTAGGTGCAACCACAAAAAGGAAAGGTGGAGATCCTGGTGTCTGGCCTGTTGCTTGAGGTTTTTTCCCCAGCATGTGGGTGGTGGGTGCCCTGTTACAGTTGCACAAGCTGGGGGAGAATAGAGAAGGGATTTCTTCAAGGGATACCTGTGGCAAAAACCAGTCCTGAGCCTCCTTCCGCTGCTCTGTGCACTGGGCTGTGCTGCCCAGATGTTGTCATCCCTCGCGGGGTACATGAGCTCAGTATCTTGCCCGAGACCACACGTACAGAGAGACCAGACTCAAAGTCTCCAGGTGCTCCGGATCCAAGTTTGACTCACCAGTCTGTGCTGCCTGGGGGTGCTTCCCTCTGCGAATATATAGTGGGTTTAATTAATCATCCTCCTGTAGAAACCGTGTATGTAGCTGCTTGCGTTAGCAAGGCGAGTGTGTGAGCGGGGTAGCTGTGTCTCCGTGGGTGTGTTATCCTACATAAATATCTTTCTATAAATAAACAGATAAAGGGATTGCTGCTACGGGACATCCTTGCAAATGAGCTCTTGGTATTTCTGCAAACCCTCTTGTATAAATAACCTCATTCAACAAATAAAGGGCTAAGTGGCCCATCTGGGGATGGGTGTGCTGTGCCTTTGAAGGGATGGTGGGGCAGGCGGGTTCCTCCAGCGCCTGCAGTCAGGTGTTGAGCCTCCCTCCTCGCCCAGGGCGGCTGCAGGGTTTATCCACGGCGGCATCGGGCTCCAGCGGTGGCCCTGCCTCTGGTGGCATGATGGCTCAGGCAGATCAGAGCAGGCGTGCGATAGTGTTGTACCGGGAGAAAGGACTTCTGGTGTTTTGCTTTGCTAGATAAGGAGCTGGTTTGTTGGGCTTGCTGTTCCTGTTCCCACTGGCCTGGCTCTCAAGGGATGCGGCAGTGGCTGTGACTCGGGGAATTGGGCTGCCAGCAAGCACCCAGCTCAGGTCTGGATGGGGAGCCCAGCGCCTGGGCTGCCTGGGGGCACAAAGGTAGCTCTGCTCCCAGTTGCGACCATGGCTGGTGAATCAGGAGAGAGCCAGCCCTGAGCCCGGAGAACCATGATGTCCTGGTGGCTCCTCCTGAAGGGACTGAAGATCACCGAGTGGAAGCCAACCAGCCTGATTAACAAAAAAAAGGCTGCGTAGGACAGGGCCTGCCATGGATGGCTCTTGGCTTTGCAGGGGGAAGCTATAATACGCTGGTGGATTCAGATAGGGGATTTGGATGAGGAAAGGTGGGAAGAGAAAAGGGGAAACGAGGAAGGGATGTGAGAGAGTAGAGTCCTGGGACAGGAGGAGGACAGGAGCAGAGAGGGGGTGGGGGCGAGCAGGAGGAGCACCCTGCATCTGGGACCCCCCCCTGTATGGGCTCCCATCACTTCTCTAGTGCCAATCGTCGTCACATCTCTGGTGTGGGGAGTTTGCAGCCCTGAACTGCCCCATCCCCTCCCAGGCTGGTTTGGTCCCTGCTTAGTGAGAGGGGCTGCCGCAGCAGCCCGGCCCCTCTTCCATTTACAGGGGCACAGCTGGGACCTCTCGCAACTTGAAGCTCCCTGCAGAGTCGTTTACTCCCCCGTTCGCGACTTGTGTGTCTGTCTGTCTGTACGCTGGGGAGCACTCTTGCCTCTCCATGCACATCTCGTGGCAGATGCTCGGAGCGCGTGTGCTGTGCAGCACGCTCAGGAGTCATGGCGAGACCTTCCCATCAGTGGTGCAGCCTTCTTCCCGCTGTTCGCTGACTCAGAAGCAATTTTGTGGACAAGCCGCGGTATCAGTTTGTAACCGTGATTTATCAGCAGCTCTGTGGGCTGGAGTTGCTCCGTCAAATGCTTTTCCCTGGCTGAGTGTTTTTGTTTTGGGGTAGAGAGAAGAGCTGACGTTAAGGTAGGGCGAGCTGTGCAGCTAGATGCACGTAGGGCATTTTGAAGATGTCTTACCCAGAGCAACTGTTTCATTTCAAGACTCTGCATGCTTGATGTGAACAAGTGAAGAGTCGCTTTGACTCCCCCGCTTTTTGTGGGTGAAGCTTTCAGCAACAAAAATGCCCCTTTTTCTTTCTCCCTTCTCTGGAGGGACTGGCACTAGAGAAGTGATGGGAGCCCATAGAGGGGGGTCCCAGATGCAGGGTGCTCCTCCTGCTCGCCCCCAGCCCCTCTCTGCTCCTGTACTGGGACTCTACTCTCTCACATCCCTTCGTCGTTTCCCCTTTTCTCTTCCCACCTTTCCTCATCCAAATCCCCTATCTGAATCCACCAGCGTATTATAGCTTCCCCCTGCAAAGCCAAGAGCCATCCATGGCAGGCCCTGTCCTACGCAGCCTTTTTTTTGTTAATCAGGCTGGTTGGCTTCCACTCGGTGATCTTCAGTCCCTTCAGGAGGAGCCACCAGGACATCACGGTTCTCCGGGCTCAGGGCTGGCTCTCTCCTGATTCACCAGCCATGGTCACAACTGGGAGAGAGGGGAAGGAAGGAAGGTTGGGATGACCACCAGTGCGTTCAAGTGGTTGTGGAGCAAAAGCACCTCTTTGGAAGAGCTCATGGACTCGCTTTCTTTGCTGGAGCTGCAGAGCTTCCCCGTGGACCTGGTGGTACTCGGGTGCCTCGACACAGCAATGCTCTCACTTGTTTTAACGCCTGTCCCTTCCTGAGCTGCCTCCCAGGGCCCTGTTTCAGAGGTGGCCGTCTTCACCCCGTGACGAGTCTGGATATGAGGCGAGTTTTGGCTGGCATGGACCACCCCTGCCCTGGCTGGCAAAAGGCAGGCGCTGGGCTCTATCTCCCCGGGCTGCTCCCAGCCGAGGAGGATGCTCGAGGCTTGTTTTTCTTCCGTGGGTGTACTTTTCTGCCTGAAAAAAGATGCAGTGAAGGTAGAAATGCTAAATTAAAACTATCCATGGTTTATGGGTAATTGGTTTGACTTTGCCTAGGCTCAGCAGAGGAGCGCTTCTCGAGCTGGGCACAGGTCTGGGCCAGGGTCGACAGTGACCATGGGCATCGCCACCTCCACTGTGCCTGAGTGGGCGTGTAGCAGCTGGCTCTGCCCTGGTTAAACCGAAGGCATGAGATTAAAGGGGCTCTGATCTGCTGGTTGGTGAGCTGGGATGAAAGCCTGGTATCTAATAGCTGCTGTCTGAGGTTGTGGTTATCTACCGACCGAAAAACGTTTCCTTGGAGCTCTGGGAGAGCAAGCAGGGAGGGTCAGCTTGCTCTTTTTAACGCGTTTCTAAGCACACACAGGGGATGCAAACTTGCACGCTCTTCAAACAGCGGGGAGAAGGGGGGTAGGATGCTTTTTCCTCTGCCAGTGCCGTTCGTGGCAGGAAGGACCAGCTACTGAGCCTGCCTGCTAGTGCCAGCCATGTGGAGGAGCCAAGTGGTTTATGCTGTCCTGAGTCGGATGCAGGGGTCTGGGGACCTGATGCTTTTCATTCCTGGAGTTTTCTGAATGCCATTCAGCTCTCGGTGGCTATTCTGGGTACCTTTTGAAGAAGGTCGGCGAACAGAGCGTGCACGCCCCTGTCTTAAACTAATACACAGTATGTGGTCTCTCCTGCAACAGCTCGGCTGAGCCTGTGCATTGCAACAAGTACAAAAGTAGCTTGGTTGTGGCAAGGAGACGAGAAACCTCCTCAGTATCAGCTCATGGAGGGGCTGCAATGGGCTGGTCAGCAGCAGGGGCTGGGAGAGGTCTCCTTGGGAGAGGTCTTGGGTCTCCTGTGCTTCCCGAGACCGGCAGCCCTTTCTCTTAGCCCACAGTATTCACCGATTGCTCCACCTCATACTCACTGTTATTCAGCCCCCACATTTTGGGGAACATCTAATGACAGAGGTCCTTGGTGGGACCAGAGGCTGCGGGTAGATGGCAATCCTGGTCTTGGTGAAACGCTGAGCATGGATGTACGGGACACAAAGCGTGCTGGAAGCCCTGGAGAGCTCTAACTGCGATATTTGGAGCTGTCATAAGCTGATCAAAACCAGATTATCTGCGTTCATCAGATATCTTAAAGGGACCTTCTCACTTCCTTGGGATGTTATTATGAGGCCGTGACCGCCACGTCCTCATCTGATCCAGAAGGAGGTAGCTCTGAGCCAGAGGAGTAAGGGGTGGGAATGAGCAGCCGTGGGGAAAAGCGCTGGTGGTCCCATTCAGCGCTGCCGCTCAGAGGTGTTCCCGGTGGCCCGAGGGAGCGGCACGGTGTTAAATATCGTTTTAATGTGGACAACATCCCCCTAAATGAAGCAGAACGCAATATGAGATGAATCAAAACTGTGCTAGTGGTGGAAAATGTACATGGCTTTTAAAAACTAATATTACTGTGGGACTCAGTCTGTCACAGGAGACCTTGAAAGGCCCTTTGCTCAGCCGAAGAAGACAGGAGAAAAACTCCCGGCTGCTGAAATGTCCCCTGTTGAACTTACGGTGGTGGGACAGAGGAGGGAGGGAGAGGAGCAGTTACATGGGGGAGAGGGAGAGGTTTGCCTAAGGGATACTCAACCTGTGCTGCCCTCCGATCGGCAGCGATGGAGAGGAGCGAATGGGGGAGAGGGGTGGGAGAAATCATCTATCACCATCGTTGTATGGGGTAAAGGGAAAGTCAGACTTTCCCCCTCCTTTAGAGTACCCCCATCCCGTGGATTTAAACACTGGCTTTAAGAGGAGAATAAAAAATAATGAGGACATGGATAGATGGTTTCTTTTTATCTCTACAGCTGAAGAGATAAATGTGACATTAATTATGTGACACAGCTTTGAAAATCATTATATATCTCTGTTTTTTTTAAAAGAGGGTTTCAGATTTCTGTCTGGGACTAATAAAGAGGGACAATTTTTAAAAAACTTTAAAGATGATCTGTAGGGAGAGAGTTTGCTGTCTTAATTTTCTCTTCTGTAGATGAAGCTTGTTCAGCTCTCCTGTCTCTTGCATAAAGTGAGCGTGTGTGTGTTTGAAGGAGATGCTGAGAGAGGCAAAACCAGGGCAGCTTGTGAAGTTTAATAGGAGAATATGGGCTTTCGGATGGGTGGGGGCTGAGATGGGGCCGCGGGAGGGGGAAGCGTTGAACTCTGCACCCCTCTGTCCCGAGGAGAGAGGAAATTAGAACGGTTAGCATCACTGAGTAAGCAGTTTGCATGTTTTTCTCAAGGTCTGCAGGCATCTGCCTCCTGAGCTTGGTTGCGAATAGAGTGGGCAGAGCATCAAGACGGGTGAAGTTCAGGACAGAGCTTGAAGCGGTGGGTTGGTTGCCATCCCCTCTCGGCTGCGGGCTGGGTGCCTCCGCCGACCCTGACCGGAGGAGTTGGAGGTTTTGCTCTGTGCGAAGCCTTGGTGGGGACTGGTTTCTCCTCAAGGGCTTGGCTGGGCGTCGAGTTGCTTTGCTGCTCTGCAAAACTCAGCCAGCGCTGCTAGCGAGTTCACCGATGGCCCATCTGATGCGCAGGCGAACACCCGGGAAGGCGCCTGCCGTGCAGAGGGTGCTTCCCTCGCTGGTGCTGAGGCTGTGCTGGTCAAGAAACATCTCAAAGAAAAGTGGAGTTTCTCATCAACAAGTGGCTCATGGATCACTGGCCTGAGACTTTTTGCTTGCAATATCAAATTGAAGGTTTCTGGTTGGGGGTGTTACTGGGTAAAAACAAACCCGGGAAGCCTTGTTTGAGTTCACCTTCTCAAGTGCGGGTCCAACACAATGAGGAGCTGCAGCAGGCTTGGGTTTAGCCCGGGCTTATGTAGGAGAGGGCTTGGAGCAGGCAGCCTCATGTGAGTGCAGTGATGGTTGGGGGTTAGAGGGGATGTAAGCTCACTACCCAAAGTCAAGAGCTTCTTACAGTGGTCTGTCGGTGAGTATAAAAGGATGTGGTAGTAGGACAGGCAGAGGAGTTTGCTTGGGATAGAGGGAAGAGGTGGAAGACCGTGAGATCGATCCCCATCTGCGGTCAAATCCTTGTGCCAGAGCCAAACTACTAGGGCCAGGGCTGTTTCGGGGGAGCAGGTGGCGGTGGAGTCTTGGGCACCCTCTGGAAGGAAGCCTTGACCCACAGACAAGCTGGTTTTAAATAAATGTTCTGTAAAATTGGACTCCTTAAATGGGGATTCCCTGCAGATCGCTTGGAGGATGCCATGGCAAGGTCTCTTGTGTCAGTGACTTTGGTGTCAGGTAAAGGCGGAGTCCTGCAAGTGGGAGAAGAGCAACATCTGTGTCTTTGTTCCTGTTTGCAGAAATCCAGCGGTTCTCCAGCTTCATGGATCTTCAGGATGCTAACCCAGGCAGGGCATGTACAGTAGGGTTTTCAAAAGAGTAATAAGGGCTTTTTGTACCAAGAAGTGGTTGGAAAGCCATGAGCTTTAGGTGTCTAGCTGCTGTAAGTGCTGCGAGGAAGCCCTGGTGCTTTCCTGGCCTGCTCCCCAGCTCGGGGGTCTGCTGGCAGCGGCCGCAGGCAAGGGGCTGCCTGGAGCAGAGACGGGCTCCGGGGCTGTAAACATGCCCTGCTTGAAAGCAGAAAACCCTGCGATTTGCCAAGCTCGAGTCACTGGCGCAGCAGTCGTAACCTCGGTTTGCGGCGTGGCAGACGGTAGCGGCGCTAAGTGAGATTTCATTAGTCAGAACAAAACCGTATGGCCAGATGAAAGCTGTGGTGGCTGCGGCTTTCATAGTTAATTTGGGCTTTAGATGCATCTCTGTTTACCCTGTGCATTCCTCCGGAGCGGCTGTGTTGGAGGTTGCAGCGGTGGCTAGTTATTTGGAGGAAATAGCTGGTCCACATCGCTCCACTGTAAATTGGTGCCTGTGGCTCAGGAGAGCTCCAGCCTTGCAGTTGGCGCTGGATCTGCACGGTGCCGGGGATGCACGCTGCGGGGCCCGAGGCGTTTTGTGCACTAGAGCCGGGGATCTGTAAGCTGCGTATCTGCAGGGCTCGAGCTTGCATGCCGTGATGCTTCTTAAAAATGAGCTTGCTGCATGGTACGCCAAAACTTGATTGAGGTTGAGCTTGATTCCTGCTCTGTATTCTGCCCCCGCCAGCTGAAGAGCAGCCTGCAGAGAGGGAATTGCCATTTCGAAGGGCAAAGCTTTCCAAAGTTTGTTACTGGCTTGATCCCTCACTTGCTGCTGCCGTTTTGGTGAGGAAGCTGCTGCCCTGCGCTCTCTGTGTGGGGCCGGGGGAGCCGTGGGGCACCGCAGGTCCCACTCTGCAGCCGGGGCTGGCGGGGGGACGGGGGAGCTTTAACTTTCTCCCACCCAGGGACCTGCCAGGCATCCACGGCCATGCACTGCAGCTCATCTGCACAGGCGGAGCGGCCTTGCTGCTTGGCGTGAGCTCTGCCTTGAACGTGTCCTTCTGGCAGGAGGTTCCTCTCCTCTTTTTCAACCTCTCCGTGCAATGGGCATTTCTCCTGGGCAAGCGGCTGAGGAGCAGAGAGGCTCTTAGGTCACTGCTGCTGTGCCTGTCAGAGACCGTTGGCTGTCTCAGCTGGTGGCATAAGGGATATTGCGCTTTGCAGTCGCCGTCGGGCATGACCCGGGGGAGATGGGGAGCGCAGAGATGGGGCAGTGAGGAGGACGGCATGGCAATGATGGCCACCGCATGGAAAGGCAGCAGGGAAACATCCTCGTGAGAAAGGGGGGAGGAGGGAGGTTCCCGCCAGTGTCAGTGCCCTCCCCCTCCCTCCGGCACAAAATAAATTCTGGAAAGACATCCCAGAGAAACGCGCTGCTGAGTTTGGGTGGGTTGGGTGTCTAGAGTACATGGTGGCTTTGCGATTTTTATAACATTCATCTGCACACTTGCTGATGAAAGGCTAATAACTCCCGTATGGGATCTCTCGAGGGGATTGCATCTTGCTACCAGAGATGAGGGTGCAGGGAAAAGCCAGACCCCTTCTGTGGATTTTTCTCCTGCCTCATGCGTGGTGGCCAGGAGTCTGACGCAGCCCTTGGCCCATCAGAGCCTGTTGCATCTTGGCGTCTTCCCAAGGTGAGATGATGCTGTGGTCCTCCTCCTCCTCCTCCACCCTGATGGAGGGTGGCCGGGCAGGCTGGAGGACCTGCCTGTGGCAGAGCAGGATTAGGTCACCCTCCGCGGTGGCTCCCGCTGTGCAGTGGCTGCGTTTGGCAGCGGTGGCCTTGCGTAACCTCCACCGCAGGTCCTGCTAATATTTGCTTTATGACATATCTTTGATAATGTTTCGTGTGTGCCCAGCGAGGCCCTATAACTCAGCAGCGCAGCTCCAGCCTCCATAATTTTAGACCAACAATAACAAAAATAAATCACTCCACACTTTCCATCGAGTATATATTTAGACATTACTGTACATGAACCATCAAGAGAAAATGATGTGTTTATTGGGGGCCAGCCTTGCACCTCCCAGCACTTGCCCCCACGCCGGTGCTCCCCGTGATGCTCGGTCACGCCGGGATGCAGACCCCAGGGTCACCCCTCCCGGTGCTTGTCAGCATCTCAGTAAATCGTGGAGATCTCCGTGCCCTCGCCCAGCGTGGGCTTGAACTTTCCCTTGAACACAGGGGCTCAGTTGAAATCAGCAGAGCCCACCCAGAAGGTTTTGGCCAGGGGAAGGGGGGAGGCACAGAGATGCCCCCTGCGCGGGGGTCCCCCTTCCCACCGGCACGGCAGAACACAGCCTCTCATTTACGCTCGGGAGCGGCGTCCCTTCTCCTGCCAGCTGCCTCCCCAGCCTCCTCCCGGCTGTTATTTTAAACACGCCAACCTCGGCGACCACCTTTCAGCTGCAAAGTTTTCTGAGAAAATAAAAGCGTGTGAGCCTGCAGGGTTGTTCTTCCCTGCTGCTCTCGGGGAGGCTGCGGGCTGCCCTTTGCTGCTGCTTCCAGCCTGTTTTCGATGGCAGCTTGTGACAATACCTGCTGATTAGCTTAAAAACCTCAAACGTGGCCCTCGTCAGCTGCCCATGCTGCGGGAGGATCCAGGGAGCACCTCCCGCTGCGAAGGGAGATGCTGTCTGGTTTGCAGCATCGCAGGGCGGGTACGCGGGTGATGTGTAAATGAACAGGGAAACAGATACGCTCACAGCTCTTGTACTCGCCTGAGCAAAACGACTGTTCTTAGTGTGGCCAATCTGGCATTTTTTTAAAGCATCTGGGTGTGTATTTTTTTCCTCCAGTAGAGCTGGGCATGTGCGGGAGGTGGTGGAACCCCTTGAAGTATGGAAACCCAGATGCCCTAAATCTTCTGTTGCCTTGGGATATGTGGATGGGGGAGGGGATGGGAGAGGAGGTAAGACGTGGCCAAAATGTTTTCAGCTCTCCTGGTGAAGAGTGCTTGTCTGTGGTAGGGCTTGGGGCTGCGGGGATTGAACCTTACCAAATGGTATCAGATTTTTTCTTCTTGTTATGAAGAGTTGGTGTTTTGTTCCTCTGTGTGTCAGGATACGGACAAAGCCATTCTTTAGTCTCTCTGCCATGCGTAGGACTAGTCCCAGTCCCACACCAATTCCCTACTGTGTCTCTTCTTGTCTAAAGCCCTTACTACCAGTTCTTGGTTGGGCAAGCACTTCCAGTCCCTGACATTTGGGTTCATGCTGCTTAATGTGTTTATTATGAAATAACCTCCAGGTGGTTGCATCTCCTGGCCTGTGTGGTTATGATCTCCGTGGCACACCATCTTGCACCCCTTCCTGTTCAATCAGAGGCTGGAGAGTTAATTTGGGACTGAGCTCCGCTGCTCCAGCTCCTTTGCTGAGCTGCTGTGAGGGGGCTGCAATGGGCCCTTTTGCTCTTCATTTGCCCCCTGCCTTCCCTGCTGGGGTTGCGGAGGGGGAAGCCCCCAATAGCGCTCTCAAGCCACCAGTGTTGGTAGCTGTGCCCGTGCTCAGCGCTGCCTGAAGGCAGGACATGTCCCTGTTTGATTTCCAGCTGGGTATGGATTAACCCCTGTGTATCCAGAGGGAACTCCCACCAGCTTCCAGCGCAGCAACTCCAACAGCAGGTGGGCAAAGCAGGGGGAAGCCTCGGGCTCTGGCTCCATTCGCGATGCTGTTCCCCGCGGCAGGGTGCCGGCCACACACAGCTCCACACGCGTTCTCTTCCTGAGCCCCTTTGCCCATTGCTGGTGCTTGCAGGGTGAGCTGGGGTTCTGCCAGGGTTTGCTTCGCGCCTGTGCAGTCCTCTGAGCGTGTTGTGGCTGCCCACCCAAGCCTGGAAAAGCACAGAGGGTTGGGAACATCCCGGCAGCGGGGTCTGGGGTGTTGCAGTCTAAACTTCTGCCTCTGAAAGCAGCGTAGTCCTGGGGTGTGTGCGCACAGGGAGGAGGCAGCAGGCTGGTGCTCTGGAGGAGACACAGTCTCGGCTCAGCCCAGCTTTGCTGGTGGCCTCACGCAGCCGCTTGGCCTCTGTGTGCTGGAGAGCCCTGTCTCCGCAAACTGCCCGGCTTTCCTCGTGTACGTGTAAAAGCTTTGCTTGGGTGGAGCAATGCTGGACCATGAGTAATAATCCAAACCAAACTAGAACTTGGCTCTCCTGCCTGCAGCAAGTCTTTGACCTGATCTTGCTTTGCCCCATGTAAAGTCTGTTTTCCACCAGACACCCACCAGAAGAGAACACGGGAGTGGTTCTCACCGTTTTAAGGCTAGTACGGCATTAGGACCAGGCTTAGATATTGCAAAACTTTTGAGGATGCTTTCCCCTCCCCACAGTGCCTTGAACTACCCCGGCAGCCCTGCTGCTCCTGTCCCACGTGGGCACGCAGCGGTGGTGAGAGCTGCCAAAGCTGCAGATCTTTTGAGTCAGAGTTGTGGTCCTGCTGCATTGCTGCTTTGTGGTGGGGATTGTGACCTGCCTTCATTGACCCCCAATGGGACCTCACTTTAAAATCTCCTGGGGCTCCATCACAGCAGAGAGTGGGGGTGGAGAGGGCAGGGTGCGCCTGGGGCAGCGGGAGGGCGGTGGCTTGCTTGCGGGCAGCTGCCTGGAGGCAGCCCGAGTGCTGCCCGGACAGCAGACCTCCCACCCGGGCGGGCATCCTCGTAGTGAGTGACCAGCACAAGGAGGAGAACAAATGCACGCCAAGGAGGATTTGCTTGTGGAAGCGTCTCGCTCTGAGGTCAGGGCAGAGGTTGCTGCAGGAGCTCAGTGGAGGAGGAGGTGGCTGTGGCCTCCAGAGCACCCAGGAGCCATGCGTGGGGTTGCCTTTGAAAGCGACGGGCCCTTGTTTCCCTTAGGGGCTCGCTGGGACGCCCCTGGCATGTCGTCTGGAGCCAGGAGATGTGTCTGCTCCTGCAGGGTTCACCCAGAAGTTAGACCACGTAGATGATGGGTTTTTCAAGTATCTCCCCCTCTAGACAGCTCAGTCTGGAAGCGTCCTGAGGGCTGGCCCTGCCAGTTATAGGGGTCATCCGCCTTTCAAGGCCTTGACAAGGTGGGCAGAGGCTTTTTCACAGTAGCCTGTGGAAGCCAATGTCAAGGTTTCTTTTGGCATCAGTGAATTTCAGATAAGAACTGTAATTGGTGATCAGCACTGTAAACCTAATCGTTTTGCTCCTGAGCCTGAACTTGCCTGTCTTGGACTAGACACGATGGGCAGCAGTAAAACGCATGTGCATCACGTTTGCTTCAGGGCTGTTCCTGAGCATTTGCAATCAAATATCATTAAATCAGCACGGTTCATAGCCTGCCATCAGCGAAGCTGTTCAGGTTTGGAAGTAGACTGTGCCCTGGGATCTGGCTGTGCGATTGCTTACATTCAGTAAAAGCTCCACTGAATGGGTCCTTCCACCGCAGCATCCCTGGCTGGGTAGAGCTAACGCCCAGCGGCAGGGGTCTGGGTTGCACACGTGGCCTCAGCCACGTAGCAGCGTTGCCCTGGAGAAGCGTGGCTGTGTAGGAATGGCAGCACCCGGCAGAAGACCTGTGGTCTCTGCATCTGGCAGGAAAAGTAGCCGTGCCGTGGCACAGAGAGTTATTCTGAGATGTCCACCGGTCTCTGAGATGTCCACGGAGCCAACCCGCGCTACTGCCTTGTTGGCTGAGGGCATGGATGATGCTGCCTAGTCTACATGGATGATGCTGAATGGGTCTGTGTGGCATCATTGTAGGAGAGCTGGTCTTTGGCTCTGCCTTGGTCAGCTGTGGAGCCTCTGGCTCCATCCCCAAATCATAGACTGATGCCCAGAGTGACCCTGCTCTCATCCCTGTGGAGCTGCCCAGTGAGCACCGGGCCTGATCCTGACACTGATTGTGGGTTGACGTCCCAGCATGACCTCAGACCTGCCTCATCACCACCAACTCTGTTGAACTTATCCGTGATCTCCAGATTTGCCCCGCTCCTTGCAGGGGAGGGATGGTCCTGCCCTGCTGGCCACGAAGTCCCAGCGGCTCCTGGCTCCTGGCCCCAACAGTTCCCACTGAGGCTTGGGAGCAAGTTAGAAGTGCTGCTTGGGGCTGGTAGCAGCCTCCCCAGCATCTGCTACAGCATGAAAGCTGTGAAACCACAGAGCTTTGCAGGGATCGCCTTCAAAACGCTTCCAGACGCCTCCGGTGTTGTGGGAGAGGAGGTTCTCACGCTGGGTCATGGTGAGGTCTTCCCATCTGGAGAATGATGTCGCAGGTTTGCTGCGGTGCTTTCCCCCCACCTGGAGCTGTTCTGGACACTGAGCCGGGTCCTGCTGTGGCGGAGCTTGGTCACAGCTGGCCGGAGAGCAGCGCAGAGGGGCAGCTGGAGCAGGGCGTTCTCCATGCCAGAAGTGGTCCCACCTCCTTGAGGTGTGGGAGAGTGCCAGGCCACCTGCAGAAACAATGAGCACCTAAAGGCCACGTGGAGCAGGATGGCCCGAGGATGCCTGCTGTCCTCCTCAGAGAGGAGCTGCCTTTGGCCTTGGCTCCTGCTGAGCTCTCTGCCCTTGGAAGGGGTCCCCATCCTGGAGCAGGACTGCTGCTGGAGAGGCAGGGGCTGATGCTGCTGGATGCAGACCTTGAGTTTTCTGGCTGCTCAAGGTTTTGCAGCTGACAGTGCATCCCGTCGGAGCGCCGCCAAGCTATCGGCAGGAGTTGGGACCTGCAGACCCCAGCTGAGCTCTCACTGCTGCTCCCCGAGAACTCGGGAGCAAGAAGCGAAGAGCCGGGGGTCCAAAGGAAAGCAAACGCTGCTGAATATGCAGTGTCATGGTGGCTTTATGGAGAGGAGCGCGTCCTTGCGGGGGAGCACAGGGGCAGGCAGGGTGCCACGCTGCCTGGGGCATGGCACCCCTCAGCCAGTGGTTGCCCTGGGGAGGGTGCCAGCACTGATGTCCCAGTACAGACATTAGTGTCTTTGGGTGTCTGGGGTGCGTGGGGAGGAAGAATTTGTTCCCCACTGGGATGAAGGACCAAACCATCCAGCTCCTGTCCCATCTGCCGAGCCCAGGGCAGCGGGAGCTGGTCCATCCTCCACGGCTGGCACTTCTTGAAAGAGCAAATACTGAGCGTGCAAACCCAGGGCAGCCTGCTATCTGGTCGGTTTTAAAAATAACCCTTGTTGAGCTCAGTTCCCATACTCTCCTTGGGAGAGGAATTTATTACTGATGTGCCTATAAAATTAGTTGAGCGCTTTTTTCCCTCCCCCTCATTAATATGAATGTGGCAATGACAAGCAGGAAGGTTTGGTTCCCTCGGGAGGAGAGATCTCATGGGCGTCCTCGGGAGTCTTTCAGATGGTATGAGTGCTGATCAAGGAGTAGGGAAGAAATAAGTTGCTGTAATTCTGCCTCTGTAGGAGGAAATAAATGAATTTCTGCCTCTGACATGACAACATAAACCCCAAACCTCCAGAGACACCCTTGTGCTGCTGCCCCTCCACATGCACCGTGGTGGGGGGCTGCATTTTAATATACACGTAGACCATGAATCTGGGTGCAGAGGGTGTAAGTGTGAGTGTATCGGTGCATGAATACATGCACGCACTTGCTTTTTACCCTAGAAACATGACTTTTTGTCTTTTTTTGGCAGGCTTCTCCTCAATAACTGAGAAAGAACCAGAAGATTCTTTTATTTTTTTCAATTCTAGGTTTAAAGAATGTAAGTTCTTAATTTTTGAAAGTCTCTTCTTAAGATAGGGTTCTTTGGGTCTTTAAGCAAAGCAAAACCCAAGGATCAGGCTTTCCCTCCTGTTCAGCGCTTCATTCCTGTTGGGATGTCGCATCTGTTGATTCTTAGTGGTTCTTGGTGTCGCATCTTTGTGGTTTCTAAAGCATAGACAGTGTTCGAATTTCTCTGTAGGAGGACAAGGAAGTGGAAGATGATGTGTTTGGAGATGCAAAAAAAATCCTGTGTGTTATGCCTTAAAATGTACTCTATTGCCCTAGGTTAAGGCAAGAGATAAGATGGTGGCGGTCAAGAGAAACAGCTCATCTGTGGGAAAGTTCAGCAGATGAGTTGTCTTTTAGCCAGGCAGCGCCTGTCACATTCCCGTGCATTTCCTGGGCCAGGGCTTTCACCAAAGACCTGGAAAGCTGTGGGGTTTGGTTTCCAAAGCCTCAGAAGAAAGGTTTCCTCCTCAAGCTGCCCCCGTTGGCGTGGGACGCAGCAAGCCCGTGGTGGGTGGTGTGCACCGGAGCTCCTGTGCTCCTGGTGTGTTTGGACCCAGCCCGGGGCTGTCCTCAGTGGTTTACCTCCAGTGATGTTCTGCTTTCCACAGCCTGCATTGCGAGACGTGCGCCGGGTTTGGGTTTACGGGGTATTTTGAGGCCCAGGAGGCTCTCAGCTGAGGAGGGGTGGTATTTCAAGCCTTCTTTGCTCGTTCAAAGGTTGCTGGGGGCAGCAGGCAGAGGTATCCTCCCTTGGACAGAGGAGGAGAAGTGACCGACTGCCAGGGTCAAGCCAAAGCTGGGCTTGTCTGTTCGTCCTGGGGATGTGCAGCCTGGGTCTCTCCTGGTACTTGCCTTCTGCGGTTGTGCCAGGGCACCACAGGCCTTCTGCAGCGTGCCCGCGGGCTGCTGGCTGGGGTGGGCCATCGCTGCCGCCTGCCTGTGCTGCCTGTGCTCTGCACAGCCCTGCCTGCAGGGCTCAGGGCTGTATTTGTGTCTTTGGCGGCTGCGCAGCCCTGCAGTTATTCTGACATTTTCACGCTGGGCTCTGTGGCCTTTAGCTGCTCTGTTGGAGGAGGCTCCTATTATCTTTTCTCAACACAGCACAAATGCTTACTGCCTTCTTCCTCCCAGCCAAGAGCCAGCTGGGCATCACCAGACAGCTTTTCCCCAACAGAAGATGCCTCCCGCTCAACCCTGGTGGGTTTTCATACCCTTAGTTCATTCTCAGGTGCCTGTCTCTGCAAACGGGGTCTGTTTTGCCCAGCTCGCTCACGTGCGTGACAAGCATGGGGGCAGTTTTGCCCTGTGCCCTCCTGCCCCACATCGGTGTACATTTTGGGAATGCATTTTGGGAATGCAAGCGTGCGCTGCAGGCTCTGTGCTTGAGGTGGCTCTTTCCCAGTGGGTCACGAGGTCTGCTCTGGATGCGGCTGCTCCGTAGCATCCTTTCTGCATCCCTGGGCTTTTCGGTGTCGGTTCTGGAGTTGCCAAGGCACTTGGGGCACCCTGGCTGTTAACCAGCCAACTGCATTTGGGCAGGAGTGGTCCGTTGGCAGGAATGGGTGGCCAGCCTGAAGATGCCTTGAGAAAGGAAGCGTAGGCCTATGGCTGAGATAAGGTAGCTCAGGTAGCTGGGGTTGACGCTTCTATACATTTCTTTAGCGTTCAGCCTAGTGAGACCCAGATTATAATTTAGAGCACGTCGCCTGGACACCCTCACCGTGCTGAACCCTGCGGAAAAGGAGGGCTGTCAATTCACCCCTCCTTACTCGGTGGTAACGACTCTCTGTGCCTGTGCCCTCGTTAGTCGTGCAGATTTGTACTGCAGTATTTTTGTTGCAGCAGCTCTTGTTCTTAATTACAGGGGAAACCTGTAATCAAAGCAAAGTGTCATAAGCTTTGCTGGTCAATGAAAAGTGCAGGGAAGTCCCTTGTCCTCCAGGCTCCCTGGGATCTGGGTCATCGGGACCAGCTGGAAACCAGGGACACACCTTTCCCGGGGTGCTCCCACGGACTGCATTGGCAAAAGCCTACACATCACCTAGGTGGGAAGAAACCAGCATTTCGTTGTTAGAAGGAGCTGCAGGACATGCAGATGTCTGAGGGGAGATGATACACATCCTGCTGCCATGTCCTGCAGCACTTGAAGATTTGGGGTTAGAGTGATTGATGAGTTTAATTCAGTCTGGTGTTCCCATCCGGATCTCAGCTGCTGGATTGCTCAGTGCTAACCACAATGTGAGCTGGTACCCAAAAACGTCTTGCTGTGAAGATGGAGAACCAAATTTATCCAGACAATCAAAGTCTCGCATGTGAAAGCAATGTGTGCTTTGCTGTGCTCTTCTTGCTGCCCGTGGGTAAGCAACCTACCTTTCCTTCATTTGATGATGCCTCTGATACGAGGGGCGAATGGGAATGAAAATAATTGCTTGGTTATTATTTTTTCACAAGCAAAATTGACTACTGGGTAGCTGCAAGATAATTAACAAACTTTGGTGGTGGTATAATGTGTAAGTATCTTGCTAGATAATGATCTAAGAGAGCACCTCCCTGCCTTAGACACTGGTATCTCTTCAGGTCAGCTTATAAGGTACAAGGCTTATGTGAATTTTAAAACTGATAAAGATGAATATTTCTTAAATCCTTCTGACTTCAAATACATTTATAGTTTGTAGCACTGTAGCGCCTTTCATCTGAGGAGCTCCAAGCAGCCAGCAAGAAATGAGGCAGCTGGAGTCCTTGCCCGCCTTGCGAGAGGAGGCACCTCTGCAGCAGGGCTGGGAGAGCGGCGGCAGCAACGGGTCTGAAGGGGTTCAGCAAATACAGGCAGGGCTGGGGGCAGGACATCTCTCCTCTTTTCAAGTGTATGGCTTGACTATTTAACAGTTGTAACAGAGGGGGAGTGGAGTCATCAAATAGAGCAGATAAAATAATTCCAGATTCAAGCAGGAATTATTAATGCTGTGCTCTGGACGTAGGCTTATCCTCGCTGCCCAGAGGTGAAGATGATCAGAAAAAGGCTCTTGAGGATGCTTTGCTTTCTCCCTGAGAGGGCTGAGGCTTGGTGGCTGTCACTGGCCGTGGGAAGGCTTGAAGGCAGTCGTTTGTACCTCCCTAGGCTGCCTCCCTGCCAGGGATGCTGTGTTTGGGTAATTACGTGGAGGTGGATCAGAGGCAGCCCAGCACGGTCTCCCTGCCGCAGTCAAATGAATGTTCGGCTCAGAGCAGTTAGTGGTGACTGTTGGGAGACACTCCCGAACTTTCTGCTGTTCTGTGGGTGCCAGCAGAGGCTTTCTCTGCAAAACAGCTTCCCATCAGAAACTCGCCCATAGGTTTTTAGAATGACCTCATGCACTAGTCTGAAGTAGGATTGGGTTTTGCATTTCTTTTTCAACTTCACTGAGCATCTGCTCAGATTCTTCTCCAGGGTTATCAGACAATAACAGCTACATTCTCCAAAACAAGATCACATCCCTGTCTCGACTGTTGCGGAAAGTCTGGTGGTTCCAGTCCCTTCCACCTCGGGCAGCAGCTGCTGGGAGCCCCAGAATGAAGGAGGACAGGATGACGGAGAACTGGTAATAGAGACGGAGCTCTCCTCCTGTAAATAAGTGCTTTGAAACCTGTTCTGGATGACCAGGAAATTAGTGATTTCCATTCATTAGCATTGGGTCTTTATGAAAGCAGGTGATGGTTTTGCTCGCTCCGTGTGGGACACCTGCAGCCGGCGGGGCCGGGGCTCTCTCAGCAGCAGCAGTGAGGACTAGGTGGCTGGGATGTCCCCCCAGCAACGACATTGGGGTTATGCAGTGTCTTGCCCCCACCGCGTAGCAGCCTGCCATGGCGGTCGCTGCGTGGAGGATATTCGCTGGCCCCGTGCTGTGCTGCAAGGGGTGGCCGGAGCGCAGAGCTCAGGGCTGGGTGGCCGAGGAGCTGTCGCCACGGAGGTGGCGTTGGATGTCCGGGGTGATGGGGCAGGGCCAGCCAGCTGCTTTGGAAGTAAAGGCAGGGAAATGTGCTGCTCCTCGCTGGGTGCCCACCACTCCTGCCCCGAATACTCCCTGCCTGACTGCGCTGCAGGCGCAGAACCATCCGAAAGTGAGCTGGTCCTCAGCGCTCAAGGTTGGGATGGAGCAGTGCTGCAGCATCCAGACAGGGGCCTGGAGAATTTCAGGCTTATTTTGCATTTCCCAGATACTTTTCAGCTGAAGTTCCCAAATCACGTTTCAAATAATAGGCAGTTTGTCCTTTTACTGCCCCTTTCAGGCTTGCAACTGCTATTTTCCTGTTCCACAGAAGCAATCCTGTGTGCAGAGAAGCCACTTGGCCTCTGCAGACACACACTGTGCAGCCAAGGCTGGAAGAGGATTTATTGAAGAGTCCCAGTCCTGAGTTCTCCTTTTTATGCTGTTTCTGCTGGATTGGGATGTATGGCTCTGCACGAACAATAGCGAAGGCAAAATAACTGGAAATAGATGCTGCATGGAAGCACACTGGGTGATGGGTCCCAGCCAAGCTTCAGATCCGCTCCTGGTGTCAGGGTTTATGAATTGCTGTTATTTTGAGAGGTTGCTTTGTACACTTAATAGGTGTGTGATTGATCCTGGTGCCCAGGAGATTGGCTGTTTTCATCAGGTCATTTTTTATTTATAACCTAAAGCAGCTGGAAGTTTCCTCCTGGAGGGAGCGGAGGTCCCCGGAGTCGCGCTGGGCCGATGGCAGGGACGGGTCCTTCTGCCGTCTCCAGCCGCTGCAAGTTGGCGTCAGGGTGAGTCCTGAGAGCCGTGGCAGCTCGAGCGGGGCCCCCCTCGCCCCGCATGGGGGCAAAGCGAAGGAGAGCCTGGTGCAGGTGCGGGGACCTCCCAGCCTCGTTTGGTCTCCGCAGGAGCAGCTCTGGAGAGGGACCTCCAGCTCCTCCCAGCCCGCGGCTCCTCTTGCAAGGAGGGGCTGTGCCGGGAGAGACAGCGCTTGGGATGGAGCCTGCTGTCCCAAAGGGACTCCCCTCCCTCTCTCACCCAGCCCCTTCCCCACCCATCCATCAGTTTAAAAATAGCTTTTGGGGGTCTTTTTAATCTGGAAAGCCTCAGGCTGGTGGTAAGACTTGCTGGGAGAGGGAGGGAGCAATGTGCCTGCGTGTGCAGGCAATTCAGTTAACCAGCACGGTGTAAAACACGACCAAGCTCCCCGTCCCCTCGCCCAGACTCAATCAGCTATCCCTTTAATGAGGGCCTGCCTCGTGCCTCGGTCAGCTAATTAAAGAGACCATGCCAGTAAGCCGTGGCACCAGGTTGACGGTGGGGAGCTTTTCTGAGCAGGATGTGAAGGGAAGAGGGATCACGCTGGCAGCAGCTGCTTGGCTGGGGGCCCTGCGAATTCAGCTCACCCCCACCGAGCTACTGGAAATGGAATATCAGGTTTTAAAACCCAGTTATAAATACGAGCGCAGGAGCTGATGCAACCCCGGCAGACGAAAGCGAGGTGTTTAGAAACGGGAGACCGCTGGCGGGGAAGGCAGAGCTGCCCCGCTCCCCCCAGCCGTGAAACCCGAGGCGGCCCCCCCGGCTGCAGAGGGGCTCCCTGCCGCCTTCACTGCCTCCACCGAGACCGCGCGTGAGGGACAGCTTTGGGCTTCAATGGGTGAATTAACCCATGTAATTAACAGGCTAGATTCACTCTTGGTTCTCTCTCCCTCTAATAAGTGTGGGACTTTCTTTTGTCAGCATATATATTTAGATATACATACACTAACGTATGTGTGAGCCGTCGTCTAGGCAGCTGGGTGCCCGCTCAACATGGGTGATGCTTGTTCATAGATTTTGTTGGGTGCTGCTTGTTCAGTCCCCAGATGTGATTGCCAGGGTCAGCACTGCCCAGCTCTTCTGCAGGACCCGAGACCAGCTCTGGGAATGCGGTACTTCTCCCAGCGAGGCACAAAACCTGCTTCTCTCCCTCCCCCTGAGAAGATGTGATATGCGAATAATTCCCTTGCTAGGGAACATTTATTAAGATTTCCCCTGCTCAGAAAGGGTGGTTTTCAAGGCTGTTGCTGCTCTGCCCACAGGAAAGTGCCATGGTCTCTGAGTCTTAGGAAGAATCTGGGGGCATCCAGGTTGCCCCGTTCTGCGGTCGGTCTCCTCTCCTGCACTGCTCACCTTGCTGCACCTTTGCTTAGCAGCAGCCAGCAAGCCCTTTCCTCTCCCGCCGCGGCACGGTTCGGCTGCCGGGGTTGGCGCTGGGGCTGCCCGTGGCGTACGGGGGCTGCCAGCCCTGCTCCGCAGCCGCCTGTGTTGTGCTGGGGGGAGCAGCATCCATGGGGTGTGCACCCATAGGTGAAGTCAGACACCAGCAGTAGCTGAAACGACACCCTGGTAGCGTGCTGCCTGCCTTGGGCAGCAGTTTCCAAGGCACTTGGGGCATCCTAGTTCCCCCTCCACGAGTGGATCTGCGCCAGGCTGGGGCAGAGAGGGGCTGGACGGGGAGGAGAGGGAGAGGGTTTCGGGGCAGCGTGCTGTGCCCCAGCAGCACCCATGGGTGTTTTCTGGCTGAGGTCTAGTGTGAGTGTCCCGACTACAGTCAGCTCATCACCTGCAGTGCTTCGGGGTGGAGGTCCCCAGGCCAGACCACCTCTGCTCCTGGAGCCTGTGGCTGCTCCAAAAATCCTGTTACCTTTAATAGAAGTAACATCCTGGTCTGACTGGGGCAAACTGGGGTCTCAATGGATTTAGATGGGGTGAGACCCTCGCACTGTAACCTCTCTCAGTTGGTTCAAAGAAATTACTGTAATCTCTTAGGTATAGATCTTTGTTTGGAATTTACTTAAAGAAATTTGTACCTGCCAAAGAATATTTCAGGCTGGTGTAGAAGAAACACAGAAAACTCTCGAGAATAATAAACTGTAGATTTCAAAATAATTTGTCAAGCAGCCTAATAGTTTGATACCTGCCAAGTTCCTTGCAGGACTTTCCCACGAGGCATTTCACAGTGGGCAGGGAAGCACTGGGAAGCAATGCATTCAGTAAGGTGGGAAGAAACAGAAGTGCTGGGGCGTGGGGGTTGCTGGCTTTTGGCTCTGTGCCGGCAGCCGGTGTGCACTGCAGCTTTCCATCTCACCTCTTTTCCTTTTCAGCACATAGTTTTGTTCCTTTACAGCAGGTACTTCCTGAAATGAGAGCATGGCACCAGCCCACGAGTCTGTATAAAATAAAACACAAACCCTGCCGTGGCTCCTGCAGCCCAAGTCCTGCTCCTTGCGCTCCGCGCACGTTCGTCTTGCAAAGCGTCCTACGAATTCATCCCTGAGCGTCTGCTTTGGGACGCTTTGGCCGGGTTTGGTTGTGTCTGCGAGGGGCAGAGCTGCTGTTTCTGCAGCCCCCAGGGAGGGCAAAGAGCCGACGATGAGATGTTGGTGCCAGCTCCAAACCCGCTTCCCTTCTGGGGACATCGTAGTTGCCGGAGCTGCCGTTCGGAGCGCTGGTGGCAGCATCCCTGCACACCCCGCATCCCCCCGCCCCGTCCGCAGGCGCTGCCTGTTCCTGGCAGCACTGACGGATTGCTGGGCCGAAAAAGATGTGCTGAAATAGGTGAGGCATGTGCAGTCACTCTGGTATTTTAAGCCCAGCATCACCTAAATCTCCTCTGAGCCCGGGTAGGAGCCACAGTGCTTAAGCCACCTGCGCATGTGTCTAGCACTGGTGCCTACAGTCGGAGGGATCAAGCAGGAGCTGGGATGCAGCAGCAAAATCCGCCTCGTGCATCCATGTGCGGAGTCCTTTAGGTGTCGCGCTGGAGCGGCGAGTCCCCCTGCGAGCCCTCGGCCTCCTCCTCCTCCTCCTCACTTCCCGCCTGGCCCTCTGGAGACTTCGGTAACTCTGTCTCCTGGCGTCTGGCTCGGGGCGAGTCACGAGGAGCCGCCACTGCCGCATCGCCTGGCACGCCGCGGGGCCGCCGCCGCCGGCACGGTTAGGAAGGAGCTGGCACGGCTCTAGTCTGCGGGTTGGAAACAGCTTTGGGGACCTGTTGAGCTCGTGGGGTGTCCCGGGGTCCTGGCCTGGTGCCGCTCCCCCCCACCCTGTGGGGGGCTCATGCTGATCCTGCTCTCCCGGGAAAGGTATAAATCACTTCCCCTTCATTATCCAGCCGGGTGTCCGGTTACCCTGGGCTCCAAAGCATCCTCCTCGCGGGGCCGTGTGCCGTCTCACATGCCGACAGTTTGCTCAGGGCTCTTGGCCGGCTTTGGGGAAAATCTAAGTTTACTGGCGGTGACGCGTTGTGGGTAACGTTTTTGGGGCAGAGGGCTGGGAACTCCCGGGGCAGAAGAAAGCATCTCCTGTTGCTCGATGACCCATGCTCTGGTGATCAAGTAGAAATCTAGCTCTGGAGGCTTGGAAGGGGTCAAAACTAGGAGCTACCCCTACTCTGCATCTGCTCCGAACCCTCTCCCCCGGGATGGACTGTCTGTGTCTTCTGCTGGCTCTCTCTCACCCTTGGTTTTTTGTCGTGCAGTTGCTTTACCTCTCAGCTTTCCATTTTCTTGGCCTAAGTTTTCATTTTCTTGTTCCTTTTGCAGTTTGAGCCCTGGTCCTTTCTCCTCCCACTGCCAGCTCTCTGTCTGCCCCTGGGTCCCGAGCCGGCCCCTGGGTCACGCTGCCCCACGGGAGGGGAGAGCCCTGGGCTGGAGGAGGAGCTGGGAGCTCTCCATGGGGTGCTCCTCTGGGGTGGGGGGATATGGGGGGTCGCCAGGAGACCCACAGCCCAACGTGGCACCACTTCAAGCAGAGTTGTCCAGGTGTAAAGTGAACTGTGTTTCTGCTGACACGTTGAATTGCGCCTCCAGTCCTCTTTCAG
Source organism: Calonectris borealis (assembly GCF_964195595.1). Classification (NCBI taxonomy): domain Eukaryota; kingdom Metazoa; phylum Chordata; class Aves; order Procellariiformes; family Procellariidae; genus Calonectris; species Calonectris borealis. The sequence goes on along the minus strand of NC_134327.1, from coordinate 19,390,448 downwards.
GGTCTGTCCAGCCGGAGCGAGACACGTTATGGACCCAGCCTCGCGTGCCCAGCCTGCACCTTTGTCACGGCTAAGCTATTTTCAGGCTGGCTCATTTTGTTCCTGCCCTGGCATTTCCAGGGTGAGCGACATCAGAGGCTCTGGAGCTGAGCCGCTGGAGGGGAGGGATTCAGTTGTAGAGCACTTGCGGAAAGATTGGATCATTCAGTTCAAAGGTAGAAGATCCCTCTTCTCTGGAGGCAGTTCAAAAAGCCCAGCATTGCTTCCAAAACTCAGATTATCTGACCTTGGACATAAATGCTCTGCCCCTCTGCAGGGCAACCCCTACCAGGCTCTGTGTTGTGGGAGGGAGCTCGTCCCAGCAGGACCCAGCCAAGCTCTCGGGACCTGCCGGGGTGCTGTTTGGGGAACTGACTTTGGTCCCCCCGAGCTGATGGTGGCCCTCGGAGCTACCCGGTTTGCAGCAGTCCCTGTGCCAGGTGCCGTGCCTCCTTCTCCGGTGGCTGGTCCAGGCCCCGCTCCTGCGTGGCAGCACGGGCAGCCCGCGCATTCCATCATCCAGCTGAGGAGCGTGAGCAGCACGCGTGCAGGTGGCCGAGAGTGGGGGGAGGCAGAAGCTGCCTCATCTCCTGGGACGGTGAATTCAAGACATCCCTCTATGACGTCTCACCGCAGCCATGTCAGCAGGGTGTGTGATGGCTGGAGGAGGAGGACACAGCAGGTCTGGCCCCATCGCCCCAAACCAAGCGCCTTGGGCATGGCCGTCCCCCTTCACTCCAGCGAACCAAGTAGGCACGCCTGTTGCTTGCAACCTGCCTGCCTTCTGCCATCTCCCCTCTTCCTGATGCACGCAGGGTTTGCTGAGTCCTCTCAGCACCAGCAACCCCGTGTCGCCAATATCTGCAGCTTGAATTCTGGCCTTGCAGGTCTGAGCTCTCCCTCTGGTTGTGGTGGCTTTGTTTCCCCTTGGTTCACAGCAGAAGATGGTTGCAGGACAGCCGCTCACTGGAGGAGGCACGCCGAGGTGTGGAAGGGGCAGACAGGTCCCATTTGAGTTTCTTCTGTTAGTCTTAGCTGGTCCCTAGCAGAGCCACTATCGCAGGAGGTGTCAGTGCTTGAGAGCTGGACGAACATGGCATCTGGAGCCAGGCTGGCTTCACAGACCACCTGGACGTCTGCCCTGCGGAGCACGGCTAATCCCCCGACCGTAGGTCGAGTCTCGCCCCTGCTCCGTGGGATTTTTACCATCCGTTTCAGCAGACAGCAGGGTCTGGGGCTGATCCGGTTAGGAGAGGGAGGAACAGAATAAGCAAATAATATTTGTGGCTCCTCTATGGGTCGTCGGCTGCTTGGGAGAAGGAAGCTGTTGTGTTGGGGAGCAGGATGGTTCCCAGGGAGAGGGGACCCCTGTGGATTTCAGCCTCTTTCCACGAGGCAGACTACAGTGAGAGGGGAAAGCAGAGGGGAGGAGAGATGGACGCGGTGCCGCGAGGAGTGGTACCACACCTGCTGCTGTCTAAGGTGCTCCCAGGGCGGGAGCACGGTCCCTCCTCATCCCTCTGGGTGCCGCGCTGGGTGCACGAAGCACCGCCAGCAACTGGGACATGGGTGAAACAGAGAAGACATTCCTGTTCCCTTTCCCAGCAGGCTGGAGGAGCAGAAAGAAGCAGGTTCAGTGCTAAAGGATGCGGGAGTGCAGATGCCTCTCCCCTCCTTTCCTTTCCTCCCAACTTTATAGTGTTTTATGGGGTCAAGCAGGTTCCCCAGCACCTCTCCTCAACCCTGCGAAGGGAGGCTGCCGGCTCTCCTGCCCATTGGGAGAGCGGGAGGCGGACGGGGCTCGCTGGGCTTTTGGGACCTGCGCGTGCTCCCAGGGTGCAACGCGTGATCCGTGGGAAATGTGGGATGGTGGCGGGAGGGGAAGGGGAAAGGAGCAGAGGAGAAGGGTGTCCCCCCCTTGCTCCCCCCGGCCCGCTGAGCGTGCGGCGAATTCCTGCCGGCTGGGCTCATGCGAAGGTATTATCCCCGGGATGAGCTCATGCGCGAAGCGCGCGGGTTATTCGTGCGATTCCGGGTGCTGGGGGCACTGGTGGCGGATTCCCCGGAGTTATGCGCAGTTGCCATTTCCACGCATTCCTGGGTTAACAGCCGATCGGGTTTCGCTGTTCACAACCCCATTGAGCGCTCAGGGCGATGGCTCCCGACGCTGGCGAAGTGGAGCGAAATCCCTCGGCTGTCTGGCTTCTGCTTTCCCAAACGGTGCCTTCCCCCTTCCTCTTCATTGATCTTCTCCAGACCCTCCCTCCTCTCTCCCATGGAGCTGAATGCATTGCAGGTTCTCCTTCCCCTTCCTCGTTTCTAGTTGAGCTTTAATTTGTGATGCTGGTAGAAGCTTGGTTGAGGTCGTCGCTGTGTTGTGATGCTCGCAGGGGAGCTCCTCGCCCTTGCTGGCGTGTGGACCAGGCTGGTGATGAGCCACTGCACCCATCAGTGCCCCTGCTCTGCTCCAGTGCAGTGTCGTGCTTCTCACGAGGCAGAAAAGCAGGGGCTGGAGCAGGGTAATTCCCTGCTGCCCCTTCATCTTTGTTTTCTCCACTCACAGGAGGACCTCAGGGAAGGTGGACAGCCGAGGAAGGAGACTTGGCTGTGATCTGTTTATAATTTAGCCTGTAACAGGTCAAGGATGGGACCAGCCCTGTTAGGGCATAAGTTGGAGGGTCAGGTCATCTCAGCCTCTCCCACGAGAGGGTCTGCCAGGCTCTGGGGTGTCTGCATGTGGCTGCTGTGCCACCGATGGCAAAGGACACTCTTCAGAGCTCGGCTTGCTCAGCTCCTAGCTCTTTTTCCGGCGAGAAAGGGGCAGGGGAACCAGCAGGGCCATAACTTGCAGAAAATGAGCTCTTCTGGGGCTGGTGGGTGCCCATGTGCTAGAGAGGCTCCTGACTGGCACCAGGCTGGGCTGCGTCCCAGCGCGCAGCTCTCCTTGCCAGCCGGGGTGGTGGCCCCCCTGCCTACACCCAGCAGGCCGGCTCCATGGGAGCACTCGGGGAAGCTCAGGTGCATCCCCAAAGGGGGGAAGCCAACGCACGTAGATCAACGTGCATCTAATTTAGTAGCAAAGTGGCTGGAGTCTGTTCAATCACTTTCCAAGGTCATCCCAGCTTTGAGAGGGAGCTTCTGCATGGAAGCTCTTGGCTACGCTGGCATCTGCCCTGTAACTTCAGGGGGTGAATTTGCTGCCGACGCCTAGCGCAGATGACCCTCCAGAGCAGTGGCTTGCTCTGCCAGCTTTGAAGTGACCTTCGAAGTCAGTGCCAAGCAGGGAGAGCACGGAGGCGATGGTGGGGAGATATCACTGCTCGGATTTCCCTGATTCCAAGTCAGGGAGTGAGGTGAGTGAGGAAGAAACCTGATCACCCAAAATGAACCTGATCACCCTAAATCCAAGGGTCTCCGATATTACACAGGATCTGCAGGGAAGAATCAGCTCATCGGTTGGGGCCGTGCAGCGGGGCACTTGGAAGGAAAACCATGGGAAGGTTTGACTAGCGTGGAGTTTGTGTGAATTTTCTGCTCACCAGAATATTGAAGGTGTTGGGTGAGCCTCAGGGGGTTTCGTGGGTAGGTGCTCTGCAAGTGGAAGTGCTGATGCTGGCTCTCACGCATCCAGCCCTGAGAGCCGCGAGCGCATCCCCTCCCTCCCACTTGCCTCTGCAGGGATGGGAACCGCATCCCAGTACAACAGGGAAGAGTTACTGGTCTGAGTGGTCTCTGGATGCTCTAAGAAGTAGCCTTTTCTAAGAAAAAAAATGCATGAATTGTCCTTTTTTGGAGAGTTTCTGTGCTGCTGGTTTGTTAAGAGGCGTTTATTACAGCAGCCTCAGAAAAAATTTGCTGAAACTGTGTACGTTGGATGGGGCAGAGGACTAAACTCACAGAGACTGATTTTATTGTTCTTTCATCTTCAATACCTTAAGAAGCAAAAGATGGAGCAATGTGAGTAGATAGAAAACGTGGTAATGGCACTTCAGAAAAATCTGCTGATGAAAACTGGAAGAATACACCTGTAATCGTGGCAAGCGTGTGCGCGCTGCCTTCTGCCTGCGCTGCCAGCCGCTAAACCCTTCCTATTTAGATAAAGGCATTAGCGTGCTGTCCTGCTCTTCTGGTGAGGGGATCGTCTGGCACGTTATTATATATATATACTAGCTGTATATTACAGCTGTGTTAATGTTGTTACATGAACCTTTTTAATTTCCTGCCATTCATTTTTTTTCTGTGCAACCTTAGGGTGCTGCGAGTGAAGTTTCCTTTGTGTATGTGGGTGTGTGAAGAAAGAGAGGGAGGAACGCGGCCGGTTGGAAAGGAGATGCTTGGCAAAGCTCCCTGGTCAGGGAGGGAGAGCGGAGGAGACGGGGGTAAGCTGGGCTCCGACACCCGTCCAGAGCGATGGAGGGGAGGAAGATGGAAAGAAAACACAGCCTAGGATCAAACACATAAGTGTACACTGAGCGGTGCTGATTCAAAACTTCTCCTTGTTTAGCAGGAGAGAGGTGAAGGGTGTTGACATGTTAAGTGGTCGCAATTAGGCCTGGGAGTTAACACCTTATAAGCGGGGCTGGGGGCAGTTGGCACCTCCGTGCCTCTGTGTCTGCAGGCTCGGCCAAGACAACAGCGCAAAGAGGCTTGTTCCCAGGCTTTGGGGCTGCGCCGCTCGTTTTTGACATCAATAAAACTCTCCTGGCTGCCGGGCAAGGCAGCAAACCCTGCTGAGGGATTTCTCTTGCCGCGGGCGAAACGGGAGTCCTTCGGCAATCAGAGGAGGCAAGGCTGCAGCCCGGCACCGGCTTCGGTGGCACCCAGCATCCTCCCAGCACTTCCCTCCCCTCTGCCGGCTTTACCACAGCGCGGTGGCAGCTCCCGGGGCAGGCGCTGCCTTGGCTCGGGTTTTCCGTCGGGGTTGCCAGCACCGTTCTCAGCTTCAGAAGGGAGGGCTTGATCCTGTGCCCACTGAAATCTGGGGCACAAAGCTCCTGGGGGCTGGGATGCGGACCCGGGTGGTGTGACCTTTCCTCACCCTGCGAGACTCCAGCTGGTAACGGAGTGTGCGTGTGCCAGGCACGTGCCTTTGCTTCTCCATCCTCAGATACGATGATGTTGATGTAGAAGCATCAGGCATCAGAAAATCTATATAGTGCGGGGCTCTTTTTCTCCTCTTGTGCCATGTTTTCAATTATTTGTAATCAAAGGCCTAGAAAATATGCATAAAATTAATTTTTTAAAAATATGTGAGATCGTTGTGGCATAGGAGGAGCGCTGGAGTGTGAGCTTTAAGGGAAACACCAAATGGCATAAGGCCCATGGCACCAGCGTATGCTGGTCAGGCTGCCCAGAGTTGCTTTTCTCTTTATTTTGTGCATTTTTAGTTTGGGTAGTGTTAAACGTGTCATGAGCCGAATGAACCATGAATGGAACCGCTTTGGGATGTCCGCCCCCCCACCCCACTGCAACTGCTGCTCAGCCCAAGCAAAGGAACTGGCCGGGTCTGAGGCTTTTTTTGCACGTCAGATCGCAGCTTTGGAGCCCTTGCCTACAAAACTTGCTGGGAGGCTGCAACCAGCCAGGAGCTGCTTCGCAGCCGATCAGCCGTCCCCGGGCTTGCTGTGGAGGTGACAGCCTGGGGGAAGGGCTCAGCCCCCAGCGACTCTGCGGGCGGAGCGGGGGACGCCAGCCCATGAAGTGCTGTTAGTCCTGCCACGTTGCACTTTTTGTCGTGATTACCAGGACGCACATCCCCGAGAGCCTTTCACGAGACCCAGCCCCCGTATTTGCCCGTTGGCTTTTAGTGGCCTTGTTTGTCCTGGTTCCTGATTCAGCCCATTCGGGTTTGAGCTTTGCTATGAGAAATTCCAGGGATGCTGGTGAACTTTCTTGGGTTGTTGCCCCGTTCGGGGGGCGAAACCCTGGCCGGTCGTCAGAGGGACGGGGATGAGGACTTGCCCGGTGCAGACCCCTGGTGTGGAGCAGGACGCAGCCCATTGGGCTGGGGATATTTCGGAGCTGGACTCTCTCCCCCAGCCTGGCTGCCCGTCTGTCGAAGGGGCGGGGAGGGACGTTGCGCCCTGTGAAAGGATGGGGGGTGCTGCAGGGCCCCGAGCTGACGCTGCCTTGGTGGCCCTGGAGGCTCTCGCCGCACCCCGGGCAGTGGAGGCAGGGGATGGGGTCCGCAAAGCCAAAGGGCTTGGGGGGGCAAGGAGGGGGGTGGGATTCACCTCCCCTGGGGCGAATCCTGCCCTCTCTGGGGACTCTGTGGGGACTCTGCCACTTGGACCTGCACCCGGTGGGTCCCTGTGCAGGGCTGTGAGCCCGTTGCTCGACCTCTGTCCCAGCTTCCCCCGCCTCCGCCGTGCCACAGAGCAGGCGCAGAGGAGCAAGGGCAGCGTGTCCGTAAGCTCCCTGCAGGGAAGATGCACCTGGTCCTTCCACGGTGACGCAGATCACAGTCGGTGGGGCCGCGGCGGGTGTCGGAGCATCCCACCGCCAGCTGGGCGCAGGAGGAGCTGTGCCTGCCGGAACACCCCAGGACACGGCAAGGAGATGGGATTTTCCTGTGCTCTTGATGGCTGGCATTCCCAGATGCAGCCAGGGAATGCTGATTTGGCTCCCAAGGATGCTTCCAGCCCCCTTCCTCGCAGGTCCCCGCGGGGGAGTGACTGCACGGCCTGGGGTTGGGGTGAGGTAAGACCCTGCTTGGACAACCGTTGTGCTGGTCTGCTCCAGCCTCTGGTGACATCTCCGCACCATCCTCTGCCCTTTTCCCCGCTTCCTCCCCTGCTTCCCTTGCTTGGGAAGGGGGTAGATTTGCCAGCCTCCGTGTGGGCCTGTGACCTCACTGTTGTCACCGTGGCAAAGCAGCATGACGTCACAGTGCTGCAAATTCGGAGGAGGAGGAGGAGCCTCCTGGCAGGCGCGAACACGCGGGAGGGGCGGGCGCGCCGGCTGCAAGGGGGAAACCATTTAACTGAATCAGAATGGAGCAACGTCAAAAACTGAGACGGCATTAAAGATAAACTGCTGTAAATGTAATGGTTTTCAATGTTTGCTTTTATGTGACAGCTGCTTTTAAAAGCTGGCGGCTCTCCAGGCGGCGAGAGCCGTGGGTTAGCAGAGCGGCTGGTCCTCCGGCAGCGCGGCGTGCCCTTCAGAGAGAGAGGCTCTGCAGTGCGGAGAAGATGCATTTTTGTGGTTCTTGTGGTTCCCTGTGTTTTTTGGGAGAAGGGAAGAGGCGACTGGAGCACAGATCCATGGCTCAAGCGAGCTCCGGGGCAGGCGACCGGCACTGGGAGGGTTTGTGCTGCCTGTCCCGGCACAGTGCCCGCAGTCTGCCCGCCGCGGGTGCTGCTGCCGGGGTCCCCGGGGAGCCGGGGCGGCCGTACCCCCTCTCGCCGGCGCTGCCGTGGCTGCTGGCTGAAATGAAGGCACGTGCTCCCTAATGCGATGTCGCTGGGCTCCTGCGCTCGCTTTCAGCTGGCTACCCTGTGAGCGATGGGGCAGGAGCCATGGCCCCTTCCCCTGCTCACGGGGCCGGGGTAGCCCAGGACATCGGGGTTTTGCTGTAGCCTGAGGTTTTCATGTCTGGTGCTTTGGCACGGGGCTGCGTGAAGGCATCTTTTACCCTGACAGCAAACCCATGGTGACAGCTACCGCGAGGGGTGAGATTAAAACCAGATGCACCCCTCTTTCTCAAACACTAGCTGAGCCAGAAACAGCCCTCTGGGGACGGATCGTCTGGGAAGGGCTTGGACAGGCTCCTTCGCCCGTCCTCGGCCTCCGAGCACGAAGACGCAGCTGAGCCCCGGGCGAGACGGTGCCCTGCCAGCTCTGCCTGCCGCCGGGCAGGGGCGGGCAGCCCGCAGGGCCCTCGCCCGCCAGGCAGCGTCGCCTGGAGCTCGCGCGCGGCCCCGGCTAACTAGAAAAGACATCTTTAATTAGAAAAAGGCAGCGTGTAGTATGTGTGGCGCCTGCTTTTAAAGGGCTTTGCGTGTTGTCTTCGTTATGGGTGTGAGAATGCAGCTCACTCTCTTTTTCCTTTAGAACAAATTAAGGACACATTTCACCCATCAGGAGATGAAATAAAATATGAGCGGGGAGCGAGCGTGCCTGGCAAGCTCCCTCGCTGAGTCCAGCCTCATCCCTTGCGCCTCCTCCACCCTGCCCATGGCGGACCCCGTGGCGGGCAGGTGCTGCCGGGCTCCCGCCCCCCCTGCCCGCAGGCAGGATGCCGACCCCTGCTCACCATCGCAAGGGCCCGCGACCTTCCTGGCTTGCTTGGGCTGCTCCTGCACTGGGGTCGTGCTGAGCAGCCGCGGGTGGGCAGGGGGACACGCTGTGGTTTGGGGCTCCTGCAGGCGTTGGCCTGGGTGGAGATGTCCACGGCTGGAGCGGCCGGTAGAGCCTGGAGCCCTCGATGGAGCTTTGATGGGAGGCAAACGCTTCGTGGCAGACCGAGGTCTGTATAACACCAGCGGGATTCCCCTCCTCGGTGCTGGCTGCAGGGATGAGACCCCTTCGTGGGTGCCTGCTTTTCCACCTTTTTTTTTTTATTTTCTTTTCGTGCTGCTGGGTTTGAACTCCCCAGAGAAGCACCATCTTAGGGTCCTGAGGCTGAGCAGAGGGTGGAGGAAGGGTTGGGGAATAAATCTATTCCCGTGAACGGTTTTGATGTTGGTGCTCTGTAGCGAGTGGTTCCGACTTGCCGCGGGGCAGGGTCGGCGCAGACAGCTGCCATCCTCGGCTCCGCGAGAACCACGGCAATCAGAGCCGGGAGAGGTGTGTTCGGCGGCAGTGCCGGGCTGTGCCGAGCCGCCGGGGCTGAGCACGTGAGCGCGGCTGGGGAGAGGCGCTGCCGCCGGGAGAGCTTGTGGGGTGGGCGCTGCGGGGGGTCCGGCTGCGGCAGCCCTGGCTGGGGGCACAGGTCCGGCAGAGCATCCTTGGGGCAGCCATGCAGGGGCTCCAGCCTCCGGCGCTGCCCTCCTGGTCCTCATTTTGACCGCAGAGCATCAGAACTGTTGAAGCCTGAGAAGAAAACCCTGGTGCAGCCATCCCTCCCCCTTCAGTAATCCTTTCTGTGAGCTAGATTTAGGGATTCACTGTGGCATTAAATGCAAATAACGAACAAGTCGGTTTTGCACCAAATGGGGGAGGAAAGCGAGTATGGGAAAGGAGTTTCTGTGCGGTAACGTAACCGTAGCTCGGAGGGGCCCACGTCTCTGCGGTGTGTGTCTCTCTCTGCGTGCCTCTATTTTCCTCTTAATACTCGTGGACTGCTGGCTTGTAACGTGACGACTTTTCAACGTCAATAATGTATTGAATAACAGTGTAAGAAACTGGGGGAAGCATTAACTCTTTCCCTAGCTGCAGCTGTGGTCCCGTGGCCAGGGCTGGGGAAGGTAAAAACCCAGCCCAGGGCGGGGGGGTCCCTCATCCTAAGATTGCTCCCTGCAGGGAGCCCCGCAGGGGCGAGAACAGCGGGCGCCTTGTCCTTCCCTGTCTGCGGTTAGGCCGGCTGATGAGTGCGAGGTAAGGGTTTCCTCGCAAAACGGTTGAATTAGCAACAAGTTTATCAGTGCAATCACGTGAAATGACAAGGCATTGCTTGCTTTTGAAATTTGGCACATCTCTACATCTCTGATTTTTTTTTTTTCCTGTCCTGGTGACTGAGGAGCTGCTTTTAGGACTTCCAGAAAGGACGTCCGTTCCCCACCTGGGAAGTGCCTCTGCCTCTCGTCTGTACCTACCCAGCCGGGACCACTTCCCCCATCAAACTGGTGCATGTTCCCACCCTGTCCTTGTCATCATCTCCTGCTCACCAGGACAGCGGTTCCCTCTTTGCAGTTCCTTGGTGTTGAATGTAATTTTTTCCCCGTCATGGAGACTTCCCCGCTATGGAGCCAGCCTTCCAGCAGCGCTGAGGAACGGCCGATACCAGCAAGCAGCAGTTGTTTTGTAAATTCGTAAGCACTAATGCTGAGGAAAGGGCCATTATAATCGTTAAATCTGTGCTCCTCTAATTAAGGCAGAGAATTTCAGCTTTAACACTTGCGGCAGGTACCCAGGCTGGAGGGCGGCTCTGCACAGAGCGGTGCTGAGCACCCGGTTCGTGCTGGGCTGAAGAACAGCAGTGCCAGAACAGCTGACGCAGCGTTTCTCCTGGGGCGATGAAAGTCGAGGTTCGTAGTGGTGCCCACCACGCGTGGCTCTGACAGAGACCTGCCGTGGTGGGAGCACCGTGCCGAGGCCCCGGGCTCACCCTCCTCCTCCTCCTGCCGTCCCCAGAGCCCCTCGGCACAATGGGTCCGACGTGCCCACTGACCGTGTTGCTCAGCGCTTGCTCCGCATGAGAGAACTCAGCTCAGCACAGTCCCCTTCGCCCTGCCCAAGCTGGTGCTTTCAAACGGTGGCTTTTGAAACGGGCTTATGGGTTTTGAGCTCTGCTTTAGCAAACCACACGTCTTCCCAAGCCAGCTTTTATTTGTTTGAGATTTGTAAAACACGGCCCCTGCGCTGGGGCTGCTGTTGAGAAGGGGGAGCGAGAGAGCAGCTTGGTGGGTGTTGGGCAGCCAGCCAAGGTCAACCCTGTCTGTCTGTGGCAGCTGGGGCTCCTCGCTGCTCCCTGCCACCTTCCTGTGCTCGGGGACAGGGCTCAGCATGTCCCCTTGACCCAGTGTTTTGGAGAGTGAGCCTGCTTTCCAGTTCCTCCAGCCCAGTTGCATTTCAATGTGCCCTGTAGCAGAGCGGGATGGCACAGGATGGTGGATTCGGGAGTGCGATGAGAGCAGAGAAGCTGTGCCCCCCTCCTGGCACCCCATCCCATGGCTACCTGCCCCGCTGTGGGATGGTATCGATAGTAGGAGCCTTTGTATAAACGCTGTGAAGATGTTGGAAGGTAGGTGGGGGTAGACGGGGATGCCAGCAGCAGTGCTCAGGTGGGTGATGCAAGCAGGACTCGCTCTGCAGCCTCGAGGTGCGATTTCCTCCGCTCTTCCTGGGCCCCATTTGCTGTGCTCATGAACACCGTGCTGGGGACGGCTTCCAAGTCATTTTCTATGTTGCCTGGAAAGCCCCACAGCTACCGATGTGTCCGCTGGATAACGCAACCACAACTGGTGTTATCGCTGGCGCAGCATCGTCTCTCCTCTCGCCTGCTGTTCTCAGGGAAGTTTCTAAGCCCTATAAAGACGGACGCCCCGGCTCAGGGGACTGATGTAAATCAGCGGCGCTTCTCCGGCTCTGCTTGGAGCAGCACCGATTTACGTGAGCCGGGAGCAGACGGCCTGTTCCTACGTGCTCGCTGTGTGCCCTGGCCCCATGGCATCGCCCCGCGGCATCACCCCACGCACCCCACTCGCCTGGGTGCTGCTGTGGGGAGGGGGCTGCGGGGAACGCAGCTGGGAACGGTGTCGGGAACCGGCTGAGTTTAGCTGTTTTCCAGCCAGCATGAGTTCGGTGAAGTGCTGTGGGGGACCCCCTCCTCCTGTTTGGCCTCAAGGAGAGGAGGGAATTAAAAAAAAAAAAAAAAAAGGAAAATGTTGGTTTTGTTTTGGCTGGGGAGCTGGAGCCACAAGGAATGTCGGGTAGACCACAGCTCGGGTTACCCTCTTCCAGCGCACAGCGTGACGCTTCGGCTGGGCGGCAGAAGGGGCTTCTCTCTCCTCTCCCCTCTAATACAGAGCACAAAGTAAAGCCCAGCCCTGGCCCGCAGGAGCTCTGCGGAAAGAGGGATTTCTGCTGAGAAGCGGCAGCCCGCAGGCAGGGCGGAGGCTGCTCGCTCCAGGTGGCAATCGGGGCAGAGGGCTCACTGGGAGCAGAAACCGGTACAGGTGGCACTGGGAGACCAGTGCTCTCCCCACTATCTGCTGTGACCCACTCCTCAAAATGGCCAGGACTCCGTTTTGACTTGCGGTTTTGAGGGATTTGCTTGTAGGTGAAACCTCCCAAGGAAACCAGAGCTACGGGGGGGAGCGCTCAGGCAGGAGGGAGATATTCTCCTCCAGCGGCCGCACGTGGGATCTGAACCTCCTGAAGAACGACCCTGGTGGTTCCGGGAGTGAGCTGATGGGTGCGCTTTTGGGCACCCTATGCCAGGGACCCTGACCATTGCCAGACCTTGTACTAGTCAGGACCCTTGGAGATAGCGCAGGTGGGCGCTGGCGTCACAGGGGACGGGGAATTCACCTTTGTGCGTTAACCCCCATGGTGCAGGGGACCTCACCAGACCAAACGCTCAGAGGACCGGCTCTATGTAGGGTTAGTGAAAGCTCATGTAGAGCCTCAGATATCCCATTGAGTCTTCTCTGCTGAAGAACCAGTACTTTTTCTAGAGTACTAAATGCGTACTAAATGCATTTAGTGTCCTAAATGCAAAGATGACGTGGACTGGGGCAGGGGGAGCAGCAGCTTCCCTTGGCCCCCCGAGCCCTTCGGCTGCGCGTGCTCCGCAGCGGTGCGCGCAGCCAGCGGGGCAAGGCAAGGACTGCAAGGCAGCCCCTGCCGCGCTGGGGTCTCCTGGCCCCATGTGCTGCACCCCTTGCAGATGGGTTTCTTCTCTTGCCAGGCTGAGTCTAAGCCTGGACCAAGGCGGAGGTGGGACAGGCTGGTAGGAGGCAGCGACTGCAGCGCATGGCCCCAAGCCGCTCTCCAGGCCCTGCTGCTGTTGACTTGGGTGCAGCAGGGTGCTGTCTGCCCTGGGACAGCTTTCCCTCTCCTGGGTCTCCAGGTGATGGCAGCTGGGAGCGGTTCTCCTCTGCTCAGGTTGCTGAAGAGCATCTTTCCTCTTGACCTCTCAGAAGCAGGGCTTGAATGACCGGCACGTTGGGAGCCCTGCGTGTTCGCGGTGCAGAGGCTTCAGCTGAGGGGCTCAGTGGCAGAAGGGTAGAGGAAGATTTTATAGTGAATGCTATAGACTTCTTCCATCGTGATCATCTTAATTCAGTGCAGGTCACCGACAGCATATCCCTGGGGTAGGCAGGGTTATAAGGCCATAGTAGCCGTGCCACCCAGTGCAGGAGAAGCACCAAATCCTTCTCCTGACATACAGGCACGGCGTGTGTCCATCCAGGTAGGCTGCAACGTGGAGGGGGAATCTTGTGCTGCAGGTACAGGCTTCCTCATACACAGTGCTTGGCCCTCTGGGGTGTGACACGTCAGGTGACACCAGGGACACGCTGCGGGACAGCTCTTCCAGTGTGCAGTGCGTTGCTAGAGGGGAACAGGATCTCATAGAGAGGAAAAAGACCTCATCTGCTGCTGCCCTGTTGCGGGTGAGCAGGCAGGGGGAGGCAGGAGCGCAGGCAGGATCCAGGAAGGTCTCCTGAGCTGTGGGATGTGGCACCTGCCCTGGGAATGCCCGTCCCCTCCGGCCCCTTGGATGCCACTGAGAGCTTTCGGAGAATGACAGCAGGGACCTGAAAGCCTCTTTTCAGCAATGGAGAAGCAAATTGTGTTATTCTTTGGTCTCCAAACCACCGACTTCAGAGGGGACAGCTCGAGAGGAAGGAAGGAAGACCTGAAACCGGAGCAGGAAGTTCCTGAAACATGAGACCAGCCTTCATCCCGAGTGCTGAGCCTCTCTCTCCTCTCCTAATGCTTTTGGCTGAGCACTAAGTGGTGTTAAATCTTAACTGCAAACTCTTTTGAAGTTCAGATCCTCCCTCCTGGTAATAAATCCAGCCATGGCAGTTCCCGAGCTCCTGATGCGGATCTTCTGAGTTTACCATATCCTCTCGCGTTTGGTTTTGTTGGGTCTATTCTGACTCTTCATCAGTGCAGGGACCCCACGGATCTGTTGGTGATGGGCATGTCCCCCTGCGGGGGTGGCTTAAGGTGTAAAGCAGGTTAAAAGCACAGAAGCTATGAGCTCCTGGGGGGAGCAGAGGTCCCGGGGTGCGGGTCCTGCAGGTTTTATGGGCTCCTTAGGTGCTGTGGCTGAGCACGTCCCCATGGTGGGACAAGGGGATGCAGCCTCCCGCAGCGCCGACCGTCAGAGCGCCAGACACGGGGCGGCAGCTGGAGGCGGCCGGGGAGACAGCGAGGCGGCAGGGCTTAGCGCCGGGAGCCGGGGCTCGCTGCGGCCGGGGCTCAACCTCGAGTGCCGTGCCGGGGGGCCGCGGGATGTGCTTTGGGATTTTCCCTATGGAGAGAAGAGAGATCTGGACAAAACCGTTCAGCACAACAGTTGTCTGGGTGGAGAGGGCAGCGATGAGATTTGCAGTGCCCAGGCTGGAGGAAAGGGCTCTGCGGTCACCGAGATGCCGTGCGGCAGGATGACACTGCAGGCAGCTGCCCGTCTGCCAGCACTGCTTTATGCGGCACCGGCAGAGAGGTGGCGTAAGCCGACTTGCGGCTCCGGAGCTGGCTGATGCCTCGCAGCGTTTCTTGCTGATTCAAGGGCAGGCAGGTGGGGATGACTTGACGGGGCTGGAAGTTTTGATAAAGATAGCATGGTTTCCAGCCCGGCGGATTAGGCTGGGGCTGGACATGCTCCGTGTAAGCGCTCCCAAGCATGCGCCTTTCCCAGTATTTCCCATGGCCAGAGCTACTGTTGAGTGACTGTGGAATTAAAGTATCATTTGCAATTTTCTACATTCCAGAGTGGTGTCAAGTTTTGGCGGAGGGCAGGCTCTGTGTGTGCCTGTGTGCTTTGCTTGGCCTGCAAGCCCCCGAATATCTCAGAGGCCACGCACATCACTGTCGTCCTTGCAAACTCCTGCTCGACTGAACTGACGGGGAAGCGTAGGAGAGCCAAACTGAGGGCAGGAGGGAGCCCAGCCTCCCGGCTGGTTGGCTGGACAACCAGTTGCCACCAGTCTAACTTATTTCCAAAACAAAAATTTCACCCCAGCAACATATATTAATTTTCCCAAGATTTTGAACGATGGGAAGATTGGAATCCAAATAAACCCAACTGCCCCTGGTTTTAGACATCCGTAGTCCCCCAGCATCAGGCGGGTGGTTGTCTCCAGAAAGGCTGGCCACAAAACGTAACCGAAATCCCAGTCTAAACCCAAGTTAACTCCAGCAAAAAGAAAGAAGGAAGTTGTTGTTTCGCAGCAGCCGATCCATCTGCTACCCCTTGTGGGGCCGGGGCTGGCTACAAGAAGCCAACGGTGCTGTGGCTTTGGGTGCCTGCCTCCGTCTGCGCGTCAGGGTTAAACAAATATCAGCACTGGATTTATATAGCAGTGGAGGATCTCAAAGCGGTTTGCAGGCTGTAATGAATTAAGCCTCACTATGTCACTGTGGTTGGGTTGGGATGGCATTCGCAGTCTGTTTTTCTTCTGCAGCGGAGGAAACTGAGGCATGGAAACACGAGGGGTGGGATTTGTCTGTACAAATAGAAACACGGCAGACGTACATGTCTGGGCTGGGTGTCTGGACTCCCGTCGTTAGATGATGGAGAGAAATGGGCATCACCAGAGTGTTGTTGGCTCGTGTGAATGGGCCTGTAAACCAGAGGAGAGGACTGGTGTCTTTGGACATACCCCCGTCTTGCTATGGACTGGAGCAGATGCCTCCATTGCAGACATGGAAAGGAAGATGTCAAGCCTGTGCCTGGTGATATTTTTCAAGTGACATAAAAATTCTTCAGGAGAAATGGAAGTGGAATTTGGCTCTGTCGTGAGCCCTGTGTGTGTTTTAGTTGTCTTCCTCCACAGAGGGCTTGGCTGGCCTCACCTCAGCTCTGGGCCAAGGAGCGTACTTGCTGTTATGGAAGTAAACTTGCAAAGGGATCTCTGTGGCGGCTGCTTCAGCCCATCTCTGTTTTCATATCCCACATGTCCATGATGCTCGCCTGGGCCCTTTTCCCATGTTCAGCTGTGCGGTGATCTCCTGGCAACACTTGAACTCAACAGGACACGGCCTGGAGCTTCAGCTGAAGATGTGCATGGGACCGTATTTCTGTTGGTGGAAAAGGTGCTCCTAAACCGTCTTTCATGGGAACCATGGGGTTGTGAGGATGCAAAGAAGAGATCTGAAGCAGGCAAACCCACGTGCTTGTGCTGGAGCAGCTCCCGAGGCCTCCCATACCCCGTGGGAGTCATTTGTAGATACCAAAATATAGTATTAGTTGTAGGGCTCTTGTATCCTTATGAAGAGTCAATCAAAAGCGAGATGAACTTGCTTTGAGATCATCAAAGGTTTCTGTCTGAACAAGAGGAAAGAGAAAAGTCCAGCACTGTGCGGTAGAGATGAATGTATATGGAGCAGGTGTCTCTCTCTCCTCCACTGGACCAGGGAGGCATCTCTAGAGGCCATCTGCTGATTCTTCACATGCACTGACTTCTCCTGAATGAGACAGGACACATCAGGTGTTGAGCTCCTTCCATGGCATTATGGGGCAGTAGTCAATATTCCAGCAAGGTCTCCAAGGCTGATTTGGAGATCGAGACATCCTTAATCACCATATTCCTCAGACAGACACCTCTACTATTTACTTAATCAGCTGCATGGCTTTGAAGCAACTCAGATGGTATCTCCTATGGACTGTTTACCATTGTGGTGTGGCTAGTTCTTGGGACGGATGTTGTGAAGAGTAAGTAGTTGGTTTGTATATTTGTGTATATACATATACATACACAGCAGTGCTTGGAGAAGGAAATAAAAACCAACTGGACTTTCCTCCTGGTGCTCAGATTTGGGAGGTGAGAGATGTTCTTTGGTGACGTGGTTATTCCACTAGCGTCCTCCAAGGAGATCCTTCTCATTCACGTCCTCTCCTTGGAGCATCTGTGGAGGCAGCGTCTAAGTAGCCTGCCTGCAAGGCGGAGAGGCAACCGCCCAGGTATTCTTTGAAACACTTCCCTCTGTTAAGGTGCTTGTTTTCAGAAACACTGAATAATGTAGAGGTTTTCCTCTGCAGATGCCTGCCTGCTCCGTCTGGATATTTAGAAACTCCCCTCACGCATAGCACGGTGCCTTGTCAGTCGCTGGGAATGTTTTCTTATCCCTTTGGTATGTCATTCATGGCAGGATGATGATTCATTCTGAGGACATGACTTTGGGGTAGAGCTTTGGTTATCTCCAACCCCATCCAGCCGCCCAGCTGGGGTGAGCAGCTCCGTTGTGACGCTTCCTCAGTGCATCTCATTAGAGCACCGCAAAACCGAGGTCTGACACGCCAAGCTTCCTCCGAGTGAAGCCGATGAGCTCATAACACGGTTGCCACTGGGTTTGCCCGGTGCTGAGCGCACGTTCCAGACTCTTGACTCATTTCCCAGGACTGAAGCGTGCAGTCCACTGTCTAACCCCAATTTCCCCAGCGTGCTTGAGGTTAGGAGGGGAACAATAGAAGGAAAGGACCCTCTTGGATTTCCTCTCCTGATATTTTTCTCTGCATTCATATTCATTCTTGCTGTTTCTATTTTTAAATTGTTTTCTTGTGCAATCTGTGTGGGTATGTGCTGCTATATTTAAGACTTTGCTAGTATCAGATTTTGCTTTCAAGGGCTTTCAAAACAAAAACAATAAAAATAAATCCTCTTGCAGGAGTTCACTGAGGTGGAATGGCTTCTTCCCAAGTGCTGACACGCTTTGGACTTCTCCCTGCTCCCTGTTCAAGCTTATTTCCCCCTTGCCAAGAGGCCCTTTTCCCCCACCAGCTGTCCCCGTGCCCAGCGATGAAGAGGACGCGTGGTGCGTGGTGCTCTGGGCGCGTGGCTGTGGGTGTGCAGGGATGGGCGACTGAGTGGCTTCCATTTTGCCTGTCGTGGAGGGCACGGAGGGTGCTTGCGTGGAGCAGTGCCAGAAGCATCCGTCCTTAGTCTGCTGCTCTTGCAGGACTTGTGCTCGCAGGCTCCTTGATTTTGGGAGCTCATTGGTCCCTTGGCCTGAAAATGTCTCTTGGTTTTTAACATCAAGGTTTTGGACCATCATGGCAAATCCACCTCCAGCTTCTTCCAGACACTGCTGGTTTCTGCTGGAGAAGCTGGTAGGTGCGATGAACCGCTGAACCGCACCAGCTGGCCAGCCCAAGCAGACAGAAAGCCGTTTGCAATCCCAACTGGAATTGCCCCATCAGGAGTCCCCCGGCCCACCGCTCCAGAGCTTCTGCATCGAAGCTGGGGCAGAGCCGACCTGGAGAGGTCCTGCTGATGTCCTGGCCTGCAGGAATGCACCCTCGGTGCCCAGATCCCTGGGCACAGGACGGTGGCCCCGGCTCCCCTGCAGAGCCGTGCAAGTTGCCTGGCACTGTCCGGCAGGCGTTGTGGAAGCGGCTGTGCCGTATTCTGAATTTTCCAAAGTTGGGTTACGTAGGAACTGAGGCTTCCACTGCTCTGGTCTATTTTTATTAGCCAAACTATTTAACCAGCAGAATTGTTTGCAGAAGCAAAGCACTTTGGTCCCCGAATCGTTGAGCTTCCGGTTTCCATCCGCTCTCAGTAGGACAGCGATCATGTGCTAAAGCCCAATTAATCATTAAGAAGATATTTGAGGTTTAGCAGCTGTGTTATAAGATACAGTTTTTACTGGTTTCGACCTCAGTTAAATATGTTTTTAATAGTGGATGGTATTTAATTAAACATAAAATAACAGAGGCTTATTAAATCTAGAGAGACCTTTCTTAGCGATGGATATTGAATGTTAAGTAAATACCAGTTGGTCATTAGAAGCATATTCAGTGTGGTTTCACAGCTATGTAATAGGCAGGTATCTTATTACCCATCTACCCAGTTTCAATGAATACAGTCTTAATAATCAATTGCCATTCATTTAATATGTAATAATAACTGTCCTATTAGAGCTGAATTAGATCCTTGTAGGAGAAAACGGGGGTAACCTGGTGCTCGCTGGTTTTTTGAGCGGTTTTTGTTTTGTTTCGAGTTGATGGTTCGTTGAGATTAGCTTTTTCTAGGGTTGTTGAAGATTGGATGACACTGGCTTGGATGATGGACAAGTAGGCTTCACATCGTGTTCATGTTGGGACCTGCCCGGAGCCACCACCACCCCCGCGGTCAGCCAGCGGCAGGACGCGGGGTGACGAAGGGGGGCTGCTGGCAGCGCTCGGGGCTGAGCAGGGCTACCGTCCATCCGGGCCGCAGAGGGCTGGCAGAGCTGCGCTGGAGTCTCGGCACGGCGGGGTTGATGCTTGTGGGGTGACGCCCTGAGTCACGGAGCGTCCTTTGAGCGCTTCTTGGTCTTTCTCTCAGGCAGAAATACATTACACAGGGCTGTAAGGAAGGAGATGAAGCACTGCCGCGGGGAAATGCTTTCTTCTACAGGAGGCATTAACCTGCAGAACTTGCTGCCACGCAGTATCTTCAAAGTCAATTCATTAGCTGGTGTCAAAGGAGGATGGGACTCGTTTGTGGATGATATGATCAGAAAGAGTCGCTTAGGGCACAGCAGATGTTTCTAATTCATGTTCATGTTTAAGGACAGACCAGCAGCTGACCCCATTTCCCAAGCCTTTTCTCATCTCTCTGCTCCATGAAGTCAGGTTCTGGGCCCCTGCTTCTCCAGGTTTTTATAGCCTTGTCTTGTTTATCAGCTAAGCACGTTCCAGGTTGCAAAGCGTGTAGGTTGTCAGTGAACAAGGGCCTAAGACTCTCCGTCCCAACCTTAAAAAGCAGGTTCTTGCAGCAGTTTGAGTGCAGGAGTCTTTTGGAGGTTTTTTGAGGTGAAGTACGATTTATTTTGCAAGGCCCAGCATGTAGTTGCTGTTCTCATTGGTGAGGCATTACTGTGTGGCAGGAGCTGTTCTGGGGTGGGAAATGGGGGCTGGCACACTTGGGAAGAGCAGGCAGGGCTTTCTCCTTACCAGGGAGAGATGGAGCAACCTGGCAGCTTGGCAGCTGGAGAGGAGCTGGAGGGTTTGCCCCTTGCGAAGGGGGATGGTCCCCTGCCTCGAGACAGAACTTGCTCAGGGAATTACTGTTTTCCTCCTCATCAGACTTCAAAATGCCATTTTGTACTTTTGGAGGAAGCGATAGACCAAGGCTGAATTTGGGGGTGACCAAGGCTGAATCTGGGGGCAGGGGGAAGGCATGGGCTTGTATGCGTGCAGCATGCATGGCCCAGTTGGGGCGGGAAGTACAACCAGTCCACGTCATCCGATTAAGGTGGTACGTTTAAAATGATAAATACAGAGGTGGCAGCTTTTAAACGGGAAGAAAACTGATGCTGCAAAGCGTGTTGCCCGTGCTGCAGGCAGCGAGCCTGCCTGTGATGGAGGTTTGAGGGTTTGATTTCTGGTGGGGGGCACGTCTGCGGAGGGGAAAGCTGGAGCACAGAGCATTTCTTTTCTGGGACTCTGTGGGTAGTCCTATTAGCTTTCTTACAGTAGCACTTCTTTTTTAATTTCTCAGTGCTGCTGCGTTTCATAGGCCATAACTTTTAATTTCTCCCCTTGTTAACCCGCACAGCGGTACTGACTCAGTGCTGGAACAATACATGAGGCAGTCAGGAGAAGCAGTGATTCATGCTGCCTGCTGGATGGGATGAGCCCGTCTTCTCTGCTCGCTTATTAATTTCTTCTAGTGCGTGAGTCAGGCTCTCCTCGCCCCCGGGCAGGAAAGCAGCCGTGGTGAGTTTTAAACGGGGAGGGAAGGGGGCCGCGGGGATGCTGACAGGTAGGGGCTTCTGCTGGTGGCCACCCTGCTCCCCGGGTGCTGCCAGCTCTGAGTCATTCAGTGTGTGCCGAGGGGACATCGCCGTGCCGGCACCTTTTGCATCTCCTGCCGGGTCCTGCATAGCAGCGGTCCTAGCGATCCCCTCTCTCACCGGCTCGGGAGCCTCGCTGCCTTCCCGAGGATTCCCCTGGGCACAGGGGGGAAGTTTGCAAGCTGGGCTCGCGGCCCAGCCAGCTGTATGCAGTGCGTGCTCTCCTGCTGCTCGGTCACAGGTTTGGAGGCAAAGGGAGCCGATTCGGCCAGCTTGCCCTGCACATCTCTCTTGGTGTGTGGCACAAGGCTGGGAGCCCCTTTCCGCACCCCGGACCTGTCCACCAGCCTGCAGGCGTGTCCTGACACCCATCCTCCTCTTGGCCAGCGCGTTCAGCAGCGTTACCTGCATGCTTCATCGCTTGGCAGAAGCTATGGGAGCGGTAGAACAGAACTGAGACCAAGCAGGTTCATCGCATGTGCAGCACTGGTTACAGAGTGGGCAGCCTTGTGTCCCAGCAGGATCCAGGGTCAGGCACAGCACCAGGACAGCCCCAGCACCAGGACAACCCCAATTACAGCTTTGCCAATTAACGGCAGCTACGGGCCCATGAAAGCAGCTGGGCTCCAGCTTTGCAGTAGGTAAAGCTGTGAGAGCAAAAGCTGGGGGAGCACTCAGGCCGCTGTCTTTGGCTTGGCTTTGACCAGGCAGGCAACGAAGAAGCTGCACAGCTGCCTGCAGCCTGCAGCAGGTTGCCCAGCGAGTCGCTAGAAACATCTGGGGTTGGGGAGACAGGAAAAGTCAAAGTTTCCCCAAACTTGCAGGCATAAGAGCAGTAAGAGGAATGGTGGGAGAGCAGTTTGCGAAGTCCTGGTTAGCTCTGATCTCGGAGGATGCGTGTTGAAAATAACCCCATGCCACCTGCGTTGTGCCAGGAGCCGCCACTCCGGGCATCCTGGCTGCCTTTGGGGCCATCAGAAGGATGGGGACGTTGTGGGTGCTGCGGGGATGGCTGTGGGACCAGGGTTGAGATCGATCAGCTCCCAGTCTCAGCTGGACTGTGGTGGTGCGAGTGGGCACCTCAATACACGTGCCCGGGCCAGCCTCACCGAAGGGGTCCTGAGGCTACGGGGCATTTGAACCGTGGCTCCTGAGGAGCATTGATGATGCCGACCCTGGGGGTTTGGCATCTTCCTGAGCTTTGGCAGCATTGCAAGGGGAGATGCAAGCGAAGGCATCGAGATGGGTTTCTCCCATCTGGCTGGCACCATTCTGGCAGAGAAATCTCTTCCCAAAGGACTTCCTAGAAGTTGTGCTATTTGTCCTTGATGTCGGGGTCCTGTGCAGACCCCGGGAGGATGCAGAGGTCTGTGCCGGACTCTCCCTGCCTGAAAGGAGGGCAAATCGATTCCCTTCCATGGGCGAAGAGCTGCTTGGTCACCAGGTTGTCCACGCAGCCAAGAAGTGTCCTTGTTCGGAGTCACCCTGGCTGTTGAGTCGCCCTCCCTCATCCGGAGGGTGGGTGCCGGGGCTGCCGTACCCCTGCCTGCATCTGGCTGCCAGGGTGGGCTGGGGGCACGTCAGGCAGCTTTGCATCGGAAGCCCCGGGCGAGGGGCATCACAGCCTGACCCCGCGGGAGTTCGCTCTGTCTTCCTCTCGTTTTGTTCTCTACCCTCCGCAAACAGCCCTGAGTCTACCCAGCCGCCTTGGCAGGCCTCCCCACGCGTCCTCCACCCCCGGCCAATCCAGCCAGAAAACCCTCTAATCCGAACAGGCTGGGGCAGAGCAACACCGCTGCCATCAGGACAAGTCTCTGTGTGTGGCTTCCATTTATTGCAGATTTATTTCCTCTGGGTCGCCGTCTCTGTTGTTGCCCACTCCTTGGCTCTGCTCCTTGGGAGCATCCAGCGTTTACCTTCTTGCAGAAAGGGGCTTTGGGGGACTGTAACTTCATTGTACGTGTCAATTAGGAAAACACCCTCAGGAATTTCCTTTCTGATGCTGCCTGGCTCTACAATAACCTCTGTCTCCATGTCTGCCGGCTCCCCAGAGCCCGTCCCGCCAATGCAAACCAAAAGGGAGCCGGGAGCAGGCTCAGCTCCGCAGACTCGTCGAGCTTCTGTTCCAGCTCCCTCCGAGCGCGGAGCCCCATCTAGTTTCCACTTCTCCCGCGCTTCTTGCTCCCTCTCCGGGCTCTGGAGTTTGGAGTTGTTTTGGAAACCGCTGCAACTCCGGCATGACGTCACCACGATTTTGTAGTATCTCTGTCTCCATCCTAGTTAGGCGCTTCCTGCTCTCTGGCTCTCACTCTGCCTCGCCTGGCGTGTCTACGCTCTTTCTTCTCCTCCACAATTCCCCAGGGATTTCCTTTCAACTTCTTTTTTTTTCCCTTCCTGCATCTCTTACACAGCAGCTTTTTCTTCCCTATTTCTTTTTTCTTGAATTTCCTCTTCTCTCCTCTCCCTTGGGGGCCCTTTTGCCCCCAAACTGACTTTCCCAATTCATTTTTGTAGCAGGCGGCCGTGCCCCCTCTGCTGCTGCCAGGAATCCCAAGGTGCCGGCATGCCCCCACGGGCAGGGGACGGGCAGGGGCGCGGGTGACCCCCAGCCGCAGCAGTGCCACCATGGCTGTGCGCGTGGGTGCGAGGCGGTGGCAGTCGGGCAGGGTCCGGTCTGCGGAGGGTGTTTTCTGCTGCCCCTCCGTGCCGGCAGCGGAGCTCAGGTTGCACCTTCCCTCTCCTCCCCCAGCTCCTCTTCGCCATCTCGTCTTAGCCCAGCTTTTCTTGCACAAATCTTCTGCTTTACCCTGCCAAGCCCTCTGTCCCCAAATCCCCAGCCAAGCCTCCTTGTGCTCTGCTGTCCCTGTCTTCACCCCTCCTGCCCCGGCAGCGCCCGTCCCGCTCCCCCTGCGAGCACCCACATCCCTGTGCCAGCCCAGGGCTCCCGTGCCACCCTGGGACCAGCCTGTGATAACCAGCACCGCTGGCTCCTGCCCAGGCTTGGGGAAGAGCATATGCAAGGTTTAATCATGACTCTCTAGCGAGTGTTTACTGAGCATGAACAAAATACGATTTATTTCTTTAATTTCTTCCTTCGCAACGGCTGAAACGCTGCCTGACTGCAGGCAGACCTCCCTGGGGCCTGCTGAGGCAGGGCTTGCCTTCCTCCTGCTGCCCGCGCATCCCGACCCCCGGCCAAAGCAGCAAGGTGCTGTGCTTCCCGTGGGAGCAGTCCTAGAAACTGCGCTTTTAAACAAAACATACAAACATATATATATAAGTATCTGTGTGTGTATATGTATATGACCTCCCACTGCCCTGCAGGAGCTGGGTATTGCCGTACCTGCCTGTAACGAGTGGGTAAACTGAGGCACACGATATGAGTGCCAGGAGGGTCGTGCGATCACACCGCTGTTGCGAGACAGACTATTAGTTTTCCATCCTCGGCTGTGCCTGTGGCTCGCCAGGTCACTTAATCCCCGGAGTATCTTTTTAATGTTATTTGGATTAAAATTGGTTTCGGGCGGTGACTGTCTCTTAACCTGTGAATACACGGTGCCCAGTGATGAAGCCGCAGCAAAGATCAGAGGCTTTAATACAAACTCCTGTTAAGGTTTTGGCTGTTGCTGGGGTGAAATGGGGTCTGGATGCAGCAGCCTTTTTATCTCAGTTCAGTCAGTTCTTCCTCTGGCTTTCGTCTCGTCACCCTGCACGAAGATGTATGCGCATCCTGATTTCAAAGTGACTCTCTCCGTCAGCGGGTGGTGCTTGGCGGGCACCTGTGGTCAGCGATATTTGGGTGCTTTTCCCTTGCCACAAGCTCGCGCTGGACCAGAGGCTCCTGCGTCCTCCCCGAGGTGCCTGGAGTCTGCCTGCCTCGTGTCCCTAAAATAAACGGGCAGAACAGCAGCGACGCAGGGGGTAACTCCCTGCAGCGGTGCTGCCGCTGCCTCCGAGCGGACAAGCGGTGGGTGGGCAGGACTGGGGTTACTGGCCGCCCCGCTCGGCAGCTGGTTTGTGAGGGCTTTTATGGGACTGTGGGAGCTGGGAAACACGGGACCCTGTTTAGGGCACAAACCCTTCCTCAGGTCAGAGGCTGCCGTCTTCAGAGCGGAGGGTGGTCGTGGCGAGTTTGCACCGAGCGTTAATTCGGCTGGTGCTGCTGGGCAGGGCTGGGAGTCGCAGCGGGGTTGAGGCAGGGGAAGGGGTGGTGAGTTCGTTTGCTCCTGTGGGACGGGGGGAACAAGGTAAAAAGGTCATTTATTGCTTGTGGAGTATGGAGAGGTTTGTGGGGAGAGGAGCTGTGAACTTTTATACGCTGTAAAAGCAGTTCGTATCACAAGTGTGGTTTTTGTTGTCTGCTGCAGCTATGAATTCTCAGCTTTGCCCTTTGAAGGGGGTTTCTGGGCTTTCGTGGCGATCAAGCCCGAGAGGTCAGAGGTGGAGAGAGTGCTTTGTGAGAGCCGCAGTGCTGGTGTCCCCACCGGCACCAAACATGTCCCCCACTGCCATCAGCCCCCCCTGGACTGTGCCTCTTTGGGATGCAGCTGTACCCCAGCAGTACGAGGCTTCTGCAGCCGCCAGCCGGGGCCGTACCCTGCGCTGCCCCACCCAGTGCCCCAGCACCCACATCTTGCCACAGCCAGACACACGAGTGTGCCTGCCAAATACTGTCCTGTGGGCTAGAAAAACCCACCAGTAACCATTTGGATGTAGCATTAAAGGATCACTTTATCTTCACAAACGCAGGGCTCGCACAAGCCCTGGGCTGTTCCCAACCATTACCCCGCTTCTGGGGTGGCCGCCCTGGCCCCACAGACCTGCCCTTGCTGGGAGGGAGCTGGTGGGGCTGGGGACCAGGGCCGCTGGGGTGACCCGGGGTCCCAGGGGAATACCCGTACCCTTGTTTTCTAGGGACAGGTTGAGGTCATTTTGCTGCTCTCCGCCTGCTTGTTTCAGGTGGCCACGCTGCCGGTGCGTGCGGGATGCTCTTCTCCAGGCAGGAGAAAGCAGGGGCGGATAAACCTGCCTCTGAACAGAGACATTTCCATGGAAGTTGCCTCAAGGTTTGTCTTTGCCGCTTACCCTGGGACAGCCGCGGAGGCCTGTAATTGCTGGGAGAGGCTGCGGGCGGCTGGATAGGAATCTCGGGACAGGCTGCTGCCCTCCCGGCAGGGAGAGCCTGGCCGCCCCGGGAGGGAGGGGAGAAGGACGAGGAGGAGAAGGAGAAGGAAGAAGAGGAGGAGGATAAGGAAGAAGCAGCTCTGAGCGTTACAGAGATGGTGAGTGATTTAATAACAGAATTAGGGGGGTACCAAAGAGTTTTGCTGGGAAAAAGCTAAAATGAATTCAAGGCAGCTGTTTTTTTCACATGGTTCATGAAGACATTGTGGATCTGGCTGTGATGAAGGCCAGAAGGATAGATGGGCTCAGCGAGCAGCCTGGGGGACTGCTGGCCTGTGGGGTGCGGAGGTGATCGGTGCCCAGACCCCCGCGTGTGGGAGGATGGAGGGTGCGCCGGAGGAGGGACCGCGCCGGAGGAGATGCTGCTCCAGCGGGCAGCGCGGCAGCTGGCCCTGAGCCGTCCGGGCTCCCCGCTCCGAGCAGCAGCTGCTGGGCGGGCTATTGGTTCGGCCCAATTCGTTACCCTAGTTTTGAAGGCTCCCCCATGCCCACCGATCCGGCAGGAGCCAGCGGGATGGGGTGAGCGTGAGGACACGGGCAGGAGCCGCAGGGTGGGGACCAGGGAGTAGGTGCGACAAGGAAGGCCCGTGGGCGGCGAGAGGAGGAGCGGCGGAGCCCTGCCCAGCCCTAAAAGCCCCGGCAGCTTTTAGAGATGTGCGGTTTGCACGCAGCATGTGTCACCCGCCGCCTGAGCGGCCGCTGCGTTTCGGCACAGTCCTTCCAATATGCATCACCTGCCACGGGAGGATGCCCTGCGTGAACGTAAGAGTCGCTTTTTCGCGTGCTTGTCGCCGTGCGCGGGGATGGCAGGCTTGGCCGCCCTCCCGCGCGGCAGCCCGGCTTGGCTGAAGTTTTTTTTTACTGGAGACTGGGTGGACTCAGCACATCACCCTTCTCCCTGCTCTCCACGACCGTCACCGCGCTGTCCCTCAAGTGACAGCACTCTGCCACGAAGGTCCTTACCAGGGCTCAGGCCTCTCTGGGCACTTACATCACCCCACCGCCCCAAAGGGATTCCTTAAGCTCGTTTGATTATGCATTAAGACTGGTCCACGGGTCCCGAGTGATGGAGCAGAGAGGACTGGGGGGGTTCAAAAGGGGCCAGGCAACAGCGAGGTGTACTGGGTCTGTGCTGGGCGGCGGAGGGGAGTTTGGTTTCTAGCTCTGCGGCATGGCACCTCGGCGTAGCTTATTTTGAAGATTTGCAGAAGAGGGATGCTGGAGCTGAGAGGCTCTGCAGAGCCCCGGGTTTGACATACTGCGAGAAAGCATTATATTTTTATAAAATAAGATGTGGGTATTATATCGTCTGTGTTCTTTGCAAGGATTTTCCGAGGCTGTATCATGTCATAGACATATGTTTTGCCCTTAGTTTCCTGAAGCTGGTGTTTCAGATGCAGTCGGATGCAATCTCTGTGGCAGTACGTTTGTTTGGAGCTCTGCCGTGCGGCATTTTTCCGGGTTGACGGGGTGAAGCCTCCTCTGCCTGCAGGCAGCAGCCGTGCGGCAGCGGTGCGGGGCGCCCAGGGGAGCCCGCAGTGCCCCGGGCTCTGCAGCCTCAGCCCGGGGGCCGAAGGGCTGCGGCACCAGAGGGGGCTGGGGATGCCTCCCCCTGCCTTCGCTGTCACCGTCTTGGGATTTCGTGTCACCTTACGTGGTGTTGTACCTGAGTCCTGCCTGGCTCTGAGTCTGGTCCTTGAAAATGCCATTTTCTGGAGGCCCAAAAAGGAGGAAATAAATAAAAAGGCTGTCGCCGTGACAGCTGCCGGTGATGTCACCCACCCTCTGCGCGGGTGTTGGGATTGCTGGGCTCTGCAGCAAGGCATCGGGCTGCTGCCCCATCGCCTGGGCATGCTGGTCCCCGCACCCCGGGCACGGAGGTGCTGCCCTGTCCCTGCTGCGCGTGGGGACTGTGCGAGAGTCGCAGTGTTTGAGCTGTATATTAAATTTCAAAGAAATTTGGAAGAGCTTCCAAGCACCGAAGAGTTCATCCGTTTTGGTTTCTCGGTCTCAGGCGTACCGTTACGTTGAATCCAGAAAGGGGTGGAAGGTGGATGCTCCCTCGTGCGTGCTCTTTTATTCTCTGTGCTGACAGCAGTAACGCCAATAAAACAAGTTTTTGTTTTCTGTGTTCATTTGATCTGCTGCAATAACAGCATGTGGAGCTCGTACAGCCCTGCACCTCCCCGGAGCGCTGCGTGAACATGACGTGCGTCTTCTTGCGACCAGTAAATAGCATTTGGGGAATGAAAAGAAAAACAGAAAGGTTAGTTTGTTATTCTTTGTGATATACGAAAGAGCTGTCAGCTCCATCCTGAAATCATGAATCCCCGGGTGTTCCTGCGACAGGGCGAAGGAATGCATCCTGCAGTATTTTTTCACTTGGAACAACCATTTGGCTTTTCTGGGTCTGAAAAGTTTAACTTTGGCTGAGTAACAAATTAATGCCGTCTCTTAGTCACTGTCTGGCTTGGATGGAAACACTTAGCTGACCTGCTTTATCTGTGTATCCATCCCGCTGGCTTGGACAGGTCTCGCTGCTGGCTGCCTTCCAGGGCGCTCGCTTGCGGTGCCGCTCGCCTGCCGCAGCGCCGGCGACGCGCGCGGTGCCGACCGTGCGGGGGAAGGTCAGGTGTGGTGCTGCTGGCACTCGTCGTGGTCGCAGCCTATGAGTGGAGGTGGTTTCTGGGAGGTTGTTGGGTTTTATTTTTTATTTTTTAATTATTTTCATTAGACTGGTAGAGCTGGAGAAAACAAGCAATTTCTTCTTCAGGTTTCTGATTCAGACGGGTGGCAGGGGGCTCTGCGCCCCGACACTCAGCTGGTTTAAAAACTGTGGGTTGTTCTAATAAAAGAGGAGCTCTAGCCCTCGTTCCCATCTCCTCGCCTCCCGCTGTTGGCGGGGGGGTCCACAGGACTGGTGGGAGGCATGTGGAGGTGCTGGGGCGCTCCCCGTGTCTCTGCGTGCCCATTACTTCCGAACTGGAAGGGGGACTTGGAAGGATCCCTGCTGAACGTTGTGTATCGTTTGTTTAGTTCAGGTGAGGAACTAGCTCGTTGCGTGGTTTCAA
Source organism: Calonectris borealis (assembly GCF_964195595.1). NCBI lineage: Eukaryota > Metazoa > Chordata > Aves > Procellariiformes > Procellariidae > Calonectris > Calonectris borealis. The sequence goes on along the minus strand of NC_134327.1, from coordinate 19,361,535 downwards.
ACGGGACAGCGCGTTCACTGGGGCTCGGGAGCGGGCGGTCAGACCGTGGGAGCGCGTCCTCCTTCCCCGCGTGCCGCGTGGCCGGCACCTCGCCGCAGTGCCTGACCCCGCGCCAGCCCCGCGCGCCCTCAGGGCAGAGACGGCTGTAACGGGCTCACAGCATCTGGGTTTCTGAAGATGTGTCGCATCTGCAGAAATCCATGAAAAGGGAGGATTTTATCCATTTATCCTCGGATATAATGCAGGGCAAGGGGGAGCCTGTGCGCGGGGAAGCTGGCACCTGCGTGGCTGGGTGCTGCATGCCAGCGCCCGCACCCCCCCGGGCTGGCGCCGGGACATCGCCACGTGCTTCAGGCCAAGAGGACCCTGCCTGGCTCCAGCCCTCGCACCCCTGCAGAGCTGCTCTAAACCGTCCCCGCTCCTCTGCTGCTCAGGAGAGCCCGAGCGAGATGGGCTGGAAAGCTGATCAGAGGCAAAGTTAATTTAAAAAACCCCGATGAAGAGCTGTTTTTCTAGTGCCGGCCAAGAAACGTGACACTGAACAAATAGTAGAAAATAAAACAAAAAATAAAATTCACATTGGATCTAGAAACGGCCTTTTAATTTGCAGAATCTACAATGTCTGCGTGCAGAAATCTTAATTTCAGATCCGGTCTTTCAGTGCAAATGTCACTTTAAATAGATATTCCTGTGTGCACGTTCTGGTGCCTTTTGCCATGTCGTTAATGGATTGCTCGTTCTGCGAGTACATTCTTGTCTCATTTTGTATCCCCATACATTAAATTGATAGTTTGGGGGATTATTGCTCGTTCCAAGATTACATGGGTGGAGTCCCCTTTATATGGCCATGCTGGTATGTAGTGAATTTGAATTGGCGCAGCAGAAAACTTGAAAATTTGGAACAGATAACTGTCTCCTATCTTTATATGGGAACATCAGAGTTTCTAGCTTTATTCTGGGGTTCTTGCCATTCCAAATATAATTTATTCTTTTATATAACTGTTTTCATATGATACACTCTGAAGAGTGGATAATGGTTTGGGGAGGAATATAATCATTTTTTTCCCCTCCAAGGCTGTCTTCCCAATTAATGAGATTGAGAACACGTTCCAAAAATCTATTTTTCCCCTCCGGGCTTTTTCTAATGTACTCAATTTATTCTGTAGTGTGTCTTGCGCTTCCTTTATGGAGTTTGATGCCTAAATATTTAGTGGTGGTTGGCTGGCTGGAGCCCGTGTAAATACTTTTAGCGCACTAAAGTACGGACTCCCGGCAAGCCTGGGCAGCGCGGGCAGGTCTGGCCGACCGGTCCCTTTCCGCCCGGGCAGGTGGGCTCGGGGACATGGCACGGTCCACACGTGTGCTGACCTGGACCTTGCTGCCGGCTGGGGTTGGCTTTATGGGGGAAGCTGCTTGCTTTTGGGGGGATGGAGGGGTATCCTCGTCCCCCTTCTCCTTTTTACTGTCCTGTCTGGCTGAGAAGCGGGTGGCCTGGAGTGAACCGGTGCCTCCTTCCCTCAGCCTCGGGGTGGCAAGGAAAGGATATTCCTAGAGAAGCGTGCGAAGCTCAAGGGGCTTTTTCTATCTAAAGCCTCACCTGTAACGTACATCAATAATGGTTTTGTACGTTTTTCTCTGTTTAAGCATTTTTTTGGGGTGTATACATTTCTTAAAACGCATCCAAGTAAGCAGCCCCAGGCTTTCTGCCCCGCTCTGCCCTCCGTGGCGGTTGGTGTTGCCTTCTGAAGATGCTCGTTTTCCAGCTTCCTCCGGCGGTGCCGTGGGATGCAAATTCAGCCTAAAACCCCTGACTCTGCTGAGCGGTTCCAGCGTGGGCTTCGGTGCCCCGGGGTTGTTCTCCTGCGGGCTCTTGGGGCACCTGGGCTCTCCCAGGGCACTTTGTGCTCCCCGTTCCTTCCCCCAGCACTCCTGAATCCATTTTTGTGCCCTGGGGCAGTGCCCGGTGAGAGGGGCCATCTGGCAGAGCTGCCAGCCACCGCAGGGGTGCAGACGAGGAGGATGAGGCTGAAGAGCGGGGCCGGTGTCACTGGGTTCTGCAGAGGGACGAGGGCTGCGTGGCGGCAAGGACCGGAGGAGCACGGATGCGTCTGCTCCCAAAAGCCTGTAGCGTATTAATTTCGGAGAGCCTTATAGCTCCAAAATGGGTTGGCTGATACGCTTCAAGCCCTGTTTTTAAAAGAACCGCTTTTGGTTTGAAACTAAACATGAATTTTTAGGCCTGGAGGAGTTATCTTGAGTCAGTGACGGTGGGAAAGGGGTGCTCAGCACCGACCCTTAGGTGTTACCCCGGGTGCTGAAGTCATGCCCGCTCTCTTTAAGCAGTGGTTTTGCTCTGTAAAGTGTCTGTATAAAATCACCTTCTCACTCAGTGTCTCTGCCCCCCCCGGTCACCTCTGCTCCCTTTCCTCACCAAAACTGAAGAGCGCGGCGTAGCCTCCCGCGCCGCCCAGCCCACCCAGAGCCATCAGCGCCCTGGGGACGAGCAGGCAGGAGCGGGTTTTCTGGTTGAGGGGCTTGCTACTGGCTGCCGAGGAGGAGGAGGAGGATGAAGAGGCCAACTGCAAGGAGCATCATTATTTTGCAGGGGGCCTGTTGTTCTGCAAGCGGCTCCGCTCTTCCTCCGAGGTCTCAGTTAAGAGCATATCATGGTCGTGTTTGCATCATGCCGTGGTTGACAGGCACGGAGCCGGCTGCCGGCAGCCAGGTTCCCAGGAGCGAGAATATGTATTTACATCGTTTGACTCAGACGTTGTATAACCTCGGGGAGCCACTTTCTGGGCCAAAAGAACGAGAGACCTGCTCTCTGATGGCGTTTCGAGCTCTGGTTGGATGATGTCCCGTGCTGGGGCTGGGTGTTATTTGGTCCCTTGCTGACAGCCCGGTTCATGTTCCTGCAGGTCTTTGTGTGCGGAGGTTATTAATAGCTCATCGGTGGGTGGGTGACCGGCCAGGTTGGCCGGATCCCTGCTCCGGCCGGATCCTCTCCCCTTCCCAGGTGTGTTACCAAAGGAGTGATTTGATGGCAGAGGGCCCTTCCCGAGGGTGCTGCACTGCGGTGGCCCTGGTCCTGCTCACTGCAGCAAAGGCATCGCTGCCTGCGTGCTGCCTGGGCAGGGGTCTGCGGTGCCCGGGCTCCCCCGCGGGACAGCAAACCTCAGGCAGTTGGGGGGGGGAGACCCTGCTGTGGGGACCCTCACGCTGTGGTCCACTTGCATCTGGTGGCTTGTCCCTACCGAGGGGACAAGGCTGCCAGAGAGGAGGGGGATGTACCCACGCATCTCGATTTTTCAGACTGAGTGGAGGGGTACCCCCCTCCCAGTGCTCACGCCCAGTACCGGGGGGGCAGATGAAGGCAGAGGGGGAAAACAAGGGCGGTGCGGAGGTCTGTCCAAGGAGAGGTGGGATGGCTGGTCGGACAGCAGCCAGGCTTCCGATGGGACCAGCCATGCCCAGCCTGCTCCGGTGGGGCAGGGTGAAGGGTGGCTGGGGTGGTGGGCGGCAAGCCCGCTCCCTGCCAAGGTGCTCCCGGGGGGTCAGGGCCTTTGGACACCACCTGAAGTCCTCTCCTGGGGACCCTCATCCTCGTGGTGCCCACCGGTCCCCCAGGATGCCTCAGAGGAATGGTCTTTCCCGGCCCGAGCTGCAGCCCTGGGTCCTCCGCATCCCGGGAGGCTGCAGCTGATTGAGCGGCGCGTGCAACAGGGAGGGCGCCCGCTCGTTTGCTCCCCGCACTATAATTAGCCGGGTTGGCGGGCAGAGCTGCTGTCAGGCTGCCTGACACCCAGCCCGGCTGCGGGGCTGGCAATGCAGCATGTCAAGTACATGCTGGAGGACAGGCTGTAATTAACTGCAGGCCCTTGGAGCTGAGAGCTGACTACTCGGCTTCCAGCCTTTTTTCTTGCCCTTTTTTTTTCCTTTCAGTGATGAAATACATAACTTCACCTATAAACCAGTATAAACATGTAGGAGCTGCTATGCCCAAAGATTAAAAAAAATCAAAAATGTTTGAAAATACCAGGCAGTGCATGAACGCAACGTTAAGATCAGGCAGCTGACACCCCCTTAAATGAGGCAAAATAAAAAGCCCCAGGTTCTAGCGGCAGCACAAACTCAGCCGCGCTGCACCCCCTGCGCGTGCCGTGCTCAGGCTATAGCTTAACGCTATAAATAGCAGCGTACTCAGCTACACATCTCGGCCCTGATTCTGCAAACACTTAAGCCCAAGCACAGCTCTTTCTCGACGTGCTTAAAGTTGCAGTAATAGTTTGCAGGCTGTAATCAAGAAAGAGAAATAAAAATAAGGTAGAAAATAGCACATGTGCAGCACGGTGTTGGTACCGGCTATCGATGAGTATACAGCCTGGGTGTCTGCTGCTCCTCCCTTGCAGCTCCTGCACCCTTACCTGCCTAATTAAGGATTTTGATTAATGAAAACACGGAGGGAAGGTGCCCACGCCTGTGCGTGCGTGTCACCCTGGATGTTGTTGTTGAGCTGGCGGAGTTTACAAGCCCCGGTGGTTTTGCCAGCAATTTGACAAGTTCTTTCATCCAGAGAAGCTTCGATGAGCAGCAAGTGCACGGCTCGGGCTGTGCCAGCCCTCAGCACGGCTCGGGGAGGTCCTTCCAGAAAGAGAAACTTTTTAATAAAGAGGCTGTGCGTGCATGCATGTGTGTATATGCATAAATTAATTTTTACAGGCATGTAGCAGTACAATAGAAGTCGAGAAAAAAAGTTTCCTGGATGAGCTCTCGGTAAAGAAATGCTTTGAAGTTCGGATCTGCCTTAGCGTGGTGTGAGCTGCAAGGGGTTTGCGGGTGAGCAGCCCCTGTTGGCACGGGGAGCGTGGCCTGGGAAGAGGCTTGGCTGGGGATGGATGAAGGCTGAGAGGGGGTGGGAAGGCAAGGGGAATGAAAGATGAGTGCAAATGGACTTGTTGATTGGCGGGTGTTGGCAGATGCTCATTAGCAGACTTGCTTTTCCTCCTGGTAGGAAGGCAGGCTCAGGGATGGAGCCTGTCCTCGTTACCCCGCCTGATGAGGAACGCAAAGTCGCTTGTGAGGGTTCGTGCTGCGGCCAACCCAGTTGCGTGCGTTTAGGTGCCGAGTAGAAGGAGACCGAGGGAGGAGGGGGGTCACTGGGCGCTGCTGGGCGGCAGGGCTGGCGGGTGCCAGGGCTGTGCCGGCGCGGCTCGCGGCACTGGGGCTTGGCTCCGTTCCTCCTCGGTCCGACACGCACGCGTGCACAGATCTCTGCTCCTCTGTGCAACGCACCTGCAAGGGTGCGCTCTGAGGAGGAAGAGGAGGAGGAGGAAGCAGAATTTAATGATGTTGGGGAGTTTGGCACGGCTCTGGCTTGGCCTGGCCCTTGTGAAGGGCCAGGTGAGCTGCTGAGACATGCTCTGGAGCGAGGGGTCGGTAATGGGGCTGCTCTCCAGGGGAACCCATCTCATCGCTTTCCTGGGGGCCAGATATAGGTTGGGTGAAAGATGAAGCCCGTTTTCCAGAGAACCAGGTTGATGTTTGCATTTCAGCCCCTGGGAAAACACCAAGGTCTCCCCTCCTGGGTCCTGGACACGGGGGTGGATGTGCAACCAGAGAAGAGCATTTGGCCTCTGGTAAGATGAGACGCTGGAGCGTGGGTGTCCACCTGCTCGGAAGAGGCCGTCCTGGCGTGGCGAGGTGGTGGGTTCACGTTGGTGTCCGAGCACGGCCGTGGTGTCAGGATGCGCCGGCCAGGGGAGCCGGTGAAACACAGGACCTCTTCCTGGCTGGGTTCGTGGCACCTCTGGTGGGGAGAGCTGCCTGGAGGACACCACGAGCTCCTCCAGCTCCCAGGTGTGGGTTGATCTGCTCTGCTGGGGGATGGCTGCAGGGCTTTGTTTCTGTTCCCTGGATTGCCTTGGAGTACCTCGCGTGCATAGCCGTGTTTCCCTTCTTCCCCCAAAATGGTCCAAAACCACTTTTCTTTACTTTTTGGCACATTTTTCACCTTCCATTGGACTCAAAGCCCAACTTGGATGCGCGTCAGTGCCCTGTGAGCGTGCACGGGGTCAGCACTGTTTGCAGGCGAGCGCGATAGCTGGTTCAGACTCCCGCTCCAGAGCTGGGCTGGGATGAGCTAGCCGCTGAAGAATGAACATGTTAGAGCCATTGGCATCCTCCCCTGGCTGGGTCGGGTCTGTGGGGAATCGCCCGCCCCCTCCTCGGAGCCTTTCTAGCTGAGGGAGGAGGAGGCAGGATCGGGACGGTGAGAGGCTGGGGCTGGCACTTGCAGAAACGCTGGCGGCTCATGCACCCCCCATGGTCCACTGGTGCTTCGGCTCTGCCGAAATGCCATCCTCTGAGAGACCAAGGCCCTTTTCTGATTCCGAACGGCACACGTCTTCCTTCCTCCCTCGAGCCAGCCCCTTCCGTCTCTCCATCCGGGCAGGCAGCGCTGCTGCCCCGGCCTGACCCTTCCCCTGCCACCAGATTTTGTTCTGCCATGTGACCCACCCTTTCTTAATCACCCCTGTTCTCCGTTCCTTAATCACCCCCGTGCTCCGGCGCTCAGGGGAGGACCCTCTCTGCAGCAAGGCTTGCCTTTGGAGGTGCAAAGCTGCGCCCAGCCGGGCGGCCCAGAGCTCCCTCCCGGGCGTGAGCTGGTTTGCAGCACTGCCACATCGAAGCGGGATTTATCTCTGTGATTTTCAGCTGAGCAATCTGGTTCATCCAGCCTGAAATTCAGGTTTTAGGACTGAGGGTTCACCTGACCTCAAATTTGGGTTTTTGGGAGACTCAGGGCTGTATTAGCCCGGGGCCCTGGCAGTGCCGGGGCAGGGCTGTTTTGAGGGGTGCGGTGCTGGGGGCTGGTCACGACGGCAGGTGGGATGGGTGCCAGAGCCGTCCGCAGGCACCCATCGGATGGGTGTCCGCAGGGGAGGAGGCAGCACTCCCACAGCCCTTCGGTGTCTGGCCAAGCCCGTGCCAGAGGCCGGGGGGTGGAGGGGCATGGGAGTGCATGGGGTGCTCCGGGTGGGTCGGCCCTTGCTCGGAGGGATGCTGCTAGCTGGGGCAGGGAGGTGATACCTCCTCCTCCTCCTTCCAAACAACCCTTTCGCATCCCAGGCTCTGAATTTTATTCCCCTTCCGACAGTTCGGCATCACCTCCCGATTACTCATAAATGCAGCATGTTGCAGAACGCAGAGCTTGACAAACGGCTGCGCCTGAAAGCACGAACAGCCAGGATCCATGGGCGAGAAGCCGGGATGGGGGGGTACGGACTGTGCAGCCTCGGTCCCCCCACCCTGTCCTGCCCTGGGGGCCAAGCGCCTGCTGCCCGTGCCCACATCCCCCTGGCATCTGCCCAGCCCGGCTCGGGGACCCGGCTCAGGGATGCTGCGGCTGCTGGGGCAGGCGCGGAGGTCCCAGCAGTGACCAGGCGTGGATGGTAGGTTTGCAGCCTGGACTGTTATCGGCATTGGCCCACAAGTTTGTTTTGCAGAATCCTCTTCTAGCGTGGAAAAATAACTCATCCCTTGGTTTTTATCTCTTTTGTTTGTGTGGGCATTGATTACGATGGGAGTTACTGAGCCAGATTTTATTGGAATGACTTAGAAAGCTGCCACCTGCAAGCAGCCTCTTGTCTTTGGGAATTATTTTGGTGTAGTTTCTAAATAATTGCATGAAGCTTCTTCAGCCTTTCTAATAACTTCGTTCTCCAAGGGACACTGCCCAGAAAAAGATGAGCTGAGATTACGCTTGGCAACATTTACAAGAGGAAAAAGTACAACAGGATTCATGTCTGCTGGCGTGAATAAATAAATAATACAATACCTCTGCCTTAGCCCCTCCATGAGCATCCTTGTTTCCAACCCCGTTTCTGTTATCTCCCCAGCTTGGCTGAATTTTGGAATTCAGAGCGGTCCTTTAAATCGATCTCATCTTTTCAGCCTCCAGCATGTTGTGCTAATTCTTATCAGGGACCAGCAAGGCTGGCTCTGGAGATGAGCTGTCCTAGGGAAGCCTGCCTGGTAGCTTACATACGTTGTGTAACTTGGGCTTGTTAAATATATGATTTAAATAACTTGCAAAATAGTTTACTTAGTGCCTGAAATGTGAAATTAAGAGAATAATTTCATGTTGGCTCAGGTTCTCATAGGTTTGCAAAGGCTTGCAAAAATTGTGGGTCATGTTTTAAATAAAGAGATAAGCCCACAAATGTCTTTGACGTTTTGTACAAAATCCAGCATTCAAAAGGAGCTTGTTTTGCAGTGCCGAAGGCAGCCGTTGTGCGTACGGCCGTGTGATCGCCCTGCCCTGGTAAGGAGGGCTGGGAAGGGCAGCGCCGGGAACGCCAGCGGGAAGACGAGAGGAGCCGGGTGCCTGGGCTGCGCTCAGGTCCACTGGTTTTGATGGCACTGGGCAAGCCTTAGCGATGGCCCAGGTGCAGCTGGGTGTTGCTCTACTCGTTTGGGAGGCTGCATTTTTACACCCCTGCAAAGGTGCTTTTTAAGAACCTGGGCATGGGTCCTTATGGCAATTCCTTTAGGGCAAATAAAACTACTTCGGGCTCTCAGTTTGTCTGGTTTTAGTGTAAAAGCACCAGGAAAGTTGGTGTCCCGTTGCCTTCCTTTTTCCCTCGTAGCATTTCTAAGGTGTTTCCTGTGACGTTGCACTTTCAACGTTGACGTTGCGCCTTTCTGCGAGAGCAGAAGGGCTCTGAGCATCGCACGGAGAGGTCCTTTAATCAAAATTAGGGCAGTGCCAGCCTGGCTCAGGTGTTCATATATGGGGAGGGGCAGAGGATAGCAGTGGTAATGACCTTGAGACAGCACTTTCTTAATCGTATTGGCAGGCAGTCCCCATTTCTTGGCAGGCTGCATCCTGGCACCCAGGAGCTGTGGGCTTGGCGTCAGCGTCCCCTTCTGCTGCTGCCTCTGCTCGGGCGGTTGTTTCCTCTGCAGAGGAAAGAGATTAAAGACGGTGCCCAGCCGCATCCAAAAGGGCAGGCGCTCGGAAGGCACGCGCCCGGGGGGAGGGGGTGTTGGGGGCACTGCCAGGCTCTGAGGGACGTCATCGGGGACAGCATCCTGATGACCCACCTTCCTCTCCCGGCCCTGCCGGCAGCAGGAGCGTGAACGCCAGAGGGATGGAGGGTGTAGCCTGGCAGCTTTTTGGTAGCTGCCTTGCCCAGCGCCATGTGCCAGGGCGATGGGGGCTGCTCCTGCCCCTCCAGATGCCCCCACGCTGCCGGTCCCCACAGTCGCTCGCCTCCGTCTCTCAGGAGGAAAGGGTGGAGATGGGTACAAGCCTCGCTTAAGTATTTGTTTTAAGAATACACGCCGATAAAAATGAGTCTCTGCATTATTTCATTAAGGGATTTAAAATGTGCTTCCTAAACCCTGAGTCATCAATGAAGTGAGCAAGCAAGAAGCAGCGCAGCGGGTCCCGCTGGAGGGTGACTCACGCTGCGGGGGGGCTTGGGGCTGGCAGGGGACTCTTTGAACTGGGGGATGCTCCACTCCCTCCCCCCTCCAGGGATGGCCAGGGTCTCCCCAGCATCCTGAGCAGCAGCAGGAGGCCTCTGGGGCTCCCAGCTTTATTTTGGGAGCTGAGCCATCACGCTGCAGCCGTGCCTCTCTGGAGACCCCAGCTCTGCCTTGTTGCACAGGAGCCACCGGCAGACAACTCTCCTGGAAGCCCGTAGATCAACCAACAGCAGTGCATACATGCAGGCTGGCATTCGATTTTTTGCTGTGTACCTGCATAGATAAAAGCCTCCAGATCCCATATCAGTTCAGGAAGAATTGATCTTTCCTCCCAGAAGGCAGGGGAAAATGCCAGATCACCTTTTGCTCCTTTTTGGGAGCTCTCTGCCCCTTTCAGTCCCCAGGCACAGGCAGGAGAAGAAAAGCTGGCCCCAGCTCCCTGTAAGGCCAGAACTATCCACCCCGCGCCAGTCAATGGTTTATCTAGTCGGCTTTTTCAAAGCCCTTAGAAACGCTGTTCTATCCCTCCCACTGGAGTTCATTCAAACTCTGTTCAAGCTCAGTGCCAGGATGTTTTTCCTAAGATCCAGGCTGCGTGTTCCCTTTACCCGGCTCTGCTTCCTTATGTCCCGTCCTTCCCTTGATCACTTTTCCATAATTTTTCCCTCCTGCGGATGCCGGCTGAGACTGTGGTACCGGGAGAGATGCTTCGGCTGCTGCCCCTTCACGCACCGCGCTACAGCGGGCAGCACGCACGCTCGGTCCTGTCCGCAGCCTCCCATCACCGATTCCCTAAGTGCTTTCTAATTAATACCTTTAAGCTGTCGGTGAAAGCCAGCTCCCCTGCTTGGGGGGATCTTCCAAGTGCTGCCCTGAGCTCTCTGAGAGCCCCCAGCCAGTCGTGCCAGGATGGTGTCATGCCCCTGCACTTGGCAAACGCCTTGGGCATTTTTTTTTTAATACAGCTTCGTCTTACAGCGAACTGCTGCACAAAGTCAGGCCAGCCCCAAGGTGCCCTGTGGCCTCTGAGGGCATTGCTGCCTTCTCGCCTCCTTCCTCCTGCTGATGGCTCTGCGCCGCTTTACTTGCAGTTTTCAAAGCGGTGTGTCGTTTGGTTTATCCTCTACCTGGTTTATTAACCTCCTCGGCGGACGGTCCCTGTCCGTGGCTCCTGTTGTGACACCACATGTGCCTGCGCTCACTTCTCCTTCCGCTTTTTCATGAAGGTCTTGCTCAGAGGTGGCCAAAAACATGTCCTTGCCTTGGGTCTTGCTGCTGGCCCTGACCACCTTCTCCTGCCCAGGCGTCACCTCCGCCAGCCTCCAGCAAGCTCTCCTCCGATCGCTGGTGATTTTTGTGGCCAAGTGCTTTCCAGCCGCTCTCTGGGCGCCCTCTGGATCCACGGCCACCTTGGTTGTGTGTGTGCTCGGGAAAACGAAATGCAACCTGGTGGGACTGACCTGGGTAACTTCATCTGACTGCTGGACGTGGTCCCTTTCTCTTCTGGGAAGAGAGTAAGGAGGCAAAGGGCAGTATGGGGAAACTGAGGCATGAAGAGGGAAGAAATGGCTCAAGGTCAGACCTTGGGGTGGTGGAAGAGCCAGGAGCCAATCCACAGCTCCTGGCCTTGCTCCAGGCCTGATTGCTTGGACAAGTTGCTGAAATTCTGCTTTTCCTCCTCATTTGCTATTTTCTTAATAAACTTTAAAATCAGCTATTTTGGCTAATCATTGCTGCAATCACTCCCTTTGTTATGGGTGGTTTTTTTTCCTCTCTGCAAAGTTAGTGCCTCATTGTTTTAGTCCAGATATCTAAAACCTTCTCAGTTTTCTGTGACTCCTAAAAAATAATTGCTTGATAAGCCCTTCTCTTAGCGTGCTGGTTTAGCTCGTCCTGCCAGCAGCCTGTGGACCGCAGGGGCTCGTGAGCCGTGGAGCGCGTGGAGGGCCGGGCAGGCTGCCGCGGCCGTGGTGCTGCTCACCTGCAGCCGTGGCACGGCGCTGGCACAGAGCACGCGCCTTCGCTGAAGCTTTCCATCTCCTTGTCTGTAAGAGCTGAAGTTGCGAGGTGATCTTTTCTTTTCCCCAAGTTTCCACGTGATTTTCACTCATTAGGGATTGATTTCAGAGACCTGCACCTCTACCCTAGCGAGAGATGAGGCGAGGTTAATGCTCCTGATACCCGTGACTGTGTGAAGGGGCTACTGCAGATTTTGCCATCGCCTGTGCTGGGAATATTGATGATAGTGATAGTCCCCCCAGCATTTTAGAAAGGTAGAAGAGAGTCGGCATTGTTTCCTGCTGTTATCAGTGCTCTAGAAAGGTCCAGTACTGCTCCAGTACTGTCTGGAGCTGGCTGCGGGGTTGATGAGAGCTTTTTCCCTCGGACGTTAGCTGCAGCTGGGTGGGGGGTCTGACTGCACGGGATGGAGATTTTCCATGTGTTGTTTCAGTGGTGTTGAGAAAGCTGTTTACAAGTGGTTTCTCCTTAAATATCAAGAGTTCTCCGTGATCCCTGCTAGCACAGATATCAGATGGAGCTGAATTTGTCGTGGCTCATCACCCTCATTGCAGCTGATCCATAGTTTGGCAACTGGCACCCTGCGTTTTAGGTGTCAAGTTTAAAGAAGTAAGGAAATATCTCATGGGAATGCTGTGCCTGGGGGAGTGGAGTTGTTCCCGGATGTGCTGTGGGTTTGGAGGACAGGTCCCATCACCCAGGGCATTCGCTCTGTGCAGTTACTGCTGTGCTCGTTTCTCTGCTGCTTCAGGAATGCACAGAGTAGTTGAGGAGATCACTCAGTCCAACCCCTTGCTCAAGGCAGGGTCACCTACACCTGGTTGTCCTGGATGCCCAGGACCATGTCCATGTGGTTTTGAATGTCTCCAAGACTGGAGACTCCACCAGATCTCTGGGCAGCCTGTGCAAGCATTTGACCATCCCGTTCTGGTGTCTGGCCATCAATGCCGTGGGGCTTTGCTGTGGCTTCTATCGTGTCAGAGGCGGGGAAGCAGCGGGGAGAGCCAAAGGGTGCCGCTGCCTCTGCCTGGGGGGGATTGCTCAGAGCCCATCAAGCTTTTGCACGCTGACACAGCCTTCGGCACCTGGGCAGATGAGATCTTCCCTCCCCAAAGGGCTGCTCCTCGTGCACTCCAAGCTCTACCCCAAGCTGGAGCTCAGATGTGTCCCCTGGCCCCATGGGCACATGAGACGTGCAAGAGGGTGGCATGCATCCAGCTCCGCGTACCCGGCGCTGCAGGTTTGGTTGCAGCCTCCCTGCACTGGTGTCCGACCATCACCTCTGTGCTGGGGAGAGGGTCAGCCCATCTTGATGGCTTGGCCAGAGCTCCATTTTGGGGGGATGTTTTGATGACAGTGGATCCCTGCCTGCTTAAAAGCTGGGGCCCTCCTCTCTCCGCTTGCTTTTCAGTCCCAGAGTGGGAGCACCCGGCAGCTTTGGCTGGCGAGGGGAGCGCCGGGAGAGCTCCTGTGCCCCTGATTAGCATTCGGCCCTGCTGCTCCCGCTGCTTTGGCGTTGGCGCTCGCCATTGCCTGGCAACCACGGAGCAAAACTACAACAGCAGCCCCAGAGCCCGAGCGTGCTTCCTGCGAACGTGCACGCATGCTGGCACACGCCTGCTGCCCGCGCGGGGACAGGGACGGGGTGGGTGGCGGGGCCACCCCGCACTGCTGCTCACTGTCCCCGATCCCGGCAAGGCGCAAGGGTGAGGACCATCCCGGAGAGGAGGAGGAGGAGGAGAGGGCTCCAGCGGTGCGACGGCTTTGCTGATGCCCAGGTTTGGTGGGTCAGTCTGTCTGTCTGCCCCGGCGCCGCCCGCCGTAAGCACCCCGCTGTGTCCGGCACAGCCTGCCCCTGTGCGTCCCTTGGGTGGTGGGGGCTCTTCCGCACTCAGCAAGGATGTGCCATGAACTGGGGCCTCGGAACGGGGTAGGGGGCCAGCCTCCGCCACGGGTGCCTCCAGGACAAGGCATGCTGGGGGAGAGACTTGGGCGTATGTGGGTGTATATGGCCCCATCGGACAGCAGGGCAAGGCACAGCAGTGCATGCGTGCTCTCTGTGCGTGTCACGCACGCGTCCTGCCTTGCACCCAAAGTGGGGTCTGCGGGATGCCCATCACCCCCGGGCTCCCCACGGGGAGGCTCAGCCTGGCTGGGGGCTCCCAGGGGACCCTGGTGCTCCGGCAGCCCGCGTTGGCGTGCTGTCAGACTTTTACTAGACCGTGCTGTTGGTCGAGTTGGTGGCGCTCGGGAAAGTGCTGATACATGGGAACCTGAGTGGGCATCGGGCTGTCTCTGCTTCCCAGGCTTGCACGTGCTTGGCGTCTGACGTCATTTTTCTCAGCAGAAGAATTTCGTGGTCCTGCCCTGGGGAGTGGCTATGGGCCTCGGGCGCAGTCCCCTGCCCTGCCTGAGGCTCACTGCAGGCAATGGTGGCTCGGTCTCGCTGCCAGCCCTGCACCTCGTCCTCTTTGCAGCTGGATAGGCTCAAGAGGGCATGAGTCCCCTCCTGACACAAGGTGCCACGCTTCTGCCGGTGATGGGAGACACAGACGTGCCTGAATACTTTGGGTTCAGACCTAACGCATCCCCATACCTCTGCTTTGACTCTTTATTTTTACATCCTTGGCTGCTGTGGGCTCTGGCTATGGCACGTTTGGTGGCTGGAGGTCCTGAGCTGCCTGCCATGTCCAGCCAACCCACACATACCCACCGGGCAGCAAAAAGCATAGGCGCGTGCCTTTTCCTGCTCACCACGCATCTTCATCAATGATACTTGCTTGGCAAAGGATTAAAGAAATACATCTGTCTTTTGTGTCTTGCAGAGCCTGGGGTCAGCGGATAAGAAGGACTTTTACCAGCCAAAGTAAGTGCCAGTAGCCGTGGTGAGTAATTGCATGGAAATTCCCGGTTGGTCCAGATTACCGAGCAGCTCTGTGGCTTGCTAAGATTAGACATTTGGATGTACAAGAATAGCTGCTGCAATTACACAAGTGAGCATAACAGTGGAAGGGATGTCAATCATTTTGGCTTCAGGGCATATGCAAATCATTAAATCAGGTCAGAAGGAATCACGACAGCTTGGCTGAGCCTGAGGGACAGAGCCGGGACCTGGCGGCCGGGGAGCGGGGGATGCAGGGGTGACCTTTCCCACCTCTGGCTCCCTCTGCTCTGCATTTGCACAACTGAGCTGCTTTGGAGAATTGAAGGGTTTCATTCTGTGTCACAACGGGCTGATCTTGAAGCATGTCTTCTGCAGCCCATGCTTTGACGTTGATGCCTGTCGTCTTCCATCCATTGTGTTTTGTAAAGCACGGTGAGCCGCAGGGGTAAGAGGAAAGGAAGAGGCTCTCTGGAGCCACCATATTCGTGAACACAAACAAAGGATCTGCAAATCACCCCACTAACATAAGCAGTTGGTTACTTAGCGCGTGCCCTTGGCCATGGCTCTGAGCTGGCTGTGACAGTCCATAAGCGAGCAAGAGTGGAGCACTTATAGCTGTCAACCTCTGAGACCAGTATTAAAACACAAGCAGAGCTTGCACTCGCAGGCCAGTTATGTTGTTGCACCCAGCATTTGCAGAGCCTCGCCGTAGCGTGGCACCTTCGAGGCAAGAAGGTTGTCTCTTTGCTGGAAGGATGTGTCTGATACCGTCATTATTTGACTAAGGGCAAACTCTATTAAAAGCCGTGCTGACCACCAAGCAGCTGTGCATCGTGCTGCTGAGCACATTGCATGTGGGACCTTGTGTTGCTCCTGCTCTGTTTGGGGAAGTGAACATCTTTATGTTATTACCTTTTTTCTTCTGAAAAAAACGCCATAGGTGGTTTTGACATTGTGGAACAGTGCTCTGATGTGCAGGATTGTCAGAGGAGCATGGTTTTGGAGAATTCAGAAGGAATTGGGTTGAGAAAACCTTTTCTCCTCACAAACTCACTGTACTTCTGCTCTTGCTCTTTCTTTGCTGCTTTCCAAAACGTTCCTGCAGAGCTGCTTCCCAGCTCCTCTGTCCACTCACCCCAAGGCAGTGCTGATCATAGGCTTTCCAAGACTGTTGGCGGCTAAAGACGACTGAAAATACACCCAGAGCCATTCCTCAGGCTATTTAATCCCACATGGCTCTCTGGGAGATCAGAGGGATATCCCAGGAGGTTATGGAGTCATCGTGGACGCAATGACAAAATGAACACATATTTGGCAAAGACTTACAACCGTGCTTTTGTGACCTCTACTAACAGTCATCCAAGATTTCGGTGCTTCTTACCGCAGCGCTGTGGTGTGCTTACATGGTGTGTGTTTTGACAAGCAGGCTTAAAAAAGATTGAAGCATCTCTAGTGTCCCTATTCCAGCTGAAGTTTTTGCGTCGCTTAAAGTAAGAGATTTGGAGGAAATATGTGAAGAGCTCTTACTCTTCAGTTTTCCTGCGCGGTGGTTTTGGTGGTAGGTAGCAACAATTATAGAGCAGCTTTTATAGCTCATCTCATCAGAGAAACGAGGTTCCCATCTCACTGAGAGTGCAGAGCTGTTGCGTCGGTGGTGGGTGGTGGTGCAGAAGGTCTCATAGATACAGGGTGTCTTGTCAGTGCTGCCTTGTTCCTCTGTGCCATGAGGCTACGAGACTGCCATGGTTTGGCCAAGCAGGTTGTGATATCAGCTGTGACTTGGCTAATCATAATTTTATGACTTCAGTTTATGCCCATCCTATTTACATTCCTCAGTGGCTGTTTTGGGGTTGCAACCAGTAGAGTTTGTGGCCGCGATGTTGCCTGCTACCACTGTCCCCGTCCGATTTGGCTTTTTGATCCAGCGGCTGCTGTTGCTGTTGCAGACAGACCTGCTCTCGCTGCTGCAGCCCGTCTGCAAGGCTGGGCCAGACGCCTTCGGGTGGCTGTCAGCCTCTGGCAGGACTGGACATGGTCTTCCTCAGCAGAGAAAGGTCCCCAGCAGCTGCCGGAGGTCTGGTGGACCTGCCGAGGGCTCGGGAGAGGTCAGCTCTTCTGCAGCAGCTCTGCAGACGTGTTCCCCAAGCCCTGGGCAAGGTGACGGCGAGCAGCCAGGGCCCGGGAAGCAGCTGGTTCCCAGAGCTGAGCCGAGCCATGGTGGTCCATGAACACATCTGTGTGGCGAGGCTGGTGATCTGAGAGAAGTCTGGCAGCGGATGGCCGGCCCTCCAGCCCCCACACGCCAGAGCAAACGTGACTGTGCCTCTGCTTTTCCTTTTCTGCGCTTCAGAGCAGTTCGCCCTGCTGACCAAAGCCCCTGCACTGCGGGAGCAGGGCCAGAGCATCCCTGCTCTCGGGTCAGTGGTTTTGGGCTCTCACAGCAGATGTAGGATATAGAAAAAGAAAAAGGACACAGACACCAGAAATCTGAGCAGTGGGTTTTATCACCGCTTGTCCTGGGGGTGAATCTTGCTCCCTTCCTGTCATGTTCAGAAGCTTTCTCTGATCAGGTGTCCTCCTCTTCCCTGGACACCAGGTTTCCTTGTGTCACCCTGAGTGACGCCTTTCCTTCCTTTGTTGCCTCTTCCCTTCAGAAATGGAAATGGTGTCATTATGTTCCCTCACCCCAGAGTTACCATTGGTCTATCTCAGCCAGCAGTAGGGTGTTTCCTAAGCGCCTGGAATAGTCCAGTGCTCATCAAGGGTATGGAGAGGTGTCTGCCTTCACCCACCAGCCTTTGATGGCCTTTACACTGGCTCTTCCCCTCTGCTCAGTCCATCCAAGAGGTTTTAAGGTACAGATCTCCTGCTGGGTTGCCCCAAATGTAATGTGGCAAGCACCCAGGAAAGTGTAGTGAAGATGGACTTCCACTGCGGGAAGGCAGATGTGCCCAGGATGGAGCCACCACAGCTGAAATGATGTTGCTGCCCTCTCTGGGGGAGGCACTTTTACTTCCAAGGGTTTCAGTGAGGGTACTTATGGATGGATGTTCCTACAGGAGTTGGCCCGTGTCAGGGCTTGTGACTCCTGGCTTTTTGTGTGTCTGGGAGGTTACGTTCCCTCTTTCCACATTAAATGCAAGGATGCTGCTTGGGTCAAGAAGGCTGAAGTGTTAATCTTAAAAAAAATGGCATCACCTGAGAACTGGATGGGCTAGAGACCACCTTATGAAGAACAGGCACGCAAAGAGCTCCCGTAGCTGAAATTCCTGGGAGAGGAGCCTGGCGTATGGGGAATGGCCACGAGTCCAGCAGTTAGCCAGTATCTGCACAGGTCTCTCCACCTACGCTGGCTGCTCCAGCCATCCTGGATGCCTTCCTCGTGCTGTGTTTCCAAAGCAGGTTGTTCAGTTGTCAGAATGATATATCCTGGCCTAATAATTCTCATCTGATGTATTTCGGGCAGGTACCACCCCCATCGCAACCCTGCCTGCAGCCCCGCTCCGGCTGGGGTCTGGCCAGCGCTCACAGGGACCGGTCCTAGGCTGAGTCCAGCCCCTGAGCTGCTTGCTCCTTTGTCACCTCGGTTTTGGAAGCTGCTAATACAACTGCAGCATTGTTAGTACATCTGGGCTTCCAGAGGTCCTCCCAAATTTCTGACAGAGGGCCCTTGACTGCTTTGTCAAGGCAGTTTCCTGAGCAAGGACCTGCTGGCTGAAGACCCAGGGACGCCGTGCTCAGAGACGGGAATAGGCTCTCCCGGGACCGGCGCCTTTGCCTCTTGGAAGTGTCTTGACAGGAGCTGAGCAAGGCTGCTGCGTTCACTAATTCCCGGTGGCATATATTTGCTCTTCAGTGTCAGGCACCGACTGGAACTCAGTTTCTTCGAACCCAGAAAGGATTTTTGGTAGCAATAACAATCATAAACGCCCTAGCAAATGTAGACTGAAATACCTGGGTTTAATTAAAGTGTCAGTGACTCGCTGCAGGGGCTCCTTGCGCTCCCTCCCCATGCTGTCTCCTCTGCTGAGAGCAACGCTCATCTGTCAAGAGAGTCGTCACTCGGGAGCAGTTAATATTTGCCAGGCACTTCGAGGTGTCAAGAGAGACACTGCTGTAGCGACACAAAATGCTCTCCATTGATCCGCTCGCTCAGTCCCTTGGGACGATGTGGCCATGCTGAAGAGACCTGATGTCTCAGAGCTCACGTCTTGCTCCAGCAGAATCCCAACAGCCCTTTTTACAGGCACCTCGTGGCTCTGTCTCCATCTCAGATTAAAGACTGCTGCCCGCCTTCTGTGCTCAAGCCTCAGACGTGTAAACACACAAGGAACCTTTGAAACCACCTTACATAAAGCAGCAGCTCGTGTTTGTTTTGCCTCGCAGTCTTCATTACGCCAAGATGTCTCTGCAGCTAATTCGTTGTCACCCTGCTCTTAAGGCAGAACATTTCATCTCTTAGACCAAAACCTTCCGTGCCAGCACTTAGATGAAAGCGAGTGTTTCATTGCTGAATCATTATCTTGTAAAACTGTGGTGTTTTTAAGAAGCTAGAAATCAATATTTACATCTTGGAAGCATTAAGGGCCATCATAATAAGCTGGATGTGTTCCTAAGCTGGGTGTTCATTTCATTGCCTCCTTAACTCAGACACTATTGTTATAGTAATGGTGATAATAGCGCACATATACGCTACATTTGACTTCTTTCGTGGTGGCTAAGAGTCATTCAGCTGGGATGCTCTTCAAGTAGCTCAGGTTCACCTGCGAAGTGCCAGGCAGTGGGAGGAGGACGCACAGGGGAAGGAGGGAGTGAGAGACAGTGCAGATGATGCAAGGGAAGCGGTGGGGTAGGAGAAGCAATGCCGAGCCCACCTCTCTGTACTGAAGCCATGGGATACTCAGTGCTGCAAGAAACTGCCCCAAAACCACCTTCACAGGGTTGGAGAATGCTTCTCCCAGCTTCGGTTGTAGGAAAGGATGAAGTGCCATCACCAGCATCTCTGGAGGCAGCGGGATGGCAGAGCGATGCGGTGGGTGCCCCTCGGACGGGTGCAGGTTGGCAGCTGAAGGGGAGCAGAGCCCTCCAGAAGGAACCATGAGCATGAGCTTCTAGCTTCCAACCCCAAATCCTGGCTAAGCCAGTTTTCTGAAGAGTCGGGCAGTTAACTCCTCGACGTGCAACGTAATTAAGTAAAGAAGATTAGAATGCTTGTCAGGGTATCCTAGCAGCCGGGTCTGGGCCATTGAAACTTTATAGCAAGCTTAAAAAATATTTCCCCTGGGGTTTGGCCAGTGGATTCAGAGCCTGAGTTCCAGGCAGGTGGAGGGGCTTTAAGCCTCTCTGAGTGCTGGGAGAGGAAGGGACTCCTGGAAAGGTACTTTGGGGAAATGTCGTGGTTCAACAAATGCCAGTCTGAGGTTGGAGAGCAGAGCTGGGCCAGGGAAGTTAGCAGAAATGGGGATGAGTGGTGGCAGGTATCTCATGGCGTGGCAGAGAGTTGCCTTGGGCGTTTGCAGCAGGTGCTGGAGACCGGCTGCTACTCCAGGCTCTGAACAGTTCTGCAGCTTTTCTTCTGGCCTTCAAAAGGTCTCCCCCACCCTGTGGTGTGCTGATCTTTTAAGCTAAGGTGGCCCTGTCTCTCCCAGTAATGCCCCAAGCCCAGAAAGGCTTCTGGAGACTTGGCTACTCTGGGGAGGGGGGTTGTGCCCTGGGGGGGTGGTGCTGCTCCTTGCCCTGATGCTGTTTGGAGGGCGATGGGTGCTGCCGTGTGCCAGGCTGGGGCTGTGCAGTCCCTCCAGCCCTGGCAGCTCCCCGAGCGGTGCAAGCGTGCCACTTCAGGGCCTTGCGATGGGCAGGAGAATAGTCTGCATCTCCAGCCTCTTGGGAGCGGTTTTGTCCGCCCAAGAACATTTGCTGTGCTGCTGGCAGCGCTGGCTCTTAGCTCTGTGGCTGTGGAGGGAAGGGGACACAGCCTTGGTGGGGAGCGGGGCTGGCAGAGATCGGTTGGTAGCTCAGAGATCGAGGAGGCTACAGCCCCGCTGATTCACCCTGTGGCGTCTGGGCTACCTACCAGGCTGATATTGCTCTTTGCTTTTGAAGCTGGGAAAGCTGGTGCCGATCTGTGCCCAGCGAAGCGAGCGGGGCCCCGTGCTAAGGGTCCGGCTGTCCTGCTGCTGCCCCCCTCTCCAGGCAGCACCGGGTGATGTGCCTGATAGGTCCTGCTGAAGACCACCGGTTTTGTAAAGTGTGAACGAATACAACTCTTATTCATTTTCTTTTTTATTGCTTGTTGTGTGGCAGTGCTCACCCTGGGCGCCTACACCTGGTGGGGCTGGGGGACTGTGGTGGGGTGCTCTGCGCCCAGATTTATGAGGACAGAGATGCCCTGGATGGCACCAGGACCCTGATACCCAGAGTTAAATATCTTGGCCTGAGGGAGGTCGGGACAAGGAGCCCCTTGGTTTCAGCGGTCCCTCGAGCCCAGGGGACAGGAGGAGGAGCTGTTGGGGCTGGTTGAACCCATGCTGCCCGGCTCTGGTGCCCAGGCCAGGGCACCACCGGACCACCCTTGCAGCATGCTGGCTCTCCGGCTGGGAACGGCCCTCCTGAACCTGGTGGTGGAACAAAGTTTTGGTTTTCGTTGTTTCTGTGCAGCTTTTAATGTGTTAAGTGAGGTTGCAATGTAGGCTCTTACTGTGCCGGTTGTCATAGAAACTTGAAGGGCTTTTTTTTCCTATCCCCCCAGCCCCTTTCTTTAAACCAAAGCAGGGTTAGATTTTTTTTTCCCCCTGTAATTTCAGTTCCAGTCCAATTAAAAACCTGCCTGGCCCTGATTCCCCGTCTGCAGCACTGCCACACAAGGACTCAGTGTCTATGCTGTGCTTCCTTTTGTCCCGACCGAAGGGTGTTCCCGCGAACTGGGCACTTTCCCGGTAGCGCTGGGTGGGCTTCTGTCCCCATGGAGCCCCCACCGGGGTTGGGGCTGGTCCTCAGCCCGTGTCCCTCGCTCACCATGGGGTAGTTCTCCTTCTGAAACCAGGGAGCTGAGTGGGCACGGCCACTTGGTGCCTGGTTGCTGGAGGTCCCCAGTCCTTTGGTGGAGACATTGAAATGGCATCTGCCTGCCCCACTGCTCTGAACCCGGGGCTGCCTTCCCCTCTCGTGGGATGCGAGGACGATGCTGCCAGCTCAGAGCTGAGACCAGCACAGAAGCCACCTAAGCACCAGCTGCAGCCCTTCAGCATTCGCTACGCTCTGCATTAATCATGGAAAGGGAATCGAGCGTAGGAAGATGGGCATTTTTTAACAAAATAACTAAGGCTGCATTCTCCCCTAAGCAAGAGAGCAAAGTGTTTGCTGCAGTGAGTCAACACAGAGATGCTTTTGGCATGGGAGGTAATGCCTCCACCCACAGCAGCCACTGGTCCCACAGCCGGGTACCAAGAGGGAGAAGTGGGTCCACATGTTTCCCAAGCTGCTTGGCTGCCGCTCTCTGCTGGTGTTTCTCCAAGAGCTGTGAGAGGTCCTTTCCCACATGCTCTGCTGCTGGCACGAGACTTGACGGGGACTCCTCACACCTAGCAGGACTTCCAGCTCTGAACCTCGCCTTCGAGGAGCTAGCACCCATCTTTGCTGCTCAGTGCCTCCCCAGCTCCTCATTGCTCCAAGGCCTGTGCTATCTCCTGTATCACCCATCTTCACCGTGGTGTGTGGCAGGTGTTAGCCTTGGAGCTCCAGTTATCCGCTGGGATTCACTTGTGGGGGATTTAGGTACGAAAGGGTCTATTAGATCCATTTGCCCTCCCGTGTGCTGTAGGGATGTAAATGCTGCCCACGCACTCCTCCACGAGCTGAAGAGGTTGTGGTTGCCCTCTGAGAAGTATCTAATCCTCTGAGCATCGCCGAGAGGTATCTAAGCCTGACCCGAAACTCATCTGAACTTGTTGGGCTTCAGCCCCCAGTCCCTGGCTCTCTGCACGTCTCGCTGGATAAGAGTGGTTGGCACTGCTCTGGGTTGGGGGGCGGGTGGCAGAATTTTTGTCAATAAACTCAATATAGCTCAAATCTTTTGCAACAGGATATTTTCTCCAGCCCTCAGATCAATTTTGTGACTCATCCCTCCAGCCTCTCTGCTTTTTTCGTGTCCCCTTTTAAACGTGGGCACCTTAATTGCAGGAGCGTTTCTGTGGCAGTCTCAGCAGTGCAATACCCGTAACTCTCCTCTCCCCCAAGAACCGCATCAGCTCTTTTCATCACAGCATCACATTAGAGCCTTGTCTTGGGTTGGTCACCCGTGGTGACCCTTGAGCCTTTCTGGAGGCTCTCTCTTGTCTGGGATACAGTCCCTGTTCATAAAATACGGCCTGAAATCCTTCTCCGTAGGTGTGTCATTCTGCACTGGGCTGCATTAACATATACAGTGTTTGAATGGGCTCAGCATTACCAAGCAACCCACATTTCACTCTCTCCTCATCAATATTTACCATTACATCAATCTTCCTGTCATCTGCTAATTTTTTTGAGTGAGGATTTTGTATTTTCTTCTCGATCATCGAAGAAAATATCGACTAGCATGCTCCCCGTGGAGCCTCGCTAACGATTCCCCATTGATGACTTCTGTTTGAGACCTGTCAGCTGGCTCTTGATCTATTTAATGTGCTTTATTGATACTGTATGGTACTGTCTTCCAAAATCAGAATGTCAAGAAGCACTTAGCGCTCTGCCTGCACAGCCGTAACGTACACGGTGCCTTTTTCAGCTCAGCCTGTATTTGCTAAAGAGTGACATCGGGCTCATTTGACAAGATCTCTTATCCACAAAGACATGCCAACTGACTTTAATTATAACTTACATCCTTTAATTATTTCTTAATTTAATTCCAGATGAGCCCCGGCTTCTGGGTCTTATATCAGGCTGACCATTTAGTAGTTAACTAGGTCATCTTCACTGCTGGGTGTGAATATTGCTGTGAAGGAGCCGTTTGCCATCTGGACGTGGCAGCCCGAAGTTGCTCAAACCAAGCAGCAGAGCCCAGAAGACTCCCCCCAGCTTTGGGCACACATCGTCTGTGCCGGCTGTTCAGTGCTATTTGGCCACCTTAGATGCAGGTGAGGAGACTGATGGTTTAGGAAAGCATCATCTCTCCTAGGAAGTACTTCACTCTCCTTTTTTCCCCAAACACAGAATAAGAATTTATTGATTATGTTTGCTTTTTCTGCATCATTATGAGCAGTCCTGCAGTCTTTGCTTAAAAATGAACCTATTGCTGCTTAAAAATGAACGTATTGCTGCTTAAAAATGGGCCTATTGCTGCTAAACATGGGCCTATTGCTAGAATTTGTTTGGCTCCCAATAGTAGATTTTGCATGTCCAGCCATGCATTTTCCCCTTCTTTAGTTTCCTTTATCAGTTTCCTACATATTGTAATTTTTCATTTGTATTGACCGCCCTTTATTCTATATCCCATTTCTATTCTGAGCCGTCATTTAGCAAACGGGATTTTTAAGTGAGTTGCTCATTTTCCTAACTATGAAATTGGGACTTCACAGACATTCAGTGAAGTCCCCTTAAAGGACTCTTATTTTTTCACTCTGCTTTTTCAAAGTCTTTCTTGACAGTCGGTTTTACCCCCCCTCCCGGGATGTGAAAATAACCATTTTGCAGTACTGGGCGTGCGCAGTGCTGCCTGCCCCCATCTTCTCGTCAGTCCGTGGGGATTGCTGCCAGCCTGGGCTGCCTCTCCGGGCAGCCAGCGACTGCTCGACCTTTTGTCGCCTGCCGTGCATTAACTTCTGCATTGAGAAGTTACCAACTACAGTGTTTAGAAATGCATGTGGTATTTTACTGCTGGCTCCGTGAGACTTCTAGCATGTGTCTCACAAACCCAGATCCTTCATAAGGCATTATTTCTTTCTATCCATTGAGAACATATATTTAAGGTTGAGCTCCTGCAGTCCTGTACTGGATGAGGTACGACGTGCTGTGCCTCTTCCCAGTCCTTGGTGAGAAGGTAAATCTGTATTTCTTCAAGCACTGACTGCTAAAAGATCTGTAATTCTAAAGGAAAAAATATAATGGCGTGTATTGTAAGTATACAGTGCCCTCCTTTTCCTTCCCTGCCACCCTTCCTACGCAGAGACTTCTGATCACATAAATCATCGTAGCAGGTTTCAGTAGTGTCGAGTGGTTACATTTCTGCTCGTGAGTGAAAATTTCCCATTCCTCACGCTCCTTTCTCAACCTTGCTGCCTTGAATCATCTCAAGAGCTTGCTGCTTTGCCCATCAGCACAGCCCGAGCAAGATCTCTGATACTCTTTCCTGGAACAACCACAGATTAATCTGGCTTTTTATTCAAATACACAGTCCTGGTAGTTTCTCTCCATGCTTTCACCTGCAGTGCCAGATAGACAGCTGGGCCACAGAACCATCAGCAGCTGCATCAGCCTGCACTCTCTTCAGAAGCTTATCCTTGCCCAAGACCACCCTCACCATGGCCAACTTGGCTAGTACCTGAGCACTTTGGTGTGTGCCAGCACCGGAGGTTGCCTTGTGCTCACCTGCCAGAGATGCTGTTCTGTAGAAG
This sequence comes from Calonectris borealis, assembly GCF_964195595.1. Lineage (NCBI taxonomy): Eukaryota > Metazoa > Chordata > Aves > Procellariiformes > Procellariidae > Calonectris > Calonectris borealis. The sequence goes on along the minus strand of NC_134327.1, from coordinate 19,336,554 downwards.
AGCGTTTTGTTGTTCCTGAGCCCGCTGGCAGGCAGCATCTCCTGGGAGAGACCCGCCGCTTGCAATGTCCTTCCAACCGATCCACGCTCTTCCCAACTTCATGTTGTCTCCAGCACGGTTGTCTCCTGCCTTGCTCCATCAGGGATGGTGTCTGAAGCCCAGCATGTGCTGGGGGTGGTGGCTCTGCAGCCCTCCTGCGAGCCGCCCGAGCTCCTGAGAAGCAAAGATGGCCGGTGGTGGTGGCAGTGACAGTATTAACCTCGAGAGCAACCAGCCAGGTCTCTGGGAGCTGCAGCGTCGGTGTTTCTCCTCTGGCTCTTTGCTCTGGGAGGGATAATCAGGCTGAATACGCTGATTTACTTGGGCTGTACTGAGCAGACTGTGGGGAGACATGTGGATAGTGCTAATTTGCTCAGGGAACAGTGTGTCTAAGGACATTAAAGAGGGAAAATACATTGTCTTTTCTGCATCCTGACAAAGCGGTGTGCGCAGAGGTGAGATCTAAGGCTGTGAGCTTTCCTGCAGGTTTCTGGCATTAACAAAGATAGGTTTCAGAGTAGCGTGGTGACTCCCAGGAGAAGTGCAGTGGGAAGGGATGAGGGTGTGGGTGCTTGGTTGTCTCTTCAGGCTTGGGACACCGTGTAAAAGGGCACCACCTCCAGCGTCACCATCTAATTCATGAGGAAATGAATTCCTCCTCCAGAAGTGCCTCCTCTCTCCATGGGCTGCATAGGCAGCTCAGATCTCTGCCATCAGTCTTGCCTGAAGGCTTTCAACATGTCCAAAAGATGCAGGTGAAGGTAGGCTGAGCCTATAATAATTACTGAAGAAACACTCGATAATGGTATTTATCCCTAATTAAAGACTTGACTGAATCAAGCTGTGGACAGTACAGGCAGGTTGACTTTGGGGAGACTTTACTGAGCGGTTGTGGGAGATCTGCTAAACCCCCAGCCACAAGAAAACACCTTCTTGCCCCACAGTAAATGGAAACGCATGCAGTGCTTTGAGGAAACGGGCTGGAGAAGGATGCAAAAGGAACCCTAGGGCCCACAAAATCCCATTTTTACATTTAAAAGTAGAAAAGCCAAGCCTTTCAAAAAGCTTGAATGCCTCAAGAAAACCTCTGGAGCTGACAGTGCTCGAGCAGGGGCTGTTATAGGTTTTTCTTTACGGTATGAGGTAGGAAGGAAAAAGCACCCAGGGAGGGAAAGCTCAGCTGCATTCATTCTCCCCCTCGGATGTCAGAGACGCTTTGTTTTCTGGAAGTGCTTATTATTCATACTGCTATCTCATTAGACAGCTGAAGTACAGCTCCAGCTTGGGGCTCGTCATGACCCAGGCCCTACCGCGGAGCTGTGCAGTGTCACGGCTTTCCACCCTGCGGGAAGTCCCTCCGGAGCCAGCAGGATGGTACTTGGCACCTGCCTTGGGGCACGAGTGCCGGTGGTAGTTTCGTCATCTTTTCCCCACTGCGTTCCTCCTTTCTCCCTCTTTTAATCAAAGGTTTTATCCCACAATCCGAGGCCACCGTCTAGATGTGTGGGCTTAGCATTGCTTGTCCTGAGGATCCTTCAACTCTCGGCAGCAATCGTCCCAAAGAAGGAACAGCACAAGAGGTGCTCTCTCCAGGTGTTTCCATTGTTCCCAGATGTTTCCAGTAAGACCCCCTGCCTGCACACAGTGTCTTGACCGCCTGCGTCGGGGCCAGGTTGCCAAGCCCGGTTGTGCCGGATCCCTATTCTGCAATGCGGCCGTTCGGCTTTGCTGTTTCAGATGACTGGCCAGCTCTGAGGATGAGGAGGACTCTGCTTCTGGGCTTTTATTGAGCTTCTGTGTCCCCCACCTCCCCACAGCTGGCGAGTATTGCTGGAAGCTCTGGTTTGAACCAGAAACCAGTCTCAGAAACTGGCTTCTAACCATCTCAGACTGGTTTCTAACCGTCTTGGTTTTGCTGCTGCAAATTACTGGCTTCACAAGCGATGAAGCCAATCTCTAAAGGCAGGGGAGGAGGCAGCATGGCTGCCACTGAAGACATTGGTCCTGCTTCATTGAGAGCCTCCTGTGGAGCCCCACCTTTGGGATTTTGTTGGCTGTCCGGAACCACCAGCGCCGTCACCAGGAGGGACCGCACGCATCCCGGCATGCTTCGCTGCGGTCGGCAGCAAGTCCAGCGTGATGGGTCCCACCTTCTCCCACCGGTGCAGAGCGTGGTCCTGGGGGATCTCCCAGCTGCCAGACCCCGCTCACCTGAGCAGGGGGGATGCTGGAGGGGGTGTCAGCCACAGCAAATGTGAAACCCTAAATATTTGTACACAAAGGCCACGCTGAAATCCCCGTCCCAGTCCAGACATCAGAGGTGTCATTTTTGATTTCCCAAACACAGAGAGAGCCCTTTCAGCCCTGGCCTGCTCAGACACTGCAGCTTTAATGTCCAAGCACCCAGCGTGTTTCCACTCCCCTCAAATGCATCAATCAGGTCTCGGTGAGGCTCTGAAAGAGCCAGTTTGTTAAACAAACACACTTAGTGTAAAAAGTTTATTCCAGTTAATTAGGACTTCATTGCAATGGAAACAAATTACCCAGCTGTCATCTGCCAAGGCAAACAGCAACAGGGGAGAGGGGGTCCTGGCCAGGCGGGAGACAAACAGCCATCTCAGGCAACCTTATTTATGGTCTTTTTATGTATTTCTGTATTTATTTGGACATTCCTGAGCTGGAGAGCTGGATTATTGCCGAGCCGCATGCCCCAGCACTTGCACGGCGTGGGCTGTCACCGGCAGCAGGTTATCTGCCGGTGGGGCTCCCGGGCCAAGAGCCAGCACTGGCCCGGGCAGGCTGGCGCTGCCCGTGGGGACCCAGGGGCTGGTGTCCCTGGGGACACCCCTTTGGGCTTCTCCGGGGCTCTTGCTTCAGAGGCGGAGGTGAGGTGCTGGATGTGCAAGCGATGGGCAGGTCAGGGCGAGCTGCTGGTCCCTGCTTGCGGATGGAGGTGGGGGATGCAGGGGTCCCTGGACGGAGCAGCGGGGTAGGGAGGCATTCGGGAGGGCTGGGGGCTGGCAGTCACCGGGAGCTTTGCCTGAGCCAGGAAATCCCACGCTTCCATGGTTCCCTGCCCTCATAGCAGGGTGCCCTGTGTCTGCATTGACCCTGGGTACAAGTCCCCATCCCCGCTGTAGCCTTACTCTCCTCTCCCAGCCCAGGCAATTAACTTTTAGGCAGGAGAGACGTAAGCGCTGCCTGATGAGGCTCCCGCTCATTTCCAGCTCATTTTATTTAAACAAACACCCCATCGACGCTCTTTTTTGCTCCTAAAGCTTTTATTGAAAAAGAGGGAGAAAGGAGGAGCTGGGATGGAGGATAAGGAAGCCCGGAGGCACGCAGGGAACAGAGCTCGGTGGGAGCCGGAGGCCATGTGGTTCCCGCAGGAGCGCTTGAGGAGCCGGGCAGGATGGTGCTGGCTCCCGCAGCCGGCGTGCGCGGAAGTGACAGATAAACCCGCGGGATTAGCAGCGTGTATCGTTGCAGGAGAGCAGCATCCCCTTCCTGGAGCATTAGTCACCCGAGCCTGACGCCGGGGCGGGGGAGGCAAGTGCAAGTCATCAAATTACCTCTTCCAGCCTGCTCCGTCCCCCTGCTCCCAGGTGGCTTGTCCTTGTCCCCCTGCTCCCAGGTGGCCTGTCCTTGCTTTGTGTCCCTCCAGCTCTGCCCTTCGTAGCCAGAAGGTGGGCTATGCCAGGGCTGCCGTGGCCAGGGTGGGGACAGGCAGAGGATGTTGGCCCCGGAGATGGATGGCTGCCCACAGCACATCTCCGCTTGGCCACGGAGATGGTCCCCCCTGTTGTAGCCGGCAGTGTGGTGGGTTGGGGTGGCACAAGCATGGGGGGTTTCCCGATTGCCCTTGGGGATGCATTCTCCCCTGCAGGCCTTGGGGACGTGGAGGACAAGAGCAGGTTTCTGCCCTTGCACTGGGACCTTCCAGCGGGCTTGGATTTGTCTTATGTGCCTGGTGGATAAACCCAGGGCTCTTCCACCCTTCTCATCTACCGCGATCGCATTTTTCTGGTCCTGCGAAGTCCTGAAATTCACATTTGAATTTCACATTGTGAGCGAGTTGCCATCCGGAGCCTTTTATACACTTTCCAAGAATGTTTCTGTTGCCTTACAGCTGTGAGATCACTGTGGCCCCCACTCTGAGGTTTCTGTCTGTGATGGCACACGTTCACGGGGGGGTGGAAAGCCTGGATCGGGGCGCACGTCCTTGGAGGGGCCTGGAAGGGGGCGAATAGCAGAGCCAAGCACTGATAGCTACAGAGGTGAGTCCTGAGACTGGACTGATCTCATCTGAGGGATGTGGCAAAGATGGTGACCAGCACTGGAAAGGACAGATTTGGCTTCATTTCTGGAGCTTGGAAGGGAGTGGAGGAGGGATTGGGAAGTTCGGTGCAAGCGTCCTGGTTCCTTGGAGTCGGCTGGCCCATCTTGAGACGTAATTTGAAAACACAAAGATAAAAAGCAGCAAAGAACCTCAGCGCCACGTTTCCCTGCCCGAGAGCTGGGCTCTGTTGGAGGTAGCCCACCATTGCTTCAGAGGCAGCGATACCCCCTCGGTCCCGCAGCGACGTGCACGGGGGTCCCTGTGCCCCCACTCTCCGTGGGAGCCTTGGTGGGCAGAGCCGGAGCGCGGGGTGCCAGGCATCTCGCTCCTCCGGCTGGCAGCCCTCTATTATTAGGGATTTTAGCTTTCTGTTTCTAGATTGACTTGTTGTCAGTGTTTATTTTTAGCTCCTCCAGGACCTTGCAGATTCCTTGAGGGATTCTTTCGTTCCCTCTCCCTCCTACAGGTTTGTTTGTAATGTAGCCGCGTTGATTTGAGCCACAAGCAGGAGCTTTCAACGCCAGCGGGGGCTGCACTGCGGTGCTTGTGGAGCAAATTACCTTTGTGGGTTTATCCAAGGTTGATGGGCCCGGGGTGTCCGGGCGCCCTGGGGCAGCCACCCCTGCAGAGACCAGGGTGCTGGGAGGGAGCATCGCTCCCACCTACAGCCGCTGGTGCAGATGCCTTGCGGTCATCACTCAAAATCACCGTCAAAGCCTGCCGGGTGTCTGTTGTCCCCCTTGCTCTTCTCAGCGCTGCCCTCCCCGAGATTTCTCTCTTTTCACTACGCAGGGGAAAAAATTCAGATCAGCATCACTGTACTGGCTGCGTGGAGACAAAACCCAGGGTCCTCCTGCAGCTCTGCAGCCAGGTAGGATGGAAATTTTTAAGCGTTTTTTTAAAGCCCTGCATAAAGTAATTCAAAACAAGTTGCCAGTATATTTTGGACTCCGGCGGAGCTGTCGTCGTCGCCTCACTTCGCCCGCTGGCTGTCCCAGACAAGGGCTCACTTTGAGTGTACCCTTCTGCCGAGCAGGGGGGGAATGTTTTCATTCCTAATTTAGAGCATCTGTCCCGCCGGGGTCCAGCCCCCCGTCTCCCGCTGAGCACGGCGCAGCGCTGGGAGCCCGGGGGCTCCCTGCAGCGAGTTTGCCTGTCACCACCAGCTCCAGGGCTGTGCTCATGTGTTCCTTAGAAAATGGGACTCTCTTTGGACTTAGCCTCCTTCTTCTCGCCCTGGGTTGGCGCTCGGTGGGGGATGTGTGAAGGTACAGTTTGTGCTCTGTTTTTTCCAGGTTTTCTGTTATTTTGTAGAGGAGGGTAAGTTTGCTTGTTTTTAAACACCTAAAATATAGGTTGATGTTCAGTATAGGTTTGCTGTTTTTCCTGGGGAGAGACAGCACTGGGAGGTCCCCTGTTCAGCTATGGCTTTGGTGGTGGTAGCTCCGTCACCGTGGACCCGATCCAGGAAAGTGCATTTTTCTGAAGCATTGCTCTCCATGGGCCGCTCTTACCCTGGGAGATGGGCACATGCTTAAGTGTTTTATTGGACCTGGTCCTGTAAAAGCAGAGTCCCTTCAGCAGCTGAGGGAACCAAAGCCAACAATTCAAGCAAACCTGAAAGCCACTCGCAAGGCCACAAGAGTTAGATCCCCTTGCAGCAGCAAGGCCTGCGCATCACGGTGTGGCAGCTCCTCTTCCTCTCCATGGATTAACCAGCTGGAAGGAGGAGTAAGGAGAGCAGGCACCGTGGCCACACATCCCCATGGAATGGGTGGTGGGACATGCTGAAGGAGAAGACAGGCACCAGTGCCTGCAGGGGTGCTCTTGGTGGCTCGTGCCTCGCAAAGCCGTCGATCAGCCATCCCCTAATGGTGCTTTCTATCATGATGGGGTTATGGCTGGCTGAAGTCATGCCCAGAATCACAGAGGGGCGCGGGGTACCGCCGCGATGAGCTTAATGTCAGACTCCGCTTTCATCAAGCGAGCTGGTGCTGGAGGTGAGAGGTTTTGAATGTGGTCCCAGGTGCTGGGGCCACGGTGGATTTTCCCCTCTCTTCTCTGTTTTGCTTTGGAGTCTGACTGCAGCTTTTCTAGGGTTGAAGTTGTCATTGAGGCTTTTCTGATCTTTATTTTTATAACTTTCATTAGCACAGTTCCCATCAAAGAACAGCACGTTCCCTCCCTGTCCTCATTTTCTCCCTGGTTAATAACCCTTTGCTGCTTTGGCTCGTTTGGAAAAAGAGACAGTAGCTTTGGGAACGACTCCTGGTATAATAGACAGATGTCAGCATTTCCAATCTGATCTGAAAAGCGGCGTTAATTCAAAGAGAGGGCTCAGTGAAATGGTTGCAGAAGGCCCACGTTACGTGTCTGGGGAGCATTGAGCCAACCTGTACCAAAACGTGGCAGTGTGCGTGTGTTCCTCCGAGCTGCTGGGAGATGCTCTGAACCCCGATGGTTGCTTTTCCTTTCAGAAAAGGGCTGTAACAGCAGCTTCCTGCTCCTCCCTTCCCTCCCTGAGACTCTGCTTTGGAGATACCCGTTGCTGAGGCTCACGGTGCAAACAAAACCCCTTATGACGGGAGAAGACCTAAGGTGCGAGAGATCTACAGCAAAGGCTGAGCTGTTGCATGCGCCACAGGTGTTGGAGGCACGTACTGGGGAGCTGTGTTTTGGCTGGGGTTGGATGGGAGGTGGTTACGGTTTCTGCTCTGCTCCTCAGAAGCCCGCACCATCTTCCTCAGTTGGGTTTTATCGGTGCTGAGGAACAGACCAAGGACACCAGGCTGAGGTTTGAAGCGAGCGGCGACAACCATTGCAAGATTATGCTCCAAACTTTCTGCCTTGGGGGGTGTGGAGCAAGTGCCAGCATTGCATCTGAGATGCTGAACCCGTGGGCGTTAGCGGCACAGCCCCATCCCGAGGACCCGTGGGTATTTACTGGAGGTAGGGAGCCTGCTGCTGGTTTGAGGAGAGTCAGGAGACCACCTGCCTGGTGGGACCCTTCCCTATGGAGAAGGGGTACGTACCAAGTGGGGCTGAGTCATCTCGGAGCAGGGAAAAGGCTGTGTCCATTGCGTGGTTTCAGTAAATCTGGGATTTAGTTGCAAGGGAGATCAGGATCGCTGTGTGAGTTTGACAGTCAAGGAAAAGGAAGCAAGAGGCACCAGCGTGACACCCTAAATCTTGGAGACAAGGTCTCCCATCTTACCTGTTGTGGCCTTGACCGTTTCAGGGTACCTTTTCCACTATCTGTGAAAAGCACAACTGGCCCAGAAACATCTCCAACCCCTGTCCTCCTCCAGAGCAGAGGACCCAGCTCTGCAAGAAAGAAGTGTCTTTCTGCAAAGCCTCCAGAAACTCAACTCTTGGCTGCAGCGCCCTGCAGACCTGCTGGCTGGTCACATCAAAAGTCGGTTCGCTCTGAGAAGTTGCAAGATACTCGCTCTGTGACAGCCTGGATGGAGTTGCAGCGAGGTGTGAAGGGTGCTGTGTCCTGGGGGACCTGCCTCCCGTGGTGTCCCCATACCACAGGCAGAGTTTGCTGTGCACTGAGATGTATTTTCGGCAACGACCTGCGATATCTTCTGTGCTGGAGGATGGGGGGGGAGAAGAGACACCTGGAAAGCATCCATGCTGCTATTGCCAGCGTGAATAATTCACCTCTTCTTGATTCTTCAGGGCTACAGGTTTTCTCCAAGGACAAACCCTTCTGTGGTTTATCTTTCATTTCTGGCTGTTTGCTTTCTAAGTGTCTGAAACCACTTTTGAAGACTTCGGGCTCCCGGCAGCCAGCACTGCAGAGCACAACATGCTGGGGTTTTAAGTCAGTTGGTGCGAAGTCTTACATCATTGTGTTTCTGCGTCATGCTTGCTGATGTTGGACATCTGCAAGGTGCTTGGTGGGCAGATGTTGTCAAATGGCAGAGAGAGCCTTACACAACCACAGAGCAGTCTCACGGTCTGATGTGTGAAGCCCAAGCCCACGATGAAAGGCAGATATTGAGAAGGTCACCCACCATGGCTCATGTCTCTAGTGTTGGCTTTGCCCAGTGGTTGTGGTCTTTGCTGCAGGATTCCCTGGTTGGTAATGAAAGTGTCTCATCTCCTGCGTCACTCCAGGCTCAGTCCAGGATGAGATGCAACCCTCTCACATCTCTGTCCCCCCACCGCTGCCCTCAGTGCGGTCATGCAAGAAGGGCATTTTAGGTGCGGGAGCTCTGCTGATGGGCAGATGGGCAGTGCATCATATGGAGGATGTCAAGTGCTGCTGGTTCTCCTGTTGGGAGGTGACTCCCTGCATGAAGAGGCTTCTGTGTCGGAATGAAAACACCTTTCACTGGCCTGGCTGGCACGGCCGTCCTTCATGGGGTCTGAGGAAATGGGCCTGATGGTGATTTAATGATGCTGGGCATGGTGGGGTGTCGACAGCTGGCTTCTGAGGAGCTCAGCTCCCCGTGGGTGTTCAAATAGCAAAGGCCAGTCTCTGCAGCCCTTGGGGATAGGTGGATAATAAGAGTTAATCGGGAAACTGAGGCACAGAGACTTTAGCTCGTAGGTAAGGCCATGCAGCCCAGACTGGTGTCCTCTGATTTTCATGGTATCAGACGAAAGCCATTGTGCTGGGTCCTCTCGCAGCCTGGCCTGGAGGGAGACCCCATCCTTATGCTCAGTCCCTCACTGTGGTCTCCCACTTGGCCGGTCCTCAGCTGGAAGCTGGCTGGAGACCTGCCCCCCACAGGGACCACATCTCTGGCAGATCACAGCGAGGTTCCTGGCCCTGGCAATGGCTTTGGCCTGTCCCACTTGGCTCCTGCTGCAGCGCATCCCTCCTCCCAATCATCGACACTTGGCTTTTGGGTTGCTCGCGTCGGAGCCGAGGCCGTTTGCTCTTCCCCGAGGGCAGCGAGCGCCTCTCGCTCTCCCTCGCCTCATTGCTGGAGTCCCTCATGCCCCAGGCGCCGAGGAGCTCTCCTCTCACTTGGCTGCAGAAATGGGCTCAGCATCCCAGAAATTCAGGCTTTCATGTGGGAGCCAATAGTCACACAACCTCCATCCAGAAACCATCATTATCGGCCGCTTGCTTTTTTTTGGTTTCTTTGAACTACAGCTCCCAGGATGCCTGAAGATATGCAGACATCCCAAAGACAGTGGTTTCCCATAAACTTTTGGGGTTTCATGCTTTGCAGGCAGGAATGTTTTTATTGCGTCGCAAATCCCTTCAAGTCCCTCAAACCTCCGTGGCGCTTCCCCGCCGTGGGGCAGACGCGGTGGCTGGAGGCGGCCGCGAGGGAGGCACGCCAAGGGCTTTTCTCTTCTGCATTTTTCCCCTTCTTGCAAGAGGGACCTTTGTAAATCCCCATCATGCTTTTCAAGGGGACTTTTGGACTGGGAGGAAGTTTGGACAAGCTACGGTTTGCCTGTAGGGATGCCTTTCCCGTTCTCCTTGTCCCCGTTATTCCAAGGGTGGTTAAGCAGTGTCCTGCGTCCCCATGCACATTGCTGGCCAGAGCAGGGGAGATGTTAACGGGCAAGTTCTTCAGGCAGGCTGGCAAGGGGTTTTCACTGAACTGGGAATAACTGGGGATGAAGGGAAGAGAAAAAGATGCAGATTCATGCACCAGTGCAAGAGAGCCTGGAAGGCTGGGTTTTAAATCCTGACGTGCTCACAAGACCTAAGGAAAAACCAGAGAGGGAGATTTTCCTTTAACATGGAGAGATGTAGTTGTAACTGCGACCTGGTGGGTTCCCATCTCTCAGCCCCCAGCGCAGATCTGCCCTGGGCCAGGGGAAACATCAGGGGATGGTGCATGCTCTGCACAAGTCCCACAGGTGCCCCCACAGCCCCGCATCTTCCTGCTGCCCACCCTGGGACCGGGAGGAGGATGCTGGGAGCAGAGCGGGGTCCGTGGCATGGACCCAGCTGCCCTTAATAACCTCTTACTTTCTGTAGGAGAGGAAATGCAGAGAGCAGAATAGGGCTGTGTGTAACTCGGTGGCATTTTATGGCATTGTTCTTCTGACCGTAAAAATACTTCAATGAGTTTTTCCCATTTGGTGCTGGTGAACACCAGTGTTATAGTCAGAGTCGTGGTATTTTGCCTTCCTCCTTTTTTGCCCTGTGGTTGGTTAAAAAAAAAGCCCAAGATCCTCCACGGGTTGGGTTTAATATGTATTTCTTTTATCAGTTTGAGGAGCTTTGTGACTGAAACACGGAGGTGCTGGGTGCCCTTTGGGGGCCACCAGCACCACCAACCACCCGGCTCTTGCAGGAGGCAGCACAGGCGTGGGTTAGGCTGTGTGTGTCCCCATGGGACACGTCCTGGCCCTGCTCTGCGCCGTTCCTGAGCAGCAAGGCCACGGGATGCTGCCGGGGGTCCGTTTCTGGGCGGGTGTCCTGGTGCCTCCGGGGTCTGGGCTCCTTCGCTGCCGCCCTTCTCCCACCCTTCCCTGCAGCCCCCTGCGCAAGCACACCTGCACGCAGAAGCACACCCGTGTGCACAAGCACGCCCGCGTGCACGCACGGCTCCTGGCACCTGCCTGCCCGTCCCGGCCGCGAGCAATGGTGGCAGGCGGTGTGGTCCGCTGGAGGAGGCGGGTGCCAGCCCAGAAAGGAAAACCATCGAGGCTCTGTGGCCGGCTCGTGTTAACCACATCACTCCTCTCATGCACTTGGAAAAGACTGGCCGCCTGGCAGCCCAGAATAACAAGCTTTTCCATTCCTGCGAGCGGTGTCGGATGCGGGGCCATTTAAAACAAGAGCCGGCTCCAGCATGAGTGCAGCATTCAGACTAAACAACGGCACATCCCCCCGGGGCTGCTTGTCCCCTGCAAAGGGGGATCGGGCTGAAGTCACAGCTGCTGGGGCAGATCAGGACGGCGCGGCGGGGATGCTGGAATGGATGGTGGTGCCTCGCCATGTGTGGGCTCAGCCTGAGCAGCGGCCGGAGTGGGTGGAGGAAGATGAAGGTCCCAGGAGGGCTGAGCCCCTCCAGGGACCTCCTCACCCATCCATGCTGATCGCACATGAGGAAAGAGATTTGTTCGCTTTTGTCATTTTCTCTTTTTTTCCTTTATTTTCCCTGGTATCTTTTTAATTAGGATAAAAGCTTTAATTGCTAGGGGGGAAATTCTGAAAACTAGCTATCAGGGCTGTATGCAGGGTTCTCCTGTCCCCTGGCAAGACGGGAGCAAGTCTGCACGTTTCTCTGCCTTGGCAGACGTACAATCAAGCACGCTCACGCAGCCCAGTTGGAAGAGCGCAAGCTCTCTGTCCTGCTGCTCAGGAAGCAGCGATATCTTCATTAAAAACGATAGTAAAAGGGACATGATAGAATTCTTAAAAATAAGCAAAGTGATGGGGATTTTGCTGAAGGAAAGGAATTTTTGCCCTTTTTTTTTTGTAGGTTTTATTTAATTGTTTTCTGTAGATGGATGGACCTTCGTTTTTAAAGTAGATTAAGCTAATTTTGAGGGTGAAGCATATTGGTACATGCCATTCATGAAATGGTGCTCGTCAATGATATGGTTTCTGGTAGGGAGTCAGAAAAAGATCTTTGCTTACATAGAATCATAGAATAGTTGGGTTGGAAGGGACCTTTAAAGGTCATCTAGTCCAACCCCCTGCAATGAGCAGGGACATCTTCCACTAGATCAAGTTGCTCAGAGCCCTGTCCAACCTGACCTTGAATGTTTCCAGGGATGGGGCATTGACCACCTCTCTGGCGGAAGGTGCTCACCAAGCTACTTTCCATCATTTATCAGCAGTTCTGGCTAACCAGGGAGATCTCAGTTGACTGGAGGTTAGCAAATGTGACACCCATCTAGAAGAAGGGCCAGAAGGAGGATCCGGGGAACTACAGGCCTGTCAGCCTGACCTCAGTGCCAGGGAAGGTTATGGAGCCGATCATCTTGAATGCCATCACACGGCACTTACAGGACAACCAGGTGATCAGGCCCAGCCAGCACGGGTTTATGAAAGGCAGGTTCTGCCTGACTAATCTGATCTCCTTCTATGTCAAGGTGACCTGCTTAGTGGATGAGGGAAAGGCTGTGGATGTGGTCTACCTAGGTTTTAGTAAAGCCTTTGACACCGTTTCTCACAGCATTCTCCTGGAGAAACAGCTCATGGCTTGGATGGGTGTACTCTTCGCTGGGTAAAAAACGGGCTGGACGGCCGGGCCCAGCGAGTTGTGGTGAACGGAGTTAAATCCAGTTGGCGGCCGGTCACGAGCGGTGTTCCCCAGGGCTCAGTTTTGGGGCCGGTCCTGTTCAATATCTTTATCAACGATCTGGACGAGGGGATCGAGTGCTCCCTCGGTCAGTCTGCAGTGACACCAAGCTGGGCGGGAGTGTTGATCTGCTCGAGGGTAGGAAGGCTCTGCAGAGGGACCTGGACAGGCTGGATCCATGGGCCGAGGCCAATGTATGAGGTTCAACAAGGCCAAGTGCCGGGTCCTGCACTTCGGCCACAACAACCCCAGGCAACGCTGCAGGCTTGGGGAAGAGTGGCTGGAAAGCTGCCCGGAGGGAAAGAACCTGGGGGTGCTGGTCAACAGGCAGCTGAACATGAGCCAGCAGTGTGCCCAGGTGGCCAAGAAGGCCAACGGCATCCTGGCCTGTATCAGAACTAGTGTGGCCAGCAGGAGCAGGGAGGTGATCGTGCCCCTGTACTCGGCACTGGTGAGGCCGCACCTCGAATCCTGTGTTCAGTTTTGGGCCCCTCACTACAAGAAGGACATGGAGGTGCTGGAGCGTGTCCAGAGGAGGGCAACGAAACTGGTGAAGGGCCTGGAGAACAAGTCCTATGAGGAGCGGCTGAGGGAACTGAGGTTGTTTAGTCTGGAGAAGAGGAGGCTGAGGGGAGACCTCATCGCGCTCTACAACCACCTGAAAGGAGGTTGTGGCGAGGTGGGGGTTGGTCTCTTCTCCGAAGTAACAGCGATAGAACGAGAGGAAATGGCCTCAAGTTGCACCAGGGGAGGTTTAGATTGGATATCAGGAAAAATTTCTTCACCGAAAGCATTGTCAAGCACTGGAACAGGCTGCCCAGGGAAGTGGTGGAGTCACCATGCCTGGAGGCATTTAAAAGACAGGGAGATGTGATGCTTAGGGACATGGTTTAGTGGTGGACTTGGCAGTGTTAGGGTAACGGTTGGACTCGATCTTAAAGGTCTTTTCCAACCTAAGTGATTCTATGATTCTATGATTGTCTCTGGGCAACCTGTTCCAGTGTTTCAACACCCTCATCGTAAAAAAATCCTTCCTTGTATCTAGTCTAAATCTCCCCTCTTTTAGCTTAAAACCATTCCCGCTTGTCCTATCGCTACAGGCCCTCTGAAAAGTCTGTCCCCATCTTTCTTACAGGCCCCCTTTAAGTACTGAAAGGCTACAATAAGGTGTCCCCAGAGCCTTCTCTTCTCCAGGCCGAACAACCCCAACTCTCTCAGCGGGTCCTCATAGGAGAGGCATCCCAGCCCCCTGATGACTCGCTCCAACAGGTCCATGTCTTTTCTATACTGAGGACTCCAGAGCTGGACGCAGTACTCCAGGAGGGGCAGAATCACCTCCCCTGACCACGTGCTGGCCACGCTTCCTCTGATGCAGCCCAGGGTACAGTTGGCTTCCTGGGCTGCAAGCGCGCATTGCTGGCTCATGTCCAGCTTTCCATCCAGCAGTACCCCCAAGTCCTCCTCTTCTTTTAAGCTGTTTTACAGCACCAAATGGAGATAACAGGATCTTAATGTGACAAACCGGCAGGCATGGAGATCCCAGCCGAAATATTGCTTAGAGTCTGGAGAGAGAGGAAGCTTCCAGATCATCTTATGTCGTCTCCAGGATCCCACCTCTTCCGAAGTCCCGCAGCCCCATTCATGGGCCACGTTCATATCGGTGGGCATGGGGTCTCTTGGCAGCATGTCCCACTGCCTTCCTTGCTGTGCTCGCCATGGGATGCTTCCTGGCTTGTACCCACGTGGGGATGGGTTCCCAATAGGGTTCCATGGGTGATGATGCCCAGGGAGGGAGATGATACCGGTGCAGGTCCCGGCCCCCACAGCAGCGCAGGCATGCTGGGGGGCTGCAGGGCGCAGCGTGACTCACCACGCTGTGGGCACATGTGCCCATCATCTCTGTTCCTGCACGGACAGCTGTTGGTCAGAGGGGGGACAGTTGTTATTGTCAAAATGCAAATGAATAAAATCATTGTTTTGGCAGAGAATTTTTAGGGGAAGGACATGCAAATTTACCTTCCGTTCAGAGTGTACATTGCTATTAAAATACAATGTTTGAAAGCCAAAACAAAGGAACATTTTAATTTGGGATTCATCAGATGGTTCCTTCTGCTTGGATTAGCATCAAGTTCTTTGCAGCAAATGCTGTAAGTTTGACAAAACTCTGGTTTTCAAAGAAAACAAGAAAGAAGTTCTAAAAAAGCCATCCATTTCCAGGGATTGTTGCTGCTTTCATTTGCCTCTGCCATCATGAAGCAACTGGCCTAGTACTGAATGCTGGGCAGGCCAACAGGAACAGGCTTTGGGAAATGCAAGTGGGACGTGTGGTTGGGCTTCTTCCTGGATGCTGCTTTAATCTGGCCTCTAAATAGCTCAGAAAAGTCAGCCTGGGGTTCTGCTCAGAGGCGCAGGACCCGGGAGGTCTGGTGGGACCTCGGAGCACACCTGAAGGGTGCTGGCAGACCTCGCCGTCAGGGTGGGAGCGAGTGGGCAGCAGGGTGACGAGGCTGCCCAGATTGCTGACGGAGGCTGCGCTGAAGGGATGTGTTGTGTTTCTTTCCTTGGCTTTCTTTATAAACACCCTCCAAATAAAACCTGCTTTTCCACAGCACTCGGAAACAGCTGCGCTGCTTATTTAAACGCACCCGTGAGATATCTCCGTCCTTCCCCCCTGCTTCCTTTCTCCTTTCATCCATGGGTATACCTACCCGCCTTGTGTTGCAGATCCGAAATAGAGACTAGCCACCAACTTGCTAATTGTAATGCAGCCTGATAATGCCAACTATAATTAGCTGTACGTATCAAAGCGGTTTTGCTGGCGGAAGTTTTTTGTGACCCCGTTATCATACTTTAAATAGAGGATCCTGTCTGCTCTGCCTGGCTCCTTGCTGCAGAGTTAGGTCCTGCAGAGTCCAGCTTGGTCCTTCCCAGGGAAGCCAGCCCAGCATCAGCCTAGGTGCCTGCATCTGCCAGGCTTGTGAGGAGCCAGGCCTGGCAAAGCAGCGCTCGTTGACAATCTTTAAGTGCTGCTTATGCCCCCCAATAGGTGGCAAATGTCGGCGACCACCGAGAGTTTTGCTGCTGCAGTGCCCCTTCCCTGAGCCCCCGGTCACCACTGCTGGCCGGGCATGCTGTGCCAGCGCCACGGGGCTGCCGCGGGTTGTGGTTATCGGGGGTTTGCAGCTCTTCCTGTCTCTCCTTTATGGCTTTAGGGTACTCACCAAACAAGAGGCAGCTCATGTCGATGTGTGCCGTGGCACGAGGAGGAATGGTTCAGGTTCTCTGAACCGTTCAGAGTCTCAGGATGAACTTGTCTAGAGCTTCAGCATCGTGTCCCAGGGCTATCAGACATCTTTCCCTGTTCCCTCTTGTCAAGATGTCTAACTTCTTTCTTTACCATCTCATGCAACCCCTGCCACTCTTCCTCCATCTGCGGCATCCCCACTGTCCCTCTCTCTGGCCTCAGGAAGCCTCAGCATACTGGCCAGCTGTCCTCCCCTTGCAGCAACCCCCTCGTTGGGTCAAAACAGGCATCAGCAGCTTTGCTCGGTCCCACCAGACTGGCTGGTTTAGCTTGTAAAGACTCAGCCTCGGCAGGTGGGTGAGCCAGCGCACTCGCAGAGCTGATCCCCTTAGCAGTGCAAAAGCCTTTGGCTTCTTCTCTGCAGTGTCACCCAACCTCGGCACATCACGCAGCTCACAAGCCTGGTGTGATAAGACATGGAAAAGCTTGGTTGGGTGGATACGCCCAAATTCATCACTTGCTCAAACTGTGGCTGCCCGCAGCTGCTCTGTCACGCTGTCTAATCTGTCCTGAGCTCGTCACGGAGGTAAATGAGTGCCTGTTCCACTGATGTGCTGTTCAACACCACCGTGCTCCGGGGAGGAGAGATTTCCTAATGTGATAGCCCGCAGGCAGACGTTGGGCTGTAACAGCATCGGATCTAACAAACTAATCATGGTTGAGTCAGCTGGAGAAGTGGGACGCTGAAGTCCCGAAGGAAACCCAGGGACTTGGATAAACTGTCGATGAGTTCCTCTCCCTGTGCGGAGCCAATGCCCAGCCCTTCGGGTGAGGAACCAAACCTCCTGAGATGCTCTCTGCTGCCCTGCCGCAGGGACCGCAAGCCCAACCGAGTTCCTGTGCCGCTGCCTTGGGCAAGGCACCTCCCTGCTGGTTGAACTGTTGTGTTCTGGCAGGAGATCACCCAAGCTTCCCATTTCCAGCCCTGGGCAGCACCTGGGGAGTGGGGGTTGAGCCCCCAGAGGTGCAGCAGAAGGGCAGTGTCCTGTACAGGCGTGGGAGTTCATCAGCAGAAGTGCTGGGTGAGCAACCTTGCCAGGCAGCGATGGCCACGTGCAGTCAGCGTCTGTCCTCGAGCTAAGGGAACACATCGGGGGCAGGTTTCGGTCAGGGGGTCCCCAGCGCTTCCCACCCACCACTCGCCTGGAGAGAAGGTGTGCAGCATCCATTTGGACTTGGGAAGTCCCTGTGGGCAGTGTCCTCTGCCTGTCACGCGATGACCCAAAACAGTGGTGGAAGAGTTCATTGCTCATGGATTTAGGAGGTTGAGGAGGAGGAATGTAAGGAGAGTGGAGTATGTGGCTGTCTGCAGCTCACCAGATGCCCTGTGTTATCACCCACGAGCCCACGGAGATCGGAGACCAGTGGCCAAAACCACTTTCCTGAGTGGTGAGGGCAGGGACAGGACAGCCTGGCAGGGGGGGAGGAGCTCTGGGGGCTTCCTCCTCTGAAGCTCACCTGGGGACCCCAGAAGTTTTGGTGGGAGTCGGGGCAGTTTTCAGCATCATAACCTCTGCTTTTTCCCCTTCTCAATAGGGACGGGCAGCGAAGCAGGGCCGTGCGGGGTGGCAGGGTCTCACGGCACCCTCTGGGGATGCCAGTGGGGTTTGGTGGCACATTGTTGCATCAGGAGTGCCACAGAAAGCCCAAAGCCAGTGGAGGTAGCCCGAGGCAGTGCTGCCTTCTGCCTGGCGGTGCCGTCACCACCCAGCCTGGTGCCCCTCATCCGAGCCTGGTCCCTCTCATCTGAGCCCGGTCCCCCCTTCCGAGCCTGGTCCACCTTGGCCAAGCCCAGTACCCCTCATCCGAGCGTGGTCCACCTTGGCCAAGCCCAGTACCCCTCATCCGAGCGTGGTCTCCCTTGGCCAAGCCCGGTCCCCCCATCCGAGCCCAGTCCCCCCATCCGAGCCCGCGCAGACTCGTGGTTATGTAAAGCCCCGGCGAGCGCAACGAGGAGATTCTTCAGTGTCGGAATCTGAGTCACATGGGGCTGTTTTATTTCCCCCTCTGCTAATCTCGTTTCTATAGAAACAAGATTGGGAGGAAAAAAAAAAAAGAAAAGAAAAAAAAGAGCCAAGCACAGAGCGAGCGAGAAACCTGAGGTGATGGGTGAGGGAAGCGGAGGTGGTGGATGAGGAGGTCGGGCGGCGTGGGTGGGAGCAGGGGATCCCGGCCGGGATGGGAGCGTGCCTGTGGTTGCGTGCGTCGAGGGGACGGGGACTCTCCCAAAGAGCCACTCTCGGATGAGCTGCTCCGCCAGCAGCGGGCAATCGGCAGAGCCCAGAGGGAAGGGAGCAGAGGCTGTGCAGGTGAGTGAGCATCGCTCGCGCGGCTCTCGGGCATCTTTCCCCAGCATGGCACGGCACAGCACGGCACAGCACAGCACACCGAGCTGTGCCCGGCTCACCAGGGGTCCTGTCCCCGGCTGCTGCTGCAGGCACACGGAATCGCGGTCAGTGGGCGCCGTGCCTGAAGCGTGCCGCTGCAGCAGGCCGGTGAGCAGGGTTTGCCGGAGCGGTCTTCGCGATCGATGCTTGTCCGGAGGCTGGCTGCGTGTGCGCGGCCGTGCATGTTCCCTTTCTGAAGCCTCTCTCTCCGGAAAGGCTGCTGCCTGCTCAGGAGGCACCTTTCCAGCTTCGATTATTTTTCCTCTATTTTATTCTAACTGCATCTGTGCAAATAAAACGCTTACAGGAGCCAAACCCCGCAGCTGCAGGGAGCGCAGAGAGCTGTGCTAGCTCACAGCCGCGCTCGCCCCGAGGCAGCATCCGGCTTCCCAAGGCCAGGCTGCAGCCGGGATGCCCGTGGGGATAAGCCCAACTCGAAAGTTGGGTTTTGCAATGACCATTCCCAAAGAGAGGACGAGCTGAAGACGCTGGTTGTTTGCCTGCTGCCAAGTGCCTGGGCTGCCCACAGCCACCGCACGGCTTGTCCCGGGACTTTTGCTTGCCTGTGCTAATTCGGGAGGCTGGCAGCTGCCTGCCAGGAGCTGGTTGGTTCAGAACCACGTACAAGCACGTGCTGGCTCCTGCGTCTCAGGCTAGGGATTCAACAAGTGGGAGTTATTCTTGCCTGGGCTAAGATATCTCCATCTCTGCGGGATGGGTGGCTCGTGCCCGTGCGGTGGTGGGGGCTTTGGCTGGGTGTGTTGGTGGAGCAGGAGTGTTGCCGGCGCTGCCAGTCCCGTGCCGGTACCCACGCCAGCGCTGCCTCATGACCTTGGTCATCCCGCACCCGTGGCAGGGTGTCTGCACGGACCTCGGTCCGCCCTGCAGCTCCGGCCACGGCATGGCCGGGTCTTGCAGTGCCAGCGGCTGGTGAGGCGCCGCACGAGCACCCGGGCTTCTGCAGGCACACACTCACTCTGACGGCTGCAAACCGCTGAAATGCACTGCTTTTTGCAGAGGCAGCCCGTGATGTCCCTCTGAGGGCCCCCGCGGGGGAGAGGGAGGGCCGCGGAGCAGAGGGGACGGGGATTTTGCTTGTCATTGCTTTCCAGTTGTGGCGTGGCATGGGGGATGCAGCGGTGAGGCACTGCAAACCCCCGGCAGGATTTGTGTCGGCTGGTGAAGCCAGAGGGAGGAATCGAGTCCCTGTGTGTTTCTGTACTAAGTTAGCTTTGGGAAGTGTCATTGCTCATCCGCCTGCCCGGCCAGCGAGGGGGTGGAGGGCGGCGCTTCAGCCCCTTGTCCTCATCCGAAAGGGCAGCTGAGTGGATTTTTGTGCTGGGATGCTGCGTCCTGTGGTGGCTCAGCGCGCTGGCTTAGCCACAGGCAGGATGGGGCCGGGCTGCCAGCCCGCCGTGTCTCTGCTCTACCTGCCTTCCCACTGCCTCAGCGAGCGGGGGCTTCGGCAGTCACCCGTGCTGGGGGTCACCAGAAAACATGCCTGGTGAAGGGATGGGCATCGGGCTGGTGTTACACGGCACATCTGGGCAGCGCAGCTGGCGTGGGAGCTGTGCCCTGCGCTGAGCCAGAGCCTTCCCCCTTGGCCAGGCTGGGCTGTGCTGGCAGCAAAGGTCCGAGTGCTGCTCTGGACACCCTCCGCTCATCCTGGTTGAACACCCCGGGTGGCCACCAGCACGCACCAGGCTGGGGACAGCACTGTCCCCATCTCCCTTCAGCAGCAGCATCTGCTTCTGGCTGCCCCTGCCTGCTCCGCACCTGCGGCGAGGGGTGGGTGCTGGGGCTGATGCCAGGGTGGGTGTTTGCCGCGCCAGGTCCTGCCACCCCCGCGTGCACGCGAAGCGGTGGTTTTATGGGGGAGGTGTCGCGTGCGGGCTTTGCATCCCCGCGCCCCGCCAGCAGCGGCGTTCCTGCTTCCCCGGTGCTGCCAGCTCTGCTCTGCCGGGAGGCTTGGAGAGAAGGGCTGAGGATGGGTATTGCTGCAAGAGTCTCCAGGGCCGATAATTATTTCTGGGGAAAAGATGCTGTGTTCTGACTTAAACGCTGACATGGGACTCTGAACATGTGTAATCTGGCTGACAGATGGCAAGTCATAGAGGTGTGATTTATGATACAGCACAGTAGCTGAACAACCTTCTCTGGTTGTCAGGAGACAATTCTTCCCAGCGCTGCGGTTGATGTTTCAATTGATGGTTTTCCCCGCGTGTCCCCTCGGCTCCTCGGCGACGTGCGGGGACCGCTGGGGAGCCTTGGCAGGTGCCGGAGCGGCAGGCTGGGTCTGCCAAGCCCCAGCAGCACCGATGCTGCTGCAGAGATGCTGCTTCTTGTGGTGGGGTGGGCAGGTCACCCCAATTCCTGCCTGGGCTGGACCATAAGCACTCCCACGCAGCGGGCTGGGGGAGCGGTGCTGGCCTTGTCCCTGTCCCGTGGCTAGGATGAAGCTGGCTCAAGGCGGCAGTGGTTCTCTGGAGCTGCCTGTTCCCCAGACTGGCACTTGCGGTGCCGAGCGTGCTGGTACTGATGGGAGAAGGCACCAAAATCTTGCCCATCAGTGAAGTGCCCAAGAGGACGGATGCGGACAGCCATAGGGAACCTGCCTTACTCGCACAGCCTCTCCGTGCCTCAGTTTCCCTAACTCTACCTTAAGATCCCTAACGTTGATCTTTCTCAAGAGACAGGGACATCTATTAGTGTTTGGAAAGCGCTTGGGAAGTAAAAGCGTCGTCCCAGCAGCACCCCGCTCCCCGTGTTAGAGGCTCACCGCCGCTGCCACCCGCAGAGCACAGACCCCCGGCACAATGCCCGGCGCGGCTGCAGGAGCATCCCAACCCCGGGAGCATCCCAACCCCGGGGGACCGGAGCAGCCCCAGCAAGAGGAGCTCAGGGAAGCAGACCCACAAGCAGGGCCTCGGTGGGGCGAGGGGAGTGGGGCAGAACAGGCTGCCGGCGTCGGGCTGCGTTTGCCTGCGTGCAGCCGCGGCAGAGCAGGTATGATTCATCCCCTCTTCTGCAGTACAGTTTATGTAAAGCAGCACTGTATAAATAGCCAGATGATACTGTAATGTGCTCCTGGCTTTCTAATTAATGATGCTTCTGCTGGAGCTTTTGGGTCCGGCGGGGGTGAGGGTGAGGCCACCACACCCAAGCACCCAGGTGGCTTCTCCAGCCCCGCCAGCACACCTTGCATGGGCTGTCCCTACCCCAGGGACTTATAACGCACCTTCATGTTGAGCGCCTTCGGCACATCACTGTTTTCCCCTGCCAGCTCTTCTTGGCGGATGCTGTTGGCTCTATTCAGTGGCTGCTCCTTCCCTGCCTGGGGCTGGTGGATGCGTCTGGGTAAACGTCCTGGGTGTGTAATTGTCCCGGTGGTGTTGATCGCAAGAGGCACGTACCGGCACGACGGAGGCACTTGTTTGTCATGGGGGGCAGCTGCCTTCCATGCAGATGGTTTGGGATTTCCCAGCCCCCCATCCCTGCTGGGGACCAGTTTGGGAGGGGTGGCTGTAATAGTGCAGGGAGCATGGTGGGGATGGGGCGAGGATAGCAAACAGGACAGCGTTCTCCAGGCAGTCCCCAAATCTGAGGAGATCAACATCCCCAGCGTCCTGGCAGCTGGGGATGGAGCCCTCAGCCCTGCAGGGTAGCAGGAGCCTCTCCTGGGGAGGTGGAAAGCTGGGCAGCGTTAGGACTGCCGCAGCAGGAATAGTCAAAGGCTGCCGAGGGGGTGCTGTAGGAAGCCAGCAGCACCCGTTCCCACCACCCAGCCCCATCCCTGGGTCAGCCCCGAGCCCTGCTCGCCCCGGCGTCCACGCCAGCAGCCAGTGCCCACGCCTCCCTAAATTGGGATCTTGTTCATTACAGCTGAGCTTTGACACCGGATCAAAGGCGAGGTGGCGGGGATGGCGTTAGTGCAGGGCTCTGCTCGATGGGCTTTCACAAGGCGCCTGGATCGCTCCTCTTCGAATGCCTCTTCCTCCGGCTGCAAGCGGGGGAAAGCTGGGGTTTGGGTTTCTTGTTGGGTTTCTTTTAAGGCAAACCTCATCCTTTACATCAAAGTAGTATTTCTTCTCAAGAATGTAAAGAATGACCCTGGAAGGTCTGAGCGGCTCTTTCCCGGCGGTGATTGGAGAGACAAGAACCTTCTCCAGAAAGCTGTCTCCACCCCGTCCCCAGCAACAGCAATTCATAAGCTGAAAAATAAATCAATAACCAGAGTTAATGAATTGAAGATGTCTGTGTTTAAAATGTATCAGGAAAAAAACTGTTAGCTGGTCGTGGTTGGCTTAATTATTGTGAGGAAAGGCGGGGAGCTCTCGTTTCTGAGAAATACCTTCTTCTTTTCTTTCTTTTTTTGGAGGTATTTTGTTTGGTTGAAGCCCGGTCAGGACTCAAGAGCAGAGGAGGATTGGCTTTAGCAATGTGTGTAGGTTCAAAGTCTCCCCCCAGGACTGTCCCTCATCCCCTGGGACCTCTGTCAAATCGCTCCTGTCCCCTTCCCTGCCCAGCCCGGGGCCGGCTGAGCGGTGGGCGCAGGGCCAAAGGAGGGGGAGAGGCAGAGGCCGTGCCGGTGTGCGTGGCAGGGCTGGCAGATGGCACCAGTGCCACCAGCCTGGTCGTGTGCCCAAGTCGGGGAGTCCCAGCTCCCCAGGCTGCTCCTCCCCTGCTCCCACCTCTCTTCCCAGTGAATTGGCAGCAGGGACGGGTTGTGGCACCATGTTCGGCTGCAAGCTGGGGGTGCCGGCCCTCGGCACCGCGGGCACCGGGGTCTCTGCTTGCTGCGGACTCGGAGACGCGCAGTTGTGCCTTGGGACAGGAGTTCTCTTCTGGAGAGAGCCAGGGTGGAGGGGGGTGCGCAGCGTGGCCCCAGAGCCTGGGGATGCTCTTCTCCCTGGTCCCAGGAACTGGGAGTGATGCTGGAGTATCCCGCCTGGCAGGAAGGGGCTTTGTCAGCGCAGACGGGTCCTGCGGCTGAGCCCGTTTGCTCGCAGGTGTTTCTGTTTCCTCCTCCGAAACATCTCCGACGTGGGCTGATTTCCAACGTCAGCCCTCAACAGGAAAGCCGTCTCGGTGTTTGAGAGCCCCAGCCGGGAGTCCACAGGGGCTCTGGGGCTTCTCTGAAGGAGCGTGTGGCCGTGGCAGAGGTCCGCTTTGCTTCTCTCCGCCGATGCTTCCCTGCCTTCCCCACCCCTCTCGGGCAGGCACTGCAAGAAACAGAAGCAGCTGGCGTTTCTCCAGTATTGGCCATCACCGGTTGGCATTTGGGCAGGAGCATAGACCTAGGAGGTGATTTTGCTGCAGTGGGGAGCAGGAGCCGCTGCTAACTCAGCCTGCCATGCTCGCAGCTTCGGTTTTGCTAACAGCACGCCATGGACCCGTGCTGGCCCTGGCTTTGCAAAGCGATGCTAAACCTGCTACTGCTACGCTTCTTCCCCCCGAGGGTGGTGCTGCCCCGTCCCGGTGCCGCTCACCCTCCGGGAGCCCCCTCCTTTCAGCTCCAAGCATCACCTGGCTTTGTGCCGTGGACCTGCCACTGGGAGCCGGGGTGCTTCAGTGACATTAACGCCTTTCCTCTCCCCTTCCCCAGGTCGGAAAGCAGCCTCTCTAGGTTTGCCCACCGCTTGTCGGTTAAGCAGAAGCAGGAGAAGAGAAGGAAAGCTGAGTATGCCTCGGCCGAGCTGTCTGCCTTCCGGCCCAGGTCTCTGAGCATTGAATGGTAAGAGCTGCAGGCCAGCGCTGGGGGAAAGGAGCTCCTGCCTCTCCAGTCCCCTTCCTGTCCCCTGTCCCCACTGCTGCCACTCTCTGTCCCTGTCCAAGCAACATCCTGTGCGACAACACCCCTTCAGATCCCTCCATTGCTGCAGAGGCTCCCCCAGGGTATCAAGCCAAAACATCCCCCCTGCCCCTGCCCAGCGGGGAGCCCCGGGCGGCTCCTTCCGTGGGGGGCTGAGCCATGGGCGTCTTTCGGGGCTCATGTGGGACGCAGACGTGCGTGTCTGCTGGGCTGGGGCACGTGAGCGCACGACCTCCAGCAGCCCCCGCCACTGGCTGCTCCTCTCCTCTCCCCTTTCCTTCCCACCCTGCGCTCCTTATAGGAGCTGCCGGAGGATGCATCCCGCGGCCCCTTGCTGCCCGACGCATCTCCGTTGGATAAACCAGAGCTGAGAACCGTGGCAGGACGGCTGCAGCCGGCATGGGGACACTGGGAGCCGCAGGGCCTCCCCGCTGGCGCCGTGCCCGGGGTGAATGGTGTTGAGGGGACGGGGCTGCCCCAGCAGCAGCCACCCTCCGGAGCAGCCCCGTTTGCTGCCGGAGGGATGCAGTGCTCCCTCCTTCCCCGATGCTGCTGTTGCGGCGCCCGCGGGGCCCCTCGTGCCGAGCACAGGTCTCAAACTGCAGTCCCTGCTCGAGCAGGGAGTAATTTATCCTGGGTTTCTAAGCTCTGATGCAACAGCCTTGGAAGCAGATCACAGTGAACCCTCCCAGCGTTAGAGGTGACCTGCTAAGGATATTTAAAAGAACTGGAAATTGCATTGCTTTCTGCTTCCTTAGAGGGTAAAACTTTAAAAAAAAAAAAAAAGAAAGAAAGAAAAAAAGAAAGGCTTAGAAATTGCAAGAATGTCGAGTTTGGTTTTCGTTTTCCCTGCTTTTTTTGGAGATCTTTCTGGCATTTATTGTGTGTTCTAACACTTCAGTGTGAGGTTGTGGAGTCCTCCTCAAAGGCTGCCTCTATCTGTGAGGTTAGTTAGGCATCAAAGCTAACTAGGTATTAATGAGGCCAGACAAAGAATTTAAGCTATTTGGTGACAGATTGCTTTCTTCTCCAGTTGCACAACTTTCTTCCCTTTGCTGAAACAATGTCATCGGGAAAGCTGTTCTGCAATTACTATGAATCTTCCAAATAGACAAATATGTGAATTTGTAATATGCCAAATAGAAAAAGAAGCAGAGAACTCATTAAAAACAATCAGAGTTTCTCTTTATTCATAATAAAGAAGCAAGAGAAGGCAGTAAATCTCTTTTCTCCCTTTAAATGTCTCTTTGAAGCCCCCGGATCCCATTTTAGCCCTGCTGTGTCAAGGTATATTTGTGGTGCATTTTCACTCGCTCTGTAGCATTTTCCTGGGGGAAACCATCTGTCTCCTATTAGTTTGCAAAGCACCTTGTACAGCAGCGACCCCGCAGCAGTGGCGGATGATGCTATTTTATGGGGCTTTTGTAAGCCAGCTTGGAAATGAGCTCTTGGTGAGGAGGAATCGCCTTTGCCTTCGGTTTGCCACATGCCATGGCGTTGGAGATGGAGGCTGGAAAGCGTCAGGCCTGAAAGAGAAGGACCTGATGTCACCGCTCCTGCAGGGCCACAGGCCCGGCTGGTCTGGCCGGGGGGAGGATAACTGCCCCGCGGCCGGGGGTTTTATCCGCGGCTGGAGACATCTTGAGCTGGGTCAGCCGCCCAACCTGGCAGCCAGGCTCGGGTGAGCCGTGGTGTTGGGACTCGGGTGCTGGGGCTCGCTGGCACTCGGCGGCAGGACACAGCAGAGAGGTGACCCAGGGGGTTGTGGTGACGAGGAGCTGGGTAGGCAGCAGCGGGGCGAGGACCCTGCCCACCGCCTGCTCCCCGACCATCTCAATGTGCTTGTTAACCCTCTCCTTGTTGCCGTGGTTAAGCAGACAACCTAGGACCTGTGCTAGCGGTGTTGTGGCAGTGCAGGAATTTAATTGGCTTTTACGTGCGCACAGCCAAATTTCCAAAGAGCGGCTGGGGGCACCTGCACACGAAGCACGGAGCCCTGCCTCCCCAGCAGGACGGGCACGCTGCAGGCAGGTTTTCCCACATGCTGGCGGTGCTTGTGCCCAGTCCACACATGCACGCTTGCCCTCGGGGAGGCACTCAGAGGCTTTTCCCACGCAAGCACCAGCCTCCTCTGCAGCCGCGTCCCGCAAAGAGGGCACCTGGCCTTCTCCCTGGTGTGAAGCATCATTTCTCTGCATCCCCTGTACGTCTTCAGGGATCTGTGAGCATCGCAGTGGGATCACCACCCTCGGTTAGTCGCTCCAAGCTGTCGTGCTGCACACAGGGGAAGGGCATTTGGAGCTGCGGGTGTCGCTGCCCCTGCTCGCCCCGCACCTTGCTCGGGAGGTCCTGGGCTGCAGGCAAGGCTGCTGGACGCTGTGGCTGATGGAGAGCATCGCTCATGCCCTTGCAAATCTACAGATGCCTAATTTGGCTTTCAGAGCAAATATCTACATGCATCAAATCTGTATGTATTTATAAGCTTAACCCAAGGTCACCACTGCATCATTTTACCTGCCTCTGTGCAGAGGGTGAACATCCATGCTGTGTATGACTGGGGGTTCAGCTCATCCCACGCAGGTGGGAGCGGGATGGAAAAGTCATGGACTGTGTTTTCCTAAATCAGCGGCTTCTGAGAGTCCTGCCCATCTTAATCCCAAGGCTTGAAGGCAAGGGAGGGCTCCTGGACCTGCTGTTACCTGTTGCCAAGGAGGAGGTAGGGATGATAAGCGCAACATCATCAGTGCCCATTGCTTTGAAAAGCTGGATGTCAGTTTGGTGGAGGGATTAGTGTTTTCTGCCTGAAATTCCTACCAAAACACCGTCAGTCCAACCCCTCATGTCTCTGCCACAGCAGAAGGCATCCTTACCTCTCATCCCCAGTTCTGAGCCAGTTCTCCAGTGTTCCCAGTTGTTCAGGTGCTCAGGTAGGGCTGGATGGAGCCGAAGTAGAAGAGGAGCTGTACAGCGTCACAGTGTCTGCCTGACACCGTGTCTCTTGCACTGAGCGCTGCCAGGTAGGATGGGGACAAGAGATCCCTTCATCTTCCCTTGGCCCTTCTCCCTGTCCCTGGGGACACCTCAAAGTCCTGCGGGGCAGGGTCCCTGGGCGATGGCAGCTCTCTGGGCCAGGAGATACAGTCATTTGCTGCCACAATAAATAAGGTGCTGAATGTCCCGCACTGCCTACCCAAAAGCGCAGGGATGCTCCCGTCGCAGGGCTCGTGGTCCGTGCATCCATCGGAGCACATCTCCCCCGCTCGCCGGGGGGAACGCGCTCGCGGGTCGCGTTTCTGCCCCGGCACAAGGCAGGCTTTATTCGCTCGGCACGTGTTTATGTGCTGCACCGGGCGAGCGGAGCGCGGTCCTGCTCCTGAGCTCGGCCGTCATTGAGCGAGGCCTCGTTAGTTCCACTTATTAAAAAAAAATTGCTGGGGGGAAGGGAGAGAAGGCAGGGAAAAAGTGAAGTATTGAGAAAACACTTCTTTCATTCATATGTTGTTTACTGAAATAAATACTTCATTATTAGGCTTTTTTTAGTCTAGTTTTTTTAAAAGCCAGCACCACAAAGTCCCCAGTGTTAGGGCCCGTGAATGTGCCGTATCACCTCAGCCCGTTGCTCCTGCGAGCCGGTGTCTTGCTGCCGGGAGGTGCCCAGAGAGAAGCACCGCGGGGAGCGGGGCAGCGTGAGGCTTTCCTAAGCTTGGGGGAGAAAGCTGGGGGCTGCTCCTGTCCAGTTTTATTTAGCTTTGCTGATTCCTTTCTCCTCCTCTTTGCTGGACGGTGCACGGTGGCTCGCAGGGCACCAAGGCAGCTTGAGCTCCAAATGAGGCAAAAACTGGCAATTGAGGCAAGGAAGGATTTTGGGTCCAGTTTATTACAGCTCTGCTTTCTGCTGGTCTGTGATACTAATCTAGCTCCAAAGCCTAAATAGCACAAAGGCACACGAGACAAAAGCACTCTTTTATTTGAAGCTCACCACCTTCTGCTGTTGGAGTGAAGAAGTCGAAAGCTGGCAGCTCTCGTGGAGACCTCCCGCTGTCCCTACAGCAACCCCAAAACGCCAGCAATCCCTTTTCTCCCCCCTTAGGGTGAATCCAGGCAAAGAGAGCCTCCTCTCCTCTTGTGCCTGTCACCTGAGAAATGATCCACATTTATCTTTCCTCTTAAGTGAGTCTTAATCCAATAAAAGGGCTGCAGTCTGCTGGTTTACTCTTGCGTGTGCGGAGCCTGGGAGCCTCTGTCCCACTCTCGCATCCTTCCAGCTCTGGTGCTCATCAGGAGTTCCAGCCCCGGCAGGTTTGTCCTCCTGGCATCCATTTGTCTCTTCCTTTTCCTTTCCTACCTCTCGGTCTGGTTTTCCTTCTTCCACTTGTTCCTCTGCTTGTCTTCCTCCCCCATGCCCCTTTTCCCATACTCACCTCTTGTCGTCCACCCTGATTTTCCTCTCTGTTTTCTTCTTCTTGATTGTTTACTTCTACTTGCTGCCTTTTCTGTTTGGACTCCTCGAGTTTTTCATGTCGGACAGCCTCCCTGCGATCGGTGGTCAGAATAGCCTATTCCCATGGTGGCTCAGGAAAAATGCAGCACATTCCTCGCTTCCCCCATCCCCTTATCTCGGTTCTGCTCCTTGGCTGCCCACCACGAGCTGTTAAAGCATCACTGGCAGGAGCACGTCGTCTGGTGGTTGGAGGCAGCCAGCCGGCTCGGGCTCAGTCCTGCCTGCGTCTTGTTTTGCTGCCTGACCCCTGGCACGTTGCTGAATCTCAGCTCCTCGCTTCCCCTCTGCCGAAGAGGGGGATGCGCAGCGACCTGCCTGCCCAGCAGCTCCGAGCGCAGTCCGTGCCCGCCCAGATGGGAAGGTGCGGAGTGGTTTTCCCACGATGTCCCAGCACCGGGGCTGAGTGTAACGGGCAGCGGGCATCCCTCTGTGATGGGACCGCAATGCTGGGAGGGCAGGAGCTGCAGCCGCCGGGCACAGGAACCGCGCTGGCCCCATCGGACTGGCAAGGCAGCACAGGCGACTGCTGCCGTACTCTGCCCCGTGTTTCAAGTTTCGTTATAAAGCAAAAGGTTTTTAATGGAAGTGTTTTCATGAAAGTTATTTAAAATTTTATAATGCAATAATATTTCCCCTTTGGGTTTAAGTGGTCTCGTGTGGTGTGGAAATTCTCCCTAAATTGCTGTGCTGGGGTATGAAATCCGTGCCATGGAGGTGCCTGGCACTGTTCAGCCTCCTTCCACAGCTGCTGTCAGCTGATGTGGGCAAGCAGCGCGGATGACCTGTCCCCATCAGCACGCTCCTCGCCTTCTGGCACCCAAGTGCTGTGGTCCCGGGGGGCTGCAGAGCCCGTGGGAGGTGCTGCGCTGCCGGCTGATCCGTCTGACTGTTCCCAAACGGGCGCTCTGGGGAGCTGCTACTGCAAACCTCAACGAGAGCCTTGCGCCGTTTCCATCGCGGTGGTCTGTGGTCGTACAGGACTTTCCCCAAGACCCTTTGCTTGACAGTCGTCTGTTTGCCAGGGGGAGCCAGCACAAAGTGAATTGTCAGCAACTTTTTGGGAGACGGGGAGGTACAGCACTGTAAAGAGGGCTCAGAGCTCCTCCGGGTTTCACAGCCCTACTCCTGATTTACACCACACGTCCAAGAGGAGGCTTGGAGCCGCTTCTTTTCCCAGCCGAGGAAGCTCTTAGCCTGAGCGAGGGAAAATAAGAGGGAAAACCAGGCCCTGAACCTTTCAGTGGAAGGGGAGGAGTGCCAGAGCCTGGGAGGTGTGTGGGCATCTGGGAGCCAAGAGATGCTCTGGGCAGGCTGAGATGTGGGCACCAGGTCTGCACCGGCTGTGGTGTGGGGCAGCCAACCTTGCCGAAAGCTTCGCCCCCCCCATCCCACCGGTCCTGGCCATCGATCCAGGGTGAAACACAGCCGTCCCCGGCTCAGTTGTGCCAAGCGCAGGTCCTGGATGGGCCGGCATGGCGTTGAAACGAAACGCGAGGCGCTTTGTCTCGACTGGGAGCGCTTTAAGCCCTCGCTCGGGAACAATGGCCAAGCTATGGGGTCATTTGTTCTGGTATTTCAGCAGCTCCTCATGATTTATGGGATGTTTTGTTCTGCTGCTTGTCTTAGCTTCCCCCTCTCCACCCTCCCCGTCTCCATCCCTTCTCCATTTCAGCTCCTCCTCCCCCCGCTCCCAATTCCCCTAATAGCTGTGGAGCCTCCCTGCCTTATGAAGTCATGGTATCTGTGACTTATTGAATTAGCTGTATGGGAGCTGGACGTCCACACCGCGCTGTGGTCTGCCGGGGCGTCCCGGCTGCCCGGGGAGCCCGCCCGCAGCAGGGCCCCTTGCCCAGGGGCTCCGGGCAGCCTGAGCTTCCCCCCAGCGTGGCAGATTGACGTTGCCATCAGCAGGCTGCTAGAAAGTTGGTGTACGGGCGATAAATGCGGTCGAGAGGAGCTGCAGCCCCAGCGAACAAGGACGGCCCTGTCTGCAGAGCCGCCCCTGTACCAGGGCAGGAGGGGGGGCTCGGCTGCCTGCTGCCGGTGCCGCCATCCCCCGCCCTCCCAGCACACACCTCCGTGGCCCAGGTGGACACCGGTTAGGGAGCCCCAGAGCTTTCGGGGTTGAACTAGGCCTGTGGTTCAAGAGCTGGGCTTTATCCCCGGCACCCTGAGGATGCCACGGTCAGTGCCTCTGGGTGTATGGAGGGAGCAGGAGTTTGCCCCCCCCAGGAGCTGGTGGGACAACGATTCACCAGTGACTGTGCGGGACTCACTGATGGGGATGGGGAGGAGCGAGACCTCAAAATATCTCCCTGAAAGTTGGGTTCACCTTTAGGAAAGCATTTGAAAGGAATGATTTATTTGCGGAAAATCACCTTTTATCCTCATTACCTATGAGTCATCTGCAAACAGATGGAGGCGCAACGGTAACTGCTGTTCACGGTGATACCGACGCTCCTGCTGCAGCCGATCCTTAGCCCGGAGGGGGCTGAGGAGTCGCGGGGCGGAGGAGTCGCGGTCCATGCAGCTCCACTTCTGCTGCCCCGTGCTGCTGGCAGGGAGCTGGGAGCACCCCGGCCAGGGGGTGTGAGTGGGAAAGGAGGGCAGCACAGGGGGAGTTCAGGGCCGTCCAAATCTGTAGGGTCTGTGCAAGACTTGTGCCTCCGCTCCTGATGCCGCAAGCCTCCATCAGCCTGGGTTTCCTCCTCGCATGGGGAGAGGCAGCTCGGCTTGTGATTACGATGAGGCTGGAGAGGTTGGGAGAAGACCAAGGGCCGGATCCTCTCTGTGTGCAGCATTGTGACCTGGTGCCATAGGCGCTGGCTCCAGCAGGTCCAGCGGTCCCGTCTGCATTTGTTTTCATGTCACTTCAGCAGGAAAAATTGAGCCCTCTGGGAAAGTGGCGGAAAGAAAATGTTCAGAGAAGACTGATTTCCAGGTTCTCCCTGTCTGGGACCGGAGCCCTCAGCCAGATCCCTTCCTCACTGAGAGCACAGGAAGCAAATATCATTTATTTAAAAGACATTTAAAATATTGTGTTGATGTGCTGTTCTGGCCGCTTCCCTCTGCTGGCAGCTGGTACCTCCAAGCCACACTAAGATTATTTCTCAGTGTAGCATATCCATTATCCTCAGCGCACTTTGATTTCTCTTAAATAGCCCATTTAGAATCATAGAATCATAGAATAATTTAGGTTGGAAAAGACCCTTAAGATCATCGAGTCCAACCATTAACCTAACACTGCCAAGTCCCCATTTGCCTGATTTGTTTTGTTGTATTCTCATCATCTCTCTGCCATTTCCCATGGCTTGGATCTGCAAAGCAGGATGGATGCCTTGGTCCCTGCTGAGGAGCGTGGAAGATGCTCTTCATCCTGCAGGATCTCTACTGGTTCTTCTCCATGGATGTGTCCATGCCCAGAAGGTGCCAGTTGCCTGGATTTCTACCGCAGGCAGCCCAAGCCCCATGGTTATGCTGAGGGGAAAGTGCAGAGATGCCACAATCCTTGGTGTGAAGGGGAAACCTCATGGATGTCTGAATCATAGTGTGAGTCAAACCCTTCCTGATGGCTCCATGGATCCTCCACACCAGCTGGTATTCCCATAGTGCCAGTGCGCTGGATTTGGAGAGTCTTAGCTCTCCCAGTCTTAGCCAGCACAGAAAAAATATCTCAATGTATTTCTTTTAGTGCGTATATTGATAATAGTTCTGGTTTCCTACTAGTGGTCGGGTCTTCAGACCTGCCGGCTTTGAACCCGGCTTCTCCGTGAACTGATTTGCACCCGGGGAAGGGCAGTGCAGAGAGTCGTGAGTCTGGAGCAGCCCCAGCAGGGCAGGCAGTCTGCCCCAGCCCCCGGGCTGCCAGGCGGCGCTTCCCCCAGCCCTGGGGACAGCTTTGCCCGCGGAGCAGATGGGATCGCTGGTCTTGCTGCTGATGCTGCCAGGGACACTGGGGTCGAGAAGCACAGGAGCATCAACGTTTCCAGGTAGTCCTGACAGCTGGCACTTTGAAGGTATTCGAGTACTTTTAATCCTCCCTTGTCCCTAAAACAGCAGTAGTCCCTGTTGTGCAGGTTTTCTCTGCTCTTAGATAGTTTCCTACTGGCTGAGACACTTCTGCCTGCCAGAGCTTCAGGAACCTACTGTTTATCTTCCTGGAGAGTGTCTCTCGATGCCAGGTCAATATTGGACCTACTGGCTTCGATGCTGGCAGGATGGGCAGCAGTCAGCGGGGAAGCCAAACTGGAGGTAGGAGTCAGCCCAGACACTTAGGACACCGAGGACCAGGGCCTCAGGTGTGTTGGGATCTCTCTCCACCTTTGCTTGAGTCTTTCCTGCTACCTGCACACTCACGCTTCCCCATCGCTTTGCTTCACACCCATCCCTCTTACCCAACTTTCTTCTGTTGGCTTGCTTGCTTTTCAGAGGAGGTTTATGAGCCCAAGTGAACTCCGCGTCTGCTGAGCCTCATGTCCGGTGGAGGTCAGGGAGAAGCAGTTATGTTCCCCTCTGCTCCTCACTTCCAGATTTCCTCCTGTTCTCCCCAACATTGAAATACTCATTCATCTACCCCAGTGCATCCTGCAGTAGCTCACCCCCAGGGGCGTTCCTCTCCCCGTCCCACTTTGCCTCTGTTGCCTTTATTTGCACTGGTAACAGGGAGGGTGGGACGGGGATGAAGATCTGCCACAAAGAGCTGTTGGGCAGCGTGGAGGAGGTTCATGCTTTACTTTGTCCAAAGTGGAACTGGACATCCGGCAGCAGTGCCAGGGTCATCATGAGAAACTGCACTTGGTCTTCACTCTGCCCATAGTGCAAAGGTTCACCTGAGCCCCCTCCAGGTCTGTTCCAACAGTCTGGTTTCCATCCAAGAAGTGTCCCAACAGGGCCTGTAAGGGCTCACCAGTTAGTAGCTGGGAGGTAGATCTCTCCTGCCTGAAGTCAGGGCAGGCTCCATACTGGTGGTCTGCTGTGAAAAACTGTTGTTTCTGAGCTTTGAAAAATGAACATATGACGTTACGTGGTGGCATCTGTTAAGCATGGCCACCAGAGCAGCTGCTGAGCTGAGCAGAGCTCCAGGAACCATCTCTTCTTGGCGTTATCAGGATTGACTCTGGCCCACTGCCCCAAGGGGAGCCATCATCACCTTTGGCAGGATGCCATGGCTTGCTGAGTTGATGTTCTCCATGCAAACCCTACAGGTTTCTGAGTGTGTGGTTGTTGCAGCCTCTGAGATGGCAGGGACTGCAGGTAGATCTGGCGGCGTGGTTACTCAGCTCTTCCCGCAGTCTTGTTTCTCCTCTCCACCTGCAGGCTCCACATTTAAGCACTAAGGTGGCCAGGGAAGAAGTGACCCAGATGAGGAAAGAAGTTCCCAACCCAAACTAATTCATCGAAGTTTCTGAACTTCACCCATCACGGAGGAGAGTGCCCTGGGCTGGGGGCCAGGAACGAAGTGCTGGCCTGGGGCATAGGGGGCCTGGCTTCCCCTGGACTGCTGAGCAACTGAGGGCAAGATCTGCCCCTCTTCATGCCTCAGTTTCTCACTCTTCAAAAGGAGCACAGCAATGCTGACCTCTTTTCTCAGGCACTTTGAGATCTACTGATGAAGGAGCTGGCTGTTGCATTAGGACACTTGGTAACTGGGGTCTTCTTCTGGCAAACCCGTTCCCCCAGCCCCAGGGACAAGATGTAGGCTGGCTCCGAGCTTGGAGCTGGCAGGTCGAGCTTACTGTTAGGCTTTGTAAGTTTAGGATTGCAAGGAGGAGGAAGAGGAGGCAGTGGCAAGAGTGGAGGTGGGCGGATGACTTTCTAGGTCTGGGGAGATCTGGGCAGGTATAATCTTAAAACAAAGTCTTTTGACTTTAAATGTCACTGTGCGCCAGGCTCTGGAGCCAGAGGGTGCTCCTGCTGTGTGATGGAGCCTTCAGCCTTTCTGCAAGCCTGGCCCCCATCAGAAGATGCAAGCCTTGAAGGAGAGACTCATCGGTGGGTCAGTCCCTGCTACCTTGTGCCAGGGAACAGCCTTGAGGGCAGAGACAGCCCGGTGAGGCTTGGCTGGGTTGCTGGTGCTGGGAGGGACTGCTCTGCCTCTGGTCCTTGTCAGGAAGTGAAGCTGGGTGAAGGCATGGGTTTGTTGGTGAGGAAGCAGGTCATCTGAGGTCTAACGTGCCAAGGCGCTGCCGGGGCGCCTTGTCACTGCCCCGTGCCCCTTGCGGGCAGTCAGCCCACCTCCCCCTCCATCCTCCCTGCTGCAAGCCGGGCCGCCAGCGCTGCCGCGCTTTGGGGGCAGCTTGGAGCCAAGTCCTGCCGTGCCCCGCGCCAGGCGGGTGCTTGCGGTTAGGAGCTGTGTCAGGTTTCCCTGCGCACTGAAACCCTGCGAAGCAGAGGGCCAAATCCTGGGAAGCAAGGAGTCTGTTTCTGGACACAGATAAGCCGGCGTGACATTCAGCTAATGCGCCTGCTTTCCCTATCTACGCCCGCTGTCTTGCTGGCTGTCCAAGGGGTTGTCTTCTGAGGGAACCTCAGCTGTGAGCATGTTCTTGGAGCTCCTTGAGCGAGGAGGTGGATAAGCCGGTGGAGCACTTGCCTGCTTTCTGTGCAAGTGGACGGCTGATGCTGCTAAAAGGTCCCATCCTCCCAGCGCTCTCCTGGCCCTGCTCTGCCCCAGTCACGAGCTCTGGAAGGCTCATGGCAAGCAGAAAAGAAGTTTTGCTCATGGAGCAGAGCTCCACTTGGGTGAACTTCACGTGAACTTGTGAAGTTTCTTTGGCCGTTTTCTTTCCTGACAGCGCAGGCAGGTCAGGAACAGGATGCTGTATTGCATGGGGACCCAAAGCTGCCTTCCTCGTGCACCGGCATCCTCACCTCATCTTCCTGCTGTGCCATGGAGGAGGTATCTGCTGCCTGAGCAGCTGCTCTTCACCCCAGGTAGAAACGCCAGCAGACGAATAGAGCTGTCCCTGGGCTACACTGGGACCGTGCTGCTATAACTGCTGCTCTCCCTGGTCTTAGGGGCAATGGTAGGCACCCCATGGCAGCACCAAGGCTTTAGTGACCTGCTCAAGGTCACCCAGGTGGTCTGTGACAGAGGTAAGAGTTAAATCCCCCTGCCTTGTCCTGCTCCCACGTTTTACCTGGAGATCGCGCTTGCTAGCTTCCACATCTGTGTTCGTACCACATCATTTGGTCTGTAACCAGAAAAATCGGGGGTAACGGAGGAAGAGAAACCCCCTGAGCTGAGGGCTTGTTGGCACAGTAAATTGGAAGGTGTGATTGCAGCCTGAGCCAGCCCGTGTCAACATGAGGGACAAGCTGTGGCATCCCGTGCCAGCACGTGCCAGGATGCAGTGGGCACCTGGAGGGGCTTTCCAGGACCCTGAGTGTCTTGGTCCCAAGGAAGCTGTCTTGCAGCACACATCCAGGAGAAGCAGCATGAGGAGCATGGTGGGATGAGCAGGGTGTCTCAGGGGCGTGAGGGTGTCTCCACTGCCCCTCACTGTTCAGGGGATGGCGAGGGGGAGCAGCACCCACTGTGTGTTGAGGCCACCAGTTCTGTGAGATGTTTCCCAGTCTCTTGGTGATGGAGGAGCCCAAGCGGTTTAGGTCTGGCTCAAAGCTCCTGCTTGGTGTAACCATGTGAACAGGGATCTCCCAAGCGCTTTGAGACATCTCTGAGGTGCTGGGGTCGGAGTGGTCTCCTCTCACCCCGTGCTGCCACCTCCCATCTCCAGGGCCACCTGCGGCCATTGGCCCCTGCCACTCTGGCTCTTCTGTGTTGCAGTGAAGTCATCCTCGTTTGCTGCCGTAGAGGAGCGAGGAGGGCACCTCTTGCCCGACACGTCGATTGTAGACGGAGCCAGCAGACGCCTGTTGTTAAGGCTGTATAACGCTTCCCAGCAGAAGTTTGTTTGCTTATACCTTTGCCAGACTTTAACTGTTTGGGCTGAATTTTTCCGTGCTTGCTCTGCCTCAGGCTGAACTTTCTCCTTTTTTTTTTTCCAAGTTTCAGCAGAAGGTTGGGGAAAAATGGTAGCTTTGCCAAATTTTTTTTTTTTTTCTCCCGTCTTTTTGTTTGAGGATTTCTGGTGCCTCCATGCTTTGGAAAAGAGACTTGAAATTTGGCAGGGTTGGTGCATTCCTGGTGGAAATCAACACAGATTTGGTCAAATTGTTAGCCTCTGGAAAGCATGGTTGTGCATGCTTGGAAGAGCTCTTCAGAGGCTAGCTGCTGAAGTCTCCATCTTCTGTAAAGAGACTCTGGCCACTGCACCCACTGCTCTCCAGCCACACCGAGCACCTCCCATTCCCATCTCTAGAGGCACCCCCTTGCCCATGCGAGTTCAGGTCAGGAGCGGTGACTGCAAGGAGCCCGAGCGGTTGTTTGGTGCTCCTCATTAGCAAGTCTCAAAGCACTTTGCAAAAGGCAACATTGTCTTTATCTCCATTTCCCGTGCATGGAAGCTGAGGCACTGGCTGCGGGCATCACGTGTCTCTCGCCCTCAGTGGTAGAGCAAGGAACAGAGCTCAGGTCAGCTTGGGCAGTGTCTTGTCTCTAGACTAGGAGAAGCTGAGGCAACACTCAATGAGAGGAGAGAGCGTTTCCCACTGCTGCCATGTCCTGCAAGACCTCGGGAAAGGGCATTTGCACCCCTGCCTCTCCCATGGGTTCGCTTAGCAGCACTGGTCACATTGATGTGTGGATGGATGAGCATGTCCTGATGGTTGGAGGTTTGACCTGGTGATTACTATGATTTTTTAACGTTGTCCTTTTATATTAGGGTGGAAATCTTTTCTTCTTGGTGTCCTGGGGGCTCTGACAATTCCTCCATAGGCTCCATTATCCTCAGCGTGAGCTTCTCCACCTGATGGTATCTCAAAGTTTTCTGCAGCTAGAGGGAGAATAAAGTGACACATGAGGTGGGAAAGCTCTGGTCTGATGGAGGCAGCAGGCAAACCTCGGCTGGAAGGAGGCCTGGCTGGTGATGAGGTCTCCCCAGCTAGTGTCATTACAAGAGCGCTCGAGCCCTTGTGGGATGTTTTGTAGCAAAATGGCAAAAAAAGTTGGCTTTTCCTCTCAGACTGCAGCCTTTGGCCCCTGACTCCACTGGAGATGCATGGAGGGAAGGTCGTCTCTGGCATACGTGAGTGCTTTTGTAGTTGGGTGGCAGTGAACGAGCTCCTCTGGCATTGCGCTGGGTGGTGCTGGCATGACACTGGCAGCAGGGCTACGTGGTGGGGCTGGTCCCTCCTGTCAGAGGAGAAGACCTCAGTGGGTGCTGCGCAGGGAGCTGGTCGTGGAGCGAGCCGGGAGCAAATCCTGGCGTGAAGCTGTGCCGAACGGGAAGCCGGCCTGGGACGTGCCACCGGCAGTCCAAGGAGATCCCCAACGGGGGGGTGGCTGTTCTTGGTAGCGGTGCCAGGGACACCCTGTGGGTAGCGGCCAGCGTGCCCAGTGCTGCCGGCTGGGTCCTGCTGGTTGTCTTCCAGCGGGAAAGGGGTTTTCTGACTCCAGTAACATTTACCAGCTGGGCAGCAGCTCTGGAGCCGGGTGTGTGCGTTTGTCTGTTCTTCCATTGTGTCTTGGCCGTCGTCTCCTCCTCCCCGCCGAGATCAATGTCTGTGGCCTGCCTTTTATAACCCCTTTGGGTGCAGCTCTGGAAGTCTTCAGCCAGCAGTGCTGGTTTCCATCGTGCAGCTTCGGCATGCTTGAGCAGCTTGGTCCCCGTCTAGCTGGATGGCTTGGGTAGGATGATGGACTGGAGGTGGGTTTCCACCAGAAGGGACATCCCAGTGAAGGGCTGGGGAGGTCCCTTGGGGGCTGAGAAGTGCAGGTGGCCTGTAGCTGGCTGGGGATGGAGACCAGCCACAGGTATGGGGGAGTGAGCTCAGATGACCTCCAGAAGTCCTTCTTGGGCCAATTTTCTACAATTTCATGGTTTTGGAGAAGAGGTGGTTTCCCATGAAAGCCGGATCTCACTAGTGTATTCTTCCTGGTGGCACCAGGTGGCGCAGGAGGGTAAAGGATTTGCTTGTCATCCCTGCAGGTCTGGGTTCAAATTGATTGCCTCTCACTGCTGTGATGAGTCTGTAGGTCTCAGCCCCCACAGCATGTGGCTGTGCCCCCGTGCCGGGGCGAGCTGCAGCCCCAGGGCCAGGCAGCGGGGATGCGGCTCCCGGCAGCCCTGTTTCCAGCAGAGCAAGGAGTTGAGGCAACGTTTGAACCGTAACGGGGGGCCTGGGTGCCCGGGGGTTGCAGAGCCCCACTGTCCCAGGATCGGGGCACGGCGGTGCGGAGGAGCCGGTCTCAGTGGGGAGAGCCCCAGTGGGTCTCAGCAGGGTGAGGAGGAGGCAGTGCAGGATGTTGCCCTGGTGTGAGGCCATGCTGAAATGCAGGGCATTCCTCCCGCCCACGCTTGAGCCATCATGGGGGAAGATAAGTTAGTGCTTCCTCCTGGCTCCCGGGGGGTCCCGGGCATTTCACTGGGGTGCAATACATGGCTGCAGCCCTCCAAGGAGCTGGGGCAATCCCATCCCAGCCCCCATGGCACCTTCTCCCATCGGGACGGCTCGTGGACACAGCCGCTGGCTCTGCGCAGGCTGGGGTTGCCACAGCAGCTTCTCCAGCAGCCTGCCCCGCTCCCTTCCAAGAAGTGGGTGTCAGGGCCCCAGCGAGGGGACAGGACCAAGCTTGGATGAGTGTGGTCTTACATCCCTTCTCACTCCTCCCAGCATGGCAGCCAGGCCCCGGCCGCACAGCCAAGCGTCCCCACACTGAGCATCCACCTTCTGCTCCGGTTGGGTCCAAGTTGGGGCCCTGCGACCCCATAGAGATATTTTGTTCCCCTCCTTGTACCTTCAGTAATCTTTGAGACCAGGCGTCGTATGACTCAGCTTCTGCATTCGATACCCCCGAGAAGAGTTTGCACACATGCATCTGTGGCACAGAGCGGTGCTCGTTCCTGGCAGGCCAAGCTGGGATAGGATTTCTCCCTGAAAGAGGGGCAGTGAGTCCCCACTGCTCATCCGCTTTTAATATGCGGAAGTCTGATTTAGCCGGGATGGTGCCAGCAGGTCGGGGGTGTCTTCCAGAGCACTGTTGACCTGCTCCAGCATCCGGGCTTGAGAGGTCCTGGAAGGACTGGAGGAAGCGCCATCGCAATGCAGAGCAGGTGCTCGGCCAGTCCCTCTGTGCTTTAGAAATCTGTCTGTCCTCCCGTCCCTACCTGCAAAGGTCCAGCTGATTGCATGTGCCAGAAGCATCGGGCACATTTTGGGTGCTGGGACTGAACTGCTAGTTCTGGCAGTCGGCATGGGGCACGGTCAGCAGAAGTTGACACCGACGTAGATCCTGTGAAGGGCAGTTTGGGCGCTGACCTTTAGGTCCTGTCCACTTCTGCTGCCCGGTCCCTGCGAGCAGCTCAGCTCTGGAGGCAGCTCCCGACTCAAGCAAGGAGCACCCAGCCAGCCCCTGGGGCTGAGTGGCCTGGGCAGTGGTGCTGAGCTCCCTCTCTGGGGTGCTGGGCAAGCACAAGGTCACAGATCCTGCAGTGCAGATATTTGCAGGGGCCAGGGGTTTGCAGGGCGCAGGGGTCTGCAGGGCGCAGGGGTTTGCAGGGCGCAGGGGTCTGCAGGGCGCAGGGGTCTGCAGGGTGCAGGGGTCTGCAGGGGCAGGGGTCTGCAGGGGGCAGGGATTTGCAGGGGCAGGGGTCTGCAGGGGGCAGAGGTTTGTAGGGGGCAGAGGTTTGCAGGGCGGCTGCAAGCCCCAACGAGCCAGGCCCCAGGGCTGCGTGCTTGGCTCTTGGCACTGGAGGACTGGCTCCGTCTGCCTCCTGCCCGGCAGCGGCAGGGTTTTCAGGTGGTCACAGGGCTGTGGTCGCACCCGGCGCTGCCTATTGCTGCCGTGGGTACGTGGCGCCGGGGCGGCCGCGCAGGGCTTCCCCATGAGCTTTGGTCACGGCTCGGGGCAGCCCGTCCTGCTCAGTCCTGTCTCCATCAGGTTCCAGTTAAAACCAAATGCGTTCTCCAGCCTAAGCTGCGCTGCTGTTTAAGCCCTTCCAAAAATGAAACAAATACCCACGGACTGCAATTCGAATTGCAGCTCAATTAGGGCTCGTTCCCAATGCGATCATAAAACCTCCAGTACGAAAACAAACAACCCAACCAAACCACATCCAAGCCTGACAGCATCCTCTGGAATGCCTTTAAAATAACAAGGGGGGCAGACGAAGATGAAAGCGGCGTGGCCAGTGGGAAGAGGGCTCTTCGGCCCCGAGGGGCAGCCCGGAGGTGGGCTGAGCAGGTGTGGGGCAGGGCGCTTTGGGATGGGGACCGGTGTGGAAGTGATGGGTGTGATGGAGACGGGGTGGGACGGGACCAGTGTGGAAGTGATGGGTACGATGGAGACGGGGCAGCTTGGGGTCCGTGGAGTAAAGGGTTAGGCTGTGTTCCCAGCAGAATTTAGTGGGGTGAGGAAGAGGAAGATGCATAGGTGTTTTGGAGCGTGGTGGTTGTGCTCTGAGCTGCTTCGATGGCGGGTGTCTGAGCAGGACGGGGGGGCGCGGGGCTGGAGCAGGACCGCGGCAGCTGGAATGCATGTCCCGCGTAACCCTGGCTTGCACCGAGTCCAGCCAGTCTGGTGCCGCGGTTCGGGTTTCACGGCGGACTTTAAACCCGGCCATATTTAGCGTGCGCTTCACTGGCCTGTCAGGGAGGGGAAGCCACAGCACAACTAATAAAAAAAGCCAAACAAAAACAATGTAATTAAAGAGACTCAGCACTGTGTGTTCCCATAGCAAGAACATTTACCCAAGACTTCCTTGCTCAGATACTTAATGTCAAGCAGCAATTAAAGGCTGGCATTGTGGGGAGCGCAGCGAGGAGGGGTTACCCAGGCTGGGAGGTGGGAGCCCAGGGCTGAGCACAGCTCCCGATGGCAGATCTGCCGACCCCAGTGCCTGTGCTGGTGGGGAGGCATGGGGGGCTTTTGGCACTGGGAGGTGCCCCGGGGACAAGTGGTGCTGGTGACAGGGGGGATGCTGCACCCCAAGCAGTGGCTGCTGAACCCCTCTCCAGGCAGGGGCACCCTTGGTCTGTAACGCACATACCCGCTTACCTCAATCCCTACGGAAATTTGGTAGCGCAAAAGCAGATGTTCTAGGTGCGAGCCTGCGGGCAGGGCGGGCCAGGAGCTCTGTTGAGGTAAATCCTCGTGAAAACAGTGAAACCAGTGGAGCTGGGCTGGGGTGCGGAGCCAGGAGCCTGGCACGGATGTTGCTTCTGCCCTCCAGCATCTCCTTCCTGACCCGGGTCCGCGGATGGAGCCCATGCGAGCCTCTGGGGTTTGATGTTTCCCCTCCCTCAAGGGATGACTCGGGGTGCCCG
The DNA here is from genome assembly GCF_964195595.1 of Calonectris borealis. NCBI lineage: Eukaryota > Metazoa > Chordata > Aves > Procellariiformes > Procellariidae > Calonectris > Calonectris borealis. Next base: position 19,294,552 of record NC_134327.1, on the reverse strand, counting down.
GAGCCAGGCTGTGCCAGCCGGTGCCCCCCTCAGAGCAGCTCAGGGCCGGTGCTCATGGGCCGATGGTACTGTCAGCACTGTCCGCCTTGGCTAGAGAGCCAGCCATTGCGCACCGTCCCTTAGCACGGTCCCTGAGGAGAAGCGTCCCGCTGTCCTGGCAAAGCTGCGTGAGGTGTGTGTGCAGGCAGGGCAGGAGCTGCCCAGGAGGGACACGGGCGTGTGGGCACAGCCAGGACGGTGCCGTTCTGTGACTATGGCGTGTGCGCAACAGCAGTCCCGGCCATGATGGCAGACTGTCACAGGGGACCAAGGAGCTGAAAGTCTGATTTTGGTCGTATTTTAATGGGGGTTGAGCCACAGGCTCCTTCTGGGCTCACTTAAAAACAGTGATCGGGATGCTTAATTAAAAAAAAAAAAAAAAGAAAATAAAGAAGCAGCAACATTATTGTGTTCAGCAGAACTTGCTCGAGCGTCTCTGCTCCCTTCCTCCCCCGAGTGTACTGCTGGGCCTGCAGAAACGGGGTGTTTTATGGGAGGCCTCCGCAGACTGTCAGCAAGTGATCTACTTGGTTGGCTCCAAACCTCTCTTGGAGTCCTGAAGTCTCCGTCTCTCCCAGATTCGGAGCCTGTGATTTAGGAGGGAGGTACGGTGGGGGCGAGCCATGCGGGCAGGCTCTTCCCTGCTGTGCTGCACCAGGGGACATGGCCAAGCCTTGGGAGGACACCGCTGACTCGCCAACCGGCCACACGATGTGGGACATCACACGTCCAGCCCACATGCTTCCCCGCTGCCATGGCCCCTCCGGCAGCCGAGTGAGGGCTGGTCCCAGGGGGTCCCCACCACACGCTGTAGCTGCTGCACTCCCAGTGTGAGCGTCCCCCAAGAGATGCAAAAGCCTCCTGATTTGGGGAACAGTCTGGAGGGCGAGGCATGACGCTGACCCCCTCTTGCTCCCACGGGGGAATCCTCCACTTCTTCCCCTGCAGAGGTGCAGGGCGCTGAACGCTGGTGGGATGTTGCAGATCTCGCCCAGGGTGCAGATCTCTTCTCCTCCAGCTTATTTGGGTACTGAGCTGCTGGGAGTCGGCTTTTAAATCCAATGCCGTGCCGTGATGCGGTGGGCTGCGTGGCCATGGGATCCACTCTCGGCTGCCTTGTGTCGTGAGCTCCTCAAGAAGCACCTACGTGCACCATGGCGTGCCTGGTATGGAGACGGCCGAGAAACGTGCAGCGATACCAGCATTGCCAAACCACTGCCTGATGCTCGGGGACACCCTGCACCGACCCGGGTGCTGTGCAGCAGCTCCTGGCCTTGCACCACGCTGAGCTCCTCTGAGCATGGGGCTAATAGCGTTGGGCTTCTGGAGCTCAAACAAAAATGTACTGGCAGGAGCAGGGTCTATATAAGTTGTTATTGCTAAACAAAAGAGGCATGCTCGTTTCGGCTCCATTCAAAACAAAACCCAGTGGCTTTGCCAAGTGGGGAAAAAAGAGAAAATCTGTAGGAAACAAACAAACAAAGCCCTGGATCTGGTTTGGTGCCTTTCCCTGGACCCAGGTTTCAATAAGCAAGTGCATTTTCCAGGCACGCAGATGTTTCCACCGGTAAGGAGTGTTTTGCTCCATCTTTGCATGGCCAGGTCACCGCACAATATTTAAATACCTTTGAGGTCTGCACACCTCAGGATGGGTAGCTGGTGCGCAGGCTGCTCCCGTGAGTCCTGCTGCCTTGCAGGGATGCTAAGCACAGTGTTTCGTCCTAGTTTTGAGTGTGCCTTTTGATGGGTTATGAAATCCCACTCTTTTGGAAGGGCTCCCCTACTCGTGCTCCGTTTTGGATCCGCTATTTCCCCAGTCCTGAAAAATTGCTTATACTCAGGCAGAAAGAGTGGAAAATGCGAGTGCATCAGCAGCTCCTCTTCACGCTGGACACTGCACTTCTGGTTTGTGTCCCCATGAGCTGAGAGGAGCTCCTTTGTGTGTTAGGAGCTCACGTGGATTCTGCTGTGGAGTATTTGGTGTCTGAGTGTTTGGGGCCACAACGTGTGATTTCCTGCGTGCGCCAAGGGTGAGCGTGGTCCTGGTTGTGGGGTCGGGCTGAGCGTGCTCCGACAAGGAAAGACCCCTCACGCTCAGATTTCTTTGGAAACAGCCTGTATGTTGATCTTGGCAGCTGATCTCTTGATGCAAGCTCCCAGTTTGGGGTGAGGTTGGCTGGGTTGGATTGGCTCTCCCTGATAACTGGTTTTTAGGTTTCTCCTGTCCTTTGCCTGGAGGTATTTAAAAGACGTGTAGATGAGGTGCTTAGGGACATGGTTTAGTGGGCATGGGGGTGTTGGGTTGATGGTTGGACTTGATGATCTTAGAGGTCTTTTCCAACCTTAATGATTCTATGATTCTATGATTCATTGGATAACCCTATGGACTGAATTGGACCGCGGTTCAGAAAAGCATCTCTGGCAGCTTGTGCTAACGTACCACTGACATCCACAGCGCCACGAGGCTACAACGAGCTCTGCAAGGACCCAGTCCTTCTCCTCCTCCATGCCCCAAGCCTTCTCATCCTTTCAAAGCACTAACACCTTTCATCCTCCGTCCTTAGGGCTCCCTTTTTCTCATGCACGGAGCCCCACGGCTTCTCTCTCTGCTGCATCAGGCTGCAGACGGCAGGGAGCAGCTTCCCGAAGTGACAGCCACCCACACCGACCCTGAGGATGGGAGCGTGGTGCTGAGCTCATGTCTGCCGCCGCGGGCTGGAGTCTGCCCTCTCGCTGCCAGCACAGGCAGGCACCCATGAGCTAATCCCTTCCATGGCCAGCGTGGGGGGGGGGCGCGGACCGGGCAGCCTCGGTTTTTGGCTGGAAGGCCATTGCCACCAGCGGCAGCGTCACTTGCCCATGAGCCTTTTCACAGCCCAGGCTCCCGCTGGATGGCCACTGTGGTCGCCAGCAGCCACGTCTTGTGACCTCCAGGCAGGACGGTCACTGCCTGCCTGTCCAGGTACCTCCAGCCACCCGAGGTGGGAGCATGTGGCGGCAGGGAGGACAAAGTCCCCCTGGGGTTTGCACATCCGTTGCAGCGGGTGCCCAGCACGGGCGATCACCGTGGGTGCTCAGGGAAGGACGGCTGGGTCCCGCTGAGCTCGGGGCGGGCAGGGCTCCTTCCAGCCAGCCCGGGATCTGGGCTGCGCTGGCGGGACAGAGCAGCCCTGTCTGACATGGACTGGTTCTCCGCTGGAGGCTTGGAGAGGCTACGCCCTTAAACAAAATGCACTTAAAATCATATAATTACAACAATTATTAACACTGTTTACTAGGCCAAGATCTGCAGCATTGGAAACATTAAAACCCAGAATATGCAGAAACCACAACGTTATGAACTACCCAGTGGATTTGCTTGTGTTCGTTGCAGGAGGGCTAAAATGAAGTTGTCTTATGCACATCCATCCTCATGTGCTTTAAAAAAAAAATCCTCATTACTTCGGTTTTATGAGATGGGTCTGGCCAGCCCCAATGCGTCCTTTAGCAGAACCTCAGCCTTTTCCACGGAGTTTGCTGGTACATGGATTTATGGCCTTGCAGACCTGATGTCCACACCACCTCCCTGACGGTTGCAAATACATCCCACGGCCAGAAAACTGAAGTGCTGGGGCAGGCAAAGCACCCGTCCCCTGCTGCGGTGTTTGCAGTAGGTAGGTAAATAATTAGCAACAAGAACTGATTGTGGTTGAGATAAATTTAGTTCGGCTGCGCTGAGACTATAAAGGCAGAGGAGGTGGGACCTCCTCCCACCACCTCCCCGCAGGATGGGGCTTTGCCATCGGGGCGAGCTGGTGTTGGCTGGTCGTACCTTGAGGGCACGACATCTGTGGGTGTTGTTTTCAGCTATCAGTTGCTCCACCGCAAAGTTTAGCTCTAGATAAATCAAGACTATTTCACTGAGTCCAGATGACTCATAACCACAGGGCAGGAAACTCTTTTATCTTTGGGGCAGCCGGTTTAATATAGATAGATGTTCACTCCTGAGCTCTGAATAATTTCCGTCTCTTTACTTCTCATTAAAAGCAAATCAGTTGAGGGAAAATAGTGAGAAATTTCTCTGTGTCGCCTCTGTTTCTACCATCTCTGAGAGAACTTCCTCCAAATTGTGCAGTCTGCCTGTAGTGGGTCATTTGCCATATATTTTAATTGTCAGAAAAAAGTGCTTTTGCTCCAAAGCATCACTCCTTTTTTAAACCTTGATTCTGCAGGTATGGATGGAGCAGGGATCTGTTACAACAGGGTCTAACCCAGCTTTCAGAGAGGTACTTTCACAGTCTCCCTTCCTTTCCTGATGTGGGAGAGCATTATTGCCTCCTTGGATGAAGAGGAACCGCAGAGGAATTGGGCAGTTCATCAACGAGCCTGCTAAAAGAGCTGTCTTCACCTCTGAGCAGCAGCTGGAGGTGGAGAGAGGAGGACTTGGGCAGCAGGGAGCTCTTACACATGAAAGAAAAGGCAAGGTTTTGCTGGAGAGTCTCTCGAGTCGGTTATTTCTCTTTCCTAAATATGTCAGATAGCACTTTGCTTCTTGGGCTTGGTCCGTGGGTCAGGACCTGCCATCCTGGTTGCCTCTTCCCATCAGAGTGCCCTGCCTGCACAGGCCGGTGTGGCTTTTCTCTCTTAATTTCTGTCTACCAGCGACAGCTTGATGCTTTTCTGCTTCTTTGATATCTGGAGTCTTGTATTTGCCATCTGTAGAGACTTGTACGTGCCGTGTGCGGAGCCCCTTGGCATGAGGAGTCTTCAGCACTGGCCATGCCAAGAGCTGCTCCGTGTCCATGATCAAACACGATGTGCTCAGGCTGGCATGGCTGTAAGCTGAGGACTCTGCGTCCAGAGCCGAGTGGGTCCCAGTGAGCCCAGGGCTGGGTCTCCAGCATTTCCATGTGTTGTGGAGGTCTCTCCCCATGTGGTGATGCCTTCCTGGTGGAGAGCTGCTCCCTTTCCTCCCCACCAGAACCAGCAGGACCCTGCTGCACAGATCTCACCAACCTCTGCATGATTGCTTAGGGGTGTCTTGCCACCTGAAGCTCACATGGTTGGTGTTCACTGTGTCTGTCCGGTCTGTAAAACCCTACTTTCAGATAACGCCCATCCCTGGAGGAATCCAGGGCACCAACTCAACACTGCGGCTTGGGCCACACTCGAGACCTCTAAATCTGTAGGCTGAAGCGAGTGAGATGAGTGATTGGCAGGAGCCAACCTCCCCATCATTTTCCGCTTTTAAATATCACAGTAATAAAAGGTAAAATCATTAAAGGACTTCTGCAGCCCACTGTGCCTAATCTGAAATCAGGATGATGAAGAGCACGTAGCGAGGTTGTTATTAATATCCTGCCTCCTGATGATGGCTTTATAAACATCATCATCACAGGCACAGCTTCGCGGTAGCATTTTGGCATGACCTTCTAGACAACTGTCATGCTTTTTATCACGCTTACCCCTTGCTTGATATTTAACCAATAAAGTGATATGGGGAAGACCTTGCCCCTAAATATCTGACCTTATGCACAGGGGTATGAGGTCAAAACTGAGAGAAACTGTGGTAAGCGTAGTTGTGCTAAATGCTCTTTAGACCTGATGCTCCTTGTCTGGGAACTGTGCCACGGGCTACGGCAAAAGGGGATCAGATGTTTGACGCCAGTGAAAACCCTCGGTGCTGTCAGGGATGACTCATGGGCCAAAGCCCCACGCAGCAGCAAGGCCACACTCGCACTGAAGTCGGGGACTTTGCCTGGTGGGGATGAGGACATGAGGGTCACGGCTGCAAGGAGAGGGGCAGCTTCCCCTCGGGGAAACCAGGAAAAGATGCCAGCTTTCCTAGTGACATGTACATATTTATCATGGCTATTTAAAGTAGAAATCAAAGTCAGAATGGAGAAAAGATTTTGTAGCTTAATCAATGTGGATGGAGAAGGTGAGGAGCAGCTGTGGAGCCTGGGTCTGCTGGTGAGCAGGAGACTGAGGGTCACTGGTCCCCATCGGGACCTGGCGTTGTCTCGGTGCCATTAGAAATGGCCTTTTGTCCATTCCCTGCTCTGGCTTCGCTTTCAGAGGGTGTCCTTTGCTGGAATAAAGACCCTGAGGAAAGTCACGTACCAGAGAGGCTGAGAGACGGCAATAAACGCAGGAGACGGGTTCCTGCTAGAAGGATGGATGTGGAGGGGATGCGTGAGGCCGTCCCAAGCCAACTGCGGGGTGGGCAGCACTCACCCAGCACGGGGCTGGGGGGCTGTTGGTCCCTGCAGCCCCCACTGCCGAGAGGGTCTGGGCAGCCCCAGATGGGGCAACCCATCTCTGTAGGAGCTGGATGGTGGAGACTGGAGTAAGGAGAGATTTCCCTGGTGTGATGGATGGGGACCGGTTGCAGAGCTGAGCAGCCTGAGGTGGCTTGGGGCATCCCAGCTCAAGGGCAGTGTGAGGCCAGGCTGGCCCTTGGGTCTGAAAGGAAATGTCTCCCCCGCAGGGTTCATACAAGCCCCTCGGGACCCCCGCAGGGCCAGCGGCAGTGATGGGGAGGAGGAACGGACTGGCCTCACCTGGTAACAGATGGATGAGGGCATTGCTGGCACCGGCACCCGCCTTGCAGCCGGTCACAGCGGTGCTGCCCTGGCACTGCTCTGACTCTCCTGGGTTGTGCCTCGGTCCTGACGCTGCCGATGTGCCTCTGCCTTTCTGGCACGTCCCCACACGTCCTTGTCCTTTCCCAGGTCATCCTCCCCTAAGATGACGCAGCAGATGCGGGACCTGCAGCTGGCACAGGCCAGGAAGCCGCCGGGCCCTTCCTCGCCGAACGCGGCCAAGAGGCTCTACCGAAACCTGTCGGGGAAATTCCGCGTCAACTACACGTCCTTCGACGAGGGCAGCCTGGCGGGACGGGGCGAGAAGGAGAAGCTCCGCAAGTCCTACCTGGTCAGTGGCCGCTGGCTCCATCCAGCGCTGCTGTGGCCAGGAAGACGGGGATGGAGGGTCCGTGTATGGGTGATGCTGTCACCTGGGTGGAAGCTCAAGAGTGCGTTAAGTGAAGCTGCCCTGGAGCAAGTTCAGCTGGAGCTCAGTCCGGGTGTTTGCTCAGCATCATCTGGTTGTGTCTGCAAAGAGCTGATGCTCCCAAGCCCCTGGGACCAGGGCAGCCCACCCTGTTTGGGTGCTGGTGATGGGCTAGGGTGTTTGGTGGGGTGGAGGAGGGTGCCCCATGCTCAGCCGACCTGCATTTCTCCTTCCACCCAGTTCCAGAGCAATGCTGCCCTCTTCGAGGCCGTGGAGCTGCAGGACCTAGACAGGGTCCAGGAGCTGCTGAAGCAGTACAGCCCCGAGGAGCTGGACCTCAACACTCCCAACAGCGAGGGGCTACTGCCCCTGGACATCGCCATCATGACCAACAATGCTCCCATCGCCAGGGCCCTGCTGCAGGCGGGAGCAAAGGAGAGCCCACACTGTGAGTTGGTGTGGGGGAGCCATGCCGTGCCCATCACCTGGGTCTCCAACCTCATGGGGTGGGGCATCCAGGGAAGCAGAGTCCGGGTGGGGAGGCAGTCACTGGGCTCTGGGAAACTGGTGCAGGCTGTAGCAGAGGCTCAAGTGGAGCCATGCACTCAGGTGGAGCCCAGGAGCAGGACAGAGAGGGGAGGATGGGGTCTCAGGGTGGGGACTTGGTGCCAGCAGAGCCTAGGCTTGCCCTAACCACCTTCTCTTCCCCCTTCCTGGCTCCCCTCCCGGGACCCATGGCCATGCCCATCCACCCCACAGTCGTGAGCCTGGAGAGCCGCTCACTGCACCTCTCCACACTGGTGCGGGAAGCGGAGCAGCGCGTCAACGAGCTGACGGCGCAGGTGGTGAACGAGGCACCCAACGCCGACTGCTCCGAGAAGGAGAAGCAGCTCAAGGCCTGGGAGTGGCGATACCGGCTTTACAAGCGCATGAAGGCGGGGTTCGAGCATGCCCGTGAGTGCCCGCAGGAGGGCTTGGGGGGTCTGGGGGGCAGCCCCTGCGCTGGGGGAAGGAGCAGGGCTGTGCGTGGTCCAGGTGCATCAGCACCCGTCAGAGGATCCCCACATCCTATAGCTAGGGCTCGCTGTATGGGTGCACGGGGCTGAGCGTGCCGGGAACATGGCCCTGGGTGTCCGTGAGGGGGAGGCTCAGGAGGGACACTGAGGGGTTCGGAGTGACTGTCCTCGCTGTAGTGGTCCCTGCGCTCTCTGTCCCCAGGAGTCCCGGACGCTCCCACCAACGTCCATCTCTCCGTGGCCAGCAGCTCCTCGGTGCAGGTGACCTTCTGGGAGCCCCTGAGCGTCAATTCGGCTGTTGTCACCAAGTACAAAGGTAAGGACCGGGGTCCCCACAGCAGTGGAGGGGACATGCAGCCATGGCAGGTGCCTTGAGTGTGCCAGCGGGACGTGCTGAGGTGCTCACCCCTTCATACCACGCCAGCATGCCAGGGGCGTGGGCAGTGCTGCCAAGCCCCTGTCAAGCCACCTTTGTGCTCGAGCGCAGGCGGAGCCAGGGCTGCACGCTGCTGGACAGCCTGGCCACCACCCAAACGGTGTGAGCTGGACCAAACCACTGTCCTGCACCAAGGCAAAACTTGGGGTGCCACTTGTTTACTGCCCCCTCATCCTGCACCCCCCGGGGCGGCTTTGCTGTCCTGCCGCTCCTGCACCCCTCACCCACTTAAACCAGATATTTTTTGGCTTCTGGGAGAATTTCCCCCATCCCCAACTCCCGACCATTTGCTTGAGGGTGCTGACCCCGTCTGATGTGGCTTGGTGAGGAGGACTGCAGCTCCCCGTGCCGTCCCCCCCGCTGCGGCTCCCCCTCTCCCCTGTCTTCCCTCAGCTGCCTCCAGCTCCCGTGCTGCCCGTGGTCCCTCTGCAGCCGCTGGCCCCGATACGCTGCAGACAGCCCTGGGAGCCCGTCCCTGCTCCGGGGCCACGCGGCACCTTGAGGTCTTTCTCCTTTCAGTGGAGTGGAGCTGCTCCCCCACCTTCTCGCCGCCGCTGGGGGAGGCCGTGATCGACAAGCTGAAGAACCTGCACTTCACCATCCGGGGGCTGGTGTCGGTGAGCTCTCGAGGTGCCCCATGGGGGTCCGGGCTGTGGGGGGAGAGCCCATGGCCGGGAAAAGCCGCTGGCCGCGGTGCAGCCGGTGGGGTCGTTCCCTGCAGCCGATGTGGGGAGGGGATGGGGCATCATTTCGAGCAGGAGGAATAGGATTGTGCTGCGGTGGTGTTCAGCACAGCCCTAAGAGTGTGGGCCCAGGAGAGGCATCTGTCTGTCCCTGCACGGCCGTGGCCGTCCTGGCAATGGGGAAGCCCCCTGCACAGGGTGCCTGGGGACTCTCGAGTGAGAGGCAGAATGGGTCCATTCACCGAGCACTTGATTTATCCTCTGTTCCCCACCCCGCTCCCGTCCCCACCCGTGCTCCTCCTGGGCAATAAATCAGTGGCTCGTTCCTCTGCCACCTGCACAGATTGACCCCCCGCACCAGCCCCGTCGCTCATTGGAGAAGGGGGACCAGCCCTGTCTCCATCTCCAGGAGCTCGGCAAGGTCACGGGCTGGTTGGGGCTGGGGCTTCCTGCTGTTTTATCTCCCTGAGAATCACAGGGGCCACGCTGCCTGTCAGCTGTCCCCTCCCCGGGGGCCGCCGTCCTGTCCCTGGCACACTGGCGGGGGGAGACGGGGCGGGATGGGGACCATGGCGGGATGGGACCACGGCGGGATGGGACCACGGCGGGATGGAGCTTGGGACGGGAACACAGGGAGATGCTGGGATGGATGGGTTGCCCTTTCCAGGGAGGTGCAGCGCCGAAGCTCCGGGGCAGGCAGGCAGGGACCACCAGCTCGAGGAGCAGGGGAAGCCCTTGATGCAGTAGAGGGGCTTAGCCAAGGCAGCGGTGCCGGAGCCCTGGAGCCGCTGTCGGGGCAGGAGAGCTGCCCTGGTGCGCGGCAGGACGGGGCTCGAGCAGAGCCCGGAGCAGCGCCGCTGCAAGGAGCTGGCCCGAGCCCATCAATCATGCTTTCAGAGCTGCCTCGCAGGCTCCTGTCTGCCTTCATGACTGCCTGGAGGCCTTGCAACATCTGGCAGCTTGACTGAGCTTTAATCAGAGGCCTTTAATCACTGTCGCCATGCCACAAGCCCTCAACAGCGTTGGGCCAGCTCCCTCTCTCCAGGGGCCGGATCCTTGCATGTCCCAGTGGGGAGGCAGTACCCTGACCCTCCAGGCTGTGGAAGCCCCATGTCTTTGGGGCCGGAGCATCTCCTGACAAGGGGCATTCGCAGTGTCCCATCTTTCCTCTGCCATCCCCCAAAACCAGCCACCCAGCCTTATCTGGTGTCTGATAAGAGCAGCTTTGAACAGCTGCGGGAGGTCAGAGCCGGTGACCCAGGGTGCGGGTTCCCAGTTTAGTACTCCTTGTGGTGTACTGGTGTACTGGGCTATGGGGGGGATCCTCCTTCCCTCACACACGAAGCCGGGAGAGGTGCCGGAGTGCTGAGTGTGGCTTCCCTCCTCGCAGGGCACAGCTTACTATGTCCAGGTGTCCGCCTACAACATGAAGGGCTGGGGTCCCCCGCAAGCCTCCGTGCCCCCTTTCGCCATCCCTTCCAGTAAGTACCACTGGGAACGCCCATGGGAGCCGGCACCGGCTGCGGGATGGATGGGGGCAGGCAGCAGCTCCCTGTGCTATCGGGGGTCCCTCGACTGCTGGGATGGGGTAGAGTGGACCCAGGAGCAGAGGCAGCGTTTGCTCGGGCCAAGCAGGGAGGCTGTGCCCGGGGGTCCAGGGTGCCGCCTCCCGCCGATAGGAGCTTTGCCAAATATTAATTTTTCAACCTGAAATTCTCCTGGCTGCCTGGTAAAGGCTGAGCCATTTTAGGCCACCTGGATCAGCTCATCCTAAGGAGGAAGGTAGGAGAGAGGACGTTTTGCTTTCTCAGTTAAAAGGAAGCAGTGCAGCCATCTCTTCCATAGGAAGGAAGAAGCTCTGGGGTTTTTAGCAGAGGTTTGTACTTTAGCGCAGGGCAGCCTTGGGAGGGGTCGGTCCTCACCGCCTCAGTGACATCTGCCCCAAAGCGGCCAAGCTTGTGCAAAACTGAGGGCTGCGGGGAGACGTGGTGGGATGCCCCAGCTCAGCCTCTGGAGATGCCCCTCAGGGCTCGGAGCCGTCCTGGTCCTGGGTGGCAGTGGGCCTGGAGCCCTCCCTCTGCCACCGCATGCTCTCACCCATCCAGCCCAGCCCCAGGGACCTGCGTTCCCTGGCACCAAACTGGGATGGGGGTCATGAGCCCCACCGGAGATGAGCTCATGCCAGCACTTGCCTCCCCACGCTGGGGCAAGTGGGGGGAAGAGCCACCCAATTTCACACGAGGCACCCCAGGGTGCTGGGGGATACAGGCCAGGAGGACTGAACTGGAAGGAGCAGCCCCAAAGGGTGAAGCTCAGGGCTGAGCAGGCTCCAAGGTGGCCTCTGCCCCTCGCCACCGGTCCTGAGACGGGTCTCCGCTGCATGGTGGTCCCACGGGATCAGCGCCGTTGGACGTGTAAGGAGCGGCCCCACGCGCACCTGGGGAGGCGGAGCCCGTCCCAAGGAGCAGGCAGCAGGGCGGTGGGCACGCGGCCCCTGCCACCACGCTTGCAGGCAGCGAGGGACCAGGCACGCTGCTGCATGTGAGCAGTGAATGCACCGCGTACGGGTCAAGATGCGGGTCTGACGGCACATGAACAGCGATGGGGCCAGAGATGTGCAGGCACCATGCGTAGCTCTAGCTGCAGATACACAATCGCTGTAGTACCAGTATGGAAAAATGGAAAAATACATTTGCATGTGTATGAATGCATGGAGCGAGCCTACCCATGCACTGCATTGCCCTGGCTTTACCCTGTCCTGGCAGCAGCTGTTGCTCATGTTTGCACCCACTTTAAAGCCCCTTTGCCATCCCACACGGGTCATATTCCCTGTGACCGAGACCCATGCGGCACCGATACAGAGTACGGCTGAAGTGAATCAGACTTGAGTGGGTTTTATTTATTTTTATCTCCATTAATATTTCTCCCTTCAGTAAAGATCCCTCCCTGGCCCAGCAGAATATAGTCAGGCACCTCCCTGGGTGTTTTTAAAGCTCCTAAAAATAGTGGCGAGCCCCAGCCAAAGTTAACAGAGCTGAACTTTCCATGGAAAACAGCAGCAGGCAGGACACAGGGGGTGTTTAAAGCAATTAATGTAAAGCTAACGTAGAAGCGCCGGCGGGTCCCCGGCCCCACTCCTGGTCCTGCTGCCGTCTCGCAACGGGTGGAGCTGGCAGGAGAGCTTATTTATGTGTTTGCCGAGGTGAGCCCAGCTCTCGGCACTCGCCCGGAGAAAGCTGCAGCTCCGGGGAAGACCTGGAGGAAGACACTGGAAAGAATTTTATTTTTTAAGGCTGGTGAAGTGCGGCAGCAACAGACGGGACCTTGTTCTTTCCCTCTGCCGTGTCCCTGCCGTGCTGCGGGGTGGCGGGTGGCCATGGGGTGCTGTGCAGAGCCAGGGTGCTCCTGGGAAGAGGGGTGCAAAACCGGGGATCTCCCAAAGCCCAGCCCACCCAGAGGTGCCCAGCACCCATGACTGCTGCCGTGCCATGCTGTGCCATGCCGTGCCTGTGGGACACAGAGGTGGGGTGCCAGGAGGTGACTTGCCATGGGGAGGAGGGGACGGGAAGCCCTCTTTCTCCCAGGCTGAGGGGTAGGTGCTGGGGGTGATGCTGGTCTGTCCCCCGCAGACTGGCGGGAGTATGACGGCCGGGCTCCACGGCGAAGGGGACAAGCTGAAGCTCTGGACCATCTTCTGGGCCAGGTGAAGACCGTCCACCAGCACTGCGTTTGCCATGGTGAGTGTATGGCACAGTGCTGCGGGGAGGCTGGGGTGAGGGATCCAGCCAGGCCCCCCAGGGTTGTGACATGGTCTGGGGGGCTGGGGTGGCACCAGGAGTAGGTCTGTCCCGTGGATGAGCATAGCAGGGAGACAGCTCAGGCAGTGGAGGTCTTGACAGAGCCTTCCCACTGGGTTGGCATGCCGTGCCACAGTCTGCTGGCGCAGTCCTTCATCTCCTGCTGCAGCATCCTCTGCTCTCTGCTCCCCAGAGCCCTGCAAGAACCAGCCCCAGAGCAGGAAGCATTCAGTCTCCAAGAGCCTCAAGCACCTCTTCCACCCCAGCAGCAAGTTTCTCAAGACACTGAAGCGGTGAGAGGCTGACGTGCGGGGGTGGTGGAGAGCCCGTCTCCTGGCAGGGAGATAGGGCTGCCTGTCCTGGGCATGGCCGGGAGCTGCGTGCACAAGCCAGGGCCTGGGGGTGCTCAGAGGTGGGTCCTTGCCTGGAGCGAGCTGGTGGTGTCAGTGGAGACGAGTCCCATTGCCCAGAAATCAAACGTTTCTCCTTGGTGTTTCCATTTGGACTGGCCAAGCTGTGCCCATACCCAGATCCCTGCACCATCTCCGAGCATCACCCAACACCCCACCCTCCCCTAGACTGCACCACCCTCCCACCACCCAGCTTCACGCTTGGCCTCCAGGCACCCCAGTGCGTCTCCTGCACAGGCCTGGCCTCATCGCCCTCCCTTGTGCTGGCCGGGGCATTGGCCATGGCATCAGCTGTGGCATTGGCCAGGCTCGCCTTGCTGGCAGCGCTGGGTTCCTGTTCCTGCTCCTGTACTGGCCGTGTGCCTCTTCTGCCATGGGCTGTTGGAGAGGAGCTGAGACCTCGGGCAGGGCATCTCCTCTGCCCTTGGGAGAGAGACCCTTTGGGAAATGAAGCTGGCAGCCGGGGGTGACACTGAAGTCTGTTTTCCCTCCCATGCAGGGGCCTCTACCTGACAGCCATCTTCTACAAGGACGACAACATCCTGGTGACCCATGAAGACCAGATCCCCGTGGTGGAGATTGATGACACCTACTCCTGCCTGCTCATGCAGGATTTTCTCTGGTTCACCAAGGTGGGTGGCCCAGGGACCCTGTGCTGTGTGCTGGGGCATGGCAGCAGTGTGTCCTCTGACACATTTCTGTCTGCCTGGCCATCACCCCAGATGCTGCTGAGATGATGGCCACCACGATCTGCAGAGCGCCTTCATTGCAGCACCTTCCCCGGTGCTGCCGGCACAGGCAGCGGTGCCCATCGTGCGTGGGGCGCTGCGGGGCTCTCGCCAGGGCAGGCTGGGTCTGATCCGGGGCTGGGAGCAGCGTCAGGGGACACCCCATGTGCACAAAGTGAGCACGAGGTACTTCAGCTTCTCGCACCAGACGACACAATATCTGGTGTCTCCTGGGCTTCCCGTCGTTGCTTCTGGAACCTCTGCTGCGCCTCTGCCCTCCTGCACTCCACGGGGCAGAGCGATGCCAAGAGCCGGTTGCAGCCCAGGAGTGCCGCCATGAGCCATGCGGGCATCGTGCACCACCGCTGCCTTCAGCTCGCAGCTCCCCCTCTGCCCTGGGCGCTGGGGCTTGGCAGCGCAGGCTCGCCGCTCGCCGGGCTTCGGCATGGACCGAGAAACCACCAGGGAACGGCATTTCCACCCCGGGCCCTGGAAGCCCAAAGGTGGACGATGGACCAGCACCACGCCGGGCAGGCTGCGTGCCGCGATGGGTGGGTGATGGACCAATGCCACGCTGGGCAGGCTGCGTGCCATGACGGGTGGGCGCTGCCTCTCCACGGGGATGCCAGCGGCTTCTCAGCTGTTTAACTGCTTCACCACAGCATCCTGCCGCGGCAGCTCTGCCTCTGTTGTACGGAGCAGGACGTGCAGGGTGCTGCAGCCTGGTCCTCCGCTGTCAGTGGGCTTAGTGAAAGGGCAGGTGGGCAGCTCAGGGCCAACATCTTTTGCTGGATGGTCCTTATCTACTGAGGGGGAAGGTTATCTTCTCCCTCCTTCTCTTGGCTATCTTCTACTCAAACTTTAGAAGGTCTCAGTCCTAGATAAAGACAGATACCTGAGTGGACACAGCATGGTGCCTCCCTTGGGTACAGGCTCTGGAGGCATCTCAGGGTGCTTGTGGCATAGGAAATGGCACTCCTGCTGAGAGGTGGTACGTGCAGGTGCACATTCCTAACCCAGCTCAAACAGAAAGGCAAATGGATTTCCCCAAAACACCTTTGTGTGAACCAGCTGCAGGCAGCGGCGGCTGCTGTTGACGGCCCTTTGGTGTGCTGCAGGTGTCGTGCATGTGGGACGAGATCCTGTGGCTGCGGCAGTGTGTCACCGTCTCCCAGTCGTCCTGTTCCTGCATCCTGCAGACACGCTTCAAGATGCTGCTGGCCATCTCGCAAATGCAGGTGAGGGTGGGCCTGGGCAGGGGAGCAAGCATTTTTTGGGGGCACTGTGGGCCGGGCTCCCTTGGGAGCAGCACGCGCCTGTGCCACAGCCAGGAAAACCCCAGGCTCTGCCAGTTCTGCCCACGGCTCAGTCAGCAGCAGGACCGGGTGCCCGTGCCTTGCCCTCCCTGGCAGGACCCCGGTCATGGGGTGATGGGGTGTCAGGCTTCATGCAAATCTCGTGCAGAGGGACTGGGGGCTGTCAGTGGGTGCTTTGCTGGGCAGGCTGGTTTCCAGCAGGCAGAGGGGAGACACCCAGTCACATCCCGGCTGCCCAGACCCACAGAGCGCTGTGCCTCAAGGATGTCCCCTGACCTGCTGCTTTCTCCTGCCCTCCCATGCCATCGCACAGGGGCTGCTGGGCATCCAGGACCTGGGGCAGGTCTTCTTCGAGCCTGTCAAAGACAAACAGGGCAACATCCTCATCGTCACCCTGAAGGAAGTGAAGACCAACCAGACCTTTGAGAGCGTCCGCTGGGTTCCCATCTGCAAGCTGCAGACCAGCCGCAAGTCCGTGTCCTCCCCGGAGGAGCCCACCGCTCTGGACACGCTGCTGATCTCTGTCCAGGTGCTGTGCTGGTGCCGTCGCGGCAGGGGATTGCAGCGGGCTCCTTTGCAGGACCACCAGCGCTCCCTGCTCCCCCTCGGGCTGGAAAAGCCATGACAGAGCCCAGGCTACCAAGGGTTTGGTCCTGGCTGCAGGCAGAGGGGGAGCAGAGCCCAGCCAGCCTGCAAAAACCCTGTTGCTTCGAGGGGAGGCATCAGGCTGGTGCCGGATTCATCCTGGCAGCACCGCATTGTACCTGCACTGCTGCTTCCCTTCGGCTGGCTGGGCTGGCTGTGCTGTGGCAGCCGGCATGAGGGCAGGAGAGAGTCCTGCTGCGAGGACTTGCTCAATCCAGCAGTGTCTTTCTCCTCAGGACAAGCTGGCTTACCACCAGCAGAGCAGCCATGCCCTCTCCCCGGGCCTCTACCTGGGCTACTTGAAGCTCTGCAGCGCCGTGGATCAGATCCGAGTGCTGGTGCCGGAGCGACTCCCCAACATCCTGTGCCACGTCAAGATTCGCTCCAACCCCAACATCTCCAGGTGGGGCTTGCAGAGTAGCTCACCCGGGGCAGCGAGGCTCCTCTGTCCTATCCAGCCTAAGAGCACCCATCACCTCCTGCTTCTGCTCTCGGGCTCCCGGCAGCAGTGTCATATTCCCTCTCAGCCCCACTGCCTGCCATGCAGGGCTGCCTGGAGCTGGAGCAAACCAAGGTCCCCCTCTACCTCCACACCTCCCGCATCCCTTGGGGTGCTGCACCGTCTGGGAAGGAACAGCCCAGCCGCACACAGCTCTCATAGCGATTGCGCGTTCAGGTCCACCCTGAGCTGCTCCCTCCTGCACGTGTCTGTCTCTCCCTTCTCCAGGGAGGAGTGGGAATGGCTGCAGAAGATGGCCAGTGTGGAGGAGCCCATTCCCGTGGAGCCAGAGGCTGAGACCTCCCAGAACCACTTGTTTCAGGAGCTCCAAGTGGCCATCAAGGAGCTGATGACCCTGGTCAACATCCCATTGCAAGAGGTACAGGCAGGTGCCAAGATCTGGGGAGGGGGGAGAAGGGGTCGTGCAGCACTGTGCTGGTCACCGCAGCAGGCGGTACCGCAGCCCCGGGTCCCTCTGAAGCATGGATCAGATTTTAGTCCTGTGCAAAGAGAAGGCAAGTGGTGGACAACAAGCCTGCCCAGGGACAGTGTCCACAGGAGCCGTTTGTCTTACCCTCACATGTACCTCCAAAGCAAGGTCGGTGACTCTGGGTTTGCGTTATTGGCTGCCATGTGGTTTTGTCCTGGGCTTAGCCCCTGCAGCACGAGACCAGCACCATCCAAAGCAGGATGGTCACTGGCCAGCCATGGGATGGAGCTGCAGCCTCCTGGGCCAGACTGCACGGGGAGAAATCCCTCCTCCACCGTGCTGGGAAGGTGTCCACCAGCCCCAGTGCCAGGCATGTGCTTCTGGCTGGGCAGTGTGAGGGCACCTCTCTGAGCAGGGCTGAGACCATGGCTGGTGGCACATCTTCTCTGAGACCCTGTTGTAATGACTTTGACCAGTAGTTTAGAGACTTTTAGGAGAAGTAAGAGAGAAAGAGGGGTGCGCAGATTATGCCAGAAGCAAGGAGCCTCTGGCTGTGTGCTGAAACAGCGGTGTCCCCTGGCTGCGGGTGGTCCCTGAAGACTCCTCTGCGGATGAGGACTCAGTGGAGGCCTCACCAGGTGATGTTTGCAGCTGTTACCTGCAGTGTCTTCTTGCAGGCCAAAGATTTCCGTCTGTACAGCCAAGAGGTGCTGGACTTTGGGGGCCAGGTCTCCTTCCTGCTGCTGCTGCCTCCATCAGACGACGTCTGCACTGCTCCGGGCCAGAACAACCCCTACACCCCTCGCTCTGGCTTCCTCACACTGCCGCTGCAGATCTTCGAACTAGGTGAGGAGAGAGAATGCCAAAACCCAACCTTGCTGGTCTCCTCGTCCTCTGAAACCTCTTGAGAGCTGGGATGGGCACTGAGGTGGGCCGGAGCTCCCTTACCTCCCCCAGGAGAGGAAGGATGGAGGGGGATGCTGAGGGCTTTCCAGGTGGTCTAGAGTGTTGCCTCCTCCCTGCGTTGGGTGAGTGTGGAGGAGCCCGTAGGGCATCCGTAGCAAGGGTCCTGATATTTTTCATTCCCTTCCCAGTCCACTTCTTCACGTACGACCGGGAGTTCATCACCCAGTACTGCCAGGTGTCCGCCCTCCTGGAGCTGGAGTCGCTCCTCTCTCAGCAGAGCCTCAGGGAGGCCTTCTCTGATGCCGAGCTCTCCACCGCGAAGCAGAGGCACCAGCAGGTTCAGGACTACATTCAGGTACACAGAGCAGGAGCGCACTGGAAGGGAGCCAAGCTCAACGGTGCCCATGGGATGTGGCCACGGCGGTCGTGCCCTGGACGAGCTGCAGGAGCATCCCCACCGGGGCTGTTCACTGGTGTTCCCGGCTGTGACCCCATGGGGTTTCTCGGAGATGGCAGATGGGCAGCAGCAGGCAGGGCTTCGTCTAGCAACTTCTAACTGCAATGATCATGTAAAAAATCCAGACTAGAGAGCTGGAGGCTCCTGCTCTGCAGGTCCCCACCTTGCTAGAAAAGGTCCTGGAAGTACATTTTGGGATGGATGTGCGAAAGAGCACCCCATGCTACCCCCTTTCCCAGCACCCCTGCCTGCATCAGGCAGGTCCTGCTCAACAGGCAGTTGCTGGTGGTCAAAGAAGCATCTTCCCACCCAAGAGCACTGTCTTGGGATTTCCTGACTCGGGGATCCCCCCCAAAGCTTTCACCTCTTGGGAAAGGTGTGTGGGGAGAGCCTGTGTTTCGCTGTGGGTTTTTTGTTGCTGCTGTTTGCTTTTTGAAAGGAGTCCTTCGTTTCCTATTTTGGCAGCAAATGGAGGAGATCTGGCGTGAGATGCGCTGGATTATGGATGCCCTGCAACACGCCCGGTACAAGCAGCCCTCCTGCGGGGTGTCTCTCAGTGGCTTCCTCAGCGAGGCCAGCGGTGCGATGAAGGAGAAAACCCAATCCACCTCGTCCCACCTCGACTACCTTCCCTCCCCGGCGCCCTCGCCAGAGACCAGCCGTAAGCTCAACTCCGGTAAGGACCCAGCTTTGTAAAGCTCCTGCCTGCTGGGCTCAGGGGGCTGCCCGTGCTCGGGGGGAATAGGAGGGCTGCTCTGGCTGGCTGCACCTTGGAGGTGCAGGCAGGGCCGGCATCAGGAGTACAGGCAGGGCAGTCAGTCTTGGTTGGGGCAGGACCTGCTCTGCCTGTGCTTTGGAGAGCGCAGCACAGATGTATGGCAAGGGGGTAAACGCTCGGGGGCTTCCTTGGACACCATCTGGTGCAAACCCTCAGCCGGGGTTGCCGATAGCAAGGCTGAGACCCTCTTTGCTTCTCTTATGCCCCTCGCAGACTCGCATGGGTTGTCGGACGAGGAGGGCTCCTCGGAGGTGTTCCTGGCCACCGACAGTGACTACGACTCCAGCAGAGCGCAGAGCCCGAAGGAGCTCGACCTGGTGTACTCCTCCTCGGGGCCCGAGTGCTGCAGCAGGAGAGTCGCCCGCACCCTCCGGGACAGCGCCCCAGACGTCCTGCAGACCCACGACCTCAAGACCCCACCGCCACCGCCACCACCGCCGGAGGAGCCCCGGCCGCCCCCCGAGCTCTATGACAGTGACTTTGTCCTGCCCAGCCGACAGATCGAGCTGCTGCGCATCACGGAGAAGCGGCAGGCGTACTGCGTTCGAACCAGCAGCCTGGACTTCCCCAAACCGCTCTGCCAGGCGGCCAGGAAGTCCTGCCCTGGCTCCGTCGACAGCTCCCCGACGGAGAGCAGGACCGCGGGCCACTGCGGCCAGCTCAGGCTGGGGACTGGCTCAACGCCCAGCCCCGAGTGCGGCCGGGGCGGGCAGGGCTCTGAGCCCGTCTTCCGGACGCGCTCAGCCGAGTGGACTCAGAGCTTCCAGGAGCAGCCGGAGCAGCCCGGGTGCTTGGCCGACCGAGGAAAGAAGCCGGGCTTTGTCACCTTGCGGGTCTGCCCTCAGTACGAAACCGGACTCTCCAAAGAGACCAGTGTCAAGGTACCGGAGCCTGCAAAGGGCAGTGTTGCGACTCTGCCGTGCCTGGATGGAAAGGATGGGGAGGGCTCACATGCCCCTCACCTGGCACTGCCCTCTCCATCCTCCACTGTCCGGGGCTGAGGTCCCCTGGAGACTGGCAGCACTCCTGCCCCACATCCCTTTGTCCCTGCAGTAGTGATGAGGCTCCCAGCAGCACGGGACGGGACGCGTGGCTCTGCGGGAGTGATAGCCGCTGCTGCAGAGGGGGCGAGTCAGGGCCACGGGTAGGGTATTTTGGGGGGACAAGGCAGTGGAGCTGTGGTTCAGCTCTCAGTCCGTGGTTCAGCGGCTGACAGTGGGTCAGTGCCAGCTAGGGTGAGCAGGGAGTGAGCAAAGGTCACATTGATGGGTTTCCCTCACCACATCCTGGCGTTCAAACACATCAGCCCCCTGGTTGAAATCCAGCCGTCACCCCCCTGCCCTGTCCCCAGCCCTCCCACAGCCTCTCCTCCCCGGGCCTCTGCTCCCCTCCCTCCAGCCCGGCGTGCCTTTGGGGAAGGGGGAGCAGGAGCCCCTTGACTGCAGCCCGTGAAGGCGAGCAGGCAAAGCTGCCTCCTTGCTGCAGGCATTGGGGTCCACCAGAGCCGCTGGGCGACCTGGTTCCTCTCCACGAGGGCTTTGCTGCTGAGAGCTGACCCCCCAGCTCTGATCACCCTCACCTGCTCCGGGTGGGATCCCCCATGGAGGAGGACCCCCAGGGCCCACGTCTGGGGCAGGTCCCCATCCGGCTCTGCCACCTCCTTTGCTCCCAGCCACGAAGCTTCTTCCCCTGTTGAAATTTCCCGTCCAACATCCCCGGTGCCCAGAGCGGAGGCGGACGGAGCCGCACAGCCTGCCCATAAAATGGCAGAGGAAGGACAGAGCCGACAGGCTGATGGGTTTTATTGCTGGGGAGTTTTGATAGCCGGTTTCTCCGCACCCAGCGGGGACGTTAGAAGCAGAGGGGAATCTGACTCTCAGTATTTATTTTCCATTTGAGAAATTACCATAGATTTCTATGCAACTGAAGCGCAGCCCTCGGGTTCCTGGCGGGCTGCCCACGTGGCTTTTGAAGTTGCAAAGCTCTGGACACGCCTGCTTGAAAGCGTTTTACGATGCTCTTCTCGAAGAAAGCCGAGTTCAAAGGAAAGGCTCCTCGGCTGGCGTAAATCAGCTGAGCCCTGCGATGATTGTTCAGAGCTGGCAGGGTTCACGTGGGCCAAGGGCTCGGACCACCCTGCCGGGGCACTGCTCACGGCGCTCCGCAAGCCCTTACGGATGTGCCAAAGGAAACCGTCGCCTTGCCCGGGCGAGGATGGATGTCCCACTTTAGGGCCTTTGAAGTCAAGTAGCAGGCTCCGACAGTCGTTAGCAGCCAGAGCCCAGATGAGCTCGTTTTCTCAGCCATATTTGGGATTCAGAGGGCAGTCCCCAAGAAAGCAGAGAGGGAGAGCGAGGGTAGCTGTTGGTGGGAGAACCCCGAGCTTGTGAATGAGACGAAATTTAGCACCGCTTCCCAAAGAGGCTTCAGCTCAGCACTGCTGGTTTGGCAGAGCTGTTGTGGTTCAGCTGCTCTGATGGTCTGGATCCTGCTCCCGAGAGGGACTTTACACAGATGCCTCGGTGGTGCCAGGAGCAGGGCTGGGGCTGAGCCCTGTCGGGCCACAGGTAATGGGATGGTGGGGCAGCCTGAGCGGAGCGGGCGAGCCGGAGGTGACACATGCAAGCGTTGAGCTGTAAGGACTCGGAGAGTGCAGTGGAGGCAAGAAAGCGGTGCATGAGTTGGGGCCCCGGCACGCCTCCATGTCCCCAGCCATGGTGTGCCCAGGCTCTGTGCCGGGCTGCTGCTGCTTGCTCACCGGGCACCTTTGGGGCGGCTGTTCCTCCACCCTAATGATCACCGCTGTAGGACACGCCATGTGCTGCCTCTGGTCCCTGGTTCCTCCTCGTTCCTCCCCCTTACCGTCCATCTCTCCCACCTTTCTCTTTCCGCAGCTGCACGTCACCAGCCAGACGTCCGCCGGGGAGGTGGTGAAGCTGGTGGTGCTCGAGATGAACGACGTCTCCCGCGGCGTGCTGGGCGGCTCGGCCGCCTTCTGCTACGGCGAGGAGCAGCTGGAACACTTCGGACTGGTGTTCACCTCCGATGAGAGCGAGCAGTGGCTTCCCGATGACTTCTTGCCTCTGTCCCTCCAAACTACCCGGCCCGAAGGGCGGTTCTTCGTCCGGATCAAGGAGACGTCCCCTCTGGTGCTCCAGTATGGGCCAGCGACCACCGTATGAGAGGAGGAGAGCTGGCCGGGCAGCGCGGGGACCTCAGCTTCCAGAGAGCAGACAGCTCGTCTCTGATGCTTCCTTCTTCCACAGACACCCTCTCATCAGGCGTCCGCGCGGTGGAATGGGATCATACTGGGCTGTGTGTTATTTGTTTGTGTTTTTTGTTTTTTTTTTTTTTTTTTTTAACCAAAGAGACATCGAGACTCAGTTTTTCTGACTGCAGAACAGGAGGGTGGAGTGCGGAGACCTCAGAGCTCGGGAGGAATCTGCAGGAATGGAATTTTTGAAAGTAAACATTTTTAAGGGGAAAGGAGGGGAGAGAGAGGAAAAATATTACAAGAAGCAGCAATACCTTTTTTTTTCTTTCTTTTTCTGAAAAGCCTTGTTTGGGATTCACTGAAGGCAAAGCCACATAGGATTGCTGGGCAGGGTTGTGGTGTCAATGAGGAGAGGGCACGAGTCACAACGACAGCACTGAGAAGGGTGTTTTCCTATCTGCCCTCCTTTCACTGTACCTGGAGAAACAATTCTTGCACATAGTTCTTGGAACAAAATGATATTATTATTTTTTTCCTGAAAAAAATTAATAATAATTGTGCTAGAGACACTGGAGTTGTGTAAGAGGTGAAGACCCTTTGGCTTGTTTTAAAGGCAAAAGGAATCCACGCCGCCAGCCCCGCGCGCGCACACAGCTGTGTTGGTGCCACCACCGGAGGTTTGCTATAGGGCATCTACTGCAGCACCCTGCACACCACCCCGGGATTTCCTTTCCTCCTCGGTTGCCGTTTTGTTCTGGTGATTGTGCTTGGCCTCTCTTGTACGTCCTATAGCATGACATTTTGTTAGCCACTAGGTCTCTTGTTAACAAGGTTATTTTTCTGATCTCCTGTGGTCCATAGTAAAGATGACTGCTGCTGACTGCGTATCACTCTCTTCCTTCTTGCGGCTTGATGTGTAGTGTTCCTTCATCCCCCAAATTAGCCCTGATTTCAAGGGCTGGGTTCATCTTTCCCAGGAGCATTTAATGGGATGCTTTCCACCCAGTGGAGGTTTACATTAACATGCAAATCGCATGTGTGGGAGCGAAGTGCAAGTTAAAAATGTTTTTCTGTGCTTCATAGCTCTGTAAGGCAGTAAAATAAACTTTGGCATGCAAAGGCAGTCACCTCCACGTGGTGTTGGAAACCCAATGGTTGTAGGGCCCGAGCATCTGCAGTTAAATGCATTAATCCAGTCCTGCAGCCTCCACCGAGGGAAGAACACCAGGAGAAGAGCGTGGAAAGCAGCGAGAGCTCACAGCTGTATTGCAGCTGGCGCAAACACTTCCAAGCGAGCGGCAGCAAGCAAGGTGCGAGGCTGGCGGTCCTTCGCAAGGTGAGGCTCGTGTTGCTGATGGCCCTTTAGCAGCCGCCTCGCTCCCCTTCTCTCTGCATGGAGGGGTTCGGATTGGGCAGCAGAGCCCCGTCCCTGGGTGCCGGGATGAAGGCAGGGGCTCTGCGGGCAGCCGCGCGGGGTCTGCCTGCCGGCTGCCGTCGCTCCTCGGAGGTTCGTTGTGCCTTGCTGCAGAGAGCCAGCGGCACGCTGTGCGGTGCGGGCAGGAATATATCCCAGCACGAGCCCTTCGCCGCCCCACGTCAAAGCCACTCTGAAGGGGAGGATCGTGTGCCAGCCCCTCAGCTGGTGCAAATCAACAGCACCGCATTGACGTCAGCGCAGACACCGCCATGGGACGTGGAGGCGAGCGGCAAAGGAACATTTAAAAAGGCACTTCTCCCATCTCCTTTCCCCTTCGCTCGGCTCCTTCCTCAGGTTAAAACCAATCGCGCTTTCGCAGGTCAAGGAAGAAGCAGGTTGGTGAGTGTAGAGGTTCCCATGGAGTTTGTCCTTGTTGGGCATCCACGGGCATCGACATCCTGAGGAGGCAGGAGCTGCAGGGTAGCCCTTCCCTAGCAAGAGCTTGTTCACATGCGTCACCTACTGATGCTCAGAGCCTGGGGCAGAGGAGAGGCACAACTGGTGGAAAACTATTAAGTGGCTTTCTGGAAGTCACAGAATGAATTCAGTATTAGAGCAGGGCTACGTACAGAAAGCTACATCTGTGTTCCTGATGCTCCTGAGCACGGATCCGTGCAACTCTTGCTGCCCTTTTATTTGACCCCAGAGGGGAAAAAGGCCTCCCCTTTTCTTAAGCAATTGTTCTCCCTTCCTAGAAGCCCTGCTCCATCCAGAGAGGTGGAGCCATGACCCAAAGCCAGGCACTGACTCTTTGGCCAGAGTGGACATGGGGCAGGCTCTGCAGCTAGACCCTGCTGGGATCTGGTTACCCACGTTCTCAGTGCAGAGCCTCTGCCCATGGCAGGAGCTCGCTGGCCGTGCAGTGCTTTTCTGCAGGAGTTTCTCTGGCCGCGTAGCAGGATGTATCATTTGGCTGCAGGGAACAAAAGCAGTACATGGTTTCATGGGAGCTCCTCCCCTTGACTGGAGGAGGAAGAGGGAAAGAGCAGGGGCCTGGGTAGAAGCAGAGTTGGATGCAGTCAGAGTGGGAAGGGTGGGAGTTGCACAGCGGTCATGTAGGAAACGCCCCTACCCAGGGGCACTGGGACGTGTGATGTCCTGAGGGAAGCTTCACTCCTCCCCCAAACGCATCTTCAACCCTGTGAGATGGACTTTACAGACACCTCTGCCCTGCGCTGGTAAATGATGCATGATAAGGTGGGACTACCATGAAAAGCAGAGCAAAGAGGGCCTGGGTGAAGAAGAGATGTTTCTGGGGCAGGCTTTGCTGCATGTTTCTTGAAGAATGGCACTTGCAAGGTGGTTGCTTCTTTTGACATTCTCCTCCTCTCCCTGGGTGGCTTCATGGGCACATTGCAATGTTTTCTTTGAAACAGGTCTTGAAGCCTTCAGACGCTCTCCTGCCCTTCCCCATGGCCAAGGGGTAGGAGCAGAAACCATGTAGGCTCTGAACGTGGCAGTCTCTAAGGCTATAATCTCAGTGCTAAGGGCTGCGGGGAGCCGATGTGGCTGCTTGAACCAGCCTGGAGCCATGAGGTGGTTACATGAAGGTTGGTTTTTAATATTTGAAGGCTATGTCACATGCGCTCTTAGGCAGGGTGATGTTACAGTTAAGATTGGGGCTTAGTGGCTCAAGGCCCTAAGGGGCATCGAGGCTCTGGGTTAGGTGGCTCAAGCTTTGCTCTGTCACTTCTTCACCCCCCTGTGCCTCAGTTGCTCTCTGTTCCCTTCTTTCCTCAACCCAAAGCCATGCACCTGGCAGCAAGTGGCCCGAGCAAGGCTGGTACAGGGCTGACAACCTCCCACCAGCTTCAGCATCACTCTCCAGGCAGCTGGCACGGCGTGACGAGGTGTTGCTGTCAGGCGAGGAGGAGCCAGCAGCACGAGGATTACCAGGGTTTGCCCTGGCAGGTCTCCTCGCGCTCTGCACTAACTGCCACGGTGACAGAGGTTTGGTGAAGGGGGCTTTCTCAGTGGGGACCAGCCTGGCACTCGCTCCGGCGTGTGCACCACGGCACAGGTGATGGAGGAAGATCCCCAGAGCACCTGGCTCAGCCCTGCTGTCTGCTGGCATGGGGAAGCGATGGAGGTGGAGCTGGAAGAGGCATCATTTGCTTGTAACAATCCCTTTTCCCCAGTATTTTAATGAGCAAAGCAGGCTCAGGAGTCCAGGAGGCGCCCGGGAGGGGACTCTGCCTATGCAGACCTGCGTCACCGGGCACAGACATCACCGTCCCTGCAGTACTGCCAGCCACAGGCACTGCCGATATCCAGGCCCAAACAGCACTGTGCCCGTACACGCATGCACCCCCCCGCATGCCATACACCCATCTGAGCCCAGGCGAGCACCCCCGGTGCGCACTAACCCCCGCCGCACTGGCGTGCCACCCAGATGCCCCGCACGCACACACCATCCCTCCTTGGGTGCTCTACACCTACCCACCCCGGACAACCCCGCGTCGTGGTGGATGGGGCATCCTTAAAAATCTCATCAGGGTGAGGGCAGATATGAGCAATGCTTATCTGGGAGGTGGGGCAGAAGCAAAGGTTTGGGAGAAATAGAGAGCAGCCCGTTGTCCACCAACGTGAGCTCAACAGGCAAGCTCGCTATGCCAACACTGCTCGTCTCCTGCTGACCTTAAGCCCACAGCAAACCAAATGGCTCTGGGGTTTCCCTTCCAGCTGGCAGCATGCAGGGTCTGAGGGCAGCAGCGGGCATCACATAGGGATGCATTTCCAACCTTGCCTGGGAGGCAGGGGCTGGTCTCCCTGGCTTGGACCTGTGGCCTCCTCTTCCATGCACCGTGGAGCACCAAAAGATGACGGTGCAGAACAATTTGTACTTTGTGAGGGTTTTTTCATTTCTTTGTGAACATCACTTCCATCACTAACAGCATTTAAATGCGGATCAGGGTATTAGTTTTTGCTGTTAGCGACAGTCAAAGCCAAACATCGGCTTGTCCAGTCCAGCAACCAGGTCTTCTGCTCCCTCTGCTCGGAGGTAGACCCAGGTCCAGAAGCTCAGCAGGAGAAAACTGGCTTACTTCCATGACGGTTAATGGGAATGTATTAATTTACATCACCAGAAGAGCCATCCCTGCGTGGTATTTTGCTCACATTTTATGGATTCATAGAAACAAACCTGAATTGTGACACTCTGAATTTCCTCCCCAAAACCAGGAGCTTGTTGGCATCAGTTCTAAAGCACCTGCATTTCTTTTCTCCCACCCAAAGGGAGTTTCTCAGTTTATCAGACACGAATCCAGCTTTGTGAGGGGTGAGACGTGGGGGTTTTTGGTTGGCTTTTTTTCTTTTTTGCCTTTTTCTTCTACCCCACCCCTTTTTTTTTTTCCATGGGACACTTCTTTTTTGTGTTCCTGCTTTGGAATTTCTTTCCTTAGTTCTGGTTACGGGGGAAAGCTGAAGAGCTACCCTTTCTATAGAGCAGTTGCAATGTCCACCGAGGAGAAGCACTCTTAAGCCTGATCTGTTGAATTCAGTGGAAGCCTTTCTTCCCTCAAACAGGAGGTGAGAAATGGCAAGAGCCATGCCAGCCATCCAAAACACAGTGGAAGTTCCAGGGCTGTTCCGGCACATGCAATTACTAAGTTAATTATTGCTCTATCATCTGTAGGAGCTCTGTGCAATTACTGTGCAGTTACATGGACTGTTTACCCATGTAGCTTATAAATAGAGTTGCCATATAATTGAAATGTGCTGTGATCAGATTTATGCTGGGTGAATCAAGGGGTTGCTGAGTGCCCACAATTTCCTTCCCCAGCACAGATGCCCACTGAGGAGGCAGCTTCGCCAAGCAGCCGCTGAGCAAAACACTCTTGGCCTGAGGCTCGCTGTCAAGCAGCCTTTACTCAGACAGCCCAGGTTTCGCCAAGAAACCACACACTGGTGTACTCTGTACCTGTGGGCAAAGCCACTTCCCATGTGGAACCGGGCTGGACAATGCAGATTTTAGACCGAGATTGCAATTTCCCAACCACAAAGACACTTGGATTGTGAGTCCTGGTAACGTTAGCACCATCAGAAAGCTCCGGCTGACTTTGGTGTGTCTAGGATTTTTTGGCTTGAGGTTCTCCAGACCCACCTATAGACCAGGCAGAAAACAGCTCTTTCCACCCCATGAAAATTCCCAGGACGCAGGAAAGTGTTCTGTTCCCAAAGTGACCTGAAAAATACAACACCGTGAAAACAGGAACTGAAAATACAAAAGTAAAAACTCATGAGGAAGCAATAGTGCTTTATTTTATTATATTTTCCACTTTAAAAAAGAAAAAAACCACTAACTTTTTTCTTAACCAAACTAATTTTCACTTGAAAAACCAAAACACGGAAACAGGCCAGTGAATATCTCAAGTTTGTTCTAACTCAAGAATTTTGGAAGATACCATTTGTTGAAACCAACAGTCTATTATGAACATTTATATTACGGCTAAAATGGCATTTTTTGGTGGGAAGAAAAAAGAAAAACCCTACAGATTATGTGTTTTTTGTATAGTTATTCCCTCAAGCTCCAGCTTAATCCAATAGACTGTAAACCACATGCTTAAAGCTGAGCATGCCCTTTGCCGACTCAGACTTCAAAGAACCTTTGGAGATGCAAACGTGGTTGTCCTGAAGTAATTTAATCTGATCTATAAATTAAGATAGCAACAAGAGTATGATTTTGCTCTTCTTTGACTGTTTTTGAGCTTCTGGACCCCATTCCTAGACTTGCCGTGCCACTGCTTAAGGAGGGGTGGTGGGCAGCAGGAGCTATAGCCGCTGGCTAAGAGCAGAGCGGCATTGTGCACGTCCTGCAGCTCCTTGCTGGGGGTAGCGGCCAGGTACCCACTTTCACCTGACTCAGCCCCCAGGAAATCCCAGGCTGGAGCTGGCTGCCCAGCCTGCAGGAGGTCACAGCAGCTCCGCCGCCGAGGTGCAGTTTGCTGTGGCAGAAATAGCTGCAAGCGCTGCTCCTGAGCCAGCCACATTCCTCTCTTCCCCCAAAGCTCCGTGTGGTGCCGGCCACATCCAAACCACAACAGAGCACTCTGGGCAGACAAATGTCACTGCTGGTGCTAGCAGTTGTACAGGGCCCATCACCATGATGGTATCAGTTGACCTGATTCCCAGCGTTTTTCATTAAGACAGCTAGTTTCCAACAATGCCTCAAACCTGGAAATTAAATCACTAAGTGCTTCCAGCGAGGTTCTGGAAATCCATCCCACTGACTCCTAACCATGCTGCCTGGAGAAGGGGGCAGAGAGGTACAAAGTGTCCCAGAAAGGATTAGCAGCGTGTGCTGTGGTTCACGGGTGAGTGTTGTGGTGGGGGAACGTACTGGGAGATGTTATCTCCCTAAGTTTTGTGCTATTCCTGACCCCAGCGCTGCTGTTCCTGCTCCTTCATGAGCAACACACTCAGTTAATTGATCTACATTAAGAACAAACCCAGCCCGGTCCCACACAGTGCCCTTCATCGATGCAAAGCTCAGCAGGTCATGGGGTGGAGACTTTCATACCACAGCACGGCTTAGATGAGGGCGACACTTTTGTGCATGCTGGATTTTCACTCTGCCCATAGTTAACCTTGTAATGATACCAGTAAGCTGAAACCAGGTGCTAAATTCTACTAAATTTATCTTAAAGGATGTGGGAAATGACCAACTAATTATAGATCCATATATCTTTAAAGAAAACTTCCCTTGGGTGGCATTTGGTAGAGCAGCCGCAAATACCACGTATCTTTGGCATAGAAGCAAGGGAGGAAGAATACACCAGGGTCCCACTGTTGCACCCTGTGGTCAGTGTCGGTAAAACGTGAGCGTGGATCACACCACCAGCCATGCCCGGTTGCATCCTCTCACAGGGACTGCCTGGTCCTGCCATCCTGCCCATTGCAAGCACTGAGTGAGAAACCATGGTGCGGTGATGGTACCCAGCACGCTCGGACCGGGAAGGAGGGTGGGAGGAGAGAGGCGGACGGCCTGCCTGCACGATGG
Organism: Calonectris borealis; assembly: GCF_964195595.1. Classification (NCBI taxonomy): domain Eukaryota; kingdom Metazoa; phylum Chordata; class Aves; order Procellariiformes; family Procellariidae; genus Calonectris; species Calonectris borealis. The sequence goes on along the minus strand of NC_134327.1, from coordinate 19,264,730 downwards.
GGCCCAGTGCTGCAAGGTCTCCGGGGGGGGTTCAGCTTTCTTGGTGTCTAATGAAGGGCTCTGCAACAGGAAGACCCTGTGATATGGTCTGCAGTCGCTCCGCTCTAGGCTGAGCACTGAGCATGGATTAACAGTGCGCCCAAGCTGCCACAGGGATTTAAATCCCAGGTTTTGTTGTTTTGGCTGTAAGTGGAAACGTACCTTTTTGCACCATGCTGATGCACAAATATTTGTACAAAGTCTAGGATGCGAGATTGACTGCCTCAGGGTCAGCTGGTGGCATGTGCTGCCATGGCAAGCAGAGATGGAGCCATGCGAGCAGAAGGCTGTGGCCCCTTGCTGGTTAGGCCTGATCGCACAAGGATGTGCACAGCGGTGCAGACGGGCAGCTGGGACGCTGCCAGGGGTTGGGGTTCCTGGATGCCCACAGGTTAAGTAAAATAGAGGTAAAAGATGTGTTGGGGAGTCTCTTGGAAACACCCATCTGCACAATTTTGTGGTGGTGTTTCCTTGCAGATGACTTTGCCAGCCCTCCTGCTTTGCTAGGTTAACTCAAGGTCAGGTCTCAATGAAGTCAACTGGAGAGTTGCCCTTGGCACCGGTGGGACCAGAGATTTGGCCTGGAAGTAGGTTGCTGGGCAAGGGGTGGTGATCCACCACCACAGGGAGTGCCTCTCCCAGCAAGCATGCGTGCAGTAGATCCCTCATCACTCGCCATGGCTTGGGTCTTGTTTTCTGGTCCAGGTTGCGACAGGGAGCTGAGGAAGGACACTCGCTGCCTCCATCGGCAGTTATCTCCCATTTCCATGTGTGGCTGGTACAGGACAAACTAAGCCCTTTTTCATTTGTCACCAATTGGGGGTGACTTCGCGAAGCCGAGCTCTGTTGCGCCGTCATGCTCCGGCTAGAAGCGGCTTTGATCTGGGTGTTTAATGAAGACGTTAATTGATAGCACGTGGAGAGGAATTTGAGCAGCTCTGAGCTGTCTCCCAGCCCCTCAGATCCCAGAGCCATCATCCCCTTCAAAACAGAACAGAAGAAGAGTTATTACAAAACAAATCATGTTTGTATAGGCGCTTAAAAAAAAAGTCCTCTCCGGCTCTGTTAAGCTCATATTACTGGCAGGGCTGAGCTAAAGAGACCATGTGCACCATCGAACGCCTTCAGCAAATTAAACCAGCGTCAACGAGAGGAGAAACAAGGCACTGCTGTCCAGATCCTGTCCAGACGGAAGCAAGACGAGACGCGACGCGGGGCGGCCGCGGGTCCCGCTCTGCTTGGCGAGGCGCCCATGGCGCGGCTCCGCTCCTGGAAGCGCCCGTCCCCAGCGGAAGGGAGACTTCTGCCCGCTGGGAGCCCACGCCTTCCAGCCGAGGATCCCTCAGCCCCGGCGCTTCGGGGAGCTGGAGGCTTTTCAGCGCTCAGCTCCACACGTTCTGGCAGCCATGGCTTGCTGCAGACTCCGTCCTCCTCTGCCCAGACGTGCGCTAACTGCAGGCAGCGCCAGGCCCTGCGTAGCTGGAGCTCGCATCCTTCCGGACACGCATGTTTCTCCTAGCTGATGGTGCACATCCAGCTCTGGCCACTGCTGGCGAGGTCCTCTTCCCAACGGGGCTGTGGGTTACCTACTGGCAGCCAACTGTGACCTTGCTGCTCTTCTCCGTGACTTTGTGTAGAAGATGCTTCCGTTCCTTGCCTGGTCCAAGTTACCTGCACCCCAGCAAGCCACCCCGCGTACTGCCGGGAGACTTGGGAGGACGCAATATTTTGAGACCTCTCCCCCTCCGTCAGATTGGATTGGAATTGGCTGGTGGACTGAGAAGTTATTAGGAACAGACACCCCCAGACAATGTGATTGCACAAGCTTCATTTCCTTAGAAAACCAGGCCAACAGAGCAGGAGTCTGTCAGTAAACATGTTGATTCCAGGGTCTTTTCTGTGCTGCTCGCAGGAAAGAGCACACAGCGCTGGCACCCGGCCCGCACCACCAAACGCTGCCTTTCGCTCGGGGACGTCTGGACGCAGCTCGTCTGTCGGAGGATCAGCAGCGTTTGAGCGGAGGGTTGCGTTGCCCATGCCTCTTGGCGATCGCCAACAAGCCAAAGATCTCCCAAAGCAGGCAGGGTGGATGATGTGGGGTGAGCTGATTGCTCCCATGGTGCACAGTGTGCAGGGTGGGCACCGGTGGACTTGGACTCAGTCCTGCTTGGCAGACCCGTTAGACTCCACCGCTGCCCAGAGGTGGGCTGAGAGCAGGACATCATGGTGCTCGTATCCAGAGCCGTCCATGCTCCACGCTCAGAAAGGTGCAGGAGGACCGTGGTATATGGTCCCTGCAGCCCAGCCTCTCTGGTTTCCAGCGTGCCTTCCAACTGGAACTCAGAGCCAGGAATCTTGGGGCATTTTCTCCCTTTCCTTCACCCAGACACTTATCCCTGCACTTCCCAGCCCCTGGAGTTACAGCCTCCCCGCAGCCAGGCTGGAAGAAGATCTCTTGCAACACTGGAATGCTCTGCAGTCATTACCTCCCTCCCTAGAAATTTTTGGGGTCAGAGGACATAAGTCTCAGTAATCGTCCAACAACGTCAATGGAGCTCCGTTGATTTACACCAGCTGAGGATCAAACCCCTCCCTTTCCTCTCCCATATTTAAGATATTTTCCAGACTTCAGACATATTCAGAGGAGGGAGTTGATGGCTCCTGGGTTGTTGAAGAGGTTCCAGCTTTGGTCCTGGCCTGGAGTAACATGAATATGGTGGCTACCCTCTCTCTGCCTCTACGTGGAAAAGCTGCGCTCCCGCGGTTTGCTGGCCGTCGAGCTGGCAGACTGACTGGGACAGGCATTAGCGAGCCCACACACATGCTGAAGGTCTCTTCAGTCTGAGATGTGGCTCCGTCACCATTTCTCTCACGGCCAGCACGAGCACGCTCCCGCGTATGCCATCCCTGCTCCGTAGCATGCTATGGACCCCACCGCCTTGGTTCCTCGTTTCTCCAGCTGCAACAAAATCCAGCTCACTGAAGCTTTGCATGGTCCATCTCAGGGCTCACCTCGTCCCTCCTCAAGCCTTTGCCAAGCAGGACATCACTGCCGCAGAGCCGGCGGAGCAGGAGCGGCACTGCTGAGCTTGAGATGCTCCCACTGGGGACCAGAAAACCCAGCCACCTAGACCGTGGACCTGTCTATCTGCAAGAAAAAAGACACCCACGAGCATTGAGGGAACCTCGGTTTCAATGCGTAACAGTGAAAGTTTATTCTGAGCCCAGTGTTTTGGTCTGGGCAGCTGGGCCAGTCTTGAGGGGAAACGCAGTTAATATTGCTGATAGCTGGATCCAATTTATAAGGCGCTCAGCAGAGACAATCATCAGGGAAGGAGACAAATAATCTTCAGGCAATTAAATTTAATTGTTCCATCTGAAGATTATTTATCTCCTTGCCTGATGAATGTCTCCTCGAAGCGCCTAATAAATTGGATCCAGCTATCACTGATAGTGGCTGCTTTCCCCTGGCAGCAGGGAAGGGTGTGGAGAGCAGAGCAGTGCTCAGCTCTGTGTGTTGCTTAAGATCTGTCACCTCGAAACATCTTTTTAGCAGACTTGAAAGTGTCCGCAGGCTTTATCAATACACTGCTCTTATACAGAGGGCTTGGCAGTCCTGGGCTAGATCGTGCAAAAGCTCCCAGACCAAGGTGCTGGGTGGAACGAGATCCCACGTATTAGGTTATAATAGCAGGCACCAGTGAAGATTTGGAAATCTCTCTGTCTGTCTGTCTCCACTTCATTAGCTTTCGGTCTGGCTGTTTGTGAAAAGGGCCGAGGAGGAGGAAGCCCTGCAGGCTGGAGTTGGCTGAGAGCTGATCTGCCAACAGCACAGGAGCTTGGAGAAGGGTTTCCCATGGGATTATGGAGCACGGCACCGCTCCTGGGAGCTCCCCCGGGGCTCTCCATCCCTGCCAGTGAACATCTTAAGCCCCGAGCAGGTCAGTTTATCGCTGGGGCAAGACCTGTCTTTTTTAGCACACTTCTCCTCCCATTGCAAATACCGTACTTGTCTTTGCAGTTGGCCCTTTTTCGTGCGTTTGCTTGTTTGTACCCTGCACGGAGATGGGTCTGCACTGGTTGGAGGGCCCAACACGTACTTCCAACAGACAAAGGAAGGTTGGCCCAGGTGAATTAAAGCGAAGAAAGTCTTGGAAAGCAGCACAGTCAGGAGGTCATCCCAGGAAGGGGGAAGAGGCATCGGTGAGGAGTGCGTGGAACTCTTCTCCCAAGAGAAAAAGAGTAACTGCAGCACAAGTTATGCTCTGGATGGCCTGATTTCCAGGAGGTGGGATGCATAATCCTCATTTGAGATCATTTAACCACCCAGACAGTGGATTGCAGCCATGCTCGTGTTCCTAGAGCTCCTGATGGCCAGGTCACTTGACCTGTGAATAGCCTGTGCTCTGCCTGTCCACAGCCTGTTATGAGAGCTGATTGCAGGCTCGGGACAGCGGTAAAAGCCTTGGGAGTCTGTGGGTGTTCTGAGGGACTGTGTGGCTTTCTAAAATCGGGTCTCTATTCACCATCCAACCGTTGAATAGTTCAGTAGTATTTAATTAGCATACAATAACTGTCCCATTGAATTTGATGGAATACATCATTTTGGAATGCTATTTACAGTGCTAGTTTTCTTACAGAAATCCATGTGTCAGAGCTTTATCCATTATTATAGTCTTTAAAATAGGCAGATGTGCCTTTCATGGCCAACTGCATGTTTTATTAATGGGCTAGAACTATCAGATGTATTGTAAATCACGGGACGTAGCCACCAGTCTGGTGCTTCTCTCCTCCAAAGTCCTAAGGCAAGTAAGCTTAATTGACTGAACGGCTTGTAACGAACCATGGGGCACATGCTCACTTCCCTGCTGTAGGAGCAGGTTCTTCCAACCACTGGCAGTCCTCACTGCCTCTCCTCCTGACCACATCTGCTCCCCTTTGCCTGCTTTGGAGGGCATGCAAACCTCCACTTGGCACATGCAAACCTTCACGTTTATGTATAGATAATATAATTAACATGGGCTGCTCTGCTCCCTCGACTGCCTCTTTTCCTTCCTATGGTTCATCTGTCACCTGCCCCTCTCCTCTCCAACCTCTGCCTTCCAAAGTCAAAGGCAGGAGCAGGGGACTAGGTCTTCTCCAGCAGAGCCACATTCCGCAGGTCCCTTCTTCATTCAAGCCCTCACACTTTGCACACTTTGCACCCAATTGGGTCCTGTCTCACTCGAGCCAACAGAGCAGCATCTTGCTTCATTTGAATATTAACTAACTACTTACATGAGCTCTTTTGGCGGGATTGAAAATACTGCATGGGTGATCACACCATTGGAAATAACCAGGAAAGGCAGGGGAGGGACACGCCAAAAGTGAAAGCCAACTTCAGACTGAAGGTTTTGTTGAAAAGCGTTTGGCAAAGACGCGCTGCCCGCAGTCAGAGCCTGCCCAGCGAGCTCCAGGCACGTGGCAGGGCTCGCAAGGGCACGCAGACCCTCTTCTGCAGACAAGCCTGGCAGGTTTTATGCCTGGCTGATGACAGAAATACCCTGTTGCTGCTAACAGGGAGCATAGCCAGTGACAGGGCTTGCTAAAGAGGGGTTAGAGTGTTTTTGGAGGGCATCCGTAGTGAGCACAGGTTAGTGCCGCACACACAACTAGTGCTTGGGATGGTGCTGCGTGCAACGGCATCTTATGTGCATGAAGAATGAGTCTGCAGACTCTGAGGGCTGCTCCTGAAAGAGGTGTGGAGACCCCCTGTCCGCAAAGGGAGGTGTTCTCCATGGCTGGCTTCACGGAGGTGTGAAGGACGAGCCTTTGGCCCAGGCAGCGGCATACTCCTGACTGCTGCTTAGCTGCTGCTCCCCAGCAGCATCAGTGTGCAGGAGAAGGGATGGGGGAAGGCTAGAAGGAGACCGTTGTGGTTGGAAAGCACTCAAAGATCTGGGAATAACAAGAGCAGCCCATGGGCAAAGGGAGCCATGGCGGATTGCAGACGAGGAAGGTGGCAAGAAAGAGGGAGCGCAGGGTTGTGCATGACCATCTCTCTGTGCATCTGTAATGATAGCACTGGACGTGAGCGCAATACTAAAATCCTAGATCTGTGCGTAATACTCCACTGGGGACAGATGTCCTCTCTTGTTTTGTACACTGTAAATGCAATATCGGTCCCAAACCCAAATGATTCCCCCCATCCAGCACCGTCCCCCCTCCCATCAGCTGCAAATGGCACAGATGGCTGGAAAAAAAGAATAGCTATTTTTAAAAAACAAAAAAAACCCCAACCCTGTTATTTCTGCATTTTTTCTGCGTGAGGACACTTCCTTCCTTCCAGGAGAAATCAATCCAGTACCAAAGTGTTAACCGCTTCCCAACCGTCTCCTCCATACAAGGTGAAGTTGTGCTGGCCCCTGGCAAACGCCCCACCTCACTGCACTCCCAGGCTGCCCTTCCTGGCCCTGCGGCTCACGGATTGCCCCTTGTTCCCTGGGGAGAGGGACGGAGGAGGCTGGAGGCACAGGCGAAGTCATGGCGAGCCTTCAGGAGGGCCGTGCGGGTTGCCGGAGATGCTGGACAGAGAAGGCTCCAGTCGCGCAGCAGAGCAGGAGAGGGTGAAGGAGCTCAGCCCGGCTGTGTGCGCAGTTGGCTTCCCAGCGGATCAGGAGCAGGATGCGTCCTTGGCAGGGACAGCCCGCTAGCAGCTCAGAGGGGCTGGATGGGCTTGCCAGCAGACCGCGTCCTCGTGGGACTGCAGTGCGCTGGCAGGACATACCTCCTAGCAGTGCCAGGGACAGGCTGAGCATTACCTGCTCCTGCACGAGGGCTCCTCACGTGTCCTCACCCAGCTCAGCAGACCCGCTGGAGGCTTTGGGGTCTCCTGTTGGAGGTGTTTAGGAGCCTCAGAAGCGGAGTGGGGTGCAGAGATGGTTTGGATGCTTTGGAGAGCCTCTCAGTGCTTGCTGGTGCAAGTCTGCCAGCAAGGGTTGTGTTTCTCGCCATGAGCAAGTTCCTAGCAGGACGTGGAGTTCCTCTGGCCATGCCCCAAGCAATTTCAACTCTCTGATAGAGGTTAAATCCACCACCTGGAGAAGAGCCACCAACAAGGAGTTGCCTTCCCCTTGCCTCAGAGAAAAATGCTTCAAGCACTGGGAAGCCCAGTGGTCCAGACCTGTGCTGGATCTTCTGCAGGACCTGGCCCCAGGCAGGGAGAGTCACCCAGAAGCTGCGCAGGAGGTAGGAGCGGACGCGACGCCATGGGTAAGCAAGGCCGAGAGGCAGCTGGGGGTACTTGGCTGTTCCGGTGGCCAGGGGAAGAGGGATGCAGAGGGATGTGTGGGCAATGGCCAGCAGCGCTGTGCTGAGAGCTCTCCTGCACAGGAAGGAGCGGGGAGGCACCAGCGAAGGTGCCTCAAAACACAAATCAAAGCGTCACGTTCAAACTCCTCCGTTTAAAGAGCAGCCATGAAAAACAAGCGCTCCTCGAGGCTTTGAGACCTGTCTTGTGATTTAGGGGAGGAAGAGGGGATCCCCTTGTGATCTTAGGGCTTTTGGGAAATGGAGAGGGGCTCTCAGCCCTTCAGTCCCCCTTGGACTGCCTACGGTAGGGATGGGGGTCCCTCAGCACCCGAATGATGAGTGGTTTGTTTCCACGGGACTCTGGAGGTGGTGCTGCTTGGTGAGCATAAGCTCTGTTTGCTCACCCTGGCCCGAGCATTGCCCCCTCCCCTGTGCCCCAAGGTGCATGGTGGTGAGAACCCGTGTGCAAGAAGGGGGCTGGCCCCGCTTTCAGGGGACGTGCTCCTCCCACATGTCCTCCGGGCACCATTTCACAAGAAACTCCAGGAAAGGCCCCAAATATACTTTGGATTATACTTGGATTTTGCTGGTGGAAGCACAGTTGGCAGAGGGCTGCTGCCTGCAGAGCTCCTTGGGCCCCTGCCTGCAGGAGGTTGCGGACAGGGACCCCATGCTGGCACAGACCCCGGTGGGGTGAAACCCTCCCGAGGGGCTGCTGATGCCTGAGGGGAGGCAAGGGATGCTGAGCAGCACAGGGAAGGAACAGGACAGAGAGGCTGGGAGTGGGGAGTGCTGCAGGACCCTCCAGCATGGCCATCCCGCTTGGGCCATGTGCGAGATCCCCATGCAAGGGGAGCTACCTTACTGGGATCCTCCATCCAAGGAGAATTATCTCAGGGGATCCTCCATCCAAGGAGGGCTACCTTACTGGCATTCTCCATTGAAGGAGAGGTCCCTCGGCAGGACCCTGTCCTGTGCCTCCTCAGGATCCAGCTGCCCTTGGGGCAGCCCCTTGGCTGAAGGGATGGTACCTCTGCCCGGCTGCCCCCGTCTTGGGAGGGTGTGGGAAATGGGAGAGGACGGGGAGCTTGGGAGGAGCAGCACGGGTATGGGGATGGATGGGGATCAGGAAGGATCAGGCCAGGCTGAGGGGATCGGGAGGGCTGGGAGGAGCAGGGGCGGGGGGCTGTGTGATTTGGGCTGAGCTGGGGGTCTGGGCCGTGGGGCAGAGCTGAGGGGGTCGGGAGCTGGACCTGCCGGAGGGCTGCGTGGGGGATGGGGGGGACAGACCGAGGTGCACGCGGGGGCTTTGTGTGCACAGCCCGCACAACAGCTGCCGGCAGTATGGTTGGCTCCAAAGCTGGTGTTGACAGTCCTTCACTTTTATGGGAACTAAATTTACCCAGACACACGCAAAATCAAAAAAAAAAAAAAAAAAGGGAAAGAAAAAGATGGGGGGTTGGAATTAAAATAAATTGCAGCAGCGCCGGCATCTGCTCCTTTGTGGCGCAGTCTGGGTTACGGAGAGGGGAGGAGAAGTCCCCAAAAGGGAGTAGCACTGGTGTTTACTGCAGTCCCGAAACATCCCTCGCTTGCGAGCCGAGAGTGTTTTCACCGTGTTGCCTCAGGAATGCTTGACATCCAAGATGCCAAAGAAATGTACCCATTCCATGGAAAATGAAAGCCCAACCGTTTTCCATGGGTTGGTCAGCGGGCATGTTTGCTAGCGTATAGGGGCAATAATGCACTGCGTTGTTAAGGGAGAGGAGATCTGCTGGGAGCAAAGAGGCTCTGACAGGAGAAGGACATGATACTTGAAGCTTTTACCTCCTTCGTTTTAAGATGCTCTAGAACTTTTGCTTAGAAGTTCGGTTAATTTTTTATTTCTTTTCTTTTCCCTCCCATCCCCCAAGCCAGAGACATGCACTGTGGTGATGGTGTTTTCCTTTGGTTGGTTGGTTTCTTGTATTTGGATGCCTTGTCTCCTCCAAGTCCAAGGCAGCAGACCCAAAATGGGACTGTCCGTACGGTTGGCTCTGAAGATTTCCAGGTCAAGCTTCCACGGTGGTTCTTTTAAAGGCGGAGATGCTCTGGAAGACACCATTTAAAAATACGCTGTGCCTGGTGGCACTTGGGTACATCTGCAAACACTGTGAGCCCAAAGGGCAAGAGCCACACCTGGGCGTTGCACACTCATGTCTCCACCGGCAAGCATCGCAGTGCGGGCATGCCCTGCCTGCTGCGCACGCAGGCGGCAGGCACCAGCAAACCTGTACTCCCAAGGCAGAGCCCGGCTGGTACCGAGGGGTGTCTCTTTGTCCAGGGTGGCTTGGAAGAGCAGGGACGCTGGCAGGTCGCGGTGGGTCTGGTGCTGGCTCGGCACAGGGGGTACGGAGGCAGCCGGGAGAGGGTCCTGGCACGAGCATCCGTCCTCCTTGCCTCAGCAGCCCACTGCAGCGTCGTGTTGCCTCTCTGCAACAACACAGGCCAGGCCCAGGCTTCCATTCAGAACATGAAAAAACATCCTTATTTTTAAATATCGCCACCACTTTCATGGACATTTAACACTGTAAACAAACTTTGCAGCCATGGTTTACAGAGAGCCTACTTGTCAGCAGGGTTTGTCTGCTGGCCCCCCCGGCAGCTGCAGATGCATGCTGTTCCCCGAGCTGTTTGATTAAACTGGTGCCCAAACAGAGGAGCAGAGGAAAAGGTTTTGATGGTTTCGTGTGCGGCTAGAGCGGAAGAAAACCAGCGCGAGTGGGCACAGTTTTCAGAAGTTCAGGAGATCTCTATTTTTAGCTGCCTGCCGTCTGATTTTTCCAGATGACAAGTGCGCTGCTCTTTCTAAAAATTGAATTCTTCTTGGGTGTTTTTGGTTTGATCCCTAATTTTTTAATTAAAAGGAAGATGCTGAAAACAATTAGTCACTTTTAAAAGTTGTAGCCAACAGTTTCTTTTGCTTCATTCAGCTGTGATGTGACTGGGGCCAGAAGTTATGCTCTGGGCGGAGGTGGGAAACCAGGGTGGCTGGCACCGATTTGGCATTTAGCGGGTGTGTAAAATGAGTGAAAATTATACCAGTCTGGGAGTTATTCTCTGAGGAGTAAGCACAGCCTCCAAGATGAACTCTGAAGTCCCACCAGGGCTGGACTGGGCTGGGGATGCAGCTTGCGATGCTGCAGCTTGTGCTGAAGTATGCACGCGCTTGAAGTGCGAGGATGGGAGCTCTTCCAGTCCAGCGGTTGCTGTTCCCGCTCCGTGCGCTCATCTTGCACACACGAGTGCCTTCTCGCCACTCTTCTGCCCAGCTTTCCTGTGCAACACAGCTCATCTTACTTGTTTGTAGCACTGAGAGGTTTGGCCCAGGCTGTCCCATGGGGGTTGTATGTGTTTTACTTCTTGCGGTAGCGGGCTGGAAGGAGCCTGGTAACTCCAGTAATGCCACCAGTGCAAGAACGTTGGCTGAAGCGAGAGAAAGATGGACGTGGTACAGGGTGATGGGTGCTTCATGCTCCTTCTTTTGTGGATGGGAACCATTGCTGTGCGCAGCAAAGGAGAAAATCTGATGGCAAATCCAGTTGCTGGTAGATATAGTCCGTAGCATTTAAATAAGCCTGTATCTTTTCTGCTTTACAAGGAGCTGAAGGCTGGTCGCACGTCAGGCTCAGTTAGGGCAGCAGTGTTGCCAGCAAGCGTGGCACTCATGCCGGTGTTTTCCCATCGAAGCCCCAGCTCCTGGAGTCATGCGATGTGGCAAGGGTTTCTGTTTTCGCTGGAAAATCTCCCAGGCCTCCCAGTTGTGGAGAAAACTGGTCCATCAGGAAAGAAATGCAAGGAAACCAAATGTGTTTAATTACCTCCTGTAATCGGAGCTGTGGTTTGGGTGTCCGAGCAAATCCCTATCACCGCTGCTAGCACCTCCGGCTGCAAACCTGGAGCAACTCTTTGAAACCCGCTATGGCCCGTGTGGTTAACGGGGGGTCCGTGAACATGCCTCTGGCCACAGAAAGGCCAGTTTGCTTTTGCAGCCCCCGGGAAGGCTGCACATGAGCTGGGGGAGGGCTCATGTGCAAACCGGGCTGCGGCAGGTGTAGGAAACCTCCATCCCCTTCACATCCCAGGAGCGCAGCGGATGCTCATGGGCTCCAACCCTCCAGTTCAGCCGCTGCGGGCATCCACCCACCCCTCCGTGCCGTGCCGCCCCGGCCCCGTTCACACACACCCGCAGCCCGAGTGCTGGGAGGTATGGGCAGCCCAGAGGCAGCAGGCACGCTCCTTCGCGGGACTTCAAAGCGAGCTCCTTTGTGTGCGTGCGTGTTTGTTCCCCTCCCCTCGGTACGGCTGCTCTGATCGATGTGACATCACCTAGAGACGACGCGGGGGGACCAGACCCCGCCATTGTCCCCGGGCTGGGAGGCGATGTCCGTCTCCTAGGAGGTGGGAGCTGGGGCTCGCAGGCATGCTTTCATCTCCCTGACCTGCCCCACTGGTGAGAGGGCTCTTTCCAAGGCACCGGCCTGGGGAGAGGCGTCCCCACTGCACAGCAGAAGGGACACGAGTGAGAGACAGACACGCTCACAATGTTTAAAGACATCATTAAACGCCCCTGCCCTGGAAGCCTGCACTTGCCAGCTACACCCATCTGTTGCTTTTCATTAAAGAGAGCCTGCTCCTTTCGGAGGTGTGCAAGTGCCTGCAAGTGTGTGTGTGCTCAGCTCCTCCTCAGCACCCTCCATCTCTGCATCCGAGGAGAAGGAGGGCGGGAGGCAGCCCACAGCCTCCTGCTTGCTGGGAGCTGCTGGGTCGGGGCTGGGAGCCACCCCAGGCACATGGGGACAGGGATGCGGGAGCCTCCAAGTTTTCCGAGGGTGGCAGGGAGGAGGTGGCAGTCCTGCTTGGATCCCACAGAAAGCAGACCAGCTTGGGAGAGAGAAGGTGACCCGAGGCTGGATGATGGAGGAGGAAGACTCCATCTGGGCAGGGGATGGAGTAAGGCTGAGGAACCCGTTTCCTTCTGCAAGGGCCAAAATTTTGTAGCTGATCTTTTTTTAGCTTTATAGGGGCAGGGGACCTGTGGCCCACCTTAGGCAGTGGCCAGGGACCCCCAAACTTTCCTGTGCGTAACAGAAGTGGAAGGGTCAGTGAAGGGCGGTTCCCCACACAGCCTGGACCCCTTTCCTGCCTGCCATGGAGGAAATCCCCCAAATTAGCTGATGGGGGGGTTCCCCTTGCCTTCCACCTTCAGAGAGGCAGATGGAGGGGTGGGATTGCGGGGAGAAGAGGACTTTCTCTTTCAGAAGCTGGCTGGAAGGGAGGAGCAAGCAGCTGCCTGCCCCACGAGCAGGAGGAGAGCATGCAGACATGGTGCATGCACCTTGGCCACAGCCAAGGGTGGGCTGCAAGCCATCACGAAAGAGAAAAGGCGGCGTTTCGATGCCTGGTCCTTGCCTTGGCTGCCCACCACAGACAGCTCTCACTGGCAAGCTGGCCGGGATGGCCAGTCTGCCCCATCATCTCCTGGTTGAAAGGAGAGAAGCCAACACCCCAGTGCAGTGCCTGGCTTCCCCTAGGGACGTGCTGGGGCAGGGTCCATCCTCCTCCAGAGGGCAGGGCGCCCAGTGGGAGCCCGGTTTTGGGCAAAGTGGGTGAGGAGGTGATGGAGCTGGGCTTCCCGGTGCCCCTGTGGGCTCCCACCCGGGTCCAGGCTGCCACGTCAGTGCGGCTAGCAGCAGGCTCCCTGCAAAGATCAAACACGCGGAACAGAGGCAGGCAGGTGGGCTCTATCTGCCAGCAGCAGCTGAGCAGGCAGGGACCCCACTCCACCGTCACAGCCCTTTGCCTCTTCTTCTGTGCTCCATCTCCAGGGCCACCACCCCAGCGAGAGGGACAACACCAGCAGGGAAACCAGGGGTCCCCCCGTGCTGGACCTCAGGGCTCTGCACAGCGCATCCCTGGCCCTATAGCAGGAGACACCCCTGTGCCCACCCTGTCTGATACAACGTGGGAAGGTGTCTCGGGGAGGACATTTGTCACTTAGGCTGGAGCCAGGCACAAGTGACTTGTGCTGTCTGCCTCCAGGCGATGCCGGGTGGTGAAGGGTCCCCACTGACAGGGCAGACTGGCAGAGCTGAATGCCCCCCTTGGGCCCACCGAGGCCCTGCTAGCTTTGGGGCTCCGCTGCGGAGGGGAGCATCCCCCAGAAGGTGGCATCCACGCGTAGCGGGGTCAGGGGGCTTGGCCCTAGCAGTGTTGGCAGGACAATGTCCCCGTCCACCCAGAGCAAGGAACAGGGCAGGTGGGTCAGGGTCAGGTCTGGGGGAAGTGCCCAGTATACTGTCGATAGGACGGGTGCACGTGAGGGGGCAGATGGAAAGGTGGAGAGGAAAAGACAGTGGTTTGAAATCTCAAATGCAAAGGGATTCCTGTTCCTGCCACGGTTACCTGGGACCATCCTTAAAGAGCTGCTGCCACTGCGGGTACCCTTCCCCATTTCCCCCACCAAGAGCGCCACTGACTTGCCACAGCATCCAATCTGCGGGCAGGAAGATGGGGTCTGGGCCCTGACAGTCTGCAAGTCAAAGATGCCCTTGATACTAGCCATAAACATGTGATGCTCTCAACATAACGACGGGCTTAATGGTAATGATTGAGGCCATCTCCTGTGAGCATAAAGGCCTGAGCTGAGGAGATCACTTCACTCTTCCACTCGTGGTCTCTCTCAGAAACTCACGCCAAGGACTGGCAGCTGCTGAAAGCAGGTGGGTGCAAGGCATGTCAGGACTCTTCAGGCTCACACCAGAAGTAGGAAGCTCTTCACTGTCATCTGGAAATTTTTCCACGTCATCCCAACAGGAGATCTAGCAAGTCTTGCCATGTGGGCAGCCTGCCCAGGAGGGCTTCATAAAGCGGCCCCATTTTGCAGTGGCTTGGAGCAGTGTGGGTTTGCCCCCCCTTGCTGAAGCGGTTTACCTCCAGAGCCGTGCAGGGAGAAGGGCCGGGGGCAGGAGAGGTGAGCTCTGGCCAAGTGCCCACATCCCCTGTACTCCCCTGTGTCCTACAGCCCTATAGCCAGAGTGCCGTGCTCTGCCTGACGTGTGACGGTGGGAACAGTGGTGAGATGCCTGCGCTGAGCAGTGACACGGCTCTCCCAGGCAGAGGCTGGACATCTGCATCTTGCGCAGTGCTGGGAAGGCCTCAGAGTCTGCCACTCACCACCTCTTGGAGGCACAGGGCAACCCTGCCTGGCAGGAGGAAGAACATGAGGAAGACAAATGGGACTGGGCTGGCATCACTCTTCAGGTCTGCAGATGATGCCCAGAACTGGTGTCACTGGGAGGTTCTAGGAGGGAAAGAGTCTCTTGCATGATCCAAGGGAGGGCGGTCTGGAGAGCTAGAGCAAGGTCTCCAATCGTGACAGCCTGTGCAGCTCAGCTCCGGGACGGGGCCAACATGCAGGGAGGGTTTTCATCTAGATCTGACTTGGCAGTCCAACACGAGCGTGTCGCACTGCCTGGGACATACCGGCCTGGCAGATGAGCACAAAAATGCCCGTCGCTTGCCTCTTCTGCCTCCACGGCGCAGTGGTGCTCAGCGCTACTTGCGCAGAGGGAGCAGGGCAGGGTGGCAGCAGCTGAACTGCTCCTCCAGCCAGTCTCTCCCCGTCCATGCATGCTGCCCCAGCCAGCCCAGGCTGCCCCATGGAGAGTGGGACTCAGTTTGGGGGCTCTCTGATCTTCCTCATTGCACCCCGGGGCTGCCTTCCTGGACCACCACAATGCACTCGCACTTCACACCCACATGGCGAGCTGGGGCTGTCCCCACACCCACCAGCTTGTGAGGGGGTGGCCAGACCCCCAGCTGAGCTTGCGTCTCACCGAGGCATTTTGCACCTTCTCCTCACCCAGCCAGCCCCTGGGGTGCAGTGGGGACCCATCCATGCTGGAGAGCAGAGAGCTCTTGGGATAGAGCTGTCATGGCCAGTCCTGCATTTACAGACCAAGACAAAGTCAATCTACATTATTTGCTGTTGGGATTAATGGGTAGGGGAAGCTCTTCTTGGAAGGGACTGGACTTAATTATCAGCACATCGCTAGCTAGCAAGCTATCTCCTAAGCTGGGAAGCTCTGAGCTGATGCAATCAGTCACTTCTAACAAGGTGGGCTGTAGTTTACCTGGAAGATTTACGGTTTCTGATGGGCAGTGCAATTCTCCATGGTGTGAAGGAATTGAGCAACTGCTGCTATGGAATGTCATCTGCATCTGGCAAGAAAAAGAGAGTCACTGCCTGAACGTGGCACTGGAGAGGCTGCTGCACATGCAGAGCGGAGAAGAAGGTGATCCAGGCATAAAGTGCATGATATATAGCCAGAGCATGCTTAGATGAACATCTCATGTCCAGCCTAGCATTCAAAAGAGTGGGGTGTGAGAACATTGTTTTACGCTCGTGGCCTCAACTTGCATGCTGCACACTTCAGCTGAGGCATGGACCAGCAGCGAGACCAGGTGTGCTGTCATCTTCTGAAGGCATGGCAGGAGAGGCTCAGAAGCTTTGAACCATTGCCCTGGGGTCTGCTGCTGCCCTCCTGCCTGCCTCCCCCTGGCTCTGCTCCGTCCTGACATGCGTGGGATGAGGTCTGCTCCCGGATACGAGTGCATGGGACTCAGCCAAGCAGTCCCCATGCATGCCGCACAACCGAGCTCGGCCTTGGGCTCACTGAGAACAGGGACTTTTCATGAGTCGCTTGGAGGAAGGAAGCACTGTGGTACGAAATGTTAGATGTCCATCCCAGAAGGAAACGTGGTTATGAAGGTGTGGGAAGCCGTGCTTCAGCGATAGGAACGTGAGAGGAAGCCTGAGCGAGACAGCTTAGGGTTGGACTCTGCTGGTAAAGGTGTGTAGGAAAGCTGCCAGCCTGATTTCCCATAGCAGCAGCAAGCAACAGACTCTGAAGATCCAATGTGGAGCAGGGCAGACGCGAGCCTAGCAGGCCCGGAGGAGCTTGCCTCAGCCAGCATGAGCAGGGCCAGTGCTCTGTAGGTCTCTGGACTCCAGAGCTGCAGCAGGTGATGCAAAATGATACCACGGGACCATGGGCTCTTCCCACCTGGCCAGCCAGAGCTCCCATGATGTGCCACCACACCCGGGCAACTGGCATGGCTACTGATGCTGCAAAGATGCCAAAATATCTTTATCCTCATGAGTTTGTCGAGAGCCGTTGGTGCTTCTGACACGGTTGCTGTGACAAAATTACAGTGAATGGCTGATTTGAAGGAATTTTTTTTTCTTTTTTTTCAATCCAACAGAACCTAAGACAGAGCCAGGGTCCAGGGAGCACCTCAGCCCCCCAGGATCCTGACGCCCTGGCCTCCCATGCCAGCAGGGTTTCGCAGCATTCGCTGCCCCTGGGACGTGCTGGGATCTGTCATTCCTCTCTCTGTGCAGTGGGAGGACGTTAGCGGGACAGGGATTGGGAAAGGCCCCGTGTTTTGCTTGGCTTGAAGGAGGAACCCTTGTAGTGAGGGAAATAGGGGCAGTAAAAATGACTGCTTGGGTAGAGAGGGAGGCGCACGGGCCAAGGAGCTGATGTCAAGGCACTGGGGGCTGTGGGAGTCTTCCCCCAGCTTGGCTGGGCTTTGATGGAGGAGGAAACGGGCGGCCCGTGGCACTGGCAGAGCCCAGGAGACCGCGCTGGCAGCACCCGAGCTGCTGCCCTTGGAGGTGATGATGTCTCCGGGTTGTGATTCCCAGCAGGATCCGGAGCCCTGGCCCTGCCTGCAGCAGCGCGCTCCTCTCCTCCCCTCCTCTCCTCTCCATCTGGTCTCTCCTGAGCTTCTGTTTTGGACCCTTCTGCGTTTCCCGTTCCTCCCCCTGCCCCGCGCCCTGCCCTCCCGGGACTGGAGCTGCGGGGGCAGGCGGCAGGCAGCGAGGGGGGGGTTAACTGCGGCGCAGCCCTAATGCAATCCAGCGCCTCTATCTAGAGCTCTGTATTACTGGCTGCCGTTACCATACTAAATTGTATCTGCGCTTCAGGAAAAAAAAAAATACATATCTCATGCTGTCTCTAGAACTGGCTTTAAAAAGGATTACACATCAATACCCAGCCACCCTGCTCACCCCCACCCTCCGCCACCATTGTTCTTTCTAAGGCGCTCCTCTCACTTTGATGATGATCACTGGCAGAGTTTCAAAACGATGTATTATAAAATCTTCAAAAAAAAAAAAAAATCCAGTTGCCATAACGTAATGCAGATTTTTGTCACCGCTCCACGGCTTCTGCTTTCAATTTCCAGTGAGGGGGAGAGACTTGGTCGCAGTCAGATGGAGACCAGCTCGCATCCCCACTCCGTGGGCCCCCAGGCAAAATCCCTGGAATTTGTTCCTTACTGTTTGAAGGCAAAGCTGAGGGAGGAGAGTGCAGAGGGGCGAGAGGGGGGAGGAAAAGGAGGTGCCAGTCCCCGGGGCAGATAGGCACAAACCCAAGCTGTGCCCCAGGTGGAAGTGGCAGCACATCTCTGGAGCTCACCCCGGGCTCAGCACACCTGAGTGGGGATGGGAAAACTCACGGAGGAGCGGTTTTCCACGCAGAGGTTGGGGTTACCTGCAAGGTTTTGAGCAGTGATGCTGGGTCTCAGCCTGCTTTTAGGCTTTTGATGTAGCCTGTCTGTCTGTCTGTCTGTCCTGCCTCGAACCAAGCATCCATCCATGGCGCTGCGTTTTGCTCCCACTGAGCACCTGCCGCTGGGAGCAGCTGAGCATCAGCCCGGCTGCAGCCCTCCAGTTAGGGGACTGGGAGACCTCCGAAGGCTGGGAAGGCGGGACAGGCTGGGAGGACCTGCCCGCAAACACCCTTGTCTTGTGTTGGGTGCCAGGGCTCTGGCTCTGCCTGCGAGAGCCCCTGCCTGCCCCATCGCTGCTGCGCCTGCTCGTGCAACCTGTGCATGGCCCACTGCAGGCGGGTGAGAGGAGCAGTCTCTGCCAGTAAAGCTCCACAGCTGAACTGAACTGTTTGCTGCCTACCTGTGGGCTGTTACCCTGCCCAGAGCTGCTCTGCTCATGTTTGCTGTCACAAGCCAAAAAATCTGCTGCTGGGATCAATGCAAAGAGCAAGCCAGGTACCCCTGTACATGGCACGGTGACATTAATTGACCAGTTTACTCTCCATCTGCTGCCTTAGAAGAAGGTTTTGCAGCTGCAGCGGTTTGGGAGGGTGCTGGGATAGTATTCTTGAACATAAAAAGACCTGGGACACTTTTGAAAGAGCAGTGACACAGGGGCCATAACCCACCCGCTGCAGTCTCCCCGCAGAGCTTGAAAATCAGGTGGGCTTTCCCAAGTATGAGGTTGCCGCACGCTGTCACTGCCATGGTGGGAGGGACGGAATGCAGCTCTCCAAGTGAGGCATGCCTCGAATTTTTGGAGAAAAGGAGCTATTTCTGAATAGTTGAGCAGTTTCCAGGATTCATATCGCAGTACTATGAGAGCAGGGCTCACTCTGAACCAGGCAGCCAGGGTCAGCCCTTGGCGCAGAGCAAAGGGACCTGGTGGTGTCCATGGCTCGGGTGCACCCTCTGCCATAGCCAGGGTGGATTTGGAGTCAGTCCATCAGGAGCTTCTTGGGCTACAAAGGTTTCCTGGGCACCAAAAGCGATGTACTGCTTCTGCCACTTTTCTTTCCCTGGTGGCACCCTGCACCTGAATGGACTGCGCCTGGTAAACGGGAAAACCCCTGAAGTTTAAGGGTGTTCTGAGGTACCCTCACTCCTCCTGCCTCCAGAACAGACCTCACTGGACTTGCAGCTTCCCAAGTGGGAACTGCATCCAGTAACTGGAAAACTTGAGCAGACTGGGGAGAATGGGGGAACATTTTGATTTCATTCTTGGAGAACATCCATGAGTTTTTGCAGAGACTTTTGTTTTGAAGGGTTAACCATCTTCCACTGAGAAATGGTGACCCAACCTGTAGCGTGCGAATGCGGATACAAGTCGTGTCCAAGCCCAACGTCTTCATTTATGGAAGCCTTCCACAGATTTTACTGGGGACAACAGCAACTGCTGGGTCTCAGTGCTCATGAACATCTTCAGTGTAGGAGTATTTGGTCATCCCATGATTGATTAAGCTATGGATAGTTAGTAGGCAGCTGAACACATTTAAAAACATAAAATGACCCCTCCATCCATTGCAGGTGTCAGGAAAGTCCTGACTGGAGCTGTCGCTGCTCATCGTCATCCAGGAGTGTCCCTAACTGTGTCCTCAATGGCTGCCACCTCTTGGCTGGTGGCTGAGATCTCCAAATGGTAGTTATCTGGAAGGTCAGTCTGCACTCGTTTCCTGGGTCTCCACCAAGGACCACAGAAAACTGTCCAGCCTGGCCGTAGCTGCTCTTCTCCCCCCGCCGGTGCTCCTCCATCCCTCAGCCCCCTGTGTGTCCTCCAGCTTGCCCTCTCCCCTAGTGCTGACCTTGTGGGTCGGTGCAAAGGGTATGGCTGGGACGTAACTTGGTGGAAAGCATCGCCTTCATGGCGCTAGCTCTTAGAGCTGTCCCCGCCGTCTGATCCTAAAAGGGAGCATTTTTCGGAGAGTTATGAGCCTGTGCAAACAGGGCTTTATAAGGCAGCATCACTAATATGGAGCGTAACCTTCCTACCCACAAACATCCTGATACCCTTTCTGGTGTGAGTTTGGCTTTGTAAGCCAAGCCAATCTGATCAGGAAAATCCTGGGGAGAAAACAAACAAGGAGCCCCGGGAGGAGGCTGGAAGTCGCTTTCCAGAGTCAGAGCAGATGTTGTTTAGTAGACAATGATGCCACAGATGTGCCTTGGCTGCCTGATCCGTAAGGACATGGCAGCCTCGCCACAGGGCAGAGGGGGCTTTGTCCCCGCGCTCCCGGCTGCCCTGGCGCCGCTTCAGCACCTCTTGCCTCGGCAGCCGCTGGGACAGGCTTCGGGAGCATCAAGGAAATGGGGGAGCCCTCCATGTCACCCTCGGTCGCCCCCCTTCCCCCTCCTCAGGCCATAAGATGGCATTTCAGGGTCAGCTGCTTTTGTCCCACTGCTGGTGGAAAACCCTTTTCCCGGCTCGGCAATGCCCCGCTCCTCCCAGCCACGACGTCTGCAGCTCCACGCAGGGGGGAGAGGCCGAAGCCCCAGGGAAAGGACTCCTTTTTTAAAAATTTTATTTCCCTTCCACTTCTCAGCACTGCCGCAGCCGTGTCCGTCCCGTCCCCCCCCCGATAATGAGCTGTTGTCTTGTGCAGCATTGAGAGCTAAGTAAGCATGAAAAATTGGAACAATAAAGAAGTAGTTCTGGGACAGCAAAGCCCCTTGTTTGACAAGGCTAATTCCACACCCCCCAGCCTCATTTTCTTTCAGCCACCTTCCCCCTCCTCGCTCCTCCTTTATTAAATGAACTGGCTTTTATTGGGGTGGAAGCTGGGTTTCCTTTTCCCCTCTCGCCTCCCCCTCTGTTCACATGTAATTTGGAGAGTTAATCTCCTCAGGCAGGAAATGTTGTTTCTTTCACTCTTTCTCTCCGGTCCTTTCCATTTGGCTCTTTTAATTGGGGCCCAGACCAAGGAAATGGCCACACCACGGAGCCCGAGCAGGAAGAGGGCTGTTTCTGTTGAGGGGCCCAGAGCATCCCTTCCCACTGCCCCGGCTTGTGTGCTCCCCTTCGGTGGATGCACCCTTCAGCCAGGGATGGGGGTACCCAGCTCCCCTTGGCCGGCTGGACGCCCCGGCTGGCCTGGGGAAAGCTGGGCTGGAGATGTTGGATGGCATTTCTGCTTCTTTTCTGAATTCCTTCCTGCTTCAGGTCAAGTCACCCAAACATTTCAAGACCTAACATCACCCAGGGCCATCTCCCCCAGCTCGCCGTCAGTATGAAGGCACTTGGCTGCTAATATTTTCTGTGGAATCTCTTTGAAAGCCATGACGTCGTAAAACCTCATGGAAATTCTCCAGATTTTTCTTGATGCTTTTCCCCCAGTTTCTTTTAAAGAAAATAATTCCATTTTAATCAAAAATAGAGAGCTGGGTTTCTCCTCCCACCCTCTATCTGTCTTGTCTCTTTAGGCTGAAGGAGATTTACAGCAGGCCCTCTTGTTGCCTGTGAGTATGTGGGGCACGTGGCCCAGCGTGGACATTATCTTGGGTGGTGCCGGTGAATACAACTCATAGTACAAGAAACTGTGATTGAGAGTACTACGAGACCTGATTGCTCCACACTCACTAAATGAGGGCGTCCTTCAGAAAAGCCAGGCAAAACTGCAATCCATGCTTCACTTAAAGGCAGGGCAAGAGCACGTTGAGCTTTCTTTTAATAGAGAATCCCAGGAACCTACTGGAAACACATGGGAGAAACCCTTCCTAGAGCAGAGCAAAGCTGGGCAGGAATAGGCACTCGGAGCCTGTGGCCTGCAGCAGCCTCTGAAGACGATGGTTTGGTGCCCACCAGCGTGTGCAGGGAAGCACAAGGAAGCTTGAAAGGCTTGGATGGGAACAGCCTGGTCTGCTGCTCGGAGTCCTGCTTCCACCTTCGGGTACCCTTCGGGTGGTGAGATGCGCTGGGGACAAGGCTCCAGGACACCCTTTGCCCCTCCTGCACCAGCCCTTGGCTGCTTCCAGCTCCTCTGGAGACCCGGACAGGGGGAATGAAGCATGGCTGCTCCCACGCAGGACCGGGAGAGGCCGGTCAGCCGCCAGTGGGCTGGGAAGCTCTGGAGACTCCAGTCTCCTCCTAACCACAGTTTGGCCTCAATGTTCCCAGCTCTCTGGCAGCCAAAAGATTTTGGATCGCTCTTTGGCACCGATCATCACTCCCAACAGGGCAGCAATTCATGCCGGGAGGCTAATTATCATTGAATTCACTCATCCCTTTATAGATAACCTCTGGAGGAGGGGATGGGCTGGGGCTGCACGTTCGTCACCTGCCATCGCCCGCGGGACTCAATGCCAGTGCAGATGGCATCAGTGTCCTGCATCAGTGGGGGCACGGAGGACACTGTCTGCGCTCTCTGGCTTCAGGCACTACCTGGGAAGGAGAGGCTCGGCGGGCAGCACGCAGTCCTGCTGCAGGAGAGGCATCACCCTGCTGCAACATGCACCACGCACGGGATGATGGCCTTGGGGTGCCCTGCTTAAATTCTTGCTGAGAAAAAAAGGCTGCCTGAGTGTGCCGCGCACGGCAGAGGAGACTGGGCTTTTAGAAAAGCAGCTGGATTTTAGGACTAGAGAACCAGATCCTTGGTGTGAATTGGTGCTGTACTGGAGAGAGCAAAGATTTGCTGGTCCATACTGGGTGAGCACCCAGCCTCTGGAGCAGGATGACGAGTGGCCAAGGGCAGGGGTACCTGGAACAGGGATATCCTCACTCGGATGTGAACCCAGGCGTGTCCAGCAGGAGTTGGAGGGAGGGAAGAGAGATGTCACTGCAGGCAGAAGTAGCTGTGACCCACAGGCTATCTGCCATCTCCTCTCTCACCTATCTGGGGACACTCTTAGTCCAGTGAGGACCTCAGTCTCCAGGAAGCTCAGATCCCACTGAGTGCACAAACCAAGGGGACAGGCTTTTCTGGAAGACTTTTTTAGGCAGTGTGGGAAATCCTGCTCTTCCCCGTGCCCTGTGCCTCTGCGTGGGGACTCAGGGGCAGACCCCAAGCTTTGCCTGATGCTGGCTGCAGAGCACGCACGGGCTGTGCACGGGTCATGGCTCGTGGGCTGCCCGGGCGCTGGCTTTGCAGAGACAGGTTGATCTGTGCATGTAGAAAATTAAGGGCCATATCCTGCCTGCAGTGACACTCATGTAAGTCCCTGCACAGGTACTGAGGAGTGCTACACCTCTGTGCACCTCAATATCATCTGGGTAGATGAGGTTCCTCTTATTTAAAGCAAAGCAAATTACATCCCAGCAGCATCTCCTTGGGCTAGCCAAGGTGCCTGGCTCCGCTTCCAGCGCAGCCTCACCCTCCAGCAGCCTCAGCCCTTCACTTCCACTTCCCTAAAGCTTGACCACCTGGACCCAGGTAAGAGTGCTTGTGCCAGGCTCAGGTCATGCTGCAGAAAACAGGGAAAGGCAGCGTGTCCTGCTCGGGGCCTCCTGTGCTGGGCAGGGCGAGCAGGAGCCTCCCCGGGGCAGGGGCAGGGCTGGACGGGACGGGCAGCCGTGCTCCCTCCACAGTATCGCAGCATCACATGGGGCTGGACCCTGGGCTGTAGGATCCAGGCACAAGTGGGAAGCTGAGCTCTTCGGGGCCATCCCCAGCTGCCTCGAGAGGCTGCTCATGGCTCAAGGCTCAGACCGGGAACAGGCAGCAGTGGGCTCACAGGCACGGCACTGGGACAAGACGTCCCTGTCCAGGGGCTCACAGGGATGACATGGTGCTGCTGGGTACAAGTAAGGCCTTTTGATGCTATCCGTGTATGGTAGGGGAGGACAACAGGGATGGAAAACCTGTGGCAGAAGCTTCTCCTCGCAGAGCCTGGCCGAGATGGAGCCGGCCCTGGGTCGGGACAGTGCTGCTGAGCGGGAGCTGCAGCAGGAGTTGCTGAGCATCACTGCTGCAGGGGGACCCCAGGGCCTTGCCCTGGTGCGTGGGGCACACGGGGTGATGTGTCTCACCCGGCTAACCTGCCCCGGAGGGCAGGGAGGAGAGGGTTAACCCGCTCCCCCAGGTCCTCGGCTCCATGCAGAAGATGATGCCACGCTCTCCAGCTCACCGCCTGCCGCCTTCCCCCTCCCTCCCCACTGCCCGTCAGAGCTCTGAATAGGGAATTAGTTTTGCCTGCGTTTAGACCTCTTAATTAGCTATTCTTTTTGCTGGGCTGGGGAAGAGGAGGGGCAAGAGGAGACCCTCACGCACCCCCAGCTGAGCCCTGGCCCTGCTCCTGGAGCAGCACAAAGGAGCCCAGCAGGCAGAGCCATCGGAGGGCGCTGGGGACGCCAGGACCTGTCAAAGCTTGTTTCCCACCTTCCAGAGCCAACCTTTTCTGTCCCAGCCAGGAGACAGCCTGCCTTAATTGGGCTGAAAATCTAATCATTTGTACCTCCGGGCCTGGGAAGGGGGCAGGGGTGGGTGTGCAGAGCCCGCGGCCCCAGAGCGGGGCAGGGCAGCTGGACCAGGGCTGGAAGGATGCAGGCGGTGGGAGGAGGGACGGGAGCGAGGACGAGGGGCAAGCATGTAATGGGGAAAGGCAGGATGGAGATGAGGCAGGAGAGGGTGAGCAGAGTCCCAGAAAGTGCATTGGCTTGTGGAGCAGCTGAGAGGACAGAAAATTTTTTTTTTTAAGAAGTAAATTAAAAGTCATTCCTTTGAAAAGGAAAAAAAAAAAACAGAAGTGAGCAACTGAAGGGTGGAAGGGAAAAAGAGCAGCAAAACACGCGTTAGCCACTTTTCCTGATCTCCATCTGCTCTGGTAACTCGACCGAGGCTGCACTTGGGGTCCTCACGTGTCCCACTGTCCTGGTTTTGCCAGGTTAAACCACGACACCCACCAACATCCAGAGCCTGAGACGCTCCTGCACCACGGGCATCGTGTGTGCATGGCCCCGCTCCCATCTCGGCATCTGCTGTCTTATTTCGGCTTTGGCACTGCTCTCCTGGCCCTTTGGTGCCGGAGACTTACCTCTCCCCCCTCAAAATAACATGTGCAAGCCTTGCCCAAAAGAGAAGAGCAGGGAAAACTATTCCCAGGAATGGCCATGCGGCTTCTGACATCGCTCATGTTCATGGGCAACGACTGCTCCAGCAGCTGTGCTCCCGCTTTATTTCAGCTTTCCAAAGCTCAGGCTGCCGGTGCTGCCTGTGATATCAGGCTAGGGTGGGGAGGTGCCGGCCAGCGTGCTAAGCTGTGTTCAGCTCAGCCCCCACGGATTTGCTACCTACCTGCTCTGCGCAAGCCAGGTTTGCAGAGTGAGGACCAGCCCCCGGTCCCTTGCATGTGGCCAGTGCTGCTCCTCTGCTTACTCCACTTACACCCTGCCTGCTTTAAACACCTTTACACAGTGGCTGGAGGCCTCCCTGAGGTCAGGCTGACTGTTTTCAGGCAGTGTCCTAGGGACAGCAGCAGCGGACAAGCCTGCGAGCAGTGGAAGCACATCCAGGCCATCCAATTGCTCGCGTCTTCTAGCACAGTTTCTTCAGTACAGGATGTTTTCACCAATACTCTCAAACCACACTTCTCTAACTGCCCTCTGTTTAACGTGAGAACACTTTGTGTCTCAAAAACGATGCACACAAACCAGGGTTCTGCGTGTGCATGGTCCCTCTCCTGGATTTTATATAAAGAAACGGTATTCTCCCCACAGTTCCTTCATCAGCTCCTCCAAGCTTTGGGCCTTATTCCTTAAGACAGTGTCTTATTCATTTCTCATCTTTTTTCCTGATGATCTATCAAAAAACAAAAACAAGCCCCAAAGTCAGTCTTTACCAGAATTTTATTCCTTCTCCTTCCATAGGGGATGCAGACCCTTACGCTCATGCAAGGGAGGGCGAAGGAAACACCCCAGCGAGGAGGCTCTGCCCCATCCCGTGCACCAGCCTGCCCACGCGCACGGCACCGTGGCCAACCCAGAAGCAGGGTGGCAGCTGGGCAAGCTGGTTTGAGCCACGAGCACCAGTCCCCTGTAATCACAAGCAGCAAAGTTCAGTCCGCACACCGCCTGCTCCCACGCTCCCTGCCCAGCATCCTAAACCAGACCACAGGCAGAATAACAAGTACCAGACTAGAGAGGGCAACTAGATAAGCAGGAGAGATGGAGGCATCAGAGAAGCCCCAGACTGTGGAGCGATGGATACGCTGACAAGGCATTACTGTCTGACACAGCGTGGAACTAAATTCTGGACTCCTTGCCAGGGGATGCTGTAGAGATGCAGAGTAAAAGGGGTCAAGAGCGGAGACTCCAGCCAAAGGAACCCAGGGCGCAGAGACACTGCTGAAACTGAGCCCACCGTGGTCCAGTGGATGTGAAAAACCTCTGGGGTATAGGAAACGGGACAGAGCGCCGGGGAAGAAGAGGGATGGGAGAGCCTGGAGAAAGTCCTGGGGTGTGTAGGGACTGAGGCCTGCGGGGATGGAGATGGGCGACCCGGGGCACACGGTGCGGTGCGAGGTGGGCTGCCCGCTGCCATGGTCGCAGCCCTGCCGTTAGCTCCATGGCACAGCTGGATCGGCTGCCCTGAGAGCCTGCCAAGCTGGGCAATGGTCTCAGCCCGGGCACTGACAGAGCAGCAGGCATCGGTTCTGCACCAGGAGCACCTCGGAGCTGCTGGCAAGATGCCTGCAGAGCTGGAGATTTTATTGCTGGGAGTCGGGAAGAGCAGACGCTCAGCAGTACCACTGCTGGCTGGGCAGGCAGGGAGGGCAAGCCAGGGATTTGGCTTAGTGCTCATCCATCCCAGGAGGTCTTCAGTGTGCAAGGAAAGGACAAGCCCAAAGGGTTCAGGGGCTTGTGAATGGGTCCTGGCTCAGAGGGCCAGCAACCTTACAGCAGCAGCATCTCTGGGCGGTGGTGTGCAATGAGGAGGGTTTCGAGCCCTGGTTTCAGAGCGTTGGTTTG
This sequence comes from Calonectris borealis, assembly GCF_964195595.1. NCBI lineage: Eukaryota > Metazoa > Chordata > Aves > Procellariiformes > Procellariidae > Calonectris > Calonectris borealis. The sequence continues at coordinate 19,237,843 of NC_134327.1, read as the reverse complement.
GGAGAGGCTGCTCGGAGGACGAGGTGATGCAGGATGCCCCATGGCTGGGATGGGGCAGGGTGCCGGTGTCCCCAAAACTCCCAGCGCTCTGCAGGGTGCCATCCTTGGCACAAGGCATCTGTGAATGCAGCTGCAGAGAGCAGCAGAGCGGGCTGCAGCGGGTCCCGGGTCAGCTGAGGTAGCTCTATCCCAGCCAGTGACGATGACAAATTGCAGGCAGATAGAGGCAGGCGATCTGCCCTTGCGATACCCTTCCATTTTCTAGCAATTGATGCTTTAGCGACTTCCTGAGCCAGGAGCGGTATGCGTGCCGTCCCATGTAATAGCCACCATGGAGTCTGCCCTCTGTGAATTTGTCTAATCTCATTTCAAAGCCGTGTGTATTTTTGGCCTGCGCGGCATCCTGTGGCGATGAGGTCCACAATTTAATTACACATCGCGTAGGATAGTAATGCCTTTGGTCTGCATGGAACCCAGGGCCGGCTCGTTTCATTCATAACTTCTCCCTGTAACCTCAGCTTCCTGATTCCAGTGGAAATTAGTCAGCGAAATGCTGGGACTCCCATGACTGGTGTCCTTTTAGCTGGAGGAGTCTTCGGAGGCACGCAGCCAGGGCTGACCTTGGTGGAAAGCACGGGGAGTTTAAGAGAGCAGGATGCCCGTGCCCAGCGGGATGGAGGGGCTGGGCTGGGTGATGCTCCTCGCCAGCCTGCTGCAGCGGGGAGAGGATCGGGGAGACCCGTACAGGGCCAAGGAGAGCGACCTCAAGGGATTCGTGGGCACTGGGGTTCCTCGGGCAGCTCGGAGGCATGAAGCTTGGGGCAAGGAGTCGGTGGGTGTATGACATCGGAGTGAGGTCATGGAGCAAAGCAGGATGACGGGAAGAGAAGCGGAAGGGCTGCGGGCGTGCTGGAGCCTGCGCCAGAGCTGAGCAGAGCTGTAGCGGGGGAAACCTGGAGCATCTCCTGCCGTGTTGCCCTGGAGTGGGGCTGCCTTGAAGAGTACAGCAACGGGGACCCTCAGGGACTGATTAACATGGATGTAGACGCTCCTTTTTAACATTGCTACCTAGTATATCTAATTTTAATCTCTTGTGAGAAAAGGGGGCATGCCAACATGCGAAAAGTACTGCTTGGATAACCAGTGTCCAAATCCTTCCAGCCAAGCTGAAGAGTTACAAAATGTGATAGACAAGGTGATGAGCTACAGGATAAGACGCTTGATTTTAGCATGATTCAGCATGTCCACAAAGCCTGGCTCCAGCGAGGCTCCAGCATGCCCAGTCTCCAGCCAGGTCCCAGTCAGTGCTACACGCCTGCTGGCACAGGTGCAAGAGTCAGGTTTATGTTGTCTCTTATTTGTGCGATTATTGCTTCTGGCTTTGTGCAGGAGTCAAGAGTGCAAGAACACAGCAGGAGCTCTGGTGGTGACCAGGAGGTGATGGGACAAGGACTGTGGACGTCTGAAGGCACTGAGAAGCACGACTGTAAGTTGGCTTGGATAATTCAAGTTGACTTGAATAATGAGGAACGTCCTTTGGCACAGAAGGTCAATAAATCAATCACTCACTGGACAAAAACTGCCAACCCCCTGCTGCGACCTGGAGCAGCTTCAGGTCTAGGCTTCACAACAGTGTGGAGGGCTGCTCTCCTGCAGCAAGTGCTGCCTTCCTCATTCTCCAGCAAGGAGCTCACGTCCTCTCCGTCCATACCACCCTGCCTGCAGGTGCCTGATGCAGCGTGCTGTAAGCGGTCACCTCCTCGGACCCATTCCTCGCCTTCGCTCTCCAAATTGCGCATTCCCCACAGGCAGGCAGGTGCTGGAGCAGGAAGGTCTGGCGGTGCTGAATTAAATTTTTTAGATGAATATTTTATTGCCTTTTTTTGTTAAAAGCAGTTTCAGAGCAATCAAGACTTGTCCTGAATTTAGATCAAATTAAGCAGTTTCCTCTGGAGAAAAGGAAAAGTCTGGAAAAGTTTCATTCAGACATCAAAAAATGAAATAATTCCTATGGACGTTTCTGCCCAGTTGGTGAAGCTGGGTGCCCCATGCAGATGCCAAGGGAAAGCCCAGTTACGAGGATGCAGATGCAGTTGTCCCTCCCCAGTGCACTCCCAGCCTCTTGCAACTGGTGCTTGTGTCCCCTCTGCTGTGGCGCGTGTCCTGGCCCCCACGCCACCCTGCAGCGGCTGGCTCCACGGCATGGGCTGCACAGCAGCCGCCTCCGCTGCTCACTGAAACGGGGTGCGGGGGAAACGCTGCCTGCGGGGGAAACGCTGCCTGCGGGGGAAACGCTGCCTGCGGAGGAACGCCGGCAGGAACCGGCAGGTGCTGGGGCTTCCTCCCCTCCTCCGGCCACTGCACAGGCAGGTGCTGCCCTCTCTGTCTGCCAGCATCTGTCCCCAGATGAGACCCCCGGTTTGGAGGGCTCTGAGGGTGATGGTCCAAGGCTTTTTCTTTACCAGTTTTTGATGAAGAAATCACTGTTTCTCCTGGGGGAGCCCATAGCACACAGAGGGGCCAGCCTGGATGGCATGAACAGGAGGGATTTCTCCCTGGGAGAAAGGCACTGAAGAGCCCATCCTCACATTGGAGCAGCCATTTCACAGCTGATCCGGGTTTATGTTATTCCTTCCCTCCGCTGCTTCTTTGCTGCTGTCCTCTGAAACGTCCATCAGGACAAAGGCCACATCAAAGTGTCAGCTGTACCAAAAGCTGACTCGCTCCCTTTGTGGTCCCCTCCGGGGCTGATAAAAGACCCAGAAGCTTCTGGATGTGAATCCTAGTTGCGCAGCATCTTTTGCAAGCATTTGCATGGGGTGAGCAGGAACGAAACGCCCCAGGTCAGAGCAGCAGCTCCTTGCACCCACGAAGGGCTGCATGGGACGGGAGGGCGAGGAGGAGCCAGGCTCAGCTCCGCCGCTCGTGCATTTGAACTCCTTTGCTGCTAACTGTCCGGCTGGAGGGAATGACTGACAGAGACTGATGGTGTCTCTGCCTGTCTGTAATCTTAGAGCCGGCTGGATTTGGGAAATCTCTTTCATTGCTTTAAAAAAATAAGCAAGCGACTAGACTGAAGGGTCCCGATTAACCGGGAAAATCTGGGCAAAATGCAAACGCCTTCTCAGGTTCTCGCCCCCGCAAACTGTGCTCTGTGTCCCAGGGGAGGGTGGCAAAGCCCAGCTCAGGCTGCAGCGCAGGAGGCACAGCCCAAACCCCAGGGAGGGCCGAATCCTGACCACGCCGCAGCCATGTGAACAGGTCCTGAAAGCAGAGTCAGAGCTCCCCTCCAAGCCGCCCAGGTCTGGAGAGGTCTTTGGATGAGGAGCACTTCGTAGGCACTGGGATGCGCTGCTGGTCCTGCAAGCCCTCCCCTGCCTGTTCCTGCCTGCCCTCGATGGGCCATGCTTCGGGATGCTCGTGCCCTCCACTCCCCAACAGCTGCCTTCCTCCTAGGCTTCGCACTCCTCAGGGTCTGAAGGGACAGTTACAGCCGGTCAGAGATGACATTATTACGTTGAGTTATTATTCACGGACAGACTTTTTCAAACAGGAACTTAGGGAGGATTTGGCACCCACGCCCTGGCTGTGCCTGCTCCTTTCCTGTAGGGTGCTTGAGCCACCCGGCCCCTGTTCATCTCCCTACATCTCCACAGCATCTTAGGGACAAGTAAAAGCTGGAACTGAATCAAGAGAAAACAAAAACACCAGCAGAACACAGCCGAGAGGAAGCTGCGTGGGTGCAATATAAACTCCCCAAGGGGGTTACCAAGCCTACGGAAAGCTGGAAAGCTGTCGTTCCCGCAGGTTTTGAACCAGGTAGCAGGGTTTCCAGCCTGCACTCAGGAAAGCTGGGATGCTGCTGTGTGTCTTGTGTTAGAAAGACCTTTGTCAAACATGTAACATTGTCTTCCATGGCTGAAATAAATTGCATTTGCAGACTGGAGTGAGAAATGCCAGGTGGAGCATCTGCAGCAGCAGGTTTCCCGGCTGCCCGGTAATAAGGCTGTGGAAGAAAACAGGAGGCGGGAGGCAGCCGGCTGCGCATGCTGGGTGGAGAAGCTGCAGCTCAGAGCTGGTGTGACCTCCAGCACTGAGCTGCAGAGGATGCTCCGAGCCAGCACCGGGGTCCCGCATTAGACCAAGCGTGAAGTGTTCCAGCATGAAGAGAAATCTTTTCCACAAGGAGAATCACCTGGACACCAGCACCCCTGCTCTGCCCCTCCTGGCTTTGGGACGGGCTCTGTCACGGCATGAGGCGGCTCAGTGCTCTCAGGGGCTAAACTCAGCCCAGCCACTGGGTTCCCTGGGATTTAAAGACAAAAGGAACTTGTCCCTCCCACAGCCGGTGCGGAGCCGACTCTGCTGGCGTTGTGTGGCAGGAGGTACGGGTCAGAGGGGAAGGTGGATGGGAGAGCCCCACAGCAAAAGTGTCTTCCTCAGGGTAAGCACAAGGCCACTGCTGACATTTTCTGTCCTGTGTCAGCCCATGCCTCCTGCTGCCTTCCATTAGCTTCTCTTGGGCAGGGACCCACATCACTGCAGTGAGAAATGTCCCTCCTGGAGCTACATGAAGCAGGAGGAAGCAAACCCTGACTGACGCTTGCCCCTTGTTGTACAAGTACCAGGCTTTGGCAGTATTAAACCTTGCACGCAAGCTCCTAGGATTGCTCTGGCCTCCACGGACCTTGGCTCGGTGAGCAATGGGCCCAGCTCCTCAAAGACACTGAGGTTCCCTAACTCTTGGAGATTTAAGCTGTCTGACCCTCCTAGCCCTGCTCTCCCCTGATGCCTGTGCCCCGCTAGGGTGGTGAGTGCTAGCAGGAAGAGACGCCTCTTCTTGGGGAACTCTCTGGGATGTAGCTCCTCAAAGCTGGTGAACAGGTCGGAGTGGCCCTCTAAGAAAGACCCAGCAAAGGCTGTGCAGGTGTGTGAGTTTGGAGCACGGTGCACCGAGACCCCACAGTGTGCTGGAGAGAGGGGCACGAGCCGCCCGCTGCGTCAGCTGGCAAGAGAGTCCCACGGGCACGGCAGCATCACAGCATGGTTATGGGAGCAAGTCTCTGCCTCCTGAGGCCACCCACTGGGGCAACCCTTGAAGATGAAAAAATCAAAGAAGATAAAAAATCCTTGAAGATTAAAAAACCTTGAAAATGAAAAAAACCAAGAAGATGAAAAAAATCCGTCCATGCACATTTGCCTTCAGCCCAACTCCCAAGACACAGCCCCTTTGCCAGGGGAGGACGGTGTGTGCTGGGGGTGCCAGGCTGGGGAGAAGAGCTGGGCTGCAGATGATGCAGTGTGGCAGGTCACCCAGGTCCCTTGGAACCTCAGCACGGAGGTGTCCTGGGGTACCAGTACATCAGCTGGTGCAGCAGCAATTCAACCTCTGCAGAGCTGAGTGCGGGTGACTAAACGCTTGAGTACTCCCTGTGTGCCCCGGGGGGGCCGGCAGCCAGCGCTGAGCCCTGTCCTGGCTGCCACCTGAGCTGGAGCTCCCTTGGGTCCCTCCATCACATATCAGTTACAGGCACAACTTGGTGTCCCTGGGAACATCATCGCTGTGGTGCTCCCTTTGGCCTCAAAGCTCACCGTGGTGGGACATGGGCTTGCACCCGGGAAAGCGCCTGGAGCTCCTCAAGCGTTGGCTTGGGGAGAAGGCCTGAGGGCAGGCTGGGACTGCTGGGACCCAACCTGCCAGGGCCCTATGGGAGGGAGAGCTTGAGCCAGTGCTTGGGGCAGGCTAGAAGAGGCAGCAAAAGGAAAGTGAAGTGTTTGTTGGGGGGTGGATGTTTGCAAGAAGAGGCGCATGGGGAGTGAGCTGGGGATGGGCTGTGGCTGGATCTTTGGTCCGGCTGCAGTTGGAGGAGATTCCTCGTAGCTGTGTTGGGCAATGGCTGGGTGCATTGTGCAGGGCTGCAGCTTCTCCTGTTCACCTGCATGGCAAGAGTCCCCGTCGATGGCTGCCAGGTCTCCCTGCATTTCAGAGTGGCACAGGGCAAAAGGCAGGGCTTGTCAGAGCAGAAAGGAAGGGGTGGCAAATTTGGCAAAGTCTTGCGTCACCAGGTTGGCCTGGGGCTGGTCATTTGGGTTTGGTTTACACTGGCAGCAACACGTTCTCCCTGGAGAGTGGCTCGGGAGTCCCTGAGCCAGAGCTGATCCCTGGCATGGCCACCCTTAGCGGCGGGCCGTGTCCCCACGGCATGCTCTAGCCCTTTTATTCAGGACATTTTCAAAAAATAGCTGCCCTGAGCAGTTCTTTCTGCCTTGGACTAGTGTTGACAGCGACTGCCACGTACAAGATGACGTGGCAGCATTGCTCTGTGTCAACACATGTGGTGACAGATGTATGCCAAGCGGGTAGAAATCTCAGAGCTCCATGTTGTTGTTTTTTAACATTGGCGGCTGTCCAGGGATCATTCCTGGTCTCTCCACCGAGGAGCGTTCCTGCAGGTCCCCTGGGAAAGGAGAGCTCACCCTGGCGAGTTTTCGAGGACTCCATCCTGACACCCCAGCTCCTGCCAAGCCCCCGGGCTGTGCAGTGGGCACTTCGGGCTAGAGGGGGGTCAGGAAGATCAAGCTGCTCCACTGGAGACTTTCCTTCTGTAAATTCCTGCCCACGAGCACTGGGCCAAAACAACTGATGCATCTGAATATTTACAGGGCGAATGGCAACAAAACTGCCGATGGCTGCAGTAAAACAACCCTCCTTCTTCCTTCCTGCGATGCCAACATCTGCCCAGAAGGAGCTGCGCAGAGGCCACCAGCCTAGCCAGTAAGGTGCATCAGGTGGTACATGTTACAGTCACTATGGATTGAGACCAACCAAACATTTTGCAGCCTTCTCCACCACCCTGGGCATCACCTGTCCCGGTTGTCTAGGCTTTACATCCAACATCCAACAGCAGGTTGGATGTAATCTACCCAAAGCTGTAAGAGAAGAGAGAGGAAAACCCTCCTTGGACTTCTTCACATGTAATGGCGATAGGGTGGGTTTTTCTGAAGCATTTAGGACATCTGGCACTACTGGAAATGCGCCAGGATTTGGGCAGACTGTTAACTGGAACCGGTAGAGCAATTGCTGGGCTCTCAGGGACAGCAGGGAAAGGGGGGGCTGGAGTGAGTGGTATCGGGTATGGGAGACCAAGGTGCTGCAGCCAGCGCACAGCGTGGGCATCCACCGTGCAAACATCGAAGGACCAACTCCAGGCAGCTGATGGGGACTGTAAGGTACAGCGGCACAGAAAAACAGGGAGATACGGGGCCAGGCATACAGCAGGAAATCCATTTGGATCAGGAATGAGTGAGGCAGCGAGGGACAGGGCACAACACCATGGTGCCAAGAGGAAGAAAATCATGAGTTTGAAAAGCAGAAAAATACCTCAAGATAAGGATAAAAAAGGACACCAGGAAGCTCAGAATAGCAAAGCCACCCTATTTGGTATAAAGAAAATGTATTTCTGAGACAGAAGTAATCCCCTCCCTGGAGCTTCAGGGGTGGGGTTTTTCCCATCAGCTCTTTGGCACATCTGGACTTGGTGCAGGGTAAGTGCCGGGGCGGTGCTGAGCTCCCAGGAGCATGGCTGTGGGGTCTCACCCGGGTGCTGTTAGCTCGGCTTCTCAGAGGAGACCTTTGCCAGACGCTCCTCCAATGGCCCCACTAGGGAAGGGCAGCACTGGGCAGCACTGGACAGCCCCCAGCCACTGGCTTCTGTCGGGGCTGGTGGCCCGTGGCTGTGGAGGAGGGAGCTGGGGTGAACAGGGCAGGTACCAGACCTGCACAGATTTAAGACCCTAAAGCAGAAGATGGCTGGGGCCACCTTTCTTACCATCCCATTTCTCTTCCCATCCCTGATGGGACGGGAAGAGAAACGTGTGAGCTGGTGAATAGCTTCATTAATATCAGAATTACCGAACTGCTTACAGAAATTAAACTTCAGTACATCTGTGTTGAAAATGAGAAACACTGTGTGTGTTTGTGTGTCCCCATGTCCCATTCATTTGACCCTTACGGTGACATTTTTGCCCCAAGGGAATCCGGCCGGCTAGAGACACCTGAGTCCTGCCCCTGAGCTCCGCTGCGCAGAGGTGCGAGTCACAGCCACCCCGGGCGGCTGCGTGGGCTTTGCTGCCTCCCTTGCCTTCACCAGGTTTTGGGGCCAGCCAGCCGCTCTCAGCCTCTGAATTCCTCCTGCTTGCAGCAGACCGCAGGGAACCGGCGAGCCCGTGAGCTGCTGCGGGAGGCTGCTCTGTGGACCCCTGCCAACCACTTGCCATGGCATACTTTGGGAACCGCTCCTTTAGACACACTGACGAGAGCAGGGTAATGTATTTCTACTGGAAAATAAACATATCTCTAATGAAAACCTGGTGCACTGTCATTTAGTCCTTTTTTTTTTTTGGTTCCTTAAGTGAAAATTAGGGCTTTTGTCTTGTCAGACCCAAGCCTTTCCCCATACTTGCCAAGCCAGCCCATCAGCATTATTTCTCAAGCATAAAGAGGGCCTGGAAAACTTAAACAAGCAAATAGAAAGCAACAGGAAAACCCAAAAGAGACAAAGGACGTTTAGCTGGGAGTTGGGTTCTCTTCTCTTCTCTTCTCTTCTCTTCTCTTCTCTTCTCTTCTCTTCTCTTCTCTTCTCTTCTCTTCTCTTCTCTTCTCTTCTCTTCTCTTCTCTTCTCTTCTCTTCTCTTCTCTCTTCTCTTCTCTTCTCTTCTCTTCTCTTCTCTTCTCTTCTCTTCTCTTCTCTTCTCTTCTTTCTCTTTCCTTTCTCTCCTCTCCTCTCCTCTCCTCTCCCCTCCTCCCTTCTCATCGACTTTTTAGGTTTCCAAGCGTGGGCTTCCTGCTCTCCTGGATTGGGCAGGAGACTTTTTCGTGGTTTAAGGTGTGGATTTGAAGCTTTTGTGCATACAGCTGAAGGAATAGGAATGACTTTGTAACAAAGATAATTTTCTTCTGTATCTTTACCCCTGGCTTTGAGTTAAATTAGTGCTGCCTGAAACAAGCTAAAAGATAAAAAACCTTGTCAGCTGAATAACTGTGTTGCTAAGACAGTATCACTGATGTTTTGCTGCTACTAGGAATTTACTTGCTTGTGGAGCCTTCCAGTGAAAACAGAATAGGCACCGCCTAAGTTTCAAATGTGAGATAGAAATGCCCTTTTTCTTTTGTCACAAAATTGTTCAGGTCTTCTTTAGACGGCAAAAGGATGCCAAATAAGGGGAAGAAGCAAAAATAAGCAGTTTGTAACCATTTTAGCCTTCAGAAGGTGCTTTTAACATCACGTCTTTCTTCTTACACGGAATTATTTTGATAAGGCTTTTCTGTATGTGATATGTACCCTTTCCAACTTTAAATCCTTTAATTAAAGGCTAGATTGTGCGTTGGGCTGTGTGCCCACAGAGAGCAGTAAGAGGGAAGGTATATGAATGCATAGCACTGCTCAGCCTTTTAGTCCACACACGCAGCCTTAAATAGGATTTTGCCCCAGTGCCTCTGGTCCTGAGGGGGAGAGAACGGGAAAGGGGCTGGAGAAGGAGCGTTTGGCTGGTGGACCCTGCAGGCAGAATTAAGCCTTAAAACTCCTGCCCATGGGCTTGTCTTTATTCCCCCCACCCCTCGAAAAGTTCAGAAGAACGCCAAATGAAATGCTTCACAGCAGCTAGCACAAGAGCACAGTGGTTAGCCCACCACGGGCTGCCTGCTAGAAAGGCTGGGAGGGTCTTCCAAGCCCCCTGCAGACCTTGGTGCCTTCCCCCCGCTGCCCCTAGGATGTGCCAAGTACCATTTCCCAGGGATCTTGCCTCCGACAGGGAAACCTTCTCCAGCCCACCCTGGAGAGCCTCTCCTCTCCCACGGGGGACCTGTCGAAGTGACATGAGCATGCCCAGAGCAAAGCCATCTTCGCCTGGCACAGGATGATTAAGAAGCATGTTTATAAAGTCCAGGAGACAGCTGAAGGAATTAAGTTACTTGAGTGCTTTAGGATCCTTCAGGATGAAAAATGCTGTATACATGTCGGATTTTATTATTACAATTACAGTCAGATGTTAATCCCCTCACCAGGATTTACTAAGGCAGCAGTGCCAACAGCAGTACATCTCACTGAGTAATTGCCCCGTTCCTGACTCTTGGGTGTCTCTGCCCTGAGCTGCTTCTCGTTACTGTGTTTGCTTTAATTCTGACACTGCTGAAAGACCCGCGTTTTCCCACCCAGCAGCGAGCGAAGGCAGAGTGCACATCTGCCTGTGCATCGAGGCTGACCGGCTCGAGCATCGCATGCGTGCGATGGGGTCAGGAAATTGGTAATGAGAATGTTTTACTGATAATACTCAGTATCGAGGGGTAACGATACTCATCTCTTTTGCAAATTGTTTTGAAAGCTAATGATAAAAGAGCTGAGGATTTTATTTGCACAGTGTGTGTGAGCCAAAGGAGTGAAGAAAAGCTCAGAGTTCAGCAAACCGAGCATGTTTGGGATCATGATAGCAGAAATACAGAGCAAGGGAAGAAAGGTTGGGTACGTTTAAACCGTGCACTTTAGTCCTGCGCACTGTAAATAACCAGGACGTGCTGTGACCGGCTCCTGAGCTGGCGCATGGCAGCTTTGTCTCCCTGAAGTCCAGGGGATGCTCTGACTTTATGCAGACTCAGGGCTGGATCTCTGACCTCTCCATTTTTGGGGGTTTTTGTTTTCCTGTCTGAACCCAACATTTGGCATTTCTGAGATGACGAAGAGACAGAGACCTGGAGGAAACGCTCGGTTCGTTGGTTTGCTGAGCAAAGCCAGCTCCACACGTGCTCAGCGTGCAGTGGTGAGGCGCTCCTGGCTGGCCTGCCATTGCAGCCCTTTGCTTTGCTTGGTGGGTCATAAGCACATCATGGTGAGAAACTGGCCCCGCGATCTGCCTCATTCCCCCCGCGCCCTGCCTTGGCCCCAGTGGGTAGCTGGTTATCTCATGCCTTTGGGAGGGAGTGACTGGCATGGGCAGGAATGTTCTTACACACTGTCAGCCTGGAGGAACCAGCTGTGTGTCCAATTTCTGGACATGGTTCAAGTGTGAGCTCAGTGCCGAGCAATGTGGAGGTAAAGGAGGTGAGAAGGGTTTGGGTTTTCGCTGTGATGACACACACCAGGCTCCCACCCTCTGTGCCTCAAAGGTTGTGGGTCCAGCTCTCCGCCAAGAGATTTAGCCCCACACTACTGAGAAGGGGGAGAAGAAAGAGCCACTGATTTAACCCAGCTTGCTATCACACCGTGTCACGCTGAGGGATGCAGGGACACTTTCTCTCGAGCGAGAGTGACGCTTCTGGAAGGCTGTAGCCTCCCTTGCAGAGGGTGCCGAGACGCCGATGCTGGCGGTTACACTCTGGTGTGCTGCCCCAGGGGTCCTGCCCAGGAGGGGCTCTTGGGGCATGGCGCCCTGCTCATCCTCTAGCTCTGCATGAAGCTGGAAGAGGGCTTTGAAAGTGGCACGGGCTCTCGTGGAGAAGCAGGCATGGTGGGGCCGCAGAGTGGTTGTGGAAAGCAGAGGCAGAGCGAGGGCCCAGCCGCCCAGGAGGTCTGTGCCGCTGCCCGGACCAGGCCGGGCTGGCGCAGAGCGAGGACGCCGAGGCCAGCCCTTCTGGCTTGGGGGCCAATGCGTCGAACCCAGGGCCGGGGTCGTGGCCCCGGCGCCTCTGCGCGCGTGTCCCTGCAGCACCCGCGCCCCAGCCCGGGCCAGCGCCCTGCGACCCCCGCTCGCCGCGGGGCCGGCAGGTGGGACGCGCTGCGCGGCGCTGGCTGCGCCCGGGGGCGGCGGCGGCGGCAGGACCCGGCGGCGGCGCGGGCGCGGCTGTCACTCAGCGCGCGGCGAAAGTGACAGCGGGGGCGGGGCGGCCGCGCGCCGGGCGCGTATTTAACTTGGGCGGCGAGCGGCGGCGCGGCAGTGCGCGGCGGGCGGGCGGCGGGCGCGGCGGGGAGGGCTGCGCGGCGCGGCCGAGCCGGACTGCCCCGGACTGCACCGAGCCGAGCCGAGCTGAGCCGAGCCGAGCCCCGCCGGGCCGGGCTGCCACGCGCCGAGCCGAGCCGGCAGCGCAGGGCGCGGAGCGGGCGAGGCGCGGAGCCGCGGCTGGATGCGCTGAGGGCGGCGGGGCCGACCGGGCCCCCGGAGCAGCGGCAGCATGGGTCGCCGGGGTTGCTGAGCGGCGGCCGAGCCCGCCCCTGCCCGCCCCCGCCGAGGAGCCGCGCGGAGCGGCGGGCGCCGCCAGGGACCGCGCCGGGAGCCGGGGCGCGCCGCCTCGCCGTGCCGCGCCGGTGCCGGTGCCGGGGACACCCCCCCGCCACGCCGAGGATGCCCCGGGGGGCCGCGGGCCGCCCCAGCCGCTCGCCATGAGGAGGAGCCCGGCCGGGCCGCGGGCGCTGCCGGCGCCGCCCGCCGCCGCCGCCTGAGCCCCGCGCCCCGGCGGTGCCCGCGCAGGGGCCGCCCGAGCGGGCCGCGGCGCCGTGACCCTCCTCCCCGCCCCCTCGCCCGGCTCGCCCGGCTATAAAGGAGGGTTTTATTCTCGGGCTCCGGTCTCACGCCAAACCCTGTCACACCGTCTAGACAAGCTGTCGTGGGGCTCGGCCCAGCTGTCACCATGGCGATGGAGACGAGTCCGCTGTGAATTTTGGGGGGGGAGCGAGCGAGAGCGGCGGCGGAGGAGGAGGAGGAGGAAGGCTCGGCCGCCGCCGTGCCCTGCCCTGCCCCGCCGCCGCCCGCGGGGGAGGCACGGACCCCCCGGCGCTCTCGGCCGCGGCTGGAGCCGGCCCGGCGGGGAGCCCCGGGGAGCCAGCGGCCGCGGGCGCGGAGCGAGCCTCAGATGCGTCTGTCACACAACCCCGGCCGAGCTATTTAAAGTAACGGGCCTCGCCGGACTTTTGTCTCTGCCTATTTATGAGTCCCCGGGAGCTGGCAGGCGCCGCCGGGCAGCGCTAGGAGCCGAGCCCGCAGCGCCAGCCCCGCGGGGAAGCCAGCGCCGAGCCGGGGCCGGCGGGGGCCCGCCCGGAGCATGACGGCGATCCGGGCGCTCCTGCTCTGCTCCTGCCTGGGGCTGCTGCGACCGGCGGGCGGGCAGCCCTTCCTGCGCCTGCGACCCTCGCCCAGCGACAACCTGCCCGTCAAAGACATCGTGGAGCACCCGGATCCCGAGTACGACCCCAAGGAGCAGGACCTGGACGAGAGGACTCTGAGGAAGAAGCTGGGCAGCCATTTCGACCCCGGTTTCATGGCCGTGGCCGTGCCGGGGCCGGCCAACGCCTCGGGCGCCGAGGCGGCGGCGGGGCGGGGGCGGGCGGCGCTGCCCGCCGAGCTGCGGCGGCTGGAGCTGGGTCCGCCCCAGGGACCGCGCCTGAGGGTGGGCAAGAAGGCGCGGCGGAAGGTGCTGCAGTGGCTCTGGGCGTACACCTACTGCCCCGTCCTCTACACCTGGAAGGACCTGGGCGTCCGCTTCTGGCCCCGCTACATCAAGGAGGGCAACTGCTTCGCCGAGAAGTCCTGCTCGCTGCCCGAGGGCATGTTCTGCAAGCCCGTCAAGTCGGTCACCAAGACCTTCCTGCGCTGGCACTGCCAGGGCTGGTCCAGCCAGAAGTACTGCACCTGGATCCCCGTGCAGTACCCGCTCATCTCCGAGTGCAAGTGCTCCTGCTAGCCTCCCTCGGCCCCTTGCACTGCCGCCTTTTGTCGTTTGGATTATTTTTTTTTTGGGGGGGGGAGGGGGTTGTTTTTTTTCCCCCACCCTCCCAGCGTGAGGTGGGGGGGGGAGGAACCGGGGGGGCTGGGGTTTTTTTTTGACTTACTTTAATGTTATTTTATTTGAAAGGGGAAAAGCGAACCCAGGAACTGCAGGGCAGGCCAAAGGCACAGTAAAGCACTACAATCAGATGTCTATTTTTATACGTATATAGCCTTCTAACAAAAGGAAAATAAAAAACTAAAAAAAAAAAAAAAAGAAAAAAAAAAGAAAAAATTACCAGCCGTGTAAATAGAGAGATTTTAAAGGGAAGGGGGGAAATTGCAGCTGTTTTTTTATTATTATTATAATTATTATTGTTATTATTATTATTTTAAAGACATAGGACCACATTTTAAACCCGTCCCCACAGAACCTGAGCATTTCCCTACTGAAGGGAAGGGCAGAAATTTCCTGTAAAGATGGTTTTATCAAAAGGAAAACCGGGGGGGGGGGAGGGTAAAAAAAAAGAAAAGTAAGAACGGCAGCATCCCCGAAGATGGTTGTTTTTCTGTGCTGTATTTTTTTTTGTCTTCTTCAGACCTTGTCACTGACGTTTGAACTAATTTGCCAAGCTCTCTAGGGTTTTTTTTTTTAAAAGTGTATAACAATTAATTAAGGAGGAAATTTTAAAGAGAAGTACAAATCTATGAAAGAGTGGAATCGTTTTGTTGTGTGGGAATACATATAGTCGTGTAGAGATGTTAAAGGAAATTTTCTGTGTACAGTTTATTTATTTTTAACGTTTGTGTATAGGAAAAAAAGCTAGAGATTATGCCAGAAACTATTGGAAATGTTTACTTGAATATTCCTTTAAAAACATATCAATGTAAATATGAGCTATCACTGATCAAAACATTTTTAGCAATAAACTCTATCTTTGAAGAAAAAAACCCATGCGGCACCCCAGCTCCCTGGGAGACCAGCGGAGACTCGAATTCTTGCTCGGAGCAAGTGATGAGTAAAGGGCTTTGGCTGGGCCACACCGGTGTAAATCACGAGACGCCCCGAAGGTTGGTAGAGCTCCACCAGTTTATGCCTCTCTGGGATTCCGCTCTGGGTTTTCTTTGCGTATATAACCTGTTGGGGAGAAAAAAAAGACGGGACAGAAGTGGCTCATAATGCATAAAAGAGCTGCGATGTCCTGGACAGGAGGTGTCATCTGAAGTCCTCAGGAGAGTCCTGCTTCGTGTCGCCCATCCCGGGCTCCCACATGCTCTGTGGCTCTTGGATTCGGCTCTCCCGCTGGCAGAGGAAGCGGTCGAGGTTACCGCCCCGGCCATCAAAGTGCCTGACACAGCTCGGCAGCCCCGTGTGTGTCAGAACAAATGTTTTTGTGGCTACACTAGCACAGGAGGGAAGGATGGAGACGAGCCCTGTGCACAGCCCTGCTGCCACGATGGAGCCCCGGGGCTGGCATCTCTCCCCCACGGCGTGGCCGGGTGCGTGCTGGGGTCAGGAGGAAGCGCTGATCCCGCAATGGCGCTGCGTGCCCTCAGCTTTCCGCCCTTGTCCGCTGGGACCGGACGGGACCCCCTGCTCTCCCGCTGGAGCTCATGGAGCCAGGGCAAGGGAGAGACGGGACGGCTCTGCACGGGCAGGCTGCCGGCAGCCGGGCCGGCTGGGGAGGAGCCCAGCACTGGTGAGCGGGGGCACTGGCAGTGCAAGCCCGTTCCCGACGGAGATCTGTCTGTCTGTCTGTCTGTCTGTCATAGGGCTTGGAGTGGGGCCCTGACGGGCTGCCAGGCCGTCCCCCTGCGTGCTCCGCGTGGGCTGCCGGTGCTGGAGGGAAAGGTCTGGCCGTTCCCTCCGGTGTCTGAAACGCGCCCGGCATCCCCGAGGAACAAACTGCTGCCGAAGGCCCTTGCCAGCAAGGAGCCGTGCTCTGCCAAGCCGTCTGCGGAGCGGCGGGGAGACCCCGTCCCCCTCCGGCTCGGCTCGGCGTGCGGCAGAGGAGAACGGCATGACACCGAGCCCGTGGGAAGGCGCCGGGACCCTCCGAGGGGTCTGGCTCGCATCCCTCCATCTTCCTCCGAGGGGACCACAATCCAGCAAGCCCACCTGGAGCAGGCCTGCAGAGCCCGGAGGTCGCGCACGAAGAGAAGCCAAAACAGGGAGAGGTCTTTTCTAACAGGCATGGTGGGGACGAGGCGAGAGGGACAGTGACATCCAGCAGCTGATGTCCCCGCAGAGCCCTGTGGCCATCCGCTCAGCTCCGCGCGAGGAGGCAGGTTGGCCTTTCTGCACGTTCGTCAGCGAGGGACCGGGGAAGGGGGGGATGCAGAGGGCAGGGTGGAAAAGAGACCTCGGCGAAGGCAATGTGCAAAACATCAGGGGCATTTGGGAGAGGAAGGGGAAAGCTCATTTTGCAAGAGGAACAACATCTGTGGTGTGGGGGCTGAACATCTGTAGGAGGGAGCATGGGGGGAGGGCATTCTGGGAAAATATTTCTGACATAATCCCAACAGTATCTGGTGTGTTGGGATTTGGTTACAAATGGCCCTCTAACGTCTTTGTGCGTTTTGTTCTGCTGGTTCCAGGGGCACACAGAGACCCCTGCTTTGTGCTAACCTGGGAAATAAACCATTCGCTGGGCTCAATGGCTGAGTTCAGTTGCGCGGGGAAGGGGGGTGGGAATGGGGAAGGCGAGATTTGTGTGAACTGCAGCGAAAACCAGCCTAAAAGCCTCTGAGCCATGTGCCGGAGGGAGGAGGGGGGCTGCCTCCGTCTCTGGGGAGAACTCAGTGGTCCCGCTTGAGATCAACGGCTTGTCTGGAGGCGAAAGCATGAGAGCCGAGAGCCGAGGTGCTCGGTGCAGGCAGGGGGTAGGGAGCACAGGGCGGCCCCATGGGTTGCGTGCCAGCTCGCCAGGCCCTGCCTCGCCAGCCCGCCATGGCGTTGGCATGCAGTCACCTCGTGCCGACACACAGTCACCTCGTGCCGAGGCACCTCCTGTTTGGCTGCCCCGGGAGGCGATGAGTCGGACATGTGATGGCCGGGCTGTGGGCGTGATGGCTCGCCTCGTCTGCAGCCTCAAAGGAGCGAAAGACAAAGGGGAACAAGCCTGGTTCTTTGGTGCGGTTATTTCATTGTCTCCCCAAGCTGCTTGTGATTAAGGGACAAGCTGGGGGGGGAAAAGGGGGCAGAACAGGCAGAACCGGCAGAGCCCCGAGATGTGGTGGGTGCCAACTTCTGAAGACATGGGTCTTTCCCCCTGCGCTCTGGGGTGATGGCCTGGGAGATGGGCCTGGAGCACCGAGGCTGGGTGGCATCCTCTAGGTTGAGTCACACTTGTCATCACGTTGGCAAGAGATGTGCACGGCTGTGGCCACACACTGACAGGCGTGTGCACGCCCGCTCTTGGGCACCCAGCCGGTCCCTGCATTCACTCAGTATTTGCAGGGGGACCGTGTCCATGCCCTGCGAAGCCGCAGCGAGCTGCACACTTTGCAGTCTCCCTTCTCTGTGCTGAGTCTTG
Source organism: Calonectris borealis (assembly GCF_964195595.1). Lineage (NCBI taxonomy): Eukaryota > Metazoa > Chordata > Aves > Procellariiformes > Procellariidae > Calonectris > Calonectris borealis. Next base: position 19,220,615 of record NC_134327.1, on the reverse strand, counting down.
GGGCTTAAGCAGAAGGTGGTTAGCAGGAGGATCAGCGGTTTAACCCCTTCTTCCTTTGGGCAGGGCAGAGTGGACGTGGCAGAGGAGGCTCCATGGGACCTGACGGCTGCCCCATGCACTGCAGGTACACATCCACTGGCGCGACAGTGATGGCCAGAGCTCGCCTGCTCCGACACCACGTGCTGTGCTGCGGCAGCCCCCTTGGCTGGATCACGTCCAGATCTCTTTCTTATAGTCCCTACAAAGCCCGGCTTGGAGCAGAAAGGCCCTCTCGGGGCCACAGAGGTCTCCATCTCTTCCTTCTGTGTGTCAAGGCCCTTCTGTCACCTGGTGAATTGCTCTCCCATGCATGAACCCCAGATTTAGATGATCTTGTTTGTCTTGGGAGAAAGCATGAGCTCAGGATCGCTTCTGACATTTGACTCAGTGGTACGGAGGCACTTTTCCATTTGCCTTTCACATGCTGGTTTGGCTTTGACACCAACAGCAGGTTAACTATTTTGTCTCCGTTGCCAAAGGGTATTTCACCCCCATTTTCCTATGCCGCCTTGCCCCGTTTAGCTCAGGTCCCCTCAGCTAAGGCCAGTCTCCAGGAATACAGTTTCTGTCGGCGTGCCGGCTCTGCCAGGGTGACCCATATTCACAGGGCCAGAGCTCGCAGACGTCTAATGCCAGCTCTTGAGATATCTGACTCGGGCCTGGGTGATGATCTAAGCCCATCACTCATCGTTCCTAGAAAGGCAGACGAATGATCTGGAGGCAGTAATTGGCCTCCTCAAACTTTCAAGCCCAGGCTAAACTGGGACTTTTCTCAACATGCAAAATTGGGCTTGTCTCCTCCCCTGGCGTGAGCATTTGCTGTTGCTCGCCTTCGCAGCTCGGCATGGCCACCAGGAGCTGTCAGGGAAAGCCAGTCTCCCTGCAGGCTCTGCTTGGTCCATTAGCAGGTCCCTGGTGAGCCCATCCTGCCGACCGCTGCTGGCTAGGAGCTCAAGGTGAGCTGGACCTGCTTCCTCCAGGCATCCCCAGCTCCTTGTTAATCACCATGATGAAAAACATGCAACAATGCTGAGGCTAACGGTGCCAGCACAGGCCAGGGTGGACCATGCTGACTGCAGGTGTGCCCCATGGGGTGGGCAGAGGTGGACTCTTGTCTCATCATCCCCTCAGGGCTGCCGGGTGTGAGGGTAGGGGGTCTGCTTCCTCTGCACAAGACCCACCTCAGGCTGCCTTTCTCCCCGCTCCTTTGCAGTTCTCCGTAGCTGTCTGTGTCTCCATGTATTGTTAACCCAACCACATGCCCAATCGCTGCTCGGCGGAGCTGGGCCCTGACCCCTCACCAGCATGCGCGTGAGGGGATGCAGGGAGTATTTAGGGCTTTACTCACTGTCACTCCAAAGGTGTCAGACGGACTGCTGGTTCATCCGCAAAAAATGTGCATGAGCCACCCTTCTCCCTCAGTGATTAAAAACAAACATTAACAGCAGCACCATCCAGGAGACATGGTTGCTCTTCAGCGTTAGCTGTTTGGTATGCTGCTTAAAAATGTCAGACACCCCGTCAAGGAGAAGGACCACATCATGTGGTGCCTGGGAACCCAATCAGAGAGGCAGAGCTACTAAGAGCAAATCACGACTAGCTGGGAGGCAGCACTCACAAGCTGACCATTGGCTAAAATGGCTCTTTCAGGCAGCTGGTGAATGAATCCATTCACAAAAAAGCAGGGCTAGTTTGCAAATAGCGAAACAGTCTACATATTTTTTTTTTTTGCACTGGATGAGTCTGCCAGGGAGACACCCAAGCCCTGAAACAGATGTGTGGGACGTGGCTGGTGCAGTCGTGCCCAAGCCCAGCGTAGGTGCAGTGAATTCAGGAGGACCGATTCCTCTCAGCTTGCAGGCCCCGCCGTTCCTCCTGAGGAGGTTCAGTGCCCTGCTTAGAGAACCTCGGCCTCCTGCCAAACTCCCTGGAGCGGGGCACAGGCCACCAAGGGCCCACGGACAACCGTTAGGGTGTGGTAAGAGACCCTGCTCTCCAGCATCACACAGATGTCCTGAAAAGGAAGAGGAGCCCTCGCAGAAGCCCACACTCCCAGAGAGCCGACAGAGTATATGATGGGAAAGGCCCCTCCTTGGATCTGGAAGCTGGAGGTGAAGGGTATTACTTTGGGTAACTGCCAGATCTGGGGCATGGTTGCTCACAGAGTTCCTGGCTAGGTCAGCCATGTCATGTGCCTTGTCACTAGCAAACATGGTCCTTGCAAACCAGTTATCTCCCCACGCTGGAGAGCAGAGAGCAAGGTGACCAGCCAAGCTCACTGGCCGCCCCCATTAGTTAGGATCTGGACCTTTTCCCCCCAGAGAAGTCTTACAAGCCACTACGAAAAGCCGGGGCTTGGGAGCCAGTGCTGCCAGAGCTGCTGGGGGTCCATAGTGAGGACCCTGGAGCTCCCAGGATGGCGATTCCACCTGCAGAGCAGCAGCATGTCCAGGGCGCACCATGTTGCAGCTCCTCTGTCTCAGCGTTGGCTGCTTTGGAGGCAGCCTTTGGGGAGGTAGCAGGAGGCAGAGCTGAGCAGCAGGAATGCTGAGAAGGCAAGAAAAGGCTGCATCTCCGGGTGCCAGGGCAGGACAGCCTTTGGGGAGCAGGCTCTGAGTCTGTGGTGGGAAAAGAGAACAACGGTGTTGGAAAAAGAGAGCTCCTTGTCACGGATGCTGGCTCACTCTGGGGAATCACATACAGGTGTTCAGGACTATAGGCTTCTCGGAGGGTTGTGCAAGAGCCATCAGATCCCCTCTGAGGCTGGCTGTGTCCTCAAGCGTTGCCTGGTCTGATTCCATCCCATTTACTGCCGAAAGACACTTTCTCTCCAGGAGATGGTACTAACAAAGGACTGGGCCTCCAGCCTTGGCTCAGGGACCATATTTCATCCTGGAGCTGAGATTAAGCACTGAGCTGGACTTGGTGTTCCACTTTTTGACCATATATTAGGAAAGAGCCTACATTTGCCTCCTCCCTTCCCACCAGGACCTGCAGCCAACAATCCTCTTGGACACCTCTTTGAGCCAGAGGAGGCAGCGTGTAGGTCAATGCGTAGCCGTCAAGCTGGACTTTGCTGCTAATAATGAAGGACGTTGGTGAAGGTGCGTGTAGCGTTGTGGTACCCAACGGGAGCCCTCGGCCGAGCTCTACCAGGAGGTGGCTTCAGCCCAGGCTGCCCACTGGCTGCTCAACCGGGCTGCGGTGTGGTTTCTCACCAGGAACACGGGGGCTCTACCTCCTCCCAGACATTGCTCTGGAGGTGGTCCCAACGGGGGACAGGTGACCCCAAAGCAGGCGGAGGTGCCCCCAGCCGGGCACGGGCAGCGGTCCCGAGGTGAGGGCCGTGGCACACTGCTGCGGCCTGCCCTGGGACTGAAGCAGGGCGGGTGCCCCCTCGCTGGGAAGGCCGGGGCGGCCCCGGGGAGCAGCTGCGACAGCCGGGTTTGTGTTGGGGCTCCGGCACTCGGCTCAGTCTGGGCTCCAGAGAGGCCGGGTCCCTCGGGGAGGGTCTGGGCATGGGCGGCGCAGCGGGCCTGGGCCAGGGCTCCTCCTGCCCCGGGGCTCTCAGGGGAGCAGGCCGGGCGTGCAGGCCGGCTGCGCCTGGGGACAAGGACCCTGCCCCGGGGGGGGGGTGCAGCCCAGCTCCAGGGCTTGCCTCGGCCCCGCGGCCCCCCGCCTCCCTGCCCCCGTCTCCTCGGCGCCGGGGCCGGCGGGGCCGGGCAGGGCCGGGCAGGGCCCACCCGGGGGCCGGCGCCTGGCGACGCCGCCGCGGGCGCCGTGACCCGGGAGGAGGGCGCCACCTGGCGGCCGCGCGGGGCCCGGCGGGCCCCTCCGCCCCGCCCCGCCCCGCCCGCCGGGTCCTGCCGCGGGGTCTCTCCCGCCCGGGCCCTCTCACGGCCTCCTCCCCTCCGCCCCCCCACCGGACCCCGCCGGGTCCTGCCGCGGGGTCTCTCCCGCCCGGGCCCTCTCACGGCCTCCTCCCCTCCGCCCCCCCACCGGACCCTGCTGGCGCCTGCGGGCTGCGCCCGGGCGGCCGGCGCGCCTCCGAGCCGTGCCGCGGGTTCCCCAGGCCTATGGGGCAGGACCGTGGGGCAGGGAGCGTGTGGCAACCCGCGGGCTGCCCTTGGGCCCTCACGGCCCTTCCTGCCCTTGGGGGCCACGGGTGCTGACTGGCAGAGCCCCAGCACCCGCCACAGGGCTCACGGCCTCGAGGAGCAGGGAGCAGCCGGCCTCGGGCCCCGCTTTGCCGGAAGGGAGCCGCTGGTGGCGAGGACACGCCGAAGCCTTTGCCGAGTGGTCTGGGAGAGGCACGGTGCGGCAGCGTCGGAGAGGAGCTCGTCCCGCCGAGGGAGCTGTGCTCTCCCGTGGAGCAGATGGGGACCTTCAGGGCCGAAGCTTTGAGTCGGGGTTGGATGTCGCGTGTTGGAGACGCCGCAGCTCTCTGGGAAGTCCAGCGTCTCACCAGCCATCGCCGACCCTGGAGGTCCCGTCAGGCCACCCCAGTGTTGCAGGAGCTGCCTTTTCCTGTGGCCACTGCAGCAGCAGTGGCAGCTACTGGCCAGCAAACAACCCTCCACAACTTTCCTCTGGGCTGAAGTGAATTTGTTCTTCATGAGGAACTTTAGCATGCCTTGAATATAAAGGCTTCCCACGGGGAGTGACTAAGCAGCCCTCCATCCTCCCAAAGGGAGTGGTGGAAGAAGCACAACCAAAGATACCCTGCGTAGAAGAAAGGAGATAGCCTCCGTGAATGCTCCGAGTGAAGTGGGATTCATCTAGGCCCCTCCATCTCTGTTGCTTACGCGCCGAGTGTCTGTACACAGTTGTTGTCCTGGTCCAGGTCCAGCCCTGTTGTCCAGCTCAGTTACTTCAATAAGCCTTCAAATTGCTTAACAAATACCACACAAATGTTTCAACCCTGAGAATTTGTACTCTGGCCTCAAAATGTGATCTATCTTCATCTATGCCTGCAAGATTTATCAGCCCCAATTAAGGGAATGACTGCGCTCTTTAAAGTGTGGTTCTAGTCAGAAAAACCAACTGGAGTCTCCTCTCAGTGAGTAGGACACATGGCCAAACCAGAAGGGAAAAATTGAGAAACGTTTTTCTAAAAAAATCCTTGTGTTTTTTGGTCAAAAATTTTGAAGCATGGCTGAATTTAGAAACATTTGACCAACTCTGTAGCGAGCCAGAAGTCAGGAAAGGAATCGTGAAAATTCAGTCAGGTTTTTTCCTCTGTTCTTCATCAAAATTTCATATTTTGATGCCATTTTTCATCAAAAAGTGCTGGCAAGCACTATGCGGCACATCTGCTGCCTAAGAAAGGCCATCTGCAAACTTCCACCCCTTTGTAATGTGAATGGGAGATGTCTTTGTGGATGCGCACACGCAAGAGAATAAGAGCACTTGTTCATGTGCTCTGGGCATGGGATGCGAGGACTTAATCCTGGGCGTAGAGGAGTGCACTGGTAAATATGGCAGTAATTTCTAGTAACGAACCCTACAGACTTGCAGTTCCAATCATCGCTACCATCCTGCTTCCTTTGCTCCTTGCTGGGACACTGAGATCGCAAGGAGGGAGGCTGGCCCTGCTATGCCCTCGGAGAGCCATTGGAGAAAGGCCAGGAAATCCCAATGCAACGGACAGCTTCAGAGAACATGAAGTCCATTCTCCTCTCTTAAAAGCTCTTCAATTCAATCTCCAAGGTGTAGGCCATGCTCAGAAGGACAAGTCCGAAAAACCCAACCTCCAACAGGGTAAAACCTCAAACCAGGCAGAGCAAATCAAGAAATACAAGATGGGCCATTGAATAGTTGTCGCTATTCAATGAGAGACCAGCTTTGGAGCCAGATGACATTAAGCCAGAGCCCTACTGTTAAATGCACCTTGTCTGGAAGTGAGAAGGCACGGAAGGCGGGTGCAGAGACTCACGCCAGAAAGGAGCAGCCCCAGGAACTGGCTTTGCTGTTGGCAGGAAACTTTTTCAGACCAAACTTACCTTGAAACCATATTATTTGTCTATCTGTACAATTTCCCGTCAAATTAAATGGTAGCAAGAAAAGTCGTGATGAGGCATTCCAGAGGTTTCCTTCAGACAGCATCCGAGCCTTCTGATCCAGTTTGAACCCCCAGACTCTGTACATTCAGGTTATGGTGCTTATGTGGTCGCAGTGACGCAAGGCAAAAAAGGAACGAAAAGGTCACTTCAGGCTGGATGGTGGATGTGATCCTTTGCCAGTAAGCGCGATGAGAATGTTTTATTCCTCATCAACTTGCCTGGGTCAGTATGTTTTTCTTCCCCAAAGAAAATCCTTTGTAATTAAGCATTTTCTGTGAAGCATTACAGGGCGCATAACAAAAAGGATTTTTCTGCCTGCAAGTAGTGTGCTGTTAGATGTTTCTAGCTATAGCTTTCAGGTTGGAGGTATGGAACAAAAATCTGGCCTTTTATGCCCACCATCTTTGAAGCTGGGAGGGTCCCGATTTCAACTTCAGAGACAAAGGGCACATGTAAGTCTTGATTTAAAAGGTCTGAAATGACTCTCATCATCTTCTCTGACTGCTTGTCTCATCCAGCCAGTCTCACCTCATCCTGCCTCACCTGGAGTCAGGCACAGGCAGCTGGATCCCATCCGCACCGCCGTCCTGGCCAGCCTGCGGGTGAGATCATCGGGGCCAGATGTCCTGAGGTGGGGGCTCGAGGGGCACTATCCCCGTTAGTACCCATGTCACATCGCACGGCCGTGCAGCTGTGCGGTCCTCCCAGGCCTGACCCAGCCTGGTTGTCGTCCGCCCCAGCCCTGCAAGAAGCCATACAGGGCAGGAAGAAGCCACAGGGACTCTTTCCCAAGGCTGAGCCAGACCCATGACGAGAGAGGAACCCCAGGAGATGCCCTTGTTTCCCCTACGACCATCAGCAACACGTTCTGCAGCTGAAGACCTGAGAGCAACCCCGGCCCCCTCTCTGTGGTCCCCATGTGTCACCAGTTACACCTGATGCTAGCCCTGTACTCATCCCCTTGGCTACATCATGGAGGATGCCGAGCAGCTGGCATCCTGCTGTCTGTGTCTCACACACCGTTTGGCACGCAGACAGCAACGGGCTGAGAAGATATGCAATGATAGTCTGTGGGGGTTACCTTGCCATTGCCTTTCCAAACACTTTTAACTAAGAAGAGATGATAAGCCACCGACTGGCGGGTGGCTGCCAGTGAGCAGAGTCCCTGCACAGCGCTTCTGGCACTTGGAGTGCAGCAGGCAATATGCTCTCCACCAAAGAGCATTAGCTGGCAGTGCGTGCAATTTTTGCCTAGATGGGGGGGTGGGTCACAAGTGCAAAAAATGCTCCTGATGCTGCCAGCGCCTCTGAGACACCAGGTGAAATAAAAGCAGGGTCATGGTATCTGTTATCTCAAGATCTCTCCTGTGCAGGCGGGCATGCCTGGGCAGATGTGAATGATTGAAATCACACGAACAAATGAGATTTCCTCCTTACAGGATTCATCAGCTTGGCTACTGCTCACTGTGCTCTGGAAATCGCACTTCAGCATCATAGCCCTGTGCCATCAGTCAGCAATCTAAGAACTGCAGCCAAGACTGCGCGGGCACCTCCCCAGGACTCCCTGGTCTTGTCATAGGGCTGTCCCTAGGGTGGCTCTTTGCCCTTGGCTTTGTTTAGCATCCACAGGCCTTTCGTATAAGAGGAACTGCTGGAAGTGTGAAGTTCCATGCCTCAGGACTGCTCGCTGGAACACGTGCACTCCAAGAACCAGTGGAGAAAAGCGCAAGGCCCCATCCCTTGCTGTAGCTGCAAAACCTGCCTCCTTCTCCTTGCAGAGTGTCCTACTGTGGAAATCTGCAGCTCTCCCACGCCTCCTGACAAGGAGTAGAGCTGTGGGGCTGTGAGGACCCCTTCGCTTTCACCTGCACGCACATGGGCAGGTTTCGCTCCTATTTGTGCTAGTTCTGCTTTTGGACAAGCCAGGGGACCATCTCATGAGCTGTTTGGGTGTTTGAGTCCAAAGCCCGGTCCCGGGCTACAACTCTCCCAGGTCTGAGCTGCTTTTGAGACATCTGCCGCCCAGGGCTGAGAAGAGGTTCCCAGGCCTGCTCAGAAGAAAACCGTCGCTGCCTGCTTGGCACCGGAGCTTGGACGGGAATTCTCTTGTTTTTCATGAGCAGGCTGAGCGGTCAGCACATACCACGAGCAACAGTCAGAGGAGCAATAAATAGCCTGCCCAGACCAGAAGGAGACAACCTGTTCAGACTGGACCACTCATCCCCTACACCGGGCAGAATGACTATTGCTCTGCGTCAAGGTCTCGTGCATGCTGGGGAAAGAAAGCCTCCAGCCTGGCCCAGACTGCACCGAGTAGATCCTCCAAGAGGAGCCATGGTTACTGCTTCGATCGGCACGTCCCAAGGCAGCCGTCAGGGTTGTCTTTGTTCCAGTGGGACGTTTCACTCCTGCTCCCAAAGCTCTGCCAAGAGGCAGATGCCATCGCTGCAGGCTGGCTGTGGACTGCTCCTCCAGGGCTGGTTCTCCTTTGGGATCACACCCAACCGTACTCCTGCATCCCAGCGAAAGTCCCGGCTTTGCTCATTCTCCAGGAAAAAGAGCATTTTGAAAATGTTAAGGTTCTGTAACTCATCCCAGGAATACCTTGTTTTCCCAGATGATGTTTCCTTGTGGTCTTACGCCACCAGTAAGACTATGGGGAACAGGAGAGGTCCCAAATAGTCAGTGCAAGCCCATCACTTAGCGTTTCCCCTTCTCCCCTTTAAGGTCTACAACAGAAGCAGGCGTGAAGGGTGTTCCTACTGCTACAGGCCAACATTTCCTCCAAGTCACCTCGTGCCGAGCATCCACTATGGAATAGCCAGGGGTTGTAAAGTGCTCTGAACCTGAAAAGTGCTAACTAAGAAAATAAAGCACAACACGAGTGTTATTAATAAATGCCAGCCGCTGTTATATAACTCCTAATCATGAGCCGCGTCTTTCGGCCCCCATTGTTCCATTGTCAGGCCCCATTATCTGGGAACTCTTACCCACCGACCACAAGAAATAGCCTGGGCTCTGCGGGTTTGCAAACTTTGTTGTTGGAAAGCTTTTCATGCAATTGTTTTTGCTTTGCGCTGTTGCCTTCCTTATTGTACAGATGTGGGTGTGTATCGCAGCCCACACCCTCTGTCTTTTGCCCCAGGATAACTTTGAAAATGAGCTGATCCATCTCAGTGAGTGTTTTTCCTAAGAATTCTCTTTAAAAACAACAACATTCAAACCAAAAAACCCCTCATTTTCCTGAAGTGAAGCTTGTGCTGGGGAAAGATGCTGGCCTGCAATCCCAGCAGAATAAAGACTGCACTTTATCCTCAGAAGAGACTCCCCGCAGGACTGTGCCTTAGCCCAGGCCTGAAGGAAGAAAGGAGCATGGGGTAACCGGGTCTCTGGGACTCATTCGGAACAGGCATCTCTGTGGTTGCGAGGCTGGGCTATCAGTCCTCCCCTACCGGCCTACAAGCTTTCAGCAACCCCGCTTCAGTGCTTCTTGTCCTGTTTGCCACAGCCCACCTCAAGGTGGGCTTCTGCATGGCGTTTCTGCCTGGGAGTCAACATGAAGCTCATCTGGCGCTGGTGCAAGCTTGTAATTGAGTCTCAGCTCTCCTTACGAGCTAATCCAGATCTGTGCAAAAGTTTCCACGCCCCGATGAGGAGTGTGTGGATCTTCATGGTACCTTCACGCTGGTCAGTGTAAGATACACCAGCGTGGGAAGCTCTGCAGGCTGGGTCATGGCTGTTCAGGTTGGTTGGGTCATGGATGTTCAGGTTAGAAGCGCTGCCATTTCCCAGGGCTCAGGCTAGAACTGACCACACCGTAAAAATGGCTTTCTGGTCAAAATGAAAAATTTTACTGAACTTTGTCTGGGTTTGGAAGAGAAATTGTAAATCAAAACCAGAAAATGCCGGGCAAAAAGCTTTTGGTGTTCAGTTTCTGAGGCTTGTATTTTCTCTACCAACAACATGTTTTAAAAATCAGTGCGTTTTTTTCTTCCTTTCACTGGAAAACCTGAAATGACACAGGAAGCTAAAAATAGTAACAATACCCAACCAAGACATCGGTGTTTTTCAATCAGCTCCAATGCAAACTTTGGTGTTGGCTCGGGCAGGATTTGTTATTTTTCTGACCAGGGCCTATATTAGGGTTGTGAATATATCCAACCAAAATGGTCTAGGAAAGCCACTAACCCGTTCCTGAATGGTTTTCCCAGGACCTCATCCAGCGCCTCGCACCTTCAGGCAGCAACAACCAGTAAGCGCAGTGATGCTGTTGGGATGGGGATGGAGGTGAGGAACACCCACGGCAGTGCTGCAGTGTGACCACGGCGAGGTCCCCAAGCCTGGGGCTGCAGCCCTGGCGTCACCCTCCCTCACCCTCAGGAGAGATGGGCTCTGGGACACTGTTCTCACAGGACCATCCTTGGAGGTTGCATCTCCTCCACAGATGAATCTGAGCTCTCCCAGGTGGCCGTCCTCTGGCCCATCCTGTGTTTTGCAGCGAAGGACGGGTGCAGAACATGCATGGCCACCACGGGGCATCTTCTTGCCTCCTTCTGCCAGCTGGTCCCAGTGCTTTCCCTTTAAGAGGGAGCGAGACACAAGGCACAGAGGTTGTGTGTGCTGTGCAGGGAGCTGGGGCAGCCCAGGAGACCACTCTCCCGGGACCTCTGCATGGCACAGAGACGTCTACCTAACAATTGAGGGAATATTTTCCACCCAAAGAATCCATCTCGTGGTCCCCTCTTCATTTGTGACACAAGGGAAAATGTGAAGCAGCCAAGACGCGTGAATCACTGTCCCAAACAACATATAATGAACTCATAAAATCAAAGGCAGGGTTTGTTTCAACCCGTGCTGCCAGGGCTCCTTGGACATTGTCTGGAATGAATTTAAGTTGTTACAAAACTCTCTGTGTCTCTGTGTGTCTCTTCCCCCCAACCCCCCAACCCGTCTTTCTTCTCTTCCCCCCTCACGCTCTGCTTTCCTATGAGCTTCTTTCCCCTTCCTTCCCTCCCACTTTTCCTCTCCTTCTCCTGCCTTCCTTCTCTCCCTATTCGCCCTGGTCCCTCCTTCCCAGCCCTTTACCCCAGCCCTTCCCCTCGGAGCCCTGCTTCCTCCAGCCCGCCCTGTGGCTGGGGGCCGGGTACCCCACCACTTTCCAGCCAGACTCATTTCCAGGACAGCTTTGAATGAAGACCTTTAGCGGATTCAACAGGAGCTGTAGTTCCTGCTCGGTGTGACACGGCCATGCCAGAGGACCCCCCTGGGCTCTCCTCCAGCAGGAGCTCAGCCCCACCATCAGCAGAGGCTGGGTGAAGAGGTGACCTTCCCAAGCAGTACCTGGAGCTGGAGGAGCGTGGCCACAGAGAAGCAGCACGAACCCCACTGTGAGCGCTCTGGCCGTCTGTAGCCCCAGCAAGTGCCACGCTGGGGGCTGAGGGCAGGGCCATGCTGGCCCATGCTGGGTGCCTCAATGAGTGGCTTTGGCAACTCGGTGGCAGCCGTGCTTGGAAAATGCCTGCGCACCCCATTGCACGCGCAGGCTTTGGGAGAGTGTCGTGCTCCACCCCACCGCTGCTGGGAGCAGGGATGTGCTCCGCGGTGTCCGCTGGGTGTGCAGACGCTGGCAGTGGCACAGGCAGCTGGTCCTGCCGGCACATCAATTTGACCAGGTGCTCACACTCCTGCTGCTGCCTCCCAGGAATTGCCTTCATCCCTACGGGCCTGCCCATGTGCCAGCACTCCTGAAGAGGGCAAGGAAGCAGGCACTTAAATCCCACCACCACTTCAAAGAACCAGGGAGTTGTTTACATCACGCAAGGTGCTGCTGCTCGCAACTGAGCAGGTTCTGGAGCCACAGACTGCTAGCAGAGACTGCGGGATGCTGCCCGAGGCAAGTTTGAGCAGCAGCAAGCCCTGCTGCTTTGGGGACTTGGGCTGGCATCTCCATGCTGCGACTCGTGGTCCAGCAGCAGGCTGGGAGCAAACCAAGGGCCCTCTGCGCCGCGCAAAACTGAGCGGCAGAGGCACAGCCCAAACTGCTGAGGCTTTCTGGAATCCCAGCCCAGATCTACCCAAACACTAAAGGCTGAATTGGTTTGGAGCAAACAAGACACAAGCCAAATCTCCACACCAGCCATGCCAGAGCCAGCCTAGCGAGCTGCTCCCGGCTCACACAGGACAGCCTCCATCTGCCAGGCAGGTTTGTGGACCTCTTCCCGTGGTGTCTCGCTGGGAACACCCCTGCGGCTCCAGGAGCATGCTGTGCTCCGATTGCAACATCAGCAGCCGCTTTCTATGGTGAACGCCTGCTCCTCCAGCGCTGCGGACGAGGTGTTATCCACCAGCCGGCACGGCTCAGATTCCTCCAGCGCATGAGGACATCGCCTCCAGATCCCTGCAGTAAGCCCAAGGTTGGTGGGCGCCTGGCTGGAGCTGGGAAGTGAGAGCAGACAGGAGCAGGGTCCCCAGCTCCTGAAGGTGCTGAGGTACCTGATGAGGCTTATTAAAAGAGCTCCTTGTGCTAAAGCCAAGGTTTGCTGCTGACTTCAGGCCTGTGGACAGTGTTCGGGCCCCTGAAAAGCAGCGCTCAGAAGTCAGATGAGATGTTTTCCAGGAGAAACGCTTGCTCTGAATCCACATAACCTCTCTAAGCAGAGATGCTGCTGGTGGGCGGCCGTGCTTCCCCGAGAGACCCAGCCACGCAGGGAGCGTGCCGGAGGCTCCCGCAATTGCACGCGCAGGCATGCAAGGCACCGCACAGCATCCTCCCGATGATGAAAACACAAATTTAGCTGCAAGTGTCCCAGGGGATGGGTTTTTCATGAGTCCACCCTGCCGAGCCGCCCGCTCCCAGGCTGCCGGAGCCTCTCCCCGCCCAAACCCCGAAGAGCCGGGGCTGCTCCGGGGCTGCGAGGCCGCAGTGCGGGGAAACGGCACCACCTCGCGGCTGCCCGGCAGGGGCTGCGCTGCCAGCGGGGCCACCGCTCGCCCACGGAGCCGGGGGTTTCCCCACCGGCGCCCGCGGCTGCTGCTGCTGCTGCTGCTGCGCCTCTGGGGACGGCTCGGGACACGCGTGTCCCTTTGCCTGCCGTGGGGAAGGCACATGCCGGCTGCCGTAGCAGTCACTGCAGAGCAGGGGGTGGCCACAGAGAGGACTGTAAGGTGAGGTGACAAAATTCTTGACCAATCTGCACACGCAGTCACAGCGGTGATGCGGGAATGGGAATAGTTAAAAATGAACCTTAGCGTGGCTGGAAAGGGCCAGGCTCAGGGCTTGCAGCTCAGAAAGCTGCTGAGAGAGGGAAAGAGGCACAAAATCAATTCCCCCCACTAACAGCTGCTTGCTACATCTGGGGACCTGCGGTGAAGGGTCTGGGGACCATCGCATTCAGCATTGCCCAGGGCACGTCTTCACCATGGCAGTTAGCGTGAGCAGGGACATGCCAGTCCCTTCGTCATGGGGCGAGGGCAGCCACAGAGGGATAATGCGGACCTGGAGACATGCTGCTGGAAGAGCAGGACCTGAGGTGCCTGCGGAGCTGCAGCTTGCTGGGGGCACAGAGGGTGTTTGGGGAGGTGTTGCACATCTTTCCTGGTCTCTGCACCCTCCTCCCCCAGCCCAAGGCTGGGAAGGGCGATGGCACCAGCATGTGGCCTCAGCACAGGCTGCTGCAGGTTCAGCATCCCTCCAGCCTCCCCCCGGCTCCATCTCGCTGGGGAAGCTGCAGGGCAGGCTGGCCTTTGGTCTGCCCCAGCCTGGTCTTGTGCTGTTAGCTAAAGCTCCGGCTCCCTGCCTGACCTGTGCAATGTTAATGTACAGCATCCTCTGAGTGGGGTGGGCAGGGTCGGGGCAGGGAAAAGTCCGTGTAACATCACTCTGCACTGGTGTTACATTGCTGGATGTTGCTGTGATGTTGCACCTTGTTTCTTTTTCCCAAGCCATGTTCATTGCACATCTTTCAACTGACAATCCCTGTCCCCACCGGGGTCTGGCTCTTGTGTCTGCTTATGCTTGGAAACGGGTATTTATGTCAGTGGTGAAATGGCTCGTGTATAAATGAGACTTGAGCCCCAGATGCTCAGCTTTCCCCTGGCAGACGGCAGGCAAAGGCAAAGGTCTGCGTCTGTCTGTGTTTTTGCCTGTGGCAATGTCGTGCGATTTTAAGCAGGCTCGTAGGAGCACCCAGACCTGAAAACCTCGCTGTGAGCTGCCCCCATCGACCCTCCCAGGTGGCAAAGAAGAGTCATTATGGCACAGAGCAGTGCTACTGGTCCCCAGGAAAGGCCCCTTTGGGTTGCCCCAGTACCCCCATGGTGCTCGAACCCCAGGCACTGCCTGCACCTGGGCCCCAGCGTGGGCAGGCAGCCTGGGAGGTCTCAGTTCTCCGGCCATGCAGAGCCAGAGGAAGGACCCAAACGCACCATGGGTCTGCTGGGCCTGCAGGAAGGCTGATGGTGTGCAGGAGGCTCAGGGCTGGAGGGGAGAGATGCCCTGGGTTGGTGAGCCACAGGCGAGTCCCAAGACGCTGGCGTGATGGAGCAGTGGCAGGATGGCTTGTGCAAAGCACACCCAATGAGGCAGGGTATTCATAACTCTCTGCATGCCCTGGGAAGACCACGTTTCAGTTCCTGGGGACAGTTGGGGGGACAGGCTCTGAACACAGTGTGGGAAGGGAGATGTGTCTGCCAGGAGACTGGTAGCCTGGCAAAGGAGGCAGGTAAGGTGCCCTTTGAAGAGTAAATGGCACAGAAAGAAGGGAAACATGAGAATTATGGAATCACCCTGAAGACGACCCAGGCTAAAATGGGATCCTCTTCTTTCACTGCACTGGGGCAGGGGCCTGTGGGACCAGCCAAAGGAAAGAGTCCTCCCTTCTGGCAGCAAATGTCTCCCGTCCCCAGTGAAGAGATTAAAGGAGGACTCAGGAAAGGTGGTAAATGGTGTCTCTTCCCTGCCCACCCAGCAAGGTGGCAGGAGCCTGCCTAGGAACATGAACCTCCACCTCTCGGAGCCTTTCCTACGTGCTGGGATGTGGAAGCAGCAAGGGGGAAGGTGCTGCCTGGTGCCGACACCTTCTTGCCCCGGCGGGGCTGGGGGCTGTGGCCGTCCTGCTGCGGGGTCTGGCGAGTGGCACAGCCTTGGGGTGCCTGGCCCTTGCACCGCCGTGCCTTGCTTGTCCTTGTCCTACCCCAGCCGCAGCTGGGCAGGAGGGCAGGGAGGTGACCCGAGCTGGTGTCTGCCCGGCTGGACCAGACACTGAATTACAGTCGGGCTCATCGCCTGCAGCGAGTCGCGTTTTGCCGAGCCCGGTTCCCCGCCGCCCGGGCCCCCCCTCTCGCCCCTTCCCCCGGGGCGGGGCGCGGGGTGCCCGGCGCGGCGGGGCCCGCCCAGCAGAGGGCAAGCGAAGGCCGCGCATCGCCCCTCCCGCCGCCGCCCCGCTCCCCCCGCCGCGCCGGAGCTGGGGGCGCCGGCCCTGCTCGCAGCCCGAGCTGCGAGTGGTGCGGAGCGCTCTGCCGGTCCAAAGCAAAGGCCAAGTTGTCCTCCGCAGGAGCGGACCGGCCGCCCGCCTGTGCTGCGGGAGGATGTGAGATACTGGTCGCAGGGAGGGTGTGCGAGTTGGGGTCGTTCAGCCTGGAGAAGAGAAGGCTCCAGGGAGACCTTGCTGCGGCCTTTCAGTATGTAAAGGGCAGTTGTAAGAAAGATGGAACGAGACTTTTTGCCAAGGCCTGTAGCGACAGGTCAAGGGGCAGTGGTTTTAAACTGACAGAGCATAGGTTCAGATTGGACATGAGGAAAAAATCTTCAGTATGAGGGTGATGAGACACTGGAACAGGTTGCCCAGAGAAGATGTGGATGCCCGATCATTGGAAGTGTTCAAGGTCAGGTCGGACGGGGCTTGGAGCAACCTGATCGAATGAAAGATGTCCCTGCAGCGGGGTTGGACGGGATGATCTTTAAAGGTCCCTTCAACCCAAACCATTCTGTGATTCTGTATCCGCCCTGGCTGACGCAGTGCTGGAGCCACAGCTTGTGCTCCAGCAGCTCGTGAATATCTGTGTCCTTCCAGCAATCCTTCATTAAATGAGAAACCTGGCTGGCACCATACGACGAGTCTTCATGTAGCACGAGGAGCAGGAATGGATGCGGACAAAGAACAGGAGCTTGCAGGGGACAGAGCTTCCTGCAGACACCAGGGTGACAAAAACCACACAGTGCATTCGCCCTTTCCTCCTCCCAGCCCTCGCTAATCTGCCCAGGAATTAGTGCAATGCGGTGAGCGTTGGGTACCCTGTTCATGGTAACGTTGGCATGCCAAGGGACACCCAGCAGGGTCTCAGCAATCCAGTTCCCACCACAGTGAGTGTCCCAGCCCCACTGATGTCCTCACCATCCCCCTGTTTGCCAAACCTAGATTCATATTTTTCTCTCGGGCTCTCCATCCTGCAAAGAGGGAATGTGCAGAGAACAGTGGAAATGGGGAACCAGGAAACAGCTTCTGCCCTTCTCAGCTGGGCTTTCACTGATGTGAGGCCTGTGGACAGAAGTCCCAGGACTTGCCCGTATGGTGGCCAGCACCTCTAATGTCATGTTTGGGTCCCAGGACAAGGGGGTCCAATACTGTCCTCTGAGCGTGAAAGAAAACAGCAGCACTGAGACCACTCTGAGGTTGAGGGTGGCGGCACAGCCCTGCAGCTCAGCACCACCCTGGAGCAGCCAGGCCAGCCTGGCTCAGCATCACAGCTCACATTCATGGTAGTCCTTGTGCTTTCTGGTGAGGAAAACACCTTCAGATCCATCCCTGGGACACCTCCTGCTTTGTGTCACCTCAGGATCGTGGAGCCGTACCCCCTTTCGCCCCATTGCCTTGGTCATCCCAGCCTGTTCTCAGCCCCATGCATAGTCCCGCACTTCCCTGACAATCGCTGGCCTCACTCTGCCCCACGCTTCCATCTGGCCCCGTGCAAGGCAAACGCTGGCCCTGCACTTGCTTCCCCTCTGGGATCTTCATCTGGGCTGCCGGGGCTTTGTGGCTTGTGGCTTGGCCTCCTGGCTCTCCAAATGCGCAGGTGTCCCCGAGAGAGACAGTGGGGCTGCAGGACACCCACAGCATTGGACTTACAGAGCCTCGAGGTTCCCCTGTCCGTGGCCTGGGTCTCGGTGGATTTGCCCTGTCACCCGGTGGATTTGCTCTTGTTTATCCACGTCCCTGCTGCTGGAGTAGGGGGAAAATGCATTTTGTGCAACAAGGCTGAGAGCAGCAAACAGCATTTCCCTGAGGACTCGTAGCCAGCTGGGGTCTCCTCCTTCAGCAAGCATCTGCCAGCCGGCTGGGGAGAGCGCTTCTCCTGCAACCTGCTGCCGGAAGCAACAGGATGTGGGTAACCAGGGGTGCTCCAGGAGCGGGCGATGCAGGGTGGGGGCCTTGAATGCAATGGGTGAGCACCACACTGGCACCTTATCCTTCTCTTCACCTCCAGTACCCTCCTCAGTCCTCACATCCATTGCGAGGGCATCAATGGGAAGGACATTCCCCAGGCCAGGTTGGAAGATGAGGGGGCTGCAGTGCTGTGAACACGGCCCCAGTGAGCGAGGGGATCCAGGTCCAGGTTTTCTGCCCTTCTCCACCGCCTCACACAAATGCTGATTAAATTAGTTTCACCTTTTTTCCTGCCCCGCTGGCAGGTGGCCTGGGGATGGCGGGGAGCAGACCCCCCTGGGGAAGCCCGGAGGCAGCTGTGCTGGGCAGCCTCTCGCAGTGGAAATGCCCCCATTTCTCTTTCCCCCCGACCAAAAATCAGAGGCCAAGGCCGGCCCTGGTGCAGCAGCACGTGAAAAGCCCCCGCATCACGGGATGGAGCAGAGACTCCGTCCTCCTCCGTAAGAGGAGGCTGCTCCCCGCCTGGTAAATCCCTCATTTCTGCTTTGGGAAGCAGGGGGAGGATTATCGGCTGCCTTCCTTGCGGCACCGGCTGAGCCCTCGGCGTGCTGGGCTGCTGCTCGGCAGCCACCAGCACGCCCGGGGTGATGGACCCGCTTCGGGCAAAACAAATTCCCGGGGTCGCGGCGGGGCTGGCCGGGTGGCAGGTGGGAGCCCGCGGCCACCGGGGGACCCCCGCGGCGGTGCCCCGACGGGGAGGGCTGTCCGCCGGTGGGGCGGCCCCTTCTTCCCCTCCCGGCCCGCTCCGCTCCCGGCCCCTTCCCGCTCCGCTCCCGGCGGGGCGGCCGCGGCGGCGGGAGGGCGGAGGCAGGGCTGGCAGCGCCGCGGCGGGCGGCGCACACACGCACACACACCTCCCTGCATGTGATTAAATGGCTCGAAATCTGCTTCTGATTTCCTCGGGGAGGTGACTTTTCCCTTCTTTTCAACCCGGGATTTATTGGAGCCTTTTTACTCCGCTTCCAGGCAGCGGTCGGGGCTCAGTTTCTCCACTTCTTGCTTTTCTTTTTTTTTTTCTTTTTTTTTAAATTTTTTTTGGGTTTCCCTTTCCTCTCCTTTTCTCCCTTCCCTCCTTCCCTGCCGCCTCCCTCCCTCCCGCAGCCGGAGCAGCCGCGGGCGGTGCGGCGGAGCGGGCGGGAGCACGGCCGGCTGCGGGCACGGCGCTGGGGACCCGCCCGCACCGCCGGGAGCAGCACTCTCGCTTTGCACTATTTCGTCTTATTTTGCTTTCTCTTCCCCCCACCCCCCGGCAATTTGTTATTATTGCCTTTTTTTTTTCTTTTTTGCCCTTTTTTTTTTTTTTTTTTTTTTTTTGGTCTTGCGATCAGCCAAGGGAAGGGGGAGCTGCCCCCACGCCCGCCCTGCTGCTGCTGCCGCGGCCCCGGCTCCTCTCGCCGCCTCGACCCCGGACCTGCTGCCCGGACCGACCCCGCTACCTGCCCGGCCGCGGTAAGCTGCTCCTCCAACTTCCCGGCGCTGGCGACCCCGGCCGAGCAGCTCCCCGCTCTGCTCCCCACCGCTCCCTCCCTCGTTGCCTTTTATTCCTCCCTCCCTCCCCCCCCCCCCCCCTTTATTTCCCTTTCCTTCCCTTTCCATCCTTTCGCCACCGAAAACGGGACCTCCCCGCGGCGGGGCCGGGGGTGCCGCCCGTCCGCAGCCGGGCACGGCCGAGCCCCGCTCCCGGCCCCGGGCAGCTCCGGCCGCCGCTGCTCCGCGCTTTGTCCCGGCCCGGCTCGCTGCCACCGCCCCGGCAGAGCCGGCGGGGGGGACGCGGGGGTGCTCGGCGCTGTACGAAGCCTCGTGGTGTCGCAGCCCCCCCCAGCCCTTGCCGCGGAGCTGCCGGGGGGGCCGGAGCCTCCCGAGGCGCTGAACCCCGGCCCCACCGCGGGTGCGGGTGTGGGCAGCGGTGGGAGCCCTGCCAGGCTGCTGCCTGCGGTGCCAGCTCCGGCTGACCAGGCACGGGGCACGCACGTGCTCTCCCCTGCCCGCAGCTCCTGCCAGAGGCCTTTATCCGCTCAGAAGGTCTTCACCGGCACAAAGCCACCGGGCACCTTGGCGGGGTGGCTCCGCCGTTGCCACCAAGTCAGGCTTGGGGCCATCGCTGGTCCCTTCCCAGCACAGCTGCCTGTGCGGGGTGGCTCGGAGGGTGGGTTCCCTCTGGAAATAGCTGCCGCACGATGTACTCAGCTGCGTTGCAGGCCTGGGGCCAGGCTGGGTGAGACCCAGGCACCCCCCAGCACCCTGCCCCAAACCACAGCCAGGGTGAGGGCCGGTGGTTCTGGCCAGGGCATGTGTGAGCGGGTGGTGGCACAGGGAGAAGGGAAGCTGGGCGGCGTTTGGTGGGTTTGCTTTTGCTTTTCTGTCTCGGAGCTGCCAAACCCTCGTTTCTTCAAAACGCTGTCCCTCCCCCAGCTTCCCCGGCCCGCTGGAGAGTGGGTGGATGGAAATACCTTTCTTGGGATAAGGAATAACTGGCGTGATGGGGGACGTGGCGCTCGGCAGTCTGCTGCCTCGCTTGGCTCTCTCTGAGCAGGGTGGGTGAGGAAGGCCCCGTGGGCAGGAGCAGGAGGTCCTCCGGCAGCGCGGTGGTCTTGCTGGCTTGCTGCTTAGCCGGGCAGTACTCGTGCATGGATTCTCCTCTCTCGGGTGAGCTCACCCCGTGAACGTATGGGACGTAAGCCAGGCTGAGCATCCCCACCTCTGTCCGTGCCGTTTGTCTTGGACCTGTAGTCAGTCTGAGATGATACTGAGCGTAGACCTGGATGTGCAAACCCCGGACGGCTGGAAATGACGCAGATCATTCTTCCCCGGCCGAGTTTGCTGTTGCCTGCTCTCAAAGCCAGGAGAGGCTGGAGCTCCCTGTAACCAGTGCAGCAGGGATGTGGCTTGAGCCATGCTCTGAAAACACCCTCCAAGGCGTTTGGATGGATGGAGGGCAACTTTTTTTTTTTTTTTCCCCCTGCAATATCCCATTTATAAAACAGAGGGAGCTGCCGTGCTTCTCTGACCACCTGGTTGGAGTGAGCTGGTGAGGGGACAGGAGGTCCAGCAGTCCAAGCGCGGGGCGGGCTGTGGAGGTCCCAGCATCCCTTCCTCCTCCGCCTGCGTGTGGAAAGAGGAACACGAGTCAGGTCTCTGCAGAGAAGAGGGCAGGTGTAACGGCAGGTTGGGAAGGAGCCGAGGTGAGTCTGCAGCCTGGGGAAGAAAGAAGCCAGGCCTAGGGATGCAGCTGAGCACGCTGTGGCCTGAAACGAGGAGCCCAGCAGAAATGCAAGCTGCTGGGAGTCTAGGCTGAGGAGCATTGCTGCTGCTCCCTGGACACCAGAACATGGTGTCTTCAGCCTGGGCCGGCTGGAACAGAGGTCCCACCTTGGGTGGCAGGTGGTGGAGGTGTGGGTCTGAGCAGGGTTTCCCAGCCCTGAAGGAGGTGAACATCGGCGCAGACTTTGGGGCACGTGCTGAGATGGCTTCATCTTCCTTCAGCAGGGAAGCAGCCCGCCGTGCCGAGGGTGTTCACGGCACCTCTGCCTCCTGTTCCCCCACCCTGTTAGTCAGGCCCTGCTCCATAAGGAAGCAATTATTTTGTGCCCCCACGAGCCCCTCCCTGAGCCTGCGCAGGACACTTGCTCGGTATGGAAACGCGACAGATTTTCCATATTCCGCTTTGCCCCGTGATGTTTAAAAAACGTACGTGACGGCCTCTTCCAAAGCTGCAGACTTGGCTGGCACTCAAGCAATAACAGGCTGTGTGACACCAGGGGCATGAAATATCGTACCAATAGCCGGAGAGGGGGGGGAGAGATGTCAAAGTGCAGCGTGTTTCCGGCCCCATTGTCGTGAGCCATCCTCTACCCGATGTGAGAGATCTTTCAAAGCCGGCCAAATGTTGTCATCTCTGAATACCATTTTAAATATTCATCCAGACTATTTTCAACATCTGTGCCCGGCATGTTGTGAAAAGGCAACAAGGGACGTTATGGAAACCAGATCACTTTATTCCCATATGGAGTGGAAAGGGGTTGAAGCGATGAGGACTTCTGGGCCAGGACCGCATGAGTCCCGTGCGTCCGCTGGGAGCAGCGGGAGGAAAACGCTCTGCCCCTGGAGGGATGCTCCTGGCAGCACACGATGGAGCCGAGCGGCGTGGCAGGAGCGTGCGAAGGGGTTCAGGGAGCTGGGGTGGGATTAGAGTTGGGTAAAGCAACAAGTCAAGCAGCAGTAGAGGTTAATAAATAGGGTAGCATCAAGGCAGCCATGCTTTCTGCTCCTGCAAGGCCAGGGGCTCCAGGTGCCTCCTTGAGCTGCTGTTGCGCTGGGAGCACGAGGAGATCTCCAGCTTGCGCTGGCCGGGGGATGCAACGAAGCCTTGCAGCAAAACGGATTCAGCTCCGCAGCATGTGGGTGATACCACGCTTAAATCTCCCCTCCCGGGAGCAGGACCACCTCTACTCCGGGCTGCTGGCGAGCAGAGCAGGCACAGGGGACGCAGCAGGACGCCGTGCTGGATGTTGGTCCCTCCTTCCTATGGTCAGTGTGGCTTATGAGTTACCGAAACGTGTGAGCAGGGACGCACCCAAGCATCCAGCCTTTGACAGCTCCGTGCACATGGTTGAGTAGCCCGGGGACTGTTTGCTTCATGGTGGATTTTTTTTTTTTTTTGGTTGTTTTCGATAACCTAGGAAATCTGGGCTCTGTTTCTGCCTTTTGTAATGTCAGGCTGCAACTAATTCAAGCCAGGCCAGATTCTGACCACAGGTATGCCAGTGTAAATTTGAATGGAGTCGCTTACGTCTTGGTTTGGCCCGATCTGAATGGAGTTACTTCTGGCTGATGCCAAAGGGGCTGAGGTCAGAATCTGGCCCATCCTTTCCTGCGTGCAGTGTAATTTGTATGTGTCTCCTGGCACCGCTGGGGTATCGTATGGCTTGTGTAATTCTGGCTCCGGCCTGCCAGAGTACATTGCAATATCTGTCGCCGGGAGTGCCTGCTGCAGGAAGATGCTGCCTTGTAATTGCCCACGTGAGCTGCGCATACTTTGGGGAGCAGGGGCTGAAAACCCGAGGGGATGCGCAGAGAGGTCGGCTCCGCGGATGTGGGTCCGTACGTGCTTGGAAGTTTCTGATACTTAAATATCAGAAGAGAGGAGGGAGCTGGTAAAGAAAAGCGAGGCATCTCTTCGGTGCCATTAGCCGCGTCCCAAGTGGGCACGGGTTGCTCCATTAGCGGCTGGGAAGGCGATTAGCACTGCCCGCCGTGCCGCATCCCTCCGGCCTCTCCCTGCCGCACGCGCTCCCTCCTGCCGGAAAGCCGAGCCCCATCCCAGCGCCTTGGCTGCGAGGGGTTTTTCCTTTCATTTTAAATAATTCTCGGTTGTGTTTTTTTTGTCCCAGCAACACATGGAATGATTTATCCATGGCCAGAGCACAGTTTGGTCCTGATACATTCTGCTTGTTGGGTGGGGGGACGAAGCGTCCCCCAGCTGGCATTGGCACAGTGGGTGAGGGACCAGTGCCCGTGCAGGGGAGGGAGGTGGCGGGGACCCGGGGACGCCGGCAGTTCCCCGAGGTGGGTCCCATTCAGGGGGCCTGGGCAGATCTGCAGTGGGTCGCTCCTGCAGCGCGTGTGGCAAGGGAGCGGGGATGCCCTCGTTAGAAAGGGCCCGTATCAAGGTGGGAACGTGCCAGGTCTGGTAGCAGATACACCCTGGTTAAGGGACACGCTCCGGTCTTTTGTGCCCAGTTACAGCCACTCTGAGCTCATCATTCCTTTTCTGCTTTGGGTCCCCTCCTGTCCCCGCAGTGCCCTCCTGCTCAGAGGGTACCTGAGGTGCTGGCAGGCTTTACTGGGGATGGCGCAGCTCGGGGATGAGCAGTCCTCACGGATCGGCCCTATCCGGGCACTTTGGATCTAGTTGCTGGATCCCCTCAAGTACTTGGGGGGTGGGTGGCTCCATCCTTGCCCCGTGCTGGCACCCAGGACCTCGTCCCTGTGCATAGGGTGATGCAGCACCTTGTGGGGACCAGGCATCCCCATCTCAACCAGTTCCGAGTAAGGCCATATGCTTTCCTCGGGTGACCTGAGCACCCCTGCACTGTGCTGCCCTGGCCCGCAGGAGAAACCCAGCCCGCTGCACCGTGCCAGCGGCATTGCAGAGGACCCGGGGGAGCAGCGCAGGTCCCTGGCAGGAGGGAAGCACCATTTCCCTGCCATCCCCTGGGGCTTTCCCCTTCCCTTCACAGGCAGTGCTGTCTGCTCAGCTTTAGCCATTGCCTGCCCTCTAAACCCATGTTTTTCGGTGGCAGGGCTGCGGAGCACCGCTCGGGCTGCTTACACCTTCCCCCTCCGCTTTAATTAGAGAAGGCTGCTCCCAGGCCGCAAAGGTCCTGGGATCAAATCTGGCTAATAACCCCCTTCCCTCCCCGCCCCGTGTTGTTCCACTTAATCCTGTAATTACCTCTGCAAAGCTGCCGCTGCCCCTGGTCTGCTGGGTGGTGACCCTGGGCCTGCTGTAGGCACCAGCATCCGTATTTGGGGAAGTTTGCTCTCTTTGCCCTGGCTCACCTGCTGCACCTGCCTCGTGCATTCAATTTTGGGGACCAAGCACCCACCCAAAGGCTCAGCATCAGAAGACCCGGAGCTCTGGGTGTGCATATGTGCCCAGCATCGCTCTCGGCAGCACCGCCTCCCGGGAAGGCGATGGGAAGGGGAACCCACGGCGGGCTGGAGCATCGCCCCGACAAGCCTTCCGCAAGGCGGGGAAACGCCGCCGGTCGCCTGGGGAAGTGTGTTGCTGTAGGGAGAAGGGGTGTGGAGGCGTTGGATGCGGTAGCTAATTTTTTTAAAGCACTTCTGAAGCGTTACGGCGGCGTGACTTCCTTCCAAACCGCACGGTTGTTAGCATTCCCCGAGCAGAGGAGTGAGGAAATCGCCCACCTCAAAAATGCAGCCGCTTCTGGGGAGGAGCCGGGAGGGCGGCTGCTTCCTCGGGAAGGGTGAGCCCCGCCGCCGCGTCCCCCCAGCCTCGCGGGTGCTGCTGGTGGCCGGGAGCTGGCGGCCACCCGAGAGCCTCACGGGGGACATCTTTGGGATGCTGTCCCCGGGACACGCACCCCATCGCTTATGTCACTCCTCATGCTGGATCCAGGCGGGTGCTGGGCTGGATTTGGTGCCAAGGGGCTCGTCCCATCGCTCCCTGCTTAGTCAGCAGCGTCTCCATTTGATCTGAACCGGGGGCAGCGAAGATGGGAAGTGGAGAGGGGGGGCAGACAGAGGCCCACTCCCGGGCCTCTCTGGCAGCTTGCCGGCAGTCCTGGGGTCGCACTGAATATGCATAAAAGGGAGCAGATTGCAGCTTGCCCTCCTCTCCGATACGGAGGTGAGGCCCACGGAGACCACCGGCCCCGGCTCTCTTTCAGCAGGATAATGGGGTGAGCTGAGCGCGGAGCGTGCGTGCCTGTGTGTGGTCTCACGGATGATAATGATTTCCATTCATGCCCTGCCTCCGCAGCGCCGATGCGCCGCTGGGCGAGCGTTGGCTCCCTGGCGGCTGCTCCCCGGCAGGAGCAGAGCCCTCAAAAGTTGGGCACCGAATCTCTGGGTTTGTGCCTTGGTGCGGCTGGTGGGAGGGACGGAGTTTCTCATCAGGGCAGGGAGGACGGGCAGGAGATGCTCGTGCTCCCCATGTGCCCCAAAAGCAGCAGTAACCCCAGCCTGGGTCCTAGACCGGCTGCCTCAGCCCTGCTCATAAGATCTTCACCTCTGGGCTCTCCCCTTGCTGCCGTTGGGTGCTGGTGCTGTCTCTCTCCCCTGGGCAGGGGTTTCCCAGCACCTTCATGTCTTACCGAACGGGGAATTAAAAGGTCTTTGCAGGTGGCACACCTGAGCGTGGCCCTACTCGTGTCCCCTTGCTGCCATGTGGCAGAGAGGAGGTGGGGGGTGGAGGAGACTTCTCCTTGGCAGGGTACACCCTGAGTCGCCCTGAGGTGGATGGATGCAGCTGCTGAGGCATCCCCGGGGGTTTCTCCTCTCTCCTCCCAGCACAGAGGTATTCCTACGGGGCTGTCCCCATGCTACGTGCTGCCCTGGGGGTGGTGGTGGCTGCACCCGGCTGAGTGCCCCTCTGTGAGGTGCATGGTGGGATGGAGATGACAGGGGAGCTGGCAGCATCATAGGACTGAGGGGGCTGTGCTGGCCTCCACGGGTATGTGCGTGGCTAGGTCTTGCTGGGCATTGCAAGGGGGTCCATCAGCATTTCACAGCCTGCTGTGCTGGGTGTGAGTACAGGACTCTGCCTGTGGGCTGGCACGGGCTCTGGCTCGCTGCCCGCTGCTCAGCACCAGCAGGTGCTGGGGATGGTCCCGTCAGGATTGCGTTGGGGGGTTACAGCGGCTTCGCCTCCTGCCCAGGAGGCAGCTGCCTGCAGCGGGGCCGGGGCTCACTGCCTGCAGTGGGGGATGCTCTTCACCACCTGGTGCTTCCTCCGCTGCGGTGGCTGCTACGTCCCTGCTGCTCCCCTCCCTGCTCCCGCAGCCCTTGCCTGCATGCCACATTCCTCGAATAGGGGGTTCTCGGCGCTCCGGGCGCTCAAGGGACAGCATCCCTTGTCTTGCTGCCTGCTGGCTGCCCAGCCACCGAGCCACGGGCTGGCATGTCACCGAAAGGCTCTGCAGCACTGCCGGGTAGCTGGGGGCGATGCAGACCACCAAGGGAGCCGCCAATTTTTCAGCAGTGGGCATCTCCTTTTCCATCAGCAGAGGATTAAACAGTGAGGAAACAGCACGGAGGTGGCAGGGCCAGGATTTGTCCTGGGAGAGATGTCCAGGGATGGGCTGAGACCCCTCTCCCTGCTCTCTCCTCGGCGGGCACGGGCTCTGGTGCTGGCTGCCCGGCTGAGCATGACTGGGAAGGGAGGAGCTTCCCCCCATTAGTGGTTTGGCAGCCAGGAGAGAGGCAGCTTTCTTCCACAGCCACGGCTTTTTTTTTTTTTTTTTTTTTTTTTTGCAAAAGGGGAAAAAAACAAAACAAAACAAAAATCCTGGATCATTTCAAACAGGCTGTCCCCTGCCAGCCTCCTTCGGCCGGAGTGGGCAGCTGGACAGGCAGGAGCGGTGTTGGGGGCTGTAGATGGGGAGCAGAGTATCTGCCATGCTGGGTCGTGCTGCCAGCACCGGGCTTCGTTCCTGAGAGTGAAGTGCAAAACCCAGGTCATCCCGCAAGGATTTACTAGTGTGAGAGGGGACGATGGGGGGATCCCCTTCACCTGCCCTGGCCGTGGCACGGGCTGGTAGAGGCCAGAGAACCCGGCTTGGTGGCTGGGGCGGGCAGTGCTCAGCACGGCCCCTCCAGCCAAGCACGTGGGATGTCAGGGCTGATGCCCTCCGCCCAGCCGGGCAGCTCAGGGGTCTGCCGCCAACTGCAGCACTCAGGGCTGTTCTCCGGCGAAGGGGTGAGCCATGGCTGCTCGCATGATGCTCAGGATGGGGCACGCCTGATCTGCATCTCTCAGGATGCTCCTGCTGCAGCCAGAGGCGGTGGGAGGGTACGTGACCTCCGGTCCTTCTTCCACCCTCAAAGCCAGCGATGTGGGAGATGGACCATGTCCCCTGGGAGCCACCCAGCATCCCCTGGCCTGTGCTGCAGCTGCTGGGAGAGGAGCCCAGCCAAGCCCTGCATTTGGTCCTTGCCTTTCCCTCCATTAACAGACAGGCCAGACCCAGACCCGGGTTTCTTGGGGGTGAGGCCAGAATAACCTCCTTTTGCCAGTGGGAATACTGGGTAGTGCAGTGGTGGGATTTGGAGGGGATCCAGCCCCCAGCTCGGAGAAGCCCATGGCCAGCAGGATGCTGCCAGGGCTGTGGCACGGCAGGGAAAGTGGTGCTGGACCCAGGAGCCCTGGGGCTTCATCCTGGTGAGCTCCTGCCTGTTGCAAAACACCCTGCAAGGTGTGTTTGCTGCTGCTCCTTTCTCCCGCACTGGCAGGAGCTGTTTCGGGCTGCGGTTGGATGACTTGGGGTTTGCGGCTACTGTTGCACTGAAAGGTCTCCCCAGCTCTTCCCCGCCACCTCTGCTCGGCAGCTGTGTGGTGACGGGGGTCTCTGAGCTGTGCATGACAGCCAGGGCCTCGGGCAGGCGTGGGCGTTCCTGTTGCCCCCGAGACAGTTTGTAGGAGGCCAGGGAAGGGCTGGACCCTGATTTCAACCTCCTCCTTCCAAAGCTCAGCTCCTTCTGCCATTTCCCACAGTGTTTTGCTCCTGCTCACAAGCGGCGAGGGATTGCTGTGGGTAAGGCACCACAAAGTACTTGCCTCCCTGCCCTGCTCCCAGGGTGCTGCATCAGTAGATGTGGGGTGGGAAGGTGGGCACAGGACGAGGGCCAGACATGGGGATGATCCCCATCCCCTATCAGCCTCCCCTCATGGGCAGTGCCACGGCCATGCCGCTCCCGGCGCCATTCACTCTGTTTGCTCTCGCCCAGGGAGGAGCCGCTTCCCTCGCCCCGGGAGGATGGAGGTCCTGCAGCTCCTGCGCCTGCTGCTCACCACCGCCATGCTGGGCCTCTCCCAGACGGTGAACCCCTTCGTGGCCCAGCAGACCCCCCCAGACCCTTGCTACGACGAGAGCGGTGCTCCTCGCCGCTGCATCCCTGAATTCGTCAACGCCGCCTTCGGGAAGGAGGTTCAAGCCTCCAGCACATGCGGGAAGCCCCCGACGCGGCACTGCAATGCCTCAGACCCCCGCCGAGCCCACCCACCCGCCTACCTGACCGACCTCAACACCGCTTCCAACATGACGTGTTGGCGCTCGGAGACCCTCCACCACTCGCCCCAGAACGTCACCCTCACCCTCTCCCTCGGCAAGAAGTTTGAGGTGGTCTACGTGAGCCTCCAGTTCTGCTCACCCCGGCCCGAGTCCACCGCCATCCTCAAGTCCATGGACTACGGCAAGACCTGGGTGCCGTACCAGTACTACTCCTCCCAGTGCCGTAAGATCTACGGCAAGCCCAGCAAAGCCACCGTCACCAAGCAGAACGAGCAGGAGGCCCTCTGCACTGACGGCCTCACCGACCTCTACCCCCTCACCGGCGGGCTCATCGCCTTCAGCACCCTTGATGGGCGACCCTCCGCCCAGGACTTCGACAGCAGCCCCGTGCTCCAGGACTGGGTGACGGCCACCGACATCCGCGTGGTCTTCAGCCGCCCGCATCTCTTCCGTGACCTGGGTGGTCGGGATGCCGGCGAGGAGGAGGGGGGCACCGGCTCGACCCCCTATTACTACGCGGTGGGGGAGCTGCAGGTCGGTGGGCGCTGCAAGTGCAACGGGCATGCGGCGCGCTGCGTGAAGGACAAGGAGCAGAAGCTGGTGTGCGACTGCAAGCACAACACAGAAGGTCCTGAGTGCGACCGCTGCAAGCCCTTCCACTACGACCGGCCCTGGCAGCGGGCCAGCGCCCGCGAGGCCAACGAGTGTCTGGGTAAGTGATTTTTAATTTTTTTTTTTTTTTTTTTTTTTCCCCCCAGGGCTGAAATGCCAAAGCGGGTCATTGGGGGAGGAAGTGATGGGTGCTGAGCCGTAGCGATGGAGCGTGCTTCTCTGGAGATGCTGGGGAACATCCCCATCGCCGCAGGGCTGGGAAAGGCTCAAGCATCTGCCCAGTCTCTGCTGCGGGTGCCCCTCTGGAGGTGCGGTGGTTTGGCCATGAGCCAAAGCACTAAAACCCGCCAAAAAATCACCGGTGCCTTCCAGATCATCAGCAAACCTCGGTGTGGGATGCGGGATGCCTGGCTGGGGGGTTTTCCCTTGGGCAGCAAACCAGCTGTCCCTGGGCTGGGAGGGGGAGTCACGGCGCGGCCCTGCAAGACGTGCTTTGGGGCAGGGAGCAGGCAGCAAAACCTGGCAGAGATTAAGGAAATATTTGAGATACCTCGATGCAACATTTTATCATTCACATTCGGTCTGGCATGGTGCTTCGCCTGGCGTTTTACCTTGTCTATCCTTGCACAGGTTTCCATGAGTTAAAAATATCGTCATCGAAATGAAACTTTTCCAAAACATCAAACTGGCATTGCTTGGCTGTCCCGCTCATGACTCTTTGTGGGATTTTGGTGGAGGATTTTGCCTTTTGTCCTGATCTGGGATGCGGTTGGGGGATGCCAGAGCCCTGTGAAGGTCTGGGAGAGGGAGAAACAGCCTCTCGCTCCTCCTGGACCGGAGCCCGGGTCCCAGGGGGCGGCGGGAGGATGGAGACAAGGGAAAGCCGTACCATTAATCAGCCCCTGAAAGGTTCAGTGGATGTGCCAGAGGTCAGAGGGACTTGTTAGTATTTGTGATCGATGTCTTGTTGAGATCCCAGCTGTCGGCTTAAATATATATACGTTACAGCGGATTTCTTCTAAGAATGGCTAAAAAGGCAGCCATTCAAAGCAAGTGCCGGAGCCAGTGCTTTAAACCACCTCATGCCCTGTGGGAATGTGTCAGCCCTTGCGTTTTCCCTCTTGTCTCGGAAAGATGAGTTTTGGAGCAAAACTTGGAAGAAAAAAAGCCCTCAACTCCACACCCTGCCCGTGGCTGCTGCCTCCAGCTGCTGGCGGATGGGGCAGGGGAGGGCTCTGGCTGGTGGGCGAGCCCATGGAAACCCCTGAGACAAAGGGAGGACCCCGACCCAGTGGCTGCCTCCCTTGTGGCACCCCACGCCGCATCCTCCTCGCCGCCGAATCCTCCGGTTACACAGAGCGATGACAGCAGAGGTGGCTCTGCCAGCACAAAAGGGGTTAAACCAGAGGAAGCTCATTTTGGGGGAGCATCCGCAGATCTCCTGTCCGTCTGTCCATCTTGTCCATCACAGGGTGAGGGCCCTGCTCCGCAGGGCCGTGCTCCTGAGCATCCCTGCCCCCAGCTGCATCCCCCTTTTGGCAGATGGGGCTGAAAAGATAAACGAGGGAGAGCAGAGGAGGGGGGGGCGCAGCGCGGTCCCTTCAAGCTCCCTCCTGACAAGCCCCGCGCACAAAGACCCTTCCCCGAGCTGCGTGTGAAAGTAGTTTTTCCTGTTGATTCGCTCCCCTTCTTTCTCCCTTTCCCCTCTCGGGCTTTGTGCCCTCTCTGAAGGGACCTGAAAGAGCTTCTCCATCACCCGCCTCCAAAGGGCTTAGCGGCTGAAAGCTGGATTAGCTCCCCGAGCCTTCCCCTCTGTGCCTTTCAACAATGACATCTCCCCAGCCAGCACGAACAGACGCAGCAATTAGCACCAATTAAAAGGAGAGGCCGCCCGGGATGTTCCCTTTGCTCAGCCCAGGGGCTGCGGGGTTTCGGACTCCAGTCCTGCGGCCGGGCATCGGTGATGCTGGCTTGTGGTGGTGGATGGTCGTACGTGGCTGGGGAGGGGTGAGGAGGAGCGTGGATGGATGCATGCGGGAGCTTGGGAGCCCAGCGCCAACTGAGGGGCAGGGCCAGGGGGCTGCAGCACCCCAAAAGTGGATCCGGATGGAGCCTTGGGGCTGGTACAGCCTCAGGTCATGTTGGGATGTCACCTCTTGGCTCTGTGCTCCCCAGCGCCCTTCATGGGAGTTTGTCCCCCTCCAGTACACAGGAGTTTATGCCTGCTCCAGCACGGGGACAAATTGGTGTCCTGCACCATGTCAGAGTGCTGGTATGTCCATCCACACAGCTGGAGGTGAGGACAAACTTCTCTTATTTCCCAAGAATTTCTGCCTCTGGACGGTGCGGGGAAACGCAGAGGTGAAACAGCCCAGTGATGCCTGAGGTCTGAGCATCAGCGTGGGGTGTGACCCCACCACGGCTGCCGCAGGGTGGCCGTGGCGTTTGTGGAGACGTCGCCGTCTGCGGTGTTACGGGGGTCAGCGTGACTTTGGCAAGCAGGCAGGTTTGGGGATGTCGCAGCCGGGAAGGTGACAGTGGATTTGCCACGCTGCCAGCTTGGCAAGAGGGCATGGTGCCAGCTCCATGCTGCAGGGTGCGTGGCCCTGTGCCTAGTGGTTAGAGAGCGGTGCCATCGGTCCACGGGCATGGGGGGCTCTTCCGATACCCCAAAAGGGCTGCGTGTCCCGCGGGGAGCTTGCCCTGCCAATATTGGAATGCTCAGTGTACCTGGTGTGCCCTGCCCGAAACAGGGGAGAGAGAAGGGCAGGAAAGAGAGACGTGTCCCCACCCATGTGTCCCTCCAGCTTTTAGCCCGGATCAGGCTCGGTGAAGGATAATCCTGGCAGAGCGGCTGGCAGGAGCACGATCGCCGAAATCCCGATCCCCCCCAGGTGATACATCAGCTTTATTCTTGCAGACTCCCGCCTCCTCCTCCCCACCGCTGCTGCCGGTCCCTGCCTGCAGACGCGGAGCTGCTCGGGGCAGCCCGGTCACCCCCTCGGCAGGCTGTCCCCGAAACACCCGGCCTGGGGAAGGGGGGGAGCGGATTAGCACAAGGCAGCCACTGGAAGTAATTGATGCACTCGCTGGTAATGCGGGAGCTCTTGTTCCCTTTGTGGCCGCCGCGGCGGGAGCGCTCCCCGGAGCACCGGGATAATGCACGGGGCTCACTTTGATCTGGGGGGCTCGGCAGGGAAGGGGCTGCGCTCTCCTGAGCAGACCTCGCTGGCTGCTGCTCCCTCCGCTTCGGGCTGGGGGGCTGTGGCGATCGATCCGGGATGCCGGTGCCTGAAAACACCGATCCCCGGAGCGGTGATGGGATTTAGAGGATCCCATGTGTCTTCTGTCCCTTCCTGTACATGTTTGCTTTCTTTTTCTATCTCGGTGCTTCCCATGCAAAAATTATCTCGGAAATCTCCCCAGTGAGCTGGCCTGGGCTGTTTTACCCCATGGAGCAGGATTTGTGCTGCCGGTGGCCTGTTGGCAGTCGCATCTGCAGCCCCTTCCCTTGACGCATCCCCCCCCGCGGGCTGCTCCTCGCCCTCTCCCCAGCAGATGTGCTGGAAACCAGCAGGTTTCCAGCAGCGCCGGCCACGGTCCTTCCCCAGGGAGAGCAGGGGGGAGTGGTTCGGGGTAGGTGATGGCTTTTGGAGGTGGGCAAGCGGGCAGCATCCCCCTGCCACCCCTGCCTGAGCACCTGCTCCCCATGGGGTGCAGCATCCCAGCGGATCTGGGTTGCAGGGGGGAGGCAGCCACCACGCTGGAGGAGATTAACACTTGTCTGACCATCCTGAGTCCTGCTCCTCCCGGGATGGGGCTGGAGTGGCTCAGCCTTGTCCCTTGCACCCCTGTTCTCAGCTCACAGCCCCTCGGAGGGCTCCCCTCTTCTGCTTCTCCTCCTGCTTCTTGGCAGTAGAGGTGCGATCCCCGGCCCCTCTCTCCAAACACCTTCCCCATGATGGAGGGGCAGTGTGGATGGGAGGGAGGGAAGGGGCTTTTCTGGTCTTGGTTCCCGTCCCTGGGGCAGAGGTGTAGCCCCGTCCTGCCCCACTGTCCCGGCCGGGCTCTCCTCCAGCCAAAGCAGGGGCGTAGCTCGAATCTGCTGCGGGTTGGCAGCAGCGGCTGGTCTAGGGTTTCGCTGAGCCGGCTGCCTTTGCTAATTATTCCCAGGGAACTTGTAGGGGTGGCGAGCCCCCCTCCTGCACCGCGGGCTCCATCGCCTGCCATGCGTGTGTCCCGGTGCATGGCGCTGCCCGTCCTGTGCCGGGGTCCCTGCCCCAAACCCCCTCGTGCCGTCGCCCCGGGCTCCTCCATCCACAGCAGCCCGGAGGAGAAGAGCTTGTGGGGCGGCCAGGGCCTGGGCAGGGGTTCAAACACCATCAAAAGGGGGACAGAAGGTTCCTCCATTGCAAGGTGTCAACATTTAATTAGTCTATTATTGCAAATTATTAGATCTTGTGATTGTTTAATTGATCATATGATTGTTTAATTGGGCATACTGTACAAGGGCGGAAGCGAGCTACCACGTAATTAGCCCCAAACTGTGCAATTAAATTCTTATTAATACCCCAAACAGCAGGGAACATTCAAGCCTTTAATTAGTGATTAACGGGAGACAGACAGAGCTTGCAACCGAGTCAGCGCTGAGGAACAGTGCAAGTATTTAGCCGGGTAAGAGGGGGGACCCGTCCGCCCCGATTAGCATCGGATCACTGCGCCGGGGGGTGAGGGGACGGTCACACGTGCTGGTGTGACCCTGTCCCCGAGCAGGGGACAGCCACCCATCCCGGCGTGGCCAAGCCCAGCCAGGTCCCCATGTTGGTGGCCGGGATCGCGCCAAAGTCCCGGCTTGGCTCCTGCTAAGCCGGCGGCAGTTTGCTGACACCCAGCCGGGGCATGGCTGCCTGCAGGCAGAGGGGACGATGCTGGGCAGCACGAGGAGGTTTCTCTCCAAAAGCTGGCTCCCGGGAGCATCTGCAGCGTGTTCCCAGGAAAAGGTGGCCCTGGGGCTAGGGAAAGGGCCCCCAGCCCGCCGCAGGGCCACGAAAAGGCGCCGGTCAGTTATTCTCTCACCAATTAAACTGGAGGCAGAGAGGGACTCGCGCCGAGGGCGGCGAATCATTTACCTGACCTTTCTCCTCCACTGCCCATCACCTCCCCTCTGGGCTGCCGTCC
This sequence comes from Calonectris borealis, assembly GCF_964195595.1. Classification (NCBI taxonomy): domain Eukaryota; kingdom Metazoa; phylum Chordata; class Aves; order Procellariiformes; family Procellariidae; genus Calonectris; species Calonectris borealis. The sequence continues at coordinate 19,186,526 of NC_134327.1, read as the reverse complement.
CCTCTCCTTACCCAGAGGATGCCGGGGGCTCACGGGGGTGGCCCTGAGCATTCCCAGTGGGACAGCAAAGCTGCCTTTTGGGGTGGCCCAACTGGCCTTTCAGTGGTGCAAGGGAATGATGAGGCCCTTCTACCCCCAAAAAAGTTGCTCCTTTGCCGCAGTTACGTGCAGCTGCCTCGGTTCAGCGGCACAAACCGCCCCGGCTTGTCCCTGTCCCTGTCTGGTGAGTGCAAGAGCAGCCTCCATGTTGGGGCATCTCTCCTGGTCCTGGCCGAGTGTCGGCATCCCCGGCACAGCAGCGTCCCCGGCACAGCAGCGTCCCCGGCACAGCAGCGTCCCCGGCACAGCAGCGTCCTAGGCTGCCTGGGACCACGGGCAGTATTTGCTGCTCTCCCTCCAGGCGCCGCATCCCAGCGTCCAGCCCCGTGTCAGAATTTGCCTCAAAAGTCCCTATTTTTCACCAGCGCCGGGGCAAAAACAATGAGCTTAAAAGGCACAAGCCGCCAAAAGCACCTACCGCCACGCTGGAGTGTTATTTTGATGCCTGCCATGTGATTTTTACACTAATCTCATAACGCAGGGGAGCTCCGGGGGGATCTGAGGTTCCAGTGCATGGTGCCGGCAGCACCGAGGCCGGCACCAACCTTTCGCTCAACTCATTTAAGCCTCCGAAAAGGCTCTTTTTTAGGGCTGGGGTTTGCTCCGGCTTTCTTTCCCCAGCATCTCTGAGGCCAGAGCGACAAGGCGGGCGAGGGAGCGTTTGATCTGCGCGGGCTGAAGCTCCCACCGGCGCTGCCGGCCGGGGGGGAGGCAACTTCACACGACCGCCAAGCCAGGCCTAAGCAGTTAAATCTGGGCTGACACGTTAATGAATTTCACAGTACGCCTGGAAAAACTCTCACCCAACCTCAATTTACCGGCGCGGGGAGGGGGCCGGGGCTGGGGGAGGAGGGTGCTGCGTTTTGCCAAAGGAAATCTTGTTCCCATTATCTTTTTGCAAGAGTGTTAAGCAGGAACGGGCATTGCTTTGCCTTTTTATCTCGCACACGTGGAATTGGGCTGGGGGGGCTGCATGGTTCCTGTGGCTAATGAAAAAATAGTGTGCGTGTGTGTGTGCGCATGTGCAAGCATCTGTGCATGCATATTCGTGCATGTGTATGTATGCACACATGTAAGCATGCGTATGAATGTGCATGCTTGCATGTGTGAGCATGCATGTTTGTGCACACGTGTGTGTGCATATTTGCGTGTGTGCACGTGTAACGGTATGTGGATATTTAGGTGCACATTTGTGTGTATGCACGTGCATGTGTGCACATATGTGTGCACATGTAACGGTATGTGGATATTTCTGTGCACATTTGTGTGTATGCACGTGCATGTGTGCACATATGTGTGCACATGTAATGGTATGTGGATATTTAGGTGCACATTTGTGTGTATGCATGTTCACGTGTGCACATGAGCTTGTGTGTGTGCCTGTGCACATTTGTGTGTGCCCACATGTGTGCATGTGCACGCATGGGTTGCTATGTGGGCTTCTTTGTGTGTGTGCGCATGCACACAGGGTAGAGCCTTAAATATAAGGAATTTGGGGGCTCCATTGCTGACGCTGTGGATGGCACCCTGTGAGGCAGCAGGGGCAATGCCATCGCACCCCCTGGCACAAGGTCCTGCCGAAAGGCCAGCCAGGCTCTGTCATGGGAGCCGGCTGCCAGGGAAAGGGCAGGGGGGATGGCGGGGCTGCAGGTGCCCGGCTGGCGCGGCCGGACCCCCGGCTGCACCCCTCCATCTCACACTTGTCTGCCTTCAGCCGAGCGGTGCCCCGTCCCTACATCTGCCCTTTCTTCTCCGCCCTGACCTCCCGGCACCGGTCCCATGGGGCGGCGGATACTGCACATCTGGACGGCACGTTGGGGCCAGCTGTGCCCTGCCCTGCCCGTCCCGCTCCCCCGGCGCAGGCAGCCCCAGCCCCCAGCAGCAGCGGAGGGCACCGGGGCAGCTCCAGCCCACCCAGGGGGGCTCCCAGGTTTCGCCTCCAGCCCTCACCCTCTCCCCTTCCCTTGCAGCCTGCAACTGCAATCTGCACGCCCGGCGCTGCCGCTTCAACATGGAGCTGTACAAGCTCTCGGGCAGGAAGAGTGGCGGCGTCTGCCTCAACTGCCGGCACAACACCGCGGGGCGGCACTGCCACTACTGCAAGGAGGGCTTTTACCGGGACCTCAGCAAGTCCATCACGGACCGCAAGGCCTGCAAAGGTAAGCTGGGGGGTCTCCATGCGTGGTATAATCTTTCTTGGTCTTCTTGCTCTTCCCTCCCATCCTTGGGACATCCCTCTGCTCTGCTCGGAGCCTGGATGCTGCCTCTGGCAGCTGTAGGTCACCTCCAGCCTCTGTCACCCTGGTCACCTCTGCCACACCAAGGGCACCAGGCAGGGACATCACTTCAAGCCCAGCATCTCCTCGAGGGATGGGGAGGATGACGGGCAGGGAGCGGGCAGGCTCCCAGGAGCCCTGTCCATCCCAGGAGGGTGCTGGTGTGGCCGCAGTTACGGTCTCCGCAGTCGGTGTTTGGAGGGATGCTGTGCAGGTGCTGGAGGAGGCGCATGACTAAATGTGCTGGAAACCCGTCTCTGACACTGTCGTTGTCTGGGCCATGGACACACTTGGAAGCATTCAAGCTGCTTCACAAAATGACCCGCGGTGGCTTCCCTGCCTTGGAGGGCTGGGGATGCTGACGGAGGTTTCCATCTCCCTGCTGGGCTGCGGTGCAGGACCCCACGGCGTGTGTTTCGGCTATGGGGTGGCTGGTTTTGGGGCCATACTAAGCACCATGGCTCCCAGTGCCTGCAGGCAGGGTGGCTTGTCCCCGAGCTGGCCAGGAGCCATGCTGGCTCCAAGCCATCAAGCTGCAGCTTGACCTTGCAAGGTCCCCAGCCTGTGCCAAATGTCATGGGACCTGCTCCTCTCCTCTCCCTCCTCTAGCTCCTGGCCAAGCCCGTTTGGTTTCACTTATGTCTCCCTGTTCAGCTCCCCCAGGAGCCTTTTTCCTCTGTGAAGCCTCAAAACAATAGTTTCACCAAAGAAGTTGAGATAAGAAAACACCTTGCGCGGCCCCAAGGACTGGCAGGATCCAGGTGAAACGCTGGAGCGAGCAGGAGGTTGGCCATGGCTGCTCTGAGGCCGGGAATTCATCCCTGATCCCTTTTTTTCCAGCTCAGATTGCAAGTACCTCCCAGAAGGGAGCACAGCGTCCTCCTCCAGTGCATTGTGCAGCCGCGTGGGCACCAGGCACCTTCGCTGCTGCAAGGACATGATGCTAGCGTGTTTACGTAGGGCCTACAGGAACTGCTGAAGCTGGTTTCAGACCATTAACATAGTGGCCACAGACGTGAATTGAAGGATTTGGCCTTTGGGGTTCCCCTCTCAGGTGCATTGGTGTTGTTTGTAGGTATGGCTCATTTGGGTCCCGGAGGTAATAGGTAAAATCCCTCCATTGCCGGTGCTGTGTGAGCTGCCCCTGCCTCTCCCCATCCTTGTTCCCATGGGAGCAGTCGAGAGGACAGAGCAAAGAGAAAAACTTCCCACGTTTGACCGACACCGCAGCGGCAGCGGGAGCGCAGCTGAGCGGGCGCTGGCAGTGGGAGCCCTGACCGCAGCCAGCTCGTTAGCAAATGGTGAGCTAATCATTTTTAATAACCCGAGCAGCTGACTTGACAGTCCCACCTCAGCAGCCCATGTCCCCAGGGGACCACGCGCTGCTTCCCAGCCCCACGGCCTTGACCAAGCTGTGTCACAGCTATGGCTATGGGCATGGCAGCCCCCCGGCAGCAGCAAGGGTTTCCCATTGACGGGGCTCATGCCAGGTGGCAGCCAGGTCCCAAAGCTGTGCCAGGTGCCAGCATCCTTGGGGTGACACTGGGAGGCACTGGGAGAGTGGAAGAGGAGGAGGCAGGACAAGGCATGCATCCCAAAGGTCTATACCACAGCATCCCGGGTCGTGTCCCATTCCTGGGAGGGGTCCTGGCTCTGACTGAGGCCAGGGAGGGATGGCAGCAACCCCCGGCTCCTGCTGCAGCACCGCCGGACTGGGGCAGCTGCAGCAAAATTCTCTTTTCTGCAGAGAGGGGGGCTCGCAGGCAGCCCCGTCTCACCCTGACTGGCACCAGGGCTCGCGAGGCACTGGGGTGGCTATGCCACCTGCACCTCGCCTCGCATCCTCTGCGGGCAGCACCCAACCTCCCCACTCCTCCCTAAACGAGGGGTTTCTGCTCCTCTTCGGTTCACCAATTCCTTCTACTTTTGCTACCAAAATTATCTGACAAAATCCCAAGCAAAGTGGAAGCCTTGCAGGCATTTGCCTCCCTGTGGGACCCTGGGTCCCCAGTGCCACCTCTGTGCTGGGCATTGAGGTCGCAGTTTCTGCTTCTGCCAGGGAAGAGAGCATTTACCAAAAAATAATAATAAATAAAGCAAGCAGGATTTGGCTAGGTGTTGGAAGCGGGGAAGAGGGTAACTGAATATGGCCCGGCTCGTCGTGTGGGTCGGAGCTGGGTACGGGTCTGTGGGACCGGGGACGCTGTGGGCGCAGCGTTTCCTCCCCAGGCTGTGGCTCAGGTCCCTCCGTTGTCAGGGCTGAGGACGCAGGAAGCAGAGGGGCCCTGGCTGCCTCCATCTGCCTGCGCCTGCCTAATGCAGGCAGCAGCCTGCGGTCTGTCAGGGCAAGTCCTGCTCCACCGTCCTCGCAGGGCAGTAATTGTGGAGCATTAAGGTGATGGAAAGCATCTCAGATTCCAGGTGGCTCCTCTGGAGGGAACTGGATGGGCAAGAGCATCCTGGGGTGCTCAGGAGCTGGTGGGACGGGGCGAGGGCTTATGCTGTTGTGCAGGAGAAATGCCAGCGAGCGATGCCCGGGCTGCGGAGGAGTGGGGTGCTGCGGCAGGTCCCCCCTCGCAGACAAGCCTCCCTCCCGTGCTCGTCCCTGTGCCAAGCCACGGGCAGGTCTCTGCTAGCCCGGTCTGGAGGTGCCACTTCCAAAGGGCTGGCAGGTTTGCCCATGGTTTGGAAATGCTGCAAAGGTTCAGCCCAGCCAGATGAACATGTGCACAAGGGCCGTCCCCCGCTACGGTGCATATGTTGAGGAGGATCTGGCAGTAAAGGCGGTACCCAGGGTCTTGGGAGCCAGTTCCTGGCTCTGCCTCAGGGAACCGAGTTAATAATAAAATCCCTGATGCTTCTGCTTCTTTGGCTGCCCCTCCTTCACTAAAGCAGAGAGCGTTTCCACCCCTTTTGTGTGCTTATCCAGTGGTGGATCCTTTGGGATTGGGAGCTACTTGGAGCAGGACCAGCACCTGGGAGCCTGCCTGCCCGGTGCCATGAATGGGAGCTGGTGCTGCCGGAGAGATATATAAATACATGGAGATGACAAGACACTTTGGGCTTGGTTTTTCCAAAGATGTGTCCTGTACCTACACTCCTGCAAGAAGAAAGAAAGAAAAGGAAAAGCAAGACTTGTGACAGCAGATCTTAAAAGCAGGCGTGGAGCAAGCTGCCGTGAACTGACATCTGCAGCTTTGAATGAAGGTCTTTGCACCCACCGCAGCACTGGTCCAGGGCAGAAGCTGAGCATCCCAGCAAAGGCAGATTTTGCAGGCACTAGGAACGAAGCTCGGTTCGTATTCAGAAGGTGAAATACTAGCCCAGAGGCCAAGAACTATTACATTTTATTTAAACAAACCCCAAAGCATGTTACTAAATAACTATCCAACCATGGATGCAACATCTTTGAAATAGGCACAAAAATATCAACTGCAGATTGCACAAGCCCGCATCTCCTGCCGGCAACTGCGCAGAACCCTCGGCCACCGGCTGGCGAGCAGGGAGGCAAGCTCTTCCCTCCAGCTGCCAGCCCGCCAGCAGCCGGCGTCACCGCTGGACGCTGTGAGACGGAAAAGCTGGGAGGATGGAAAAGGCAGAACAACCTAGAGGATTAATTCAATGGTGGTAATTGAAAAGTCAAATAAAGAATGGCTGTGCATTAATCCCTGTAATTTAAACAAAGCTGTAAACCGTGAGCTTTCTCCAATGAAAATTGGTGAAGCAGTAGCAGCTAAGCCTTAAGACGCAAAAATACCCTCAATATTAGGTGCAAGACATGCTTTCTGGCAAGCACAGCTCGATGAGTTAAGCTCCAAGCTAGTGACTTAATCCACCATTCAAGCACTATGGGCCAGATCCTGGCAACCGGCAGGGCTGCGAGCAGCAGGGCTCGGTGTGTGGGCAGCGGGCATGGAGCTGTGCTGTGCTCCCGGCGCCCGCATTCCCTGGTGCCGGGATGGGGTCCCCCGGCCAGCCCCCTTCTGTGGGTGATGTGAGGACGAGGAGGGATGGAGATGCTACAGCTGGAGTGGTGGGATGCGGCCGTGCTGGGATGTGGGGCTGGTCAGGGTAAGCATTGAGTGCTGCCTGGGATACTCTTCCCATCGGAGTGGGAAGGAGCAATGGATTTTTGTGGGACCGCAGGAAATCCCACCACGGAAGGGTGAGGGGTCAGAGGGTGGTCTGGCAGAGACCAAGCTCTTCTCCCAAAGACACCTCTCTGTTGCAGATGTGAGATGAGCAAAACTGCCTTAATTGCTGATCCAGATAAAACATCAAGAGTCATTGAAAGCCTTCTTCCACCTCATGAGGAGGGATCCGCTTAGATGAATGGGATCCTGATTGTGCTGAGATTTATGTCCATCCTCAGACTTTACACCAGGAATACACCGCTGGGGCCCAAGAGATTATCCACAATGTGTGAAGCTAAGCGCTTGTATAAATCTTTGCTGGAAGCGTGCCTTTGGCCATAAATTTTTTAGGGCACGGACTGCTTGTCGCTGTGCGTGCAGAGCAGGAGGGATGGCTGCAGGGACCTCTGAGCTCTCCCTGCACGGTTACGTCTCTCAGGCGAGCGGGTGTTTGGCAGGGCTTGTGCCCAGCTGCTCTGGGGTGGGTTGGACTTGGCCGGCTGGAGATAGGAGCTGTGGCCCTGGGAGCACTCCGAGCACCAGAGGTGGGCTGAGAGCCCCTCATTCAGGGCAGCACCGGGGTGATGCTGGTGGCACTGGGCCACTCTTTCCAGCATGGGTGGTGATGAGGATGGGTGATGCTTCGTGCCCAGCCCCCCTAACAGAAATCCAAGCCTTTGCTAGCAGAAAAGAGACAAAGCAATGGATGGTTTCCAAGAGGTGTACCTGCCAGCTCCTCAAAGGCACCTGCTTCCTCCAAGTGCCGCAGAATCCAGCCGAGCCCGCGCAGAAGAGCCCTGTGGAGTAGGCATAGGGAGACCATCAAGATGCATCTGAAGCAGCTGAAATGTCCCGGAGCACGGTGGTTCAAGAGAGGGTGGTAAACCCGATGTTCTCCTCCAGGTGAAGCAGCAGTGCTGTTCCCATGGGTCATCCGAGGCTGGCCAAGCACTGCACCATCGCTGCTGGCTTTGCTTCTCGCAGTCCAGGGCTGGACCATCCCATGATCTCAGGACCTTTGGCGATTCTCGATGACCTGACAGCGGGTGTTTGCAGGAGAGCCGGGAAAGCCTAGCTCACTGGGGGGAGCCGGCCGCCCTGGCAGGAGACAAGCCTGTTGTGGCTGAAGAAAGACCCTGTGTTTCCGACAGCCCTACGTCATGCCAAGACTCCCTCGCTTGCTGCCATTTGTTATCACAGCTGAGCCCCCAAAATATCCTTGTCAGAAAGACGTCCGCTTCCAGTCTGAGCCAAGATCTGATAAGGATGAAGCATCTGGTCCCCATTAGAGGCTGCTCGCTCTGGTTTCTGGCTGTGCGGGAGGGGGCCTGAGGAGCAGCGCCGTGGTGCTCCCACCAGTCCCATCTGGTGAAAATTAGGGAAACGATAACATCAGGGGGCTGCGGGGGCAGGCGGGGGGGGATGTTTTTGTTTTGCTTTGGAATCACGTTCAACTCTTACACTGATGGAGGCCGAGATAACCTCCTCCAGCTTGTAGCCAGTCCAGCGCTGGGCAGGCAGATGGGAAGGTCCTCTCCTGAGTCAGCATCTCCTTCCCGTACCCCTCCTCGCAGGCAACCCCTGGTGGGTCTGTCATCCAGTGTTCTGTGATGGAGAGTCACTTTGGGTCTGTCCTGAGGATGGAGACCCAACTTTCACCCACCTCAGGTGAGGCTTTTCCCCTGGAGAGGCTGTGCTGGAAAGCCATGGGGACATCCTTTGGCTGGGGTGTCCAGGAGGCAGGGTGGGCGTTGAGGCTCATGAGTGTGGGAAGCGTCATGAAGATTCACTTCAGACCGTCCTAAAACCAAAACAAGGTCGAGGTTTGTGTAAAAGCTCAGTGTTGCTTCAGCTCTGTGGACTGGAAAGCTCAGAGGTGGGGGAGCAAGTGGAGAAAATGCCTTTTACTGCTGCAACTGAAGCATCGCCCCGGGGTTGAGGTGGCGGAAGAGCAGACTCGGGCGTGTGTCTGTCCGCTTGCTGTCCCTGCAGTGCCCTCAGTCCCACCCTGGCCATGAACAAGGGTTTGCATGGCCCCCTGTGAGCCCCGCTCCCTTTGCTTGCCCAGGACAAGGCTGGCAGCGGGCGCAGGGCTGCCTGTGGAAATCCCTCCTCCCGCCTGCACGCGTGCCGGGCTGTCCCCGGAGCAGCTGCCTGCAAAGCGGGCGGGAAAAAACTGTTCCGCTGGTGTCCAGACCTTAAATGCCAGCTGGCAGCTGCAGGTGCCTGTGTGAGCTGTGGGGTCTCCAGGGGCTCATCCTGAACATCCCCATCCGCAGAGGCCGTACCCTGGCCAAGCCCTTCGTCTGCTCAACCTCCTGCCCGTGCTGCTCGCAGCACACATGGGGCCGTGGTCTGGATCCGTGGGACTTGGCTGTGCTGGCCCCAGCAGCTGCTTTCCAGTGGCGCGCTGGAAGGACCCACCTCCTCCTCGCCTCTCCAGGGGTGGCACTTTGGGTCCAGTTTGGGATTTGCATTGTGCGTCACCTCTCATGTAACCTTTTCTCTCCCACCCAGCCTGCGACTGCCACCCCGTCGGTGCAGCTGGCAAGACCTGCAACCAGACAACGGGGCAGTGCCCATGCAAGGACGGCGTGACCGGCCTCACCTGCAACCGCTGTGCCAAGGGCTACCAGCAGAGCCGCTCGCCAGTGGCCCCCTGCATCAGTGAGTGCCGCTACGCCCTGCCCTGCGCCCAGGGACCCTCGCTGGTGCCAGGGGATGCTCTCCTTGGGCTGGCTTGCGGTGGGTGGGAGGCTGAGCCGAGGGGCTGCCCGTCCACGTGGTGGGCAGGAGGTGGTCAAGGCAGAAAGCTTGGGTCACCTTCTGGGGGCACCCATGCTTTGACCCCCAGCCTGGGAGGCTCTGAAAGACCCCTTGGGTTAGTGCTTCCAGCCGGCTGAAACAGCTCTGCTGGGACATGTCTTCAGCTGAGCATGGTCAGGTCTGGGGCAAGCCCAGATCCTGTGGTCAGCGTAAAACCGTGTTTATTGTTGCAGTGGGTCTGAATTTGACCCAAGCAGCAGAGGAACAACTTGCCACCCTGCAGCATCCGCTGGCGGGGCTGGCTCCTCTCCCTCTGTTGTTCCCCAGATTTGGGGTTAGGACAGAATTTCCCCCAGGAGTCCCGAGAAAGTGTTGTCTTTGCCCACACTTATCCCTGTGCTGTGCAGCGTGGAGCACGCTCAGATCAGCCGAGCATCCGTTCGTCTGTCCACCCCTGGAGCATGTGTCCTCTGCAGCAGTGACTTACGGCTCTTGGGGGTTGCAGCGTCTCAGCCTGTCCCAATTTACTGAGCTCAGTTTGGGCATCTCCGGGTCTATTTAATGGCCTGTGATATTCAGGTCAGACTCATCCCATCCATCTTTCTTAGTGAGCTGCTGGAGGTGACCCACAAAATCTCCTCTGCACCCCACTTGCAGAAGGCTTTTGTCCGGGTGTCACCCCCAGAGCTGGGGACCCCTTTCCTTAAGACGTCTCTCCCTTTCTTTTCCAGAGATCCCTGCCATCAACCCCACCTCCCTGGTCACCAGCACGGAGGCGCCAGCAGGTAAGTGCTCCGTGTCTCTGAGCCACGGCCCCAGCCCTGCCCGGAGACGTCCCATCCCACCTCCCCTCTCCCCAGCACACCAGGGAGAAGGGCTGAGCCCCGCCAAACCCTTTGACAAAAAGATTGATGGCAAACAATTTTGGCGAACAGTTTTGGCAAAAAAAGTGACTGAGATTTGAAATCCTGTGTGTTTCTGGAAAGGGACCGACAAAACTTGTCGGGGCTTTCTCAGGGAAAGGGTTTCTCCATCTCTGAGGAGGAGGAAAGCGGGGGTGCAGCCTGCCAGGGCCACGCCGCCCCTCGGCAGGTTACGGCAGGGGTTGTGGCGTACGGCACCTCTGGCTCAGTGGGTGCTTGGGGGCTGGCTTTTTTTAATCTCCTTTTATCGGTGCCAGTGCAAGGGGTTTCTCAGTGCCTTTCACCTCCGCAGGGCCTTGGCTCTCTGAGCAGCGCCGGGGCGGTGGGGTCCGGCAGGCTGCCGGGAGGCAGGGAGGCTCAGGAGCCCCTGTGCCGGGGCGTGGGCTGCCAGGTCTCCCCTGGGACATGGGTGACATGGGACTCGCCCCATCCAGGTCCGGAGGAGTGAAGTGTCTGGGTCTGAGCTGCTTGTCCCGGCTCTGCGGGCTGATGGGACCATGGGAGGGTCGATGTCACTGCTGCTGTCACCCAGCGGGAGCGGGGGGCATCGGCAGGCTGCAGGCTTTGCACAGGCGAGGGAGGCATTTTTGCCACTGTCCGTAGAGCTCCTCAGGAGCCACCCTGGCTTCCCCAGGCGGGAGCAGCAAGGCTTGCGTCTCCGCGCCTGCTGCGGGTTTGCTCGCGCTCTTGCAGAGGCTCGGCTGGGGCTGGGCACTGGTGGGTGCCGGGGTGCTGCCCGCACCAAGGGGTTAGGGCCCCTCTTCCAGCCCAGCCACGGCTGCCAGGGCCCCACCGAGGTGCCCTCAGCACCTACCCTGACATGGCACATGCCGATAGCACCACACAGTGGTGTGCCAGCCTCCGGACCCTGTGCCGCCGCCGCCACGCTCAGCCCTCCCCGGCACTGCAGGATGTGGCCCAGCAGATGCCATGGCAGACAGGTAAAGCATCTGCTTTGCATCTCCTCCCCAACCGCCCCTCTTCCATCAGCCAGGCTCTGCCGTCTCATCTATCCTCCTGGCACTCTGTGCCCTACACGGTGGTCACCAGCGGTGGGGGCAGCAGATGGGCTGTGCTGTTGCCGGGCCAGCTCTTCAGAGGCACGCGTGGCCGCACGTCGGAGGGGGCTGTAGAAGGGCTTTTCTCTCTCCCCTCCTCTCCTTCCGCAGTTCTGTTGGCACTGTAGCGTGGCTGTTCCTAGCCATCCCACTGTCTGTCCCTCTGTAGGGATCCCAAGCCAGGTTGAGGGGAGGAAGCTAAGGAAAGAAGCAGCCCCTTCCCTCCTTGGGCCACCCTTCACCCTGCTGTCCCCCAGACCTTGATCTTCTCCCGCATGCCAGTGTGGAGGAATAGGCATCCTGCACCATCCCCATCCCATGGCGCATGATCCTGGGAAGAGAGCAGGGACACCTCCAGCTCCCCACGCCCATATTTAATGAGGAGCTTCCCTGTGCCCTGTTCAGGATACGTCCATCCCCGGGCAGCCTACACGCTCCTCGGAGAGCCGGTGCCCTGCGTGCACCCTTCTCCCCAGCTGTCCTTCTCACAGCCGCCCCACCTGGGGTGTGGAGAATGCCAGCAGCCCCTTCCCAGGCTGGTGCATGCCTGTGATGTGCTCCTCAGCCTTTCAGGAACGTCTTCCAGCATGGCCCCTGCAGCCACATGCATGCACGTGTGCAGCTCCGAGCGTGCTGCTGTAGGAGAGGGACGGGGACAAGAGGTGTCGAAGATACGGAGCTATGGCAGGAGTAGAGCGTGCGGCTGGGGATGGAGGGGTGAGGTGCATGGGAGGAGGCTGGTAGCTCGGCTCCTCGCAGAGCAGCGCTGGCCCCTGTGCACGTGCGGACCCCATGTATCGATGCAGGAGCTGGGAGCGCAGCCCGGCACCAACCCAGCGCCCACAGGCACGTTTCAGCCCTCTTGGCCCTGCTCCACAGAGGCTCCGGGAAACGGGAGGTGTTATCGGGACGCGAGTTGAGCAGCCCTGCATGGATTTGGCAGAGGTTTCGCTCCATACTGTGGCAGTGGAGGGAGCCGGTCCTCTGTGCAGCGCATGTCTTGCACGATGGGATGACCGTAAGAGCCGAGCTGTCTGTGATGGTAACACTGCTGGGGAGGCTGCGTGGGACAGGGCAGACCACCACCACCTCTGCTCCTGCTGCCCTGCCTGCTGCTAGGGAGGGAGCCAGGAACACTAGGCTTTGGGAAAAGGAAAAAAATGGGAGGGGAAAGGGGAATTTGGACGTTTTTCTTGCAAACAGAGAGTGACACATGGAGCAGAGTTAATCAAGGTGACTCCCCTCCAGTGCTTTATAAATAGGAACAGTCTTAGAGCGACGTCTGATATTTTCAGCTGCATAAAAATAAATGGCACTCGCTGGAGCCCCGGGTGTTTACTTTGTTTTAGTGGAGCAGGTTTGCCTTAAACTGCCTCTAGTTTTATCTGTGGGTTTGTTGTTTTAAGATTTCTGGTTTCTAGCTCAAATACCTTTAATGCAAAGTAGCTCGCCTCTGCCCAGAGTCTGCGCCGGGGGAGCAGGGGACCCGGCTGGGGTCCTGCTGTCCCCTTCGCTGGGGGGGATCAGAGATGGGGTAGGTGATCCTGCCTTGTCCAACTCTGCCTGGGGTGCCCTGCCTCCAAGCATGCTTGTGCTGCAGGCAGGGCTGGCCACGGCGACGCATCCTGTCTGCTGCCTGCACCCTGCCCCGCTGCCTGCACCCTCATGCCCCGCTGCCTGCATCACTCTGCCCCAGGAGCCCCCCCGCTCCCCCGTGAGCAGGGCACTCCCCAAGGGGACACTCAGCCCCTCAGCGCCCCACGGTCCTCCCACCCCAGGCAGCCTCCGAGTCCCTTCTCCCTCCATTTCCCCATCCTCCCTTCCTGCCTCTGGCAGCAGGTGCCGGACTGCAGGAACAGGGGGACATTGTTCGGGACCACTGTGCTCAGGTGCTGGGCTTCCCTCCTCTCCCCATCCTCCTCCCTCCTGGGGTCCTGTCTCCGGGTGCGTCCGGGCTTTTTGCTGACGTTGCCATCCTCTGCATCGCTCTTCCCAGCTTTCTCCTGCCTTTCTGACCCTCCAGAGCCTTTGAGGTCCGGCTTTGATCTCTCTGCCCGAGCGGCCGACTGGCTCGGCAGTGTCCTGGGTCCACTTCTCATGATTTTTATTATTATTATCTTAAAATATTTTCCACTTAGTGGGGAAAAAAAAAATCCTTGTTCCCCGTTAGCAGAATTAACAAAACTCGTGGAGCGCAAAACAGGGCTTTAAAGGAATTCAAAGTCAGCAGTAAAAGATTTGCAGCCATAACACCTAATTAAGTTACATCTCTCTTAAAACAAAATATTCCTTCTTTTTTTCAAGGCGAGGAGAAGTAAACCAGATGTGCAAACTTGCCGCCTCTCACACATGCTCTCCCCACGGAGACGGGGGATGCCCGTGCTGGGCTCACCAGTCGCCATCCGCCTCTTTCCACATCCGTGCGGCATCGCCCGGTGCTTGCCCCGCTCCATCCATCCCTCCCGCGTGCCGGCTCCCCCCCGCCAGCAGCCAAGACGTTGCCCGTGCATGGGGTGCTGCTGCCTGCACCACGGGCCGGTGCCAGACCGGCATCGGCAGGCAGCAGTTCGGTGGGCACACACCCGCGGCAGTCGTCACCCCCCGTGTCTGTGGAGGGTCCCGTGGGGCGAAGGGGCTGAGAGCTCCCCTGGGACATAAACGGGACCGAGCTGTGGCACAGGGTGGGAGCTCCCTTTTGGAGGCCCCTTCCCGTAGCAGGGGACAGAGCAGTGTGGCTGGGCTGGGTCTGGAGCATATCCCAGGGAGGCAGCAGCGTCTGGGACAGGGATGTGGTGTATCCCAGGGATGCAGCAGTGTCCAGGATGGGGCTGTAGCATATCCCAGGGGATGCAGCAGCATCTCAGGGTTTGTGGGTGCACTTTCACAACCTCGGGCTGCGGCACGTCTCTGCCATCCCTCAGCCCCTCCACGGGGCTCGGCTGCCCCATCAGGCTGCACGGACACAGCAGGAGGGGTGGGCAGGAGGGTGGCTGCAGGCGGAGGCTAAACTTGATCATCTTCCCACTACCCTGCAGCACGTGTAATGCCACGTCCGGGAAGTTTAAAAAGGAGCTGGGAAAGTGGGGGATGCTCTGGGAGCTGCCAGGGGAGAGGCACTTGTGAATCGGCTTCTCCGATGGCCATCCAGCTTCTCCTGATGGTTTTATGGGGTAGACAGAGAGCGTGCTGCCTCAGCCGGGCTGGCAGGGCTCCCTGGGGCCTGCCTGTGGGAAGAGCTGCCACCCGTCCCCCGGTACCGCCACGCAGCATCCCAGGGGGCATGGGAGGATGGAGCTGCGGTCCATAGCCATGTCCCGGTGAGAGGCACAGAGGTGAGACCCTGAGCAGAGCCCTGCCGCGGGGGGACCCTGCGGGGACAGGACGGGGTGCCCAGGGAGAGGCGGTTTGTGGAGGTGGGGGCAGGACCCAGCTGTCCCCCGGGTGGAGACCGAGCTGGGTGGCAGCCCCAGCACCCTCCTGGCCACTCCCCAGCCACAGCACCCACACCCGCCCCGCGTGCGACGATGGAGACCATGTGCTCAAAGGCGAGGAAGGGAAATGCTTCAAGTTACTCGGTCTTTTTTTTTTTCTTCCCAAGTTTCTTACATAAATTGAACAGGAATTGATTTTATATTTGAGGAATGTTCCTCAGCACAAAGCCGAGGTTAAAAAAAATCCCCAAACTAACCCCAAACTGTTAATTCCCAACACTATTTTCTGGTTCTTTTGAATCACAGTTATATGACGTTAATCATCAGCAGGAGCCCAGGGCAGTTACTGTTTTTCTTTCTGCTTTTCTTCCTTTTCTTTCTTCCCCATCGCCAAGCAAGGGGGTGGCAGGTTGGCCGAGGCTGCCCTGCAGCCCGGTCCCACCACCCATCACCCCACCACCCATGGGCTCAGCGCCGGTGTGGCCTCAGCACCGTGTAGCAGCCACCCTGGCCATCCTCCTGGACACCCCGGTTCGTGCTGCTTTCCTCCACTAATGGCATCCGGTGTCCGTGGGCAGGCCCATGGCGGAGCCGCGACTGATGCCGGCTGCAGGATGATTTCTGTGCCCCTTGGCCGCCTCCTTTCGCTGCCTGGCCCTGCATGGCATGGCGCTGGCAAACTGCTGCGGTGGCACGGCTCCCAGCTCCAGCGGTGAGGGCACCGCAAACGCATACAATCCTGCATCTTCACCGAAGGCTCGCACAGGGCCAGGACCTGGGGTGGACCCTGCAATGGGGTGGCACCCGTCCCCAAAAAGTGCCTGGTATAGCCCCCCCATGCCAGGGTGGTTGCTTGGGCAGACGACAGCTGCCTCTGCTCTGCTTGGGGAGGAAAAGGTCACCTGTCCTGCCAGGCGCTCCCCAAAATAAGGCGGGAGCTCCCTTTTAGAGTCCCCTTCACGCAGCAGGAAAGGACAGAGCAGTGTGTCAGGGACGGGCTGTAGCGTGTCCCAGGGGATGCAGCAGGGTCCAGGACGGGGCTGTAGCCTGTCCCACGGGATGCAGCAGGGTCCAGGATGGGGCTGTAGCGTGTCCCAGGGGATGCAGCAGGGTCCAGGATGGGGCTGTAGCGTGTCCCAGGGGATGCAGCAGGGTCCAGGATGGGGCTGTAGCGTGTCCCAGGGGATGCAGCAGGGTCCAGGATGGGGCTGTAGCGTATCCCAGGGGATGCAGCAGGGTCTAGGACGGGGCTGTAGCGTGTCCCAGGGGATACAGCAGGTCCAGGACGGGGCTGTAGTGTATCCCAGGGATGCAGCGGATGGGGGCACCTTCAGTGCCACAGCTGAGCTCTTCAGTGCACTCAGCAGCCACCCTGCACAGAGGGGCCCTGCGCCGCCCCCCCAGGCACCACCGCTGTCCCCGGGGATGCAGCGGGGCTGGGGCAGCTCTGCCAGCCCAGGCAGAGGGGCAGTGCGGCATCAGGGCTCACCCCCCTCTGCCAAGAATCAGCTTCGTGCTGCGCCACTTCTATCGATGACAAATTTGGAACAGGCGGCACAAAGTCCCAGATAAAAAGGAGTCGGACAGAAAGGAAAGCAGCAGAGCCCAGGGCGAGTTTGTGCACCGGGGATTCTTTCTTTCTTCTTTTCTCCTCCCCTTGGCACAGGGCGCTGTTATTCCCGTGTCTTCCCCCAGACCCTCGCCTCCATCCCCAGTGATCGCTGTGGCAACCCACAAACAAAGACAACTTCAGGGACTGCTGGCTCTGTCCCGGGACGTGGGGCCAAGCCAGAGAGAGAACCTGCGAGAGGGAGAGAAAAGAAGAAAGATGGGCTTAGAAAAACATGCCATTTGGAAAGAGACAAATTGAGATGTTCAAAGGAAGATGGCAGGGGGAAAGAAAGGAGGAGAACAGGGCTGCTTCGGGCAATTGTTGGGATCAAAGCCTTTGGGGAGAAGGAAAGAGGCATTCCCTGCCCTCCCTCTGCTTGAGATGCAAATCTGAGGTCTTTAGAAATGCACAGAAAAAAAGCCTCCTTGAGGACATGAGCCTTGCCTGGAGCTGGGGGAGAGCAGGGAGGGATGCTGTGTGGGGCGGAGGACAGCCTGGTGGCCTCCCTGGCTGTGCTGGAGCAGCCTGAGCAGGGGATGCTCGGGCAGCAGGAGAGACCTGCCAGAGCAGAGCCGCTTCCCTCACCCGCCTGCTTCCCCCAGCCTGAGTCCCCTTCCCCACTTTTGGGACACTGACAAGGCGCAGGTCTCTGGAGGGGCTGCCTCATGAGGATGCTTCCCACCACCCTGGCCCTTGAGGGCTGAGTCGCTCCTGAGGATCACGACCCTCTTGATATGGGGTCAGACCTTCCTTTGGGTCCCCTCCCTGCGGGGCTGGTGGTGGGGTTGGTGCTGAGTCCTCTTCCCCACGTCGCCCAGGTTTGCAGGGCCACAGCTCTCCTGGTTGACTCTCCTTGGCCATGGCCCTTGCCTTCTCTCCCTGGTGGCCACCACCACCTCACCTGCATTTCTCCCATCCATTCCCTTCTGCATCCTGGAGGAGGATCCCTAGGCTCCCTCCACTGCCCCTATGCTGATTTATCCTGCAGGACACTGTCACCGTCAGTCAGGAGGAGACACAGCTTGCCTGATGGGCCCAAAGCCACCTGGTTTCTCTTCCCAGCTGATGTGGTGTTCGTGCCAGGGTTTGAGCCCCCAGCCCCTGCGAGTTGCCAGGGGGCAGCTGGGCTCACCAGACCCCCATCCCCAGTAGCAGCCCAGGCCCTGGCTCAGGAGCCTTCTGGAGGGCGCTGGGACGTGGAGTACCCACCGCCCTCTGCCAGGCTGGGTCTTGCTGCCGTCCCCTCCACTCCATTCCCCCTTCCCTTGCGATGAGTCGGGACCCCACATGCTTCAAGCCCCTCAGTGCTCAACTCTCTGTTCTTCCTCTGCAGACTGTGACTCCTACTGCAAGCCAGCCAAGGGCAACTACAAGATTAACATGAAGAAGTACTGCAAGAAGGACTACGGTAAGGACCTCCTCCCTCCCTGGGCCACGCTGGGCTTTGCCACAGAGGCAGCCGAGGGCCGGCCACAGGCTGGCCATGGGTGGGGGAGATGCAGATGTTCCAGGGGATGGGGAGCACCCAGCACGGAGAGGTCCCCGAATCAGTCCTCCCAATGGTGTGGTGGATGAGGCAGGTGGGGCTGCTGGGGACGAGCACTTCCCGTGGCCAAAGCTTCCTTTGGGGAGCAAGACAAAGCATCCCCTGTCACTGTGCCTCCTCCTCTTTTCTCTCAGTGGTCCAGGTGAACATCCTGGAAATGGAGACGGTGGCCAACTGGGCCAAGTTCACCATCAACATCCTCTCTGTCTACAAGTGCCGTGACGAGCGGGTCAAGCGCGGCGACAACTTCTTGTGGATCCACCTGAAAGACCTGTCCTGCAAGTGCCCCAAGATCCAGATCAGCAAGAAGTACTTGGTCATGGGGATCAGCGAAAACTCCACCGACCGGCCGGGACTGATGGCCGACAAGAACAGTCTGGTCATCCAGTGGCGGGACGCCTGGACGCGTCGCCTTCGGAAACTGCAGCGGCGGGAGAAGAAGGGGAAGTGCGTGAAGCCCTGAAGGGTTTCCACCGATCCCGTCCCACCCCGCGCTCAGCCCCAGCCCGGCTGTGTGCTGCCAGACTGCGCCCAGAGACTCTGTACATATATATAGTGTGAACGGACTCTTCTGTCTATAGTGTATATTTTGGCAATGGTTTCCCTTTGTGTGTGCGTGTGCACACATGGGTGTGCGTGTGGGTCTTTTTCTCTACGTGTGTATTAAAAATAACGCAGTAATGACAAACCTTTAATGAGGAGCAAAGCAGAGGAGGATCCTGTGGGTGCCCGTCACCTGAAGGAGCTTGAAGGGGATTGGTGTCTTGCTCTGGGCATGCTGTTCGTAGCGCTCGTTTTCTAGGCTTTTCCCTTTAACAAAGTCGTCTTCTGCCCCGTGTTGATGTCTGAGCTCTCCCCCTTCTCCAGCCTAGCCTTTTCCTCGCTCTCTGAAAATGCGCTGCTGTTAGACCTCTCTCTGCCCTTCTCCTTGCCCGGTAGGAACCAGAGTTCAGAGTCTTCTGTCCTTCTTCCCAGTGTGCGTATGGGCAGGCTGAGTGGAAACCATCCAATGCTGCAGAGGGACCAGCCCCAGGAGCTCCACCAGGAAGAACAAATGAACTTTTGCAAGGCCTGATTCTCTGGTGACCTCTGGTTTACACGGACCAGCGCTGCCGCCTGGGACAGGACCCATGCGATGCTGCAGTGCCATGGGGAAGAGTCGGGCCCTGGCAGCGGGTTGGTGGCAGAGCTGTGTCCACCAGAGAGAAAGGGACAGACTTCGCAACCCCCGGCCCATTACCTATGCTGGTGCACAGTCCAGGCGACCCCGCAGGAAAGACCTGGAGACACCCACTTTCCCCTCCTATGTCCACCAAGACTATAGCTTGCCCTGCCAGCAGGACCTGGGGTGGAGTGGACAGGCTGACCGGAGCTACTGTGTATCATCGTCCATCCACCCAGGTCTATGTCCCTATATCCTCAGCTGGTACCAACTGATATAATTCCACCCATCTCTGTTGAGCTGACACCAGGTGACCATCTGCCTTGGTGTGCATCCTTCAGAGCTGGCCTGGCTGTGTGCTCTGCTGGGAAGTATTGCTGTGGCCACGGTAGTCTGAGGAGATGCACAAGGCAGAGGTGGCAGGAAGAGAGAAGAGCTTTCATTGACCCACCTCTAGTCTTTTATTTCTTCTTCACCGTGTATTAGTCTCCAGTTCAAACAGACATCAGTATCTTCCCATGTTGAGGTTGTAGCGGTCTTGGCATAATAAATATGAGTAGAAATAATAGGTGATCTGACAATAGATATTCCTTTCCCTACAAACCTTGCCTTGCTTATTGAATGGCTCAGCGAGGTATTGTAGCCTACATCGCAATCTTCCAGTGCTTTAGGATGATGCTTTGCCCTTTTGAGCCCACGGCAGCTTACATGGACTCCTCATCCCATGGGTGGTCTGGTGTTTCTGGGCTCCAGCATCCCAGGGTGGTGCTGGAGCCTGTGGCTGAAGAGTCTGGTGGAGCACTGTCGGGGTTCAGGACAGGGGAGTTTGAGGACTGAGGATCTAGGGACTGGGAGATGTCTGTGTGGACATGCAAGTTCCCTAGTTGGGGAGCTCAGTGCATTGGTGAAGCTGCTGGAGATGCTGGAAGTGGCTTTTCAGAGATGCGGAGGGCCTGCAGTGCCATCTTTTAGGTCCCATGGATGCTGGGGTGCCTACACAGGACACGGGCAGAGCTGGGGGGCAGGCCAGAAGCTGAGGGGCAAAGGATATATGGTACCACTTGGGCTTGGATGAGCTGGTCCTATGCCACACTCCTGACATAGACCTCCCCTTCCCTCCTCCAGCTGAGCTGAGGGGCCCCTCCCATCCCTGGTTCTTCTGGTTCTGGTTGTCACAGGCTATCGGCCTCTGCCACGAGATGGCCCTTGAAGTACGTGGGCCATCCAGCCCTCCTCTTCCCCCCATGGCAGCTTACACCCAGGAGCCCTGGCAGCAGAGCTGCTGCCCTTGCCCCAGGCTCACTCCGAGCCCATGCATCCAACAGTCCTCACACGGCCGTCAGTGGTGAAACACCCTTTGGTTGTGCACGGCTGGGACTCCCATCGGGGTCATTCCCATGGCCCCAGAGGCTGCTCAGCATCACCCCATGGGCTGTGGGGGCTCGCTGGCCACAGCCCACGAAAGAGCAGGGCGGCACCACTGATCCGTGGGCATGGATGCTCATCAGGGCAGGGCTGCAGAAGGCACGTGCTTTCTCCAAGCAAGTACAGCCTTCAGGAGAGGCATGATGTGTCTGTGCTCCCCAAAAAGCGCTCTGCACAGCCTGCTCCAGGGTTTCCTTTGGCACCTGATTTCTCCTCCCTTGAAGCAGGGCACCCAAAACTCTTTGAGGTGTTGGTGGTTGACGTTCTCAATTTATCCTCCCAGCCAGCTTGTCCCTCTTGCTTCAGCTCTGCCAGCAGGGACTGCTGACAAGGAGGGATGGCTCCCAGCTGGTGTTCCAGTACACATCCTGATGAGAGACACCGGGGCAGGACCACCACATACCCCATGGGCTGCCACTGAGGAGAGGAGCTCTTCCCCTTTGGCTGGGGGATGTCCTAAAATCCTGGCGGAAGAACTGGAGCAGGCCACTCTGCACCTTCACTAAGGCTGCTGCCTGGAAGATGTTTTTCTGACTTCCCCTGCTTGTGTCATCCCAAAGGCCGAAGCAAGAATTCATCTTTCTTCTTCCTCTCCCTCTGCCTGGCACGGCTGGCTGGAAAGCCCCGCACGCGGGTTCAGCTGTCCCTGGGACACCGGGGCTGGGTCCCCTGGAGCTGGTGCTGGGGTGACAAGTGTGGTGGTGGAGGCACCACGGGGTTCCATGGAGATGCTGCTTGTCCCCTGCCCGGCAGCTCAGGGCAGGACTCGCCCAGACACTACTGCAGGCACAGTTTGGGGGGGGGGGCTGCAAAACCGGGGGCTGCTGTGCCATCCCCACAGGGATGCTGCTGAGTTGGCTCCTCTGGCTGTGCCTTTCCGTGCCCCGCTTGCCACGCGAGCAGCTCGCTGGGGAAAAGAGGCCCTTTGCAGAGAGGGCTGGCGACATCGCAGCCAGCCTGCGTGCAAGCTTTGCACAGCCCCTGCGCGGCGCAACCTGGCACCGCTGTAACTTTTCTGTCCGCGTTTAACTGAAGCCGGGTACCAAATGCAGCCGGAGGCATCGCCAGGTGCAGGGGGGACAACCCCGGCTGGGGAACCCAGCCTGCCGAGCCGTGCCCAACCTGCTGCGGTGGGTTTTTTGGGAAAACCAGTGTTGCCCAGGGGTTTTAGACACGGAGCTGCTCCCAGCCACATATTTAAATCCCTACACATGTCCACATGCCTTTTCATCTTCTTCTTCTGTTTGCTTTATAATTTAAATGTATGACTGGACGGGGCAGATCCAGGATGCTGGTGGGATCCTTTGTGAGTCACCCATGCAGATTTGGGGCTGGGCTCTGCTGTGCGCTCTTGGGGTGCCCTGGGCCTGGCTGCTGAGACATGTGTCGTGTAAACACCATCCCGAGGGTGCCCGTGCAGAGGGACCCGGGCCCTGCAACGTGATGGCATCTGTGAAATACGTAGAAAGAAAAGCCAGCGAATGTTATGGACCGTAGTGTAACATATATGAGATATGTACGTTTGGGTGTTTTATTATTATTTTATTGGTTTTTTTTTTAATAACACGAGTCTAATAAGTACTGACCGCCTAATTCTGCATCTTCTTTGCGTGCACATGCAGTTTGCATGTAGGCTGGGAAGCCGGGGGGCTTTGCCAAGGGGTTTCTCTGTCCCATCACCTCCAGCTCTGTGGGTTGGGGCTGTGCTGACCCACAGGGTTTCATGAGCGCTGCAGGAACTTCCCCACAGCTTTGTATCCAGACATGAGTGGACTTGGGGTGTGCCATGGGTCCAGCTCTGAGCATCCCCCGGTGCTCCAGGGACCGATGGCTCATGGCCCATCGTGGTCACCGGGCTCGGCTCTGTGGTTGTCCACCCATCTGGGCACAGCAGGGATGGCAGACCCCAGAGCGGTTTTCCACCTCACCAAGACTGGGTCACCAGCCTCCCGCTGGCTTCTTTGTCGTCATTGTACTCATCAGGCAAGTGGGGGGCTCTCCCGAAGCCCCCACCCACCTCCACTTCTCTGGCAGCTCAAGCATCTGGAGTTACCCAAAACCTGCAGGGCTTCGCAGCCACGGAGGTTAAATAGCTGGAAAAACTCTTCCACCTTCCCATCACGACTCTCCAAGAGCTGTAACTGAGAAAAACAGGAACAGTAATGATATTACTTGCTGTTTATGTTATTTAGGTATTGTTTTTATATACTCATTAATGGCTTATGTAATTATTTCATTGCTGTTCATAACACTAACATTTAAACAAAGCCACAGTTAAAAGAAAGAGCAATCAAGCCAAATTTCCAGTAGGCTTAACTGCTTTCAAAGCTAATTTAAGGGGGGGGGGGGGGGGGAGGGATAATTAGCAGTCAAGCAAGGAGTTGCCTTCCCGCCCACGCTGATTGCAACAGGAGGCTGGTTGGCGCAAGCTCTGGCAGGCTGGAGCTGTGTTGGGGTACTTCCATGTCCGCCCACACCCACCTGGCCCCGGCCACCCCCTTGGTGCTGCAGAGTGCTTGTCACCGCGGGGTGCTGCCAGAGCCCGTGGGTGACGCCGGGGCAGGGGGACTTGGGTGGCAGCAGGGGAAGCTGCGCAGCCCTGGTGGCCACGGCCAGCAGCCATAGGCTTTGCAAGGGCAAGAGATGCTGCAGCGCAACCCCACGTTGCCACAATGAAGGTGTACGTTTTCCAAAACAGCTCTTCAAGGAAAAAAATATTAATTCAGCAAAGGATCTGAAAAGAATTCGGCATGCTCCAGTGCACTCCCGTTTCCTAGAGCGCAGATCTCGCCCACCCCGTGCAGCAGCTGGCTGAGCTCAGGCGTGCACCGAGAAATGCCGCGCCAGGGCCAGCTGCTCCAGCCGGGGGATGCCTCATCCCCACGCGGGAAGGGCCAAAATACCACGCACGTTTTGCATCAGTGGGTTTTTTTAACAGACCTTTTCCCGGTATTCAACTGGGACAAAATGTTTGAGATTCAAAGGCAGCTGAAAGAGAGGCCAAGTTTGCAAGTTCTCCCTGCTTTGGGACTGAATTTTGCAGCTGGTTGAAATTTTTCTCATTTCAAAACGCCAATGGACATTTTTCATGGAAACACGGAATTTGGCCAAGGAAAGAAACAAAATGTGAGAATACTACAGAAAACTCGATGCTCTTTTTCCGTGTCGTCCAGCCAGCTCCACTCATGAGAGATCACAGGAGCTCGTACAGCTGAACCCCAACCTTAGTGGACAGACAGACGGGTGGATGGGCAGACAGATGGACACACACACAGACTATTTCCCATTACTTTGCTCTTGGTAACCAAAGTTCAATAAATAAAAATAGACCTGGATCCCACAGGAAAACACCTCCCTTTATGTGCAGCGCAGCCGAGCAAAGACCATTTTGCTTGGCCAACAGGGCACAGGTCAGTGCTGGGTTCTGGGAACACGCTGCCCGGTGAGGAGCTGTGTCTCTAAGTAGGGGCAAGACCTACTTGCTTGGCCCCTTGTCATGGCCTGACGTGGCCTCCTTGCTCTCCTTGCTCCCTTGATGCTCTCTGAACACAGAGCAACTTCTCTCCACCCTGTGATCCAGATCCACGTGGGTCTTAGTAGTGACTCCAGCTGTCAGAGAGGAGTGATGGTGGCCCTGCCAGCCCATCCTTTCCATACTTCTGTAGTTAATAACATGGAAAAGTGGTGCTTTGTCTCCTGTGGACGTGGTGTACTAGGGAACAGTGGCCTGCTGCCATCCCTCAGGTGTGGTGACCTGTCCAACCACTCCGCTCAGTGCTGCATCCTCCGTCCTGGCAGCCCTCGGGGACAGGCAGGCAAGGCAGCGCTGTCCGCAACAGTGGCCAGAGCCCTACGGCCAGGACCTGCTGCCAAGCGCAATGGCTCCGCGCTCCCCCAGGGCTTCATCTGCCTTCCCCAGCATGATGAAAAGATTTCAAGTGATTTTCCCTCAGCCCTTCTGCAGTGAGACTGGAGAGCACCAGCTGCCAGCAGAGCGGGTCTGCAGGGGCAAAGCCTGCACAGGCTCTGCCGTGCCCTTGGTGCCGCAGCACTGGTCTGCCACCCCTTATCCAAGCATGGCGTTTTACTCGGTGCTTTACAACCCTCACAAGCCTCGTTAACCTCTCAAATTTTGCTTCCTAAGCAAACCTTGGCCTCTACAATTCCCAGCCCTCCTCTTGTCCTTCCAACCCCAACCAGGGCTCTTCCACCCACCCAGGCTCCTGCCAGAGGGGCTGTAGGACTAGGGCAGGATGAGCTTTTCCCACTCATGACCGTGTCAGCCGAGTGTGTAGGGGGTTTAGCAGCTCCAGCCACTCTCATCCTTGCAAAACGGTGAGAAATGTGCTATTCTTCAAAATGCCAAGTGTATTTTTACAAGCCTTGGGGGCATTTATTACATCAGAGTTAATCACCATGTCATTCATTCATTTGTTCATTTATTCCTTCATCCAATCTATCTATCTCCCTGTTCATCTTTATTAGGGCACAATTCACTGGTTAAACACATGCTCCCTGTATGCGCGGGATACCCATCACCCGTGTGGGGCGCAGGGGCATGGGGAGGCAGGGGCTCGGTTTGGCAGAGCCTGGGGAGCGGGGAGGCAGCTTTCCACATTGGCCGCACGGGGGAACATCAGGAAACCATTAATCGATGGGCTGGCCCACGCCGTGTTTTCCTAAGGAAGAGCCGAAGACGGGGAACGGCTGGGGTCAGCGGGGCACCATCTGGAGAAACCCGTCAGCTCCCTCCTGCTGGGGTTTTCCCACCTCGGCAGCGATGGAGAGGATGAGGCAAAAGAGAAGAGCTGTCCCCACCAGCCCCCCAGGGATGGAGGGACCCTGCTGCACCCCATGACCTGCATCCGCGCTGCGTTGGCCCCAAGGCATGGCTGCAATGTTGAGCCAGGAGGTTTGCTGGTGGCACAGGGGCTGTGGCACAAAAAGAGCCGTGCTGGTCCCCCTGTGACTCGGGCTCAGTATCGCTGTGCCTTCTTCCAGGCTTTCACTGCTCAGCCGCCACCACAACCTCATCCCCTCCCATTTCATCCTCTGCCATTCATGTCCCTAGCCCACAAGGCACAGGACCCGGCAGGATTGCTTTTTCAGAGAGATGCTATGTCTCTGTTAAGTCAATGACAGGCTGTGAGCCTCTGCGCGGGGCAGGATCAGGCCCTCACTGCTGAGCTGCCAGCCAGCCAGTTGACGTGGATCCTGTATTTACACGTGGGACTCAAATAAATGGCCGATGTTTTCATCTCGGACAAGATGCCCTACCCCAAAAGCTTGGAGAACGGGCCTCTCCACTGTCAAAATAAACACCACCCGTCACTTTCCCTTCGGCGCACCCAAGTGATGGGAAATTGTTGGCTTTTGCTTATTGGGAGGAGCAGGGAGAGGTGGCACTCCCAGAAGATGGCTGGTGCTGGAGGAGTTCAGAGGAGGCACTGCCGGTTGGAGAGCCGGCAGCGGCCAGCCCGGGCACCCGCAGCCACCGGCTGACCCCTGGGTTTGTCGCAGCGGCGACCACAGTCACGGGGAGAGAGGGGATGGAGACGGGGCAGAGCAGACCCAGCTCAGCACATCCAAGGGGTCCGGAGATGCCTGGGTCAGGTCCCTCCCCAGCACCAGCATCCCCGCAGAGACCTCTGAAGCAGCAGTGTAAAGCCAGGTGCTGCGTCCTGCCTGTCCGCTGCCTGTGCCCTGCCTGACAGATGACAACGGGAGCAAACCTTCTCCAGTGCTTGCAGCTCTGGGGCTGTGCGATGGGTCACTAACCCGACCTCGTGGCCATTTGAGGCTTTTGGTATGTGATGACCCTTAAGTGTCCCTCCCCAGTGCTGCTAGCCACCCACGCTGTGATGGGGCCCAGCTGGGACGGGGTTGGTGCCCTGGGAGCCCTCGGTGTTATCCACACCATGACAGTGAGGGTTTGCTTGTCTATCAGGAAGCCCAGCAGAGCCTGGCAGGCTCTGGCTCATGCCTTGAGCCAGAAATTGGGGTGGCTTTGGCCAGCCCACCCATCCGGAGCCTCACACTGTCCCTTTCCCTGCAAAGCCGGACAGTGCCTGGAGCTGGGAGAGAGGCAGGGTGGCCGAAGGGGGCCCGTGGGGTGGCTGGGCAGTGCTGTCCCCATCACCAGCAAGGCTCAGCTGTTCCTCCTGCCCCGCCTGGGTCCAAGCCGCACAGCAGCAGCCGTGGGTGCTTGTCCCCACCTCCATCCCCATCCCTCGCTCCAGCGCTCAGCTCCTCGCCTTCAAGAGCGATCCCTTTCCAGCAACCTGCCAGCTCACATGGGGAAATTCCCGGTCTCATCCGTTATGCAAAATTAGATCTCAGGGAGCGCCTGTTGAAATTGCAGAGCCTTCGTCTGCTCCGGGCGCTTTCAGACTTTTCCCTGGCATCCAGCGGGACGGCCATAAATCTCCGCTACTGCCTCCGAGTCGAACATTTCCTCCGAGCCCCATTATTAATTTTCTGAAAGATCCCATAAACCCCCAGATGGAAAAATACGGAGATATTTGCACATGTGCTGTAAAACACATTGCCCATCTATTTCAAATGGATGTGGCAATATATAAAACATACTTAGGGCATGAGCCAGGTTTCACGGTATTTAAACAAGGCGGCATGATGTAATTGGAATTTACAGTATAGGAGCAGATTGAAGCTAGGACTTGGTTGCATACCATATATCTTCGATCTCCTGAAGATTTGGCCTGTTTTATAATGCCAAATGCCTTTTGTACTTGTCACCTATATTTTAAGTGGATGAACAGCTCCTTTCGTGAAATATAACAGTTGGAAAACATATATTTTTTCCATCTGAATTTCACAGCCTCTCTGGAGAGGAGAAATCTGCCCTGTCCCCCTGCAAACAGTGCGTGTTCCCAGGGATGCAGGTGTCTCAGAGCTTCGCTTCCCTCATCCCCCTGCCCGGACGGCTGCTGTCCCTGGGCAGAACAGTGCCACCGCCTCTCCTGCTCCATGGCCTCGTGCCCACCTAAGGCTCTGCGCTGTGGGGTGGGGGTGAGGACCTGCTGCCCACAGCCACTGTTCCCTGGCGCAGGAGAGGGTGGTGAGCCCCCAGTGCTGCTCCCTGATGCTGGGAAGAGCAGCTGACGCTCCAGGCACTGCTCGCAGGAGTGTGGGCAGGAGGTGCTCCGGGCAGAGAGCAGCTCCTGGAAGAGGTGTCACCATCAGGTCCCCAAAAAAGGTGCTCTGGCAAAGCCTGTCAGATGTGCCCCCACCTCCCTGCAGCCCCTTGAAGCCAACGTTGGGGGGAGTAGGGGGCGATGGGAGGGTGATGGGAGACCCAGGGATGCCCAGAGGCCACCAACAACACGGCTGTCCCCAAGTTGTCCCCATTGCCAGTGCAAGCACCCCTCTGCCACGCCTCTGTCCCCCTCCCCAGGACAGGGTGGGCAGATGGGCACAGCAAAGCTGGGGATTTCTCAGCTCCGGCAGCCCAGTTCCTCCCAGCAAGGTCCTGGTTTCTCATCCCCTCCCCACGCTGCTCAGATCCGCCACGGTGCTTGCTGCTGTAGGGGATCTCCGTGGAGGGGAGAGGCCCCAGGGGGCTGCAGCCGAGCCGGTCCCCGCCTGCTGTGCCCCCTCCCTGCCTCACCCGTGCCCTTCCCACGGCATCTGCCCGGCCCGGGAGGACCCGTCAGCACAGATTGGGGTCTGTGCACCGGCGTGGGAAGATGGTGCGGCCCCGTGGTTAGGGCAGGGAGGTGTGCCCTGTCCGAGGGACAGGTGTCCCCCCACGGCCTGGAAACCTCCCGGGGCTCCCTCGGCTGAAGGGAAAGGCAAAAAAGGAAAAGGCAAAAGATACCAAAGCATAAAAATTGAAATTTTGCTCATAGATGAGCTGGTGGCTCCATCCAAGCCAGTCCCAAGGGTGGGCTGTGGGCGCAGGGCTGATGGCACCCCGGTCCCCAGCCCGCGAGTGCCAGGGTGCTGTGGGGACTCTGGGGTGGCTGTGGGCACTCAGAGGGGTGCTGGGGAGCCCACCTGCAAGCCTGGGGCTGCGAGCAGGTGTCAGGAGCCGGACCCCCCCATGCCTGCGAGCTTCAGGCAGGTCTGGTGGACCTGGTCTGGCCAAACTCACTGGCCCTCTCTCCACGCTACTCTGAGCATCCAGGGGGTTCGGTTAAGGAATTTTTGAAAAATGAATAAATCAAGTAATTCCCTTCCGGCAGAAGGAAAAGCCCTCCAAAAAATGTCAGTTAGAAATAATCCAAGTGATTTGTTTGGAAAATTTTGAAGCGCAGGTCCTCCTGAGAGCCAGGATGACCTCTCGGCCTCACTCTCCAGAGCCAGGAACCGAGAGCCAAGACCCCGGCTCCAGGGCAGGAAGCCTAGAAACTCTCATAGCCACAGCTCAAGCTGGACCCCAATGGAGCTGCAGGCCACCTGCGGCTGAGCCAGGACCCGGACCCCAGGAGCCCACCTGGAGCCAGAGCTGAGCCTCCCCAGGGCTCTCCGGGCGCGGGGGTCCAGCCTCCCGCAGGCTGGGCTGGATGCTAAGGAGGGGGCCCGTCACCTGGCTCAGTTCAGGCACACTGGCTTTTTCAGAGGGTGAAACCAGTTCGATTGGGAATTTTCTAACTAGCCTTAGCTCTTGACCATCAAGGATGATGCTGGCTACAGTTGGATGAGACAGGAGGGCTGGTGTGTGCTAGCTGCTGGTGTGGAAACCAGGTTATTTCTCCTTGGCAACCCCTGCACATGCCATGCCAGTGGCAGTCCCTGAGGTGCCGTCCCACAGGACATTTTCCTGCTCCACAACTCCAGACAATTCCTGCTCATGAATGAGCTGAACTGCTCTGCAGAATTGTATTAGCAACAATCTGTTAGCTGGACAGTACTTGTGGTTTCTCTAGACCTCAAGAGACCTCCTCTATCATTTTCCGAAGGGCTCTTACTGCCAGACAGAAGGTCTCTGAGGGTTTCTCGTGAGGTTCAAGTGTGTACAGCACAGTGAAAACTCCTCAACAAGGTTGTGTGTGTGTGCACTTCTAGACCTCGGACCTCTTGGAGACCTGGCTATCAGATGTTGAGCATCAGCTCTTTGAAAGCCTTTCTGTCATCGCCACGAGGGAGGCTAAATAGGCAGGCACCTGGTACCACTCCCCATGCTTGAGAGTTTGGCCTTCACCAGGCTAAAGGATCAGCCTCACCTACTGCTGAGTTTTTGGCATTCGGCTAACTCTCATGGGATGTGTCCTGCAGAGGTGTTGGCATGAGCAGGTTGGCACCACGTGCTGAGCGCCATGTTAGAAGTGCTGGTGGAAGTGCTTGGTTCCTCGGTTGCTCTGGGGCCAGTGGCAGGTTTCTGGCGTGGGTTAAATGACGTAGAGCCGTGTTCTGCCATCCTAACTGCCTCCTAATGGCACGTTTCTCTGAGACGAGCTCTCCCAGGCTTGTTGCTAGTCATCCACAGGATGAGCTTTTCTTGCACTACCCCCGTGGTGCTATTTGTTGGGTACCTTTACAGATGTAAGACGAGAAGAAAGCAGATGGTTTAAGCCCCGTGGCTTTACCTAAGGAGTCTACAAAACCCCACAGGGAAGGGGTGACATTGCCAGAGGCTGGGAGCATTCAAACCCAGGCAAAGCAGCTCTGACAAATGGCTGGAGCTGGAGGTGATGGCCCAGGAGGGGATAGTGTAGATAATGGGAGACAGGCACCGCGCTAGTGATTTTCTGCCTGAAGAGATTGCAGATGGAGCAGCTTTAGGACATCAGAGGTACGTGAGGCCTTTGTCTATATGGCACACGGTGGGCACCGACGCTGCAGGGCCGACTGGCACAGAACAGATCTTCAGCAGGAATCAAGAAACATGACAGAGAAACCACATTTCTGTATCCCCGGATCTTCCTTTCACATTCTCACTACTCTCTTCCATCTTTTCTTACTCATGTCTCTCGCCTTTGACCTCTCCCCTCCTCCCATCAAACTTTCTCTTTTCCCAAGTTTCTTGCTGTTTGGCAAGACGTTCTCCCATTCCCGTCAGGGATGATAAATCACCTCTTCGGATGAGCGTCATCAACATACCAGACTCATCCTTCTTTTGACCTCCTCGGCTCTGAGCCACTTCTAGGAGGTAAGAACTGGACCCAATTACGCTGGAGAGGAGATCACCAGCTGACCCGGTGAAACAGGAACTGATCCGTTCCCTCTTTTTTCTCCAGTCACAAGTCCTGCCCTCGCCAGTCCTGCATGTTCAGTGGAGACTGCACATCTCTCCAGCCATCATGCTGTGCATCCAGCTGGGGCACCTCATGCTATAGAGATGGCCATGTACACGTGCCCCTCTCTTTCTCTTGATCTCCCTTACCTTGCTCCCCCCTTTCCCTCCCCTAACACACATCTGCTCACACAGTTCCAGAGAATTCGTTTCATCTCACCATTGAGCCGTTTATTTCTTTCCAGAGAGTTAAAAGCCTGTCTCCCTTGATTTAGTGAGTCAAGAGTGGCTGGGAGGGAGGGGGGAGAAGAAAAGAATGAAAGAAAGAAATAAAATAATGAAAAAAAAGGTCTTGGGAACATCTGGAGTTGCTCTTAAGCAAGACGCAATATTCTCGGCCAGATGTTGAGTGACTGGCTTCTACTTGGGAAACGTCAACATGTCAGATGTCAAAAACCCACCCGACACCACCTTCCCTTCCCCTCTTTGCCGCCTCCTTGCCCCACTTTGGTTGTGCGACCCGCAGCATCCCCCTGGGGTGGCACCAAGAGGAAGGGGCGGTTTGTCTGGGACCTTGCTGGGAGTCACCGGGAGGCATCAACAGGCCGAGCTTGTCACTTGGAAACAAGCGGTTCACCAAGCAGAGGGATATGGAGAGGCTGGGTGAGCCTGTGGCGGTGCTGCCTGCGATGGATGAGGCAGAGCCAGGCAACTGAGGAGGCATCTGCAAGCAGTTTCAAAGAGCCGGGAATAGGGCTGCAGCGGGACAGTCTGGGTGGTGAAGCCATCTGAGAGCTCTGGCAGCAACGCTTTCCCAGCAAGGCAAAGAAAAGACCTTTCTCAATCCCTGGGTGAACTCAGCTGAGCAGAGAGCTGCCAGCGAGCAGGAAGGGCACAGGCACGCCGGCCGTCTTGGGGCCGCTTCCCCTGAGAAAGCAGCTCTTGGGCAGACCAGTCATACCGAATCAGCGTCGTCAGTGTGAATGGACTATGAGGATTTATACCAGCTCCAGCGCTGTCCGGGCGAGCAGGCAGAGCGCGTCAGTGAAAGCCGGCGTAGCCGAGGGGGTGACATCCATCCTGAGCCAGACACGCTCTGCGACGCCCCGCTGCAGCAGCCAGCGGAAGCCGCTGGAGGTGTCGTCCCTCACGGGCAGGACGCGGCACATCTGTCAGCTGCCTGGACCGGCACCGCGGAGCCCTCTGCTCTTGGGGGGTGCCCCTCTGCGGCGCCCTG
This sequence comes from Calonectris borealis, assembly GCF_964195595.1. Taxonomy (NCBI): domain Eukaryota; kingdom Metazoa; phylum Chordata; class Aves; order Procellariiformes; family Procellariidae; genus Calonectris; species Calonectris borealis. The sequence continues at coordinate 19,154,663 of NC_134327.1, read as the reverse complement.
GACGCGGTCCATCGCCTCCCGCCCCACGGTGCCCATTTGTCACTGAGCTGGCGCATCCAGCAGTGCCACCCGGGGATGCTTGGGAGTGAAATATTCCTTCTTCCCACCCGTGGTTTATAAATTATGAGCCGTGACGTGAAAAAGCAGAACTGGGAGTTAATCAGAGGAAAATCCCAATAGGCTGCTCGGGAGGAGGACTGACACCCCAGGACAAGGGCAGTGCTGGGTGGCACCCGCCCCGCCAGGCCACGTCCTCCCCCATGCTGGATGTCCTGCAAAGGCTGAGGTCCATCCATTCGAGCCTGACCACCTCTTCGACACATTGGCCTCAGCTCCCAGTGCTGTTACTCCAGGGCCAAGCCATGGTCTCCTCTAACCCGCTGCTCTTCAGCTTCCTACAACTCAGGGCGTGGGCTTGGCTGGTCCAGGGGAGTAACCATGGCCAGAACCATCCACCTCCCTTCATTCACATTGTCCTGAGGATCAATAAGGAAAAGGACCAGTACTGCTGCCAGTCAAACCCAAGCACTTTTAGGGCCTTGTATGTGGCTTTCATCTCCCACGTCTCATTATGGTGGGTACCAGGAACCCAGGGGTTTTGGCCAACCATATGGGTTTTTTGGGAGCTGGAATCTATCCTCATGCCTCAGCGGTGCCCCAGTACCAGGACAAGCTCCCCAGGGCTCATCCAGGGCTTTCCACACATCAGAGGTTACTCTGGGTGCATAAAGCACCACCGATGTCCTCCCACACCACTGAGCTGTGCTAGGTTAAGCAGAGACCTCCCTCCTTCCCCAGCAAGGGTGGGAAATGAAGGGTGGAGAAGTAAGCTGAGCCATCCCTCCCATCGCCAAACCCTGCCTGCATGTGATTACCTCAGCAGGCATTGCGCAGTGTCACAGGGCTGCGATGGCCAGGACTTGCCCACGAGAGGCTCCGAGTCACGCCAGGTGAACCCTCCTGCTCAGAGAGGGGTCCCTTTGGGTGCTGGTCTCCCCACTAGCTGCAGGGTCCCAAAGCCCACTCAGGCCCTCTGTTATTGCCTGCAGAAGCTGAGGAACCACAGCCAGAAGGAGCATCTTCTGCTTCTTCAGGGCAGGGACAGAGACCACATTAGCCAGTATGTGGAGGAAAGACACAGGACCAAGGCGCGTGTCTGGGTCTGCCTGCAGCCTTCCCTGCGCTTCTTTCTTTTTCCTGGATTGAAAAATAATAGCTGAAAGGCATCTGCTGAGAGCCCAGGAGCAACCCAACCTTTCCATCTCCCCATGGTCCAACAGCCTCCTCTCCCCTGGCACAGGCAGTGCTGCAGAAGGACATATGGTCCTCCCATCTCTACTGGTCCCAGCCCTGCATGTCCCAGGACATGAGGACACGAGGAGGTGTCAGCCGTGCCGGTTGCTTAGCGGCAGTCTGCAGCTTGGTCCCCACTGTGACCTGCTGCATTGGCAGGGAAGGTCTGGGGGACAAGGGACTGTCTGTGCTCAGGGGTGACCTTCTCTGGGTGCCCAGAGCCTTCATCCCCACGTGGCATCAAAGCTCTGTGCTCCCTCCTGCTACGAGGGGGGGCGTTTACAGTCCCCAATCCAGGGGGGGTTACCAGGATACAATCTGTACAGAGTCAGAAGCATCTCTGAGCAGCGAATCAAGCTCTGGTCCCCTTTCTGGAGGAGCATCCTTCCCCACACCGCCTGGGGAAGCCCCTGACCCTCTACCCCTCCACAAGGATGGGATTAGCGGGACCCAACCCCACATCGTGTGGGGGTCCCTCTCACTTGGAGCAAGCCGCCCTCCAGAGATGGACGTGGGGTGGAGTGGGGTGAAAGTGCCGAGCGCAGACACCGGACAAGCCGGACCCTCCATGAGACCCCCACGGGGCGTCCCCACTCCCGCAGGGGGCAGGGTACCCAGTGGGAGTGGGGGGCCAGAGCATGGGCATCCCGGGGCAGGGGTGGTGGGGCTCAGGTGGCCATGGTGGGGGTGTGGGGCCGGGGGCGGCCATGGTAATGACAACCAGGTGAGCGGGCGGTGATAAGCCCCCAGGAATGCGGCGGCGGCAGCTGCCGGCCCGCAGCTCGCTCAGACCTTGGATGGGCCAATTAAGTAAATAGAAAATTTGGAGCGCGGGATCAAAGCCGGAGTGCGCGGGCTTTATTTATTTGGAAAAGGTCAGATTATATTGGCAGATGTGTTAAAGGAGAGAGGAGAAAAAAAAACTTTCAAAAACATTGGCCTTGATTTGAGGTTTCCTGACGGGCGGGCCGGGGTTTTTTTCTTTCTTTTCGGGCCACGGTGGGTAGGAGTGCTGGCAGCGCGTGGGGGGCGGGTGGGAAGGGCACGTCCGGCAGGCTTGCCCACGCTGGGCTTGCTGCCCCTGCCCACCTGCCTCCAGAACCCCTCTGCCAACAGCACCAGCCCCAGAAACGGGGGTCCCTCTGGCTCAGAGCCTGTGCCCCATCATGTCTCGCTGGCCGCGTCCTCTGCAGCTGGCCTCTGCGCTGCGGTCCCCTGGTTGGCTGGGGAGCTGGTCTCCGAGGTGGACATGATGGGCTCTGCCCACCGCTTCACTTCCCGGCCCCCACAGCAGCTCCATCAGTGCTGGGCTCGGCACCCCGAGGTGATGCCACCATCCCCCTGGTACCACCCTGGCTGTCACCGGCCATCCTGGGTCACTGTCCCACCACTGCTCTGCTACCTTTTTGGTTTTCCCGGCTTGTGGAGAAAGAAAGCCCACCCAAGCAGTGCCCCTGAGCAGTGGCAGAGGAGTGCCCAGCATCGCCTCGCTCTGCCCGTCCCGCTCGCAGGCTCACTCTCCCGGGGGGCAGGGGCACCTCAGGATCACCTCTCATCGATGAGCCTGGGCACATCCCCGTGCCATTGGCACTGCCAGCAGTGTTCCAGAGCCGATGCCCAGACAGGGGCTGGACTGGGTCCCCTGGCTCCCGCTCCAGATCTCCACCTCCCCACAGGTGCTCAGCCAGCCCCCCTACACTGCAAAGGGGGACAGACATCACCTCCTTTAGCACCCCAAAACCACAGGAGGGTCACGCAAACCTCAGCATCCCTCATCCCCAGGCTTTGCTCCCTTTCCCAGCTGGGGAAAGTGATGGCGGGGGGGGAGGGGGGCGGCGGGAGGGGAGAGAGGGGACACGGCACGGGCGGCAGCATCCAGCACCAAGGTGGGAAGGCAGTTGGAGGGACCTGCGATGGGGGAGAGGAATGTGTTCGCCCGGGCAGGAAATTGTTGGGCTCGGCGAGCGCGGGACCCGCCTGTTAAGAAAACAAGCGGAGGCCGAAAGGCAGCGGGGGCGCAGCGCCCGGCAGGGGGGCAGGAAGGGGGCTCCAGGGGCAGGAATGACGGCTATGTCCCCGCTACGGGCAGGTGTGCCGGACCCGCTGCCGGCCCCGCTGCTGGCCTGTGCCAAAGCTGCAGCTCAGCCGTGGGAGCCCCGTTTCCTCTGTACAGGCAGGCATGGAGCGGAGCCACCGCCCCAGAGGTGTGGGCAGCTCCTCTTCTAGTCTTGGCCTGGCCCTGCCTCAGTTTCCCCGACCTTAAAATCACCCTGCGCATCAGCCACACGCGGTGGCGAGCCCCATCCCGGGAATGCTGGGGCAGGCATGAGCTGCCAGCAGGGCTGAGAGCTGCAGGGCTTTGCTGTGCACATCCCTGGACCTCACTCAGGGCCATGACCAAGGGACCTTCTGATATCCCGTGTCCATGGTTATGGAGAAGGCAACCCCTGCATCACCACTGGTCACCCTGCCGGGTCTTCTCCAGCTGCCCCTGGGTGATGGTGTGCAGAGCAGAGCCCACAGGGATGGGAGTTGGGTCAGACCAGGAGCAGAGAGAGAAGCCAGGGGTGGTCCTGATGGAAAGGGCTGGTGCGAGGGGGTACAGTCATGGTGGTGGCCAGGGCCAGGGCGTCCCTCATGTTGGCAGCTGCCCGCTGCCTGGTCCCCCACGGGCTGCCGCCGCGTGGCCGCCCCGACCACCCGTCCCACCTTGTCCACCAAGGGATGCCCGGTGCAATCCCAGGATGGGTTTGCAGCCGCAGGGACGTTTCTGGGTCCTTTCTGTTCCCTTTATGGGTCAACACAGCACGAAATGCTGCCTGGATCACGGCGCTGTTTGGAAACTCCGCTGGCATGTAATACAATATCTGGCAGGGGCGTCTATGACTTTATCTGCAACAGATCAGGTTGGAGCAAAACCTTCTGAGACAGCATCTGGAAGTGGTTTAACCTTCGCCAAGTTTTGCATGAAATACCAATTTTCCACCCCTTTCATTTAGTTTATTGAAATTAGGAGGGGAAACTCCCCCTCCTCCCTTCTACCGCTCCCCCTGCCCCTGGGTTCTCCTCTGGGGCAGCTCAGCTTCTCACAGCTCTTCTGGAAAAGCTGAAGACGTCATGGAGCTGCATCTCAGGCTGGGGAGCACCTCCCGGTGCTGTGACGGGCAGCAGGGCTGTGCCTGCATGGCCGCATTGGAGGTGCCTGAGATGAAGGCAGACACGCCAGGTTGCAGGCATGCAGCTGAGGCGGGTTGCAGACAGGCAGTCGAGCCAGGCTGCAGGCAGCAGCGGGAGCAGGGTGGTGGGGGAGCCCGCGATGGCCAGCACTGAGAGCAGCGGAGCAGGGATGGGTGCAGCATCCCGGGGTGACTACCTGGGGGAAAGTCCCACTGTGCTGAGTAGGGACACAACTCATCACATGGGACCTGAGCAGGAGCTGTGAGGAGCTGCCAGCGGCATCACAAGCTGGATGCGCCAAGCTGCTACCAACGCCGAGGTTTCAGAGGACGGATGTTTTAACCAAACCTGGTATTTTCACCCCAAGCTCCATCGTGCCGAGCCGCAGGCCCTCACTGCAGAGCAGGGAGACGCGAGCAGCTGAGCAAACCATCGCATACACGGGAAAATCCGGCCAAATTCTGTACTCAGCTTCAAACTGCTCAAGCAGCCGCCGGGCTCCGTACCCTCTCCCTGAAATTCTCCTTTAAAATTTATCTCCTGAGGCAGAGGGACAGAAAGGGACAGCTTTAGGAAGGGTAGTGCCGGCCTTGCCACCACCAGCTCTGCTTGCCAGAAGCCACCAGCCAGGTCCCAGGGGACCAGTTCGCACACGTGCCATGTTTGCAGGATCCGAGCAGGTGTTTTTAGGATGGACCTGGCACGCCGACTTTTGGGGCAGATTTGCATGTGTTTGCCCATGAGACGCGGGGGCTCACGGTGGGACCATGTCGTTCCTGGCACGGGGCAGCGGCAGTATGTTGTCCCACGGGAGAGCTGGCAGGGAACAGGGAACTGGCTCTCCTCCCGCCATGGGGACAGGGGTCAGGGGACAGGGACATGCCGAGGGCCCTGGCCAGGGGAGATGTGCTGGAAAGCCAGGCGCTGCAGTGCCTCAGCAAGAAACTTGGGTATTAAAATAACCTCCATCTTCCAGGTTGGAAATGCATGCCAGATCTTGCCTGGCGGGAGGCCCTGTGGGCAGATGCTCCCACCAGCACAGGTCCATCGCGCCATGGGGACGGTCCTTGCAAGCTCTTCCCTGGACATCCAAGGAGCACCGAGAGTGTGTCTGGAGGCAGCGCTGACCCAGGCTGCATTACACAGCCTGGGCATCCCCCTCCGGGGTTATGGGGCTGTGTGTCCCCTCACTGGCCTTGGGCACCTGGGCTGGGAGCAGTCTGCACGTCACAGCTCTGCGCACCGGACCGGGGTGCAGGGTTCAATCCTGCAAAGGCCCGTCCCCACCACGGTCCCAGCCCGGCAAGGCTGGGGCTCTGTGCTGGCTCCCCCCTCGCCACGCGGCCCCAGCCCCGGCCGTGCCACAGCTCCCTGCTGGGCTGCAGTGCGGCAGAGACCATATGTCCCCGCGATGCCGCCGTGAAGCGGCTGCCAAGGCTGAGCATTGCTTCCCGCCGCTCCCGCTCCTGCAAAAGGGGGATGGAGGGAGAGGGGGCCCCGTGTGCACATCCTCAGGGTGCAGTGGGGCGGGTGGGACCTTTAGCTCCGCCATGGCCAGGGTTGTGCTTCCACCCTGCCCTGGGACCTGCTCCAGCAGGGATGGAGGAGTCCTCCTCTGCCCCATGGTGGGGAGCTTTAGGGGGTCCTCCTCTCCCGCTCAGCCCCCCAACCCCTGCTCCTCTGCCCTCCCACCCCAGTGCCCCCCACGAGGGGCTGGAAGGGCATTTGTTTTCCGCTGGCGCGGGTCCACACGGAGCCCGGCTGCCAGGCGGGGAGGGAGGGGAGGCTGAGCCAAGAGCTACAGAGCAAGGCGTGTGAAGCTCAAGGTATAGCTGTCCTCGTCCCTGTCCTTCTCCTCCCACCCCCCGTCCCCAGAGGACTGTGCCTTTCCCATATGCTGGCAGGGCCAGGCTGGCCGGGAGCAGAGCCAGAGCGGAGCAGCGGATGCACTCGACTGCAGCAGCCTTGGGCTTGGGGGGGTCGTGCCGAAACCCCTCCGCTCTGGGGAAAAAGGGGGGGTTGCTGGGGGCTCCAGGAGGCTTCCCAAACCCAGGCACTCACTAACACATGCTATTGCCTCAGCATCCACCCTGTGTCCCCATCAACCAGCCCTGGCCCTGCAAGGGGTGGGCACAGGCTGGGGCTGGGACATGGTACAGGATGTGACCCATGGGGGTGAGCCCCCGCAGGTACTCGTCCTGGGCACCGTGCTGGGCGTTGTGACTGGCAGGACACGTCCGTCACCGCTGCTGGTGTCAGCAGGATGTCACCCAGCCCCACTGCTGACATCCCTGCGGGATGGAGGGCAGCTGAATCTTTAGGGACCTCCCAGGAAACCCAAGCCCCATTTGGCGGTGTGGGGGGGAGGTTTATAAGAAGAGCCAGACCCCCCCGTCCAGCTGGATTTCGGCTGTCACTTGTATTTGTCCACCTGAATCCCGAGGTCAAACACCAGGCTGGAGCTCCTCCTTCTGCCACCTCCCAGCCCTCCTCGGGGGTCCCAGTCTGCGCTCCACAGCTGGGGAAACTGAGGCTCAGCGGGTGGGAACGTGTCCCAGCCTGGCCTCAGCGAGGTGCCACCAGCATCCCCCTGGGATCTGGGGATCCCCTGCCCTCACTGGGGGGTGTCCATCCCTGCGGCACGCCAGTGTGGAGGTGGGATGCGATGGTCCCCTATACACGAACAACCCCTCCGGGGTTTCTTCCATGCGCTCGGTGATGTCTCCATCCCTTTCCCCAGAGCTGGAGCCGGCCAGTGCGGCCGCAGTGACCAGCCCTGCTCCTCCATCCCCGGGCTCCTCCATCTTCCAAACCCCCAGGGTGTCCCAGTGCCGACAGCCTCCTCCCTGCACAGAGTTGCACCTATTTAATTAAAGGTGTGAAATGATCTCATTAAATCAGTGCTGGGCTCTTTGTCCAAACCGCTCCTACAGCTTATGAATGGCTCGTTTCCACTATGTTTCATCCCTTCTTTTTTTTTTTTTTTCTTTCGTTTTTTGGCTTGGTTTCCAAAGCAAATGTGGTTTCTGCAGTCGTGGTATGTGCGGGTATGTCTCTCTGTCCAGCTCTATAACTTTCAAAGCCACCAGCCAATTTCAACCGGAGTCAACAGAGGGATGGAGAGTTCAAAGATGCTCCGTCCCCACGTGTCCTGTGGGAAGGGTGGGAGATGCTGAGTCCCCAGTCCTGCTTTCACTGGACACCAGAGGAGCCAGATGGGAAAACAGCCTTGAAATACAAATCCCCAAGTCGGGGCTTACCCCCACCAGCCCCAAGAATAATTTGCTTTTTCCTACTTGAAATTTTGCCTGCATCAATGCTGCTGAGGTTGATTCACGGCAGGAGCCATTTTGACCGAAACCCCAATTTTAAAACACTCTTCCCATGTAATAATAACAACTGAGGAAGAGGAAAGGAAGAGCAAGAGCTGAGCAGCACGAAACTTGGCCAGGGCACTGCCGGGGAGCTGTGACGGTGCATACAGCTCACACCAGACTACCCAGCTAGGATGCATCCCTATGGACTAATATTAAACTCTGTCAATAAATTAACCATGGAGGTGCTTTCTAGCCTGGGTCTCTTCTTCAGGACCTGGCAGGCAGAGGGATGCCGTTGCATGGGGGTGAAGGCGACCTGACCACAACCTCTCCCCTGCACTGCCACGGTGGGCATCAGCCAGGGGCTGCCTGGCACAGCCGGCTGGCAGCAGTGATGCCATGGGATCCTGGAGGTGCTGACTGGTCCCAGTCCTTGCTCTTCTGCCACTGCCCTCCATCGCAGGCCCTTCACCCCCTCCTGACTCCCGCTCCCAGCTCGGTCCCTCGCTCCCCCCTTTCTTGGCCGGGTGTTTGCCAGTGCAGGTGCACGACGGTCCCCCCCTACCACTGCCCTTTTTTTAATTAGCCGATAAAGAAAGCGTCCTTTTGAAGCAGGTAGGGGATTCCTCGCATCCCTGGCATTGCTGGGCTGCCTGGCTGTAACCCTATTCCAGTTAAAAGCTTTCTGCACCCGTCCACAGCCTGCCGGGCCTCCGGCTCGCCCCACACCTGCAGGCAAGTCCTCACGGGCTGCCCGCTCGGCCACTCGTGCAATTACCCAACGTGATGATTAACTGAGGGAGTGCAGGAGGGACGGGGACTTCGCCCTGCCAGCAGTGACTGCCTTTGCCCCTGATGCAGGGCAGATGGGTCCCCCCCACCCTGGGCAGCCCAGCAGCCAGCGCTGCCTCCAGAGCAATCCCCAAAGCCGGGGCCACAGGTGGGTGTTGGGGGGACCTGGGTCTTGGCATAAATGCCCTCCCCGGCATCCCCGTACCCATCTCGGACACCAGGTGCTGTGGGGCATAGGGCTGTTTGCTGCAAAGCCCAAAGCTCGGCTGGTTTCTCTGCTCCTCTCAGCCCTTAGGCAAAGGGTGACTCGGGGAGAGAAAACCAGGCGATGGGGCTCGGAGTCCTCTTCCAGTCAGGATCGCTGCTCCCTGGACTCCAGCAGCCTGGAAGCCCTCAGACAGATGGAGGACAAGGTTGCAAAGCCCAATGCACGTCCCCCTGCAGCCCAATGCACGTCCCCCTGATGCACATCCCCCTGCGGCCAGATGCATGTTGTCGTGCAGGCAATGCATGTCCTCCTGCAGCCTGACGCACGTCCCCCTGATGCCTGTCCCCCCTGCAGCCCCATGAATGTCTTCCTGCAGCGCGATGCACGTCCCTGCTGCAGCCCAGCACATCAGCAGACCCCATGGCGTGCCGGCGTGCCGAGGCAGCCTGTCAGCGCAGCACGGCTCCCGGCCCCATGTGCTGCCCGTTATATTGCGGAACCAGTAAAAATTATTTCGGCATGTGCCTGTGTGGTCTGCAGCAATGCCCCAGCCTGAGATAACCTAAGCAGGGGAAGCCCCAGGCTGAGCTTTAAATCTTCCTGCCCTTTGCCAGCAACCCCCAAGTGTCTGACCCCCCCATCCCATGGCCAACATCTCCTCTCCATATCGGAGAGATGGCTCAGGGACCCCAGCAGCAGCCCCCAGCGGGGTGAGCCCTGCACACCACGGCGGTGACGGCATTCAGATCCTGCTTTAAATCAATTGCTGCGCCCTGGCAGCTCTATTTCCACGGTCCCATGTTATTCTTTCACTCAATCATGGGGAGAATGACTCTGTTTTCCTTCAGCAGTTTTGGTTCTTTTTCCTCTTTTCTTTCTTTCTTCCTTTCTTTCTCAGGGCGAAGGATGGGGTCGAAGCGAATATTCATTTCCACGGTTCCAGCTCATTGAGAACAATAAGGGCAGTAAACAGAGGGCAGCATTGCTCAGGAATGCGAAGCATTCGCCTGCGGTTTAAAATTACTAATTTTTTTACAGGCAAGAATATATATATATTTTTAGAGACCTTTAAGGACAGGCCAAATTCTGCTCCCCCACATCGCTCCCCCCCCAGCACCTCCAAATCTCCCCCCTCATTGGGTTTGTTGCAAACTGGCACTAAGCGTGAGAGGTGATGGAGGGGCTCGGCGAGCCGGGGGTCCTGGCGGAGCCTGGCCGTGGAACTGGAGCGGGGAGGGGAGACTCAAAGTCACCAGCTGAGGCTGCAGAAGTTGGACCCGGAGACTGAAGGTTTCAGGAATGGGCACAAAGAAAAGTGCCTCTGCGTGTGCTGCAGAAAAGAAAATGAAACGTGGCTGGGGGTGCAACAGCACACACTGGCACCGGGGAGGAGATGCTGCCATGGGCATTGCTGGTGGCGGTCCAGACTGCGGGGCAGGGGAACCCGCCGGGACATGCATGCCCTTCCCGGGGGGCCGCAGGGCAAGGCCAGGCTGTCCCTGCACAGTGGTCACACGCTGCTCTTGGGGCTGCTGCTGCCCTTCAGGAGTGAAGGCAGGAGACCACCAGCTGCAGGAAGGAAGGGTGGACACCCCTGGGTGCCCCCAGGATGGCCACAATCAGCTGCTCCCCCCTGCCTGGCCACCCAGGACCTTCCCAGTCCGGCTCCATGGGAGAAGTGCTCAGAGGGACAATCCTGACCTCTGGGAGCAGAGCAGGCACTCGGAGGGGCTGTCCCCACCACTGCCATGCCCCAGCCCGGAGGCACTGCCCGTCGGACCCTGGTATCATCCCATCCCCGCATCCACGCTGGCTCAGAGCATCCCCTTCCCCCTCGCCGCGATGCAAGCCCCATCGCTGCTTCTCCTGCAACAAGAGCTGGTCTGGGAAGACCGAAGGGACGCGGGAAGGCAGGGATATCTTCACTTCCCAACCTCAGAGGGATGCTTGCACTTGAGAGTCCCTAGGTTTAGACCTGCTCAGCTGCCCAGCGCCCCAGCCAGCAACCGGCACAGCGGGCAGAGCCATGAAGCTTGGCCTGGGGGCAGCGGCACTGCTCAGCTGCACCGATCCCCACATCCCCATCAATTCCTCCCTCTCGGAGGAGGCGGGCGGACCAGGAGAGTCAGCTGAGGACGTTTGGGCTCACAGCTTCACTTCCGAACGAAACGGAGGAGGGAAGCATTGTTTTATTGAGAGCAATTGCTTTCATAGCCCTGCCCCAACAGACACGCATGCATCCTGTCTCAGGGCTGATTAGCTCCAGATCTGCACACGCTGGCTGTGTGGGGATGGCTGCCTCCCGCTCCCCGCTCCCGCAGCCCCCAGCCCCGGGGCTGCCTCCCGCCGACCTTCCACCCCACATCCCCAAAGACATCCAGGCTCCGCTCGCAGGGAGCAGCTGCGGTTCCCCCCATCTGGATCCTCTTTGCAGATCCAGCTCCCAAACATTTCGCTGCTCACCCGGAGGCTGAATGGAAACATTTGGGCCCTTTCTCTTTGCTCGCCTCTTCCTCTTCGTGGCCCTGAAACCCTCCCTGAGCCTTCTGCAAGGGCGCGGGTGCTGCCCTGGGGCATCGGGGCTCACCCCAAGCTGCTATCCTCTGCAGGACATCAAGCAAAGGCCATTGTAGACCCCAAACTGGACCCTGCAGCAGGACCAGCCTGGGCTGAGGGGTGGATTTGGAGACCAGACGAGCCCCAGGCTGATGCAGTTTTGCTTCCACGGGCCTTTTACGACAGCCAAACAGCTTGAAGAGTCACAAACCATGAAGGAATATAGCAAAAACTCCATAAATCAAGTAAAAAGACATAGACATAAAGCTGGGAAGACATTTGCCTTTTATTGTCTCTTCGGACAGACTTAGCATTTAAAGGCTTTTATCTCCTTTTTACGGCTTTTCGGGTGGGCTCCAAGCCAATAGCTACCTCGTGTCCTTGCTCTGCATTGAATTACATCACGAAGAAAGGAGGCTGGGGAGCAGATTGCAAGGAGGATGCAGCCAATGCATCCGTACCCACTGCAGGGAGGACTCACCTCTGCCAGGGCTGCCCTCCCAGTGGCTGTGGGGCAGCTTTCCTGCCCTGAAAACCTCAGCTTGTTGTCCAGCCATAGCTGGTGGGAGGAACTGCCTTATCTAGGACTTAGGTGATGATTTGCAACAAGCCAAAGGGACTGCAACCCCTCTGGGTTTTGGTCTGGATCAGAGCCGTGCCTGCACTATAAGCCTGGATCCTAGCACTCAGATGATGGAGAGGAGTCCCAAAACCTCAAGGGCTTGTGCAAAATCCCATCTTCCTTCCTAACAGACCCTTAGCGCATCCTGCCCATTCCCACGTGCCAACGGAGCTCCCACGTGCCCTATCTGAGGCAGCGCCCAGCTGCAGCGAGTGAGAAGAACCCAGCTGATGGGACTGTGGGAGCCCCAGCCACCCCCAGGACCTCTGACCCCTGGGTGGGTTCAGGAGGGGGGATGCTGCCGTGCAGATGTGGCCAGAGAGGAGGAGGGGGCTTATTGCAGGAGAATCCCAGGGGAAATGCCGCCTTGTCCAGATCACCTCCAGAAGGCAGGCGGGAGGCAGGAGCTCACGCTGAGCTCGCAGCGAGCTCACGGCAGAGGCGAGGGCAGCGATGGGGAGGGTGCACAACCTCCCCGATCTGGCAGGCAGACCCCTCGGCGGGGTGATTGGCCCGGCTGCGGTGACCCGCGGTTTCAGGACAGGCTGTTCGTGCCACAGAGCTGGGTTTGCTTAATAACAGGCATTGAATTGAATGTGCTTTTTGTGCGGTTCCCTGCTGACACCAGACATTGGCTGCGTGATGAAAGACCTCTGCTCCCCCCAGCCCAGCCACCCCATGGCTTCCTCCCCAGACCTTCCCCTGGAAAGGTTCCCATTCCCCCACGGAAGCTCCTGGTGGGTATCGGGGCACAGGGAGAGCAAAGGTGGCCTTTGGACCCCCGTCTCACCCATCCCTGCAAGAGTTCTCCCCAAAATGGGGTCATGGTCCCCAGAGGATCATGGCACTATGAATGGGGTCACGAGCAGGATGCGTAGCGGTCACCATGCCAGGAGTGGGACCATGGGCGTACGGTGGGCTCTGCCCCAGCGGCTCCCTGCTCCCATGTCCCCTGGGGCCAGACTGGGTGGAGGATGAACAGGGACCACTGCATCAGCAGGTGGCTGCTCCCCGAAGAGCCACCCACACCTGCATCCTGCCACCTTCTGCTCCCCCAGCTCTCCATCGCCCAGGGTCTCTCCCACCCCAGCCGAGAGCCCTGGGGATGGGCTGTCCAGGGGACATGGCTCCTTCTTCTGCAGGACTCCCATCCCAGGTGCCAGGGCACACCGAGGGGCCAACTGTCCCCCAGGGACATGGGGACCAAAGCCTGTGGTAAGCATCTCTGCCCCTGCCCTGGTCAGCCTCTTGGCCCAGCCCCGGTGCTCAGCAGGAACTGGGTAACCTGGTTTCCCCCATGGGGCTGCAACCTCTGCTGAAACCCAGAGGCAGCTGGGGATGCAAGACACTTGCCTAGCTGCAGGCGTTTTTCTTCCCAAAGCTCTTCTTGTGCTTGTAGCAGCAGGTAGCTGTGCAGGCAGGGAAGGAGGGGTCCGGGCACAGCTGCGGGCAGCGGGTCAGGAGGGGGGGTCCCGGCAGAGCTGTGCTCCCGGTGCACCGGGAGCAAGGACGTTGCGGTCAAGTGGAAGAGCAAACCTCACGGCCCCGTTCAAACCAAGGACCTTCTGGCAGGACAACAGGCTGGAGGGACAGCCGTGGGCCAGGGGGGAGATGCTGCGGGGGGGGACACATGGAGAGGAAGCGAGGGGAAGGGACACGGCATGCGAAGGGTTAAAGGTGTCCTTCCCACCCAGCATACGCTGTGTGCCAATCCTCCCAGCCATGTGTTTGAAATCCTTTCTGCTATCTCCTGAAAATATTTACAGTACATGCAGATAAATTAGCTGTAGCGCTTATTACGTCTCCCTGGAAATATATACAGCAGTTAAAGATGTTTAAAAAAAATAGCCGAAAGCCGTCTCTTTACTATATCTGGAAGATATTTCACAGTGCGGGGAATTTACAGGGCTGGGTGGCGGGGAAATCGCATTTATTTTCACTCGAGTAGAGAAAGTTAAAGGACCCTTCACTGGAGTTTATTTTCATCTCTACTTGCGAGACAAGGAGCCAAGGTTGGCTTGGAGCAAGTCGGCGCGCCGAGGCGGGGGCACAGGGCAGGTTGGGGTAGAGTAGAGATGGAGACCAGGAGCTTGGCGGCACCACGAGCTCCCAGACACACGTGGGTAGGGACCAGCAGTGCGGACGCAGGCTCCTCACACCGCTGCTGCAGGGCATGCTGCCTGATGGACCTCCGGCTCCAGGGAAAACGGGTGACGTGGAGTTTGGGGACACCATCGCCAGGTACTCATGGAGGTTCAGAGGATAGGACACCTCTGGTAGTCCAGGCTGCCTGGTTCAGGGTGGAGACAGCACTGTCCTGCGAGGGGGATCTTGGTTGATCCCACTCCTCACAGACCTTCTCCCACAAAAGACATGACTGTTCCTTCTCCCATACCAAGCACATATTTCCAAGGGCACTGAAAGAGTCCAGAGCCCATGCGGTGCCATGCAATGTCCTCCAAATATGCAGCTCCTCAGCCAAAGCAGCCTGAGACGTTGCTCCCATTCCCAGTGCTGGCCCAAGCCAAGAAGCTCTGCCAGGACAAGGTGATGGGACAGCGTCACACCCAACAGCTGCTTCATTGGTTCTTGTCCACTAGAGAAAAGCAAAAGCTGGTATCATCTCCATGCACAACTTTCTTAATAGCTTCCAGGTGAAAATCACGGTGATGTTTAAACCCACAGCAGAGGCACCAGCTGTCACAGGCTTTCGCCATCTCCAGAATTCAAGGCTGACCCTCCTCAAATGTCCTTTCCAGAAGTCCCCAGATCTCCACACCAGGGTGAAAGGGCTGCGGTGGAACATCTCTGCTTTTCAGACAGCTCCTGCAGCTGACATCGTCGTGTCCAGTGAAAGCTCATTGATTGAATTGTTCTCTTCCCTCTTTTCTGGCTTCTCCCTCATCTGAGGTTTCTCATGGTGAAGGCACCTGCCAGCTAGGAGTCAAAGATCAAGGTCCTCAAATGCAGTCGTTGACTCACGGTCACTGACCCAACATTAGATGACAATGTCTTCTGGGCCACTGGCATCAAGATCTGGAATCAAGCTGCTGGCCTTGACGTAAAAGGCTTTGGGAAGCCATTTGCTAATTCCCCTGAGTCACCCGCTCCCTCTGGCTGTTTTGAAATTCATATCTAATAAGTGGTTTGGGTGAAGGAATTCTGCAAAGATGCAAACAATTCCTTTGCCAAAATAAATGGAGCCAGAGCTGGGCTTATAAACATATAAATCATTTCTAGTTTTTAGCTTGCAAACAAGATGCTTGTTTCTTTCTACAGATTTGGGGGAGAGCAGGAGGCAGGAGGAGCGGGGGAAGCCAACTGAAGCTCCCCTCCAAAGGCAGCCCATGCCTTCCTCGGAGTAGAACGTGGAGCACCAGCCGCCCTCCAGAAAGTCCCCAGGAGGAAGGACCTCCAGAAAGCCCTCCAGAAAGTCTCTAGGAGTCTCCAGGAAGGAGGAAAATTGGGCTCTCCATCAGCTTTTTTGGTTATTTTCTCTTTAAACAATAATCTGCAGCAAATTAACTCAACCAATTCTTAATTTTCTCTCCAAGTGAGGGATACCAAGTCCTGGGCCAGGCAGGGAGGAGAAACATCCTTGGGGTTGAAGGACATTGCATGGAGGACAACTTAACCACACTGCACAGGGCTGGCTACATGCGTGTTTTGCTATGCGTGAGCTTCACGCATAGGATTGCTATGGGACAGGAAAAAAATGGTGTAAATCACCCAAAACAAAGTCAAGCATAGTGTGGCCCTGGCACGGCTAGCAGAGGATGGAGCTCACCTGGCTGCAGGCTCCCTCATGTCATTCCTCTGACCCCCATGCCGCTGGTGGGGTTCAGCACCCCTGGGACACGGGTGGCCCTTTGGTTCAGCAGCCACTTGGGCAGGAGGTTGGAGGTGGCAAACCTGCGCCCTGGGACGAGAGCTGCTCCCATGGAAGAGGTTTGCACCAAGCTTGTGCTAACCGCATTTTTTCCCAAATAAAGTGTTCTAGCTTGGTCAAATTTGAGCATATTCCAGGGACGCAAGACAAATCTCAGCCTGTCTTCCCTCCCTACTTGCCAGATTGCTTCAAAGGCAGAATTTTAAAACAAAATAAGGACAAATGCCTTATTTTCCCTTATCCCCAGTCTTGGAAAGAGCCATGCTCTCCAGCTGAAATTTTCCCCCAAAATTCAACTGGAGATTGCAACTCATCCTGCAAAAAATTGCCACCCAGCCTGGGATGGTTTGGCAAAGCTGGCAGCAACCGCAGGCAGGATTTTACAGAAGGAAGCACCGAGCATCCTTAAAAGTAGGGGGCACCTCCAGCTCCCCGCCCCAAGCACATGGAGTCTGTCTGCAGCACGCTCAGAGCGCAGTCACTTTATTTATAGGATGCCGAGGATGTGCCTCGGTCTTCCAGGGGCTCTTTCCCCTTTTTTTTTTCCCAAGCCTGTGGAAGCCAGCCAGATAACCAAAGCCGTTCCTCACTTTCACAGCAGATAAGCTAATTGTCGGATGTGCCCTTTGAGATAAGCAGAGCCCGGGTTTATGAGGGAACATGTGTTCTTGGGAAACGCCGTCACCCAGCCGCGATGCGTGTGATAACCCAAGGACGTGCAGGCTCCCTCCCCGGGGAATTGGGGTGTCCCTCAGCGGTGGGGGCTCAGGGGCAGCTGCCTTGGGCCACAGTGTTTTCAGGGGGGATGTTCCCCGTTGCTGCTGAGCAAGGAAATGTTGCGGTGCAGAGCACCGCCAGGTCCTCCCAGAGAGAGACCCAGCTCTTCAGATGCTTTTTAATTCAACAAAAAGTTTAACCCAGATATTGAAACCCACAAAAAAAATTGCAGTGAGCTTAGGATGGGTCAGGCCAGGCTTGTGGTGATGAGGAGGATTCCCCGGCAGCACCAGTGGGTGCTGAGTCCCTGCCTGAAACATGAATGCAGGCAGGAGGGTATTTCCCTCCACTCCCTGTGGACCCATATGGCTCCACCACTGGTGTGGCAATGGTTGAGCACTGGTTTGCACTGGGGGAAGCTGAGGCATCAGGGGCTGAGGCTTAGTCCAGACAGAGCTGAGTAGGGGGCAGCTGTGGGTGACCCCGCAGACGGATCACTGATGGGCTCCTCTCCTCCAGCCAAAAATCTCCAGAGAGAGCCCGTCACCCGCGCACAGCCTCCAGACCAAGGCTGGGGCCAGGTTTCCCAAATTTCACAGAAATGTCAAAGCCAGGGAACCCCCTGGAGGCCATTTCACCTGCCCCAGCCTGCTCTGACTGCAACCAGCCTGTATGGGAGCGGTCAAGTCCTCGACTCCTTGCTGATGGGGACGGCAGAGGCTCCCATGGCACGGCGAGGTTCACCCCAATGTACAAGCCACGCTGTGCTGGCAGGGGCGTGCACTGCCAGAGGGATTTGCACCAAAATCCCTCCCACACAGTGTCCCCAGTCTTCCCTGGCACGGGGGGAGAGCAGCCATGCTCCTCCGAGGCCACGCTCGCACGCCAGAAGTGAAAGGCAGGCAATAGCCAGGGCATCAGGGTGGTCTGAGCCGGCGTGCCCCCAGCCCCGGCAAGGATGCTCAGAGGATGCACAGAATAGGGCTGCGGGAGGAGATCTGCTTCTCTGCCCTGCAAGGAGACCGCCTTTGGTGTGGCCTTGACCTCCTGCCTGGCCCCTGCTCAGACACCAGCCCTGCTGTCCCGACCAGGACCTCCCAGCCTAACCGTGGGGAAGCCACCCACCTGTCAGTGGGGATGCTCAGTCCAGTGGGGCTCCCAGCACTGGGGGTGCTCTGTCCCATCTGTCTCCCAGTGCTGGGGATGGTCCATCCAGTCAAGCTCCCAGCACTGGCGATGGTCCATCCAGTAAAGTTTCTAGCGCTGGAGATGCTCTGTTCAGTCCGGCTCCCGGTCCTGGGGATGCTCCATCCAGACCAGTTCCCAGTGCTGGGGAAGCTCAATCCAGTCCAGCTCCCAGTGCTACGAATGCTCCGTCTGGTCCGGCTCCCAGCACTGGGGATGCTCCATCCAGACCAGCTCCCACTCCTGGGGATGCTCCGTCCGGACCAGCTCCCAGTCTTGGGGATGCTCCGTCCAGACCAGCTCCCAGTCCTGGGGATGCTCCATCCAGACCAGCTCCCAGTCTTGGGGATGCTCTGCTCAGTCCAGCTCCCAGCACTTGGGCTGCTCAGTCCGGTCCAGCTCTGAGCACTGGGGATGTTCAGCCCAATATGGCTTCCAGCGCTGGAGATGCTCCATCCAGTCCAGCTCGCAGTGCCACCATCCACAGCCGCACCTGCAGGAGCTGCACAGCAAAGGCACCCACACCCTGTGATCCCACCATCCCCATCCGAGCAGCTCTCCGGGGCCGTGGCAAGGCCGTGCTCCCTCGCCCCCCCGGGGGGTGAGCCACCCTCGCTTGGCTGTCCCTTCCCTCCCTCCCCCCGAACAGCCATCACTCACCAGGCTTTGATTACAGCCACAAAGGAGCCTTGGAGGAACCACGGGGAAGCTGGAGGGAGGCAGGCAGATGATGAAAGAGCTGTCAAATGGGATTAAACAGTAACCGTCTCCCCTACTGCTGGGCAGCGGGAAGGGGGACAGATTGTACTGGATTGTAATGCAGGAGCCCTCCCGCTGCTGGAGCCTGCCAGGCCCGTCCTCCTGCGGGCTGCCGGCCGGCCGTGGCCCGCCAGCGGGCAGCGGGACAGCCGGGCAGCGGTCCCCGGGTGGGAGGTGGCGGTGGGTGATGCACGGCGACTCTTCACACGAGCACCCACATCCCACAGCGTCACCCCCATGCCCTGGGTGAGACACCCCCCATCCTCTGTGGGCTGAGGAAGCCATCCCCCAAGTTCCCAGGCACTGAGAGCTCCCAGGGGCTTGGACAGAGGCTCTGTCCACCCCCAGGCTGCAACTGGTGATGTCCCCTTGTTCGCACCGGCACCTGCTGCTGCCAGCATGGCCCTCACCTCCCCTGCCAGCTGGTCCCCAAGGGGAGATGGTCTGGCAGGAGACACCTCACTCGCAGCATCCTTCTTGCCAGCCCTTGGGTAAAAACTCCCTTTTTCCTTGCCTGGCTTCGAGGCAGAGGATCACAGAGGTGGGGAAGGGGTAGGCACGCTTTCTCATAGCACAGGGACAATGCCAGAGCTGCCCAGGGACTTTCCGCAGCTCCCCAGGGATGTGGGTGCCGCTTGTCCCACCAGGCAGAGCCCTGGGGGCAGGATGAGCATCGGGGACCCTGCCTTTCCGTGCATCCTCCTGCCAAGCCCCGAGCAGCACAGCGAGTGGGGCACGGGGTGCCACGACCTGTGGAGCCATCCCATGCACGGCATGGGCGTGCTCTGGCTTTCCCAGGGGTGCGCGGCATCCATATTTCGGCACATGGTTGAGGAAACACCTGGGTGCCGGCACGTCCCCTGGGATGCTGAGCCACACTGGTGCCCTGGGGCTCCCACCCCTCCACGCCCTGCTGCTGCTGCGGCTCTGCCTTCACCCCCTCGTCCGCTCCCTGGGACGAAGTGGCACGTGTGGGCGTGGGGGCATCGGGAGCCCGTTGGGGATGCTGTTGTTCAAGTTCCCAACAAGCCACTCATACAGGATCTAAAGACCAGCATTGTTGGAGCCATCCCAGTGTGGGAGCAGCTCAGGGGTCCAGCAAACCCCAGTCAAGGATCCCTCCACCAAAACTGGGGCTGCCCTGGCGTGGCCAGGCATCTCCTTATTCCTTCCGCATCTCCCAATTTTCAGGTGCTCTCATGTCCCCACCCGGGGCTGCTTTTCACCACAGTGGGTGATACAGCGGGGTAGACTTTTCCCCACAGCCGCGCAGAGCCAGAGGCTGGGAGTGCTGGGATGGGCACCGGCAGGGCTGGCTCCCCGCAGGCAGGGGGACAGGCAGGGGGACCCCATCCTTGGCTTTCCAAGCACCCAGGCAGCAAGGCCCTTGGGGAGCCCGTATCACCCCGCCACCTCCCCATCCCAGCACCGCGCGGGAGCCCCAGCCGGGCGCTCGCAGGCAGGCCCCCCCCGGCCCCCCGAGCGCCAAGTCCTCACCACCCACTCCGCCAGCGGCAGCTCCAGTTTCTCACAGCACCCTCTTTTCTGAGCCATTCGTCACGGCCCCCAGCACAAAAGCCAGGGAAAGAAAGAAACAAGGAGTAGGAAAAGGAAGGAAGATAAAAAAAAAAAATAGAGAAAGGGAGCAAGAAGGAAAGAAAGAGGGAGGACAAGGCGTGAAAAGAGCCAGGTCTGTCACCGAGAGGGGAGGAGGGGAAATTATGAAATAAATGAAGCACCTCGGCGGTTCGGGGGGCACTGGAAGACAGCCCGACCACGGCTGAATTTTAAACGCCTGCCGCACAATCGGTCCTATTTTGCAAAGAGAGGAAGCTGTGTCCAAAGACCCTCATGTTTATTCATGAGGAGCCTCGCTGGCCCCTCCCACCCTATTGTCTGGGGGTATTTATTTGGGGGCATCTGTCTGGTCCGATGAATGGCAGAGGGGTAATAAATGGGATAGTGGGGCCGGGGAGGGGAGCCGGCGCAGCCGAGCCGGGCGGTGGGCTGCCCTGTCTCCCGACCCCCTTCCCACTCCTCCCCTCGGCCCCATGCCACCCGGGGGGTGTTTCTGCCCCCCACACTGTCCCCAGCCCCCAAGGGACTGCAGGCAGGGCTCCCCGCAGACCCATGGCAGCCCAGGGGTGGCAGGACGAGGGGAGCGGGGTCTGGAGGGGCAAAGCTGGGTGGTGCTGGGGCTGTGGGCTGTTGGAGGCCAAGGGAGTGAAGGGTGGGCGTCCCCAGGGTGCCAGCGGCAGCAAAACCAGGACAGGGCGCGGAGCACGGCGTCCCACTGAGGGCAACTGCATGAGACGGGGTTCGCTGGGGGCTTCCCTCGCCTGGCTGGGAGCAGCGACCAGCCCCTCCACAGGCAGCAGGGAAGGGCAGGCAGCCCCCAAGGTGCAGGCAGGGATGGTTCAGGAAAAGGAGGACCGGATTCATCCACACAGAGGAGCAGGAGGCTCACCGGGGACAGGGTGGGCAGCCTGCGGTGGGCAGACCTGCGTCCCATGTCCACTGGGCCAGGCCACCACTCTCCCGCCTCTCCTGCTAGAGAGGAGCAGCTTCCTCCGATGAAAACTCCTCCTCATCCTCCCTCGGTGGGACACAGTCCTCATGGGGAGCAAGGAGGAGCTCCGCATCAAAACCAGCTTTGGTGATGGCAAGGGGCTCAGGCACTTCACAGTCCAGAAGCAAGATGCTGGGGTGACCTGGGGACTTGGGAACCCATGGGGCACAGCAGATGCCAGCCAACCTGGCTCTGTGGGAAGCACATCACACCGGAGAAACCGAGCAGCTCTCCTGCAATGGGGCTGGTGGAGGTGTGGGGACAGAGTGGCTGAGATGATGCAGGCAGCTTGGTTTTCTCCATCCCAGCTTTTCCTTCACCTTGTGCTCAATGGAGCTGTTGTCCAGCCCGACCCTTACCCAGGGAATCCAAGCTGGACGCAGGAGCGATGCTTGTTTGCAGACAAAGTCATTACAAGATCGCCCGGCTGGAAGCTGGAGCTCATCAAATGCAACCTTGAAATAAAAGCTACAGCCTTGCAGCTGCCAAGAAGAGGGGTAAAGAAAGGGGGTGGCTTTCAATGGCACAGCCACAAGAGCCACTTCCCCAACCGCACGCTGTCACCAGATGCTGGCAGAGGCAGCGCAACGCAGGGAGGGGACCAGGGCTGCCCGGCGGCCACCTCCGCCATGGTGGCAGAGCCCAGATGGATGCTTCTGCCCAGGCACGGGGCACTTAAGGAGGGTTGGAGGTACTGGGCATGAGAGAAGCCAGGAAGAGCCAGCCTGGCCAGCAGCTCAGGGAGCAGATGGTGCAGTCGGCAGGGGAGCGCAGACACCTCCCCGCATGGGCTGGGAGCCAGGGCGATGGCACGGCTCCCTGCCAGCACCCACGGGCTCTGCTGGGACGGGGAGGCAGCCGGGCAAGTGGGCTCCCCAGACCCAATCTCCCCCCTCAAAACACGGATGTCCTCACTCCAGTGTGGGAGCAAGCATCGCATCGGCCAGTATGCAGGTCCCAAGTGCAGCGGTCGGTAGGAAGATGTCAGAGCCATGCCTCCACCCAGTCACTGGCAGAAGCTGGCTCAGCAGTTTGCTTGCAAGCTCTATCCAGGAAAGTATTTTTGGAAGGGCATTAGGTTATTGGCATAAAAGTCACCTCATAGCCATGTAAGCCCAAGCACAGCTGCCAGCTGCACTTCCCTGATCTCTCCCGTTCCCAAACCTTGGCAGGAAATCCCTCTGTAGTCGCAGCCGGTGGTCCCCAGGTCCCTTCTCCCTCTACCCCTGCGCTGGACGGCTCCTGCCTCACCCCCTCCCCATGTCCCAACCCCTGTGTCAGTTTATATCCCACCCAAGACAAGGTCTCCAGCAAGTTTTGGGACCGCGCGGGTGTCACACAGGTCCCTCTGGGATGAGTCCCTCGGGGAGAGCCATGCTGGGGAGCAGATATCCGGGAGGCCAGGTGAAGGATGTCCCCCAGCCACCAGCCTCTTGGGACAACAGTGTTGAGACGGACCAGCCCCGCGGCACTGCTGAGGATCCTCCTTTCAGTGAGGTTATTAAATGGCTTGTAACCACCATCCTCAGGACTCTGCCACTAGACCTTCACCTTCTCCTGGCCTGGGTGACACCACACGCCCTGGGAGGAAGGGCAGGAGGAGGTGGTGGGGAAAGAAATTGATGGGAAAACCAGCCTATGCTTCAGCCCAGCAAAATCAAACACCTCCTGAGCCAAAGCGGGAACAGGGAAGTGATGTGATGAGTAGGCAGCTTCCAAAATCCCATCTCCTCGCCGCTCAGGTGCCACAGGAGAGGGCATGCACGGAGAAGATTACCACAGGTGAGAGAAGATGGTAACCAGATAAGCTCCTTGCCTTCTCACACGCTGGCCAGCCTGCATCCCTACACCACTGGCAGAATGTTTTCCGTGCCCTCTGTGTTTTGGAGACCTCACTTCCCACTAATGAGATGCTTCCTAGGTTGTAATTCAGACAAGTTGGCTTCGGTTGACAGAAAACCAGAAGGAAAATCCTCCCAGTCCTTCCGGCTTCTGTAATTGAATGCAAATTGCTCGGTAAATATCTGCAGCCAAACACCCCTGTGGCCATGGAGTGGAGGAGGGAGTGCCATGCTCCAGCGGGGATGGTTTCTACCGCAGGGTGATTTTTCCGGCATGCACACTTGGCTCTTCATGACAAAGGGAGAGAGCTGGGGGGCACATCCCCAGCCAGCATCAGCTTTGCTTCACGGAGGTGACGACAGGGTGGACAGCACATGTGCGGGAGGCTGTGATCCTCCCGCTGCCCTTGTTGCCAGCCCTCCCTGCCTGCTGGCCTCGTGCCCCGTGGGGTCCGGGGGTCCCTTGCGGGGAGGGTGGCATGGTGAGGCAGGGCAATGCCCTGGCCAGGAGGGATGCTCCTTGGGATGGGAAACGAGCTGGGTGGAGGCAGGCAGGGCAGGAGGGAAGAGACGTGGGAACAGAGACTGCCACACGGGCACTGCCTTATCTGTCATGAGCTGTTTGGGCAAGGGGGGGCCTGTTGAACCCCAGACCCACGTGGGATAAAGGAGCCATAGCCAGGCTTAGGGCACTGCCCTGCCCAGGGCCACAGCAGCTGCCAGCAGCCCCTTGCAGGGGCACCTCACTGCAAGCCAGGGGGTCATCTCTGATGCTGCATCCAAGCCTCAGGGATGCCTTGTCCCCCCCTCCATGGCCATGGGGTGCAGGACAGTGTCCGGGCTGGGCTCCACCTGCCCTTGGGGAGAGAGAACGGCCCCAGAGCAGCACTGGTCCCCACTCTCACCCACCACCCATGGGGAAACCCACCCCGATCTGCACTGTTTCATCCAGCCCTTGGCCTCAGGCCGGCCACCCACCCATCCCCCATCACTCAACACATCCCAACGGTGGAAGAAGCATCTTCAACAGCCCGGTGTGACACAGTGGCACTGTGCAAATACTGTACGCATGCAAAGCTGTGAACACCTCTGTGTGCAGACACAGACACATGCGATAAGATCCACGGCTACACAAACACGCTCCTGGGGAGATATTTAATCAGGCAAGGGGAACGGCCCCAGATGCCCAAACTCGCTAACAGACAGATGCAAACATTGAGCGAGACACCCGGAGCCCACGACATGTGCATACACACAGTCAGACACATCCGTACACAATACCTCATTAAACATGGGCAATGTACAGTCCCAGATTAGGTCTGGCTGGGCTGTGGGCACTCGGCCAGGCTGGGATCAGGGTTCAACTTCAGCTTTGACAAGTCCTGAAATCTCACGAGCTGTTCTCGTGGGATTCCCATCGCCCTGGACTGTCTGCGGGCACAGAGGGGCAGCCCTGGACTGGAACAGGGGACAAAAATGCTAGCACTCATCTGGTCCTAAAAAACAGGTTCAGACCCCCTGAACCTGTTGTGGTTGCCCCTGTGGATGCCCCATCACTGGAAGTGCTCAAGGTCAGATTAGACAGGGCTTTGAGCAACCTCATCTAATGAGAGATGTCCAGGGAGGATGGACTAGGTGATCTGTAAAGGTCTCTTCCGACCCAAACCATTCTCTGATTTTATTATCTAGGGATGGAGTTGGCTTCAGCCCGAGGGTCCCGCTCGTGGGGCCATCATGGGACCAGGAGCCAGGGCGGGGGGACCTGCAGCCCCTCCCGGGCCGGGACCCGGCAACCCCCCCGGCTGCGGCGGCTCGTCCCCGCGACCCCCGGCCGGTCCGTCCCAGGGCCTTTGCTGCCACCTCTCCGCGCTGCGGGGAAGCACAGCCCGGACCCGGCCCCGCACCGCGGCTCCCGCAGCCCTGCGGGGGCTTTCCCGGGGCCGGGAAGGGCGGCTGCAAGGCGGCCGGTGCTCCCTCCTCCTGCGGGAGCCGGGTACCCTGCAGGGTACAGCCTCTGCTGCCGGCTAGAGATATTTTGCCAGTTCATTATAAACGCATCACGTCAAGAAATAACAAATTTTCTACTTTGTCGTTGCTCTGAAGTGATGCCCAGGACGGAGCGGTGATAAGGGCTTTTGGCTTCTCCCGCCCTGAGCTCGCTGCCTGGGAGGCAGGTTGCCCATCAGTAGCTAAAATGCTTTCCAAACCCTCCTGCTTTCAAAGGGCTCCCCTCTCCCTCACATCCAGACCACTCCGAGTCAGTGACGTTGCCTTGTGGGCTTCAGCGAGGTGTCCCCCGCTGCTGAAGGAAACCTGCAAGGTCCCTCC
The DNA here is from genome assembly GCF_964195595.1 of Calonectris borealis. Taxonomy (NCBI): domain Eukaryota; kingdom Metazoa; phylum Chordata; class Aves; order Procellariiformes; family Procellariidae; genus Calonectris; species Calonectris borealis. The sequence continues at coordinate 19,129,410 of NC_134327.1, read as the reverse complement.
CCTGCTCCCGCTCCCCACGTGTCCCTCTTGCCCCATGCCAGCAGCGCTCCTTGTCCCACTCCCAGCCCTGCTCCGGCAACATGCCTGAACCCCTGTGCCCGGCCCTTCTTCCCAGGGCAATGAAGTATCCCACCTACAGCTGGGAGAACTTCTGCACCATCCCGAGCCCGGCGCCTTGGGCAGGATGCACTCGCTGTGCCGTGCTTCCCACCTCCAAGGGCTGATGGGTCCTGCAGAGAGTGGCAGGTCCCCACAGAGGACACGGCAGGGGAGGTCAGGCACGGGCAATGCACTGCACAAGTGCAGCTGCCTGCAGCAGCCTCTGCCCGCAATGCAGCTCTCCGCATTCCCATGTGTAACATCACGGCTATCTGAGAACAGCCCAGCCAGCAGCCGGTAGGATGGGATTTGGGACAGGCTGTTAAGTGGTTGTTTGAGGTCTGGAGGCCAGCAGGCCCAGCAGGACATTCAAGCATAGGTGCTGAGCATCCTCGTGGATGGAGATAGGCCATCCTCCATGAACATGAGTGACTGTCCCCCCTTTCCTGTTGGAACAGGCAATGGACTTGAGCAAGCGATCCTCAGATGTACCGCAGGCACGGAGCAGTGGTTCCTTCTCCACATCACTTCTGAGCGCGACCATCAGCTCCGAGCAATGTCTTTCCCTTCAAATGCCAGATGGACTTCAAACCCTGTACGGGCATCCTGGAGAGAAGGGAGGCCAGAACGTCCCCCGAAACCAAACCTCCAGAGCCAGGCCTGGGAAAGAGGAACGTTTCACATCTTCATTGTGTCACCAAGTCCTCAGCGGTACATAGCAACAGGGAAACACAATTATTGAGACAAATGCAGCTGCCTCCCACATGAAGGAAACAGAACTGGTCAAAGCCGGGAAGCTCAGGAGGGGGGAAAGAGAAAATTTTCATAAAATACTCTTTTTTAATGACAACGGGGCTAAACGCGCATTGCACACACGCACACACACACACAAAACAAACAAACAAAAGCCCTAACACACACTGAGATCCTCCAGCGATGCCTTGAACTGGTTTGTGGGAGGGCCTCCTTACAATGCCACCATCTCGATGGCCGCCCCTCTCCTGCGTTGACAAAAGGCAGCGTCACACATGCCTGAAGAAGCCGGTCCCAGAGCCCGTTTGCTGTTCTTTCCATTGTTTCACTTTAATGAGTTGTTAGCGAGGGATGACCTTTCCCTCTCCCTCCTCAACAAAGAAACGAATACATTTCTCAAAATCACGGGGGAAAAGAAAACATGTCAGAAAGCACGATGGCCGCAGAACTACCAAACGTGCCATTGACAAAGACCAAGAGAACTGCAGCGAGCCAGCACGGCTGAAGAGCCGTGGTGACTAGAGGGCATCAGGAGGGCTTCAGGTGGAGGGGATGCTCCTGCGAGCCTGGGGCTGCACGTGCAAAGCGCTCCGGGGGCTCAGGCTTTCACAAAGACCTGCACAAAGCAGGTCCCAAAGATCTCCGCTGGGGTGGGACTCCATCTGCTAGCCAGGAAGGGGACTCATGCCCATCCTAAAGAGCTGGTCTCCCAGGAAGGAGCAAGACCTGCCTGTGCTCACACACCAGAGCCAAAGCTCATGGGCTCCAGGTTCACAGAGACCCCTCAGCCCCCATGTCCCCACCACCCCACCACCTCCCTCAGGTACAGCAGCAAAGGGGTTGGACCTCATTGCCCTCTGCAAAGGGAAGCTCCAGCAGCATGGCCAGGTCTCTGCCCATCCCTGTGCCAGGAATAAGGCAAAAATCAGTAAATGCTGAGGTCAGTGCAGCCCTAAACGTGCACTGCAGCCTGGATTTATCCTGCTTAACTTTAACATCTCCGCAGTTAATGGAGGAAGGCAGGTGACTCCTGGGGCATGTCCTGACCCAAGACCGACTGCATGGACCTCTGAAGGTGCCTTCTTCACTACCGAGGAGACACTGCTCCTCGTTTTGGTACAGCGTGCACTACTACTTCAGCTCTGGGACAACAGTGCTGAAGCACAGTCTTCTGCTGACCCAGTGAGACCAAAACAGGCCTGTGACCCCTCCCGGCATCAGCTAGCCAGGCCATCACTTCACCAAGGTGTTGTCTCCATGGCTCAGTTTTCCAAGACCTGCCCAGACGGCTGCTTCTGGGGCTCCAACAGAGAGGGCCACAGCGGCCATCAGACCCAGCAGCGGCTGATTTATTTTTAAGGGCCCCACCACTCCTTTTCCATGGCATCTCTGAGCTTCGGGAGGAGAGACAGTCCCAGCCATGCACTCATCCAAGACACCTGCACAGGGGAGGGCTCCCTCCACTGCCCATCACCCATGGGCTTTAAAGAAGGTGCAGGTTTTCCCCGGCACTTCCCACCCTTCAGCCTGTTGCAAACCATGTTGTGTATCAGCAGCTCCACCCAAATCCCTGCCAACGTCCAAACATCTGCAACTCCTTAGCATGCGGCATTCCCTTTATTTCATTGGTGTTGCTGGAGTTAACCTTCCCACTCCCTGGCTGCGGCCGTGCATCCACCACCCAGCGTCTCGTCTGGATGCGGTGGCTGCTCGCGAGTGGGCGTGCTGCCTCCTGGCTCCGCAAGCGTTAACGCTGCCGAGCTGCGGGTACACGAGCATTGGCTTATGCCCTTTCCTCACATGGTACTTTTTTTTTTTTGGTGAGCTGGTTTTCCATGAATTTTAGAGCTCTTGCAGAATGTTTAAGCTGCTGCTGCACAGTGTGGAGAAGCATAACCTCCCTCAAAAGCTGGTGGAAAGTCAGAGGACTTTCTCCCTATCTTCTGTGCTTCTGGCGGCAGCAGTCAGCTCCTTCTTCCCATCTTCTGTCCTCCTGATGGCAGCAGTCAACTCCTTCTCCCCATCTTCTGTGCTCCTGGTGGCAGCAGTCAGCTCCCTCTCCCCATCTTCTGTGCTCCTGGTGGCAGCAGTCAGCTCCTTCTCCCCATCTTCTGTGCTCCTGGTGGCAGCAGTCAGCTCCTTCTCCCCATCTTCTGTGCTCCTGGTGGCAGCAGTCAGCTCCTTCTCCCCATCTTCTGTGCTCCTGGTGGCAGCAGCCAACTCTTCCTCTTCCTCCCGTCTTGCTGAGGTCCACCCATTCCACGGAGGCTGGACATTTCCCTGCAGAAATACAGCTGCTGACCCTGCCGTACTTGCACGAAAGCACCTTTCCTTGGCCCCATGCACCATGCCATGCCATGCCATGCCATGCCCATAGCTAACCCCCTACTCTCTCCTCTCTCACCACTTTTCCTCCATAAGCAAATCCTCCTTGAAATACCATTTGCCCTGTTTACACCTGTGCTGGCTCAGGGAAGGGCAGAAATGTGCTGTTGCAGGTCGCCCAGGCTGCCCCAGCTGGAGCATGGCCAAGCACAGGGACCAGAGCCTGCCCTTCCCGGCCGCACAGCAAGAGCGTGGAGTCGGAAAAAATGACGTGGGAGGTTTTCCGTTGGAGGACACTCCTTCCCTGCTCAGTGTTCGGGGAAAGCTCTCGGAAAGTGAAAGGGGTTGACACTTTTGCTGGCAGCAGAGTTCAGCAGGGGTCAGGGCTAATCCAAGCAGAGCCGACGGGAGGGGAGGGAGGTGGCGGGGGGAGTCAAGCGTTGACGCGCTGAGAGGTAAAAGCTGTGTCAGACACTCCCAGGAGGGAGGAAACAAATGTATAATCAAAACAAAACCGGCTGGGGCTCGCGTGGTTGATGGTGGGTCTCCGGGGAATTCGAATTTTACGTTCAGCTGCTGCGGGCGGCATGGAGGAAGAGTGGGGCTGGGGGTGCTGCTGTCGGGGGCCATGGTCGACTCACCCACCTTGCAGGCAGCCAGGTATCTACCTGGCCTCAAAAATGTCAAGACGCCCCATAGTCCTCAGATCAGCCTGCAGATGCTCAAGGCTTGTCTTAGGTCCCATCTCTGAGGGATAGTCAGGCACAAGCTCAAGCTGACAGACACCCTGAGAATCGTGTTAGGACTGCTGTGACATCCCAGAAACACTCCTGCTCCCCCACCCTGTGTTAGCACAAAGCTCCAGGCTCTGGAAATGCAGACACCAAGCAAAGCTCACCACCCCAGCAGGAGCAGAGACCAGGAGCAACTCAACAAAACCCTCCAGGCAGCTCTCACCCTGCCAGCCATGCTACGCTGCTCCCACCCCGGCTGGAGACAGCTTTGGAGCAATCCTGCTGGGGTCCTGGAGGTCGCGGGGGAACCATGCCTCTCGGTGCTTGGGTCAACACAGGACCCAGGGCACCACACACGTGCGGAGCACCAGCATGCATCTAGAGCAAAGGGGAGATCTTTGCCTGCCACCCATGATTGACTCGATGCTGAGTCTTAGGCACAAGTCCAAGCCATGTGATGATACTAAGCAGTGTCTGATAATAAAATCAGCACCAGACAGCAGAGCCCATTTGTTTCAGATCAAGGGGATTACCAAGATTTTTACAGGTTTGCTAACAAACAGTGGGGTATTTGTGTGGAGTTGTCCTGGCCAAACCCATCTTTCATCCAGAAGTCTCCCCACAGCTCTGACAGCAGGAGCTGGGGGAGCTGAGCATCTGCTTTTTTCAGGAATGCCTTTTGTTCATCTAAACAGGATGCAGGACTGAAAAACACATCGAAATCTTTCATCAAAAACTAGCCAAAATGCATGGTTTTCTAGTGCTTTTGAATGGTTTGGGGTGTGTTTTTTTAACTCAGGGGACTGAAATTATTCGTTTCCAAAAAAGAGAGGAGTACATAGGCAATATGATGTTAGGGGCATGCAGGTGCAGGAGGGCACATGCGTCCTGTACCTCCAGCCCTGGGCAGTCCCCTGGGACGGGGTTTGCGTCTGCAGTGTTGGAATTGATGCTCCTCGCCGAGCTCCTGGCCCTCACCCACCCGTTACACTGGTCCCCAGCCTTGAGCTGGGACTGGGAACCCCAGGAACCAAAACCCCAAAGGCAGGCTTCCCTTCAGCAGCACCCATTCATGGAAAATTAGCAGTCTGTGCAGGGAAAAAACCTGCACAAGAAATCAGTCTGGGGCATTTCAGTTTCTTTTGATGTATCTTAAAGTTTCTGAGTCTTCAGACCATGCTAGTATCACGTTTTCAGGTTTTCTCCACGGTGGCAGCAGCTCAAGCCTTCTTTTTCCTTGCCAAACACCTCCCAACCAGGTAAAGAAGAAGTCCCCCAAGCACTGTGACTCCAAGAGCTTGGCCCTTAGGAGAAACATCCAGTCACACAGACTCGAGGAGGACCATTTGGCAGAGCTGCAGTGCAAAGTCATGGCATCCAGCTCTCTGATGGACCAATTGGAGGAGACGCGGGATGCACCAAGGGCTGTCTGAGTCACATCATCGTCCTTTAAATCACTCCCTCTCCCAGTATCCCCAGTACCATTGATAAATCCAGGAGGAGATGCACTGTTGGTGGGTATATGGTCTGGGAGCTGTCCTGAACGGCTGCTTCAGGACGGCACGATGCTGCAGACTGGTAAAGCTTTATAATCGCTAATTCTCCATCCAGATTGCCCTGGTTTTGAATCGCCGCTGAGCCTCTCACTGCAGCCATCTCCTCCCAGTCCCCACAGGCAGCGGCGGGGTGACTATGTCCGTTTTACAGGCGGGGACTGAAGGCACCAGAGGGTTCCAAGCCTGGCAGGGACCTTTGCCGGCTCGACAGCAGGACGCGGTGGGTCGGCGGGGTGCCTCAGCAAAGTGGGTCTGGCTGGGGACCAAACACAGGAGCAGCCACCCCTGGGAGGGCTCCGAGATGGGGGTGGAGGGGGTCTGAAGCAGAGGGGGATGGGTTGGGGGGCTGCTCGTGCACCAACCTGCTGACAAGCCACCTCGCCGGGGCTTGACGCCCCTCCAGGGACTCTTCCTGAAGGGAGCAGCGCAGCCTCCCCCAACTTGCCCCACGGACCACTGGCTTGGGGTCCGTGGTGTCCCTCTCCCCCCATGCCCAAACTGGCAGAGGCCCCTCCCAGCACAGCCCTTGGGGAGCCCCCCCAACCGGCACAAGACCATTCCCCCCAAGAGCGTGGCAGAGCCAAGGCTGCCAACTGCACGGCATCTGAGGGGTTAAGAAAACCGAACCTGCCACAAGAGATTTGAGCAGAAACTCCACTAGAGACCTTGAAATCCTGTTAATTGATGCCACACATGTGCTGCATTTAACCTCTGCCCTTTGCTGTAATAGTTTACACAAGTGGCACGAAGGCCGATGTCTCTCGATGCGCGGGGGCGGTCTGCGCAAGCCCAAACCCGCTGCAATCGCGCTGGGCATCCTCCGAGCAAGGGTCACCTCCTCGGCACCGAGCTCCTCCATCCCAAAGGCGCTCCTCCGCCGGGCGTTTCAGCTCACAAGCCCTTGCACAGGAATCAGCTTGTTTGTGGGCAAGTCCCGGGCAAAGGAAGAGTTCATGTGTAATTATTCAGTTATTTGCAATAAAACCCTTGCCACAGCCTCTGGAGTGAACGCAGTCCTTCCAACTGGTGCCCAGGCAGGCAGCATCCCCGTCCTCCTGGGTCTCACCTAGGGGTGGAGAGAGGAGCTACTGCTACTTGTGGTTAACACCAAGGGTGTGGGACCAGCATCTTCCCAGCCCTGCCGATGCGAGGTTTGTTCTTTATCGCTCGGGAAAGAAACTGTGGAGTCAAGACTGAAAAAGAAGAAAAGATCAGAAGAGTTATGGCCATTGTTAACCCCTATTCTAGCCAGGCAAAGGACAGAGTAAACGAGTCCTCCTGGGTTTATCCATCTTTAAAACACCCAAGTAGGCAAAAAATTAAAAAAGAAGAACCTTGTAATTCCTACCTGATATGGGTCATGCTTCAAATCAGCTTGTTTCCTCCGGTGCCCAGGCTTCGGGGTTGGACACAACCCTGCTGGCAGCGGGGCACTGGGAGGAACCAAGAGAAGGTCTGCAGGACAAGGCAGGAGACACCAGGACTTGCTGCTACTGGGGAAGGTCCCAGGGCCACGGGGACTTGCAGAGTTACCAGTGACAATGCTCTGCATGCTTGCCCCTCTGCCTCAGGAGCTGATACCTCACCCAGGATGACAGTGCCCAGTTAACATGTGAGCCATTGCAGTGGGAGCCAAATCCCAGCTGACATGTTGGCAGGTACGTGGTGGATCAACCAAACTCCCCAGGCTGGTTCGGTCAAGATGCAGCACTCTTGGGTCACCAGGGCCGTGCCAGTACCAAGAGCAGCCCATCAGCTTTCCAGGCATGAAGTATACTTATTATACTATTACTGCAGTATAGTTAACCACGAAATAGGTGATCCGCTCTTGGACAACTCAGAAGTGGATTTATACCACGTCTTTTCTCATTGCCACTGTTATTACCATCCTATCTTCACCAATCAAATGATTCAGGGCCATGACCAAGGTCTCAGATAAAGAAGGAACTGACACTGCTCCATATATTCAAGTGCGATAGCAGACCTCGACATTTGGTGCCGTGGAGGTAAGAGCTTCTGGATGCAGGAGAGCAAGTATTATTATCTACTCCCATTCCTACTTGTCCAACAGCTCCCAGGAAAATCCCTTCTGGTAGAGCCATAGGGCAGGGAGAAGCTGTACCCCACAATGAGCATCTGGCTGCCAGGGCTGAGATTCGCTCCAACCCACGACCGCCTCTCACTCACAAACTGCTCCATCAAAGACAACACCTAAAGGTTCCCCTTCAAATTCATACCAAAAAATGCAGACGAAAACGTCAGTTCAAAAGCGTTCATTTTTCTTCCTCTTGGAAAGATTAAAAAGAGATGTCAGATCTCATTTCACTGTTTCTGCTTTCCCTCCACAGACCATGGGGGACTGGCACGGAGAACCCTGGTGCTGGTAGAGAGGTGCGCTCTGGAAGAGAACCGACCCCTCCGTGTTCTTCCAACCAGCTGTAATTTTAAACCTAGTAACGCTGAAGGTCCTCTTGTATTTCAGAATATTTGTGATCAATCAAGCACCTGTCAGTCAAAGCATTTGTGGGGACAGGGAAGACTGTCCTGGGTGAAGCAGCAGATGTGAGGCAAGGTGTGATAACGTGAGGGGTTTCTCAGAGCTGCTTTGGGCCGGGCTCTCAGCAGCCTATCACCTCCGACAAAGCCAGATCCCCCAAGGGACCAGTGCCCATCAAACGAAAGGCTGGATCTTCAGTAGCTCCTGCTTGGAAGTGTGTGACCAAAGCTTTGGGCAGCGGCAGGGCAGGGGGCTGCCGGGGTCCCGCGGGCACGGGACCTTTCACCGGCGCCGCCTCCGGGAGGGAAGCCGTTGGAGCGCGGCTGCCGGCGCTGCTTGCCTTTGACATCACAAGAGGGAAACAAAGCGGAGAACCTCACTCCGCGCTAATCAGCCAGGCCCTTGTTTTATCTTCAAATGTTCCTGCACGCAGCCATTAAAACTGCCCAGCCAATATCGCAGAGACGATTCCCTTTGAACGGCCGCTTTGTCTGGTAACTTTATTTACACTTTTGATGCCAATGTTTATCCACGCTTTAAAAAGCTATTCAGAGCGTCTCCCAAATTAACTTCAGATGTGAGAGCAATGGGAACATTCCCTACATCATATTTCATACACTTTCGTGTTATTTAATTCTTGGAAACTATTTTTTTTAAATATAAAAATATTTTTTAAAAAATCTCCAAGGTTTTGGAGAGTATAGCCTCTCCCTGTGTGGTCTACAAAATCTGGCTGTAAAGCTCTTTCCTAAAGTTCACAAACTCCATTATAAATCGTCTCCTTATCTTGCTTATTGGGTTTCTGTTTTCACTGACATACATCCTGGATAAGAAAATGCTCCAAGTGGCCTCCACCACCAACGGGCCTGCTCCACTGGCAAGAGGAGCTCCATCTGGGGATGGCTGGCACAGATGCCCGGAGGAGATGGGGATGGGGTGGGGTGGAGCGGGATGGGATAGGGTGGGATGGGAGGGATGGAATATGGGGTGGGGTGGGATGGGATGGGATAAAATTATGCGATGAGATGAGACAGGACGGGATGGGACAGGGCAAGATGAGAAGAGACGAGACGAGAGCACTTGCTTTTCCCCATTTCACCATAAACCTTCCCTCAGATTTTAATCTTTTTCCTCAAGATGCCATAGAAAAGGAAAACCAACTTTCCGCACAGGAAAAAGAAGCCCAGAACAGCCGGGTACTCGCAGGGCTCACCGGAGACCCATGTCCGAGTGCCTGGAGGACTGGGGCAGGCCGCCAGCTCTGCTGCGCATGGAGGCAGCTGCAGCGGCCCAGCAGACTCGAGCCCCATCCTCCTGCCCCCAGTGCCTGAGCCAACCCTGTGCCCATGAGGGTTTGTGCATTGACTCTTCCAGCGATCGACAGCTGGAGCTGGAGGAAGGCATCACCTACAGCTGGGATTAGTCTTTCCTTTTCCTATCCCCACCCCGCTGGTCTGACACGGATCAGGCCGTAGGCAAGCAGGTTCCTCCCCTCACTGGTGAAGACCTTTCGCAGCCACCATTGCGTAGACTGCGAGGGTCTCCCTGGAGGCTGCAGCAGAGCTGGCAGCTCCGCCGGCTCCAAGACAGAAGGCGTCACTGCCTCCGGTCGGGTCTTGGGCTATGGCTTCCCAGCTGTGAGAGAAGATAAAAGGCCTCTTCCCAGGGGGACGATTTGCAGAAAAATCCAGTAGGCAGCTGGAGACAGCCTCCAGAACCAGCCAGCAGAGCCGAAAATCCTGCCTGAACGCAGGTATTTGATCAGCAGCCGGCCGATGGTCCCTACGGCAGACGGGCTCCTCCCTGCCCGCAGCCCAGGATGTCCAGTGGAGGAAGCCCCGCAGCCGACGGACCCAGAGCAGGTCCGGAAAGGCAGACTGTTCCCGCTGCCCGGCCAAGCCAGAGTGGTGTCCGATGAAAACTGCTGCATCTCCTGGGACGCTGCAGCTGCGAACAAACCTCTGGACAGGACTAAGAAGGACCTGATGACAGCAAAGGGCTTGGATAGGGAAGAAGGAATCCGAGACGCTGTATTATTTGGACTCATTAGCAAGCAAGGCTTCCATGCGGTTAACACCCGCCCTGCTCCAGCGCCAGGACCCAGTGTGCCAGACAAATCCATTCCTGACCCAAAAAAAAGGGGTCTGGGAAAATGGAGGATGGCTTTATCACCAGCCCTGCAGCCACGGCAGGGGGTGGCCATGCCAGCTCCCTGGCAGGGGACTTCCCCGGGGTCCCCCTGGGAGGAGGCAGGGCTGCGCGGCCCGTGCCGGGCTGCAGGGCAGAATCCTGCTGGCTACAGATCGGTGCTGCTCATACCCAAACGCCTTGCACCAGGCACCCCAGCAGGGACAGAGATGTCCATGGGGGCAGCTGGGGTGGGAGGAGAGCCAGGAAGGATGCAGGGGAGACTGCTGCCCTAACACCGGCACGGTCAGGCATCCAGGTGAGACCACGGGAAGGGTTTATCACCTTCCCTGGGTGGCAGGGGCGCGGAAGGGGTGGTACTGCGTCCTCCTGGCAGGCTCGGAGACATCTGTTATTTATAGAGCACTTGGGGATGCTCAGAAGCGAGGCGCCACACAAGCACGAAATGTCATTACAAAGGATATGATTTAAGGCCGGGCAGGGCCAGGCGGGGAGGGGGATCCAGTTTGCGTGGAAGACTATACAAAATAAATCCTGTCCGAAAGGCTTCCCGCCTCCGCAGCAGAAAGTGGAGCTGTATCAGCCAGCCTGTCTCTGCCGCGCTCTCCTTCTTCCTTTTACAGGCATGAAGAGACTTTTTTCGCTCATCTTTGCTGCAAGAATTGCTGGATCCCGCCAGCTGATCCACAGCCAAGGGGAACATCAAGGGAGGGGGGGCAAAGAAGGGATCCAGCTCTCCTCCAAGGTGAGACCTCCACAGCCACGTCCACGCTCAGCCGGGCAACCTGCAGGGTCACCGGAGGGATGCGGGAATCAGAGGGATGCAGCACCGACACCACTGGCCACATGCACCGGTCAGGAGAGGCTGCAGGAGAAGGAAAGCTGGTGAGCCAGAAGCCACATCTCCAGTGTGCCACCACTCCGTTCCTGGGCGTAAGGCTCCTCTGCCCAGCCCTAGGCTCCCCTTGCCCCAGGTGCCCATGGCCGCGCATCTCCTCCTGCTGCCACTTTCAGCCCGGCCCTCTGCTCGGAGTGCGGCTGGACCTGCTCTCCCCTTCCCATCTCCAGTGACAACACCCAACCGTGCCACTGGCACTGTCCGCGCTGCACAGCCAGAGCTGTAATGGTACACATGTGCCAGCCGACATCGCTGCCACTGGGAGAAGAGCTCCAGAGGAGCTGCAGGAAGAGCATCGCTCAAGCCCTCAGCTATCACGGATGTGCAGACGTGGTCAGGAAGAGCTGGGCAGGATCCGGCCATTGGAGAGCAACCCGTGAGCCACCAGCGGAGGGGAGGTGATGGGGAGACCTCGGCTAGTGCCTCACTCTGCCCCCAGCGATGGCTTGGGCAGACCTTGCTGGTGCAGCTGAAGACACGTCTGGGTGTCCGCCCTGCCCCTCTGCCAGAAGCCGGGAGTCCCAACATGCCACAGACCATGTCTGGCCCTCACCAGGGCTCCATGGCGGCCAGGCAGGGGTCCCAGGGCAGCAGCAGGGTGCTCGGGGCTCACCAGCCCGTGCCTCAGCCCCATCACAGGCTGGAGATGCCCTGGGTCAGGGCTTCGTCCCACGCTGCCACCAGAGCAGGAGCAAACTGAAACAGGGCTCCAGTCGGCAGGAAATCCCCCCGAGACTGCTCTCTTTGGCTGGAAATGGGACAAAAGGAAATCGTGGCCAGAAGGGTTTGCCAAAAGTGTTACTTTTTTTATTTTAAGGGAAATTTCAAAATGAAAATTCCTCATTTTCAGCTTTACCATGAATTCTTCCTTCTCCCCCCACCCAGGGCAGATAAGCCACTGAGTGCCATTTCTATGGGAAAAGAAATCTCCTCCTCTCCCCTTTCCCTTGCATTTTCTAGGAAGGAGAAGAAACTCAAGATAAAGCTAGAGGAAGGGGAAGCCCATTGAAATAAATTAGCCAAGAGCAAAGTCATTGGGAAATGTTAAATGAACAAACAATAGTTTGCTGCTCTTCTTAAATTTCAAACTGAACCAGCTCTGCAGAGGACAGAGGTCTCCATCCCCACCAAAGTCTGGGCAGAAGAAGCGGGGGTCCTCTTTGGCTTGTCTTGGCGATGCCACTTAAAGCCTTTCGTGGCTCCTTCCCGCAGCCACCTGGTCTCCACCTTTCGCCGCGGAGAAGAGGAGCCTTTTTCCCAGGAGAGCCTCGCCAAGGTCTGGATCATTTTCTTTCTCTGCCGGCTCCGAAGGAGGGCGAGGAGATACAGCTCCAAGCCTGGATACCTCTGTGATTTGGCCTTAAGTCAAGCAAGACAAACCCTGGCCTGCAGGCAGCTTTAACGAGGAATTTGCGACCCTAATTAGAAAAATAAGGGCATATTCACGCAACATATGAATATAAAACAAAGGTTGAGTTTAAAGATTCAGGGTCTACAGAGGAGTGAAACCAAAGAGGCCCCAAAGTTTCCGAGTTCCTGTTGGCTTTGGAGAGAGGTCCACGCCTGGGGAAGTTCAAGCTTCTCCAGATCTCCAGGGTCTGCAAAACCTGCGCCGAGGCTCTCCAGCGAGCAGGCTTGCTCCCACGGTTTCCGGCATTTCCTAGTGCGGGAAGGTCTGGGAAACACTGCAAGAACAGCCTTTTGCGAAGTATTTTGGCACCTTTGCTTCCAACAGGGATGCAGAAAGTACAAAGGCTGCAAAACCTAAAAAAAATAGGGGGAGGAGGGCTAACCGAAGATTTTCAAGCCTTAGCAAGTTTGACTTGGGGGTGGTTCAAGTTGGAGGTGAAAGTTCAGGTGAGGTGCTCATTCTCTGTGAATCAGAGCATCTGCATTTAGCCTAACGATCACCCAACGGAGCTAGAGGAAGCTGAGGATCAAAAGAGGTGGCTGTCAAGGGGCAGGGTCTCATACCAGAGCCAGCCCCCGGGGCCAGAGCTGCATGCTCTCCCCGGCCAGGGCAGCCTGGGGCTGGGAGTGGAGCCTAGCCCCATGCAAGACGTCGGAGCACAGATGGAGGGTGACAGCCCAGGCAGCACATGTCAGACATCCCGATGCAGGCAGGGAGGTCGGGGCACCCCAATGAGAGCACCACCTCTCTGGTTCAACAGCTGGAGATGGTCCCAGAATGACCTGGAGATGGTCCTAGGATGACCTGGAGAAGGTCCCAGGATGACATGCCTCCACCCACCGTAGAGCTGGTCGTGCCCACTGAGACGTGGCACTGCTTGGCTGATCCCCCGTGCAACCCCCCAGGCGCTGCCTGGCCAAGCCGGTGGAGGCACCTGAGCCCCGCACACGGTGCTCAGACTCACTAGAGAGCAGGGTGGCAGAGCAAGGTAAAGGATGGGGAGCGGGTGTTGCACTCACGGTTGGCACTGTCCCCCTCCTAGCGGCTCTGGGGAGTTTTGAAATTCTTCAACAATGGAAAATTCTTTCCTCTCTCCCTCAAAAAAAAACCCAAAAAAACTTGCTTTGGGCAAACTGAAGCATTTTTGCTCCACTTCCGACTTTCCTTGATTTTGACTTTTGCATTTTGCCTTAGACAACATGATGCAACAGCAAGTTAAAACAATGCATCATTTTTTCCCAAACCTGCACTGGAAATGGCTTGTCCTGAATCTGCTGAATGGAGATATGCTGAAACTGCCAGAAAAAAAATGGAAAATAGGTCCCAAACTGAAATCCATGCAGCTTCCCAGAGCTCAGCCACACCGTCCTGCTTGACACCGCATCCTCCCATCAGCATTTGCAGGGCTTCCTTTCTGCTGAAACACCTCATCAGCATCCCTTATTCTACTGTTTAGCCAGAGCCTGTACTCCAATCTCCACATCCCCTAATTATTATATTGGGTGTCTTACGCTTTGTGCTTACAAGGTTTTGAGAAACAGGCTTGCGTACGTGTAAGAGATGCTTGACAGAGCTCAGAGCCTGTGTAAAGGCAGAACCAGCATCCCCGTTTTGCAGACAGCAAGCAAAGTGGAGGATGAAGGCTGCTCATGGTTGGAGTGGCTGCCTAGCACCACCATCACACCTTGCTGGAAACGGCTAGAAACAAGACTGGAGGGTTTCTCAGGTCCCCAGTGGAAGCTGCAGCTGAGCCTGGTAAAGGACTTGCCCCCAAACCCCAGCGTGGCCCCAGGACTTCCAGGATGGTCCATCCTGAAGCCCATCCTGAAATCCCCAGCCCGCCCCAAAACCATGCTTTCCACCAGGGCCGAGATGCCACAGCTTGAGCCCAATGCAAGCAGGCGATGCAGGAGCATCCTTAAAAAGTCCTGTAGACTGGGAAGAGCCTCTCCCAGCCGCTCTGCTCGGCAAGCCCAGTGCCAGTCCCTCCCTGTACAGTAGCACCCATTTCTTCAGAAGACTTTGAATAGGGAAGAAAACAACATATGTGATCCAAATTACAAAAACAAAGCCCAAACAAAGGCCGTAAAAATCTAATAATTAACAGAGCAAATAAGCCGAACGCCCATTAGGTTGCACATATTAGGTAATGACAAGTAGTTTGCAATAACCACTTCTGAATGGACTTCACCCAATATGCATTTAATTAGGGTTTAATAAAGCAACAGCATGTTCTTAAAGGCCAATTAGAAACATATTCACTGAGGTTTAGAAGCTATGTAATAGATGCCTGTAGGAACCAGATACGTGCTGATTACATAGCTATTAATCCTCAATAAAGGGTCTAATAATAATTTTGTGCTTCAGGAGCAGGCAGCTGCTTTATTAAATCTTAATGAAACGCATACTTGGGAGCTTTTCTTCAAAGCCAGCCCGCGTTAGGAAGATGGGCTTAGAAGTGGCAGTCTGCTGAGAGAAAAGACCCCCTCCTTGTCACCACCTCTGCCATCGCTGTGGCAGGTTTGAGGCCAACTCTGTCCCCGGAGCAGCCAGGATGGCAGTGGTTGATTCCTGCTCCGACAGGAGTGAGAGATCTCTGTAGACTGGGAAGAGCATCTCGGAGCACCCCGAGATGTTTCACCCTGCGCTGAACACTTGCTCACACCGGGAAACATCTCCATGAATCGGAGCATCTGTCCGATTCATGGCTCCACGTCCGGAGCATCCCTGCACAGCTGACACCAGCACTCCGGGACCAAAGCCCTGGGCTCGGCGGGGTTGTGCCACATGCCATGAGGAGCAGCTGAGCCACTTCTCCAGGAATTTACCTCCTGCCTGGATTCACAACTGCCCCAAAAGGAGCTAAACTGAAGCGAGCTCCCACCCACCATCACCCAAGAGGAGCTGGTCTGATCCGGGGTCCAGCCAGGTGGTGGCTTCTTGGCACATAATCTGTAGGATCAAAGGTTGGTCTAAAACCTGCCATTACCAAGTCCCGTGGACACACCCGGACAAGCTATGTCCACGCCTTTCCACCACAACTCTGTCGGAAAGCCAGCAAAATGGCGCAGCGGGCTTAAAAACTGTCAGATTGCAAAAACATTTAATAAACACCCATCTGTTTCTTCTGGTTTCCCAGCCCTCTGACTCATGGGTTTGGGTTTTCCACAGTGGCTGGAAACTTCAGCAACTGCAGTTGCGATGCAGCCGCACTTCACCCCTACGCTGCCCTGGAGGTGAAAATGTGCCTGGTCCTCACCCCAAAACAGCCAGGAGCAGAGACCGCCCCAACACCAGCCGGTTGTCAGCCAAGAGTTGCCAGCCCACCTTACTCCGCCGCCCAGGAGGACGAAGGCACGGCAAGCCAGAGCCGGTGCAATGGGGCCAGAGCCAGCAGGCAGCACCTGGAGACAGATCCAAGCCCCGCGGCCATAAGTGGCACCGTCCAGCAATGCCAGGCTCAGCGCTGCCCACCAGTTCAGACTGGGGCTGGAAGGTGCAGGTCCCAGTGGGGTCCTTGTTAAGCCTGCAAGACTTCAACAGTGCTGTGACTGGCAGCCTGCCGCCTGCCCGGGCACAGGGCACCGCGCGGGCCCCATCTGCTCACCCCGGCAGCACCACGCCAGGTCCAAGCCCGGCTGGTGGGTGCCCGGTGCTGAATTTTGCAGGGGGAAGCAGCCAAAAGCCAGGACAAGCCATGGGGAAGAGTGGCAGGACCCATGGGCATGAGCATCCCGGGGCGAGGGGCAATGGAGAGCAGCCAGGGTGGGCCGTGGGGTGGCCCCCGCAGAGCTGAGCTTCAGCGCTCTCCTGTGCTCCCCTGGCAGTGGAAACGGGTAAAGCAGGGAAAACACCCGGGATACTCACCTGACATCCCAAATACGCTGCCCTTTTTAAAGCTCTCTGCGGTGTTACACTCTAATTAGCCCAATTAAGCGGAGCTCTGCCCTGCAGGGCCGGCTGCTTGCTGGCTGCCATGCCGGGTAGGGGGTCTGGCTCACCCCAGCAGGGCAAAGCACCCCCGAGCCCTCCTCCCAGCCACGGGGCTCTGAGGCCAGGGGAGCAGCTTGGGGGGGCAGTGCCCCACCTGCCCACAGCTGTGGGGCCGCGCAGGGCACCCCCAGGCAGGTGGGTCCACAACGGGGCTGCCTCCACCTGCCTCTCCTGCCCCCGAGCACCACTTGCTCCCCCCACCTGCAGAGCCCCCACCCTGGCTCATGCACGGCACCCTCCACTCCAGGCCACCCGCGTCCCCACTTCGCCCAGATCCCACGCCACCATCCCAGCCCCATGTGGGCATCACTCGCAGTGCCCACCTGCAACCAGAGCAGGCATCTCACAAGGACCAGCACCCAAGCATCCTTTATTTTATCACCTGGGTCAGGCATGCACACCCTCACGTTCCCTGAAACAGCAAGACCATCCCCACCCATGCCAACAGCTTCCCTGGCCAAAAGTCTCTGAAAAAGGAGTCACAACGGGCCCTAAGTGGGGTGCTGGCGGGTGCCCATGGGCAGCTCTGAGCCGGGGAGCAGCTGGTTCACGTTAGGTGCTGTCGGGCCTTGCCTTACCACAGATGGACAAAATCGCAACATCTCCTGTGTTATTAATTAATGTGTTTTCACAGACAATGGAAACTTCTTTCCAACCTTGCGGAGGAGTTAATCTGCTGCGCAATTGGTCCTACCAAAAGCCCGAGCGGGGGCAGGAGCCTGCGGGACAGCCAGTCCCGGGGAAACAAAGGGATAAGGCATTTCGTTACTATCGTTTCTCCCAGCAAAGAAAAGCTGGACCTGGCCAGGGCGCACATCGCTCCCGCCGGCCCATCTGTCCCTCTGCGTGCCCTCCCGGCTTGGCATCCTGCTGCCTCGTGGGGATGGAGAGCCCCAGCGGTGGCTCCTGGTGAGACCCCACACGTGAGATAAAGAGCTGGGATTTCCCCTCTTCTTCTCACTGGTAAAATACCGACTTAACCACGGACACCCACTTTCAAGCATCTTCTCTGCATCAGGGGACCAGGCTGGAGAAAGATACTCTGTGTGACCATCACGGACTCTGGTTACCTCCATTAGGAGCCTTTGGATAGTCCTTCCCACCCAACCACAGGCGGCTGGACTCCACACTGCTCTGCTGACGAGCTCAGGGCAGAGACCCCTTGCCTGGGCAGAGGTGCCCATGGCTGGCACAGCCTCCCACTTTCGGGACATCCCGCTCTTCTTGTTCAGCCAAGCCTCATTTACCCACAGCGTTGCTGGTCAGCAGTTTTCTGGTGGAAAACACCGCTTCTGCAAAAGTAATGTTTTCCCCGCAAGACAGTTCTGGTTTTCTCCCAAAGGCCAAGCCTCAGGCTTGTTTAGCCGAACCGGAACGGTTTGAGGTCAGCTTGACATGAAACTTCCCGTGACGCACCATAGGTCGCTGTCGTGCACCCCGAGTCCCACCACGAGAGCCCAGGCCCTCGGGAAGCTCGGCCCAGGGAAAAGAGCTGGGGCTGGTGATGCCCCACCAGCTCGGGAGGGCATGGGCTGGCGTGTGGGAGCTGAAAATGAAGTTTGCTGAATTGAGTGTTTCTGCCCTCATTTGTTTTTTTTCTTTTTGGAACTTTCCATCCCACAGAAGATTTTAACAAGTTGATTTTTCCACCCTCTTGAGGACAAAAACAAATTCTGAAATATCACAATTTCCACAAGGGCAAAACTCCTGATTTTCGGCCACTTTCTCCCAAGACCTTACCCCAGCACTGCTGCCAGGAGGCCCCAGCCACCCATGCAGGAGATGATATCCACACATGTATACATACGTCTGGTTTGCAGCCCCTTCCCCAAGAGCGCTCTTGGGTGTTCAATAAGGCACGAGCCCACAGCATCCCATCAGGGCCCTCGTGTAGTCCCCTCTCCCAGCTTGGCCACAGCATCGGAGCCGAACACCAGTGCCATCCCCACCAGCTTTTGCTGAGCCACAGAGCAGGGGGACCCGTGGGAATCACAGGGTGCAGAAGGTAGGGCAAGAAGGACAACCATGCGCGTTTGGGGCATACTGAAGATCGTGACTTCAGAAAAGATATGGATGCATCAGGGCTATAGTTAATGATGATGCTTAAGGGAAGGATATTTTCTTACACAGAAGAGCCACCAAAAGACCTGCCTGGAAGTCAGGCTTGAGCTTGAGCCCCAATAGAGGGCACAAGGCAGATGTCTTCAGCAAGGATGCTCTTGTACAGGGTCTGCCTTGCCCAATTTCGCTCCCTGTGCCCCATCTTCTAGTTGGTTGGGTCCTACGTTCAGGAAGAAGGGTGCCAAGAAAAGGCAACAGAAAAAGATTAATTTTAGTGTGAGTTCACAGGGATGCATTTAGAAACACCCCACAAGGTTACACCAAAAGGCCCATCTGACTGGGGTTGTGTCCAGCACTGACTGATAGTGGATATTTAGAAGAACTCAAGAGACCTTCCCAGGAGCAGTCAGCTACTTTGGGACATCCAAATCACTGTCTTCAATAGCCACCAACATACTAACATTTCTCTGACCCCTTTTTAAATCAAACATGGTCAAGTGGTGGCGTAAAACAAGCCTGTTTGTGGGCTAGCTCTGAACAAAACCTGCAGCTAAGGCATTGCAGATCATCACAAGCCAGTCCCCATCCCGTGGGGGCTGCTTGCACAGACGAGAAGGGTTTGTCATGTGGCAATTAGCTGCAAGGAATCCCCAAAACCCTCCAAAGCTGCTGCTCGCTGCCTCTGGCCCTTGCAATAAACTTACTGCTGCTCTCCATTTCAGATGGCCAGCTGTTCCTTATTTCTAGACCTGTTTCCTTTCCACTAATTAATCAGCTCCAAATGTCTCTCCGCGTGGCCTGCCTGAACATGAGGCCAGAAACGCGATGTTGGGACACACTCGCCCAGACCCCCTCGTGCCGCGAGTGAGGGGCCGGGCTGGAATGACCCTGCGTGGCCACCCCCGTGGCCACCATGCTGCTCCACGTAGCCAGACCCTGCATTGCTCCGGGTCCAGGGCAGAGGCAGCGCTGCCTGTTCGGCAGGGGATGGTGGACGGAGCGTGTTGATGCTGCTCAGCCTGTTGTGCTGAGTCCCCACTCCAGCATCCGGCAGAAGGAGGCAAGCATCAGCCCCATCATCATGTGCAACTGCAACTCACCTCCAGGAAGAGCTGGGGCTGAAGTCTCGGGGGAAAAAAATGGGTTCACAAAGCAAAAGAAAAGCAAAGGGTGGATGAAGCACTCTGCAGATCAGGGCACACCAAGGTTATCTTGACTTACCCACAGCTGACGTATCCTGAGCAGAGCTGCCTGCGCACGAACGGGACTCGTGTCCAGGGCACCAGAGCCGGCGGCTGTCCCAGTCCGGAGCAGAGGAGCTGGGACCGGAGGCGCTGCCAACACGCCTGGGCTCTGCTGCTTCAGCTCGTGGTCAGCCTCCCTTCCCCTTGGAAAAGCTGGAAGGAACCAAATTTTTTCTTTTATTATCTTGGATCTGACTTGCACAGAGAAGGTGCTCCAAGGCCGCCTGTGCCAGGACATTCACAAAGTTTCCCAGCAGAAGAATGAAGCAAAACAAGGGGAAGCTCTTTGATCTTTATGGGCCTGACGCTTTGAGCCAAGGAAGCAGCAAGCATGAAGCTGCCCTTCTCATCCAGGTTTGCGATCGTTCCTCCCGGCTATGGCCTCAGACAGCAGCACTGAGCCTCTTCCCACTACCGGAGAGGCCCCGTTGCAGCAGGGCTGACCACAGAGGGGTGCTGGGGACCTCGACTCTGCCACTCACCTCAGTGCTCTGTTTTCATGAGACAGAAGGGACATCTCCTGGTAAGCTTCTTCCAGGTCTTAGGGTGGAAAGCATATTTGAGTTTGAGGTTCCCCCACACATACAGCGCAGCCGTAACAGACAGCACAGGCTGCTTCACCTCCATAAAGCTCTGCAGATGGAGGATGCCAATGGAACAACAGGCTTTTTGCCATTTAGTCCCTTCTGAACCAGAAGGGTCACTTGGGAAATTCAAATTGAAATCTGGATTTTGAAGATTTCATAGTACCAAGGAGGATTGTGGTGCTGCGTTCACCCAACTCTGCTTCAAAACCCTATCTCCCCCAATGATTGGTAGTGGCTAACCTCCAGAAAGGAAAAGGTTGTAATATCCAGCCTGATGGTCTGTTCCAGAGGTGGTGAGTCCTTGGTTCAAGGCTGTAAAATGTAATGTGCCTTGTGTTTCTGCAGGTGGAAGGACTGTGGGGAGGCAGGACTGTTACCATGGTAGGAATTTGGGGTCTTTAGGGTCTCAGATTCCCTGTTGCAGCTGTCTTAAGCAGCGCTGGCCTGGAAATTGGGTGGTAAATAGACTTGAGTGAGGCTACCAGCACACCCTGCCTCCAGCCATGCCGGGGATATGGGGTGTCTTCCTGGAAAAGCAGAGGCAGCAGCAAGCCAGGGCCAAAATAACATCCAGAGCAACAGAGGCAGGCCTCAGTTCGTTGGGTTGGCCAAGTCACGAGAGCCAGGTCTTGGTTTTGTTGGGACAGTGGTGATTCCCATCCCACCTCATGACTGAAGCCACAGGGTTGTAGTCCTCTGGGCAAAATGTACCTTCTTATTCAGCTCACAGAGGTTATGTGGTGCAAGGACGGTTTTCCTTGCACTGCTGAAGGAAGAGGAAACATATGGAGTATTCAAATACCACCGTGAAGATCCTGTCCATCGCTTGTGCCACTGCATGGATTAGATCACCCAAAGCAAGCAAGGGCTCCAGTCCAGCAAGCCAGCAGCTCTCCATGCAGTAGACATGTCCAAAGAGCCTGAACCTTGGCAGATCATATGACGCGGGGGTTGCAAGCGCTGGAACCTTTCTAGAAATCACCCCACGTGGAGAGCAGGGCTCTGCCGAATGAGGAGGGCTCGGCAGCTACAGCACCAGGGCAAACACCTCGCTGGAGCCCTCCAACAGAGCCTCTGGCTTCTCCTTCTGTCCACGGCGTAGCCCTGCTGAGATCCACCTCACCAGCACCGGGCTGCACCCACCAGCATCAGAGCCTCCAGCCTGGACCGTGCCCTGGCCAGGTGCCCCGTGCCACCCCGCACCGCGGCCCTGCTGCCGGCTTTGCTCCAGCACTGGCTGCATGTAGGGTTTCAGGACCTCCTCCTGCAGACGGATTTATTTGTGCCAGCCGAATTGCTCAATAGGATATTAGCTGCCTGGGCAGCAGACGCCCAGCACACAAACCTCCGCTGAAGGATTGACGCCCTGCGCGCATGGGGCTGGCAGCACGTAGCTGCCAGTCCCACTCCCCCGGGGCTGTGCAAACCCTCCACCAGCCCCCGAACCCTTCTTGGTACGTGAACAGCCCTCATCTTCCCCAGGACGTGAAAGGACCAATTCAAAGTTGTACCGAACATGTTCCCACATTGCTGCCAAAATGCCTGTGCAGCTGAGACCGTCAAACTCGTTGCACCAGTGGCAGCTGCAGAGCAGCCTGTGAGGTGGATGCAGGAGGCAGGCAGAGCGTGGCCAGCAGTGGAGCTCCAGAATCCTGGCTCTTCCCAGCCCTTCCCAGCACATTGGATGGAATGTGGGAGCCCCGGACGGAGGTGAGGGGCGGCTGATGAACGAGGTGATAACACCTCAGCAGATGGCTCCAAAGGCTGCGCCGCGCTTGGGGGGTGTAGACAAAACACAGAGGTGAAGCCCAGATGTTTAACTTCAGCATCTGGATGTGATTCCTAAACAGAGACGCTCACATCTGACCATTCTGCCTGAAAATAAATGGTTTGTTTGACCTTCCCCGTAGCCCGCCCCGATATTTTCTGGGTCTCTCCTAAACACACGGCAGCTGCTCTCTCCTTGCCAGGACCAGCCGTGTGTCAGACGAGCGCCGCAGGCATCGCTGCGGGCACGGCGGCAGCTCTGGGTGCCTGGGACACCGCATCAAGGGACGTGGGGCAGGGCGCAGCTCAGCGCGGTGCCGCGAGCGCAGAGGAAAGCCCAGTGAGGTGGAAAACATCCTTCTGCATTGCACCCGCCCTGTTTTGAGCTCCCACTGAGCCCATTTTGGAGCAGGACACCAACCTTGGGTGCCCACCCTGCCCAAGAGCCTGGCTCGTGGCCTCCACCTGCCAGGGGTCTGCTCCTGCCCAAAAATCCTGTGGCAATGGGGGGTGAGGGGACTATGGAGAGGGACCGGTCTGCAACCATGTCCAACCTTCAGCCCATGCAGTTCCCACCTGAGACCCACCAGAGAGCCTCCCCTCGGCTCCCCCAGGCACCTTGGGACCCGGCACTACCTGGGTCTCATTTCCCTGCAGCAGCCCCAGCAGTGGGGACTGGCAGCAGGTGGTTCCTAAGCCAAGAAGGGACAAACCTGCTCTACGCCTTGTGAGCGCTGGAAGAGCCTGCTCGGGGAGCCGGGTCCCCAAGACATGTTGAAGCCAGGCAGTCCCTTTCAGAGAAGATATCTGATCTTGGATCAGAGACACCACGCGACGGAGAATCCACCACACTCCTAATAACTGGAAATTGTAGGCGTTGGGTGGTGTTGAAACTGACAATGAAGATAGTGATTAGTGATGACGGGCAGTACCAATTAAGGCTAATCTGCCTAATGGCCAAATCTAAGGGTAGTGTGTGTGACTGATGGTGACAAGTGATGGCAGCTGGAGGAGGCCACAGTGACCACAGAGATGTAAGACAATGCTGGTGGCAGACAGAGCAAACAAGTGGTGACACAGTAATCTGTTATTCGGGTTATTTGTAATCCTGCAGACACATCTGGCACCGAGCATGCCGCAGTCCTGCGCTTCTCCTGAAGGATCAAACAGGCAGCACTGGAGGTGAGACCTCTCTTCGCGGCTTCCCGCGGGCAGCGTGGGATGCGAAGGAGCGGTGGCACGGTCTGGTGTGGCACATCAGCAGCTGACATCTCAGTCCACTCCAGCCCGGCTCTGCCAGTGCCCTCCGACTCAGCAAGAGGAGGGGAGAGCCGGCAGGGCCGTGCGGGAGGTGTTGGACCCCCCAGCGCAGCAGGACAAGGAGCCCGAGGCTCTGCTGAGCCCCGGCAACCGGCTGCCTGCCACCGGCCACCCGCCCTGGCACAGCCCCTGCACCGGCTGGTGCCTTGCAGCAGAAGCAGCTCCGTGCCAGCAGTACACAGCTCCACGAGCTGCCGGCTGGGGCAGCTGGCCAAGAGCAATGAGCCGATGCAGCCAGGGTGCCAGGGCGGCCAGCCCACGAGGCTATGGGTGCACTGGGTGCTCCGTGGCCACTCGTAGCCCTGCCCGGCCCCGGGCACGCTGCCGGCATCCCTGTCCCCTCCTGCGCTGCCTTTAAGCATCGGGCGCCTGCACGGAGAAGGGACAGGGAAGCCCCAGGCAGTAGAAACACCGGTGTGTCCCAGCACCGGGGCGGGCGGTGCGTGAAAGCCAGGCTGGCCCTCAGGGACCGGGGTGATACTTCACACAGCTGAAAAGAAAAGGGCAAAACATGTCAGCTCGCCGCGATAAGAGCAATCACACAAAGCAGGCACCATTCACAGAGCAATATGTTAACTGTCATCGAGCCTGGCAGCAGGACAAGGGCCAGCACCTCATGCCCATCAGATTTATTCTCTGCCTGAGGTTAAAGCAGGGCTCTGGTCCAAACGAAGCTGGTGCAGATCAGCCAAAAGCCGCCCAAGTATGACCACAGAGTTACTAGAGCTGGTAGGGTGCAAGCAAGCTCCAGGACTGCTGCTAAAGGCTGAAGCTCTACAACCCAAGAACTGCTCACTGAGCATGCCAGTTTGGGGTTAGAAAGGCTGGTTTTGTAGCATGCCCCCAGGATGGGTCCCCTCCCCCCAGGAGCAGGACGGGAGCTCTGCTCACACCAAGCCATGCCCTCCAGCACCCAGCAGCTTTACTCGGGGTCCTTCCCAACCACAGTGGTGAACAAGCTCTGCCCAAATTCCTCTCTAGCAGGGCTGCCCTGCCCGCGCTGCAGCAGACCACGGGGCAGCTGCATCCACCAGACACTGTCCTCGGCGTTTGCTTCTCCAAGACGACCCAGGGGACGTGGCTGTCGGAGCTGGGAGTACCCTGGTGCTCCCATGAGGACGTGGCTTCAGCCCAGGTCATAAGAGCTCACAGGCAGCCTGCTGACAGCCGGGAACTTGGAAAGGAGGCAGCGGTGGTCGTACAAGCCCAGAGCCGACCTGGCAGCCCATGCCACGGTCCTGGCAGGAAGCACCAGTGGAGGATGCGGGCACCAGTGGCACCTGCAGCCCCCATAGCACCCTGTCCAGAAGAGCCCCAGGTCCCCTAGTCCCATGTCCCCACAGGCTCGGGATGCTCTCCACTGGTGATGCTGGGGACGGCAGCACAGCGCTGCTCCCAACCAGCGCAGGCGTTTTCGGAGGGACGTGCCCCGGCATGAGGGCATGGCGGGGTGCTCCCTGCTCTCACCCCCCGCACACTGATCTTATCACCAGCCATGAGACTCAGACACATTTTTGTCTCGATTTTGAATTTGCTCTGGTTTTAATTTGGGGGGATGATGCCGTATCTAGTGCCACAGCCCTTGATTAGCACACACACCGGCACACACGCACACACAACATTGCCAGACTCAATCACACATGTTTGCTCAAGACCTCTTGGAAATCTTTGGATTCAGACCAACTTTTCTTTTCTTACATGCATTTGTTGTAGTCCGATATTTATAGTTTACTTAAAATAAATGGCTCCTTATGTTTCCTGCTTCCTGCTCCCGAGGGGAGGGTCTCGTGGGGTTGCTGTCTGTCTTCTTCTCTCTTTCCTCAACCTTTTGCTATTTTTTTTCTCCTCCATAAACATTTTTCGAGCAGATCCCATATTTGTCAGACGCTGCTGAGCCTCGTCCCAGGTTCTTTCAGTGGTTCTGATGAGCGAGAGACTGGCTCAGATTGAAGCAGAAAACACAGTGCACCAGCAGGGCAGCTGTGCCGCAGGGCCTTCACGGAGGAAAATGCTAGAGGAGGAGGAGGATGAAGATGAGGAGGAGGCAGGGTGGTCTCCAGGACATGGGAGCCAAGCACGGATGCAGGCTCGCTCACTTGCAGCACTGGGACGTGAGAATGCAGCACCCAGACTCATGGCTGCAGCAGGGGAGGGAAGGGGTGGCAAGAGTCCCCGTGCCCACTCTCACTTGCCCCACTTGGGTTGTGAGCGTGGGGCTCCCACCTGCAACACTCCTTCCAGGAGGGACCCTCTCCCCGGACCAGGGTGCAGGGGCGGGTGGTGGAGCCTCACAAAGGTCTCTGCTCCCATCCAGGCCAGCTCCGAGCAGGCTGCTCCCAGGCTGCTCCAGTTAAGGTCCGAGTATCTCCAAGGACAGAGATTCCCATCCCTCTCCAGGTCTCTATTCCAGTATTTGAGCAGTCTCACAGTGGCCTCATGATTTGTCCTTGCATTTACAGGGAACGTCCCTTGTTCTGGCTCCTGCTGCTGCCTCTCACTGTCTCTCTGTGCACCTTTGAGAAGCTCCAGCTGCATCTTCCCTGCACCCTCCCATTTGGTCTTGGACGACCAAATGCCCCGTGCCCTACAGCAAAGGCAGCACGAGAATGGAAACCTCCCGGGGACCCCAGCCACTCGGCAAGGGCAGGTCTGGGGGAGCCAGAGAGGGGGACCCAGGAGACCCCCTGGGTGAGGAGCAATCCCCAGGCAGCATCTCAGGGCGCAAGATGCAGGGGGGCTGCTAGAGCATCCCTGCAGACAGCAGGAGGACGGAGGGATTAAATCAATGTTTGCGTGGCCTTTCCCACCCAGCAGCTCTTGGCAGCTCTCTCCATCGCTGGGGCCGATGAGCCCCATTTGTTTTGGAAGAGCCGTTTGTTTTCTAACCCGCTGCTGTGAAGGGAACATTTTCACTGTGAAAATTATCCTCCCTTCTTGTTTCAGGCCCTGGGGCTCCATTTGGCCCTGTCTCCCCAGGGGTAGCCCACCTGCACAAGCTCACACCCAGCCCATCTTGTAGTATGTGCGTAGGATCCCATGCTCCCCGTTGACCCACTGGCCTGCACACTGCATATCCAGACACATATGTGCAGGCTCAAACACTGCCACCCACATGCACGCGTGCAGGCTCACACGTGTGCAAGTTCACACACCGCACCTTGCACACACGTGTGCAAGCTCACACGCTGCCTCTTTCCACACACGTGTGCAAGCTCACACGCTGCCCTTCTGCACGAGCACGCCAGGTCACACCCTACCCCTCTGCATACACACATGCAAGCTCACACCCTGTCCCTTTGCACGCACGTGTGCAAGCTCACACACTGCACCTTTGCAGGCAGCTACCATCACCCCGGGACGGCAGCCTGGGGACCCTTGTCCCCCCCACTCCGAAGCACCGCCTTGGTGCATGGAGGCGCCCAGGCAAGCTGGAGGAGAGCTGGTCGCACGCCAGCCCCCCTCTCAGCCTGCCGGGTGGCCCAAGTATGATGCCGGGCAGGAATGACTCTTCAGCGGCTTTATGGGCAAAGCGGTGCCCAGCACCACTCCAACCACAGGCAGGGCTGTGTGGGCAGCGGGGCTGAGCATCCTCGGTGAGAGGCTGAAGCCCCTCTCCACCCCAGGCACAGATGGGACAGCACCCACCACCCTCGCCTGAGCACCAGCACCCCACTGCCTCCCCGGCTCCCAGGAAACACCCTGCAGAAAAACCAGAATCATACAATCATAGAATGCTTTGGGTTGGAAGGGACCTTTAAAGGTCATCCAGTCCAACCCCCGTGCAATGAGCAGGGACATCTTCAACCAGATCAGGTTGCTCACAGCCCCATCCAACCTGACCTGGAATGTTCCCAGGGATGGGGCATCGACCACCTCTCTGGACAACCTGTGCCAGGGTTTCACCACCCTCGTCATAAAACATTTCTTCTTTATCTCTAGTCTGAATCTCCCCTCTTTGAGTCTAAAACCATTCCCCCTTGTTCTGTCACAACAGGCCCTGCTAAAAACTCTGTCCCCATCTTTCTTACAAGCCCCCTTTAAGTATTGAAAGGCCGCAATAAGGTCTCCCCGGAGCCTTCTCTTCTCAACCCCAACTCTCTCAGCCTTTCCCCATAGGAGAGGTGTTCCACCCTCTGATCATTTTTGATCCCAAAGGCTTCATCCAAGAGGAAACCTGGATGTAAAGGCAGGAGTAAAGCCTGGCTTTCTCCTCCGGACTGCCCCACAGGTAGCGCTCCCAGCTGACGGCGCCACATGGGCCTGGGCTGTTTCCATACGGTAGTTTGACTTCAGTCGCTTTTTTCCTTTTCTTTTGTCTTTCTTTTCTCTCTTTTCTTTCCTTTCCTTCTTTTCTTTTCTCTTTTTCTTTTGTTTTTTTCTTTTTTAAAATTTTTTTTTACTTTTCCTTTTCTTTTTCTTGCTTTTTTCCTTTCCTTTTTTTTTTATTTTTACTTTTTATTTTTCCTGTTTTCTTTTCCTTTTTCCTTTTCTTTTTCCTCTCCTTTTTCTTTCCTTTCTCTCCCTCCTCTCTGCTCCAGCTGCATGCAATCCATGCAAAGAGCATTTGACTTTCATGCACCCGTTAATCATTTGCCAGTTCGGCTTGCAAGCAGGGCTGCGGCACATGAGCGCAGCAGCACCATAGGACTGGGATGGGGGTTAGGATTGGGGTGGGACAGCAGCACAAGCCTGAGCTCCCAGTGCCTCACAGCACCAGAGGCAGTGGGGTGGGGGGACCCGTGGCTGGGAAATGCCGGTGGATGCCCCCGCTGTAATGAGCAAAAACCCTCCGCAAAAATGCTCCTGCAGATAGCATGACAATGGGCTGAATTAAACCGCCTCCTCAAAATGCTCACTGCTGGGAGCAGGGCCACCAGCAGCCGCTGCCTTGGCAGTGCTGCCTAACCAGCGCCCAGCAGGCAGCTCTGCCCACCCTGCCTCTGCTTAGGGCCAGCTCCCCACGCTGGCACGGCCTGAAAATCTTCAAATCTCTGTGGATAAAATGTCCTCAGAGAAAAGGGGATTAACTTGGGCAAGGGGTGGCCTCAGCTCCGAGGCTAGAAGAGAAATTGGGCTCCTGGGTGCAAAGTGACACAAGGCTGAGCATCCTCCCTGCCCAGCTTATCCCAGAGCAGGCGGGAGGCCCCAGGGATGGACAGCCGTCGGAGCATGCAAGAGGAGCAACTTCGGACAGCAAACTCCAACCAAACAAGGAGCACAGCAAGGGCCGAGCAATATTTTCTAGAGTGTTTCTGGGCAGAGGTCCTGGGGTTCACAACAAAGTAGGCAGCGTGGTGCCCGGATGGCTGTGGAGGGCAAATCCCAAGCCCCACAGCAAACCAGCTCCAGCAGCTGCAGGGTTTACACACAGGAGCTCAAAAAGGCATTCAAGTCCCTTTCTCCTGGTCTTCATTGAGCCCCTGGTCTTTGCCCAGCCCCAACCCTGCTCCCATTAGCACACCCATCCTCTGCAGCGGGCCCTGGGGTGGGACAATGCCATCATCCCACAGCAAGAAACAGGACCCAGAGAGCCAAAATGCCCTGAGGCCCCTGGGCTGCTCGCAGCAGGCTGAAGACCACATCTCCCGGGCACGAGCACGAACTCCTTGGCCATGCTCCATGCCCCTGGAGGCCTCACACAGCCTGGAGGCACGGAAGGGCTTTGCTCCTCCTGGGAAAGCAAGACCCAGCATGGGACAGGATCTGGGAGTCCCACGGGAGTGGAGAGCAGGGCCACGGGAGCCAGCTCACAAATGACCTCCCCAGACCCCTGAGCCACCGTGCAGTGGGAGGGTCCCATGGGGGAGCCAGGGCTGGCCACGCTCTCCCGCGGCACGCTGACAGCTCTCCAGCTGCTGGGAGAGCAGCTGACGTCAACTGGAGCAAAGCAACACTCCACAGGGCTGCGAGGTCAACGTAACCTCCGGCTGTCCCTCGCGGAGACACCGCCGAGAGTGGCCACGGTCACCCTCGCACCCTGGGAAGTGTCCCCCACCCGTGGACCACGGCACCCCCGGCGCGGCCCAAGGGATGGGCACAACGCTGCCCGCTCCCCCGGGACTCCAACCCTCCCCGACTTCAACAGCTCCTAGCTCTTTTTCTCCCGACACAAGGAGTCCTCAGAAAGGGTCCAGGGCATCCAGTTTGGAGGGGAGCTACAGCCAAGCGCCTCGGGCAGGCCACGAGGATGCTGGAGCATCTTGGAGCGCGGGGGCAGGCAGCGGGACCTGGCAGGCGATGAGACGGGAAGACAATACAACGGCCCGTTTGTGCTCCCGGCTCCCAGCCCCCCCGGCCCTGCCCCATGCCATAGTAAGGCTGGTATTCAGGAATTAATTGATGTAATTAAAGTGTGGCATGACTTTGCCATGGCCTCTGAAGGCAGTGGCGGCGGGCCAGGGTCTGCGGGTGGAGGAGGAGCCCCTCGCGTGCTATTCTCCCTATAGAAAAAGGGCAGATCTTGGGCAGATCCAAGGCATGAAATTGGTATAAAGAGATTGTCAGGGAAGCCTAACGGTGCCAGTCTTGCCACCATCAGCAGCTGCAGGATGATAATTCATCCCGGCAAGCTGCTGCATCCCGTCCCACTGCAGCAGCACCTCTGGCAGGAGGTGCCAGACCCAACATCGAGCAGTGTCCAGGGATGTGCCAACCCGGCTGGGCTCCGTGGTTGCTCCGCTCCCGTTCTGCACCACGGCTCCTGAGTGCAGACAGGGCTTGGACATGGGGCTGGGGGCTGCGCTGGCAGGTTGGGGTCCCCTCGACTCACCCCAGAGCATGCACTACAGGATAGGAATGTCTCCAGCCTTCCCCCTTCCCCTGCCCCAGCTCTCGGAGGCGGTGCCATGCAAGCAGCGGCAGTAACAATACCCTGACACCGAGAGCACGCAGGGCGAGCGAACAGAGCCTGGCCCTGATTTCTGACCGCTTGCCCGGGTGGGAATAATTCTCCCGCTGGGGTTCCTGTGTCAGAGGGCTGGTGAGCCCTGGGCTAACCACAGCACGCCAGCTGGAGCCTTCCCAGCTCACTGCCGGCCTGGCGAAGTTGTAAGCAAACCCCCTGGTGCTTTCAGCAGCCGGGGGAGAATGGAGCAGCGCGGCCTGGAGGGAGCGGGATCCCACAAGGGGCTCTGCGGCGAGCTGGTGACAGGGGACGCCTTGTTGTTAATGAGGTGCAGAAGAGGATGCAGACATCCGCCCCCTCGCCTCCCCAAGGGCGCTGGCTCCGCAGCTGCCCCAGCAGCTTTCTCCGGCTATTGGAGCAGCGGCAGGCTGACCCCGGCGCTCCTCTGCACCTCCCTATCCGAGCACCGAGCACGTCCATGCCTGCTGGAGGGGATGCGGTGTGCAGGCCGGGGTGCCGGGCCACAGGCAACCAGTCTGACCCTGCCAGCACCGGGGTCTGGTTACTGCAGGATGGAGGAATCCATCGCCATCCCTACAGCACAGTGACGGCACCAGGCCCGACCCCTGTCCCCTGCCAGGACCCCCACGGCTCCTCACACCGCTCCTCCATCCGCCCTTCTCGGCACGGACCAGGCAACAGCCCTGGCCGGGAGGGAGGACAAACCAGGAGGCTGGGAGATGAACGGCTCTGGTGTAAGCATCTCCGCAGGGTCTTCGTCCCAGCACCGCCACGCTCCCTGCAGCCTCAGGCAATGGGCTGCGCTTCAGTTTCCCCTGGCAAAGGGAGGAACGAGCCGTGTGCCGGCTTATTTCAGATGGCCATAGAGGGGTGATGGTTGTCCCTGTGCCAGAGTGGCATCTCCAGCCAAGCAATACATCCCACGTGGGCCCTGGGATGGCAGAGCAGGATCGCGGAGCAGGCAGGGCGTCCACAGGGCTGCAGCGGCTGGGCTCACTGGGCTGGGGACGAGCCAGGAGGGCAGCACCTCCAGGCACCCTCCCAGCCCCTCATCCGGAGCAGCAGGAGCCACTGGGTTCCCACCGCCACTCCACCAGTTGGAGCAGGAGGGAAAGCAGATGCGAGATCAACCTCCAGAGCAGCCGCTGGAAACCCAAACAGCAATCCAGCTGCACCACAGAGAGCTGGGGCTCTCCCCTCCTTTCCAAACCCAGGGGCCACTTCTGCGAGCCACCGCCAAAGCCATGCACCAGCTCCTCTGCCTGCAGAAACCACAGCTCCCACGCCTTGCGCGCTCCATCCTCTCGCAGTCGCTCGCCAGACACTGCGGCTTGGCCCGTGCCCCGCAGACTCGGCGCGAGTGCGCCTGTGGCCCAGGGTAAACAAACAGCCTTTCCTCCGGGGCTGTTGCCTCTTGCCACCGCGGCTGCCTTCGGCTGGCCCGGCTGTGCCGGCAGCACGGCTGAGAGGTTTAGCAAGGTCCACCCCTGTGGTCGCTGTGGGCTCGGCTGCCGGCGCTGCCTGCCACCACGGCTGGCGGAGAGCAGGACTGAAACAACAAACAAACAAGAAACATGCATGGCTTGGCTAGGCCTGCACACTGGAAACAGAGATAAGCTGCTCCGAAAGCCGGATCCCAGCGAGGCAGTGGCGTGGGGAGCAGAGGGCGGCAGAGCTGCCATGTGCTGGCCGGGGAGCAGACAGCCCCGGCAGATGCCAGCTCCCACCTCTGGGTGCTGGGGAGGGGAAGCACCCCGAGGTGCAAGCAGGAGCGCCCAGCCACGCTACGGCTGCTGGCTCTGCCGTACAGCACCCAGCTCCGGCTACGGATGGAGGGAGGTCAGGCTGGGCTGGAGAGCGCAGTTCCATCCCCTTGCACTGCAGGCAGCCCTGCCAGAGGCCACGTGGCCAAGCGCATGTGGTGATGGTGGCAAAACGAAGGACAGTAAATCATTAAGCTGCTGTGGCTGTGCTGTTAAGACCCTGGAAGCCCCCGGGCAGCTCGACTTGCTTGCAACTGCACGAGGGCTGGAGTCAGGGTCTCGCACCCGGCTCACCACCCTCTCCGCTGTGCAAAGACCCTTGTGCTCTGCCCTGGCAAGAGCAGCAGCCTCGCTCCTTGGGCTCATTATATTTTTCTAAACAACAAATCTTGCAAGTGCAGTTTGGAGCAGAGCGTCTGCTGTGAAACTGGGACTGGGTTATTTCCGCAGCCCTGAGATGCTTTGGAAACTGCTGAAGCAGGCAAGAGAATAGTTCATGGTCCCCTCGAACTCACCCGACCTCCCCGGAGGAGCTGGCTGAGTTAGTGGTTTGAGCAGGAGAAGACTTGTGCTTTATTCCCAGCTCTGCCACTGACTCACTGGGTGGCTTTGAGTGAATCACTTCCCTCCACATGTGTTTTCAGCTGGGAAGTGCCGGCTGGGGCAGCTGCTGCTCCCCAGGCACCCGGCAGACGTACCTGGCTGGCTGCAGCACGGGCAGCAAAGGCACAACACGGAGAGAAAGGCAGCTCTCGGCTCCGTCAGGACCAGCCTCTGCCCTGAAGACCAGATCACCCCCGTTAACAGGCACAAGGTAAAGCAGGCTGACACCCTGAGCTGTATCCAGCCTGCCTGAAGTACAACCCGCTCAGGCAGACTGGGGACAACACCTCCCGTGCCACTGAGGTGGTTTCTTTCCACTCGCCCCTGTACCCCTCTGCAATCCCCTCATCCTTGGAGCCCGTCTTTGCCTCGGACAGCCTCACGTGCTCCATCAGCCCAGGGCAGATGGGGCTCCCCAGGCTCTGGTCGGAAAGATCCAGGTCACACCCAGCAGTGGTGTCCCCAGGATTTCAGGCGCTTTGGGAAAAAGAGGCTTGTTGCTGGAAATAGAACTTTAAATGTTCTGGACCACCATGACGACTCAGTGCTGGAAATGCTGTGCAAGCTCTGCATCTTCTGGGCTCGCACTGGTACAACGCACACCAGTGGGGGGCTGCACCCACAGGCCTGCGAGGTGTTGCTCCCGTGTCCATTGTGGCACTGGGCTGGGCAACTGCAGCCATCGGGCATTTGGGGAAGGGGTCACCAGGTCCTGGAAGAGCCTCCAGAAGAGTGGCCTCTGGGACGTTAGGAGGGGATGAAGTGAAGGTAAGAAATGCAGAAACCGGTGAGGAATGTGGACGGGTGTCCCAGGCCAGATGTCCGGGGGAGGTCGGGAGGTGCAGTAGGCAGCGTTGCGGTTGTTTGGAGAAGAACAAGGGCCAGTCTGTGAAAGCGAATCCCCCTGATGATATTGGCTGATGGTTTCCTTCCACATGGCATTACCCAGGGCCATGATGTTCTCTGCATTTTACCAAAGACAGAATTGCGGCAGCGAGAGGCAAGTCAGCTACGGAGGTCAGCAACGGTGTGAACTCAGAGAGCAAGCTCGGAGCACCCTGCCCAGCACCTTCACCACGCACAGCCTTCCCTCGAGGGCACTGTTCCCCTCTGCAGGCATGTGGGTGCCCTGGGTGTGCAGCCAGGCACCTTCCCCTCCACGGCGCAGGATGAAGAGCCACAGAGACAGAGGGAGGAAAAAGACATGCATCGGAACACAGGTATCTTCCACGGCTAATGCGGCTACCGGGGTCCCAGGGGAGAAACAGAGGGGACAGGGAGGGACCTGCCGAAGGGAACACGCAGTGGTCCCCAGCAGCCGGCTTTGTCCCCAAGGCTGCGGAGGTCTGAGATCAGCTCTCCTCCACCACAGACCGTGGTGTGGCCCTGGGCACATCAGTCCCAGTGCCCACGAGGGCACTCCCCAGGGAGGCCCCCGGTATGCTCCCGCAGACCGGGGCAGCCGAGCTCTCTGCAGGCGAGTCTGCGGCAGCTCCCGGCACGGCCGGGTCACAGCAGAGCCAGGTGAAGGCATGAGGGCTCCATGGGCCTCCCCTGCCACCTCCAGCAGACCCACTCCTGAAGCCTGACCAGTTTGTTCCCCTCCACTTCCCAGCTGGCTCCAGGCAAGGAAGGCTGCATGTGTTTTGGGCAGGCAGCACTGCCTCCCTGCCTGCAGCCGGCTCCGGGCAGGGGAAGAGCACCCTCTGCTGCTGCTCCGGCCGGCGCTGCTGCAAATCCAGCACCCAGCTCCCAGCCTGGAAAATGAGAGAAAGTCCAAGGCCCCTGCTTGTCACCGGTTTAATAGGCACAGCAGAAGGAAGTTTATAAATCCAGTTCGCTTCTCTAAATGGATTTGCATTTGGCATCTCTTTCAACAAGGGCAATGAAAACAGACTTTGATATCATATGCTATCATTTTACTAATAAAAACAGACCACAGTTGCCAAATACATCTGAGCATCTCAAAAGTGCTCTTTGAATTAAAGAGACATTGCCAAATTTAAAGTGCATGTTCTTAGTTTAGAAACTAGACTGCATCAATTAGACACGAGTATACCAGCAGAGACGAGGGGTGCAGACTGAGTACGCCCAGTATGTGTACACACATCTATATGTGCACACAGCTGCTTGCATATATATGTGTCCGGCCTCTGCTTTGCTTCTTCAGCGGTAGCATCCCTGGGCGCAGAGCGGACGTCCTGGGCCTGCTCCCTCGCACACACCTGCCTGGGAGAGCCGGGCTCCCACAGGAACCGGGAAAGCAGCGCTGCAGGAAGCCGCAGCAGCACGGCAGGCTCCCAGCAGCCAGCACGGGCTGCAGCTGGCCGTGCGCAGAGCAGCGCGCCTCGCCGGGAGCCAGCGCCCCGCTGCCGCTCTCCCACGGCTGCACGGCCTTCCGGGCTGCTCCCACGCGTGGAAGAGCCCGGTGGGTGAGATCAGCTCGGGCATCGGCCAGCCGCTGGGGTGAGTCACGGCCCAGAGCTGAGAGCCCTTGGGTTTCGGTCAGAGGGGACCTGCACTCGGGTGGGAGCCAGCAGCTTTCCAGCCCTGTAGCATCTCCTCCAGCGTGGCTGCCTGCAGCGAGACACACGAGAACGAGAGCAGCCCCCAGGCGGGTCTAGCCTTCACCCGCTGCCTGGTCCGGGGTTCAGCACGCCCTGTTGTTGATCAGAGTATGGGGGCCCTGCTTCTGGGGGAGAATGGGGGACCAGCAGCTGGAATGATTACGAAGCCTGTCCCTGCAGACTTCTGTTTCTGAGTCACTGGCTGATGCTGGCTAACAATACAGGGAGTTATCAAAAAAGCAGTTGTCAAAAGGGATAAGTCTGATTGTTCTTGTCCCTGTCTGCCTAAACCTGTCTGCATACCTTCACGCCATGTTGACACAGTCCCCAAGGCTTGGAAAGGCTCCCAATTCCCAAAAGTCGGCCGTTTAAAGAGCCGCTTTGAGGAGTCCCAGCCTCTCCTCGGCACACAGGAGGACGCAGGGGGACCAGCTGTCACTCCTGCTGGGCATCTCCCCTGGGGAGACGGGACCTCTGTGCCAGCTCCCCTCTAGAGATGCCCAACTCTCTCCATCCTAGGGCTCCCGATCGCAGCTCCTCAGGAAAGGGCCTAAAATTGGGAGAGGTGAATCACCCCCTTCCTCATCCCTAGGGCAAAGCTGGTGAGGAATTTTCTGTCATTGCCGTTTTCCTAAAGGAAAATCCACTTGTGCCCAATCGTGCTTCTCAGCTCCGTGACCTTTAAGGCTGACTGTCTGCTGGGAAAGCAGGAAACAAACAGATTTGTTTGGTTCAGTTTGATCCGACTCGAAATATTTTTGGTTGTGGTCCTGATCCAAAGTGTTTCATCTCAGATCAGTTCCACATTAATCCGTAATTCCCTGGCAGGCTGCGCTGCCAGCAGCACTGTAGCTGGGATGCTGCTCCCTCCGGGCGCCCTGCGGATCTCCGGCTGCTCCGAGCAGCCCAGCCAGGTGTGCCGTGAGCGTGGCGCAGCCCGCCATGAGCGTTTTTCAGAGGCTGCGGGCCCCTGCCTGCGAGTGCAGGACTGTGACAGCCTCCCTCTCCGCTGTCCCCAAGCCGTTCAGCGCCCGCATCTGTGTGCTGGCCGAGAACTTGGCCTCAAAGCATCAGACAGGGCTTTGCAGCTCAGCGGGAGGCTCTTCTGAAGCAGCTCCTCACTGTCTTCTCTGCAGCTTCCATTCCCTTCTCTCTGCTCTAGGGCTGTCCCATTTCTTTCCAGCATTTGCCCCACCACCAGCGACCCTTGTCTTCTTGACACCGCACCCTGCCCTGCTCATAATGCCGCGTGCGAGCACAGCGGGAACCCGAGCCCCGCATGAACAGACAAAAAAACCTTTGCTGGCTCTTGCTGCTGAGCTGGTCTCATCGGTGTAAGTCAGTTAAAGTTTCAGGACCCGGAGACGTGGGGGCGGAGGCCAGCACTGCCAGTAGCAAAGCGAGGGCATCGTGTCAGGGACGGCAGCAAAGAGGGGCTGCAGACAACCAGTGGCTGTGTGTGCTTGTCCCACGCCGGCTCCCCCGGGCAAGCCCGGCTCCAGGCAGACGCGCTCCCAGTGCAGGAGGTGTTGATGGAGCTGCAGGCCCGCGTGGGCGCCTGCTCACAGGCGGTGGTGTCTGAGGCGGAGGAGGGTTGCTGCAACCAGGGGAGCGGCCACATGCAGGCAGAGAGCTCAGCCAGGAAGGCAGGGTCGGGTGCTGACGTAGCATGAACTCGGGGTTCATAGAGGCTGTCCCTCTATTTCAGCCCTGGTTGTCCTCAGCCCCAGGCAGAAAGGATTTGCAGAGCACAAGGATACCGTCCTTCAATTGCCAGGATGCACCTACAGGCCTGCATATGCAGGGAGCTGGTCGGCAGCAGGGTCAGCTCCAAGGGTGTCTCTGCCGCACGTGCAGGCAGCTCCCTGTGCTCTGCCCTGAAATCGCAAGGGAGGACTCAAGCATCGCTCACCTCACCTTGCCACTCACTGCCACTTGTCCAGACACCAAAACATCCCAGCCAGCCTCAGTGGCTTTATCTGGAGGGTAGGAAGGAGCATCTCAGTGAACCTCTGTCCCATTAGTTACAGTCTCCTTCCCCTACCTCTTACAGAACAACTGCAGGTGATGTAGGAGCCCGCTAGTGCATGTCCTCAGACGGGAGGGAGCAAAAGGCATGCTGAAGCTGAGGACAAGTCAAGACAGTGGCCTTGGGTGGATCCTAATGAGCACCGTGAACCTCTGTGGTCCAGCACAGCCCAGAGCCCACAGCCAGGGCAGCGCTTTCAGAGGGAGGACATGTTTCCTCCAGGAATACCTGAGAGTTACCTCAGCATCTCTGTTTCCCACTGTCCTGCAAAATGGTTTTATAAACAGACAGTTCTCCGCCATGGGAGGCTGGTGTACACACAGCCTCCAAGAAAGATTTTCAAGTTGGTACTGCAGAAAAATCTCACAGTGTCTGGGTGTTTCAGCCTGCCCAGAGGAGATAACAGGCACATACTATCATCTCAAGCAGGCCGAGGCTCCCAGGAGCAGCATTACAAAGGCAAACGTTTGGATGCTCGAGACTGTGCTCCATGGCCCCTAGGCACCTCTTTGCTGTCTTGTTTCTGAAGCGCTCCTGGTCTCTGGGCCAGCTCCTGCACAGGGGCACAAGACACACCACTACACACCCGAACAATTTATCACTTGAGTACCCAGTTCCCTGAGCTCATTTCCTGGTAAAAGACTCGCCTGACTTCTCCTCTTTGACTCTCAGTATTTAAAACTGCCAGGGGAGCATCACCTCACAGATACAGATCCCATGTGCCATCTCACCTCTGTACGGGCACATCCTCCCCTGCGAGGGGCAATTCTTCCACCACAGAATCACAGAATGGTTGAGGCTGGAAGGGACCGCTGGAGGTCACCTTCTCCAACCCCCTCGGGGTGGGCACTTGGGAGGAGGGAAACCCACACGGAAAAGCACATGGCTCTAGGGCAAGGCTATTCTGACATGTCCACAGGCAACCGCCGTAAGACTATGCTGACGTGCTTACAACCACATTACTGCTGCTTAGCACATTACTGCCAGCTGCCATCCACGACCATGTGGGTCCTGCAAGCAGTGGCAAACGCATGGAGAGCTGCTGACTCCAGAAACAGCTGCATGACCGCAGTGCATGGAGCTGCCCTGCAGGGACTTGTGCCAGGAACTGCACAAGGAACCAGACACCTCGGCGTCGGCGTAGCAGGAGCCATCTCCATCCCTGGCAGCATATCTGCTCTCTTGGCATCACGGCCAAGCAGGGAGGTTACAGGAGGGATGCGAAGGATGGGGCAGAAGGGCAATGGATGGGTATGGAGGGTGGGAGAGGAACTGGAAAAGGGAGACAGGCAGTGAGACCAGCCACAACAGGAAACAAGGAGCCAGAAAGAGTATTCTTGATAATCTGAAAATAAGGTCTTTCAGTTCTTCATCTTTGCCATCTCTGAGGGTTTCAGTGCTGAGGACTGAGAAATATGAGATAGTCCAGAGAGACAGTAACTGTGCCTAAACTGCAGGACCCGGGAACACCTTTCAGCACCAGTAGTTGGTGGGAATCAAGTCACATCACAGCGCCACAGCAGAAGGATAACACAGTCATCCCTCCCACTCTTGATGCCAAAGGGAGTAAGTCAAGGCAGCTGAAGCTGAGCAATCAGCACGCTGTCCTGGACTCACACACAGCCCTAAACAGTGAGACGCGCTGCCTTTAGCAAGACCTCAACGTGCTGGGCAGACATTTGCAGAGCATCAGGAACGTGGAGATGATGTGCTGCGGAGCTGTGCCAACGCACCTCCTTCAGGCTCAGTGGAGGTCACAGCCTGCCCAGTTGCTCATGGTTTCTTTATTCCAGCTCCCTTTTAAAATTTTTGCAGTTCTTTGTCTAGAAACACCTTTGCTGCTCTCAGCAGTTGTTGTTCTTCCTAACTCAACTGTAACTTGCTTTGTTTTGTTCTGCTTATCTTTCCAAGGACACTTTGCCTGGTTTTCCTTATCTCCTCTGTTCTTCTTAAAGAGCCTTGAATCACACCAGAGCAGCTACTCTGCTCACCGTTTTTGTGGTTCATAATACGTTGCTTGTGCTAACCATCACTCACACCAGCTACAGACTGTTTGACCTGCCCTCTCCCTCGCTGAGTTTTGTGGGAAGAAAAGCTGGACACACAGCCAGGAAGGGAACTGTGACATGCTGTAATCCTGCAGATCAGACATAATTTATTGATGTAGGGTGAAGAACCAAAGCATAGTACTGTGCTGCAGGGATAGGCTGGCCTCCAACTTCTACTTTACGGCCACAAACAAAAATCCCAGGTAGCCAGGAAAGCCGAGCAGACCAAAAACTACTTGGGTTACCTCTCCCAGCATCTTCATCCTCTTGCTGCTTGGAGTCCAGTGGGAAGGACCTGTCTCGAGCTAGCCTACCCCACCAGGGCCAGCATAGCTCAGGCCGCTCTGCTCTGCTGTGACTCGCTTTGAAAAACTCCAGCACCTGGGAAAATGACTGGTCTCACTTCTGTGTCTCCATTGTGTTCGGTGGGGCTTGCTCTGTTGGCAGAAGCCCAAGACCAAAATCAAGTGTTTCTTAACTCAGTTTTCTCCCCTGGCTACCTGTGCATGCCTTAGCAAAGTTCTCTGAAACCCCGGCGCAGCAGGATCTGCAGCTTCAGGCCAGCTGCTGCAGCCCAGCATCTGTCAGCTGGTTCCAATGGCACAGAACTAGTTTACACCAACAAAAGATCCCATCCAGGAACTGGGAAGCATTGTTCTCATTACCTCTGCAATGTTTTTGGTCGCAAGCTATCCCACAGGGAATGGTGGAGCTGGCTGTTTCAGCCTGGTTTCCAGCAGAAACAAAACTTAAGCAATCACGCCATTTGTGTTTCTTCATTCATCCCCAACAGCCCAGGAACCCATCGGCAAGTTTCACCCAAATCTGACAGAGGGGTCAAGAAGTTAATGGTCTGACTTGATTTGTGACATGAGGTCTCTCTCTCCTACCAACTGCATGGGAGGAACCCACACAGAAAGCTGCTGTGAGAGCTCAGCTTCTATCAGACACCAGAAAACAGTACACAGAGCTTCCCCAAATGCCCTCCTCATGCAGAAGCTTTAGGCAGCTTTCCAGGACACCAGAGGATCCACCAGAGAAGACAGAGCCCTGAGAGAGGAGGTTTCCTTGAGCTGGCTGCTCAGAGCTGCTGCCTCTGGTTTTGCACTGAGGCTGCCACCACGATAAAACAGAGAGGTTAACACTGAGAAACAGAATAACCAAGAACGGCCGGTACCTGATGGAAAGAAGTAGCCCCCCGCCTTGGGAGACCAGCGCCCAAAAATGCCAGGCAGCATCAACCATGCCGAGGCCCCAGAACAGCAGGCGGGGCCTCGATTTTCTCACCCTTCCAGGCAGGTTTTAAAGATAATGGTGTCTTTTCTCCAGGCTTCACCAAACACTCAGAACAAAATCCAGGGGAAACAATTGATGTCAGTGACTGATGTGCCCACTACAGCGCTTGAGCTGTTCATAGGAAGAAGCACAAAAATATTACAAGTTCACTGTTTATCTAACACCGGCCAAGGGCAAAGTCAACAAACAGCCTTGGTATCTCTCAGGAGACACAAAGCTCTCAGCCCCAGCCTGCCCTAAACGGACATGGGATGCATTGACTTTGGCAGCACCGACTGCTGCATGCTGTCATGTCAATAAACATCCCCGTACAGACATCTGAAGGAGGTGAATGGTCGTGGGATGTGGAGAGGAACAGTGTTTGCTATGAAGAGACAAGGGAGAGAGAAAAATCAGTCTTATAAATAGTAACACTTCACTCTATGTGAAGGAATAAGGAATGAATAAGGAAAAGCAGGAGCACTGATGGGGGAGGCTGTCCCAGGTACTGCCCGGGAGACACGGTATTGCTTATCCTGCTGTGCAGCTGCGTACGGGTAAGGAGGTGGTGGTGCTGATGATGTGCTCCCACCATCCTTGCTGCTGCTTTGCTGTGTGCTTCCAGAAACACCTTTACCTCACCACACGGTGTGGACCTCTCTGGTTACCCCTCTCCCAGAACACGGTCCCCATGTGCCAGTTTGCGTTGGAGAGGGATGCAGCTCTGTGGCAGACTGTGGCTGAAGAGCTAACCTGGGGCAGGGTTCCTCCAAGCCCACACCTCCTCTCAGATCCAGCCCCTTTCCCACCTCACAGCCTCATCAGCAAAACTACATCAGGCTGATACAGTAGCTTACATGTGGCTCCCGGCAATGCTGTTACTGTGGGAAACCCATAAGCACAAAACTATGGCTCACAGGGCAAATTTCACCCGCTGAGATGCGACTAGTCTAACACAATCCCTTCAGCTGCTTCCTTTGAGAAGGGAAGCTTGTTTCCAACATCTTCAGAGAAAGAGGGCTGCCTGAAATGGAACCAAGAAGCAAACGAGCAGCCCAGGCAGCAGAGAAAAGCCAGGCCATCAGCCCTGAAATGCACATCACAGCATAAAACAGACGACAGCTTGTGAAGGTCCCTCTGAATAGCAGCTGTGCCCTCCAGTGTATCAACTGTTTGCCCCCAATCTGGTATCGTCCACAAGCTCACTGAGAGTGCGTTCTAAGCCATTAATAAAGACATTAAACATTATTGGCCCCAGTGTCAAAAAAGCGTTGAGTATCTCTGCCTTTTCCATGTCCTTTGTTTCTAGGTCCTCTGCCCCAGTAAGCAGTGAGCCCACGCTTTCCTTAGCCTTCATTTTGCTGCTGGCATACTTGAAAGAGGCCCTTCTTGGTGTCTTTCACATCTGCTGGCTCCAGCACTACTGAGCTTTGGCTTTCCTCACTCCATTCCTGAAAGCTCAGGCAATGCCTTGATGTCCCCTGCAGGTAGCCTGTCCCTGCTTGCGCCGCCTGTTCAGGAGTCCCCTCTTGGGCTCCTCCCCGAAGCACCGCTCTTACATCAAGGAAGCTGGTCCCAGTCCAAGATGCTGCTATTTCAGTGGATCCAGGATGAAAAGGAAGGCAAAGTTGCAACCCAGCCTTTCCAGGGGGAATCAAGGGTGAAATTCCACCCTTCCCAAAACATCTAAGCTGCATATACAGTACAGAGCCATTTTAAGAGCAACAATGCCCCCTGCCTGTCTCCATCCCAGCGCTCTCTTCCCATTCCTTTGAATTTTCCGGCTGCAAATCATTTGATTTAGATCTGTCCCCTCTCCCATACCACAGCCAGGACATGCAACTCCAGGTTTAGGGGAAATGTGACTTTCAGGACTGGATTCTGCTTCAACATGGTGTAGAGTAAGGCTGGCTTCACTGAAGTCTCTGCTGTTCAGCCTGAACCAGGACTTGGTCATGGACAAGTCAGGTCACTTTCAGAGGCCCACATCCTCAGTAGCATCCAGAAACTCAGCTCCTTCTGTTTTCAGTTTCATAATCCATACTGGTAACTTCATCTTGCCTCTCCATTCAACTCCTCCGCCTTTTCCAAACTCCCACTGTGCCAGAGAGAGGATATTGCCCAGATCTTCCCACTGACCTCACTAGGGTGCTCCACATCTTCTTGCTCTCTAAGGGTAGCACCTTGTCTTGACTCACTGCTTTCTCCAAGTGGAGAGAACAAGCAAAGATGGAGGAGAGGCAGGTCATGGTGCCAAAGGAGGCCTGCTGGGCTGGAAAGGGACGGGTGTTTGTGGAGTGAGGTGACATGCTCTGAGCTGTGACCTGGGTCCCCACAGGGAGCTGGTTGCCTGAGTACCCTTGACTGTGAAGAGGACTAGGAGAGCCTGTCCCCGGAGGAGATCGTTGTGACTCCACGGAGCAGGGCAGGAGAGCTGCCAAAACTACTCTCTGGAGAGACAAGGGGCTGGGGTAGGATCACAGACATCCCTGACGCAGAGGAAACCGGGTACTGGGAACCTGGAACAAGGGACTGAGAAGCACAGCAAGGGAAGAGTTTGGGGTGATGAGTCACAGACTGAACGCAAACACAGGAACAGGCTATCACGCGGTAACCAGTTACTGCATGTCAGCATTACAGTCCATGTGCATTCGCTTAGTCCGTGCAAATAAGGTCATTTCAGCCAGCTTAGTGCGGTTCTGTCACGTTGGCTAACTCGAATTGACTTGCATGTGCCATGGATTAAGGGTGTGCACACAGATGCCCCCCACCGTCAGCTGATGTACGGCAGCATATTCCTCTGTGATAACTTGTCCAGTCTGCCCGCGCCTCCAGCTTCATAAAAGCTTCATCAGGGGGGCAGGGAAGCCTCAAGAAAAAGCACCTGTGGAATGGTAAGGTAGCTAAGGAGGTGACACAAACCAAGCTGCCAGTGGGGTTATGTTCAAGCACAATGAGGACCCATTCCACGCCATTTCTGCCTTCCATCTTGGGCGTGCCTTCTCCAGGACCACAGCCTCCCATGTTCCTCTCCTAGGCTGAAGCCTACTGGGCTTGGAGATGGCTGCTTGACAGAACTGCCTCGTTAGGAGGTTTCGCAACAAGCTCCCTCTGACTGTATTAAGCGGCCTGCATCATCTGTTTTGACTTTGCTGGATTTGTCTGTGTTCAATATATTTCTCGCAAGGGTCCCAGTTCAGCCCTCATTGACGTCAATGGGAGTCGGTCCATTCCCTTCAGTGAGAGCGAGAGCTGTCCCTTGGTGCTTGTATCTCGGCTGTTTCATTTCAATGCCCAGCTCCGTACACCCTCCTACCTTTCCCATCCCTTCGACATGGCTGGCGGCTCATGCCTGTCCCTTCTGGCTGACTAGCGGATCCTGTCCTGAACTCACTCCTCGTTCCCTGACACTGTCCGACTGTCATTTGTTGTTCATCACATATCTTGATTTTCTGAGCACCTTCAGCATCGTATTTCCTCAGCTGGACCCTCAGCAACTTTTCGATTTCTTAAACACAGACAAAGCAAGTTGTGTTGGTTGGCCTCTCCACCTGGGCAATATCCTCCTTCTACAGCACAGTCATCCACCTTGACAGTAAGGAAGGCTTTCTCTTCAGTTAGTTTTATTTCTGCATTAGCTCCTCAATGATCAGTTCCCATCCTAACTTAGATCTCTGTGTGAGTGACTATCAAAGAGGAAGGCCGGACAGTCACAGGAGTCCGAGAATCTGGTTTCAACACCACACTCTGTTAAGGATTCCCACTGAGATTTTGGATAAGCCATTTAAATTCTTTGCTCCCCCCTGTAAAACCGGGAATCGTGCTCCCCTCTCTCCAGTGTTTTTTTGATGGTGAGATGTCCTCACAGTACTTTTGAGACCACTACTATATCTCATGCAGAGAACTTTACATCCCCAAGCCTTTCTGAGTTAGCACCATCGCTGCTTCTAAAACACTTCAAAAATGGACAAACAAAGATGCAAAATATTAGCTGATCACCCACTAGATAAACCTTTCATCACATCCATGGACTGCCAGAGAAGAGGCAGGACAACACACGCCATGCATGCATGCCCTTTCCTAGAGCACTCACTCCAGCAATGCGGGGGAGAGGATCCCGCACTAGGCAGCTCCATGGTGTGACCCAGTACAGCCTTGCTTACGTTCGCATGTTCATCCTGGAGCCAAACTGTCTGTCTGATTTACATTATCCTAAGGAAGACCTTGAGTTAATGGCACTAA
Source organism: Calonectris borealis (assembly GCF_964195595.1). Classification (NCBI taxonomy): domain Eukaryota; kingdom Metazoa; phylum Chordata; class Aves; order Procellariiformes; family Procellariidae; genus Calonectris; species Calonectris borealis. The sequence continues at coordinate 19,084,625 of NC_134327.1, read as the reverse complement.
CGTTCTTCAGAGAAGACTTATCTCATGGAAGAGGGAATAAGACAAGGAAAGAGGGAACAACGGGAACTCTTCTCCTTCCACATCCCAGCTGGGCTTGGCTGGAGCTGGCTCCAATTATGCTGGTGGAGCCCAGCGCTGCGTGCACTTCTGAGGCTGCCACAATATCTCCCAGTGCCAGAGACGCGCTCTCAGGCAAAGTGGGAAGCAGATGGGCTAAACGCGGCACCCCCACCTCCCTGCGGCAGGCAGAATTGAGAGAAGGGGATCGTTTTTATCAGTAACAGATATTCTGCTGGAAGGGGGTAGGCTTCCTGTGAGCTTCGGCAGCGAGGAGGGAACAGCAAAGCGCTCAAACAGCAGTGAGCCACAGTTCCAGGGGAACGCTTTCAAGATGTGGTCTGTCCCGCTGATATGCAATCACAGAGAATTCAGCCTGAGGAGCAACCCTATATCCCACTGGATTTAAAGATGAGAAGGAGGAGAGACAATGCTTCAAAGCTGATGGTGTCCAGGGTACCCCTGCACATCATCTCCCTGAGGATCTGCTGAGGCCCATTAACTGCCACAGGGAAGCTGCTCCGACTAAAGCACTCGCACCCAGCTCCCAGCTCCCAGGCAAATCATGGGGAATGAACTGTCAAAGACAAGGCCAGCCAGCATCGCGCTCCCCCGGTGCTTCACCTGCACAGCACTGGTACCAGAGACGGGCAGGGGATGGGGCCACGCAGTGACACTGCTGTCGGACTAAGGATGTGAGGAAGGGGAAGGAGGAGGGATGGAAAAGGTGAACATGGGCTGCCAGAGCCTTGCTTAGGTGGAAGCTGGGCAGAAATGGCAGCGAATCCACTATTTACGAGGAGTAAAGTGTTACAGAGCACAGCTGGGCCTGGACTACCTTCACCGACACCACGGCCTGCCAAGCTCCTAATAAAACCCAACACAGGTTGACTTGGGTTCTCATGGTGCTCCAGAGCAGCAGCTTCCCCTCCCCACCTGGGGCCCACATGCGCTGTGAAGCAAGCGTTTCCCCAGCATCTCACCGCATCCAGGGCCTCCAGAGCTTCCCCACCCACCGCCGCAGCCAAGCGGAGCAGCCCAGGAGCGGGTCCATGCCCTCGCTGCTTAACCTGCCCTCCGCAGCCCCACCTCACCACACATGCCTCCCCGCTCCGAGCGGGGATGGAGTACGCCCACGGTCTGTTGTTGTTGGTTTTGGCTCAGCAGTAGCAGGCTGCTTCCAGCAAGAGTGCTATGAATAATTGCCCAATTAACTGGAGGAACTTCCAGATGTGTGTTTGCTTTCATACCCATCCAGCCCCCCTCAATCCCACGTGCCTAACGCCGCGGAGAGCGGTGGGGGTGGGAGAGGCAAGGCTCTGCTAGCTCGCGCAGCAGCGTGGGCAGGGCTAGCCCGCTGCCTGGCTCAGCTCCCCTTTCCACCCCCACCTCCCTCCCACTCTTTAAATGGGGAAATGGTCTTTTTTTAACGACCCCGGGGAGAAGGAAATTTGCCCTGCCTGCCAGAGCTTGGTTACACATGCCAAAAGCAGAGCAAGCAGAGAAGAAAGCTGATCCCATGTTATGATTTTTATCAGGTGCACATACAGTGAACCCTCTTAAGACAGGTATTTTTTGCCATTTCCCCCCTCTTTTCCCATTGAATAATCTCACACTCAGCAGAGGTCTTATTATCAGCAAACTGCTTTCACCCTGCGGGACGCACTGAAGCATTTCAAGATCGTGGTGGCTCTCCGTTATCAGTGGGATCCAGCCCTAGCATTGCCACCCATCCGCTTCACACCGTCTGAGAAAGGGGGGCTCTTTCTAGAATCCGGGTGGAGATTTGACCTGAGCAGAGGGTGTCTGGAATTTGGCCAACAGAACAAGGCCAAAAGGTGGCTCAGACCCCACAGACAATGTGAGCTTCCCACCATCCCCTGCTCACAGAAAAATGCAAGGGGTGGCTTTCACCTCCTCTGATTTTAGCACCCAGCTCGGCACCTGAATATCTAAGCTCCAGTAAGAAGAAACAGAAGCAGCTCCAGAGCGACCTGCTCCGTCCGATAGGGCTTAAGACAAATGAGCTGATTCCATCATGGGAGGCTTCAGTCTCTCCCCACTGCACAGCACAGATGGAGCTTAAAGGACAAAATTACACCAGATGGCAAACTTCTAGACAGCTACTGTTTGGGGAAATGAATGCCATCCAAAACACGCGCTCTGCCCAACCACAGCATGAGTGAAGCAACTCCAGCTCAAGGCATTCTCCCAGACCAAAACCTCAGCCTTTGGACCCTTTGGACAAGATGTCCAGACATAACCAGCAGCTAGGGGTGATGACTCTGTTTGGAAGTGGCATTAGCTTGGCATTGTGGGCATCACACGACTCCTTGTGTCATCCAACTCCCAAGGTTTTATCTTGCAAACCTTCAGACGGCAACTAGCAAGAGAGCACCTGGGACTTATGCACCAACACAGCCGCAGCCAGAACATCTCCTTTAGCACCAGCACACAGATGCACGTACGGCACTGTTGAAGCAGAAGGCTCATAAGACCTGCTTTTCACCCAGCAGCTGGCAAAGACTGAACCCAAAGAAAGAGGACAAACTGCCATGTAATCCTTCCCCATGGTGTACAGAGAGCTGGCCCACTGCAGGCCAAGCAAATGCTCTCTCTAACTAAGCAGTTTCAGGGAAAGTGTGCTCCTGAAGCTGGCGAAATGGTTTGGACAATGCTCTGCTTCCCCATCCTTTGAATCAGGACAACTCGACAGGGCAGACAGCCAAGCTCCAAATACCTTTAAAAGATGAACGATGATGTTTTCCTGAGAGAAGCTCAACAGCCAACATTAACTTTTCAGTAATCAGCAAATAGCCCAGTGTCAAAAACACTCTTCCATGACGAATTTCCATACCACACATCGCAAGACTCGGGTATAAACTCCCATTTCAATCACTGGAAAAGCTGCCGGGAATAACTTTCCCTTGCCCCCTAGATTGCTATTCAAATTCAGCCCACCTACAGCAATGACGATTCATTTGTCCCCTTCTCTCCACAGCACATTTCCAGCTCAATTACAGACGTGGCAAACTAAATGATCGGGTTGTTTCCTTCAGACAGAGCATGAACCTGGTTGCTAGAGAGCAGCTGACCTGCTGTCATGCATTCCTTTAGAAGGAGTTATTCACAGCTCCTGTGCTTGATCTGCTGCACATGGGGCAGCCTGAGCAGGCTGGCATTTGTTCTTCCACAAAAGGACAGGGCATTGGAGCCTGGGGAGGAAGGAGGAGGTGCCACATGGATAAGGAACATGAGGAAGGCAGGGACTGAGATCCTGGCCTGAGGGGTGAGACTGTACAGGACCAGAAGCAGTAAAGATGGGGAATTCGATAAATGCCCAAAGGGAGAAAAAGCTGTGTTTCCCAAGGACGACAAGGCCTTACGTCTGTCCTGGCACTGGTGTCTCAACCTGGTCTGACATCCATGGGGCAGGGGCGCTGAGCCTGCCCGCCCACAGTGTTGCTCTCAGAAGGCAGAGGAAGTTTTCAGGCTGCGCAGTATTTTGCAAGGGTGGAACAACTGGCTTCCCCTCCGCAGCCGTCGCCCTCCCCACCACCCCGCAGGGCTCTAAGTGGGCCATAAATGTTTTCAGCATGGCACTTTACCAAGCATACGCCATAAATTACAGTCCCGTGCCGATAATAAGTCAGGTAATAGCGCCACTTTTTTGTCCTGCCAACTGCACAAAAGGTGGCAGAGGGGAGGGAGGGCGGCGGGGGGAGACGCCTATTAGCACCAGGCTGGATTTTACACGCGATGGAAAGTGTTTGTTCAGCTGGAAGTGAGAACGGTCCTTAACCCAAGAGCACACGCTAATGAAAACAGAGTGTGCAGAGGGGGTGAGGGGCACCGGCACAGAGTGGCAATTCACGCTTCGGCGCAGGTGCGAGGGCTGCGAGGACCAGGCCTGGGTCGGAGCACCCACCGAGCTCTGGCTCCATTTCACACCTTTTGGAAACGCTAATTGCAGGTTCTGCTTTGCCCTAAGGGAGAACACGGACAGGTCTGAGAGCACCCAGTGCCATGGATTTTGGTGCAAAGCCCACTTGACAGGCTGAGCGAGGGACCTGCCCTGGCCATTTGGCTGGGACGGCAAGGAACCCACTCCAGCCAGAGGCCCTCTGGGCACCACACTCTCTTCTCATCCTTCACCCAGGTGGGTTCAGCCAATGCTCAGGTCTCCAGAAAGCAAAGCCATGGGACCGCAGCCTGGTTTTGCACATCCTTGTCCAGCCACCTCTGCTGTGAACTCTGCAGGCCCCTCGCTGCTCCCACTCCATCACACAATGTGGTAAATGCCAGAGGCCCAGGCAGAGGCACAACGCTATGAAGGACATCACTGCCTGAAAAACCAGTTCCTGTTTTGCCTCATGAAAGCCAGTAAGTCCCCTGAGAAAAGCCAGTGCTGCGTTTGGGCTGGTGCAGAAAAGTACAGGGGGAAGGAAGGGACCAAGACAACATCAAAGACAGTGCAGGGCATAAATCAAGCAACATTTAGTTATCCATCCATGTCTGTAGCATGTGCCTCCCCAACAGTCCCTGGAGCTTATACGATACACCTGCACTTGAGAATAAAGCAAACTCCTTCAAAATCACCCTCTCAGGAAAAGCCCTGGGAAAATAAGCCATTCCCTGAGACCCCAGAGGTCATCAGGCAGGCACTCCATGGGTGGAAGCAAACTGCCACATGCAAGATCCCTCTGCAATGAACTCTCTTCCTCCAGATAGTCAGGAGCTGGAAAGAGTGTCTCGAAGGTGCCCAACAGCCAGAGGACCTGTGGACCTGACCCTACCAGGTATCTAATGCAACAGCTGCACCTGCAGCCAAAGCCGGATGCTAACAGGCAATCATCACACATTTTGGAATACCTGATGCAATATGCTGAGAGCGTACTACACATGTCACCCGGCAGCTATGTCCTGGTCCCCTCGTGGACGAGGGGGATTAAAGTCATCCAGAAGGGAGGCTGCTAATTCCCTCCTAACAAACCCCCTATCCACGCCAAAAGGATCACCCAGTACCAAAAGCTAACCCCTCCCATGACATTCATGGTACGACAAGATGGCCACCCACCCCTAGAAGGCAGGAGGTGCCATAGCTGGGGAGAGGAAAGGGACAAAGAAACAGGAAAAGCTGGCTGCAGCCCATCCAACCAAATGGAAAACATAGCATGCAAGAGCACTTCTTGGAGCCACAGAGAAATGCATGGCCGCCTTTGCAACAGTGTCCCTTTTAGTGTCATTAAAACATCCACCAGCACTCTCCCAGTTTTGGCACCTTTGGTTTTAGCCTCACCCTCATGGCCAGGAGGAACATCAGCAATCCATCTACAGTGGGGGCACCAGGTCTGGCTGCTGCAGGTGGAAGAGAAGGTGATCCACACCACTGGGCAAATCTTCCATTAAGATGCTGGCACGTGATATGAAAAGGATTTGCTTAATTATCCCATGGTAGTTCCCAGTTTTACCCACAGGAGGTCACACTTTGCCAGGCTTATCAGCTTTCCATGCAAGTAGCAGTGTGCAAACAGCATTGCTGTGGGACCAGCAAAGCCACAGTTTTACTAGCCTAGTTCAGGTTTTGGCCTAAGTCCCTTCTACGCGTCCTGGCATTCTCTGCCGATGCTCCAGCCACTCTCCTGCCCACCCTACGAGTGCTAGCCCCCTCTCCAAGGCTGTTGGACACCCATATGGACAGCTGCCCTGTGTGATGGCCCACTCCACCCACTCAGCCATTCCTCACTGTCTTCTCTTTTCCTGCTTTCATGTCCTCTCCCAATCCAGCCTTCCAGTCCCTCCATTGCCCCTGCCAAAAAGACTCCATTACATTCAGTGCCTAGACCATAAGTCTAGCCTGGTTTCATAAGAAAATTAAATATACACAACTGCGTGCACTGCAGAAACTTCTGTTCCAATACACGTCAGGAAAATGAATGCTCAGGTGGAATAGCATCCCCACACAAGAAATAGTTCAGTATGAGCTCACCCATTATTAGTCTTCGGAGAATAGAGAGAGAAGCCGCCCTCAAGACACAAACCCGTAGGAAAACAGGCTTCACTGAACACTGCACTTGTGGAACTACTTATTTCATGCCACATGAAAGCTCTCAAAAACTCAGGGAAGTTGTTGATCAGCAGCCCTATAAATGAATATCCTTCATTTATCCCTCGAAAGCCCTTGCAGGCTCATTGCCCTCAGTGCCCAGGGGGTCACCGGGTCTTGCTCTTTATTTGAGCCACTGCAGGGTTTAGTACTTAGAGCCTTACATTCCCTGGCTTCTGTAAAGCTTCCAGCAATGAACACCTTCCTCCAGGAAGAAAAGTAGATGCATTCAAACATGTTTTCCATCAGCCATCAACCAGCTAGTCAAGCATGGTTTTCACCCTCTGTCTCACAGTCACAGACAGTCCAACAGCCTGAGTACAGGCTAATGAAGATTATTCATACGGCCATGCAGTCTTCAAGGTTTTAAGACAGCATACAGCATCCACTCTGTCCACAGCATCTGCCATTTTTTCAACCTCTACTAGTCCACAGGCTGCTGTGTCCTTTTATCCTGCCATCACACAGGCCCCCCTTCTGAAAGATCTCCTCACGTTGATCTTATCTCTGTGCAGGGTTCTGCCTCCTTGAACACTATCCCCTTACTGGAATTGTGAAACCACTGGGCAATGCAGAGATCTTGGTGACAAAAGTGTCACTGTTACACTCCTAAAATATCGCTTGATAGTGCACTGCTGAGCATCAGTACAGAAGTCTGGAGAGAGCCTTCAATTACTTCTACTTTCTGAACACTGAGAACGACTCTTTGGGTAAAGGGTGTGTTCAGTTCAAATCATGGTTCACCCTTCAGCAGAGAAATTCCTGAAGTCCAATCCAGCTCCCTGTGCCTGGTCTCGCTTTTCTAAAGCCTGTCAATCCCTAGCTTTGTTCGCACCATGTGAACACCTTCTCCCTGCCTCAGTTTCCTTGGAGAAACACGGGAATACCGACACTGCTTTACCTCAGAGGGGCACCATGAGCCCAAATACACAGACTACATAGGACCCATGTACTACAGTGAAAGGATGCTATACTGAAGACAGATGGAAGCTTTTCATCCTCCTACAAAACCTTGCCAAATACTGCCCACACTTATCTCTGTTCCCACACCTCTCCATCTACTTTCATCCTCTTCTAAACCTGCTTTCCTTGCTAGCTCAACTTCATTTAGAGCAGGGAACATAATCATTTCCACGTGTGTAACTGCCCTTTAGGACCCTACAGAACCAAACACAAGTGAATGTACAATAATGCATTGTATTTCCAATTTACATTTGGATAAACGAGTCATTCCTCAGCATTTCTGGAAATGGCTCCGTCATGTGCTTCCATGACACAAGTTCATTGCTCTCCACAGCAGTATCAGCCAGTCTCAAGGGAACTCTGAAGGAAGCGCATATTAACAGGTCTGCTTAGTGCTTTCAACCAGTTACAAGCTTAGCCATTCTTTGAAAACGGTGGGATTGCCCTGCCTTCTGAAGCACTAGCCACCGTCAGAGGCAGGGTAGCCAGCACTGCCTGCCACCGCAGTGCCCGAGACCCCACCAACCATTTGTCCCTGGCGCGGTGGATGCTGTCTATCGTGCTTTTGATCACTGCCCAGTAGCTTTAAGATAAATATGAAAAATCCTCTTAAGACCCCAATGGCTACAAGTCCTCTTTGTGTTTTATGTTTCATCATCATGTCTTGTACTTCCCTTGTGGTCCTTTGTGGTTTCTTTTAGATTGCAAACCTTCTGGCTAAGGGATTTGTTATCTGTTTGGCAAGAGCCTGCATTACCAAGCTGTGTACATTTACAACGCCATATAAAAGATTAGTACTTTATTGGTCACTTAAGCATTCCTAGTTAATAATCTTTAATGTGGCAGTTATTTATCCAATCGTAAACAGAACACTGCTGCCAAGTCAAGTCAAATAAACACTAGGGAAGTCCTTCATCTCTAAAATGAATCCATTTCTGTCCCGGCCATTTCAGGCTTTGCAAAAAAACAGTCACTTTGTCACCGAGCACAAAACTGTACAGGTCTTAGTGTTCTTAAAGCAACAATTGTATCTAATATTTGCACTGAGCTTTTCACCTGAAGCCTCTGCAAAGTTGGTAAACAGTGCAGTCTCCAGTGCAGAACCACCAGCGCAAGGCCTCCTTACCCACCGCTGCTGCGCCCAACAGCCCTGCCTGCCTGCCTGCAGCGCCAGCACAGGCCAGCACCGCCACCCCACCACCCCTCACAGCCCCCCGCCACCCCTCACAGCCCCTCACAACCCCTCATCACCCCTCACAGCCCCCCCATCACCCCTCACAGCCCCTCACAAACCCCCATCACCCCTCACAGCCCCCTCACAGCCCCCCCATCCCTCACAAGCCCCCATCACCCCTCACAACCCCCCCATCGCCCCTCACAGCCCCCTCACAGCCCCCCATCACCCCTCACAACCCCCCCATCGCCCCTCACAGCCCCCTCACAGCCCCCCCATCACCCCTCACAGCCCCTCACAACCCCCCCATCGCCCCTCACAGCCCCTCACAACCCCCCCATCGCCCCTCACAGCCCCCTCACAGCCCCCCATCACCCCTCACAGTCCCCCATCACCCCTCACAGCCCCCCATCACCCCTCACAGTCCCCCATCACCCCTCACAACCCCCCCATCGCCCCTCCCAGCCCCCCACAGCCCCCCACCATCCCTCTCCCCCCCCCCGCCGGCCGCACGGCTCCCCCGCGGCCCCGCCCCCTCCCCGCCGCCGCGCGGCCCGCTCGGCCTCAACGCCGGAGACGCCGCGCACGTGCCCGCGCCGCCCGGCGGAGCGCATGCGCGCGCCCGTCCCGCCGGCGCGCGCTTTGCGCATGCGCGCGGCGGCCCCTCGGTCCGCCGGTCCCGCCGGAGGGGCCCTGGCCGGCGCGGCGGCGGTAAGGGCGGCCGGGGTGCGGCGGGCGCGCCTCCGCCGGCACCGGGAGCCGGCTGGGGGGTGGAATTCGGTGCCGGGCGGCGGGACCTCGGCGGCGCCCTCCCGGCGAGCGGTCGGGCAGGACCGGGAAGGGGGCCTGCCCCGAGCCCGGCCTTCGTCGGGCCCCCTTCGCGGGCGCCGCGCTGGGAGTCGCCCCCGGTGCCGGGCCGTGCGTCGCTGGCCGTGCCCGTGCGAGGAGCTGGGAAGGAGCTGCCGGGGGAGGGTCGGGACGCGGCCCCGAGCCGCGGTCTCCCCGGGCTCTGGTGCCCGCGGTGGCACGGTGGCACCTCCGGGAGCTGTCGGTGTCCGCAGGAGCTGGCGCTCTCCCCTCCTCTCCGCTGCGAGCCGGCCTTGGGAGGCTTTGGATTTAGCCTCGTCGTTTGTTCCGGTGCGTGGAGACTCTTGAAGGCGTTGAAGTGGCTTGTGGGCGCCCCTTGGCGCGAACGCGCGGGTCAATGCTCTGCTGTTACGCTTGCTTTTTCTGCAGAGTATGTCAAGGCTGGGGATGAGGCAAAGGCAGATCCTCTGGTCACTGGTCGTGCTCACCCGAATGCTCACAGTTTACACTTATTCTGCCAGCCGGCCTCAATTAAAGGGGCAGTTTATATTCACAGGGGGAGCTCTCTAAACGCAAAGCTGGTGTTCTGTAGCTTCTTCCTTGAATATTTTGAAATTTCTATCACAAAAGTAAATTTTTGTTATCAGTTTATTTTCATGTTGGTCTTTATCTAGGAACTGCTCTCTGAAACGTGTATCTCAAACGTGATGCACAACACATCCTTAAGTGAAAGATTGCTGTTGGCTTATTGGGGCTACCAGAATGTTACCTAACTGAGCACCGGATTTAGGGTGCCCACTAGAACTTGCCAAAATGTTCCTCGGCCCTTCTGGGCCCACGAACAGGAGAGCAAGTAACCAAGTGGATGCAGGATGCTTAGTTGACTCCACCCCAGGTGGTGTCCGAGGGCAGCAGGAGGGATGGTATCTTGTAGGTGCTGTCTAGCTGTGATGAGAGGGAAGTGGGTAGTTCTATATCGAACTGTATTATCTTAAAACCTTGCATTTTTATGTCCAATTCCTACAGGAAGCTGGAGCATCTGAAAGCTTTTCTGGCTTACAGGAAATCCCAGTAGGATTGTCAGAGCATCCAGGAATACCCAGAGCACAGAAATGACATGGATCACATCTAGGGCTCTGTGTTACCAGAAAAGGGAATTCCCTGTTGTTAGAATTTCCTTCTTTGTGCAATCACTAGCAGTTACACCATGTTGCAAAAGACTTCTCTCTAAGATAGTTACTTTGCAGGAACAGCACTGATAACTCAAATCCAAGGACTCCAGCAACATTTTATGTTAGCTCTTTGTTGCTTCCAAGCAATAAATGGTATTTATGCCCTTTGTAATTTGCAAAATGGCTGTGGATAGTATTGCACAATAATTAGCTATTGGGAATCTTTGTACTGAATGTCTTTTCTGTCATTAATATTTGAAAGTTTGCAGGTGTTCCTTGTTGGATGCAAGGGAAGGCAGCTTTCTGCATCTCTTTTTTGCTGTTAATAATTAACTGCTGCCAAGTAAATGTTTCTAACAGGCTATCTGTGGACCCGTCAGGTATTTAAGCACCTCTGCTCTTCCCAGTTCTCTCCTTTTATTGTGACCTTTGTTTTCTCCCGTTGGTTGTCTTTGCTTCTTCATTCTGTTAATTTGAAATCTTGAAAGAGCCTCCTTCCCCTGATCAGCCTTGTCATTTGGACTGTAAAGAAAACTGAAAAAAACCTGGGAAAAAAGCTATTCCTGCACTAAAATTACCCTGTCCATAAATTTAAGGCAAGCAAGCAAGCAAAGCAAACCAGTCCACACTGCACATGTCTCTCACCATCTCCAACACCAAGGTTATTGCGATCTGATAATACTACCCTGGCAATTGTTTAGATCGTAAGTGCTTTTGCTTCAGTGCCGAAGCCGGATAGAGTTAGTGACAAGCAAATGATTGGCAGCAGACCATGAACTTAGTCCTTGCTATTTTTCTAGCCCTTTAGAATACACCGTCCTGCCTGTTAGGTTGGAGAGGCCATGAAAACTGTTTGTGTTAGGGTGTATGGATGCATGCTCAGAAGCAGATAGATGTATGTTAACACTGAAAATAGATAAACTGTGCTAATGGTCTGAAAGAAAAATAGCTATTTATATTCCATATATACATAGCCTTGAATTGTGGCTGAGAACTAAAGAACTAAAATTTCTTTTAAAGGTCTGCTCGTTTGGGGATGCCTTTACGGTCAGGTTTAGCTGCCATATTCTGACATGTTTGCGTGGGGTGTGTTTTGGGGGAGGGGTGGTGTGGCAGAGTTTGTCTAAGTAATGCTAGTCTTTAGCCATTTACTCCTTTTGTACTTGACCAGGCAGTCACGCGACCTTTCTGATATAAAAATAGACAGACCTAATTGCACTGTATTAATGATTGACTTTCTTGGAGTCCATGTGTATTGGTGGGAGTGCATGCTGGAGATGTCCAGCTGTGGAATCAACTGTTTTAAATTCTCTAAGATTAATATATGGAAGTGCTCGTATCTGTGGTGTTCACACTCTTAGGCTTTACCATACCTCGTTTGTTCTCTTCTTGCTTAAACTTGTAAAGTTAGAGGACAATTACCTGAGCTTTCAGACATGTTGCAAAAGACCATGTGTTGTTGATTCCCACTGTCTCAGGAAAGAGACTCAGAAGAAGCGTCATAGACTGCCAATGTCTGTATTAATGAGCAAGCTTAATTGTGCTTGGGGTGTACGCAGCTACATTATGTTAACAAATAGGTGTAACTGTGGTGTAGCTACACCAACGCTGGATTATTTTGTTACATTTTTCAGGGGAAAACAAGGGAGAAATAACTCGTACACAAAGTTGTTGTAATTACTGTATTTTGCAGGAAACTGGATATTTCAAAATCTGCTAGGCTGAATATCATTCATTTGAAAAGAAAAATAATGTTCATCAGATTAGTTCAAACTTTTCTACCTAATAGAACAAGGGCCTAGTATATTAGCCCTCAGCAAGTCAGCTGATCTAAACCCAAACTCCATTGCATATCTTCGGAATATAGCTATTTTTGTTTCAAAACTGGGGATCTAAGTAGTGTAAGCTGCAGAGCTGGTATTCTAAAACCCCCTACCTGTGCAGCAAATACCTCTATTAGTGCTAGGGAGAGAGACGCTCTCCAGAGATTGCCTGTTTAATGCAGAATTTTGTACTTCCTGTAGAGAATAGCAGGGGGTGGGGGGGACACAGCAGTCAGCTACAATGAGAATATTAGCTAAAAGTATTTATGACAAAGATGCCACAAGTAGCAATCCTGCTTGTGGTTTTAGAGACTGAAATGAGTTGTTTACGCTGTAAGCACTTTAATAATGTGGTTAATTAGTTGCTCTTCTCTATTGTGAGGATATTTGTCTCCATGTTCTCTACACCGCAATTGCAAGTATGAAGGTTGGAAGCCATGCAGAAGTGCAGGCAGCTAACTTTTTTTTTTTTTAAAGGTATGGAGGTCAATTTTTTAATTTCCCCCGCACACACCAACAGGCCCAGCAGAAGGGAGTAAGTCATAAGAAGATCTATACAAGGACAAGTTCTAAGGTAAGGATTAATAAAAGCACTTCAGTCTGAGGGTGGAGGAGTGTTGGGGTTCTTTGTTTTGTTTGGGTTTTTTTTTTGTAATACCTTCACTGTATACAGAAAACGTTTGCTTTACGATCTGGTTCCATGCGGAGACAAGATTCCTGCTGCTGCTTTGCGTTTCCATATGCCTGTAAGCCCTCTCCTCCAGGAGAGACTTTGAATCCATTGGCCAGTGCAGCGACACTTGACAGAGGAGTAGGCACGTCAGGTACATTAAGTCCCTTTAGGTTTGCTCAGAACAAGCACATGGCTAAAGAACACGATCAACAGCAAAGCCTCTTCTTATATATCCTGTGCTCTGGCCCCTTAACTATCTTAATGGCCTGCTAACAGGGCTGGTCTTTCCAAAGTTTTTCCCCTCTAGTAAGACTCAAGATTAGCAATATATTCTAATAGTAAGGTTATAAACTCGGCAGCCGATCTGTTGTTATAAATGCCCTTTGATTTTAAAATCATAATCAAAATAATGCAGGACTAGTTTGGGATTCTACATTGATTAGTTTTTCATTATGAAATGCTGTTTCTTTGCTGCTGCAGAGGAGGTGTTTGTTTCTACTCTTTGACTTTTAATAGAGCATAACTTTGGAAAGACTACAGAAATAAGTATCAAAAAGCGATACATTGTTCAAGTTCCCTAAAATGCACCTGTTGGCATTCTGCCTGAGATTAGGTCCTCCTTTAATTGTAAAGTGTATTTGGAACTGGCTTGATGAACTATCTCTTGTGTGTAGGATAATCTACCCTTTGTTTCAGGAAAGGGGTAATCCATTATCAGGGATACCAGATTATTGAAGCTTTTCTTGTGAGCAATCTTGGGGGAAAGGGAGGAAATCGGTAGGGTTTTGCAGAGCTGGAAGAAAATAAATTCTGTATAAAATGTCAGCTTTAACTTTGTAATTTTTATATGCTCATCTTACTGTAAATCAGCTTTGTTTTCCAAGAGAAAACTTCTACACCCTTAGTACTTAGTGCAGAGAATAATGAAATAGTCTGAGATGATAAGATTTTCCTACCCCATTTTTAGCTGCCGGCTTAAAATTATGGGAGCACAAAACTTACCCTGGAATAAACAAGATCTAGCGATAACTGCTGTTGTGAATACAGTGTACCTCCCCGTTTGTTTACTGCAGAGACAAGGAGTGCACGCAGCAATTTCCATAGGCTCACTAAGAGAGTAAGGACTTGTGTGCTCCATTAGCCCAGGGTTACTGGTTCATCCGCCCGTTTCCTAATTTAGGTATCCCTTAAGATCTCCAGCACTGCCAGATTAAGGCTTTGTACATTCATATATTGCACTGGGAGGTCTTAAATCAACGTAAACATGTCCTAATTTAACAGAAGAATTAAATTGGCGTAAGTATTCACAGTGATGCTTGTACTGCTTTGATTAAATGGTCTTTTTCTTTTGTTTTAAAGATGATGTGGGGAATTGGGGCGTTGGCCTGTTTCCTTAACAGACTTTAAATGGCACAGTTCATATTTTGAACCTTTTGCAAGAGAGAATGTACAACGTTCATCCATGTGGACATATTTTTGATAAATGTGAATATTGTGAAGAAACTGAATTTGAGCATTGGTTTTAAAAAATGGGATTATATATTTGTCTATATATATTGTATATATATAATATATATATGCACAATGCAATGTATGTTTTGTGTGTGTATGTATATATATTTGAATGGAAAGTATATTTGTATTAACAAGATACAGGCTGAGGCTGCGATGAGCTAGATCTGCTTGTACATCCCTTGAACAAAGGCTTCCCTGTAGCCTGCAGACAAGGTTCCTGATTCTCCCTGGCCCAGCCTAGCGGACGTATTGTTAAATCCTACACGGAAAAGGCTACTATTTTGTGGAAGAGAAGGATAAAACAAAAAAAAAAACCAGTTACAGTATGGTATAGATCATGACTTGGAGAGCGCTGAGGCTATCTGTAGGAAAGTATGGGGCTTTGTAAAAAGGTGTGTTCTTCTCCCTAAAGCAGCTTGCATTCTCTTTCTCAGGGCGATACTAACCACGGCAGTCTGAGGGCAGGGGGTTCCTGTTAGCTGGGGGGCTTGTTATGTTCTAGTCAGGCTGCATTACTTTTGGGACCTGCTCTCGCTGCAGTTTGGGATGCTGAGTGTTCAAGCAGCTTAGTGGTTGCACAGGTGCAGTCGTGTAAAGACTGGCCCAGAGTAGAAACAAACGCTTCATAGAGAAAACTCCTGGACTCCTGTGATACTTGGTCAAAAACTATTGAAAAGCTATAATCACATACTGTTGAAACTGGTCAGACAGCGGGAGGAGCAGGTCTAGGAGGTATGTGCTCTTTAACCTCTGAATGGTTTTCTCATACTAATAAACACATAAACATTACCATTGTCTGCGAAATGCTTCTTGGCAAATGTCTCTTTTAGATACCAGAAACACCCAAGATTGCGTCTTCTACTTGTAAAAACCTACGTGTGTTTCCGTTCATGCTGTCAGCTGCTGTTCTGGACCTAAAGAAACGCTAAACACATAAGAAATAAAACATGGTTACATGTACTCCTGTAGAGAAGGTTTAGATAGGAGGAAAAGAAATAAGTCTGTGTTCAACATAAAAAAATGCAGACATTATGTCTACAAAGAGAACATTTCAAAGCACAGATGTTTAAAGATATTTTTCTGCCCGTAAATGTCTGTAGTGGAGTGAGATCTAGAGGTGATAGATGTCAAACTGACAGAGAAGATTCAATGCAAGAGAGCAGGAAAATGCATTGTTTCGTTGCATATGGATTTGCTACCATGTCAGAGCTTTTCACTGGCAGTTACACTGCATCTTTAGTTGTACATAGTAGACTGTACTTCCAAACAGAGAAAGAGATAAACTGAGGTGTTTAGGGAAAGAAAAAAAAAAAGATTGAAGACTGAAGATTGCACGTTCAGTGTAAAATTTTGTCAGAGCCAGAGTTTGCTGTTGAAGGGAGGCCTGTTTCTAGTTACTCCAGTTTTTGAAACAAAGGGAAGAAGAATAATTAGCACAATGTGAGGGAGTTTTTCATTCTTACAATTTGGAAGAAACTAGAAGGAAAACACAGTCAGTATAGTTGGAAAATTGTATTGGTTTTTCTGCACTACTTTGACAGGTTTTTTTTTTTTTTTAAATGGATCATTTTTAATACATTGTGTAAAATAGTTTTGCTGCTTAAGTGCAGTTTTCTTTTGGTTTGGGGGGGAAAAAAAGATAGGAATTCTCCTCTCCTTAATTTTACTAGTTGTTCCTTGTTTTTTTTATGATATAGGCAGGAGAAAAGCTCCTGATCTACGTCTTTGATAACATTTACCATCCAGTATCCTCTTACAATGCTCTGTTCTTTAGCCTTTTTCACCCTTTGTGGAACAGTTAACCATTTCTTTTCTCTTTCGTTTTTTCAAGAAGAGTGTTCTGGGGTTTTTTCCAGACTTTTATCTTGTTTGGTTTTTTTGTGTTTATTTTGTACCTCTATGGTATCTTAATGATCAGTATAGCTCACAGTATCAACGGTGATTGAGCATTAGAAGTGCTTGTGCCATCCCAGGGCAGGGGATGGGAAGGAGGGCGTGCTGCTTTCTATTGAAGTGCTTGCAGATATAAGGATACACATTCTCCTAAATATAAGCTACTGTCATTTATCTGGCCAGCAGTGAAAAGCTCATTGTGTGTCTGAACTTTTGACTGTAATTAAGTACACGATAGATTAATCACAGATAATTTAAAGACCCTGTTTAAGAAGACAGTAGTACTTTCCTAAGAATGAAAGCATGGGATTCTAGGACAAACCTTCTGTGACTGTGCTTCATATGCAACGGTGACATCCCAAGAGAAATCATCTAGATGCCTAAAATGATTTGCCCTGTAGTGTACTCTTCTATCAGGTCTTTATCAGTTACTCAGGCAAGTGAGAGGTTTCTAGACTTTGTTCCAAAAGAATATCAAAAAACAGCGGGGAGCAGCTAACTAATCCCGTATTGTTATTGCTAAACTAGTATTAGAACATTATCCGTAATCCAGAGCCCAGCTTGTGCTGTACACAGTGCCCAGGGCAAATCATAAAGAGATCGAACTGCGTTTAACCTCGTTAAAGCAATCCATCGAACCCTGTGTACTCTACCGAAAAGGATCATCACTCCAGAATGCATCCACGTGGTCCAAATTGCTGTCCTACACAAGATGAGCTGGTTGTGTTCAGCTTGTTCTAGTGCTAAATGCAGTGCTTAATTTTGGCTCTGATGCATGCATCTTCCTGAATGATGCGTGGCATAGGAAGTAACTGAAGCTGTAAACGTGGCAAAACATGCTTCTGATCAGGAGGTGTTTGAGGGAAGGGGGGACGGCACTGTGGTGTCCAGTCTTGTTTCCAGATCCATGTGGCAGAGATGTCAGTGTGTGCTGCTGCAGGTCTGGGCTTGGGGAAAACTGCAGGATGCACTGAAGTACTTGGGGAGGAGAGAGTAACTGCTAGTTGTCATTTATTCTGCAGTTGTTACTGCCTTGCTGTGTTGCTTTGTTCTTCTGTCACATTCTTTGGTGTAGGAAGCAAACACCTCAGACGTGCTTGAGTATTCCTCAAGGACGGGAGATCATCTGCTCAGAGTTTTGGGGTTAATTTTCTCTTACTGGGATGAGCTAGCAGTCTTGAGGAAGCAGTTCTCATTATCTGTTCACGTGCCTTCCGCGTGGATTAGTTTAATGAGGTTATGAAAGATATTAGACTTGAGTCTTTTCCCTGGCTACATCACTACTCAACAGTATAAACAGCAAATGATACGCTGCAGGTCTGGGAGTCTAGCATTAGGCTTGATTTGTAGAGAAGCAAAAGAAAATATTTGCTTTCTGTTAGCACATTATAAAAATGCATGCCAAAATTTTGGTTGTCGGTATCTCACTGTATCTGTACGGTACATAGCAAATAGCTGAATCAAAGGTGTTGAAACTGTCCATGGTTAAGATTAAAAATCTTATTTTCAAAGTTTGGGTTTCTTGTGATAGAGCAGCTACACTAGATTTGAGTGAAGTGCTATTAATCTCTAGTCACACTTTCAGAACACAAAGTTGCAAGAATACCTAAATGGAATAGGGGACAAGGTTTTCCTGATTAATTATAATTTGTTTTTTTAAGAAACTTTCCTGTGTTTGTTAAAAGCAGTATCAAATCACGTAATCTCAGGTTTTAACCGAAGTTGGAATTTATTTTTAAAAAGTTCAGAATGTAAGTATTTCACTACTGTGGAGTACTGTGTGTACTCTGGATTTGAAAGAAAGAATTGTCCTCTGGCTTAGTTGTACTTCAAGTATTTCAGTTTGCTAATTTCTGCATTTTGGAAAGCAAATAAAATTATTAAAGTTGGCCCTAGCCATGTTATCCTTAGTAAAATTCCCCTTAATTAAGGTAATTCATAATTCAAATCTTCTCTTTTCATACCGATGTATTTTTAGACACTTTCATAGAATTTTTCTTCACAGGCAGTATTGGACTTTTGACCATCACACTTGGCTTCACTGCTGTATATCTTACACAAATTCAGCGCAGTTTTCAGCTGTCTTCTGGAAGTAGCCCAGATGACAATGGGAAGCACTAAGGGAATGGAATGGAAAATGTGGCTAGACTAGCAAGCTAAATATTTCCTAAAAATTTAGTCACTGACTTGAAATTATGCCAGTTCCAGTTACCATGGTCATTGCTTGGTTTTGAATTGTAATGATTACTTGCTTGCTTCATAGTTTAAACTTAACCTTGGAAAATCTTTTGCCTGTTCTGCAGCCATTTTTGGCATATCTTCAATATGCATTTTTCTAGTTCTACTTCTCATTTGTGGTGGGTTTTTTTTATATTGCACTTAAATGAAGAGCTCCATTATAGACTAATAGATCTAACAATCTCAAAATTGTGTGGCAGTTACTAAGAAAAAAGCTTTTTCTCCTGGTTCTGTTCTTCTGTGTTAATTCCTATTGTTTTGTAAAAGTCAGTCTGATCAGAAAGGATAACGGCTGCTTCCCATTAAGTGAGATATACATAGCTTTCAAGCTTTGTTGTTGTTATGAGTAGTGTAATTTTTTTGCTAATTTTTACAATCCCCTTATAGTTCTGTTCTAAAAGGCACTTGAAAGCATTTCAGTTCTCTGCAGTTCAGGTGCTGATCCATCCTGTTGTCCCCATGTCCAGTGAGAGGAGACTTACCACAACGTGATGCTAACTTCTGCAGTTACTTTAGCAAGAGGGAAAGAGGTTTGTTGCAATAAGGAGGTAGAAATAGGTCTCTCTGCCTTATCCTTATGCAAACATTTCATTCTGAAATGTTTTTTCTCTTCTGCCTGTGTCTTACCCCTTCTTTGTATGTGAAAGCTAGGTAGTTTAGGTGAAGATGGGACTTTCTGAGACAGGCATGCACTCTTACACAGCCATCCTCCTCTATTTGTACTCCTTAACTGACACTCCAGCCTTCCGTTCCTCCGAGTATAACAGTCTGTTCTGCCCGCTTGCTCCCGTGCGGTTGGAGAGATGGGTAGGAGACAGCCCCAACTAGCTAGCCGTTTGCTACTGAACGTGAGGCAGCTTTTGTCTCCTCTTCCCACCAGCTCAGAGCCAAAGGTTGCTCTTTACGTGGTTGCTAGAAGAGAGAGAACTGGCCCGGAGGGAGGGAGGGAGGGAAGAAGGTTTGGAAGGAGTGGGAGGAGGAGATGAAGGCTGGCTGGAATTTTCCTGAGATTTCTTGGGCTCTTCTGCTTTGGCGAGTAAATACTCCCCATTTGAGGCCTGCTGGCTTACAGTAGCTGTCGGCACAGTGTCAGGAGCTATGCACCGTTACACTGAAGCACGCTAATTCTGTTGGTTTTGCAAGCACAGTTAAGAGCTGGTCATGCTCTGGCAACCTTGACAATGCCCATTTGCTTTGCTGTCATTTTTTCTTGCAGCATCTAGAGCTTTGAAGAGCATAAGCAGCCAGACCTACTCGCGGACCCAGCAGGTTTATCCCAGCCAAAGTATGTATAAGACTGTAAGCTCAAAAGTTCTGGCAGTCTGACTTCCATCCTCTAGCCAAGGACTTCAGTGAGCTTGCTAAGGAGCACATACTCATCAAATTCATTATTTCTGGAATGAGCAGTAACTTCTGGAGGGAAAAATGACTGTTTGATGCAACCTCTAAATATGCCTGTGTCTCTGAATGATAGAAAATAAGAGAGGAAAGAGTAAGGGGGAGGGAGAAGAAAGTTTACAGGAAAAAGGACAGCCGAGATGCAACTCTGAGTACCACAGAAGTTGTCTTGTATGATGGACATTTTACTTAACCCTCCCTAATATAAATATAAGCAGCTCCCAAGGGATGATGGCAGAAGGGGAAAGCTGTTGCATATTGGAGACTCCAGCAAGCACAGGATAGTAATAGTTTCTATACTGAAGTGACCATGAACACAATGGTTCATCTCTCTGTGCTTTGGTCACTGCTAAATAGGATTAAATTTCTCTTCTCCACACGGATCTTATTCTAGGATTTGAATTAAAGATAATGAGTTTCCCTATGATTCCCAGGTGGAGAATGACAGAAAAATGTTAACTTCCGCAGAGCTGACATTGACTCTGCGAAGGACTGGTATCCTACCGTTACTGTCTTTGCATATCCTGAAGGCATGCTCTCAGCTCACACTGAGAGGTATTATTTCCAAACATCATAAGATATCTCACTTTCAGAACTGAAGTCAGGACAATGTGTTGCCTCCTTTAATTACAGTCAGAGTTAGTTTCAGATGTGGAAGAATACAACAAAAAGAAATGGTGAGCATTTCTGTATTGCTCTTACATTGTACAAAGATGACTCAAAAAGAATCTTCTTTTTTATTTAAAAAAAAAAAACTGAAGTAAATATTTGGTAGAGAAGAGTCATCCAAAAGCCTCCTCTGAAAGGCTCCTGTGTGTTGCTGCCAACCTTTTAAAAGAGGAGTTAAATTTTGGAGTTTCGGCACGTGATTCCAAAATACCCAGATTAATATTTAGTCAGAATCTAAAACTGTCTGAATTAACTGTATGGCTGTCAAAGCTAATGCTAATTGTATGTTTACAAACTTCTGTCTACTTGAGGCAAAATGTTTGTTTTACTTTCCTGTATTGAAGTAGGGAGTATGAGTTGTCTGTCTTGATGGTGTACCTTATGAGTTTCAAATCTTTTTAATTCACCTGTTGCACAAAAGACCACGCTGATAAATGTCAAGTTCCATGCGTTCTCCAGTCTGTCGACACAGGAATGACTAAGGGTTCTTTGGAAGCATTTCAGTAACTGTTTTTGTTGATTTAACCTTGCTACATAATGTCTTAATCGTACAAAACGGTTTTATAGGCCTGTTGCATTTCATAGGGATTATCTGCCTTTGCAGAGTGTGCAGCATCAACAGCCACGTGCTTCCTAGCTTTAATCTGGCACTGAGGACACGTTGGCAGAGACGTTCCAGCGCTGGGCAAACCTGTTGCCTGCTGTTCTTAGCGCATTTTATTGTAACTCCTCTTCTAGTTTTGCACTGACTTGATTAAAGCTGATTCAGGTATGGCCATTAGTGGTTGCAGTCATGCTGTCTGCTGGGACGCAGGTGTACTTTAAAGCTGGAGTCAACTAGTAGATCATGTAAACATGTGGTTTGAGGAACTAGAGGCTGGAACCTGGTCTTTCAGCTCCTGGCGCTATTGCAGTGGTGTGCGTTTTTAAAACCTTCTAATGTTGGTGATAGCAGGCCCTCTAGAGGGTGGTTTGATCATAGAAGTGTGTGCGAGGTCGGGACCAGAACTCCGGTGCAGGACTCGAGAGAATTCAGAAGCAGGTTCATGAAGCTGTTTGTACTGCAGTCAGAAAGGGTGGTTGTGTCCTGCACTCATCTCTGTTCTGGCACTGACGTTGATCTGGCTGATCACACAGCTGTGCATCTTGCTTATCCAATGGAAAAGAAAAATTGTACCAGATTAACAAGCTAATCTCAGCGACTGTGTGGCCACACAAGTGCTAGTACCAGCACGGAGAAATGACTACGAACACATGGCTGTGGCTAGCAGGAGGTCAGCAGCTCTTGTCACTGGCCCCACAGTCTTAGGTCGTGAGAGTGCATCCTTGTAGTATAAATAACAGTTACTTCTAGAGAATTAGGAAGAGAGATTGCAAATCGAACTGACTTTACAGTGGGTATTTCTGAAGTGGGAGGCTTCTGTTCTCTAAATGACAAGTTATCTTTAACTTTCTTTGCTTTAGAAAACAGTTCTGGCATTGCAGGAACAAGTCGAAGGTATGTGTGTGTTCCTAAAGAAAATGGGAGATTACCTATTACTGAAGCCTCTATTTTTTTGCTTTTTCTTTTGCAGGAAAAGCTGCAAGTCATTTAATGACCAAATAAAGTCTCCATTCTTATGATTGATCTGATATGCTGCTCCTGGAGCCATGGATGAATACAACCGCTTTGTGGATTGGGACAAAATGGACGTTACTGTCCAGAGCCAGGATGCGAAGGAGCTAACCTGCACAGAGTTCCAGGAGCTCAAGCAGCTGGCCCGGCAGGGCTACTGGGCCAAGAGCCACTCTCTGAGAGCCAAAGTGTACCACAAACTAATTAGCAATATCCCGTGCCGCACAGTGACCCCAGATGCAAATGTGTACCGGGACATTGTTGTGAAGATTGTGGGAAAACGTAACAGTAGCTCCCTTCCCCTACCAGAGTTTGTGGATAACAGCCTGGTCCCCACGTACTGCTTGAATGCGGAAGGCATCGGAGCAGTCAGGAAGATTATATTGTGCATTGCGAACCAGTTCCCAGACATATCGTTTTGCCCAGCCCTGCCTTCTGTGATAGCTTTGCTCCTCCACTACAGCAAAGATGAGGCAGAGTGCTTCGAACAGGTTTGTCGCATCCTGGCTTGCAATGACCCGTCTAAGCGGCTCATTGATCAGACGTTCTTAGCTTTTGAGTCCTCCTGCATGACCTTTGGCGACCTGGTTAACAAGCACTGTCAGGCGGCACATAAGCTGATGGTGGCAGTGTCCGAGGATGTGTTGGAGGTGTACTCCGACTGGCAGCGGTGGCTCTTCGGAGAACTGCCGATGGTCTACGTTGCTCGGGTCTTTGACGTGTTTCTGGTGGAGGGCTACAAAGTTCTCTATCGTGTTGCGCTGGCTCTTCTGAAATTTTTTCACAAAGTCAGAGCTGGGCAGCCCATGGAGTCTGACAGCATACAGCAGGACATTCGCGCTTTTGTGAGAGACATTGCCAAGTCAGCATCTCCGGAGAGGCTCTTGGAAAAAGCCTTTGCTATCCGCCTCTTCTCGCGGAAGGAGATCCAGCTTCTGCAGATGGCCAACGAGAAGGCTTTGCAGCAGAAGGGCATCACGGTCAAACAGAAGAGGTAGGGCTCTCGCTGCAGGTAGCCTGCGTCATCTCCTGGGTTTCCCCAGCGTGGTGAGCGGTCAGTCAGCCCCGGGTGACTACTGGTGGGGAAGGAGAAGAGCTCTACTGGTACATGCTGGTCTCTCTCCTGTTTCTTTTTCTCTGCAGAAAAAGTCAGCAGCCCCAAAATTAAGCATTGCTGGGATTGTAACGAGAAGTGTAACAATGTTATGATGCAAGAGAAACAAAGCAGTTTCTCATAGCTTTCTCAGTAATGAATTTATAATTAGTTTTTTACAGGTACATATTAATTGCAAGTATTGTATCTCAAAAGTGTCTTTCACAAGCTGTTTCTAAACTAAAAGGCATTTTAGCAAAGCTGGAAAAAACACTGATAAATAACTTGGAAGAACAGTACCCAAAAAAATGTGAAAATTAATTCTTAAATATGAGATTATTTGTATAAAGTGTCATTTTCATGCCGCCCAGTACTGTGAATTCAGCATTTTCTTTAGTGTAAGTAGGCAAACGCTGTCCCAGCTGGGAACATTTTGCTTAACTGGGGAGTGATTTTAACAGAGCAAGGAAGACAAAAGTCTTATTTACAGGTTACTTTTAAAATTAGTTTGACTGCAGACCTCCTGAAAGTAGAGAGTATAGTAATCACAGGTAGGAGTTGACCTATTTTGTGGCAGGTCCACGTACTATTGGAAATAATGATTTTGAGAGAACCGTGGAAGAGAACAGTGAGGATACCGAACCTAATGATGGTTACATAACCACAATTTCTTTTCAGAAATGAGGGGAGGAGAAGCCAGCTGTAAAACTGGTAAATGAAATCCTGCTCCAATGTGATGGTAAAAGCCACAATAATAAAAAGCTTAGCTGAAAGACCTCTCCATGTATATAGAAAAGGCAGCAATACATTAATCTAAGCAAAATTAGCATCTTGCCAAGTGCAAATGTACGTGCAGGTAAATGCTGGTGTTGTAGACATGTTCTGTTTCTCCTAAGGCCTTCTGGGACTGCAGAAGACTTCTCCCAACCGCTTTTGAAATCGAAGTTTAAGTGTTGAACAGTTTTATCAGCTGTCCTGACCTCTGAAGGGAGGATGACTTCTAGAAGTCTACTGGGGTCAGTAGGTGTGATTTTAGAACGTGGTATTCTAGAGGGACAGTCTTTCATTTTCTCAAAATCTTTAAAAATCAAAAGGTACCAGCCACTAATGTATTAGGATCTTACAGCCAATTGTGTTGCTGAATTAGTCACAGTAGTTGCAAACAGATATCATTGCATGGTATGGAAATACATACTTAACCAGATTTCAGCCTATAATATAACGTAAATGTTATGAAATGAACCTCTTTCATGTGCCCAGATACATGTAAAGTTCCCTCCAGTCTTTTCCAACGGTTTATTTTTTAGATTCACAGTTTGGTTTACAATTAGCTTGTGCTTTATCTTGCTCATATCTTGGAAGAGACTGCTCTGTCAGTCTCAAATATTTCAAGGCCTTTAGCCACTGGAACGTCACGTTGGGTAGAGTTCAGACGGTTGTATCTGGGACTCGCAACCAGAAGTATTAACTCTTCCAGTGTGTAGCTCTTCTTCCTGTTCTTCAGCAACAGAATGAGAGCTTACAAAAAAAAAAAAAAGCCCACCGCAGAAAACCCAGAAGCTCCTACTGTGTTAAATGTTGTAGAGGTATTCTTGCTCAGAACAACAGTGATGCCTTCAAAGCAAAATACAGTAAATTCATACCCAAATAATGCTGGTAGTTACTGCCTTACCAGGCAGAGTTGCTAGTGAAAAACTTTTATCCTCTCTCGGCTACTTTTGTAAACATACCGAAACTCCTCGGTATCCCCTGGCACGGTACTGCTGTGAACTTGGCTCAGTTTGGATCCCAGTGTAGGCAGATGCGGGTGCTGGAGAAGTGAGCTTTTCTCCAGTGCTCGGTAGGATGAGAGTTCGTTCTCTTCTCCAGATGTGTTTGGCCTGTGCAAGAAGGTGATGAATTATTTTCCAATCAAGTAACTACAAGCAGGTAGCGAAAAAGGAAGAAAAAAAAAAAAGAAATAGGAAATATTTTAACCTGTCTGCTTGTTTGTTTTTCTCGTGCTTGGTGATTCAAAGCAAACCTTACTTTGTTTCTCTCTAGGCTCCTTTCATTCACTTTGTCGCAGATATAGGAAATCACTGATCTTTTCTATCTTTTTTTGTCTTTCTCCTTATACGTTCTCCTTCTGTCAATTCCATACCCACTGCACCCCTCCTGTTTGCAGTGTTGCATCTCCCAAAAGGTAGGTTAAAACACTTGAATCTTTGCACTTTGCTTGTTTCTTCTGTCTTTGGCTGGTTATTTTTTCCGAGGCTGTCATTATTGCTAATGCTGGGGCAGGAGAAGCAGGGCAGCAATTATAGCATCCGATTGCTGTGTAATGTCTCCTGCATACACTCTTGCAAAGTTAGTTCAAAGCACCTGCAAAGTCGTAAGATAAGGGCTCGTGGGCCCAGCTGGTCAACATAGCGCTTCCATACAGCAACACAAGCCTGTGTTTTCCAGAACGGAAAATTGTAATGTCAATGGTGGGATAGAAGTCCTTTCTACACTGGAAGAAAAAGTGTTATTTTTTAAAAACATCTCAAGTAACATGTCTTCAGAACTGTTAGGTATTGTCCCACATCCAAACCTGGTATATGCTCTTGCAATAGATGTGAGACATACTCGACTTTTTTTCTTTGCAAGCTTTCCGCAGTTAATTGGAAGGATGTTGGACTGAACCCAACTTGGCACACTCTTAAAAGTGACTTGTCTCTATTCATACTAGATTATATTTATTTTTAAGTAGATGGGGGTGGTTTTAGAGGCAAGACGACAGACTATTTTCCTGTGTCAAGGAGGTCGGAGTTACTCAGCCATATAGCATTAATGGTTAATTAAGTCATTCATCAAGTCTTGGCCTGAAAAGCAAATCTTAAAGAACAAAACCCAGTGGATTGTGATACCTGATAAGCAGAGAACTTGGAAAGGAGAAAGAATGCCCTGTGAGTATTAACTACCACAGATGTATGGGTTTAAATGAATGCCTTTGAGAATCTTCTGGCCTTGTTGCAGGTGCCCTGAGTTAACTTTAGTGAGTGATGCACGCTAACATTTGTACTAATTTATAAAATCAAAATTGGAATTAATTTCCTCATGTTTTCATGTCTGAAGGAACACCTTAAGAGACTTATCAAAGCATGTTTCATATCATATCCTGTGTGTTGAGGATTTTACCTCTAATAAATCAGCAGACTGTTAATTCCAGCCAAGCAAATCGTCAATGTCCATTCGAATGTCCGACTTTTACTGTCGTTACAATGTTCTGAAAACAGCAGAAAGCCTTGATTTTGCTGGGAAGCACATAATTCGGGTTTGAGGGGACTTAGGTAGATGCAGAGTGTCTGTTGATACTGATCTCAACACAGGATTAGGTTTCAGTCTTACACGCCACATATATGGCTTATATTGCTACTTATGACTGAGAAACAACATATCACTTCTACCATACGCTAACTGAAATTAGAATGGATTTTAAAGATAATGCAGACCCTGTAAGATTTGACCCAAAACAAAGTGGAGCAGGAAGATGTAATTCAGTGAGTCATACCTTGGAGTATGGTATTTGCTGTCTTGGAATACATACAGAGCATATCCACTGTGACAGCTGCGACCGCATGTCGTCAACATTGGCTTTATCTTCAGGAACTTTGAGGTCTCTGAAGCACATCGTATTAATGATATAGCTGTAAAAACAACAGTCCTATGAAAATAGCAAATAAGCTGCTTTATTAAACATTTAAATTGTGCTACTTTTCTAAATCTAATTTCCTTTGGGATAATAACAATTGAACATGTCTTTCCAACATCAGCAATCAATAGAAAGTAGTCATGCCGATCCCAATAAGCCAACATGAATTATTGAGGAATACAGGTTAGACACTTGTAATTCTAGTTGCAATTTTCTGACCCCCTTCCCAGCCAAAAAAACTTGTATTTTTGTTAAGCAGCCCAGCGTTTGGTTTGCCGTAGGTGCAGGCTGTGTATTGACACTGGTCCCCACACAGTATCAGGTTTCAGCCTTAAGCACCTGCAGCTGTGATTTGTAACTGGGAAATAGCAGGTTTTATTTCAAATCCTTAGGTCAGGCTATGGTCTAGGTTTTAGTAACTGAATGGTGACATTAAATATAAAATGATTCGCCGTGATGTTCAAAGGGCAGGAACAGCATGCCTGGAATAGTTTTAAATGGCCAATACAATGGCAAATGCTTTCTAGTAAACAGATCTAGAAAGATCTGTTTGTAAAGGTGATATCCTACCTACATGGAAAAGTTGTAGGAAGACACAGGGTAGTGAAAGTGATGTGTACTATGAATACTGCTGAACACGGGCTTCGAGGGGGGCCTGGGTAGGAAAGTCCTTAAATCGGCATTTCATAGTAGTCAGGAGAAAGAACAGAGGGAACTGAGGTCGAGAGCCTTTTAGGAAAAAGTACTTAAGTTTAGTTGCCCAAACAGATCACATAAGTGTGAAAAATGTACAGACCAAGCATACAAATAATTATGAGGCTTGCTTGTTCGAGGTTTAAGTAAGTTTAAAACTGTTTTGATATTTGCTACTAACTCTTAGCTTATTTATCATCATTACTTTTCCTCCAGAAATTTACTGTAATAAACTAGTTGACTGCCCTGAATATTTTTTAATTTCTTGAATGTGAGAAAAATCTAATTTCTGATTAACTGAAACCAAGGCTTTGTTTCTCAGCTCTGTTCCATAGTGCCACCAGTCTTTAGATGCAGACCAGACAGGACCGGGAGGGCTGAGACCTAAAATAAGGTTCTGAAGATGTGGGTTCAAGTCTTGGCTCATACTTTGCTTCAGTTGAACTCCCCTGTGCCTCAGCTTGCTGTGTTTAAAAGCACAAATAATGTCCTAGTCAGTGATACTGTAAGTTTTAAAACCCATTAATAGTTGCAGCTTGCTTAAATAGGTGTCCATATAAGTTCCTTGCTACTTAAATAATGCAGGGTAGCAATGCAAGTAGTGATTTGGTTCATTTTGCTAGAGGAAGCAGTAATTTTTTTTTTTTTTAAGTCACCTAAGGAGTCACTTCATTAGAAGTGCTGACACTAAGGCAGCTACAATAAATTTCAGAAAGCATTTCCCAATGTCTCTAAGCAAGCGCCGCCCTAAAGTACAGTGCAAATGCTGCTGATTTCTTGGTACTACAAGCAAGAAAAATAATAAAAAATGTGTAGGTTGTGTGTTCTAGGGAGTGAGCTAAGCTATTCAGATACCTGCAGATACGCAGTATTGAGATCCTCTTTATGTTCGACAAAACTGAGTGGAAAGAAATGTGTAATTGTCCAAAAAAAAAAAAAAAACCAAACAACCAAACTGCCAGAAATTGGCAAATACTTGCAATTGAACTCTTGCATGCAGAGCAAACTGCCTAAAGCTTCATTTAACTAATGGCTACGCCGTAATTTAGTATCTTGTGTAAGTTCCTATGTCACTTCCACCACGTACTTGGCTGTCACCCTTGCATTTTAAAAGTCTTTTAACGTCGGCCACGAATGCAGTAACACTTGTTTAATCCCCAGGCTCTGAGTTTGTGTGCTTATTTAATCTGAGAAATGAAGGCTGTTTAAGATTATTATTACTATTATTATTATTATTATTACCTTCAAGTGTTTAAAAGCCATGAATCAGTTCTTATAATTGTATTAGACCCCTCTGGAGTGTATGGGGATTTGCTTTCCAGTGTGAGCGTCTAGCATTTTTTTGTGTTTTCAGGCTCCGTCTGTAACCATGAACCTAGGAACTTCTTTGGTTCTTAATGAAGTGGAAGTCATTGGTAATGACATGTTTCCAAGAGGTGGAACTTTCCAAAAGCTTCAAATATTTGCCTTGGATTAAAATTGCTTGGCGTGGTAATACTGATTCCTCTAAGACTTCTGAGGGTTTTAGGAATTCTCCAGTTCCATGATACAGCTAGGACCTCAGACGGGGAAAAAGTATTACCTCTTCCTTTCAGATCCTGGCTGTTTCTTTAGGTATTCTGTTCTATGCTTAAATACTAGCACCAGTGAGACTGTCTCAAACAGCAAATATAATTTGGTCTATTTAAGGTCATGGTCATCCTAGCTGGCTCACCATTATGTCCTCTATATATAAAGGTGCGTGCAGGCCACAGCTGCCATACAGAGGAATTGCTCCAGATATTTCAGTAAGGCCAGATCGCTACCTCTTGAGGATTATGTTAAACTGCAGTAGTTTGTCTTCACTAAGTCATGGCCTTCTAATCCCACGGGCTGAAACTTTGAACAATAGCATATCTGCTAGGGTCTTCTAGCGTTCAGCTGTCTTTGCATATTGCTGTCCAGTAATCCGAAACTTGTTTTGTTTTTAAGTTATTGTTTCTCAATGTATTGTATTGTATTCCTCAGGCAGAATGTGCACTTAGCAGTTCATGCTGAGAACTTCAAGTCTGGAATTGTCTCTGTCAAAGAGATGCGAGATATCTGGTCATGGATCCCAGAGCGATTTGCACTTTGCCAGCCCCTCTTGCTTTTCACCACCTTGGAACATGGCTGTAGTCTGAGCAGGTAAGGAAAACCTTCCCCGCTCTTCTCTACTGTAGGGCTATAAAGAGCAACTGTTCGCTGGATTGACAAAAAGGCCGTGCCTAGTCAGAACTTGATCTGAAGAATATTATTAGCGATGGGATGTAAATGTGACAAATTCCTGTTGGCTGCAGCATTTGACCAGGATACTTCATATGCCAGAACATGGCAAGTCATTTTAAACTGTCCAGGACCAATTGGAGAAGTCAAACTTGCATCAGTTCACAGAATATGCTGCTCTGAGACTGGTTCATTCCCCCCTGGGTACGAATGGTTTAACTCAGTGGCTGCTCTGCGGGCTCTTTTGATAAATAACCACATTCAAACTGAGCCAAAGAATAAGGGAACTGGAAACTGGGGATTCCTCTACCTATGAATCTGATTGTTGTTATTTTTAAAGTGGGATAAACGAGATATAAGTTCTCCTTGCACTTGAGACAGAAGGCTATGGTCCTATAGCTCTTATAATGACTTCAACATCTGCAGCTGAGGTACTGAGGTGGGGAGTGGCCCGCTGTCCCAGCCCCATATGCCTATGAGGAAAAGCAAAAGCAAGCAAAGAGAATGCATCATAATTATTTTCTATGAAAACTGAAAGCTGTTTGGACACAGCCATCAGTCCTCAGGACACAACTTCCTTTAGGTTGTCTTTATTCAAAATGCTGTAAAATGCCACTGTTGTGATAGGTAGTCTTCTAGTGATTCTGCAGAGGCATAAACAACTGTACAGAGAACTGAGTAGAGAACTGCTTGATAATATTTGTTTACACTCAACTGTTATTTACAATGGATGGTAGAAAGCATTTGCAGGAATATGCTTAGTTTTCAGATGTCTCGTTTTGCCATGCCATCAGTTGGCGGAGGAGGTGGTGCCTGACGTTAAGGAGGAAAAGAACTGCAGTCGGTGGTAGTTGAGTGCTCATTTTTGTGTACTCTGCACTTCAGGTTCTATTCTCACAGCGAGGGACACGAACCAACTCTTCTCCTCATCAAGACCACAGCAAAAGAGGTGAGTGAGGTGAAAGCCAACTGATTAAATTAGGTTTTAGCCAGTTATGTAATGCTGTATTGCAACACACAACTGTTTATAATGAAGAAGCGAGGGACCTGAAATTGCTTGGGGGTTTGTTTTGGTTTTTTAACAATGCATGCTTCAAATGGTTCCATTTGTTGATTACTATGCATTCTTGGGTAAACCTTATAAACTAGGTCTTGGTCAGCTGTTCTTTCTCTTGTAAGTAATGGGGGATGATGGACTAGAGTAACTCATTGAGCTCTTGGACAGACTCTCTTGATTGCAGAATCAGAGGGAGAGGCTGGGGAATTGTGTTAAGAAACTCATGATTCATAGAAGATATTTTCATTTTCTCCAGCATATGAGGAGAGAAAGTAGCAGAATTCAAATGGTATGAATAATGTTGGACTACATAATGTGGAAACAAAAGCTTCAGCTTCATCTCATTCTTGTTTGAAAAAATAAAATAAAACAAGAACACTCAGAACCTGAGGAGGAGTGCACTCAGGTGCCTTATCTAATGAGTGCTGGTTCTCTGCTCTACTGTGTGTGATAATATTGGCCAACATAATGTGAAAACAGAAACATTAGCTTCATCTCATGCTTGTTTAAAAAAATAATGCATAAAACAAAAAAGCTTCCTGGAATCTCCAAAGGAGGGCACACAGGTGCTTCCTGTGATGAGCGTTGGTTGTCTGCGCCACTGTGCATGACTTCTAAATATTCTGTGTATAACGTTAAGCTATTATTGCCGCCTGTGGGCTGCTTACGTTCCTGCAGGATGACTGTCCATGAAACAAGACCATTTCTACCCTTACTTGCACCTACCTAATGCTGATGCTCCAAGCTGTTTCATAGTTCTGTGTATGGTTTCTGGCCATCCCAGGCCTGCATTGACATGCCAATGGCTTGTAGAATGCCCGTGGTATCGAAAGGGAAGAGGGAAAATATTTGTTATTTTGCTTCTTGTCCTGGAGCATGTCAAAAGTCTAGCTTTGTAAGTGATGCTGGTATGATAGTATGATTTGTTTCTTACCCCTCAAAAAAAAAAAAAAGATAGTCCAAACAAAAAAAGGAGGAGAAAAGTATGGAGGTTTTTGGTTGTGGGTTTTCTGTTTTTTTGCAAAGGATTACATTCATCCTTTATTCGTATGTCTATAGTTACATTTTAGAAAGAAGAAAATTTGCCTTTTGATTTTCTGGCTCTCATGTACTTCGGGCATATCAGATCAAACAGCATTCTGAGCCATCTTTTTGTTTATGCGTATGATTTATCTATATAAAAAATTGCTCTTCAGTAATTTTGTCCTAGGAGCTCTGCTTGTAATGCTGGTGGAAGCTAAACAGCAAATGTACCTTAGAACAATTCTGTTTAACCATAGTATCTGGAAAAAAAATGCAGGGTTGCTTTCATTCCATTCTTAGAGCTTCATTGTTTGGTCTATGTCCACTTGGCAGTGACGCTTGTTGGTGGTAGCGAGAAATTCTTCTAGTGCAAACAAAAGACTTCACAGAAAAGCTCAGCCCTCTAAGGCTATGTTTTTCTTTATTGGAAACTAGCAAACCATATGCTGTTTGAATAGGCTGCTTTAAATATCTGAGCTAGTTCAGCATTGACTTAGCTAAGCTGATTTTAACCTACAGTTTGAAATGGAGAAAGCCACCAAGGCCACTCTTTATGACCAGAAAATGTTCAGGCAGAACTGCTCATACTGTAACTTGTGACAATACTGTTGCTTTGGATGCCAAAATGAGGAAGTGGAAGTCAGGCTTTACAAGTTTGGAGTGATTTCTGTTTTGGTACCTGGGGTTATTTTGGAACATTTCTCCTTTAAGGCCTCAGAGATGTGAAATAATTTATGAAACCCACCCGTGGATTAAAGCAGTTTAAATCTATCTTTAGATACAAGTACATCGCTGCCTTAATCCACTGATACAGAGATTTTGGAAATCAAACTACAATAAAACGTTCCATTCTGGACTCTGAAATGTTGGTGTCAGTTGGTTTAACACACTTTCTTCTTCAATGGAAAGCCTCCTGACGGTGCTGTTTGTGCTAGGTCTGTGGTGCTTATCTGTCAACTGACTGGAGCGAGCGCAGGCGAGGAGGGAACAAGCTGAGTTTCTTTGGAACTGGGGAGTGCTTTGTATTTAGGGTGAGTAAAATTTTATTGTCGCTACCCAGTGACAAGGCAGAACCGCTGTACTGGTGTGAGTAACTCTTACTTCCCTCCTACTTGAAGAGGATGGATTATATGCCCTCCTAGTTCATAAAGTCTACTGAACGCTTAATGTGGAGGAGAAAATTTTGCTTTTCAGTTTTGTGGTAACCCTTTTTCTCCCCTTGCACTGAATATTTTCTTAAAAGATGTAATAAAGTAACTGAAAGATGGTAGATTTAGATTAGATATAAGGAAAAAATTCTTCACTATGAGGGTGGTGAGGCACTGGAACAGGTTGCCCAGAGAAGTTGTGGATGCCCCATCCCTGGAAGTGTTCAAGGTCAGGTTGGACGGGGCTTTGAGCAACCTGGTCTGGTGGAAGGTGACCCTGCCCATGGCAGGAGGGTTGGAACTAGATGATCTTTAAGGTCTTTAAGGTCCCTTCCAGCCCAAACCATTCTATGATTCTATGAACTCAGAAAACACTGCATCATTTCTTCAAACACCTGAAAAGCAAAAGTATAAAGAAAGTAACATCTGACCTAAAAGATAGTTTGATCCCTTGAATGTTCTTTGCTGTGCAGAGCTCTCTGTGTAGTGCATGTGCACTAACTAAAGCTTTGCTCTTCTCTGCCCCTATGCAGCTGCAGCCAGAAGTGGAACGCTACGAGTGGGTGATCATAAAACACCCAGAACTGGCCACGACTGGTTCAGAGCCAGAAAATCATGCCTCACCAGCTTCCAGCACCCTCTCTTCCAGCAGTGTCCCATCAGACCCCTCAGATCGCCTTTCTCCCTTCTTATCGGCTCGGCACTTCAACTTGCCTTCCAAAACAGCCTCCATGTTCATGGCTGGCAGCAGCGAATGCATCATTATAGGTAAGTCAGTGTGAGAATTTGAGCCTATATCCTACCAGCTCTTCCTATCTGCCTTAGATAAGAGTCACCTGTATTCACCATGCATGTATTTCAGTATCACTGCAGTTAGAGATAAAAGTGGCCAAAACCTGATTATTACTACCCAACAAAAATTTTCTGTGGGAAAACTTGCATATCAAGCATTTTAGAGTAAGGTAGTAACTCATAGCTTTAAACACAGCCATACCTTCATACTGCCTAATTCATGATGAGAAATAGTTCTTGAAGAGGAACTTACTGTGCACTGAGGTTTTTGAAAGACAGGGTAGCCTATAAAACATGTTTATTCTCCTGGAACTTTATTGGATCTGTGGTGCTGCTGACTTTGGCAAAAGCCTGCTTAGTTAAGTTGTCACCTAAATGGGATTTACAAGGCACAGGTATAAAATAGTAGTTGTCCTTTTCCCGAAAAGCTTTACTTGACACTTGTTAGGAGAGCAACTAGCCTGGTGACTTCCTCTGTAACATCAGGTGTCGGCTGATTCCCCGCTTAGCAGCGTGCGACCGTAAGTTGGGCTGCTCCAGTATCAGCAGGGCTGGTGAGAGCTTCAGTGCGTGTGTAACTGAATTAGAAATCACTGTTAATGATGTATCACAGATATTTCAGAGATCTTTACTATTGAGCATATATCCCACCAGCTCTTCCTATCAGCCTTGGAGGAGAGAGTCACTTATATTTACCATGGGGTAAATATATATATTGCTACCCACTATGGGTAGCAATAAGAGAAACACAAGCTTGGGTAGTAGATACATAGAAATGATTGTTGTACACAATTCCAGCTGTAGACCAGAATTTCCACCCGTTTGATTCTTCAGATGTTTTCAGTAGCTATTCTTAGGTGGTTGCCCTACAAGCAATAGGGGAATCTTCCTTTTCGTTTTCCTAACACATTTCTGTCTAAATTTATTTCACTTCATTGCATTTTCTGACTCTGTGAACCTTGACATAGACCCACAGATAATCAAAATGCTTTTAACTCTGACGTGTTTTATAATGATTTAGAAGACCAAGCCAGTGCAGTGCCGTTACTAATCTTGTTATTCTCCCAACTTTGATTTTTGACTGCTAACAGAATTCTTTGCTTTTTCTTTACTGGAGTAAAGAAAAACGCAGTTGGTAGCTTCCAAGATCCTCCAGCACTGAAAAACAAATCTTAAATGCAGGCATTTGAGTCAGGCTCCTTGTTCTTACTGACTTGCATTACTGTTTTTTTTTAAATTAAAAAAAAAAATCATCCAGTTCTGATAGTGTCATTTAAAAGCTATGCATTTGATCATAATCTGTTACACCTGAAGGCAGCAAGCAAACATCACTTAGGGCTTCCAGTTGTTCCCACAGGAAAAGCGTTTAAGTTCTGGTTTGTGTTGTGGTTTGTTTGGGGTTTTGGGGGGTGTTGTTTTATAACCGTTTCCCATGCTAAGAAATGCAGTGACACCCTTACACTTGTCTTTGTCTCTTCACAGGAGGTGGTGATGGCCAGGCTCTTTACCTCGATGCAGATCTGAACCACGGAAGAACCAGCCACTGCAATACTTTCAATAATCAACCATTGTGCTCTGAAAGCTTCCAGATCTCTGTCTTGGAGGTGTGGGGCTTCAGGGACACCATGAATGGTTGACTATCATTAATCAACTAGTCTTTCAATCGTCCTAGGATTCCCAAGGCAAATTCTAATGCAGGAGCCAAGTTAGAACATAATTTCTGCTGGGCTCAGTGTTTTTTAGTAATTACTAAGTGGTGCACTTGAATGCAGGGCTTAGTTGTTTACTCTTATTTTATTTAAGACAGGTCAAGGTGAAGTAATGTATCTGATTAACTCCTCAGCTCTGTACCTCTAGAGATCTGGATTCAGGTCCTGTTATTAAGTAAAAATGAAAATGTCATGATTTCAAACCATCCTAAATGGATACAAGTCCGTATCACAGGATAGGTTTGCAGTTTGATGCAATTCCTCAGAGGCACAGAGCCGGCTGAGGTGTACTGTAGAGCTGTGTGCCACTGGCACCAGTGTCTGGCGCGAGCCAGGAATATCAAGTGTCCGCTCACAGGGAACATTGATGACCTCAGATTTGACGTAGAACATTAGTTCATAAAATCATTGCCCTACTATAAGCAGACATTGTGCAGACAAATCATGAGTTATTCTCAGTACCATTTCATAAGTTATGAAAGCTCTCAATTCACACAAGAACCATGATTGTTAGTTATCCTTCTCCTTGTACCTGAACCCTTGACGCATTCCAGTTGCATCTGTTTGAGGAGTCTGCCTCTGAGGAAGGCATCTAGACTGGACAACGATATCTCACAGGCTTTATTTTGTTTACATTCCTATTCCATATCAGTATAATGACTTTAAACTGACTCATGTTTCAGGCAGCTGAAAGCCAGAGCGTATATGCAGTGCTCAGAAACTTCCCTTTCTTCGTGTTTCCTGGAAGCTGAAATGGAGCTTTAAATCTGAGAATAACTCTGCTGATATCCCTACGTGTTCGGGGAATTAGACATTGTGATACAGAAGCTTAATGCTCTCCCCATAAATAAATGAAGGGAGGTGGGAGGGAAATCTTCTGTGTAATATTATTCGGGGGGTGGTTGAGTTTCCCAGCAGAACTCTAGGCGACGCTTGTTTCTCCATATCATGAGTCTTCCCAGTGATGAGATCCTGAAAAAGGTAACGCCTTTTTGCCAGCGGTGTTCTGGTAGGGTTTGGATGGTGCAAAGAGACTTTTGCTCATTCCTGAGAATTCATACAGTTCTCTGCAAGCATGTCTTGTGGCATGTGATGTCTGGAGGCAATTGCCCAGTGTCTTTACCTAAAAGTTTCAGTATCTGCTGTAGAACTTTTCCCACAAGAAGCGCAAGTACATAAACGTCAATGGATAGTCCAGAGCTATCAGTGGGTAATTCGCTAGCAAACACAACAAGTGAAATGAGGGGAAAGAGGAATTGCTGTTTTTTTCAGCAGTTCAATCTAAAAAATTGCTTTAGAGTGGGGGAAATGTTATTACTACTTAAACTTGAAGTTCATTAAAAGGAAAAATTAAAAATTTATAGTGATAAAATCTCAGCTAGGCTGGACAGGGTCATGTTAATATTCAGAGGTCACAGGTGAGTCTTGTTGGTAATGTTGGCTTGTTTAGCTTGCCATCAACGAAAATACCATGTGCTTTGGTAAAGTGTTGCCTCTTGCAAAGTACATGAACAAACTTGGCAAAAATGTGATTTGCTTCTTACGGTGCCATTTTGAATTTTTGTCAAAATAACTACTTGAAATATTAGACTTCATATACAACAGTTCAAGATGTCTTTTGCACCATTTATATTTGCAGTTAGATTATTTCACCCTGTTTGAGAGTCAGCACTGGGCCTGTCTTTCTTTCCTGCCTCCCACTCAGTGACTTCTGTCCAGCTGTCTTTTCATAGTTTACCGTAAGCTTGACTGAGCTAGAAGGGAAGATATAATTCAGTTATACTTAATGTATTTTAACGGAGAGGAACTTGAACAGTCATATCTGGCTTTTTACAAATACTGGCCGATGCTGCCTTCTATTATTTTTTCAAAGCTAGCTGTATCACTCTGCACTTGCTAGTATCTCACAAGCTTCCTCAGACAAAACAAATCACTCAAAAAAAATGTATCCCACTTAGTAGGTTCTCTTAAATGTAGGTGGGATTTCAGTTTTGTCCCTATCTCCTCTCTTTCACGCTTGTTTGAGGAGCCCTTGGAAAAAAAAAAACCACCACACAATAGCATTAATTTTCAGCTTGTTAACTTGTCAGAAATTCCCTCGAGCTGTGTGTTGGCAGGATTTGTGGGACTTTAGTATTACACTCGAAATGAATAGGTTTTATCTGCAAAATCTTTCCTGCAGCTGGCGGTGGTGATGTGATTTTCTTACTCCCCATCCCTGCTGGATGCAACTATGTCAGCGAAACCCGAGTACTATACCGTGTCTTAAGCCATATCTAAGAAACACTATTCCCTTCCCTGCTCTGTTCTTCGTGCACAGGGATTTGGGTATTTGAAATCAGAAATAACTCATAGTTGCTCAGAAATTCATCATAGGAGCAGTACTGAAATCAGTGAGGTTTAGGCATCTGAGTCTCTTCCGAAAGTCAATCGCAGGCCTCAGCTCAGCTTCCCTTGTGTCAGGTGAGTACAACTTCTGACCCCCCCACCCCCGGCAGCGGAGGCCCACAAAAGTCCCCTTTTTGTAGCTCATCTAGATGGCCAACCAGTCTTCTGCATGGGACTAAAGGTAAATCTTGATTCTTAAAGTAAGGCGTTGTGCTGGGTGGCTGGCGGCGTCCGACAGCTGCGCTCTCTGTGCGTTTGCAAGCGGGGCGGCTGTGCGTGGAGCACGCGCTGTGCCCCGCGCCGTCCGAGCGATGACCTGTGTGAGACTGCAGCCACAGCAGGGGGTGGAAGGGTGGACAGGTCATCCTCCTTCCGCTGACTGTTGGTCTTGAGGCGGGGATGTCGCGGGGATGGCTTTAGTTCCATACAGCACCACCCTGCTGCAGTATGCCTGCTTTAAATTTGAATAGCCTGAATAAGCACGAGGCTGCAATAACATGGCAGGAGGAATTGTACAGTGCTGTGTCATCTTCACACAATCCTTTTGTTCAGTAAAAATGAGTGTTCCTTTTCACGTGCAAATCCTCGTGTAATTCTCGTTGTGAGACACCTTAGAGGAATAGCATCGTGACTTGAATTTCTTTCCGGTAGCAAAGAGGCATTTTTTTTGTCTGTGTAGTTAATGGCTGTTGCTGACCAACTGTATACCAAAGTTCAGGTCATTAAGCCAAGAGTTTGTGTAACATGCAAAACTGTTGAGATGGAGACCACAGACTGGTTTTTAAGACAATGACTACAATGGGCGCCTTATCAGACAGACAAAATTATCTGAAGTACCCCAGCTGTGAAGTGCTTTGGTCACGTTGTAATTCTGAACAACTGTTGATGTAGTTTGTAGTCTTGTTTGTGGTCCTGCTGGCAGCAGTGACAGCGAGGGTGCCAGTGCCGCTTGAGCTGCTGTTTGGTGTGGAGCTGGAGAGCTGAAGGCTGGACGTCAGCTACCACAGTTCTTCACGAGCATATTTGCTTTCCTGAGAAGCCGTTTTGGCTTTGTAATATTCTCTTGAAGGCAGAAAAGACTAGAAACTCCTGACGTCAGAAACTTGAATTTGTTGTAAATGGCATCTAAGCTGTTTCCAGGCCACAGGAACGGTTTCCAGCTGTTAGCCAGACTTCATCGCTGGGCTCAAAACCAGTTATGCCTACAGATCATGCACTTTGACACGCTCCCTTTCTGATGAAGCACGTTAATCGGTCTTTTACTAATAGAGGCCAATTAAAGGGAAGGGAAAAACTCCCATTTCCTCTGTATTGACAAATGGAAGGGGCGGGCAGTACTGTTCTTTAAAGAGTTAAACTTCACGCCAACAGAGATCTGTGTTTAGCAATGGAGGGGTGGCACTTGCAGACCGATCAACTGCTATTCGTGTGGGTGCATTGAAATGGCGTCCTTGGAAATCCATCCTCACTTCTGGTGGGGAGCGAGCTCCTCTGCCCACTGACCACGCAGTCGCCGTATCGGTGCGGATGCCACGGCCAGCGGGCACCAAGAGCTCGCCTGCAGCCACGGCGCTGGAAGAGCTCGGCTCCGGCGACTGACACCCGGAGTCCGGTTGTTGGACGGATTGGAGGCTTGGGCACCCGGCTGTTTGCATTGAGATGCCTTTCTGCCAGCTCTCTGTCATGAATTTCAGACCGTTCATAGTTGAGATGAGTGTGTGTATTACTTGGTGTGATGTTTCTCTTCAGATGACTGGTGGTGTGCTGCTGAATTGGTTTTCTACCCTACCGTTGGAATCGCTGCCCTACGTTGATGGTATTTTTGTCACTGTGCAGAATTTTGGATTACATTAAAAGGTGTTTGACTCTGGAGGCTACTGACTTCGTCCTTCATTCAGTTATTTTCCTTCCTGTAGCCCTCACAGCAAATGGCATGCTGAAACTGAGACATAAATCTTGGGGCATGTGTTCTCTCACGTGAACTCTTCGCTACAGTGAAGCGATTATGCAGTTTCTGACTGTTTTATGAGATCTCACAAGGCTTCCACTGAGATCAGGTGCCAAACTGACTCTAAAAAACCTTAGACTGGCAAATTCTGAAATGAGCCGCCTTCCCTTTGGCAGGGCCAGAGAGTGTGTTTTGCCCCAGCCCAGCTTGGGTTTAAAATGGAGCTCGGAGGTGTCTTCTGGCCACCAACACTTGTAGATCAGACCAACGGTGCTGTTGCATCCTCTGCGCGTAAACACCATCACCAACTCGGCTACAGCCCTGCGGCCGCTGTCAGCCAGCGCTGCTCTCGCTGGAGGCTGTGCCTGTACCGGCACAAGGGCGAGGGTTGGCGGCAGCAGGCAGCTCCGTCGGGGAACTGCTTGTCTAAAACTAATATTGTTGTTCCTCTTGATGGCTTGGTTTTAACCTGTTGGAGCGGGTCCAGAGGAGGCCATGAAAATGATTGGGGGTGGAACAGCTCTCCTATGAGGAAAGGTTGAGAAAGTTGGGGTGGTTCAGCCTGGAGAAGAGAAGGCTCCGGGAAGACCTTACTGTGGCCTTTCAGTACTTGAAGGGTGCTTGTAAGAAAGATGGGGACAGAGTTTTTAGAGGGCCTGTTGCGACAGGACAAGGGGGAATGGTTTTAAGCTAAAAGAGGGGAGATTTAGACTAGATGTAAGGAAGAAATTGCTTACTCTGAGGGTGGTGAGACACTGGCACATGTTGCCCAGAGAGGTGGTCGATGCCCCATCCCTGGGAACATTCCAGGTCAGGTTGGACGGGGCTCTGAGCAACCTGATCTGGTTGAAGATGTCCCTGCCCATGGCAGGGGCTTGGACGAGATGACCTTTAAAGGTCCCTTCCCACCCAAAGCATTCTGTGATCCTATGATAGCCTGGATCCCTTCCCTGCCCACGTCCCTGATAACAGCGTGGATGCTTTTTGCCATGGTTGAGGAGTGTTTCTGGTTAGCAGCGCTGGTTTAAACAAATATTCCTGTTACTTAAACCTAGTCTTTGCCAATGCCTGAAACGTAAATGTAAGACTTGTGGGAACTACAGGAACTTATTGGTATAGTTGGACGACATCAAGATACTCTGAGAAAATGCCTTTGGAAACTCCCCACAGGCAATGACCAATGAAGTAAAAAAAAAAAAAAAAAACCACAACTGTTTGAGTTTCCAGTGAAATTCCGCTAAATTCTTGGGGTTTGAGTGAAAGTCCTGGCAGGCAGGAGGAAAAAAAAAAAACCAAAGCCCAACATAAACACCTCATACACAACCCGGGGGCCTCCTCTGCTGCTGTACACCGGTGTTTCCAAGAGCAAAGCTGCGGTCTAAGGCGTTGCAATGTGGAAAACAGGGATTGCTGAGCTTGCAGAAACAATTCAGATTCTTTTCACGCCAGCTCTCTGCAGCGCCGTGATGAGGGTTTGCTGCAAAGAAAGCCCGTGGCCGCTAGAGGTTACCCTTGCCTGGTCGCCAGCTGCTTTCTCCCTCCATTGCAAATAAATCCATTCCTGCAAGCCGAACGTCCCAGAATTTAGTAAACATTATCAGGCTGAGTACTTTTTTAAAAGAGAAGGGAGTAGAGAAACGGGGTATGAATAGGCTTTCTCCACTTGATTTCCAAAAGTGAGCTTAGCATTAAAGACCATAAATCACAATTTTACAACTCCCTTAAAGACCTTAACCTTAATAACAAAGGTGCTCAGTAGCAGGAAAATGTAACTGATGGATGTTGCGGAGCTGAGCAGTGCAGGCTGCTGGTTTTAAACCTTACAGCTACTTTAAACTATGCGACTGAGGACCTGAAACGAAAATGGTGTGCTTGATTGCATCAAGTAGTGGGAGCTCTTTACCATGCATGGAGGGCTTGATGATGGGAAGGTTATGGTGGTGTCTCACGGGGCTGGTAGTTCATAATGAAGCTGGAGGAGCCTTAACCCCTGAAAAGGAAGACTGTCTTCTGTCTTGCCGCGGTGCTGCGGTATGAGAAGAGCATGGTGCTTGCTAGTTGTGCATTTTTTTCTAGATTTTTTGTGCACAGTCTGTTCTGTAAATGTGACACGGATGGGTTTGTAACCAGATGGGAGATGGGTTGTAACCAGATGATGGCACAAGACTGCTTCTGGCAGCAAACTTAAAGGTTTTCCTGCCTTTTTAAGCACCCCGTTGGGTGTTTCCAGACCTGCCTTGCTACCACTCTTCCCAAGCACCGCTTTGGGTTGCAGAGCCTCTGTGTGAGCAGCTGGGAGGTTCGTGGCTCGACTCCTTGGCCGTGTTCTGGTGTCGTAGTCTGCTTCTGACTCCGTTTTCGAATCACACAACGGGCTGCTCAGTGGAACTGGATGCAGACTTCAGCTGGGCGATGTTTGAGAGCGTTCAGCTCCTGTTTTGCGAACCTGGTGCTGGCTTCTCTTGTGCAAATGTAGATAAGGCGCTAGGACTGTCTACACTGTCCCTGAACCTGGATACACACCTCCCCGTTGCTGACACAGCTTCAGTTCATTGCTGGCTTGGTGAGTCACCTCCCTTTTTGTGCTTAAGTTGTCCTCCAAAGCTAAGGGCTGTGCCCACCATCTGGCAGGGTTTCTGACTGGACTTGTCCTCCTCCTGGTCTCTCGCAGCCGCAAGGGGAAGGAGGCGGCTTTGGAAACCCGTAGGGAAGAGTGCAAGTCCAGGGAGCCAGTGATCGGTGCCTCGTCCTCCCAGCCTGCGTGATGCTGGATCCTCCGTGCCATGAACGACTGGGCGTCCACGCTTTTGACCTGCGAGCGTTGCAGACGGAGCAGTGCCAGCGTTGGCTCCGCCAGCTCAGCAGGGCCAGCCGGCTGCAGCCAGCGCTCTCCCGCTCGCAGTGGCTGGGGCGCAGTCTGTTTCTCTTCCTCAAATGGTCCCCCTCGTGCTGCGAAATCCTGCTTCTTTAAAGCCCGCTGGGTTAACGTGAAGCCCGCTTTTGCCCCCTCGCGTCGTGAAGCTCGCTGCTGTGCTGCAGGGGTTGCCTCAGGCATCCAGTCCCTTTCAAGAACCATTGCACGTGGGCTTCTACATCGCTTGCCTTCTGCAGGGGTCTGAGTATGACGTGCTTTGGTAGACCCATCTTGTTGAGGCTGTGAATTCAAGCCCAACAAAGACCACAAGAACAAGGTTGGTTGTTTGCTATGAATCCTGCAGAGCAACAACTTGCCCAGTTTTGTTCAAAGGAGGTTTAGGACTGAAACTTCACGAGTTGTCACTGTTTGCTGAGCTGGGTAGAGGTGTACATCCAGGCTGGGACTTTGTCCCTTGACCTTTTGCATGCTGAATCACATACGTTCAATGGAGCAGCCCTTAGCAATGAGAGGGCAGCTTCTGCCCACTCAAGCAGCACAAGGCCAGTGGCTACGGCCAGTCTCGCTGAGCTGCGGTGCCCTGCCGCCAGAGTCGTGGCAGCCAGCTGGCGGTAGCTGGCAGGATAGGTACCTCTGCATCAGTCCCTTCTGTCACCTCAGCACCCACAGAAGCTTTGCCACACGCCAGCTGTGTCTCTGCAAGCGACGCAGCCACCCGCTGCCCTTGGAGGACAACGTGTAGAGAGAACCCTTGGGGATGCTGGCACAGGGGAGTCCAGGCTTCCTCGCTGCCTCTGCGGCCAAGGTGCTGCAGGACCTTCCGCATGGCCACAGTCATGCAAATTTAACGGGGGGAGAGGCAGAAAAGTCTCAGAGATGCTGAGTTTCCCCAGGTTTAGCTGCCTGTCTCACGGAACCGGGAAGCAGCCTCCAGTACCGCCTCCCAGAGGGAAGGGCTGCAGCGTGGGTGTAACCCTTGTGGGAGAGTGGAGTCCCCCCCAGTTACCCACCCTTGAGAGAAAGCCAGACAAAACCGATTTCAGCAGTTCCACGGCTCACAGAAATACTTGTTGATATTCTTCCTCTAAGGATCTGCCTAATTTTTACCGATTGTCATAACGTATATGCATAAGTTCATTATGCTTTCTCTTACGCTACAGGAACGTCAGCCGTAGCTCCTGTAGCACTGTGATCTTGCACTTTTCGGGGCAGACAAAAGCAAAGCATTTCTCAGAGTCACAGCTTTGCTTGCAGCCGTGCTGTGGGTTGTGCACCTGGGCTTGTTCCCCACTCAGGAGGGAGCAGTTTAGCTTCAAGGACTGCAGGGCTCTACTCAACCGTAACTCGCAGCATTTCTGAGGGTATGGGTCTTCTTGGACAGCTTCCTTCCCTAATGAGCAATAACATAATCACGTACAGATTTTTGAAATTGCAGAAGTGGAAACCACAGGAGGAA
Source organism: Calonectris borealis (assembly GCF_964195595.1). Taxonomy (NCBI): domain Eukaryota; kingdom Metazoa; phylum Chordata; class Aves; order Procellariiformes; family Procellariidae; genus Calonectris; species Calonectris borealis. The sequence goes on along the minus strand of NC_134327.1, from coordinate 19,040,420 downwards.
TAACTGACTAGCAGAGGAAATTTGATTAACGTGTTCGACACAGCCTTGGGGGTGGAGGTAGAGGTTTCCAAGGAAGAGTCAAAGCACCTCTCTTTCCAGGACGGCTGCCTGCCTTGTGCTCAACCCTCTGACGGTTTTGGAGCTGCCTCTAGCTCAGACTGGCATCTTGGAGAGAATTTCTAGCCTGTATTTGGGAGGGGAGATGTGCTGCTCCTTTGGCTGGTGGGAGCAGATGTCCGCTCGAGCCCGTTCCCGGGGTCAGAGCAAGCTCCAGCTGGTGCCTGCCCCGACTCCGGGGCTGCCCTAAGGAGCTTTTTGCAAAGAGGGTCCAGGGCTCCCAAAAGAAAAGGGAAGGGCAGGCTCTTGGCCCATAAACCGGCATAAACAAGCTCCAAGCAGAAGCCTTTGGCCTGAATTGTGTCTTATGACCTCTGCCGTGATCCATCTCTCGCGCAGCCAGAACCTACTTGCAGGGGCTGGATCTGTTTCCTTGTACACACGGCAAGGGTACGCTCTCATGACCATCCATACTAGCCAGTTCCTGCCCTGCCTTTATGCTGGTTTTTCGAGGGAAAGGATGTTTTTAAGGGCTTAATGTTTAATCTGCACCATACTAACCAGAAGAACTCGCAGAGGCTGAGCGAGGCTGGGAGCTGGCTGCACAAGGTCCTCCTCCTTTCCAGGGTTCGTGTGCCTCCAGCCTGGGAGGTTTTCAGAAGCGCAGGGCTGTGACATCCAGTGCTTGCTGGGGCTGGGGAAAGGCACGTGACGAACAACCGCCCCCAGGACAAAGGAGTTGTGCTGCGAGCACGGGAAAGAGGGAGAATTAGAAAGTTTTGAATTTCTGGGCAGCGTTTTTGCAGAAACGTGCTGCTCTCAGCAAAGCAGGAGCAAACGTGTTCGGCAGCAAACCCTCCGAGGCCCTGGGCACTGCCGCAGCAACGCCTTTCGCCCCTGGTCATGCCAAGGCCGTGGGACCAGCTCTGTCCCTCCTGCCATCGTGGGCTCTTAGACCGTGGGACGGCACGGTCTCCCCTCCCCCAGGGCTGCGTGGCTGGGCATCGTCCAGCAGGTCCCACCTGAAACCCGGAGCCAGCCGGTGTCCTCCGAGCGACGGCTCTGCCCTGGCCTCAAGCAACCCCCAGTGTTCTCCTGAAGGACCTTATCTCGCACAAACCTTCCCCGCTGCTGCTCGCTCACAGTCGCTGAAACAACCACGGAGGGGATCTGTCCTGAAAGCCCCTGGGGGCCAAAAATGTCCCTGTCCCAACCACAAATGTTTCCGGCAGCCTTTCCTGCAGAGGAGCATGCAGCTGGGCTCAGACCGGCGAGGTCCGGAGCATCGTGCTGCCGTCCCCGTCCAGCCGCCCCGGCGGGGAGCCCCTCGCCCACGTCTCCCGGTGAGTGAATGGTGAAGAGCCGGGTGCCACAGGCTCTGCCGGGGCTGCTCCAGCACTTGGCAGCTTTTCTGCAAGCATGGAAATGGGGAGGGTGAGTAGGGTGCCGGGACAGAGCAATAGCTTGGGTGAGCGTGGTGCCTGTGCATCAGCAAATATTACTAATACGTACGTAGCTGTGGAGGCATTCTTAAATAATGAGCTATTCCTGAGCCCAGGCTGTCCCGTGTGATCCTGACTGTGTCAGCTGATGGGAAAAAATCTCTTTAGGGAAGAAATGGCGTGTTCCTCGGAGAGGCCCAGGACTACGCACGTCCCCCCTCTGTGCCCAGCCAGCTCGGAGCCAGCTGCGCGCGAGGGACGGGGCGAGGACAGAGCGGTGTCGAGTCCTGGGGAGAGGACGGAGGAGGGACCAAACTCAGCTTTGGCTCGAGATGTTTGGCTCGCTGGAGAAGTGCTGCTCTGACCTTAGCTAAGGGGCTGGAATCCAGTCACAGCCCCGTGTGTTGCTGGGAGGTGTCCTCCCTTTCCCGGCACACGCTGGAAGGTATCCGGCCACTTCCCCGCTCCGGGGAGAGGAGGGTGGTCGGGAGGGCGAGTCCCGTGCGGGGCCAGGCTGCGGGGACTGTGCGCATCCCTGGCTGTCCCCGGTTTCCATCGGGGACTGAAGGTGAAGGTGTTTCCCTCTCTCTCGAAAGACAAAGGAATCACAAAGCTGGATTTATTCCCACTGGAAAACCCCTTGGTTTTACAAAACCCTCAAAGCAGCGCTGGAAAGCGTGATGCTTCATTACCTGTGTTGTCACCTGGGCTTCGTGCCACGGCTGTCCTTTCCTCTGGCTTTCTGATGAAAATAAAAGCAGTAAATAAAATACTGCTTCTTTTAATCTGTTCCACATGTGCTGCCCTTTAATTTCTGCACTGTACTCACGGGATATGGTAGAAAGAGGAACTGATTGTTTTCATGTGTCCCCCATGTATTTCCACTGAGTCTCCTCTACCTCTTCCCCTTTTCCGAGCCAATATCTCTGTGTGATCTTTTGTCATCCACAAACGCTCTTGCCCTTTTCGTCCGCATCCACTGAACTTTGCTATCTCGGCTGTGTCTTCTTCAAGACCCGGTGGTTAATATAGTCATGCCTCTCTGCCCCCAGCAAAGAGCCCAAATTCAAGATCTCCCTGCAGCCCTGAGATGCCTCTTGAGCCCATGACAGACGGCCAGCCAAAAAAGCACTAAAAAGCAGAGGACTGGGCTTTGGAAACCCTGGGAACATGGTCCAGGTCTGCTGCTTTGGTGGCATTGAGGTGAGCAGGTCCATGATACGCAGTAATTTCTCCTTCCAAATATCATCTTTCTTGGGTATTTCACCCTTGAGGGTAACGCATCTCCCGCCGACAGTGGTGGGCATGGCTGGACCCTGCCTTTGGCTGAGGCTTGGGGTGCGCCTGTAATACAAATACAGAAGGAGAGTAGGAACCTGCAGGTAACCGACCCGCCCCCTGCTCTGCTGAAAACTTGCACTGGACCCTTCAGAGGTCTCCAGATTTCCCTGTGGTTTTTTCTCTTTGCTAGGGTGGCAAAGCGGTCTGATTAAGACCACCTTTGACTAGGCATGATGAGGTGTTTGATGCCGTGCCCCGCACGGCCGAGGATGAGCATGGGCGGAGGAAGCCCCAGCACCATCCCCACCTGCCTCCGGCACCCCGGGGAAAGGCTGTGACAGCCCCAGGCTGCCACAGACCGTGGTCCCGCCTAGACCTGCCTCCGCTTTCCCCGGCTGCAGCAGCCGGACGCGTTCGCTCCCCATTCCCCTTCGCAGGCGTGCGCAGAGCTGGCCCAGCCGCCCCGGTCCGGCAAATCCCAGCCTTGGGGCTGGGGCTGATGGGGAAATCTTGTGGTTTTTCTTCTCTCTCCTGCAAGGCAGCTCTAAAATACAGTTTTTGGGGGCTGGGTGTGACCCTGGCTGCAAGCACCAGTGCTTTCTCTCTGGAGGTTTAGAGGAGAAGGCAACGCGTGAAGCCAGGGACAGGGGAGACCCTGGAAGCTCAGCCCAGCCCACCCGTCTCGGGACATGAATTTTGGACAGTGGGGGGTTGTGATCGTTTTCTGCAGCCTAAGAGGAACAGAAACTTCCCTCCCACCGCCCGGGCCTTTCCTGCATCGTTGTGGTCTTGCTCATTCCCAACGAGGCACCCCTGGAAAAGAGGCGCTGGCCTCGGCGCCCAGCGTGCCGGCACAGCCCGGCGGGTGCCCACGCGGGGCCCCGGGCAGCTCAGATAAGCAGATGTGCGCTTCGTCCCCATGATTAGCTAACCGTCCTCTCGCTGCTGCCACGTTTCACATCGGGCGTTGTAGGAGAGGAACTGCCTGCAAGAAAGATGTGAAACCCAGGAAACAGAAAAACGACTCTTAAAATAAAAGGGCCTCGTGCCTTGCCTGGCAGTGGCTCTGGAGCCAGCCGGGGCTCAGCAGGCAGCTCCCATTCCCCAGCAAACCGAGCAAGGAAATAAAGGCCTGAGAAGGAAATAACAAAAGCAAAGTAAAACACGTTCCTTCTCCCTTTCAGTTTGTCTTTGCTAAAAAAAAGTGATAACCGAGCGCTGTTCAATTGGGCTCGCCCGCAGCGTTTTGGTTTGAGTGCTCCTGGGCAGCAAGGACACGGCTGGGAAAGCAGAGCCGGCTGCCACAGCCTTTGCCCGACGGCTGGGCAGGGAGGTGAGACCGCGGGGACGTCATGCCCCGTCGTGAGTTATCAGAGGCTGCCGGGGGCCGGAGCGCGGTGCCCGTGGACCCCCCAGCCAGGCAGAGTGAGACTGAGGTGCTGCCAGCACCTGCACCCAGAAACACTTCTGCAGGAAAACTGGTCACTCCAACTCGTGCACAGAACCGTTGCTGGGGACAATCTAGCCCTGGTTTGGCAAATTTCTTCACCCAGTCAAAAATATCCTTTTCTATTGTATTAGTCAAGCCCGGCAGAGAAGCGTTGCAGGAGGGCGGGAGGCAGGGGTTCGCCGCGTCCGATGAGCCCCAGAGGAGAGGAGCTTTGGGGGCTTCCAGCCGGCTGCCAGCAAGCTGCCACCGGCACCGACACCAGCTCAATCTCATCTCTAGTTGTTGAGGGGTCCGTAGGCATGAGAAGCCCAGAGGAGAGACGGCACGGCACAGCCCGGCACAGCCCGGCACAGCCCGGCACAGCAGCCAGCCGGAGGTGATGCTCCATCAGAGCGCAGAGCTGAGGCTGGAGGAGCCAAAAGCAGAGCAGCAGCCGTGTGGGAATACCTGGGAAGTGCCAGAAGGATTGGATTTAATTTGCTGATTGGTAGCGGGGTACTCTGATGAGAGCTGAGCAGGCAGGGAGGCGGAGGGGGGCAGGCTCCTGCCCTGGCGCAGCTCGGCGCAGAAAGGCAGCGATTTTCTCGGCCCCTCACTCCGCGGCAGCGGCAGCTCTGCAGGCAGGCGGCGTGTCCTGCCAGCCAGGGTTTGATTTCCCCCGCCGCCCGCCAGCGCTGCCGGCCGAGGGAGAGCTGGCAGCACGGAGGGGGAGCGGGTTCGTGGAGAGGGGGCAGAGCCACGGCACTGTCCCAGCCCAGTGACGAAGGACAGGTTCGGGGCAGCCCGGCAGACGGCTCTGAAGCAGCTCCCGTCCAGGCAGCAGAAGGCCTCCGCCCGCGCCTTTCCTGATAGAAACCAACCCATGTTTTCTCCCCAAAACTGAGCGTGGCGCAGAGCAACGACCCAAAATCAGGCTTCTCCTCCTCGGCACCCTGTGGCTGCTCGTTCTCGGCATCTGCTGGCGGCTCCCCAAAAGAGGTGGCCACGCAGCCTGGCCCTGCCACGTCCTGTTCCCGACGTGCTCCTCACCCCAGTGCCCCGGGCAGCCGGGCCGCCAGCTCCTGGGGCCGGCAGGGAAACGTCCGTGGGCAGGCGACTCCCAGCTCATCCCGGGCTGGCTCCTGGCTCTCCTGCGTGGAATGGCATCTGCCATCACTGCGGGGAAGATAACAAATACCGCCTGCTCCCACAAGCCTCTGGCAGGAAAATCCCATGGTTCGGAGGCTCCGGTGCCGGACCACCCTGCGCTTTGGGTTTACACTGCTCTGGGTGCTTCCGCACAGGAGCACAGCCCCACACCCGGCTCCCTGCTACCGAGCATCCCTCCCACTGGTTTTGCTGGAGCTCGCTTCTGCTGAGTCCGGCATGGAGGACAAGCTGTATCACTTGTGCGAAGTAGCATAAACGTGCGCGGTGCTTTACAGGTGGAGCTGCTGGTCACCATTGATTAAGAGCCATCACCGCCAGCTTCCAGCCTGCATCCCCGTCTCACCAAGCATCATCTCTCCAAAAGCATCTCTCCAGGACACATCAGCTGCCCCAGTCCCCCGTTTGCAGACCAGCTTCCCGACAACCAGGCGTGGGGTTGCAGCAGGGAGGTTTGCCGTGCTGGCTCTCAGTATTTGTCTTCAAGAGCTCTGAGATGCAGCACGAGTACAGGCTCAGCACTGAGAAAACCGCGTCGGCTCCTTCTAACAATGCAAAGCCGGTGATCGAGGACCCAAAATCTGCTGCGGCACTGCAGGTGCATCCAGCACTTTAAAGAGAGCATTGCTGGAAGGTGCGAGGGGCAGCTAGGGCATCCCACACAGAGCTTACCCAACACCCAAGAAACTCCTGCCATTTTGATGGATCCATTTGATGGTAAAATTAGCCGGTCGTGCCGCATCGGAGAGAATCACCCAACCAAGCAGCAGAAGCGGCGCCTTGCGACTTCCACAAGTAACTATGGTAACCCAGAGCAAATAAATGCTATTTTCAAACCACGGGCAGAACCTCCTCGTGGGAAGCCCTGGCTGATCCCAGCTGCTGGCTGAGTGCTGGGGTCCGGACATGGATGCCCTGCGGAGGGAGGGATGGAGAAAACCAGCCAACACACAGCGTGTGGTCCTGGAGAGGACCGGGAGCTCCTCCTGCTTGTCTCCTGGCATGTCAGGAAAAGGACGGTGGAAAAAAAACCCAGCTTTTCTCTGCATTGTCCCCAGAAGCTGAAGAAACTGTAGAAACAAGGATGATTTCCCAGCTATATTCACCCACGAGCATGGCATGGAAAAGAGGGAGATCAGAGGTTTTATATAGGGCGGGAAAGTCCTGGACAGGGACATGAGAAGGGAACAGGATTAGATTAGGTTAGGTGAAAATAGAATGGAAGAGGAGAGGAGAGGAGAGGAGAGGAGAGGAGAGGAGAGGAGAGGAGAGGAGAGGAGAGGAGAGGAGAGGAGAGGAGAGGAGAGGAGAGGAGAGGAGAGGAGAGGAGAGGAGAGGAGAGGAGAGGAGAGGAGAGGAGAGGAGAGGAGAGGAGAGGAATGGAATAGCGGCCCCTAATTTGCCTCATCAAGAAGTCTAACATCGGGTAGATAAGAAGGAGTTAACAGCTCCTGATGGAAATCAGTTAATTAAGACCCAAGTAGAGCAAGAGAAACCTCATTTGCAAATCGCCCAGGGTCCTGACCTCCTGGGAGGTGGTGGCACCCCAGGGATGTGGGGAGCAGGGAGGAGCCGGGGAATGGTCCCCCCCGAGCCCCATGACTCCGGCCGTGTGATTTCGGCAAGACGCCGCAGGAGTCACCGAATGAGGAAATGCTCCGGCCGGGTTTGCTCCATTGCTGGCGAGCGTTTGCTGCCGAGGCTGAGGGCGATGGGTCTGCTGCCAGCCCTCCTTTCCACATCCCCACTCCCGGCACCAGCTCAGCTCTGCTGACCCCTCAGACCCCCTTCCCCAGCCCTGGCCGAGAGCCCGCCTGGGCTCGTCATCCGCCGAGCTGTGGGGCCCTGGGAGGTATAGAGCGTTTTTAACACCTTAACTCCAAATCCCCCCGGACGGCCCAGGTGGCCGAAGCATCCCGTGCCGAAGCACCCCTGTCCCGCAGCAACGCGCCTCCATGCCGGCACCTCCGTGCCCGGACCTGCCAGAGCGGCAGGGTGCTCCCAGTTGGCTTTCCAGACCCCTTCCAGTCCTGCTTTGCGACACGGGCGAAGCCGCCGGCGTCGCTGCAATGTTTAGAAAGAGGAGCTTGGGGCGGGTACAGTCCCCTGGCAAACAGCTGACCCAGCTTGCCGAAACCCAGCCGGGCTCAGGGCAGAGACGTGGCCCTGCTCTGCTGGACGGCAGCACCGAGCAGCCTGCGGCCGGCTCCTGCTCGCTAAAAGCAGCCGACGAAAGCTGGAGCCCTGTGTTAAATCGCTCTCTGGCACATTTTGTCCACACAAAGTCGGACGCGCGGTCCCAGGGTGGTGGGAAAAGCATCTGCCATAAGGCCACTCAGAAAGTGCCCCCCAAAAGGTGGTGACACCCAGAGCCCCCTGGAGAGCCCATCTCAACCCTCTGCTCCCTTCCTCGGGATGGGAACGGACAACCTAAGAGCACCCTTTGGTGCGGTGCTGTGCAACACCACCGGGGACACACACGGAGCAGGGTGAATCCAGCCCAAAATTAAAAGGCGAAACTGGAGATGTCAAACTCGCAGCCTCCGCGGCAAACGCGTGCGCGCGTTCGGTGGCAGCCTGGTAAGCGCTGCCTGGCGGTGTGATGGGGGGTGAGTGCGAGTTGCTGTGGGAACAGTAATTTGGGTTGTTCTGCCTCTGGGTTTCTGGCTCTTTGCCTTCGATACTGCGTTCGCCTCCCGGTTTTGCACTGAATTTTGTTCCCTCCTTTCGTTGTCCTTCCCCTGAGGAAGGAAGCATCCCTGCACCTCCACGAGGCAGAGCCAGCACTGGCATGAGAGCCTCGGGTGACCCCGCTTGGGGTGGCACCCCGGGGGGGCTGGGTGGGGTGCAGCACCCATGGGGGCCGAGCAGACCCGGCTCCGAGGAGCGGGATGAGAGACCCCGGCCAGCGGTGCCCATCGCTCCAGGGTCTGCACGGTCAGAACCCAGCTGCAGCAGCAGACTCTTAGTGGTGGTGGAAATGCCGTGCTTTTAAACAGCAATAGTGTAGAAAGGATTTAATAGCATTAAATTACTCTTGGGTACCCCCTGCAGCTCGCCTGGCACCCGGGCACGACAGGGAGCCGGACAAGGGTACACGTGCTGTCACCAGCACCCAGGCGGTCCTTCCCCTCCTCTGGCCCACGTGGGCTTCGTGCATCCTCATGTCCACCCACTCCACCCATCGCAGCCACGCCTGGGGCAACTGGTGTGGCTCCGCGGGCATCCCCGGAGGATGCTCGGCACATGGTCCCTCCGTTGGCCGTGGTCAGTCCGGGGTCATGTGGGGCGAGTGGAGGAGGACCAGGCAGTCCCGGGCGGATGGAAGGAGATGGATGCTCCCGTTTCCAGCACCCAGACCTTCCCCGCGTGCGTACCCCAAAGAGAGGAGCATGTTTGCACTGGGACGTGCAGCAGGAGCCACGGCAGCCCCACCATGACCTCTCCTTGCCTCCGCCTGGCCGGCTCCGGCAGCGGGGGGACGAGCGGGGCACAGGGGGGCTAAATAAATACAGGGCATGGGAGAAAATGTAAAATGAAATATTTTGGAAGAAAGCATTGTCAAAAGCGTAAAAAAAAATCCTTTCTATGAATCAGCAATTTCTGGACAAAACCCAATCAATTTATCAGAGCATTAGTGCTGGAGAACTGGGACTCAGAGACATTGAGTGAGTCCCAAATGAAGCGAATGGGAGGAGGAGGAGGAAGCGGGGAAGGACAAGAGAGCTTGGCTCGAGGCACTCTTGCCCCCCGGGATTTTGGCTGCGACCATGGTGCGGGGACCAGGAAGCTCCCAGCACCCCACAACTCCAAAGGTGGAAGGAGGGAAGCTCGGCCCTTGGGGGTCCCGCAGACCCGGCGCTCAGCCCTTCTGGAGACACGGCGTCCCCGAAGCGCCGCCGCCGCCACAACTCGTGAGCTCGCTGCTACAAGGAGGCTCTTTGTTCGCCGGTTCACCGGGCGGATGAGCGCGATGGTGCGGAGACGGTGCCGGATGATTTGCGGGAAGCCGCCAGCCGGCGAGGGGCAGCAGGGCCAGGGCGGCCGGCTGGCACGGAGCCGTGCGTGGGGAGAGAAGGCAGCATTGCAGCTCGTGGGGTAACAGGAGCCGCTCCATCAGGCAGCCGGGGCTGCCCAGCGGGACCCGGGAGTGGCACGGGGAGACCTCGGTGGCAGGAGGTGCCCAGAGGCACAGGGGGAGAAGCATCCTCTGGGAGCCCCTAAACCCACCCCGCTCTCTGGGTCCCTCACCAGCCCAAACTTGGTGAACGAACTGCCAACGCCGCCAGTGCCTGAGGGATGAGAAATTCACCCAACAACCAATTGCTCTGGACCTTTGGGGCAGGGATTGTCCCCACCCTAGTGAAAGGCTTCCTGATGTTAATTGGGGCTGCTGGAAACGCTCATTAGTAGTAATAGCCACCGCCATAGCAATCATGACAGTACCATGCTGACAAACTACACATTTCAGGGTGCGATGCTGCAGGAGAAGCAGCATGGTGATGGTGATGTGGCGGTAGTGATGGTGGTGGTGGTTGGCAGTGATGGTGGCAGTGATGGCAGCATTGATGGAGAGGTGGTGATGGTGGCAATGGTGGTAGCAGTGGTGATGATGGTGGCAGTGATGGTGGTGGTGGCAGTGATGGTGATGGTGGTGGCAGTGATGACATTGCTGGCAGTGATGGTGGTGATGGTGGTGGCAGTGATGGTGGTGGTGGCAGTGACGGTGATGGTGGTGGCAGTGATGACATTGCTGGCAGTGATGGTGGTGATGGTGGTGGCAGTGATGGTGGTGGTGGCAGTGATGGTGGTGGCGGCGGTGATGGTGGTGGCGGCGGTGATGGTGGTGATGACATTGGTGGCAGTGATGATGGTGATGGCGGTAGTGGTGGTGGCGGCGGTGGTGGTGCTGCTGGTGGTGCTGCTGCTACTGCTGGTGGTGGTGGAGGTGGAGCACATGTGGGACCCACAGCCCCAGTGCCCACCTCTGCCAGGGCTCGGGACGGGGTCCCCCTCTGGGGCCCTGACCCCCGGCAATGCCCCTCCTCCGCTCCCACCAGCACTGCGCTTTTCAGCCAGTCCCTGCCGCAGGCCACGTGCTGAATGCCCCACGAAGACCTGGCGACAGAGCCCGCCGCAAACCCTCCTCCTCCACCGAGCTGACGTGTCCTGCAGCCCGTCCCCAGCAAGCGCCCGTGGCAGCCGTGGGCTCTCTGCTGCCTGCTGCAGCGACGGGGCCCTTTCTGTTCAACCAGCAGGCAGGGAATTTGCCAAGCTTTGCCAAGGATTTAAATCCTGTTCTCACCTTCCCCGTGAGCTTTGACAAGGCTGAGGTGCCCAGAAAAGTGGTAACAATGGGAAAAGGCAGGTGGCCCTCACTAATTAAGAGGCCTGGTATTTCAGGACATCAGAAGATCCGCAGGATTTGTGGCAGCAGCAAAAGCAGGCGCAGGCAACTGCTGACAAACACCCCAAATCCAGAATTAACGTGGGTTTTTTCTAGAGTACCCTGGGTAGCAGAAATGGCATCAGTCACTTTTAGGACGGACTGTAGTAGTATGTCTCTGGGATGTTTCGGGATGGGGTTAGCTCAGAGGGGGGTTGCCTGCACCCTGCCTGCAGCAGGGGTGGGTGGCAGCACCCATGGTGGGGTGATACCGTAGTTCAAACCCAGCCCCCCCGTTCCCCTCCAGCCCTGGAGGGAAAGGATGGGCCAGAGGCGCCGGTCGCCATCTCGCAAGGGAGCAGGAGACACGTCGGGGGGAGGAGCGGGGGAGATGGAGGACGCCAGCGGGATGCTGCCAGGACCAGACCCCAGGATGAGGTGGAGTGCGTGGGCTAGAGACCCCCAGAGAGGACCCCAAGCCAGCAAGGCCCCATGGGCACAGCTACATCCCCTGTGGTGAGCCCACGGCAGGTCAGCACAGCGCAGGGGACAGGGCCCTGCACCGGGGACGGAGTGCCCTGGGCACAACATGGGGACAGGGCACAGGGGATGTGGCACATGGCAGACACCATGGGGGCCATGGGACATGGGACGGGGGACGCAGGACACGGCACATGGGAGAGGGACCACAGAAACGGCACTGGGGACACGGCACGTGGGAGAGGGGACACACCGTGGGGGACGTGGCATGGGGACAGCGGACGAGGCCGAGGGGGCAGGGCAGAGGGCGACGGCACTCGGCGCAGGGGGCGCCGCAGAGGACACCGGGCAGCGGACACGCCCCGGCCCCAGCACCGCCGCCCCCGGCCCGGGGAGGACCCGCCGCCGCGTGGGCGGAGCCGCACCCTAGACACGCCCCCTATGCTAATGAGCGCTGAATCACGCTCAGCAGGACGCGGCCGCCGGGCAGGACTGAACCACCCGCGCGGAGGGGAGGGGGGAGCCAGTGCAAGGGAGCAGAGCGGGGGGAGCGCGGCGCGGCCAAGCGCCCGCTCGCAACACGGGGCGCGGAGGAGCAGCGGCTCCGCTCGTCCTCGGGGGCGAGACCCGCCGTGGGAGCTGGGAGTCGGGCGCGGGGGGGAGCGGGCGGCGGGCGGGCGCCCCCAGCCGCGCGCGCGTGGTGGCGGCCGAGGGCGGGGCGGGCGGGAGGGGGCAGTGGGCCCGGATCACGTGACGGGCGGGCCGCCGCCATTTTGTTCTGCGGAGGCAGTATTTAGGGCGCAGCGCCCGGGCCGCCGCGCACTCCCGCCGGGACGGACCTACGCGCCGCCGCCCGCCCTCCCCCGCCCGCGGCCGGCCCCCTCCCTCGCGCTGCCCGCAGCCGGCCTCCGCCCCGTCTCCCTCCTTCCCTTCCCTCCCCGCCCGCGCCCTCCTCGCCTCCGCCATTTTGTGGCCGAGCGCTGCCTGCGGAGGACCGGCGCCGCGGCGGAGCCTCCCGCCTCCCCCCCCCGCCCTCTCGCACTCCCGCTCCCAGCGGCGCCTCGGCCCGGCCCGGCCCGCGCAGCCATGTCCTCCAGCGCCAGCCCCGAGTACGCCTCCTTCTTCGCCGTGATGGGCGCCTCGGCTGCCATGGTCTTCAGCGGTGAGCACCCGTCCGGCCCCCCGGGGGGGTGCCGGGGCCTGGGGCTGCCGGGGAGGGGGGTGGGCACGGTTTGGCTCGCCGGGAGAGCGGCTTCGCGGGGGGCAGCCCTCTCCCCGTCTTCCCCCTCCCTTGGCGGGGTTGGATCCCCGGTGGTGGGGCTGGTGTCCGGCTGGACGGGGCGTGCTGCTGGCCTGGCCGCGGGGGCGGCCCCGCGCCCGGGGATGGTCCCCCCACCCCCCCCAGCTCCATCCGGGCTACCGGGCGCGGCGGAGGGGGTCTGCGCGGGTGACGTCACCGCGGAGCGTGCCGCCGCCGGCGGAGCCCCCGCTCCACGTGACTGCGGCGGCGCTGCCGCCCCGGCCGGTCCCGCGGGGGCGGGGCGCGGGGGCCAGACCCCCGGTCAGCCACCGCCCGGTACGGGGGGGTCTTAGCATCGGAAACCCGGTGTCCCCGCGGGCCCTGGTCCCGGCTCCACTAACGTGCGCCTTCGCATGTGGTGCGGGCGGCTCTCATGCCTGCCGCCGCGCCGGGCTTCCCTTCGGGGCTGCCTCGGTGGTAAGTCTGCCCTGGTCTGCCGTGGGAGTCGGCCTCTGCGGGCTCTCCCGGAGGGTTGGTCTGGCTCTCCTGGGGCTGGGTGCAGCACTTCTGCTGTAAATAGGACAAAGTTGCTTTCTAAAACATTCCTCGGATAATGCAAGGCCAATTTTTAATGGGATTGAAACCTAAATATGCAAACGTTTTAGGAGTGAAGTCAGCTTTAAAGATGTTAATGACATTAAAAGGAACGGATAGGCTCCTGACCTTCCCTTTAAAATGGGAGATGCATGAAATACTGAAAAAGGGAAGCTCTTCTCTAGTGGCCATCCATCTGCATCTTAAGTTACTGAGGTTCGTGCGGAGTAAATTGGGTCATTCTGTGGTATCGCTCTCCCTATTGAAGAATGTTTATGTGGGGACCCATAAATGCTGTTTTACACTAGAAGGACCATCGTGATGCCTTGTCTTTCTCTGAGCCCGAGTAAACCTTCTGCAGAAAATGACTGCTGTTCCTGACTGAGCGTTTACTGTTTCCTGATAGGTGCAAACCTGCTGTTCTCTTCGGGATGTAACATGGGGAAGGCTTCAGCTAGTTTTTTTTCCAAATGCAAGTGTTACAGTAACTAGGAGTACAAGAACTAGGAATCAGTCTGGCTTTGTCTTCTGAAGACTTAGCCGGTGTCTCCACATGCGTGAGCATACCGACTGGTCTTCATCTGCCACCTAATTTGGCTCCCAATTGAGGAATGAAAACACTCAAGTATTGAATTGGCTGTAGCTTGAGTTGGCATATAGCTGTTCATGTGCTTAGAGTCTCATGATATTGAAGTAGCCTCTGAGATGGTAGCTAGGTCAGCAAGGCAAATTTGTGGAAGCTGCTTTTGATTGATTAGTGTGGTAGATGAAACTGTAAATAGCTAAGTAGACAGTGGATTAAAACTAGTGTTTGAGAGGAAGCTGTCTAGCCATGCTGCTGTTGGCACTATTGCCTGGTTTCACACCAGCCATGTTCATGGCTTTAATCTTGCAAAAAAAAAAGCCTGACTGGCTATGTGTAGTCTTGCTCAGTTTGTACCTAGTGGTGGGATGCAGATGTCCTGTGCTGAGGGTAATTAGTGGCCTGCCACCTTGGAGTTAAAACATTGTACTTGCACTTGACAGGTAAGGACTTTCCTGAAAACAGAATGGCTGGAATGCTGTAGGAGACAATGTTGGGACTACTGACCTACCTGCCTCTTGGCTGATGAAGATAATGGAGGAATAGACTAAGACCTTGTTACTTGTTGGAAAAAACAGTTAGCAGATCATTGCCTTTTGTGAAATAGCAGTGATTAAGGTCCTAAATACTGAGCTTTCTTCCTGAGGAAGGAGTGACTGGATTCCTCTTGCAAAATTTAACTTGGAAGCAAAAGAATCATGGTTATGTATGGCCTTTTAGGCACTGTTTTAGTGATATGCAAGCTTGCTTCAGTGGAAACATCAGTAAGGGATGCAAACTTGAGTCAGCGTTTTAATAGGAATTCAAAGTGTTCCTTGGCATGTCTAAATTAGAAGTGAAGCATTTCCTAGAAGCTGTGGGTTTGATAGCATTGTGGGATGGCAAGTTAAAGAGGAAGGTTTGAATTAGGTAATTTAAAGTGAGTGCTTAAGCTATATTGATGAAGGTTTGGTAACTGTCATGTTGCTGCTGGTACGTGACTGGTCCTTGATGCAGAATCTGTGTCAGATGGTCCTAATACCAGCAGGTCTGAGCCATGAAGTTAGTCTCTTGCTAGGGCCTAAGCGCATCTGATGGGTTCAGTCACTGGAACAACACGTTTTAGATACTGCTGATGCAAAATTATTTTAGTTGTGAAGGTTACTGAACTGCTTGTTTAGTGAAGCAACTTGGATTTTTAAGGCAATATGTCAGAGGCGTCAATATAGGATAAACTAAAACTTGCAGTGTCATGTAGCTTTCCTAATAGGGATGTGATGCTACAGCATGTTCTGATGTTAATTGAACATTAGTTGTTAAAAAGTGCACCCTGATTTAGAAGTAAGGAGATAAGTCTGTCTGGACAAGCAGTGTAAAACTATCTAAAATTGGCCTAGATCAGTTGTTAATTAGTGCAGTGATCATGTTTGACTCATGCTGTATCTAAAGATCAGATTCTTGTGGAGCTTGTAGTTCTGAGACCTGTTTCTAGTAAACATGTTCAAGTTCTATACTGTCCAGGCTAGTTTGATGTGAAAACAAGTGACTTTATGCAGTACTGTTTGATGTTTGAACATTAACTGCTGATGGTAAATAGATAGCAGAACTTGTTCAGGTCAGCTAGTACTGATGGCAGCTAGAAAGACTAAAGCAGGCTGCTGTGACCTTGGCTATCTTCAAGCCTGCTTATTCATTTGCTGATTACAACTTGTTCTGATAGCTAAAGTTCCTTTATTTCTGATGTGTAAAATGTGGCTGGCTCAGTGTCAGGTGCTGTTGAGTGATCAAATCATTGCAGCTTTTCCATGTGACTTCAGCATGCCAAAATGGAGAAGCATGGTATTAGGCAAAGCTGTCTGATTCTGTGCTTGCTGATGCTCTGTGTAGAAAAGTGTGGTGTCCCAGGCGTACCCCACTGTGGCCTCCATAATGTGGTAAGGAGTTTTACTTAGGCCTGTGCTCTGGATGGGCATTCAGTGCCTTCAATACTGCTTCACTGTCAACCATCTGGAAGACTGCTCATGAAGAGAACTCTAGCCAGCAGTGTCTTACTATGTCTTGCTTCTCATTGTTGCTGTAGAGCCAAAGAAATAGTACTACTTTAGGTTAGGGCTGCAGATATTGTAGCAGTTGGTTAGCTGTTAAGGGACCTCCATGGTGAAATTGCTGGCTCAGAGCATCTAACTTGATGCAGCTGACAGCCCTGTGCAGTCCCATGCTAGAAGGCATCATGACTATAAACAACTTGCAGCCTTGAAGGCAAATTACACCTGTGCTTCCTGAAGTACTGTCTCTTGAAGGGTGGGGAGGTGGTAGAGAGGAGACCTGCTTGCTTCTCAGTAAGGAGCTGTAGACCTCATCCTAAGAGGAGCTTGCAGGTAAAAATGAAATGGCAGAACAGAGTGCAGCTCAAGGTAGTCTTCTGTTCCAAATCATTAAAGAGTACTTCAAAGGCATCATGGTATGGGCAGAAAAACTCAGTGGGTCAGATGTTTGAGCTACCAGACTGTCTACAGTAGAGAGACTAGCTTAAGCATTCGTCCTTAACAGCAGGTAAATAAGTGTGCTATTAAGACATAAGTGTTGTAACAGCAGTAAACCAGATAGGCAGTATTTCTACAGCTTAGTTAAACTAAGGGAAGATATCTCAACAAGGGCATCATTTCCACTCAGTAAATGCTAGTCTTAGGATCATCTGGAAACCAGATCAAGCATCAGGATAAACCATTGGCTCTACAAAACTTGGCTGAAGCAGATATGCTGCTGCTTGTACTGTGGCTTCCAGGTGTACCTGATGGGACTCCTGTCTCTCCCAGAAGTCACTGTAGACTACAAAGTCTGCAGGTACTTCCCCTCTGATGGGAACATTCAGAGCAGCAGTGGAGATGAATGCCAGCTGCCTCAGGACCTCTTAGTCAACTTCCTATTTTCCCTTCCTAAAACTAGCCTCTTCTGTCTGTCCAGAGCCTGACTGATTTCAAGCAGCAGTTGCAAGCTGAAAAATTCTCCAGCCTGATCAGGCTGTTTGATGCTTGTAACAATGGTTTTGCAGAAGTGCATGCTTCCACCTGCTTGCTGTCCTCACCAAACAGTAAGGCATAACTTGCTGAACTCGCTTCCTTCAGACTGAATCTTGCGAGCATGAGGCTTCAAGTCAGGCTAGTCTGGCCACAGGAGTGTCTGCTGGATGCAGTCAGATGACCTTGGCTTTCCCACGCTTCAGAAATGAGACAGCTTAGCTGTGGATGCCTGCTGGTGAGTGGTGTAAGCTGCTGTTAGACCAACTATATGAAAAGGGCTCCTGCTAACTGGTATAACAAACTACTGCCAGTCAGTATCTGGAGTACAGCAGTCTGCCCAATCTGTGAAATGGGTCCTCTTTAAGGTTGCAGTGGAGCTTGTATGATGAAAGATGAATAACAAGTGACTGGACTGTGCTTGCAGAAGAGCAAGCCTGTGTAGAGTGTCAGCCTTACCATACTTAAAAAAAACCCCTGGCTTTGTGTGTTATGTCAGACAATCCAGAGTACCAATTGCAGCAGTCCCAGCTGCTTGGACAGTTGACTGGTAACTCCTTTTTTCCTTGGACTGCTGCTATTGCAGCAGTTTCTTGAGGAGCTGATAGGCTTTTAAGTTCTCAAATTTACTGAAGAAGAGTAAATGGCCTGCTAGCCTTGCAGGTTGTTTTTGATAATGCTGTAAGCTGACAGTGCTAGGCTTGTTTGAAATCCACACACCTTGACATTAGGGAAGAACAAAAAGCATGCTGTCCCTAATCCTACAACAGGTGACTGACTACAGATTTTCAAAGTCTACAACTTCCTGTAGGGCAGCTTATCTGTTTACCCCTCCAGTTATCACTGGGGGACTGTCTATAGCCTGTCTTCAGTCAGCTGATCTGAATTTGCATAGGCACCAGATACAGTTCCAGTAATGTGGCTGTCTCTTCTGTGGGGATGCAACTGGACATAGCAACAGGGTTTTTCCAAGGCAGCCATGGAGTATCCATTACTGTAATCTGAGGTAGAGCTGTGTTTGTGTTAAATGTGGTAGTGTGGGAGGGGCCTTAGAATACCAGTGGGAAGAAGCCTGTTTCTTTGAAAATGCCCAGGTTTCTGGCATGGCAAAGCAAGGACTTTATTTGACCTGGATATCACCTCTAACAGTTCTCTAACCACTTAGCAACCTGGTCAAGGAGGAACAGGCATTGAGGTGAATTGATGCCTGCTGTCTGGTTCAAGGGAAGCCTACCTACTGCAGAGGGCAGCCCATTTGATAATGAATTAATTATAAAAGGCTCCAGATGTAAGTACTCATCCAGAATGGCCTTTCAGACTTGCTATGATAGTAACCCATGGTATCTTAATTGAAAGCTTGACTTGTGTTACTAGCTCACTTCCTAATGCAGGGAAATTCTGCCTATTAGCACTCTGGAAATCTTTCACACATTGCAATGTGAAAACCTGCTTCTCTGTGTTGAGACAGAGGAGTCAGTGGCTCTGAATGGACCAAATGCTGCCAGAGCGTGTGTGGCTGGTTCTGAACCTCTGTATTCTTGGGCTGTGCATGTCTGAATGCATTGCAACTGCTGAAACTGCATCTATGCAAACGGCTCCCTGTCTTGAAGGCTCCTGATAGTGTGGTCACTGTCCGTAGGTGCATATCTGTCTGCAGAGCTTTGCAGAACCAATGCAAGGCTTTTGGTAATAATGTCTTTCTATATTGAGGGAGTGCCGCATGAGGTGACTTGTAGCTAACTTAGCTGGAAGATTAACGTTCTCAGTGCATGACCTTACCGAGTACTGTAACTATAGCTACAAAAGATTGGTCCTAATACTTGGACTAGCACTTGATATAAAACGCAGGCTGCTTGAGTACTGACAGTGAATATTGGAGGCAAAGCTCTACTGAAAGTCCTGGCAGTGGCAAGACTACAACTAGCCTTTAGTCCCTTACTGAAGCCATTGCCTATATGGCAAGTTACTTTCTCGTTCATACTTTATCTTGCAGCTGCACAGCTATACCACCTTTGCTACTACTTTTGACTAATAGAAAGTAACAGCTATGGTGAGGTGCCAGGCAGCATATCCACAGCCCTGTGGGAGTGTGTTTTGCCCCCAGGAGCAGTACTAAATCAGCTCTGGCTTGTGAGTTCAAGGAGTTACTCTTCAGAAGTATTTCAAAATCAAGTTAACCTTTGGAACAGGCTTACTGGGAGTAGGTGGTCTTGAGTGATGTGTAAAGCAACTCCTCTGTATTATAACACCATTGAACTTATGGCACAGTTCCTGGTTATAGATCAGAGTTGCTTCCTTCTGTGATAAAGCTAGGTAGGCAAAGTGCTTTTCCAGCTCCCAGGTAAATGTTTTGATAGCTCTGTGTTTGTGTGCTTAAAAGATCTGTATGTTAGAGATGATGAAGCTGTATGATCTGAAGCAAATACATGGAGTCTTGGTGTGTAACAATGGTACAGCTCTTGTTCCATCTTCACTGTCTTCCACATAGATCTCTTCAAACCCTATTGACAGAAGATTTTGGAAAACATGTCCTTCCAACTCATCAGGGGTATTTAAATGTAGCATATGAAGCATATGTGCTTCAAATGTTCACAGCTGCCAAGAGGTACAAGTCAAGATGTGGAGGAGGATTGACCTAAGTGCCAAATGGCCCGTAACTGAATAGCTGTGCCATTAGATGGCTGTGTCATGGTGGGAAGTGGCCTGTAATATTGGGGCATTGTCAAAGGTGCAAGGAGAACTTCTCAGGCTAGTGAAGAGCAGTAAGACAAGCTGCCTTGTAAGATATTGGAGGTGCAGCTGAGGGGAGCTCCAGTGTAAGCCTGTTGGTCAGGATGCTGATGAAGACTTCATTGGGAGCAGATGTGCCAAGCTCTGAAGCTGTATGTGTAGCACCTGTGACTGTCCACCAGTGAGAGTGCAACAGATCTTCAGTGCCATCTAAAAATGTAATGTTACAACTAACTGCCACAGAGTACATGCAGACTGACTTTGTTAATGTGTTTAGACCAAGTTCAAAGTGTAAGCTCTTGCCTATTCCCTAGAAATGGGATTTAACAACTGGGAATTGACAAATTCCCTTGTGCTGATCTGCCCCTCCCCAAAAGCTTAAGCAGGCTGGCTTTCTGTAAGTGGGATTACAAAATCAGCTTCTGCAATCCACCACTGCATTAATTGCAACACCTTTAGCTTCAGACTTGGAGGAAGTAGTGACTGATCTAATTTTAAATAGTGAACTTCCCCTCATGAGCCTTGGTGATTCTGGAGAGGTTTATAAATGATTCCAAACAAGAGAAGTGGTTTCTGCTAAATGCTATAGCCAGTCTAGAAGTCTAGATAGCCTGAATCTTGACTCCACTTTACTTCCAGTCCTTAGAAGATGCTTCACCCAACAGAAGAGGTTCCTAATTCAAGTTAGTGATTTCTTTCTAGACTTCCTAGGGGCTAGACCCTTAAACAGTGCCATCACTGATATTGCTAGCTAAGTCTGTGCTAGTTTCCAGGCTCAGCTTACATTTGCAGGTAAAACTTGTCTTCTGCTCTTGGCTCAGGCTTCCAGCTAAGCTGGATTCTAGTTCTGGATCGCACTGAACAGCCTTTTGCATCTGTCATTTAGTGACAGTCAAGACTTCAACAAAAAGAGGATCCAGGTTACAGGAGGTTCATGAGCTTTGCTAGTACAGAACCAATTTGTGGTTGATAATGAGGCTTTCCCTTCAAGTTTTTGTAACTAAAACTGAACTTTCTTCTGATAGTGAGTCTTGTGTTAGTGCAGTGGTGCTACCTTTATTAATCTTCTGAAGTTTCGTAGTGCAAAGCCAGGAGGATTACTGCTCAGTTCTTGACTGCTCAAAGATAGGCTTTATGTAAATGCTGAGTGAGAAGCAGGAAAGCACATATGCGAAACCTTTCGAATACCTCCCAGCAACTCTTCTGGGCAAGGTGCACCATCTCACACTTGGATGCTGGTGTAAGAGGCAGCTACAGATCTTTGTAGAACAAGTAGCTCTCCCCTGTAGAAACCTTAGTTTTTTAGTGGGTGGAGCAAACTCAAAAAGTAGGTCTCCGAAGAGTACAAAGATTTGAAATCCCCATGGCTTGACATACTCTCCAGTAGCCTTTTAGAGCAGGCAAGAGCATTTTCATGCTAAATAGGACTGTTACCTTTGAATATTAGCCTGATGGTGTCTGAAAAGGAGACTACCTACGGTGCTGCTTCAAGGGCTTGGTCCTGGATGGCTGTGGACCTACATATCATCTCTTGGGTGATGGTGAGTGCAGTCCAGGGTTAAGGAGTTCCTACAGTACTCCAGAGCAAGGTTGGAGGGAAAAGGGTCTTTCCAAGTACTTCAGAATCAAAGAATGAGGTATATTTGGAAGCTTTTGTGTAACATTAAACACATTAAAAACAAAGTTTTTAAGGTAGAAGTTACTTTCTGGGGTAGTGCTTTGGGACTTTTGATTCTAGTATTTCTCAGTTGGAGATGATAAGCATGTGTTCTGCTTTGAAAACCAAGCTTTGGATTCCAGTGTTGATCTCTGCATGATCAAGTGTTTACACGGGTGATCAGTGAACCTTAGGGGTAAGGTGGTTGTGGTCCTCTATAACCTCTGAGCCATACTCTACTTTGTAGTTCCAGTGGTTGGATTAACAAGTGTTTGGACCTGAATCCTATGACACATGAAGAGGGTGTCCTTTGCTCCAAGGAATGAAGTGCAGTAATAATATGTGAATTTGTTGCTATCTCAGTATGTGTCTGATGAAGCTCAAATGGCATGTTTGACCCCAGGACAAAGCATAGGCCAGATGGGGCCTCTTCTGCCACAACACCTATGAAGGATGCCGGGAGTGACTTGTTAAATGTTGGGTGCATCTGAAAACTCAGCCCAAGTGGCTCAAAGTTCAGTGTCTGTAAAATCTGGCTTTCAGCCAGGTTACATCCTGCTGCGGTAGCAAGACGTGCTTTGCTGTGTTTCCTCTGCAGTTCAACTGAGTAGAGCCTCACAGTGTGGGCTCTGTGAGGGCACAATCTCTGAAGTAACGGAGTTCAAATTTGGACCTTCGGTTTTGATTCCTAAACAGGGAACAATGTCTGCTGGGGAGTGTACCCTGCTGTGAAGCTAGCTTAGAAAGGGTATTCTGTTATCAGTACTGTTTGAACAGCACCTTTTTACTTATCTAGCTTTGGTCTAGGAGTGTGGATAGGTCACTTCCTCATCCCTTAGGGGAATATTCCTGGCTGACAAACCAAGTAGTCAAGTGACCATGTTTTGCACAATTTTTCCTTTTGCTGGCTCAACTGTTCTAATACTGCAGCCTAATGAAGGAGATGGTATTTGGGGATGTGTCTAATGCTTTTTTTTTCTTCCAGCCTTGGGAGCTGCATATGGAACAGCAAAGAGTGGCACAGGTATTGCAGCCATGTCTGTCATGAGGCCTGAGCTCATCATGAAGTCAATCATCCCTGTTGTCATGGCGGGTATTATAGCTATCTATGGCCTCGTAGTGGCAGTCCTCATTGCCAATGCCCTCTCACCTTCTATCACGCTATTCAAGTAAGTTGATGCATCTGTCACTTTTAAGTTTGTCCTATCACTATTTTGATGCTGCTGAATGGGTGGGTTTTGCTCAAGGCCCCTGGAAGGACTGTCAGTGCTAAATGCACCTAACCTGGGCTTAGGAGTATGGACTGGATTTCAGCTGTCCTGCCTGATGCCTTAGCCTTTGTGGTAGTGCTGCCTGATTAGTTTGCTGTATTAGCTAACAGATCAGACGTCCCACTGCTAGAGATAACGCAGTAGTTTATGGCTTGAAAGAAACTGTGTACAGGCAGTACTGGGATAGGAGGCTAAGCTTGTTTCATGGTGCCAAATTCTAGACCTGGAATACACAGGTCTTTCCAAGACTGTCTAATCAGACTGTCTAAATAGTTCTCCTGTTGCCTGGGAGATGCAAGTGAATAATTAATATTGCTTGCTGCTTTATTAGCTGGTAAATCAATCCTCAAGCTATACATTGGGCCTCTACGCCAGCTACAGTCTGAAACTTAATCTACTCTTAGCTTTTGAGAACAGCTGGAACTGACTTGATTGAGACCTCTCAGAATAAAACAATGCTTCCGAGGTCTAACAGAGTAGATAGCTGTGTCACTGTACAAGCTATAGCTGATGAGCAGTGTGGTTGGCTAATAAGCCGTGATCTAAGAAGCAGCAGGTACAAATGCTCCTTTGCAGTTACCAGGTAGCCAGATACTGTCAGGGACTGCTCCTCAGGTACCCCTGCCTGGAAAACCAGGCTATTTCTGTCCAACTCTTGCAGAGCAAGAGACCTAATAATCACCTGGATGTGCTATGGCTCTATAGTAAGGTTGCTAAAGATGGGAGACAAAAGCAGCTATTCACAGGCTACACAGCCGTGTGGGACGGGCATTACTGCAAGTGCTAGCCCACATGGCTGGAGAAGTACAACTCTGGCAGCATGCTAAGCCTGCAGCTGACTGAAGTGGCTACAGACAAGCTGGGTGGCTATGTGAACTCGCAGGCCCAGTAGCTTAGTGTGTGAGCCATACCTGAATATCAGCTAAAGATCTTGCATAGCTGCCCATTTTTTTAAGTATCAGAGCTAGGAGTCTCAGGAGGCATCTGCCTTGTGAGACATACTGTGCTTGCTTAAAGAGTATAGAAGCTCTTTCTGCAGGAAAGAGGTTCTCTTTAAGTGTTTAAATGTTAATTCTTATTTCCTTTGGGGAGAGCAAAAAAAGGGCAGGCTGAAGTTGAAGGGTTGGGTGTCCTGTTGCTTGCCACTGAAACTCTTTTTGTCTCTGTCCTACAGGAGCTTTCTTCAGCTGGGTGCTGGCTTGAGTGTGGGCCTCAGTGGTCTGGCTGCTGGCTTTGCCATTGGCATTGTGGGTGATGCAGGTGTACGGGGAACAGCACAGCAGCCCAGGTTATTTGTGGGCATGATTCTGATTTTGATCTTCGCTGAGGTCTTGGGTCTCTATGGCCTCATTGTTGCCCTTATCCTCTCCACAAAGTAAACGTCGCGGTATGATGTAAAGAGATGTAACAAATCCACGTTTAAAAAAAAAGCTCCAGAATGAAAATGGTCTCTCCAATGTGTACAGTTGTCCCAATTTGGTAGTTGATCTCTTGTAAATGCGCAATGTATGTTAGTGACTTGTCTGTCCTGTGTGTACTTCAATATTAAATTGGATGGGCTGCTCCAAGCCTGCTGCATGGCTTGGGGTGGCCTGTGTGCAATTTTCCACCCATTGCTGTTAGTACTTTATGTATAAATATGAACTAGAAATGTAATTTTTTCTCTTCACTGGATGTTTATTTATAAAAGACTTGACATGTTCATACATCTATGGAGCAAGGATTTTCAATTTCCCATGCTATATATATTAATCTTATATATAGGTAGATTACACTGTGGGGTCAATTGTAAGTGCAGAGAATTCCTTGGATGTAACTTTGATTCTAAAGATTGCTGTAGTGTCCTGGTATTGGAGTATGAGAATTTAGTGTTTTATTACAGCAATTGTCCGAAACACTCCTGTGTTTCAGTAGTAACCGCGTATGCTCCGGCATCAGAGTCGTGCACCCAGTGTTGGGTTACAAACTTATACCATGTTTCCGAATAAAACTTCCTCACTACATTGCTGTAATGAGTCCTCTGCCTCTGATTTCATGCTTTTGCTGTTCCTTTAGGAAGAGGAGGGGTTCCTTTAGGGGAGGCAGGTTCTTGAAGTGACTGAGCACCACACAGAAGCGATGCTGTCATCACTGCTAAAGCATTCCCTTTTTCTCCTGGGCAAGTAGCGATGCTGTTTCCAACTGCTGCCCATGGGCAGTGCTCATGGTGAGCAGGAAGGCAAGGCTGTTGCAATGCAATGTTCACCCTGATCAAGCAGCACATCTTTGCTCTGGCACGTGGTGATGCCATGTAATCGGCTGTGCAGCATGGCCTGAGCAGAAAAGGTCAGGGAGCGAGGGTGCAGGCTTCAGCCTGGGACAAGGAATGGGAGCTGCTGAAGGGCCTTTAGGCAGCTTGTCCTTGTGACGGCTCTGCAGAAACTTAGCTGGTTGGAAAGCTGCACTGCCAGCAGCAATTGCCTC
Source organism: Calonectris borealis (assembly GCF_964195595.1). Lineage (NCBI taxonomy): Eukaryota > Metazoa > Chordata > Aves > Procellariiformes > Procellariidae > Calonectris > Calonectris borealis. The sequence goes on along the minus strand of NC_134327.1, from coordinate 19,015,644 downwards.
TGAAGTACCTGAACAATGCTCTCATCAACAGAATGGGTTCATTCAAGAACTTGCATTTTTGACTTGTAAATCAGGAACATTTGAGCTGAGAAGTTACGCTTTTGCAGCTTGTGAATGCTGTAGCAACTGCCTCTTGTCCTGAGGATGTGAGTGTTGCAAAGCAACACTGAAGCTCGTATGGGAAATAGATGTTGGACCCTTAAATTTAGAGCTTGTTCCAAATTGCCTTTGGGAAGTACATCACCTTAATCTTAGGTGTATAGTTTGGAGAACAGGTCAGGCTTCACCTTGTTCAAGCCAAAGTGTTAATATTGCTGCCAATACCTAGTACTAATAATGCCTTTGCGATCAAACTAAGCTGAGGAGTCTGGAGTCACCTGTGGGAACCTGTTCTGTCAGCCTGGCTGGGAACGGAGATGTGGTGGTGTACATGTATTTCACCCATGTACCTGTGCAGCAAACAAGTCTGGAGTAAGTACCATGAAGAGCTGTGGCGGCCAGAGCACAAGGAATTCACTGAAGCTGTCGGGAGCTTCTAACTCAGCAGGAGCCTTCACCAGCCCAGGCCTGGTGGCACCTCGTGCACCTTCTGCGTAGCTGGTCTCCAGACTGGGGACCATTCAGGAGATTTCAGCTATGAGCCAATTGTTGTGCTAGTACGGATTGTCACAAACTTCTGTGAAGGTGTAGTTTTAACAGTTGTTGATCATCAGTAATTATTAACAAATGAATTGGTTTATTCTGTTTGCAAAAAAGCTGATCTGTCTGCATTCATTTAATAGGCTGTCAGCTGCTTGGCTTTGGGGTGGGCTGTGCTGCTGGTGTCGTGTTTCGGAAGGGCTTTTCTTCATGGCAGTCTGAGTCGTGGTGGTGCGTGGGCTGTATAGAGGCGTAAGCTGATTTAAGGAAAATCCTGGATGTCTGCTGAAGCATTGCCTGGGGTGAGGGAAAATTTCCTCATCTGAATTGTGTTGATCATTCTTTTCTTCAGCAAAAGTAGTAGACTCTCAACTTCTGAGTTAGACTTTACCCAGGGGTCATAAACATTTATGGAAACTATAGCATAATTCTCTCTCGGCACTGATTGCAATGAGTGCCTTCCCAGTACTTCTGTGCAGAGTCTGATAGAGCTTGCAGCTGGGAGGGGGTGAATCACGAATTCAGGCTCTCTGGAGAGTATGCCACGTACATCTTGCAGTTCTGGTGAGAGGAATTCTATCTTGCTTGTGTGGCAGGACAGGAGAAGGTCCTGGCTAGGGCTGCGAATATGTTTAAGACCTGGTTTTACCTTCTTTAAGGGGAGCCTATTCCCAGCCATGTTTTTTCCCAATTTACAAGAATATGAGCAAATTGCATTTAAGAGAGCAACTAAATGCTGCTGGTAGCTCTCATCTAAGAGAAATAAGCAATTTAAAGGCACTGCTCTGTAGGAACTCTTTTAAGATCCCGTTGTACCTTGCAGAAGGCAGTTACTAGGCTCAGGATGGCGATGGATACTTGCGTAACCAAATGCAGGCAAAATCCCATCGATAGCATTTTGCTTCATGCCTTGGAACATCAAGCCTTTCTTGTTAATATAAACCCATGCAAGTCAGGAGAACAGAGCATAAAACAAAAGCGGGGGTTAGCACGATAGGTGGAGGATTGCTTTGCGCTGAGTACCTGCAAATATGCCGGGAGTAAAATTAACAATCTGAGCATGTTGCCTCAGCCAAGCATTTTCTGACAGTGATGCTCTAGATCCTCAGTGATGACTCCCAGGTGAAAACTCGCATTTCAAGTCCTTCACTGATGCTATTGCATCAGCAAATTTCTCAAGTGATTCAGGGCATTAAGAAAATGATGGACCTTTTGGTCCCTTTCCTTCGTTTACTGACAGCAGCGTGCTAGATCAGAGTGCAGTCCCATCTGGCAGGGATTGACTTTGATTTGGAAGAGGGGAACAGGCAGCCTCAGAGCATGAAATGACAGACTCGTGGAGTGCCTGATTAGAAGAGGAGGCGTCTGCTGGCATATAAATAGTCCTCTGTAATGTGGCAGATTGCGTGCTTTGAGTGTGCACTGCAGAGTGAGTCAGCCCTGCAGAGGGAGCGGAGCAGGGTGGCTCTGCAGCAGCAGCAGCAGAGGGTAAATGTCCATTAGCAGTCGGTTCAGGCTAGGTAAGGTTAAGGGATGCCTGCTGCCAGATGCTGCCTGCATAGACAATGCCTCCATAGAGCTTGCTGACCTTTCTCTTTTTTGCCTCTTTCATACTGGCTTTTGTTTTTTTTCAAAGGCTGCAGATTTTTTCTTTTTTTCTTTTTTTTTTTTTTTTTACTGCTCTGTTGGAGAAGCATTTTTAAGTAGTAGGATTTTATCTGGGATTGCTCAGGGATTGTCTTTCCTTGGGAGACCTGGTTTACAGAGACACGTAGTAACCTGGAAAAGTAAATAAGCTTTGGGGAAATAAAAACCTCATTAAGAGAAACTGATCCCAGAACCTAAGCTGCTGTTTTCAACCACAGGGTAACAGCAGATCTAATAAAAACTCTAAACTCTCAGTAAACCCTGTTTCCTTCACAGTCTAACCACAGGGATATTGATTTTATGGCTTTTTGCTGTTTCCATCCAGCCTTACTGTACAAACCATCGCTGTTCCTCAGGTGAGAATTACCTCTGTCTGACACACAGGACTTGCCACCTCTACTCTTAGCATATCTCTTTCTGCTCTACAAATATTAACCATCTTTTTCTCCTGACATAATTAAATTAAACCCAGAGTAACTCTTCCCAGTGCCACTTATCCTGGAGTGGGAATTTTCTGTTCCGGGGTCACGAAAAGCTTTCTCCATTTTTGTTCCTATTATTCACTAATGAATGCTGTTCCTTTTCTCTGCAAGCCACGCTTCATTTAGCTCCTGAGACAGTCACAGCTTTGCAACACGTTATCACTGAGTTTCTGTTGAGCTAGTTCCTGTACCATGGTGCCAAAGCACAGATTAAAAAGTCCTCCCCCAACCTTACAGTGTGTAAGGCCTGGAGCTCTGCTAGGGGCCAAACTGCAGGGTCCCAAGTGCCCCCACGAGGTATCCACAGACGCTTGACAGTTCTCACCGACCTGTGAGAGTACGAGCTGGGTAGCAGGAGGGCAGGACGACGTTCCTGGAGAATCAGTGGCTCGTGTTTGCCATCTGCCTTTCGCTGAGGGGACGAGATGCACTCACAACAGGCTCAAATCCTGGCTCTTCTGGATTTACCAAGGGGATGCTGGTGGCTGTTTCCATCCTGGACCCTTTTTTGGCACTTTGAACTGTCCAGTCCTTGCTATTACATCTGTGCTTTCCTCCTCTGCCTTTGGGAGAGGGTAAAGGGGTGACCTCAAGTGGCAGAGAGCGACTACCACCACCTACACCTGATGGCTTTGTCTGCCTAAGGTAGGCTGAGGAAATCTTAGGAAATCACGTATATTCCCAAGAACAGTGTGTTCTCAACTCATAGATGTAAACAGCTTCCCTGGCTCTTGTGTGCATTAGGACAATTTCTTAGACTCTTTGTGAATGCACGTGAAAAGCTAGAAGCCAAGCCTGCATCCCCGCAAGCGCTTCATTTGGCAGCAGTGCTAGCCCAAGCCCTCCCTCTGGACACCGAGACCTTCTTTCACATCTGTAGCACACACTCCCCTGTTTCTCCCAAGTGTGCTGGTACAACTTCGCATGCTGCCAGGCAGTGAATCTAATTTGGGAATTGAGCCAGGTTAAAAATAACTCAACCTGAAGAAAAAAACATTTGCTCAAGAAAACGCAAGTGAAACTACAGCTTGTGATTCCCTCAGCCTGTTACTGGGGCAGTAGAGAGAAAGAATGTGGAATTATTAGAGGAGTGTGCAATTATTGGTGATGCAAGACAGGGTTAATTTAATACTGAGAAAGAAAAGGAGACCATCCAAAGGGATAAGACTTAAGCAGGACAGATACATGACATAAAGTTGGGCTGGGTAACATACCTACAGCATCAATGAGGCAAATTTCCATACCTTTCATCTCGGCACAGGCTGTTCTGTTCTTCCCAGCAGTGCAGAGGGAGGTCCGGGCCATTTTCCAGCATTCTGATTCAGTGGTTTGCTTTGGGGCTTGCAGCCTAGAAAAACGTTGGATCTCGTCGGATCTCCCCTCGCCGAAGGGTTGGTGAAGCTGTGTCAATGGGGTGGACCCCGTGGCAGGATCTTTTATAGTGGATGTTGCTATGCGTAAGCAGTCAGTATTTGCATTTACCTAGATGTCCCTTCCACTGCCAAGAAAAGTTAGGGTCACAAGTCTGTTAGCATGTACGTTCATCTGAAAGTGCCCTGTTTTGGCCACAGGCGGTTTGGGTGCTGTATATGCCTTTTGACATCTGAATTCAATTTAGCAGCTTGGAAGAGTGCTTCCCTTCTCGCAATAAGCAGGCCTGAGATCTGCTTTTAGGATTCATTTTCTAATCTTCCGGTTTTGGAGTCTCCTCGACTTCACCTGTACTGAAGCCACAAATCATTCCCACCAGTGTGCTGCTGGGTGCCCCAGACGTGGATAATTTCAGCCACGATGAGGAAAACCTGCCCGAAGACATTCTTAGCCTCAAATTACCAGAACAGTGCTGCACATAGTTTTTCTGGCCTCAACTACCGTCATTCCCAGCTCTCCATTTCAGGGGCCTTTACTGGCATCCTGCTGACAGTAAGAGGCAGCTGGTACTGTGGACAAGCACTGACATCATGGAATGGTAAGTACAGCATAAAACCTCATTAAAATTCAATTCCTGGCCAGACGGGGATGTTACATTCATGCACAATTACATTCCCCATCGTTTATCTTTTCTCGGTGTGATTCACCAGCGGAGCTCACGTCAGCACTCTGCCTAGACACAGTCCTTGATGGGACACTTGACTCTCTCTGCGATACCGTGGGACGCCAAACGGGATCAACGTGCGAGTGCTAGGTGGACTGCTGCAGCACACAGCAGTCCCTGTGGAGCAAAGAGGACGGAGAGGAAGTGGAAGCGTCTGCTAGCAGATGTTTAGGAGTAAATTCTTAGACTGTTGGGGACGCTGGCTTTAATTTTAACAAAGCGTAGTACTTGCCTTTAACATTTTGGAGGCTGGACATTGTTGCCCTTCTGGCCACAGAGACTGCGGACATACCCCTGGTGGCATGGTCTGCTGGAGAGAAAAGGCAGGGGCCTGGCTGTAGAGCACAGAACAAGCTTTCTGTCTTCTCTCCCAGACTGATGCTGACTTGTCAGACAACCTTAGGAGCCTGCCTACAGCAATGCTGACAGCTTAGAAAGTTAACATTTAAAAGAAGCAATGACTTATCTGTCCAGGTTGCAGTTAACTCTTTTTCCCTGTAGCTGAGACTGAGAAAGTAACAGTGAAGGGGGGGTTCCAGAAACCTTACTTTGCCTGAGCCAATGAACAGTTCAAATTTAATTTTGTTAGTGTAATTATTATTGTGCCCAGCCAGAGCTCCAAGCAGGTACATGCTTTGCAACACTTGTCTACCAGCTCTCAGGGGCAGGGATCAGCTGGTCCTCTGTGACAGGTCCATCCGGCACACCTGGGTCTGCCTGGGTTTGCCAGTCAAGAAGTAAATAATCACGAGTCAGATGAAGCAAGGCCTGCACTGTTGTTTCCTTGCACAGTGGATGTAGCCTGCTGGCCCCTCATGGTACGGCGTGCGTGCTGTCCCACGCGTGTGCGGTGCGCCACAGCAAGCAGAGCAGTTCCTCCAGGCAGACTCATTCCCCAGAGAGAAATGAGTCCGCTGTGGCCATTCGAGCCAAGGTTACTTATTCACAAATTCACAGACTTACAAGCCATTAGGAACCACTAATTCATCTCCTCTGACCTCTCAGGCCTTTCAACTTTGCCTGATAAAAAGTAATACTTAGCGGGTAACATTTCTTCCACAAAGGCATTCACCCGTCGGCGTGTGACGTGGCTGCCCAGCTAGCGGTGACAGTGCCTGTGCAGGAGCTGCATCACGGCTCACTAAGGGCTGCAGGATCCTTGGCTGGAAGATGCCGGGTACTAGTGACCTTGTGAAGGTAAAGGTGGCTTGAGCTTACTCTAGCCTGTCCTGGGGCTGAGTAATGGTTCTTGAGTGACGATGTCCAGATTGGAGTCAGTGGACACAGCGGAAAAAGATTCTGCCCCAAACGTTTCTCATCAGAGCGTGAGGCCAGAGACAGCAGGAGGTGTGTGCAGGCTGGCAAGAAGGTCCTGGGGAGGTGTTTGTGACGAGCAGCTGATGACACCTGCAGGGTCAGCACAGCAGCGCCTCCCCACCCCCCCTCCAGCTTCCCTGAGCTCACCGGGTCTGCAGTTTCCCTGGATAAGACGTGTTTCCCTTAGGATACACGTTGCCCCTCGGGATCAGACCTTTTCAAACGCATTTTGTCAGCTCCGCGTTTCGCGCTGTGGCGAAACACCAGGATATGCTGCTGCTAGCCCCCTTAGAGGCTCCGACAGGGAACGTTACTCATTTCTATTTAATGCTCATTTCTATTTAACGCTCATTTCTATTTAACGCTTAGCGTGATTAAACCAGACCCAGCGAGTAAATCCCCGAGACACTCGCTGCGAGGAGGGAGGCAGCAGGCCAGGGGTCTCGCTCGGCCAAGCGAGACCCCAGGCCTGCAGGGCAGGGGGGCCTGCCACCCTCCCTGGCTTCCCAGGCGAGAGCAGGCATCTCCCTACAGCACGGTCCCCACAGCCACCTCCGGCGCCATGCTGGTGACACGGCCAGGCCACAGGCCCAGTGGCCTGCGTGGGCCGGCAGGAGACCCCAGGCCCGCGGGGCAGCCAGGGCCGAGGGACGCTGTGGAACGGAGCTCCTCCGCCGCCGGTTCTCCTTCACCACCGGCTGCCCAATCAAGGTCGTGGCCGCGGGGCCTGCCCGCTCCCCTCAGCCCGGCAGCCGGCCCGGCTCTGCGGAGCCGCCGACCTCCTCAAGATGGCGGTGCCCTCCCCATGATGGCGGCTGCCTGCGGGGTGGTCACGTGCGGCGGGGCGGGGCGGGTGGGGAATCCCGGCGCGTCAGCTGAGCGGGCTCACGTGACTGGGAACCAGCGGCGCTGCGGGGTAAGGCCGGCGTTCGCTCCGCTCCACGCCCCGCCCCCGGCCCCGCCCCCGCCCCGGCCCCGCCCCCGCGGGTCCCGGTCCCTGCCGCTGCCCCGCGGAGCCGGGGGGCTGCACCGGGCCCGGCCCTGACCGGGTCCCGCGGCGGGCCCTGGCCGCACAGGCCGGCGGGGCCTTTTCCTCACAGCGTCGGCCCGGAGCCCCGGGGAGAGGCGGGGGCCTACCCGCCGCCTGCCCCCGGGGCGGTGCTCCGGCCCCTCCGCCCCTCACCGGCTCTCCGTTCCCGTGACAGCCGCTCGCACCGGAGCCGCGGCCTTGCCCCGCTCCGCCACCCCCGGTCCCCGCCCCGTGCCCCTCACCCCGGTCACCGGGGGGGTCCCCCGTTCCCGCCGGCTCCCGCAGCCCCACGATGCCGTCCAACAAATCCGTCTCGGACGCGCCCATCGTCCAGCTCACCAACTGCCGCATCCTGAGGAGCCACCAGCTCCAGAGGTGAGGGCTGCCGGGGTACCGGGGCTGCGGGGGGGCGCCGGGGCTCACGGCGGGGCTGCGGAGCTGACCTGGAACCCGGAGCGCCCGAGGAACTGTGCCCAGCTCCCCCAGTGCATCAGCTGTCGGCTCGCGCCCCCGCGCTCCCACCGTCCCTCGTCCCCTCCGCCTGATTTCTGAAGATGAGGCGCGCGTTGTACGGCCCCTCTCTGCTCCCTCGTCTTTCGTTTCGCCTCCTCTGCCAGCCCCTGGGCCCCTTGGCCATCGCCACCACGTTTGACGGGCAGCCCGTGAAAATCCTATTCCCGTGAGTTTTGCAAAGCCAGAGGCCAGGCAGAGAGAGGGCTGCCCGTCGTCTCGCTGCTGGAGGAGCAGCTTTGCCCTGGCAGACATTGGAGAGCCCATGGTGGAGGGTGCCGGTGGGGTCTGCTCTGCCTGAGGCCGCCCCCGTCACTGGGGCCATGGCCACCTGCTCCCGCATGCTCCGCCGCAGATGGCAGAGGAGCTTGGTGTGTGTGTAACTGTCCCTTCAGGGAGGACCTGTGGGTGCGAGAGGGGAAGATCCTCAACCCGGAGAAACTCTTCTTCGACGAGAAGGGCTCTGCTGACATCCAGCTGGACTGCAAGGACAGCATCATCGCCCCGGGCTTCATCGACGTCCAGATCAACGGTACGGGAAAGCCACACACGCTTGCAGGGGGGTGGGGGGTCCCGGGTTTGTCCATCACTGGCCTTCAAACCCTGCTGTGCACGTACTGCCCATGACCAAGTGCATTTCAGCTGCTCGAGGGAGATGCGAGTCACCGAACTAACGATAAAGAACAATTTTGCCCATGGTTGCTGCTGTCGCATAATTGATCCCCTTTGGCTGGGTGGGGTTTTCAGCCCAGCTTTCCTCTTAACCTCATTTTCATCAACAGTCTCTGCCCCTGCGCTGGCAGGGTGCCCGCCCTACCCTTTCCGGGATGCGGGGAGGACAGAGCAGGACTTCTCAAGGGAACAAACCTTACCTGCAGTAGCTCTTTTCTGAGAGTCCAGAGAGGCTTTTCTATGGTAGCTTATGTTGGAAGTCAGATCCCCTCTTCAGTGGGGAATCCTCAGGTTTTGCCCTGCATCAAAATAAAAAGTTGCAAAACACTGGGATGCAAAGCACTTCAGCAGGACGGCGTTGGCTGGATTTGTACTCGCGGAGCCTTGCCAAGGTAGGACAGGAGAAGTGCTGGTGGAGCCCTTTGCTTCTGGTCAGTGCTGTACAAAGTGGCTCACTCCGGTCACACAAGATGTTTCTTCGGCATTTTCAGTTGGGAAAACGTCCACTGGGGAGGCTGCGGCTTCACCTCTGTTTTGTTCGTGGTGCAGGAGGCTTTGGGGTGGACTTCTCCCTGGCTACAGATGACTTCAAATCGGGGATTGACCTGGTCAGTCAGAAAATCCTCTCCCATGGAGTGACCTCCTTCTGTCCCACCCTGGTGACCTCTCCTCCCTCTGTGTACCACCAGGTAAGTGAGTTTCTCCCTCTCTCATTGCAGGGTGATAAAGGGCTGAGGTCGGTTCCAAGAGGTGGGAGGGCCAAGGCTGGGTCTGCAGAGACTGGGATAACTGCCTCGGCGGAAAAGCCGTGGGCATGAGGAGCTGAACTCTACCCCTGGATTTCTTGCCCTTAACCTTTAGACCGCTGAGACAGCGATGTCTCCCAGGCCAGCTTTGCACAACGGGGCTTGCAGCTGGCTTTTTCTTTGCGAGCTGTGTTTGGCTGATGGTCCCAAGTGGTCCAGCTACAAAGCTCTCTCCGGACCCGAGGTTTGGGTTTGTTTTGGCAGGCTGGGGTGCTGTGTCTGGGGCGGCACGTCTGACAAACCCCTTTCTCTAGGTTCTCCCTCAGATCAGTATAAGAAATGGTGGAGCCCACGGAGCAGGAATCCTGGGTAAGTGGTTTTGTCCCTCGCTATCCTCTCTGGGTAGGCAATTATCTTATTCATTGTTAAGGGTAAAGAAGCTACTGTAGGGACAGCACAAATGGGGCTGGAGCTGTCTCAAGGGGAGGGATACACAGGTGGGCACAGACCTGCTTTCTCCCTCAACCTGTGCCTGGCCTTTGCCACGGCCTCTGCCATGGCATACGCACCGCTCCAGCCCTTTTGGGCCCCACGGAGTAATGGCAGTGGGGTGGCTTGGCTTGGCCCGTTCCAGCGCTGCATCTTTCGCTGTGCTGAACTCAGAGTTACCTGAGGCACGCGTTTTGCTGCGGGAGAATGGCCAGAGCTGGACTGGAGCAGGGTGGGCACAGCAGGTTTCTTGGTGGGGAGAGGAAGGGTCATGGCTTTGTGTTCCTGTTTGGGCAGGGGCCCATCTGGAAGGACCGTTCATCAGCAAGGAGAAGAAAGGGGCGCACCCAGAGCACTGCCTCCGTACCTTCGAGGCAGGTGCCTTCCAGGACCTGCTTGCCACCTACGGGTCCCTGGACTGTGTCCGGATAGTCACCCTGGCCCCCGAGATGAAGAGGAGCAGTGAGGTGATCCGGGAACTCACCAAGCGGGGCATCTGTGTCTCGCTCGGTAAGGGCTGAGGAGGGGGAGGCTTAGGGAGGCTCCGTCTCCCTGTGCCACACGGGCCAGGCAGCCCCTCTCTCGGGGCTGTAGCGTCTCTAATGGTGTCTCAGTGCGACTGGACGGGGTGGGATTTTCTTTTGCCTGGCCTATATGGAGGTGACAGACCTGTCACGAGTGGGCACCTCACCTGATGTTGCGAATCTGTCGCCCTTTGTACGGTAAGGGCCAAACTCCATATTGATTGCAAAGCCCCTGCAGTTTAACACGAGGTAGCATTTGGTGCTGTAAATACACAGGAAAGAATAGCAGTCTTACTTGAATAAAGATGTAATTGAGGGTTGATGATGTGAAAAGGTTCAAACTCCGAAGTTCAGCTGCTTTAGGCCTTGTTTGACAGGTGAAATAATTTTCCAGAGGTTCCTGTTGAGTTCTGATAACTCTGTTTTTCAACTGGAAGTGCTATAGGAGACCTCTCCCTCCACTGCCTTGCAGGCCACTGACTTAAAACTGGCTGCATTTTTCTTGTCCTCTGTTTCACAAACTCTTTTTTGCCTCAGATCATTAAAGAAATCCTTTTTTTTTTTTAAAAAAAAAGGGGGCAGTCATTCAGGGTGAAATTAAACTTAAGTGAGAAGGGCATTCATACAGCAGAACATCTCTTATCTCACAGCCACAGAAAGCGAAGAACCACAGAAAGGCAAAGTTTGCCCACAGAGCATTAGAGCCGCTGTCCGTGTTGGGGAAAACAGACTTTTCCTTCTGGGTAGTTTTATCCGCATATTCTTTCTTGGCAAAGTCCCCACTGTCCCTACTCCCTTGACAGCTCCCTATAAAGCCTTTAAATATCTGCGGACAACAGAAAGGCGTGTCCTTGGACCTCTAGCCCAGCCTCTAGCCTCTGGGAGCAAGGCAGCATTTGTGGCAGTTGTGAGGTGAACAGTGAACGCGTTCAGGTGAAACACCCGCTGCCAGAGTCCCCCGTGGTCACGGACAGACGCCTCTGTGCCGAGGCTGGCACCTCAGACCTCAGCCCAGGGTGGGGCATCAGTGACAGGGCGCCTTCACTCCTGCAGGGAAATGCATGGAGAGATGGGAAGAAAAATCATGCATTGGCCTTTGTTCCCAGGTCACTCGGTGGCTAATCTCTCCCAGGCTGAGGAGGCTGTGCAGCACGGCGCTACCTTCATCACTCACCTCTTCAATGCCATGTTGCCGGTGAGTAGCCGAGGGCACTTGCCCTGCACTGGTACTGCTTTTGGTGCTTTCTCTCCTGCTCCCCACCGACGCGTCTTCTCCCCAGCTTGTTTCATAACAGGCCTCGCAATGAGGTTTCAGCACTGAACCTCTGGCTTCACGTTTCTACTGCCTGATCTAAAAGAGGGTCGAGACTGTAGTGGACTCTTGAAATTTGAGGAAATGCCCAGATTTGTCTGGTAAAGGGTGGAGGACCCAGCTGCCAGGCACTGTTTGATAGAGATGGGAGCTGCGTCCCCTGATGCGAAGGGTCTCAGCCCACAAGTCCTGGTGATGCTCCACAGCTTGTCCTCTCTCCCCTCGGGCAGTTCCACCATCGTGACCCTGGGATCGTGGGGCTGCTGACAAGTGACAAGATTCCTGCTGGGCGGAGAGTCTTCTACGGCATGATCTCTGATGGCATCCACACCAACCCTGCCGCCCTGCGAATCGCCCACCGAGCCCACCCCAAAGGTGAGCCATGCCGGGCCCACGCAGTGTCACCAGCCATCCTGAGCGCTGTGCCGTCTCCCACAAAGCACTCGCGCAAGTGCTGTGGCGTGCTGCCCTCGCTGCCTGGAAGAGGTCACAGCCGTGTATGCTGATCCACCGGCTCTCCTGCTTCAGTCGGACGTGGCTAGAGATGCTTTGTCCCCTTTCTGAGAGGACCAGCATGGCACAGGGTTTGGAGCTGCAGCAAGGTCAGCTGCAAAGCTAACGCAGCCTCTTTCCTTGCGTTCCTCAGGCCTGGTGCTGGTGACGGATGCGATCGCTGGCATGGGGCTGGCACCAGGTCGGCACACGCTGGGTCAGCAGGTGGTGGAGATTGATGGGCTGAACACCTACATTGCAGGTAAGTGCCGTCCTGCAAAAGACATGCGACCCAGGATTTCTACCCCTTTTGGTCACGTTATGCTTTCCCACCGCCCCACTTCTCCTTGCTGTGAGTTGTGGAACCTACTCAGTGCCATCCTGTTCCTCTCCCAGGCACAAAGACCCTGAGTGGTAGTGTGGCAACCATGGACACGTGTGTGCGACACTTCCAAGAAGCCACAGGTAAATGAGCCTTGTCCACAAGCTGTTGCTCCCTACGTTGACTCGGGAAGAGGCCTCGCTCTTGCTAGCTGTGTCCGCTCCACCAGGGAACGTTCCCTCTTGCCTGAGAAAATGAGAAGGGCTGGGATCAGCAGCACTGGCCTCAGATGAGCACCTTTTTCAGGGGAGGTTTCATTTTAATCCATAGCACTAATGAGAGGTGAACTCTCCTGCTCCTTTCTCACAAAGGTGAATGATTTTCCCCTCCCCATACCCTAGGTGTTCGGTTCTTCTCTTCCCGCTGCCTCCCGTAAGGATGTTTTCCCTCCCCAGCTCCCTACAGCTGTGGCGAGGGTGTTCCAGCTCGGGTCCCTGCCAGGCTGACAGTTGCCTTAGCCAGGGGGGTTTGGGCTGCTCTGGCAATGGGGCTGTTTGCTGCCCTAATGCCTCCCCCTTCTCTGTCCAAGGGTGCTCGGTGGAGACCGCGTTGGAGGCAGCGTCTCTGCATCCCGCCCAGCTCCTGGGGATTGAACACAAAAAGGGGACACTAAATTATGACTCCGATGCAGGTACTGGTAGGAGGACAGCAGGTACTGGTATGGGGACAACAGTGCGAGGGCTCCCGGGTGCTGGAGCAAAGCAGGGGCTGCTGTGAACGCATCTTCGTCCCTTGCTTCAGTGGGAGCTGCAGGGAGACTCGCTCTGCCTGGGATTTGCTCTGGGCTTTTGCTCCGGGCTTTTGCTCCAGTGGTTCTTCCCTTGGATGCTGGTGGTGTTTCGTGAGCCCTTTGGAGAGATCCCCACATCTCAGCCAAGCATGGAGCAGAGCCGCCACAGCAAGGATGGCACCACACGGCTGCCCTGCTGCCATGTTTGGGTGGGGAGAAGCTCCTTCCCACAGAGCCCAGCTCCTCCCAGCCAGCTTCAGCTGCTCCATTTATCTGATGGCTGCTTCCTCTCTCTCTTGTCCGATGCAGATTTCCTGATGCTGAATGACGGTCTGTATGTGCAAGCCACGTACATCGCGGGTGAGGAAGTCTGGAGACAGGATGCGTTAGGCATGTGACGCTGGGCTGTCCTGGTGCCCTCCGAGGCTCCCTGGCACTGTGGTTAGCAGCTTTGGTAACCACCCCACTTCTCTTTTTTTTTTAATTCCTTCCTGCAACTCCCTTAAAGGAGCCTCATACCAAAGAGCTGCGTTTTCCAGCGCAACCACTGCTTCCAGTTACAGCCATGTGTGCAACACATTTGTTGGTGCTCAGTTGGTGGAGTGGGTAAAGCTGGCAGATCTGTGTTGGGGGGGATTGTCAGTCCCCAGAGTGTCCTGCTGGAGTCCCCAGACAGAGGTGCTCCTGTCACTGTTTTACAGCAGGGTGAAGCTGTCCCAGCCTTTGCACTTTTTTATACAGCACACACTAACCTGCCCCATGCCCGAGGCAGGCTCAAGCCATTTCCATTCCTCTGCCTGCTGTTTGCCTCGCTCCCGGCAGCCGTGGCTGGTTAGACATCAGCTTCCACCAGCTCAGGTCGCAGCTCTTCACGTTAAAAGGTTCCTGTTGTGTCAGCAGAAGTTGAGGATCACGTTCTGATCCCCTGGCAGTCCCTCTGTCGTGTGTCCTCTGGAGCAAGGCTGTCACAGCTCACCGACTCTCTGTCACTGTGAGGCTGTGAATCCATGTGGGCTGAATCCTCAGGGCAGAGATCAAACCCAGGAAAAATGAGGCATTGCTGGTCCTTTGTGCCTTTTCCCTGCATGGGCATTGAGTCCACAGCACGTGGTTTCGGCTGGAGACATGGACAGCATCCTGCCGCAGAAAGCAATGTTCCTCTTAACCTTTTGTTCTGGCTAGATGGGTTCTGCAGACTCTGTGCCCAGTCATACCCAGCAGAGCCTCTGCATCGTCTGATGGGTTTGTGCGTTCCTCAGGCCACAGACTGGAAGCTTTTGCTTTACGGGATGCATCCAGACTGGTGGTGACGGGCTCACAAGCCCTCGGTCCAGCTCAGGGACTGAGGGAGAGGAAAACTGCAGTGGGATTCTGGCCTTTCAAGACAGTCGCTGATAGCTCATTATTCCCGTGCTCATTATTATCTTCTCCAATACTTGACTGTCAGCTCTTTTCCTGACACTTGGACACTTCTATGCGAAGACTGATGCTGATTTTGAACCTGCCGCAGTGAGAAAAGCCTTGTGATAAGCCTTAGACAACCTCTGACAAGCCTCAAACCAATTAGACGGTTTTTGTAGTCAGGGGAAGGCTTAGACAAGGGCTAAGTCTTAGCAAGAGTGGAGGTTGTAAGGCAACACAAAAGTCTGGTTGGGATTGGCAGAAGTGTGCCAATTTTTCCGGTACTTTTTTATAATCTTTAACAGCAACATTTGGAAGTGCTTTCCTAGCACCTTAGAGCCCGCTGAAATAACTGGCAGCCTTGGAGAATTTCTAACATCAACTGCCAATGTCAGCAGAAACTATGATCTCCGCGATCTGAAGCATTTGAAGGAGACATCAAATACTTGCTGTGAAATGTGACGTGCTACAGCATTACAAATCTCAGTGGGGGCACTTTTGACTGCTGTTGAAAAAAAATCCATGGGAAAAAAATGCATATGAAACAAGGTGTCTAACTTTTTTTTATTTACATTAGATAAAATTAGATAATCAAAAGGAAATCTAAAATAGAAATGGCATTAGGCAATACCTGTATCCGTGTATTACCCTTTCTTGTCTGCTGAAAATACGCTGTACCCTCGCAGGGTGCTGTACGGTGCCACGGCGTGTACCAGGCTGCCGGCGGCACCGTGGTCCTCGGGCCTCTGCGTCTTGATGGGGACAACGCTGACGGGGGCGCCCCTGCCGGGGATTTGGTCCCGGGGAGGGAGCCGCAGCCGGACACCAGCGTCCGGGCGGTGGAAATGTGGCCCAGCAGCTCCCCGTGGGGCTCAGGGGAGGGGCAGGCCGGCTCGCGGGGGCCACGGCTCGCCCGGCTTCGGAGGAAGGCTTTGTGCCGCGGCACCCCGGGCCTCCACCCGGCCCTCCCTGCGCAGGCCCCGGCCAGGGCAGGCGCTGGAGGGCCGGGCAGGACGCTGCTGGTGCCGGTGGCCTCCCCGGGCCCTCCCCCGCGGCTGCCCCGGGCCGAGCGGAGGGGCCCCCGGTGGCGGCGGTGGTCCGTGGCGGTCTGTGAGGAGCCCCTCGCCGCCGGCCGGCAGCGGGGCCTTTCCCCGTCCCTCCCCGGCGGGTCCGTGCGGGGGGCGGAACGGAGGCGCGGGGCCCGGGGAGCGGCCGGAGGGGCGGCGGGCGGACCGCGACGGGGGGGGACCTTTGGGCGGCGCACGGCGGCCCTTCGCGCCTTCAGCACACGGGCCTCGGCGGTTGCCTCAGGCCCGGCCTCGGCGGCCGCGGGGCGGACAGGTCCCGGGCCCCGGTCGCTGCTGCGGTCGCCGGCCGGGGCGGAGTTGGAGCCCGGGAGCCCACACGCTGTTCCGTGGCCGGAGGTGGGCGGCGGCAGAGGGGCCCGGTTTCCTCCCCGTGGCGGCGCGGAGACTGCCCAGCATGGAGCGGGTAAGAGCTTTGCTCAGCCCCTCGCTGCCTCTCGCCTCTGTTCTGAGGCACGCTCTTCTCCACCGGCCCCTTCCCGAGGCACCTTTCTCCAGGCCCAGGCTCTTCGCCCGCCCCCCGCTCCCGGCAGGTTTTCTTTGAAGGACTTCCCTGGCACTTGTGCCCACCTTTCCCAATTCCTGCTCACCTCGTTATTGTGCTAAGGCGAGATTTTTTCCATTTCCCAATGCGTTGTAACGGCTGTCTTGTTCACAGGCAGACTTATAAGCCTTACTTTGCAGCTGCTTAGCAGGAGGCATGCAGGGCAAAAATACAGCAAAGGTAGGCTTAAGGACTTGTGTTTAGCATAAAGATAAATTCTCTGTATTGCCAGAGCTGTGCTGGAGGAAAATTTCCTGCTGTGGAGACATATTATGCCATAGAATAAGCTTCAGGAAAAATGAAAAATCTTCCATTTGGGGCCTTTAAAAAGGGAGGAGGAGAAAAAAGAAAGAAAACAATCCGTGGGAAGTCTTGGCTTGCCAGGAGTGGGTGGCTTACTGCTAGTAAGAGTTTATTGTCTCTAATTTTTCTGATGAAGAGGGCTCATTTGGTGCCCTCCAAATAGGGAGTATTGCAGGGCCTGTGTCCCACCCTGTGCTGTGTTGATTTATGGTATAAACACAAATTACACAACACACCTCACGTATAAAGCCAGAAAAGGGATTTTTGACCCGCTCGTCTGATCTCTGACATAAAAGGGGAGAGGACTTCAGAAAACTCAGTTTTGGAATCAATTTTGCAGGTGAAAGATTTGTGCTTCTTTTAAACATTGTGCCTTCCCCCATCCCATGTCCAAGGCTCCCCAAGGCACGTTCCAAGATGAGCTGGAGTGGTGCATTTCGCAGCTGGAGGCAAATCTCCGTCGCCTGAACCCAACCCCAGAACAAGGTATGTTGCCTCTCTCAGTCTGCAGCCATATTGTAGCCTCAGTTCTGATTGAGCAGACCTGGACATTTTTCGTGTCCTTCTCTCCCATCTGTTTCCTGTTTTTGTGTTACATGGGATTTGTTCTAAATACAAAACAAGATAAAGCATTGAACTTTAAGAACTGTCTGTCTGGAAGCAGCTTTAGCTTTCATTCCTGTGATATTCATTCTCCCTGTTTTCTGTATTCTTTCTCATGTTCTCATTTTCCCATCTAAGGGCTTGTTGTTTGGTCCTGCTACAGCTCTGGTTTTGTTTTCCAATCTCAAAGAAATACTGTGTCAGTGTGTCTGGCCCTTAAAGGCCAGTAGGTTTATTTTTGTGAAGCTTGTTCCTCATTGTTCTTGTTCCAAGGAGAAATTACATGAAAGATAAAATGCTATAAAATACTTTTCAGAAGATCGCAGTTTGATCTAGTCAGTCCAACCTGTAACTATATGAAGATGTATGTCCTGCTCCTACTGATGGCTAGTACTTAGCTACCCTTTGTAAGACGCCTAGATGTGTGCGTGCTGGTGCACCTGGGGATGTAGCAGTGGTTAATACTGCTTGAGCACCGTGCTTGAGCATCAGACCATTTTGTTACACCCGGTACCTGGTGTCCAGCAGCAGCAGGGGAAGGCTGCTCCTGGAGGGGAGGCAGGAGCTGAGCACAGCGACAAGGCAAGCAGAGGCAGTGACTTGGCCAGAAAAGGGCCCATTGCAAAAAAGTACCTGACCCAGGAGAGCAAAGCAGTACTGCTGAGGGTAACCAGGCTCTGCCTGGAGTCCAGATCGCCAGAGAGGTCCGCAGTGATGAGGCAGATCCAAGCTCTAGCCAGGAGTTCAAGTCCATGGATCAGGGTCAAGGTCTGGAT
This sequence comes from Calonectris borealis, assembly GCF_964195595.1. Lineage (NCBI taxonomy): Eukaryota > Metazoa > Chordata > Aves > Procellariiformes > Procellariidae > Calonectris > Calonectris borealis. The sequence continues at coordinate 18,997,865 of NC_134327.1, read as the reverse complement.
CGATGAGGTACCTGCCTGGAGCAGTGCCGTGCATGAGATCCTCAGCGTAAAATAACTCCCAAGTGAGGGAGAGGAGAGGTTCCCCTGAAGCTTTTTCTAGCTCGTTCTTTACAACAGCTCTTATTAGCGAGCAGGCCTTGAACGCAGCCAGCTAAACTCCTTGAAGTAGGGGGGAATGCGTGCTCAAGACTCTGACACCCAGGTACTATGAAGATAGATCCCACTGTTGTGCCCTGCTGCGGCATTGCTGCCTCGCACTCGTGTGCCGTTACGCTGTTCCTAGCATGGGACTCTCAGTGTCGGATCTGCAAGATACAGCTCATTTGGAGAATCCCAGAGAGATGCACTGCAGCCAAGGGAGATGAGTGTGTGCCCATTCCAAAAGACTAGTCTAGTACATCAAGCTTTTTTGTGGCTTGAAGTGTGTGAGACAAACACTAGAAGACTATGCATATCTGGAGTTCCCAAACTGAGGTCTTCAGGGACCACTGTCACAGAAGAACAACTATGCTTGTTAGAGAATTTGCTCTGGCACAAAGAATTGGGATTACTGTTGTGGTCAGGCCGGTTTTATAAGAGTGAAGCAAGAGTCCTGCTTTTCAAGGTCACTACTCTATCAGATTTTTTCCAGTTTTCCAGAGATGCCACGCTAGGCTCTTGGATTTGTCACTTGCTTTGGGGGAAGGGCTGTTAAGCCCTGTGTAGCTTTTGTGCCATTAGTAGTGCACTTACTGCAGTCTAAGATTCTTAACTTATATAATAAGCAGTTAAGATCTATTTTTTTTTCCCTTTAAGAACATTTCACAGTATTTCAGCTTCTAGAAGTACTTGGAGTTTTCTTTCAAATTGCCAGTCATGGATTAGTCAGAGATGGTATGAACACAGAACACGTTCAGAGGAGACCCAGTCATCAGCATCCCACAATGTGGTTTGTAAGGCCCACCATAACCTGTTTCTTGTCTCTCTTGGGCTTTTTCTTGAGTGCAGCAGAGGAGGCACGGCACGTTCTCAAGGTCCTGCGCTCCTGTGAGACTCCTTTTGTGAAGAAGCGAGAAGTGATGAACCATGTGTTTGGGGATTATCATCTCAAGATGGCTGAGGATCAGAAGAGCATGGAGAAAGCAGGTGAGTTTGAACTGTCCCTTCAGGGAATGGTGATACTTGGTTCTCTTCTGTAGATTTCTTACGTTGCAGCTTTTGATTGGGTCGCCTCTCTGCGGCAGTTGCAGTAGCAGTGGCATCCCCATAGCAGGAAACTGGCATATTGATAGAAACATTATTCTTTATCTTTTCTAGATGTGAAACCTGGTGGTGTGGAAGTACAGCAAAGCAATGGGCAGGCTTCAGATGGTGTGGTATATGGGAAACAATCTGACCAAATCTCTGAGGCAAAGCCAGAGAGGTTCATGTCATCTGACAACAGCTTCCGATTTGATTTTACACTTTCTGAGATCGACCCAGAAGCAACTGGCACATCTTCGGAAGCAGTCCCTGGTGACAGTGGTGCTGAGCAGATACAAAGCAATGTAAGAGCCACCAAGCAGGAGAACTGGAATGGAGCTTTGAGTTTTGCTGCCTCTGGACAAGAACCCAAGTTTGCTTTCAACTTTGCCATCCCAGATGAAGACTGTCCTCTAGTTCCGTTAGTTCCAACAAGCCAACATATAGAGGGTACAGCAGATCACGAAGTGCTGGGTAATTCACTGCCTACTGAATCAGCAGGTATGCCACGGATTTCAGCCTTGCAGAAGCCTGAGTTGACTCAAACTACAGGTAGCGCACCCAAATTGGATAGAAGCCATGTCGTGTTAAAGATCCCCCAGCCAGAGGCTGCTCCTGGAGATGAGACAGTGACAGAGAAATCAACAGCAGATGGAGCTGCCCAGAAGAAGAAAAAGAAGAAGAAACAAAAAACATCTGTCAGTAAAAAGGAGATAGAAGAAACTGAGATCAACAGGAAGGCAAAGGCGGAAGCTAGCAGATGTCAAAATAGAAATACTTCCCACCAGGATGAGACCTCTCAGGTATTTAAATATTGATGGGATCACATAATTTATAAACCCTTGAGCAGAAGAGAAACTATCTCTTTGCATAGTTTAACAGTTAGTATGCTGGCTTGAGATGAAAGCTGAAAGACAAGGATTGCTGCTTATTTCTTAGAGCAGCCGTTTTCTTTCTCAGCTAGACAGTTGAGGAACCTAACTAGTGGAAAGGAAACTAATGGTCCTTTGTTGTCTGCTTCAGACTTGTGCTGAAACATTTCATGTTTAGACTTGTGATGGCTAATTCTGGGAAGCTGGGTGCCACGTTTGCTTAAAAAAAAAAATAAAAAATGGAGGTAATTGTCCTCAGTCAGTGCCGAGCTGGTATCTGTGCGTGCTGAACCAGGCACTGTACCCCTGGCTTGCATGTTATCGCGTAGGATGAATTGCTCACGTAATGCAAATAGCAAAGCTGAGGTCGGAGCTGCTGGCTGGTGTAGCCGAGGCTGTGGCAGGGTCTGGTGCAAAGCCTGAGGGTGCTTCCGAGAAGGTTCCCGCTGTAAGGCATGGCCCAGAAATCGACCGAAGTTGCAAGTTACGTGTAGACACACCATTAAGGCACACCTTGAGATTCTCAATGTTCTGCTAAGGTCCAGGTCTTCATTTTATTTTCCTTTTCAGCACTGGTATAGTTGTTATTAACAAACAATGCCAGCTGAGCAATACTGAAATGCAAAATTACAAAAAACTTGCTTTCGTTAATATTCTACACTGAAGTCGCACTGAGTGTTCACCTGCCTCTTGAAGCGTTACATCCGAAGTGCTGCTTCACCAACAATCCCAGCAATAAACGCTGCTGAGTACCAGAAAGGTAGAAAGATTTGAAGGGGATGTAAAGCCCTTCCAGACTGTTGGAAGGAAAACAAGGAGACAGCATGAGGGCTTTTGTGTTTATATGTACATAACAGTTAAGAATTGCTTCAGCCCCAGCATGCAGCCCTGTTTTTCTCCCTTCCACTGCTCAGTTAGCCAGCTGGCTTTGCTCAGTGGGACTTGGCTTCTTCCATCTTCATGGGCTTCAGCTCCCTTCTCATGCATTCCTGGTTGAGCAAGCATGCAGGAGCTGAGACAACAGGACTTGGCTTCTGATTTTGTCCATCGTTTGCTTTTTGATTTTGGGCAGGTTTTGGGGTAGGGATTTTTTTATTCCTTATTATTCCTCCCATCTGTAAGTTGATTTGACAGCTTCTTTCAGAGGACAGCTTTCCAGAAAACTGCATCATCTGAATGGCAGCCAAATATTAAATCCATCAAATAGAGACAGGGAGTTGCAACTAAACATTTGTCCAGTGCTTTAAGTTTATCCAATGAAAAGCACTATAGGGAAAATGACATGAAGTCTATAAAGTGATCACCAGAACATGAAATTTGGAATAGTCCTGACTTTATGCAGATATCTTTCTTTCCTGTGTAGCAACTGCTGCTCTAATTTTTGGATGAGTTATTTCCTCATACTCACTCTGCTCCATGTTGCATAGCAGTCAGATGACCAGCTGTGGAAGGAGGTGGACTGGTGTGTGGAACAGCTGGAACTTGGCCTGAAGACACAGAAATCCACTCCAAAGCAGGGTAAGCATTCAAGTAAACGAGAGGTCTCCCCTGTGGGAAGGGTTGGCAGGCGTGTGGGGGCAGAGCCAGTGGGGAGTCAAACTATGCGTTGTTTCTCCTTTGCGCTGCCTCAGTCGAGGAGGCTCTCCGTGCAATCAAGACACTGCGCAATGACAAGGCTCCACTGGTGAAGAAGCGTCAGCTCATGAGAGCCATGTTTGGTGACTATAGGAAGAAGATGGAGGAGGAGTGGTGCAAAGAGCTGAAGCTCATGGAAGCAGGTAGGAGAACTTTGCATGTCTGGGGATGTGAAAAGGAAAGGGCTTCGCTCTTGCCCTCCGTATTTTTACAGAGTGGGACCTCACTGTATGAGATGACTAAACATCTACTGCTCTTTTCTCCCCTCTTTAAGCTGTGAAATCTGCCAGGGTTGTGGAAGTAAAGGGAAATGTCCGCAACAAGAACGGCCAGTTCATCCGGAAGCGCTCAGGAGCTTGCAGGAAAAGCCAAGGTTCAGCAGGATCCCCTTCAGAGTCACCCAGAACGTTTAACACAGGCTTATTCAAATTCACAACTTCCCAAGAAAAGTTTCGGTTTAATTTCTTGTAGGAAAGTCTTTTAGACTAAAACTGTGGCTAAAAACTGTGTCAAATCTCCTATGAACTGAAGAATGGTGGAAAGGTACTGTGCAGTAGAAAATGTTACACAAGAATCCCTGTGTATTTCTTAGAGAGTGCCTTATCTAGAGGTTTAAAACATATCTGCGTGCTACACGTATGACCCCAAGACTCAGTCTATGTAGTACTCGTCTGTCCTCACGTTGTAGAAAGGCACCTTTGCAAAAGATCAGCACAGAGTCTGGAAGGATCTGTTTTTCTTCCTGTAGAATCGCTATTAACCTAAGAATCTTTTATACTGGGAGATTTTCCCATTCTCCTATTGCTTTTAAATAGAGCAGACCTTTTATAGCAGATGAGGCAGCGATGCGTACAGAAGGGAATGGTTTGTAATGAAGATCCAGCAGTGTAAGCATACTGGATAGTTGAATGCTTCCGCTCCATATGAGCCTGTGTGAATGCAGCTTCTGGTATCCAGAAAGCACTGGCCAGTGTGTGTAATCACTGCCGTCTAGAGAGTAGAGTTCGGGATCTTGGAGCAGAATAGGTGAGAATCATCCTTGCTCATTCGTCTCTTTAATTGACAGGTATAGACTTAGAAGAGAACTGCAAATGCTGATTTAATCTAGCCTAGGGATGTAAGGACGGTTGTTTCGAAACAGGGAAAGATTTTTGTTACTGGGGTAACTGGTTCTGGCCTGCTAGGAAGGATGCACAATCAGTTCTTAAAAAAAGAAGTCTGCTTTATAAGTAGCCCAGTTACAACCACCAGTGACTCAGAGGATAAATCAGCTGCATGCCAAACCTTGGGTGGCGGTAAAATGAACTGTGAGAGCCCAAAGATTCTCTTGCATTTGATTTGTATTAAATTTTTGCTTTCTGAACAGTTGAATGTGTGCCTCTACTGCTTCAGCCACTGAACCCACCTCCTGTGTTCATGCAGAAAGTCTTCCCTACTCAGCCTAAAAAAGCTGAAGGAACAGAAGTCCTTTAAAAGGAAACACGGTGTCAGATGTCCCTGGGGTGCAGTGCTTTCCTTCCTTTTTATAGTCCAGTCAGTCATCCTGTATGAGAAGTGAGAAATGGGAGTGTAGGCAGATTCCAGGGTGTACTGAGAGCAGCTGAGAGATGGTGGAAAACATTTGCTGGGAAAGACTTCAAAAAACCTGATGTTGGCTACAAAAAAAAATTATTTTATTACTAAGCTCTGATGCAGTCAGTTGTATCTGCAAGGATTTTTTTTTTTGTTTTAAATATTTAAAGAATGCCTGTCTAGGCATAAGGAGAAGCTGAACCTGGGTAACATATCTCATGAGGAGAAATATGCAGAGAAGACTTTAAGTCTTTTGGAAATCAGTAGGTTAAAACTGGAAATCAATAGGTTAGCAGATTATTATTTTACTTGCCGAGAGCACTGCTGTTACTTTGACTGTATGGAACAACACTGCACAGTATTTTTTGGATCTCCACGATTTTATATTAAACATACAAAAGCTGTGTCATTGTCAAACTTTCAGTGTTTTCATGCCATTTACTAAGATGAAAGAGCATCTTGTACCTGACCTTGGAACTACAGCTGTTTTCTTTCCTAGCTGGTTATGCAGCGTATGTCTGGGAAATAGTTATTTTTTTCCCTTGTCTTGTTTCAGGTAAAGCTAGAGTTGCTAAAACGTTATGAAATCCTGTGCTGTGGAAGGCTGCAGGAGTATTCTGGGAAGCATTCTTACATAATTGCCTCGTGCTTATACTATTTGTTAGGCATTCACAATTAGAATAAAGATACTAGTGAGATGGACATTTGGTGTAACTTAGTCCAGCCGGTTTATCTCCAAAGAGGGCAGAGAAAAATGCATTCTAATAGATGTGCGGCTCCTGTAGTTTTTCAGAGGTCTTCACATAATGCTGACTTGCAAAGCCAACCCGTATTCCTTTTGCAGTGCTTCATTATTGGAGGACTCAGAAGGCAAATGTTGACTGATGCGATACTTCATAACCCTGAGTGTCACGCGTGACCTGCGGACTTGAGTGCAAGACCAGAGTTGGCTGGGTCAGTTCCACGAGTCGGCTGTGTGATCTTGGACAAGGCGTTTTGCCTTTCTGTGTCAGCTCCCTGTTTTCATAGTCAAGGTGATGCCTCCTGCATTTTTGCCAGATGTGCCCAAGTTATTTCATTAATGGTTGTGTCTTGAAGAGGCAACCCTATAGCATTTTGCATCTGAAATTACAGCAGTCTTTACTTCACTCTTAAGCTTTGCAATCTTTGAAGCATCTCTGCTGCATTATCATTGTTCGAAAGGAAACAAGCAATGTTATTGGAAGTTAGGAAATGCTGTCGCTGCTCCATCAGTCCGTTCCCTTTTATAGGAGCCACAGTGCAGTCTTAATGACATTTAAAAAAAAAATTATGTTTTTCCTTTTAGCATTTTTTTCTTTAGGATTTCAACGCTGTTTAGGGTTTTAGTGACATCTCTTGTTACAGCAGTGTCAGGTTTGGATCAGGGCTTTGCTCTACTAGTTATTGTAATACATGTGGCTGGAGGCATGGTCCATGCCCTAAGGCATTAATGACGTACACCGGTGAGGGAGAAAGGAGATGTTCTTACCTGCTTGGAGTCCTCTGTTCCAGTGTTCTTGCATTCAGGAAAGGTAGATCAGTTTTGGTAGAAAACTGAGCTCAGTTCTGACCTGCCTGTCTCTTTCTGCATCCTCTCCTCAGGTTCGTGCCGTGCATTCGAGTTCAGTGCAGAAGGGGTGACTGGATTTGCGGTACCATATCTCTTTGGTGACTGCCCGCCTAAATGTAGTGCAGCGGTGCCAGGCCTAGGCTTGTAGGCAGCAAACTGCTTACGAGATCTTCCAGTATGGTTGTGACCTCAGGAATGAGTTAAAGACAAGGCAAAAAGGGAGTGCAAAGTACAACAGTGCCTCTAGAGCAGAACTTAATAGCATTGGTCTTGAAAAAGTAAAAGCTGAGAATCAACTTCTAAAGTGAGTAACGGGATGAAGGAATGCCATAATTTTTCTCAGACCATTCACCGTAGCAAAGCAGAGGAAAGGTCTCACTTTTGGGAACAAAGTAAAGAATTTTAGAATTGTTTCTGTGGCAGGGTGAGCCCAAGAATGTTTCCTCACAGAGGCGGCAGAAATCTGGGTGTGATCTCTGCTCCTTTTAGGCTTGGCACCCTCGTCTGTAAAAAGATCCCCTAGCAAAGGTTAGGAAACGCAATCCTGTTCCAGACCGACCCTGCCTCCGGGGGGGAGAGAGCAGCCGATGGCCAGCTCCCCCCGCCACAGACTGGCCCTGTCCTGGTGGCTGCTCGTCCCTGCTTACATTTTGGCTGTTAACCTGGACGCTGGGCACTAACTGGTAAGTTCTTCCAATCCCTTCTCTTGGGCTTGGTCAGTGGAAATGTATTTATTGGTCCCTGGGCTGCCCATCTTCTGCTCTGAGTAATCGGGGGGCAGAGTCACTGAGAACAGCCTACAAAGGACCTCCGAGGGATCCCCGCAAAGTTCAGCTGAAATTATCTCCTGAGTCCCAGCAGCCACTTCTACGAGGACTCCCTCTCCCAAGACCAGCAAAGACAGAAGGAAGCCAACAAATTGGTCCTACTGAATCTAACTTGGGTGACTAATACTCCCTTCTGCCACATAAATTTTTCTGAAGAGTGCTGAGGGTAGACTGCGGACTCCGCGTCTAATGATCCCTAAAGGATAAGATATTCTATTATCTTCCTTTGGGGAGGAAAACCCTGATCCTAACTTATCTTCTCTTTGAATTAGAAAGAAGAAAAGCTTACCACTTCAAGCAAGACAACAATTCGAACACTGTGACAGAAGTTATTTGAAGAGTAATAAGCACTGAACCTGCAGTTCCTTAACAAAAAAAGAGGAGAAATACTGCTATTTTAAGATCATATGGAGCTGTGATAGACGATCTTGGGTCTTTCTGCTGAAGTTATTTTACTCTAAGGACGAAGTTGTTGTATTTTCTTTGCTTAAGGCTTTTTGCTGCTCACTGTTTGTACTGCTTTCATATTTAGAACTGCAGGAAGGTTTGTAAGCCACGCTGCTTTAGAAAATTGAACTTTGACATCAGCTACCGCAGTGCTTTGATTACTGGCAACAGTCCTTCCTGTGGACGCTGACAGCTGGGAAGTGCTGACCACCTACTGTATTTGGCCCATCTGTCTTCTTCCCTTTGAGTACATCAACAGGCACTACTAGCTCCTTGGTAGCTCACCACCAAGATGGAAGAAGTCTGGGTTGTGTATCTCTGCCTGATCTTGCTTATCATAGTGCTTCTTCTAATGAAGCATAACCCGCATGTGGAAGAGGCCAAGAAGGAGAGGGAAAGCAAAAGCCCCCCGCCATCCTCTTCCTTTTTCCCCAGTAATGTCGGCAAACAACTGGAACACACCCAGGAAGAGCTGGAGAACTATCTGGACAGGCTAACCCATGTCTTGTTTGACACAGAAGCCAGGAAGAGGGATGGCCACCATGATCAGAAGTCCCACCACCATCACAGAAGTGCTGATGTTATGTCTGAAACTAAGGAGCATTCAGGAAAGGAGGCAGCACGCTCTCAGTATCTGTCAAGCCACACAAGGGTTCAGGTATGAGGCTTAGAAAGACTCAACCAGACTTAGAGCTCCTGGCTGAGGTAGTGAATCCTGTCGAAATGCATAGTCCGTGATCTTGATGGGGAAGAGGTGGGGGGAGTGTCTCGCGATTTTGAAATATAATAATACATTCCTATTTTTGCACTCTGTATTTCAACATTAAGCAGTCATTCAGAGACAGCTGTATGTGACACGAGTTGTATGTACATTACATGTGTAAGACATCAATGTTGACATTGGCATCTATGCATGTGTGTGTATCTATATGTAAATTATTCCTTCCTGTGTTAATAGAAATAGGTATCATTTCTTACTTCAAGAAATTATTGTGCAGCTCTTCAGCTGTTATAAATCTCCCCCTTTCCACACATACAGCAGTGTTTTGCCAGTTTGCCCGGTAGGGTACAGGAGCTCTGCAGACACCTATCTAGTGGTATTAAGCCGCGGGAAATACTTACGTCATTTTTCTGCTGTGCATGATGATCATGCGTAGTGTACTCTGTAAACATGAAAGTTGCTATTTGCAACCTGCAAAATTCTCTTTGCCTTGGCCAAGGCCCTTTTTTAGGGGATGGAACAAGATGCGTGCCTTTATATTTTTATCGTTATCCTCATTGCAATACATCAGATTTTGCCCTTGAGATGACAGAGTTTCATGGCAGCTATGCGAGGCTGTGTTACTTTATGCTAGCAGCTGTTTATATTCTTCATTCTTGAGATACCCATCTTGCAGTGCCAATGCCCCGCTCTCTCACTGAGCACGTTCTATGTCCAGGTGGGAGCTCCAGTACGAAGCCTTCACCTTAGAGGGGAGAGCCAGACCTTGATGTCAATAATTGCACCCTGCCGAAGAATCAGGAGACAGATTTCTTGGTGATGAAGGCACTGCTGTAAACAGCCTTTTCAGTGAGCCAGGGCATTATAACTTCTTAAGTCTTCAGGAGCTGCCTGAGCTATCTGGGGGAATCAGTACATCCAGTTGAAGGCAGAGGGTTGAATATACAAAACGTGAGAATGTTGTGCAGAGTACGTGGGCAGAAAGAGTAATTCAAGTGGTTATTTACTTCCTGGCATATTTCATTTACTGAAGAAGGTGCTATTTTATTAGATCTATTACAGATCAACAAAAAGCCATGATTTTTCGTTATGGAAATGGATCATATTGCAAAATAACAGTGTTAGCTTATTTTTCTACTATGGTTAGAGATGATATGTTTGCAGAATACAACTTGGGGAGAAAAGGTGCTGTGGTCACTATTTCCGTACAGTTTAATGTAATGCTAGTTAGCTTCAGTGAACATTCACTTGCTTAGAAAAAGGGAGTACGCTTTTTTTGCAGACTTGATGCAGCAGATGATCCTTCTGTGGACAAGCACTTGTCAATAACTTGTCCAGCCACTGAAATGAAATGGAAAACTTCAATTTTGCTTGGAATAGTATTAGTGCCAAAACTGACGGGGTTTTTGTTTATTGCTCGGGCAAAGGCTAAGTGTTGGGATAGTTTCAGGAGCTGTATTTAAGCGTGGTTACCCGGGTGCACGGCATGACAGAGATGCAGTCAGCTCAAAACGTGATTTAGGTGCCATCCACGAGCATGAGAACGTGTGGGTACATACGAAGGCTTTCAGGTCTCTCCCAGGTCAAGGAAGGATTTTGATGCTTTTGTTCAGGGAGAGGGTAGCGTTCCCTTCCTTCATCCGAGAGCTTTGTCTGTCTCTCAGAATGAATGTAGGTTGTTGGGAGGTGCCAAGTTAGGATCTCTGGAAAATGAAATCCTCAGCAGAGGTAGAATGGCTTGCAGCAAAAGCTTCTTTAGTAACTGTGCCAGTCGTCTTAATCAGCCACATCCAGGATCTCTGCTTGCTTTTCCTGCCCAGTTCTGAAAACGCCTGCAGCTCTGCTGTCACTACTGTGCAGAGAGGAGTGATCTAAAACCTGTTATGGATGGAGAAAGAGAAAACACCACCAAGCTGGAGCCCTGGGCAAGGACATTCAGGAGCAATATCTGTGGAAATTCAGAGTAATGTAGCTACTATTGGCAAGAGGCAATACTAGTTGCAGATTTCTCGGGGTATTGGATTTATTAAATGGACTTTGGCCATAGTTGGTCCGCTGTCAGTGTAGACCCCTCCAATTATCCCATTTTCCACTGGAGGAAGCTGTTTTGTCTTGCAAACAGATGTTCAGAAGGAACTAGCATTTTTTTTGTCATTCATTGCACTCATCTAAGCCCTTGCCTACTAGGGTAGAATCCATATTTTCTGATTAATTTCTATTTGTTGTTACACATTAAATAATTAAACGGTCTAAAAATCATTTCTAGATTTCCCCTTATATCCCACTGACTCTCTGTTCTCATGGAAACTGAGCAGTCCACTCATTACAGCCCAATCAGGAGCAAATTAATGGATTCAGAAGTGGAGGAGGGTACGATGGGTAAAGGCAGTAGGTGTGACAGAGCAGTAAGCAGATTATTTGGGAAAAATGTACTCGGAGGGTTTTCTGCTTCATTAAACTTAATCAGAGCAGGGTTACTTTCAGGTTGTTTTCAGAAGCAACAAAAAATGAATGGTGGCAGATGGCAGAGAGGCGTGGGCCTCCTACACGGTGGAAAAATAGATTGCCAGCCAGTCTGCGGCACGTACCATGGGTGGTAGAGCACGTGTGCCTGTTAGGACAAGGCTGAAGCTGGAAGTCTTTAACGTAGCCATGGATTTAGAAAGCCCACAGTGCCAGCTTCGAGCCACGCAGCGGGGTGGAAGCTAGCGGAATGCCCCAGCTGGTGGTGGTGAGAGTGGTTTCCAAAGGTGCTTGGCTGAGTACGGTGCGTGCTGTGACGGTAAGAATTCGCGTTCAGAAGGAGCGCGTCGGAGGTGTCTCTCTGTCATCGGTGGCTGTGCAAGATACCTGCTGGGTAAATTCATGGTAACTTGCCTGACTCTGACGGACACGTATTTGTGTATGCCGTGTCTGACACGGGTCAGGAGGTTCAGCAAAACCAGTGCTTCCGCTAGCAGTGCTTCCCGTAGTCAGTAATCTCTGGTGCTGTCCTTAGCCTGAATACCTTTGAGTCGTACCCGTGGAAGTTCTCGTGATGACGTGTCGGTGCTAATACAGCCGTGACTCACATGGGCATGGCACGAACAAGCAGAGCTGCAGGGAAAATTAGTTATTATTCATCCACACAGAGTTGACTTCTGTGGGCCTCCTGCTGGGCCTCCTCGCTTCTCCAGATCTGGCAAGAGTGGCAAGCTTTCCGCACTGCATTCTGGTGGATTTTGGGTGGGTTTAATTATGCTAAAAGAGGCTCTACTCCTTTGGTCCATCAGCTGATCCAGTCTGCTGCTTCAGCCCGTCACAGGCCCTGAAAACTATGTAGATGGCTCACTCAGTCATACGATTAAACGTCTTTGGGGACCTCGTGCTGCGGCGATAGACACATTAAATGACATTATTTAAGACAATACTGTTAGGCCATGTTTCTGTAATCCTCTCAAGACCTGCAGTCATGCTGCTTTTTAGGTCTGTGTTGCAGCTCCCATTTTTCAAGCAGAGAGGTTTGTAGTCAGAGGGTGTCTGTCATTACACCTGTGGAGCCGATGTGCCTGAAAGCTTCTCTGCTTTTTTTCTTTTCCCCAGCTATATTGTTTGTTCTCAGAAGAGATAATGTGTCTGCCACATTTGTGTTTCAGGGTGCCCCTGATATAGACCCTTGTAGAACCACTGAGTGGATGAGGTTGGAAGGGACGTCTGGAGATCCGTTAGTCCAACCCCTCTGCTCAAAGCACAGTCAGCTAGAGCGGATTGCCCAGGACTACGTCCAGTCAGATTTTTAATATCTCTATCTAGATACTTGGATGTCCTCTAACACAGTAAAATTTGAGCATTTGTGCAGGAAAAACAAAATGCTGTTTCTTTTGAACTCTCTGCTTCTGTCCAGATCCTCCAGCTCTGAATTGCATCTAGATATTTCCCAATCTCTTAATTCTCTAGCACACACTGGAACCTCAGTGAAGTAATTCAGGCAGATATCAGGATGTGTATCTGAAAATTGAAGTTTCACGTTTGTGCTTCAGCCCTAACTTTTAATCAGGTATATTACAAGCAGCACATGAAACATGGTGAGCTTCTAAGTTTCTCTTTTAATGTGAGGAGACAGTTCTGCCCCGCTTTTCCTTGCTGGTGAGGAAGCCTAGGACGTTCCAGCAAGATGATCAGAGGTTCGGTAGGTTTCAAGCCTATCATCAGTAACAAGCATTTATTTACAGGTACAGAATTTCCTTTTCCTTGAATGACTTTCCTTACCTCAGCAGCTGGTGACAGTTAAGTAACAGCTATATTTGTAGTCTAGCAGAGTAGGATTTTTTAACTTGCAAGATTTAACTTCCAACTGGCTGAAAATTAATTGTGGCATAGTCTTCATGTGATCCACAAGCTCCGTAAGAATCCACCACGTCCCAGCAGATTGTAATGTGAGCCAGCACTCAGCAATCTAGATGTGTGTGTGGATCCACCCCATACATTAGGAGAGAGGGACCGATACAGACTGAAGAGGAGCAAGAGGAGCACAACATGCATTTAATCATTTGTGCTTTGTTAGACAGCATGTAGGAGTTTTTTGTGGACTTACTGCCCAGGAGTTGATAGAAGAATATTCAGAGAATAAGTGAGTCAATACTGTCATCCTGTACACATTCCTATTTTTAGGCTTGTTGAATTGATTTTCCCATTTCAGTAGTGGCTGTAAGATTCAGGTTAAAGGAGATAAAAGGAAGGGTATAAGGTGACAAATTAGTAGGAATATTAGAATGGCAAACGGTGGATATTTACAGTCCTCTGTGGACCTTTGCTCTCAAAAGACTGTCCAGGCTCAAAGTTTCCAAGAACTCTGCCCTGAAATTTTATTTATTCGAGGACATTGTGCAAATAAATTTCAGCCTTCGGGTTATTCATAAGCTGACTGTATTGCATATGTTTCCCGTTTGGTATCACCATCATGCTTTGTGATGACGCACTTTTAATCGTGTGGCACTTCCTCATAGAGCTGGGTGAGTCAAAATGAAGAAGGAGAAAGAGGACATACCAGCTCAAGAAGATACTTGGTTCTTTGGGGAAAAGAGTAGAAAGAGTTGATGTTTTGGGGAAAACTACTGAAGAAGAGTTCATTGGAAGAGTCTTGCCAGCTTCCAGTGTTTCCTTTCCTGGCTATTTGAATTAGGGAGTGTTGGTGAGAGCAGGCACCACGTCTCCTGCAACTGAGCTGATGCTGAGCTTTCGTCTAAAGTTTTGCCACCTGCTTGTTGCAGCCATTGTCACTACCTGTTCACTCTTTCATGGCTGTGGTTAGGAAGGTCATAGCTGAAGCATCTGTGTCATATCTGCCATGTCAAATCTGGGGATCATTTCAGTGCTTCTGTCTTTGACTCTAGTTGTTAAACACCACTTCGTTTGTAGTGGGCTTTACAGACCTCCGAAAGGCACAGTCAAGATAAGAGGTGGCAGCAGCAGAAGAAAATTACTGTAAACAAGCAAGCAACCTCAATATAAGCAAAATCAGCATGGTTTCATCCTCACAGCTAGCCGTGCCTACCACTGCTGCCTCGCTGGTTCTCACGTCAGCGTATCAGGTGGTTCTCCAAGCTCTGCTCTACGGTGGCGTTGTCCCAGCCTTTGATAGATGGGAATCTGTTTAAACGGAGAGGAACTGTTGATCACTATGTTCTCTGTACTCTGCTCAAAGTGTTACCGGATCTGGAGCTGTATCCCTGCCAACCTCTCAAGGTGAGCAGAAGTGACCTCGGGGGTATTCACACTGTCTAACTGCAGACATTTAACACATTAAGGTGCCCTGGGAGAGAGGTGTGGTTTGGAGCACTGAAGGTAGGAGCAAAAATAAAATGCCTAAAATAACGTCAGTTCATGATGTGATTAACCATACACCACCTCCCTTCCATTAGCTTGCCCCTAGCCTGCACCACTCCGATGAGCCATGACATTGCCACTGAAAAAGAGAGGAGTTGGGAGTGCAGACTTGCAGCTCAGGGATGACAAAGTCTTCAACAGTGCCATGCCAAGAGGCTGAGCCTAAACCTTTAACTTGTCTAACTCGAGACATATGCGGGAGGAGAATTCCTGTGCCCAAACTTAGGCACCTAAAAATTAGATGTCTAAACCCTGAGCTAATTAACCATGGCTCCGTCTGTAGTCAAGGGAGAGAAACGGGCATCCTCGGAGGCTGACTCATTTTGTGCATCACCATCTCTGTTTAGATGGATTGCCCAAGCTGGGCAAGGAGTCCTGTCTCTATGGCACAGAATAGTGTGGGTTAGAGAGATCTGAGCTGGTGGTGGCAACAGGTCGTCGGCTCTGTTGGAATGGTGCTCCGCTCACGCGAGTTAGCTCAGCATTTTCCTTGGCAATTATTTTAAATCGCTAGATTTTAGATGGCTCAACAATTTGCAGGTCACCATTTTAGAATTCTTATTGCTCATTTCCTAGGCTCCACAGACTCTCACGGAAGGGGCAAAAATGCCCAATATATCTGCATAATTGGTATGACCTACAGGCTAATAAAGGAGTAGGAGTCTTCCCATTAAGTTCAGGGTCTTGGGGACAGACTCATGTTCTCGAAAGAATTCATCCCACTTGATCCCAGTTAAACACATATTTATATTATCATAAGGTGGTGAACTATTGCAGCTTGATGAATTCCTCTTTATCAATGAGCTTTCTGCAATGGCAATCCAGAGTATGTTAGCTGAAATTACCCTGATGTGAACTTCATTAAGCTGTATTAACACGTTTGCTTCAGGCTGTTCAGGCACATCCTTGGTTCTGATGGAATCTTAAAGCCAATCGTGTCTGAAAACACCCTTGAGCAGGTGCTTGAATATTTCAGGAAATTGTATGTAGACAGTAGGTAGTCTTCAAGTGGATGCCTTAAATATCAGCTTCTTGGTAGTGATTGAACACTCTTGCATCTGATTTTCCAGTGGCTTCTGTGACATCTTTTTTTATCCAGTCCAGTTGTTAGTAAACACGTGTTTTTATCTCAGTTTGGTACCTGCCAGAGTCTTGGCACAAGCTGTGGAGCGAGCTGTTGCTGTCCATGCCATGCCTGTTTGTAGACACGCATAGGATTTTGCTCTCTGACACTGTTGATCTTTGTGCTTTTAAGCAAACGCCAAATTCAATTTAGTTTTGGAAAGTGTGAATCTAAATTTCAAATGTGTCTTGGGGAAAGACAGGTAAACTCTGTAAAACCTGAAGGACAGAGAAGGTGAGATGGGAATGACTGTGCACCAGCTCTCTTTCCCTGCAAAAATGTGGGTTAACCAACAGAATTGCCAAGCATCAGATTTAAAGCAGAGCAGCACTGACAGAGCGCATAGTTAACTGTGAATTTCTGCCAAAGAATGACCTGGAAACAAAATCTATTAATTGCTTTCTAAAGGATTAAATGCATTCATGGAAGTTGGGGCCATGACAGGCTCTTAAACACTTTTGTCCCTGAATCCCTGAAACCAAAAGGACAGCTAATTGTTCTGCATGTCCTGATTTTAAAAAAACATAAAACACAAAAAAAATTGTTACCTTGTGTATGTCACATCTTGGATTTGGACTGAAAAAGACTTTTCAGTGTCCCCTTAGAAACTGGGGTAGTTGAAAAATAGACTGTTTCATAGGCTGAATGGAGGACACGGCAGGTGTGCTGAATATTTAGCCTTTGGAGTCCTCCCAAAAGGGGAGAGTTTCCCGAGTCCTAGCAAACATATAAGGTGAACTCACAGATGAACCAAGAGAGCCATTTGTTTCATCGTGCCTCACTTCTGGCAAACCAGGTTTCAAGATCTCCTGGCCACCAGAAGGGAGTTCAACACGGTTGCTAGCTATCCAAGCCTCAGTAATGAATGATACCAGCATTCAGAGTGACATATTTACCGCTGATCATAAATCTGTCTTCAGGCCTGAGACAGCTGAAGGGCTTTCTGAGAAATGCTGGTGCATTACAGAGGTGCTCTGAAAGAGCACACAGGCCTACAGCAAGATGCGGAGCCGAGCTGTGTTAAACCCTTTGAGGAACCATTATAAGCCTAAAGGTAAAGTCCTAGAAATGATAATGACTTCCTTCTTCCAGTGGGCAAAGATACCACTTTCTTGAGACTGATGAGGTGGGACCGACCTTTCAGGCTTTGGGAAGTGATGGTAAGGTAGTAATATTTAATATTTAGCTCTTTTTAGATTCCTGGTCTTTGGTGAGTAGAAGGACAGTATTATGGTCAGGGCTTAGCAGTTCTGGGTGCTGTTCCCCCCTTCTCCACTTCAGCTTGGGTAAGTCTTATTGTAGACTTTATTTTGCAGAGCACTTGGAGGCAGCCCTCAAGATCAGGCTCACCAAGAGAATAGCATGTTCTCTTTTCAGATAAACACTGAATGGCCATTTGGTCTCTAGCAAGCATATGCACACAGGTTGCTCACTGGCCATCTGCCAAGGCGTGGGAGGTCGGTTGGGGAGTACCTTGTGCCCTGGGAGACACAACCTTAGCCTGCCTTCTGAAAATGAAGCCAATTTTCCCATACGTAAGAAGGCCTTAAGGAAGGGCTGCAAAAGGAGAAAGAAAGGCTCATCTACGCCTTTTAGTTCTTCAAAGATCAGATGAGGAAGGTGAATGACTAGGACTTAATGAAAGCTTGTGTGCAGAGGCAAAGGTGAGAGTTGCCAATTGATACGCTGAGGTTGTGGAGGGGGTTTAAGGTGACTAGGACAGAAAGGAAATGGCACAAGTTCTTCCTAAGAAAATGCAGAGTATGCCTGTGGCACATCAAGTTGACAAAGGTGGTGTAGACATCCAAGAGATGATGCCTCGGCAGAGACACCAAGATAAAACATTAATGTAAAGGTAATAGGTGGAAATCAAAAGACTCTCTTGATTTGGCTCAGAATTGATGAGAAGCAATTCAAGAGTAGAGAAGGTGATTGCTGGCACTGGGGCTTCCAGCAGGAACTGGAAGAAAATAATTGAAGGCAATGTGAGTTTGGAGAGAGCTAGAGGACTGTGAGGAATAGAATTGGGTAGTAAACTGGAAAAGCTGAATATGAAATGTGAAGAAGAGTGTGCCTGAGGAAGAAGGAAAGGGGAGGTATTTTGGGACAGCAAGCCAGATAGATAGGACCAGAGTCCTATCCAGACCAGAGTTTATGGACTGGCGGACTATCAATACTGGTTTCATCAGGGACGGAAGAGAGGAGTCATAAGATGAATTTAAGGAGTTATGGGACAACAGGGATGGAAGGAGGAGGTCAGGAGTAGCTAATTGAACTTCTCCAGGCTGAACAAAGAGGCTTGAAGGCTGCCTCTGTAAAGGACGACTTGGACAGGAAGCTGTTAAGTCCAGAGAACTTGCCGGGTGGAGAGAGCAGGGCAAGCCCAGAGTGGTGACAGCAGAATAGTGAGAAGTGACCAGCAAGAAACTCAGTGGGGGGAACCACAAAAAAGTGGTGAAAGATTCTGTAGGTTTTAATAAAAGTCCCCGGCAGAGCTGCAGGAGCTATCACGTGGATGCTTTTAGCTCACTGCAAGTGGATATCTGGGTGTTAGGTTAAATCTCTCTCAAGGTGTTCTAAGTCACTTTTGCTTTCCAATCGGGGTATGCCTTGGCTCAGCCGACTGGTGGAGTGTTCAGATGCAGTAAGTTGATCTCGTGTACTGAGTCTGAGAAAAGATGGAGCAGAACCACTACTTGCACTTGGCTGTGTCCAGTGGCAGTGGTGCATCCATGGGTGCCACTTCTTGGCAGATGCCCTTTTGGATTTAGGAAGCACAAGTTCACGAGAGCTGGGGTAGCTATAGCTACATAACACCTCGTTTGTTACACCCTACCGAGTGCAAGAGAAGTGTTAATCCTGAGAGTACTTGCCTGGCGGTGGGTACTGCTGTGGTTCTCCTGTCAGTTGTTTGCACCTGGGGGAGCTGGCTGTTTTGAGTTCAACACCACCAGCATGTCAGACCCTCTGCTCCGCTCGTCCTGACGGCTCGTGTTCAACTCCTGCTCTCAAGCGGTGGGCTTCCCTGCTAAACGGTGTTCCCCGAAAACCCACAGCTCTTGTTTGGAAAAACCTTGGAAAACCTGTCTGTTGTCTGAAACCTGTCTTTGTCCGAGCGTCGCCTGCCCTTCCAAATGGCATTCATGGGGCACACGGCCGCCGAGCAGGGGTCTCGGACTCCTGCTCCCGAAGGCGGGTTGCTGCAGTATATGGGCTGCCTGACCAGGACAGTATTGAGTTACAGTCAGGCCCCCGCAGGAATGCAGGACCATGCCAGTATGACCTGTTCAGATATCCCAACCGAGAGCGGGAGCCATTGGCAGTCTTTAAACCGGAGAGGTCAAGTTAATGCCACAGTGCACCTTTGCCAGAAGGAAGGCTTCTGAAAGTGCGGTCTGGGGAGCTAATTGGATATGTTTTTCCCATCTGTCCTGTATTTTTCCATTCCTTTGTTTGGTTGTTCTCTCTCATCCATCAGCACTAACTTGCTGGAAGAACAGTCAGGTTTTGGATGTTGGAGGGCTGAAGCCCAGATGAGCCAACCTTTCAATTGGGTGGCTCAGGTGGTCTCTTCGGATTGTTTAAAGCCTTTGGATGGGTGATGAAGTTCAGAGACACCTCTGGAGGGCAGGCAGTGCTCAGCAAAGAGCCCACACAGCAGGTCCGCAGTAAGTCCTGCCTTCAGGGAGGTCTGCACGTTGAACAGGAGTTTTCTCAGCGCAAAGGTCAGGTCCTGTTCAGCTGCTCATGCTTGCCATTCGAGTAAGAAACACGAATCCCTGCACCAGCTCCCGTACAAGGAAACCTAGTAAGCCACAGCTGTGCTTGCAGACAAAAGAAGCAGATTAACAGGAGCTCCTCTGAGTTCAGAGAGGTTCATTTCACAGGCGTGCGAGGAGTGACCCCGAAGGGTGCCCGCTCGCAGAAAAGCCGTGTCTGTGAGCTGACCTGAAATGCAAACCAGCTGTTAGCAGCATCAGCACCCAGGCAGCTGGACCCGCAGCCCATCCGGTATAATCCATAGGCTAGGAAAACAATCTAAAACAACCTTAATGTTAAATACTAGCATGAGAGCTCAGAAGTCACTGGCGTCCCTGGTTTCTGGCTGATAGCTCTGGTGCGTAGCCGGGACAGCGCAGTCAGTGCTACTTGCAGTCACTGAGAATGAGCAAAGCAAAGGGCATTGGCTGCCTTCGGCCAGCAGACCTGCAAACTGACTCCCAATGCTTGCGTCTCTCTTGATCCAACACAGCTGTCCTCCTTAAGTCGTATTCATTTACAAGGTCATGGCATAAGCAGGATGAGTACAGAAGATGAAAGACATGGTGGAAAGCCCAGAAGAGATTTTATGATTGATTAAAATATGATTTCTGCACTGCTTTCAGCTTCTTTCTACCCAAGGTATGAGACTTTCCGAGCTGGGTCCTGTGGTGAGCAGGGAAAGGACAGTGAACACGCCAAACTAATGGGAGAGGAGTCACAGTGAGAAGCTACCGACAGCAGAGGGCCCAAAAGATAACGGCAGCATATACTTGACACGTGCACAGGACTAAAAGTGATAGCTTGGACTTGAACTAAATCAAATCAGAGTTTTGTTACTTTCTCCTTATGACTGTAAAAAAAGGGGGTTCTTTATTCTGATTTTTTAAAAGCGGCTTCTTAAATTTTTTCCCTCTAAGTTTTTTTTTCTTAATATTTAAAATCAGGTGCCACTTTGTGGACTCTGTGATGTGATTTCCTTTGTTATCCCAAATAACAAAGCACCAAATACTCCAGCACCTGTGAGATCAATGTAGTCAGTGTTTCCATTGATAAACTCTGTGAACCCCCATAACATCATTTCACCCCATTTCCTTTCCTAATTCATCTTTTTCTATATACACTGTGGTTGCTGAGTTGAATAGATTAGAAAATGCCGTCTGATGTTTTGAGGTATTTGCATTCATCATTCAGCTGGAATTAGGAAAGCCCCATCTGGCATTACAGGGCCAAGTGAGCGGAGTGAGCGGATTCCTGGATCTGTTCTTCCAGTGCAGGTGGGTGAGATCCAGCTCCTGAAGACCTGAACGTGTCTGCGGCCAGCTCTGATGGGTGCAGCTCCAGGGGGACAGCATGAGTTTAACTGGGTTTGTAGTGCCAATGCTGTGTATCGTTAGGGCTTAAACCTTCTGTATGCACAAATCTCTAATATTTGCTTACTCCAAATGTACCACTCATAATAGCTTTAAGTATGTGTTTGCAGGTGTGGGGGCAGCTTTGTTCTTTGTCATTTCTCTGTGTGCATGTCAGTCACGTTAGTGGTTTTTAGAAGGATGAACAGTGGCTGTTCTTGCTGTTTTTCCCAAACTCTGGAGCAAACAGTGCCAATTTGCACAGTTATCTGAATGTTGCTTTTTTAAGGAAAAAAAAAACCTGAGGAGAAGGACTTAGCTCGTGAGATGGTTGCATAGCAGCATAACTGAAGGACTTGCAGTGGATGGGATGGACACCACTTTGCTGGGTGGAGTGGCTGAAGACATCAGGTGCTGGTGTTGAGAGCAGGAGGGCAGCAGTTCTGTCCCTGTCATGTTCGTGGTGTTAATCACAGCGATGACCAGGAAAGCCCCAGTGCTTCCTATTCTTCTCTCAGAGCAAAAGGGTGGGTCAAGGGGGCAACCACCTGAGGTTGTTATTCTTTTTTTGTTTGTTTCATTTTGTTTCTGAACAGGACAAAACCACTCCTCCTGGAAGCACTGAGAATATTGTGGAAGAGATTGGTGAGTTGGGCCGAAGTGTGAGATTATGGCTGGAGAAATCTTCTTCTCCTGGGCAGGCATTTGCTTCTGCCACTTCAACCAGGAGTGACGGGGAAAACTCCTGGCTTTGCCATCTCGTGCATGAATGTCTGTACACCCAGCCAAATATTCCGATTCCTTCTTAGTTAGCACACAGAGTCTGGCTGTGAGCGCTGGGCATTATCTGCCAGGCAAGGGGGCATTTCCCTGCAGCTAGTTTTTGAAGGAAAGCAAGCCTACAGGGAAATCAAGTGAAGAGCTGTCTTCGGGCATTGGTTTCATGAGGGTACGTGCCCAGAGACCGTTCTCCTGAATGAGGTGGCTATGCCTACAGAACCCTGAAAAGGGGGTCGGTGAGCAGAAGATGCTCCCCCTGGCCTCGCAGATACGCCTGGGGAAGCGTGGCTCTGCGGCTGGCACGCTCAGCCACGTGGCACCCGGCGTGCTCTGGAGGGTGCTCTCTGGCCGTGCCGGAGGTCACTCACAAAAGGAAAGGAGTGCGGTCCTCGCCCTGACCCACACTGCCGGGGACTCCTAAGGCAGCCGATGGGAGTGAGGATCTGGATACTCGCGGTCTCGCCTTCCCTTTCCTCCCATCAGTCTCCTCCAGGCCAGCCACGCTGCCAGCCCGCTCCACGGGCTCCGACTCGGTGGCACCCCGATGCCCCACTCCGCCTGCCCGGGGAGCCCGGCGCTGAAACCCTTCCCTAAGCTTTTTCCTCTCAGCCTGATTTGCAAATATGTCATTGACTTTAAAATCAAATTTTGTATTCTCCCCTTACAAACTTAACCTTCCTTCACGTGAGCCCAGAAGTTGAGTTGTTAGTGGGCAGAGCTGGGTGAATAAATGAGGGTTTGACAGGACAAGAGCAGAGGGGGGCTCATGCCCATCCCACCCCTTCCACAGTCAGCGGGTTTCAAAACTGCCCTCCACAAAACGCCGCTGGCAATTGCTCTTGATGGCAGCTTTTGGAAACTTCTATTGCTTCTATCCACAATCGTAACAAGCATTTTTGACCGAAAAAGAAATAATTAAATCCATGCTTTGTTTGAATTCTTCTGTTGCCAAAATTTGATTTGACCAGCTCTATGGCCATTTAGTATTGTGTGTGTTGAAGGGAAGGAAGCCCTCCTAATTTTAGTTTCCTCTCTTTTATCACAGGCAGGTAAAGCTGCTTTACCCGCTTCCTCATTCTGCCGTCCCTGCAGATTTATGTTTGGAAACCACAGCTTATTTATATACCTCCTTATTATGCTAAATGCACACACATATTTGACATAATGATATGTATACGAGTTCACAATGGACCGTGCGACACAAAAAGCACAAGCCCAGACTTTCAGCTGCACCAGCTGGCAAGGAAGAGACTGAACGGCAATGAGCTGGTGGCGATTCTCCAAACGGGGAGTGATTTTTTGTTTGGCCATTTGGTTTTGCGTTCTTCTGAGCTGTCTGAACCTATGTGAGAAATGCAGCAGGTGAAGTGCTTCCTAGGAAAGCAGGACGGACGGCTTCAGGTGTTGAAAGAGGACGCGCTGCCTTCATATGGTGTAAGGCCAGCCTTGTTGGCCAGCGTGGAGGAGAGGATGGCCATGAAGTCATTTGGAGACCATTGTTTCTGTGTGCACACAAGGGCTGCGTTTGTGCTGGAAGCCAGTGACTGCCTTGTACTGGTTGTGCGGGGCCAGGTATGAGCCCCGGTTGAGAGGTCCCTCCTGAGTATTGGAGAATGCAGAGGCGATGGTCTCCTGCACTGTGCAGCAATTGTGATCTTCAGGAGGTCAATGTGCTGGGTTTCCAAACACGCCACCCAAAAAAGGCACCAAATTTAGAAAGTTTAATCGAGCTTGAGAGGATAAAGGCAATTTCAACCAAGGAAAGAAGAGGGCTGCAGTACAGGTTTTCAGGACCGTTGTACGAGGTTCAGCACTCGGGAGTGCCGTTCCTGACCTCCCACGGTGCTTAACCCGCACCCGCAGCTATTACCAGGCAGGCTCCTGCAGGGCTTGCTGATGACTGCAAGGAGCTTATCAACAGAGCTATATCTTTCTTTGTCCTGCTTCCAGAGCAAGCGGTTCAGGAGACGGTAGACACAGATCTGTATGTGAGAAGAAGACAGCGCCCGACTGCTTCCAGGAGATACCGTGAGGGTTACCGGTAAAGACAGTTCTCCATGGGCATCTTGTTTTGTCTGTAGCTCTCCTTGCCTCCTTCTTCCCTTCTTTTCTTGCTCTTCTGGACTCTGTTTCTGCTAAGCTTAGCCGTGTCCTTACCGGGGTGGGGTGAGAGGACAAGTGTTGGCAGCTCCCCATGGTGTTGGTGGCTCCCTGTGGGAGGTGTGCAGTGGCCCTGGGGCAGGAGCAGCCACAGGAGCGGGCTGGGGTTGGGTGAAGTTGTGAAGATGAGGAATGTGGAGGAGCACAAGATGGTTCTGGGATACTTTCCCCTGTTAATGTGGGGCAGGAGCTCTGGCCATGTGGGAGGAGAAGAGCTGAGGAAGAGGTGGCATCATTTTCTTCCTTGGCATGGGCCAGTGAAGAGAGTGTCTCCTGAGCAGCCTGAATTGGATGATGTGTCAGCAAAGGCCCTACTTGGCTTCCATCGTTCACCTGCTGTGTGTGAGTGTCTGGGGGATGGGACAGTATCTTGTCTTGGGGACCTCCGTGGAAATGGAAGGGCCTTTCCCAGTCCGTTGTCTCCGGGTGGCAGCTGAGCCCTTGATGGAGCCCGGCGTCTGGCCAGCATCCTGATGGGCTGCAGCGGCCGTGCCAAGTAAGACCGTGGAGGCAACACTGCAGCTTGGTCGGGCGTTGTCCGAGCTGTCCTCGGTCGCCACGCGGGGACGCTGGGGGCTACACCTCTGAGGCAAAGAGGAAAGGTTTTATTTCTGTCGCTGAGCCCTTCACTGCAGGCTCAGAGACCCCAAAGTGAGCCATGCTGATGGGCCGGAGCTGAACAGCCGTGCTACAGCGGGCTCGGTCCAGCTCCAAAGTTTACCGTGACCTAAGTGACAGGAGAGGGAGAAATGGCACCTATGGAAACTCAGTGTGGCCTCCTACTGCCAGGCGGCTGTCCAGCTTCCAGCCGCTTCAGGAAAAGGAGGAGAGCAAGGGGAATATAGGGTTTGTGGGGGGGGGGGGAATAGGTGTGGCGCTCTTTTTATTTTGTTCAGCCATTAAAAAGCATCTGCTTGGGATTTTATTTCTTTTCCATTTCAGCGGTCAATGCTCACAGTCTGAGACCGGTTCTGTAATCCACAGCTTGGGAGAGCTTTGTTTCGCACCTTGTAGTAGTGCTCTTTGTCCAGCATAATGCACAGTGTATAGACGAATGTATGTGCATATATAGATATGCGTGTATGTATTTATCTAGAACGTCCTCTGCCCATTTCCACCTTCTTCAGCACATGTTAAACATTTGGGCTGGTTTCATGAAATTAAGCACGGTTGAAGATAGTTTACGTCTGCACACTTATTGTTAAGTATCCCCTATAGGGATATTTGTGACGCATTAGCTGTATACAATATATTAGGTAATATAGAACATATATTGTGCGTGTGGAATGTATATGTAATGACACGGTTTAACCTTGCTTTGGCTCTGCAAGGTAGGTCCTGCCAAATGCTCTGTCGTGGCAATTTAGAGCTGACCAAGGGTCCCTAAGCATCAGGTGATGTTGGCGCTGCCGTGCCCCTCCTCAGACACACAGAGCGTCTGCCGGTTTGTAACGAGAGCCCTTTCCTCGGCACCTGCACCGCTGCGGACTCCGTTCAGAGGAAGACGGGGAGCGGGGAGGAGGGATGTTCACGCCTCATAGGTGTAGGACCCTGGCTCATCGTGTCAGCCACCGTCCACCGCGTCAAGGGGAAGGCGGCTTGGTGGGACCCGCTTCCCCAGAGCCATGTCCTGATCACAGGGCTGGGTCTCAAGAGGGAGCAAGGGCCTGGCCCTGCCACTCCCTGTGGAGATGCTCAGCCGGTGTCCAGGACCAGGCAGATGTTCAGGCAGCTTCCCCTTTTTGCCTTGAGTGCATAGTAGAGAAGAGAAGTAGATTCAGAGTCCATCTCCCAGGAGCTGATGAGCAGGGAAGATGTCCTTTTCTGTTAGGGTTGCATGTAGCTGAAAGCAAGAACTTCTCGTGCTTCCCAGTATCAAGGATTACGTGTTTAGACCCTCTTTGAAGTAGGTGTAAATGTTCAAGCACTCCCTGGACAAACAATCTCAGCTTTTCATAGCTGGAATGCTCCTCAAGAACGGGCTCCAGGCCCCTGCATGCTGGAAGGGCCTTCGACAACCTGATCTGCTGCGGCTGCTGGTTTGCTCATCTGTACTCTGTCACAGCTTATTCTGGTGTAAAGTCCAGCTTGGGGCACTGAAGTAATTTAGGCTTTGCACCAGTGCAAAGAAGATGAGCGTTTGGGCCAGAGCCGTAAGTGTGCAAAGAGCTCTGGAACTGGGTTGAGCAAAAGCTGCTTTGCTCTCCCCAGTGACCTTGGTTTGAACTGCTGGACCCTCAGCCCATGAGCAGCATCAGCAGGTCCCACCTGCAAGCACTGGGCTGAGGACCGCTGCTCTGCCCCGGCTAAAGTGTCCTTCCCTCCAAGGGTGATGCCACTGTTTTGTTTCTCCTCTTGCTTCAAGATGCCGTTGTCATCCCCCCACTGATTGCCTGCGTGTTTCGGTTTTATTCTTTCCTTGCAGGCCTGAAACAGCCGTTCAGCCTGAGACCGATACTACTTAGAGCAGTAGCCGGTAAGTGTCCCCCAATCACTCGCTGCCCATTTTGTATAGCTCCATCAGGCTAAAGGGGTGAGGTGGCCACAGCTTGTGACACCCGTCTGCAGGCGGTCCGTGCGGCTGTCCTGTCTATCCCCCATGTCCACGGATCGAGAAACTGCAGAGCACGGGGGCTGGGCTGATGTGCTGCACCTCAGGTTGTGCTTTGCATTGCACCAGACGTCCCGCTGGGCTTGGAGTCCCGTTGCATGCCTCTTCCTGCCCAGCTTGTCCCTGCCTGGGTGCTGCCGGAGAGGAGGACAGAGGTGGAACCCATCTGCCTGCATTGCCCCCTCACCAGCACAGGGTTCCTGCCTCAGCCTCGTCTTTACGTGGTTTCCCTGGGCATGATCTGTTCACCAGTCTGAGATGCTCTTGGCGCTGCCCAGACACAGCCTGGACCTCTGTAAGAAATGCAGGGCTGGCAGAGGCGTTGCTGGTCTCGGGGCTTTCCGGAGCCAATTGAACCAGCAATCGAGAAATGGTCTTTGCCGCCGTTATTGTCATCTGCCTTGAAGTGAAGCTGGCCCTGAATAGACGCTTGCATGGCCTGTCAGTGCTTTCTCCTGCTCCTCCTCCTCCTCCCAGAATCTCTGTCTACATCCCACTCCTGCGATCTTCAGCCAGGTCTCATTCCCTTTTCCCTTCTGTTCCCCGACAGCTCCAGCTTCCACGGCGCGTGGTGGCAGCTTGCAGAACCAGTGGCATCGCAGCCTTGCTGGAGGAGACCTAGAGTCAACCAAGGGGTTTGGCGGGGTGGGTGGGATCGGGGCATCTTTAGGGGCATACTTGGGTGAGGGGAGAAGGAACACTTGACGTTGCAGTTCTGTTACAGCTAAGGCAAAAAGCTTTCCCTGTGTTGAGGCCAGGTCAGGTACATTTGCTGTTTCTTGAGAATAAACATCCCGTCTTGTCTGTAAGCTGCAGTCTTGATCCCACCAGCTATTCGCTGGCTGAAGATAGACTGCTCCCCAGCAAGCCCTTCCCTGCTCCTCTCGGCAGCTACAGCTTCCCACCCAGCTGGTGGCCCTGGGCAGCACCATGCAGCGCTGAGAGAAAAGGCAATGCCTAAAAGGAGAAGGCAGCATCTCAAGAAACACCGAACGGTCTGGCCTGGCCAGCCTCCTTGAGCACATCAGCGCAGTCGCTGCCTGTTTCAGGCCCCGCAGAATCCAAAGCTATCCCACGACCTGGGGACTGCTGGCATTTATGGCTGGCAGCTGCCTGGCTTGACCCTTCTGGCTGAGAGGAGACGGGGTTTGTACAAACACTGGTGTAACCGGGGGGCTGGATGTGCTTCCAGTCGGGGTCCGGCCCAGAGCTGTCACCTGCAGCTTCAGTTCGTGTCTGCGACCTGAGAGCGAAACCAGAGAGTGCTGGGGCTGAGCACTGGCGCATGTTCTTCTTCAGAGATTTTTTGCCCTGTTCAGTGTTTCCAAAGCCCCCTCCCACTGGGCAGCACCTGGAAGTCGGAGGAGTTGGATGTGACCGGTGATGCCGGGCGGCAGCGGGCAGAGGCTCAGTGGGGGAGAAGAGCCCACACAGCCGGTAGAAGTGCTCTGGGCTGCTGATCCATCCCATCTAACCTGCTAAACCCCATCCAGTGGCTTTTCCAGTCCCTTTTTTTGCAATGTAAAGGCTGTCCCCAAAGCACTCTCACTTCTTCAGGCCGGATCTGCAGTGAGTATTTGATGTCCTCAG
This sequence comes from Calonectris borealis, assembly GCF_964195595.1. Classification (NCBI taxonomy): domain Eukaryota; kingdom Metazoa; phylum Chordata; class Aves; order Procellariiformes; family Procellariidae; genus Calonectris; species Calonectris borealis. The sequence continues at coordinate 18,969,739 of NC_134327.1, read as the reverse complement.
GCTTTTTGCCTTTGTGCCGTGACCTGACAGGAGGGAGGCGAGCCTTCTGGTACCGTGACGCTCCTCCAGGATAGACTTGGAGTCAGGAGCCTCTGCTTTGACCCCTAGATCTCCTTGGCTTTTCTGGGCTGAGTTGCAAGTCCTGTGGGGAGTCTTACCCTTAGCACAGGTGGGTGGGAGGCGAGAACCCCCCGCCCCACGGCTGGGCTGGGACGCTCTGCCGGTTAAATATCCCTGCTGCTGGGCTGGCAGAAAGGTACACACAGGAGCATCTTCTAACTGCTCCACAGCCGCCGTCTTTTCACTGGACGTGTGCCGGTGAGAGCCCACGGGAAGCACAGCACCAATGAATGCAGTCTGCCAAGACAAGAAAAACAAAACGACTCTCAGCAGATCTCTCAATTCATGACCATTGTAGGCAGCGACTGGGGAAGGAAGAAAGTTGAAGTGGATAAATAGTAAGGATTTCCTCAGGATTTCATCTACAGTGGATGCAGGTGAGCAGCATAAAGATGCTGAAAATAGCATCCAGGCAGACAATAACCGCTCGCCCTCGAGAGGTGCCAGGACAGGAGCTCTTGGAGCAGGGGTGGGTTCCGCAGGAAGGACCGGTAGGGGCCACGCTCTCACCTGGGGCAGCAGATCCCCCTGGAGGGACAGCATCCCCCAGAACCAGGCTGATCGGCTTGGGAGCATCACCTGGGTCCCATGGGACAGGATTGGTCACAGGTTTTTATTCGTTGTGTTCTCCGATCCCAGCGCCAGTGGCTGTCAGGGTCACCCCGTGTTTGGTGCTGTCCTCCCGGGCAGGATGCCGCTGGTGGTCAGAGCCACCCGCCAGCCCTTTGCAGAAGGGGACAGGGAGGCTGCATCTCGTCTAACTCTGCCCCTGCGGTCTCCCCAGGCACTGACGTCTGATCCTAGGGGTGGGGAGCACCTCCCAGCTGCGTGCTGTAAAACCCCACCTGAGGACCTCGCATCTTGGCCCGTGATGGGTCCATCCCCCCTCACCCCGCAGTAAATGCCTGGTGTCTTTCAGCCTCCAAGGGACAGGTCAGCAGCTCCAAATACAAGCAGCGAGGACGTCTCCAGGTTCAGGAGGGCAGCGCGTGTTAGACTTGCTTTGCAGCAGGAACCTTAGCGGCAGCGCTCGTTAGTTGAGAGGTAGCACTGCAATGTAGAGTAGCGACAAAAATGGAAAGGTCCTGTTAACTGCGGGGCGGGAGCTCAGAGGCGTCTCTGTTGTGACAGCGGAGCAGATGTTTGGGGAGTGCTGCTCTCCGCGCAGGCTTGGACCACGCTGGGTCCGTCGCCTGCGCTGCCGAGGGGTGTCGGTGCCCACGCAGACACGTGCTGGTGATTGCTGCGGTGCTGGCTGGGGCAGCCCGGCATCTCACCGGCAGCACGGGCGCAGGCAGAGCCTGGCAGGCAGCACAGCAGCGTTGGCCGATGGGGGTTTGGTACAGCCCCGCTCTGCGAGGCTGAGCAATGCTTCTGGGATGCCGGGAGAGCTGCGGAGGCAGCCTGCAGCCACGGGTGTGTGCGTCTGCGTGTGCAGCAGAGCCAGCTTGTTCCTCGTAGAAAGCATTTGGAGAGAAACCAATAAACACTGAGCTCTCTGTGCCTGCGTTAATCAGCGAGCTGAGCCTCATTGCGCGTCTCTTCACCTCGCCTCGCCCCACCCTGTCCCTGTTCCACGTGCCCAGTGGCAACTCGGCCATGGCCACCCGACCAGCAGGACAGGGCACCCATGGCCACTGCTGACCACCTGGACGTGGCAGCTCCAGCTGACCATCCGGAGGCGATGCCCACGGCCACGGGGAGCCCTCCACACCCCTCAATGCTGCAGTGCAGGGGTGAGCACCCACTGCCAGGCACCCATCCCGTGCAGGCTCGCGGTGGTTGCTATCCCCGCAGCCGCCGTCCTGTGTTGTGCTGGGTCTGAGCACATCCCTGCCATCCCCCCGGCCCGGCGCTGCACACCCCACAGCGCCCAGTCCGGCCCTGGGGTAGGAGTGGGGGGGGCCACGGTGCACCATGCTGGGCATGAACTTGGCCAAATACCCTCAGGGGTTTTGCTGGAGAAAGCTGGATCCGGTTCTGCCCCGGCTGGTCCTGCACGGGTCCCACCAGTGCCCCTCAGCGCACCAACGGGTGCTCCTGCTTGTGCCCCATGCGTTCAGGATCAGCCATCTCCCACCTCCTCCACCGGCTGCAAGTCCCACCCCGTGGTAAGACCCTTCTACCTGGGTCCGGGCTGGCCACGCTCCAGCACCTTCACAAAGCAACTTTGTCTGCCAAGGGTGTATTTTTGACAGGAGAAAAACGTGCCCACGTACAGCATCTGAGCCTTCCAGGTTTTTCCTGCCTTTGATAGGCCCAACCGGCAGAGCTTATTCAGAATATAGGTAGGAAATATATTCCAACAGCAAGGTACGTTTTCCTAATGAAGTGGTTAAAGGTTTTGCAGGGCTGTACACGCTTGACCCGCTGAGCTCTGCCTTGGCAAAGCCAAGCCACGCCGTGCTCGCTGTAGGTTGGAGAGCGTAGACGTGGCTGTGCCCGGCCCACCCAGCCAGCAGACACGGACCCCCCAAAAAGCGCTGAGAGCTGCAGCTTTCCTCCTCGTGCCATGACCCAGAGTTGCCCGGCGCTGCAGACCCACCTCCCGGGCAGACTGGGCACAAAGGGAATTTAGGCATCAGCCATATGGCTGAGCAAGGTGGCCGTGAATGGGATGTGAGCAGGAGGGACGTCCCCGGGTCCTGCCCCGTCACCCCTGCGCTTCTCCCATCTGGGGGCCAGGTTGTCCCCCACTGGTCCCCACTCGTTGCATGGGCAGCAGTCCCTCATGGCGGTGACTCTGTGGAGGCTCCTTTCACCTTGTGGCAGGGCGTTTGGTCTGCTGTCCCCAAACCCCCTTGCCCTGCCTCCCACAGGCTGGTGGGCTACTCTGCAGCTGGAGAAGGCACGGTCGGGAGGAAGGAGCTTTCTGGGGGTCCAGGCTGTGCTCCCCACCAGAAGGATAGGACCTGGCAGTACAGAGCAGCAGTGGGCGAAGCGAGCACCAGCGCTGAGCACGCAGCAGAGGCGGGAGGGTGCGGGGACCCGAGTGGGTCTGGGACCTGCCGCAGGCGTGACAGGGAGCCTGATTGCGCCACACGCATCCCAGCAAGGGATGAGTCAGGGCCCCTTCTGGGTGTTTCCTCTCCCCAACAGCTCTCCACCTCCCTTTGTAATTCCAGAGCCTCATGATTGCATAAATACAATGTCTCCAAAATGTGATAGTTAAACTGAACACACCCTGTCAGGAGGAATATTGGCTTTACTACCCCGTCACTGAGCAGCCATGCAGAGCGCTCAGGCCCAGCAATCAGCTCTGCCTGCTCAGGGAGTTCCTTTTGCTCAAGTCCCGGGTGGGAACTGCCCCAGCGCTGCTGTGGGGACGCGCACGCTGCCAGAGTCAGCGCCGGAGTCTGTGGGAAAGGTCATACTGCCGAGGTCCTCCCTCCCTGGGGAGCAGATGCCCTTGCACTATTTTACACCCCAAGAACCAAGTGTATCCTGCCCCTCGCGGCACAGCCTCTCCTCCAGGAATAACTGCGGATCCCGTGAAGACGCCGGGGCTGTGGGGACACGGGTCCCCCCCCAGCCCAGCCACCAAGACCTGGGGCAAACACAGCCCCTCTGGCCAAGCTCCACCCTTGCCCTGAAGCACTGGTTTCCAGTTAGAAGAGAGAGGAAGACACCAGGCTGCTGAGTCACGAGCAGGAGCCCACATCTGGCCCAGCCGTGGGAGCAGCCGCTTCGTCAAATGGTGTTTGGCACCGAGTCCAGCCCGGAGCGGGACCTCCGGGACCTCCTCCTCCCACTCAGTCCCTGTGTCTGGTGGAGCGGGGCAGTAACCACACGCGTCTCACCATGGGGAGATCTAGGGAAAGGGGACTGGGCAGCCCCACGAGCAGGTCCGGGGGAGCAGGACCCGAGAGTTGATGAGGAGGATGAGGAAGGCAAGGCCTGCCTCCTCCCCGCCACCCAGGGAGCGGGGTCCCAGTGCAACCTGGAGGGGGGCTTAAAGCTCCCCCTGGCCAGGGTGCCGGGAGATGTGCAGTGGTATTTGCCCTTCCCTCCGCATCCAGACAGGCTGGGCGCTGGATCCTGCACAGCAGAAACGCAGCACTGGGACACAGCGGCTTGTGGAGGCTGCAGGGACCAGTCCTATGGGAAAGTCCACTGGGGCAGGCTGGGCAAGGCCTCCCGGCACCGCTACTCCGCCCTCCAGCTCCTGGTCCAACCACTGCGGCTGGTGCAAGGAGAGACACAACGTCCTCCGGCACGGCCACGCTGCCGGTCCTGGCCGGGCAGGTCAGAGGGGAGGGGCGGGTAAACACCTCTCTGTCCGTTCATCCGCCCCCCGGGGGAAGAGCTGGGAAGAGCCAGGGAAGGATCTTTTGGGACACGGGAGCTTATTTTGGGGCTGGAGCCCCGCTAAAGGCTCTCCCTCCTCCCCCGCCCCGCCCCGCCCCGCCCCACTCTCCCCGTTGCGGCCCCGGCGGGCGGCGGTGGCGGCGCGTCCGTGGCAGCGAGCGGCGGTGAGTGCGTGGGGCGGCGGGGCCGAGCGAGCCCCCACGGAGCGGCCCCGCTCTGGGGCTGCGCGGGGGCTGCGCGGGGGATGCGCCGGGCAGAGTCCGCTGCCGGCGGCCCGGGCCGCCTCCCCGGGCCGGACGGAGGCTCGTCCCCATCCCCGGCCCCATCCCGGGCCCTTCTCACCCCCCCCGGCCGGGGCCGGGGCTCCCGCTGCCCTCCTCACCTCGGAGCGGGGGCAGGGGGCTGCCGGGGGTCGCCGCCCGGTCCCGGCTGCGCCGGGGAATCCCGCGCCGCTCCTGCCCTGCCAGTCTGCCCGGCTTTGGGGGTATCTTTTTCCTGCTGTTTTCTCCGGTTTCTGGTGGGTTTCCTTCTGTCCTGGCACGCCCCTGGCCAGGAGCTCCCCCGCGTGCTCCTCCTCCTTTCTCCCGCCTTTAACTGAAATGGGGAGAGACCGTGGAAATAGGGCACCAGTGGGGATGGGTTTGGCGGGGAGAAGCTGGTACAGTTTCTTTTTCTTTGGAGGCAAGAGTCTGCCAGAGGGGGGATGTTGCTAGTGATTTTGGGGATGATCTGTGCCTGAAAGGGAACGGAGACCTTTTTGATAGTGACCATCTAACAGAAGAGAGAGCAGCGCCGGGCTGGTCCTGTGCGATGGAGGCATGAGGCACGTGCGTGCTTCCCCATCTCCTGTAGCTGAGAGCAGATGAGCTTAAGGGCTGTCAGGCACAGCAAAAGGGGAAGGCGTTTTGGGGCAGAGCGGCTCAGGGTCATCTCTCCGTCGGGGTCTGTTCTTTTGTGGAATCGCTGTCAGCTTCATGCTTTGGAGTTATTGCAGTTTCCTCCTGTTTGTGAGGAGAGGTCTGTGCGCTGGCATTAGCTCAGGTGGCCGTGATAAATGGGACCACACAGGCTCGCTCGCAGGCCTGGGTGTTTATGTCCATAGCTGAAGGTTGTGATGCTACAGTCCACTGCAGCTGGCACTTCACCTAAAAAAGACTGCAGGTATCCACCCGCGCAGCAGTCACCCCTTTGGGCTGCCGTGCTCATCAGCCGTGACTTTAAGCAGGTGGAGGGTTAGGTGTGTTCCTGATCCATCAGCCCTGCGTGGCTGTGGCCCCGCAGCAAAGAAGGAGGCAGGCTGCCGGCATCCGTGCTGGTAAGCATCGCACGGGCTGGAAACCTCCGCATGTCTGATCTTAGCTGGCCAAAGACTGCAGGGAGGTCAGCTCAGCTCAGCAGGTGATGGTACGGCTGTTCGTGGAAACATCTCTGGAAATGGGAAAACAAATCTCACTTTTTTTTCAAGCGTCTTAAACTGTCGGTTCCTCCCCACTGCTTATTCTGCAGACATATTCTGCATCTGCTGGGGCAGCAGCAGGGTTGGTTGGTGCGGTAGTCAGCCGAGCTGCTCTGCGATGCATGCGACAAGAATCCAGCCAAACCCATCTGTCCTCTCCTTCGCCACCCTCACCTTGATGGTCAAGATGGTTACTATCATCTTTAGTGCCATTTTGTGTTAATTCCCGTGGAATAAATTGGACTCAGGCAAATAACTATTAAGACAGACACCGTCCAACTTCCAGTGTTCACACAGGTCTCGGGGTTTCGAACACTGAAAACTGGCTTTGTCCCATTGCGGTTATGCATCTTGATAAACCTCCGAAGAAACACAGGGAGGAAAAATTATGGGGCTTTAAGGCTGTTAAATGTCACTGGTGTGTTTCTGTGTCTCCTAACAAGTTTTTTCTTCCCTCTCCCTCTTTTAAAGGACCTGAGCTGGGGAATCTCTTGTTCAAGCCATACCCTTCTCAGTCTGACTTTTGTGGGATTGCTGCTTTGCTTTGCAAACCAGAATTCCCCGAAGAAGTGTGCCTGCCTCTTCCAGTGCCTCTTCCAGTGCCTCTTCCAGTGCCTCTGCCAGTCAGCATCCAGGTCGGAAGCCTTGTGTTGCTGTCCTGCAACAGCCAAGTGGTGGCAGCTTCCTTCTGTGCTCTCGTTGTGGCTGTGAAAAGGACAGGCCCCTCTCCTCTAAGTCTGAACTGAAACAAAAATCCCAGCCTTCATCATGGGAGACATCTGGCTGGTTGGATTGATGGTACTTGTGTACGTCTGGTTTCCCAAGGTTGCTGCTCAGAATCTCATAAAAAACCCCAGGGACCAGAAAACAGAGTATACCCTCTTGATTAATGAAGTCAATGCTGACAGCCCAGGAGAGGACACTTCGGAGTTTGTGGAGCTCTATCACACCAGCGGTCAAACAGCCCGCTTGGATGGCTACTATCTGGTCTTCTACAATGGCAATGGAAACCGAGCCTACAAAGTTTTGAACCTCCAGGGCAGAGTTACAAACAGCCAAGGGCTCTTTCTCGTTGGCTCCTCTTCTGTGAACCCTGCTATAGTAATTCCTAAGAACACTATCCAGAATGGCCCTGACGCGATTGCTCTCTACTATGGAAAAGGGAACTATAAGGAGGGCATGAGCGTCACAAGTTATGGTCTAGTAGATGCCTTGGTCCATAAGACTAAGAAGACGGACAGAGCAGATACGCTGCTCAGGGTACTGACCCCTGGCAGAGATGCTTTCCTGGAGGACTCCACCTTCAGGACCACGGATGAGTCAATAGAAAGGTGCCGTGGGGCAGATTCTCAGTGGATCTTCCAAGTGGCCCTGCCCACCCCTGGCACAGACAACCACTGCATCCTAACTTCTCAGCTGAATGCATCTGCTGTCCTGATCAGCGAGGTCCTTGCTGCCTCGTCTTCTGAAGAGTTTGAGTTCATAGAGCTTCAGGGTCCCCACTCCACCGTGCTGAGGGACATTGTTCTGGTGTTGATTGATGGTCGGACCAAAGACATTTATTTCACCATGGACGTTTACGGCAAAACCTCACTGGATGGGCTACTTCTGATCGGTCCAGCACAAGGCAAAACCCCAGGTAAGGACTGCATTTTGGTAAGTACCTCAGAGCTGGGGGAGCGATCAGCCAAGTTTGGGGCTGGAGGATGCTGTCGTTTTTTATTGTCGTTTTGCATTCTGAGAGATCAGTGGAAATGTGACTCAGAACTCAGTGGCAGATAAAAAAGCAAATCAAATGTTAGAAATTATTGGAAAATGAATTATATAACGCAAATTAAATATTAGAAATTATTAGGAGAAAAGGAAAGAATGGAGGCCATCTTTTACGCCACTGTATAAATTAATGGTTTGCTTGTATCTTTAATTGTGTCTTGTGTGGTACAATACCTTAATCTCAGAAAGGACATATTGGAATTGGAGACATTCAGAGAAGGTCCGCTAGAATGGATAGTGCTCTGGAAGTGCTTCCACAGAAGAAATAACTAAGTATGTCTAGAAAAGGTATCGCTTAGGAGGGCCCTGATAGAGGTTTCAGAAATGTGAGTAGCCTGAAGAAAGTGGACAGGGATCGATTGCTTACTCTTTCTCCTGGTACAAGAATTAAAGGGCATCAAAAAAAGGTAGAAAGAGGTGGTTTCAGGACAAACAAGTGGAGGTGGTATGTCTCGCAGCAGTGGTAGACCTGCAGAGCTCCGGGTGAGGGACCTCGTGGAGGTCAGAAGCCCACGTGTGCCTTTGCTGCTCGGGAGGACACGGTTCTGCTCCCAGCCCTGTGGCCATCCTGCCGCGAGACCCTGGCTGCGCCACGTCTCCTTGAAGTGTCCCCCTTCTCTATGTGTCACTTGGTGGTCATTCGCAGCAGATACATACTCTCTTCTCGAAAGAGAACAAGGGCTTTTCTTCCATTGCGCCATCTGCAAATGTAGGTCACAGTATCGGCTGTGCGAAGCTGCGATCTAAACTTCCTCCCAACGTTCAAAATTTCTTCCAGGCCACCAGAGGAGGAAGAAATATCTTGTTATTTTGAGCACCTCAAAAGAAGATTTTGGCAGCTGGAGACACTGACTCTGCAGATGTCTTGTGTAATTCACTGACTCATCATTTCTGAGTCGGGGAGTATATTTATCCCTTACAAAGCTGGTTCCAATAAAAATGAAAATACTTTTGCAACTACAACTTTTTTTTTAAAGCAGTTGAGTTCTTTTTTACAATTCAAACTGCTCCAAATACTCTCTTGCCACAAGTAGAAGAGCTGATTGTCCACTTGAGCTCTGCTTTTCTCACCAGGAAAGGCTCTGCTCTTCCCTTTGGATGGGCTGGGGCTGTTAGCAGTCAACAGCTAAGGGCGTTCGAAGAAAGCGACGTGAAAGCACAACCAGCTTGCAGACTAAGCAGGAAATTTCTAAGGGTTATGTTTAACTGTTCCTCAAGGCTCACTCAAGTCAAGAAGGTGACCGGAGATATGCCTTGGCATTTTTTTCTAATGAGGCTTTGTCAAGATGTCTCAAGCATACTGCACACACATTTTTGTGGAAAGTTTTCCCCCAAAAAACACCAATGACACTGTGTGATTACATTTTTAATCATCTTTAAAGGATACTTTCATAGTGACTCCACGCTGAGCACTCTGTGAGAAGCTGACCACTTGATTTAACCTGACTACTTCAGATTTGGGACAGCAGCTCTTAAAATGGCCCTGGCTGTTAGTCCTGTCTTTGTACGGCTTGTCTGCCTATCACTGCAGAGAACTTAAAGCTGTGAGAGCACTGGAGCAAAAGTCCTCCCTTGACAGATGCCAGTGTGAAAACTTTCAATTGAATCATAGAATGGTTTGGGTTGGAAGGGACCTTTAAAGATCATCTAGTTCCATCCCCCCTGCTGTGGGCAGGGACATCTTTCACGAGACCATGTTGCTCAAAGCCCTGTCCAACCTGAGCTTGAACACAGCTGGGTTCTTCCACAACTTCTATGGGCAACCTGTTCCAGCATCTCACCACCCTCATCGTAAAACTTTTCTTCCTTATTCTTCTAATCTAGATCTACCCTCTGTCAGTTTAAAACGATTATCCCTCATGCTATCAGTACAGGCTCTGGTAAAAAGTCTGTCCCCATCTTTCTTATAAGCCCCCTTTGAGGGGGGCTGCAAGAAGGTCTCCCCAGAGTCTTCTCTTCTCCAGGCTGAACAACCCCAACTCTCTCAATCTTTCTTCATGGGAGAGGTTCTTCCAGCCCTTGGATCATTTTCATGACCCTCCTCTGGACCCGCTCCAACAGGTCCATGTCTTGCTTGTGCTGGGGACCCCCGAGCTGGACGCAGTACTGCGGGGGGGTCTCACCAGAGCAGAGTAGAGGGGCGGAATCCCCTCCCTCGACCTGCTGGCCACGCTGCTTTTGATGCAGCCCAGGATATGGTTGGCTTTCTGGGCTGCGAGTGCACATTGCCAGCTCATGTCCAATTTTTCATACACCAGTATCCCCAAGTCCTTCTCTGCAGGGCTGCTCTCTACCCATTCATCCCCCAGTCTGTACTGGTACTAGTGATTGCCCTGACCCAGGTGCAGGACCTTGTACTTGGCCTTGCTGGACTTCATGAGGTTCACACGGGCCCACTCCTCCAACTTGTCAAAGTCCCTCTGGATGGCACCCCTTCCCTCAAGTGTATCGACTGCATCGCTCCGGTTGGTGTTATCCACAAACTTGTTGAGGGTGCACTCACTGCCTATGTCATTAACGAAGATATTGAACCATATCGGTCCCAATATGGACCCCTGAGGGACACCACTTGTTACTGATTTCCCTTTGGGCATAGATCTGTTGACTGCAACTCTTCGGATGCGTCCATCCAGCCAATTCCTTATCCGTTGAATAGTCCATCCATCAAACCCGTATCTCTTCAATTTAGAGACAGGGATGTTTTGTGGAACCGTGTCAAAGGCCTTGCAGAAGTCAAGATAAATGACATCAGTTGCTCTTCCCGTATCCTCCAACTCATTCACTCCATCGTAGAAGGCCACCAGATTAGGCAGCCAGGGGAAGAACTGTCCCTGGGCAGGGGTGCGTCAGGGCTAAGGCACTTAGCGTGTGTGTGCACATCCTCTTAGTGTGCAGGTGCCCTGGTGGCCCTACTACTTCTGAAGGAGTAACTGTTTCTCCTCAGCCCTCTGCCTCTCATGTGGTTCCTCCTTCAATGTTTGTTCCCTGGAGCCATTCACACAGGGAGAAGTACTGAAATATCAGCAGTCTGCTGCTTTTTAATAGCCTCAGCAGTTCCTGCTGGGTGCTGGGGAAATAGCTTGTGAAGGAAATTGGGAAGCTCATGAAACTGGGAAGCTCCACCAAACCTCAATCTTAATTCTGTGTGCTGGTATCTTGGACCTTTGCTGAATGTGTGTGTGTGTGTATGCATAGACTGTTTGTGTTTGTAAAAACCATCGACTTCAATGCTAGAATAAAATGCAAATTCTTAAATATTTTTGTGTACTATTAAAGTCGCTGCCATCTGAAAGGTTAGTGGATTTTGCAGATCTCTTTTAGAATTAAAAATTGACTTTACTGTAGACAAATTCACATCAGCACTTGCTTTCCAGTTCCCCCGCTTACACGTAAATCAGCTTCTCTGTTCACAGAACCCAAAGAGCAGGACAAACTCTGCTCAGATTTCCCCCTTCAGCCCCCCCACGCTGTGGATCCGGCCACGAATGGGGAGATTCAGGCTGAGCGAACATGAGACGTGTTAGTGAGCAGAAAGGTGGGGCAGTGGATGCCAAATCTGCAATAACCAAGCAACCCCAGCCACTTTCTGGTTCCTGTGTTCTGCTCTCCAGGACCGAAGAGATGCTGGTTTCCTACATAGGAGGTATCGCTCATGTGTTGCTTACTTGCCATCGTTGTTCCTTTCCTTGCTGGTGTCCAGTGGATCTGCCGTTCCCGGAGAACACCACCCGTCCTGTCCTCAGAGGTGGCCCCAATGCCATTGCCCTCTACAGAGGCAACACCAGCAGTTTTGTCCCGGGGAAGGCGCTGACGGTGACCGGCCTGTTGGATGCCTTCGTGTACACGAGCAGCGAGAAACCGAACCCCGAGCTGTTGGAGACCCTGACCCCTGGCAGACCTGCCTACGAGGCAAAGCGGTGAGAGTCTGGGCAGGGCTGGGAGGAGAGCTTGGCACCAGAGTCACCCTTGCCTGCTGTCCCGAACCCCGGTCAGGACTGGAAGACAAGTGCCACCTCCAGACCGGGGTCTCCTCGTGGCGGTATTGAGTCCCGGACTTTTTCCACTGCCTGGTCTGAGTTTGTAGGTGTCCCCCTCTCTGCAGCAGCCCTGGTGCAGCTGTACAGTTGCAGAATAAAGCACTTGAGGAGGAATTTTCTGACCAAATGATTGCTGGTTATTATTTGATACTTTTAATTATTTACTATTTATAATTTATAAAAGTGTAAAAGCCAAGATCGTACATTTTCCAGTACCACTTTCAACAAGAAAAGGTTTTTCTTAGTTTCAGGATGGAATTTTAGGTCAAAATGAGGGTGGGGGAGGGACTTAGTATTCCTCCTGACCCAGGAGGAGATCCCTGCCCTGCTTCACCCAAACCAAGGACTGGAAGTTGGGTTACTGTTCATTCTGGGTTGAGCCACTTTCTTTTTGGTTTTTGGGTTTCTTTTTGTCTTTGGGGGTTAAGGGAAGTGTTAGTAAGCTCAGACTTTTGCGAGACATGAGAACTGTTTCCCTCACATTTTAGGCCTGCTCTCCTAATGGGAGAAAGAGGGCGACAGATTAGGTAAAGGACAGTGGAGCAGGTGGAGGAGCAGAGGCAGCGAGGTGCCATGCACGTGAAGATGGGGTGGTGGGGTGTGCAGAACCAGGCAATAAGCAAAAAAATCTGGGCAAGCTCTTTGTGGTTTTGACAGCAGAACACCAGACTTGACCTCTGTGTGCAACTGTCAACCAAATACCCATGTCCTGGCTCTGTAGCTGGAGGACATTCACCCTCTCTCGATGGGCCTCTGAAAAGACCATTTGAGACTACAGTGGAGTCAACTGCTTCAGGAAAGGGTGTCGTTTACTGCCATGACAGGGTCACCACTTATTCACAGCATGTTCCTATTCCTTCCTTTGCTCGTCTTCCTCCCACTTGTGAAACAAAACCTGCACTTGTCCCGAAAGGAGGTGGTCTCCTTCCCTCAGGAGCTCTGAGCGGCTCTGCTCTGTGCAGCTCCTCACAGTGGGGCTTCATAGAATCTTAGAATAGTTTGTGTTGGAAGGAACCTTTAAAGGTCATCCAGTCCAATGCCCAATCATGCTCTTCGCCTTTGAGTTGAGGGCTCTTGCTCAAGCATTTCATCTTCAGGTGCTGCCTTTCCAGTTTCTCTAGCTACACCCTACCATTCTTCCCAGTGGTCCCAGGCTGAGCCCGAGTGTGTCTGTACTATCTTGCCTGACTTCAGATCAGTCAAAAAAGTGGCCAGTGCTAGAAGAGAAAGGGTTGGATGAAGCCCGTGCTCTTCTCTCTCAAGATTTAGTGAGTTCTTGGGCTTTTTTTTGAGACAAAGAGATACTGATGAGGACGGGGTAGCTCTCCAACCCTTGTGAAGCAAGAAGACTCTAAGTGCACGGTTCCACCCTCTGGTGCAGGCAGGTGTGAGTGGTTGGTGAAGAGGACTCAGGTCTCTGGCTGGCAGGTCATGTTTTCTTTCATTCATGTCTGTCTCTTGCAGGCACCAGCTGGGAGATGTGTCCATGAGCCAGTGCAACTGCTGCTCTGTGACCCGGGACTCGTTGTCCTACGTCCTCGGCAGGCCCACCCCTGGCAAGTTCAATGATTGCCCCAGCAAACGGTTCAGCCAGACTCTCTCCTTCTGCCTTCATGTAGCAGGTGGGTGTTAGTTATTTCTGCTCCTGTAGGGAGGACCTCCTAAGGACAAGAGCACATGCCCAAAGCCAGAGCTGTCCAGGAAGACCATCCAGGATCGTGCTGGGTTGTGTGAATGTAACGCCAAAGGAAACACAACTACGACATCTGACAATTTTCTGCAATATTTTTCTTTATGGCAACCCATGCCAATCTGAGCTTCTCCAGTCTTCATTCCCACACCCAACTGCTCGGGGTGAAGTGAAGCCTTTTTGGGCCCTCTGAGTGATAAGCAGGGGCTGAGCTGCATCCATCCCAGAATGAGCTGGATCCCATGACCGAGGTTGCACTGGCTGGATAACGGTTGGCTTTTTGTTTCCTAGATTGCCAGGAGTGGCTCCTGAAGTCGGAAGAGATCCTGATGACTCTGGTCCAGGCCCTGGATGGATCCTGCAGCTGTGGAGTCTCTGCTGCCTACTTCAAAGGTGAGCTGGGCAGGAGCAGGGCAGTCCAGGGACCACCAGTGGTTAATGCCCATTCGCTTCTGATTTTCAGCCCGGTGTTCCCTGTTGCATTGTGTCCTCCTGGCTTGGGTCCCAGCTAATTTGAACTTGGTGCTGGTGACCGAAATGTGGAGTGTTAGGCAGAGCATGGTGCTCTTCTTCCACGTTCCGCAGAGCGCTCTCATCTGCAGCTCCACCAACACACCTCAGTGCTCACCTGCAGACCACCAGCTATTTTGGCCTTGAGCATTTGCAGTCAGACAAATGTGGCAGCAGGGCTGACATCTCGAGTAGGAGTTTGTTGCCTGCTTGACCTTGTGATCCGTATGAACTAAGCCAAGCTGCAGCAGAAATGCCAGTGGCCTTGCTGGTCTGTGTTGCTTTTCTGGTGTCCCTACCGGCTTAGCGCGCGAGCGTGATGAGCACGTGCAGACACGTGAAGAGAAGAGCCGTGACTCTGCAGCCTGCACTGTCAGCAGCTTATGCTTAGCTTATGTTTAGACACCCTAAGAGACCCTTCTGTTCGCTGTTGGGACTGCAAGGACTACAAAAGGGTGAGGGCAGTATCTGGGTGTGCTGTGTGACTTTGTCCCAGGATGCACAGGCGGAGCTCACAGCGTGCGGGTGGTCTGAGCTGCAGTCAGTCTGACGGGAGGGCAGTGGTGGTAGGGCTGAGCTGGTGAGCTCTGTGTCTCTCCAGGAGAAAGCGAGTCTTTGGCGGCATGGGGAAACTGAGGCAGTTCTCTGCTTGCCTCTGCAGAGCCACAGGCAGCCTGCCAGGACCTGGGGCTTGTGTTCACCACTCTGCTGACCGCTAAGTCAGAGGACCAGCTGAGCAGCCTGCTGCTAGCCTTCAAGACCTTCCTAGAGACGCCCAGACTTGTGAGTTTTGACAGAAGGAACATCACAGCAGAAAGCTCCTGCTTCAAGGATATTAATGTGCCAGACTTGCCTCCAGGTACCAGTCATCACTCCTGCAGGCTGTGGGATACGATGTGTTTGAGGGTGGACACGTGGGTCTCGCGCTCCTGGAGGAGGGAGGTGTCCCTCCCTCCATTTCCCCAACTCTGGCAAAGATCCCTTCCAACTCCATCGCTTCCAGTTACTGGAGCCCATATTGCTCGTTATCTGGAATAACAGCAAGCTCTGTTGTTACAGCTGGTATTACCCAGAGTATTGCCAGGGCTCTTCTGAGGAGTATGGAGCACTCAGATGATAAAAATCTGAGCCACTGTCCTCAGTCCTCTGCTGAATTTGGTCTCACCCCAGCAAAATAGTGTGCAATGTTGCGTTGTTTCCCTGGGGCTCTGTGCTTAGGCCCGTATTTGTGACATGTTTGCTTTCCAAGGTGTCCCATCAGAGGTACCAGAAGGGACTCAAGAACCTTCTGTGCAAGTGGCCAAGCTACTCATCAACGAGGTGAACCCAGACAACCCAGGGGGAGGAGAGGATGCAGAGTACATCGAACTCTTCTACACTGGACGGAGACGCTTTGACCTCCAGGGATACTGGTTGGTCCTCTACAACGGTAAAAATAGCCGGGCCTACCGGGTGTTGGACCTGTCTGGACACCACACAGATGAGCTGGGTTACTTCTTGGTGGGGAGCAGCGCTGTGAGCCCAGCACCCATGATCAGGCTGCCCCCCAACACCATCCAGAACGGGGCAGATGCTGTGGCTCTCTACCACAGCAACACCTCCCTCTACGCAGTGAACATGGCTGTGACTGCCGAGGGGCTGGTGGACGCTGTGGTGTACACGTCCCGAATGCCAGAGAAGGCAGACCAGCTGGTCAAAGTGCTGGTACCAGGGCAGAGCATCCTGTACGAAAACGATTCTCACAGCACCGAGGATGAGTCTCTGAGCCGCTGCCACAGCCTGAGCGCAAAACTCCAGAGCAGCTTCCAGGTGGGTCGATGGCAGATGTCTGTTCTCCACCCATAGCCACTGGGAGGGCAGAGGTCGTGTTTCAGTATGTCCTTTGTGGGGGAGAGCGGGGCCTTCCAGTGAGCCACATCTACCTCCTGCCGTCTGCCGATGCTCTCACCAGCCCCCCCTGCCTGTTCACCTGCCTGTTGTGGCCAGGTAGCTGCTCCCTGCCCTCTGCAGCGTGGCTCAGAACCAGGAGATCCCTGAAGACAGCTCACATGCCACCGACCCCAAAACCAGGGAGTCTGCTTTTGGGCAGCATCTTGGACTCTCAAGTTACTCTGAGCCAGATGTGGAGCCACCTCTTCACCCCCCTTGTTGTTGCCACCTGCGGGAGGTGTGGTACAGCACCTCACGTCCCTGAATCCCAGCTTCCTGCGGGGCCGATGTGTGAAGGACGTGCTTCGATCACTGGTGTGATTGATTTCTGTTAATTCGTCTGAACTGTTCCTTTTTATTTCAAAATGCCTGGTTTCAGACAGTCCCCCTGAAGGAACGTGACACAGTATGTACGCTTCTCCTGCACAAAGCTGGGTAAGGGAGGGCTTTGCGGCTCCCCTGCCGATCCTGCTGGGAGCAGCCCAGCACAGAGGTGGGCTCAGGTCCAAAACTGGGGCAATAAAACTGCTCTAGAAGCAGAAGAAGTCTGCTGGCAGGAGGGAGGTGCGTTTGCAGTGGGAGAGAACCACGAGGAAGCAATGCCGTGGACTGGAGACACAAGTGTAGAAGTGCTCCCGACAGTAAAAGAGAATTGTTCCTGGTCCCGAGGGTGGGAGCGAAGGCAGTGATGGGGATGCGTGGTGATGGGACCCCGCAGTCAGGACAACCCGTGAAGAGATGGTGGGAGTGAGGAGCAGCTGGTGTGAGGCAGAACCACCGTGTCCTTTTCAGGCCTCACCAGGGAGCTGTGGGAGGCACGAACAAGCAGTAACACCATGAGCAGCTGTCACTCCACCTGGAGAAATGGGAGCAGCAGTGGTGGCAGCAGCTTTTGTGTCTCCCCGCAGGTGACCACGGTGACGCCACTGGGGGAGAACTTCTGCAGCAGCTCCTCGGCGCTGGCCGCTCCTGCCGTCCGCATCAGTGAGCTGTGCCTGGCTGGTGGCACTACCCCCTTCCGCTTCGTTGAGCTGGAGGGGAAGCCTGGCACCAGCCTGGGAGGGCTCAGCCTGGTCTTCTTCTCGGGGAAGGAGGGCAAGGCGCATGCCAGCGTCCCACTGAGAGGCACCGTTGGAGCCACGGGGCTGTTCGTGTTTGCACTGGACGGAGGGCACGGGCACGGTGAGGCTGATGGCATGGACCTGGCGTGTGTTCTGTCTTCAAACAAACGGGCAGGTAGTTGAGCGACTTTGAGGAAAGGGATGGAGGAGGGTGCATGGCGTGGGGAACAACTCTTCCTTGCCTTTCCTGTCCTTTATTCCTGTTTTTTCTCTTTGTTCTGCCTGGGCTGTTCCATCACACTCCAGCTGAGAAGGTGCTTAATCCTTCTCCATGCCCCTGCTGAGCTCCCTGTGCGGGGCAGAGGAACTGGAAGGACTGAAAGCTCCTCCTGCCGGTACCAAGACAAGGGGGCTTTCAGGAGAAGCAGGGTCCACCAGGGCTGTCGGGTCGTTCACTGGTGCCGTGTTCACTGATGCTCACTGAGCCCTGCAGTGCTGCTGCCTCCTCCTGGTCCCCAGGTGGTGTTTCCTCAGCACTTTCGTTTATCTTGATTTATTTCTTGTTCACCTTAAATTCTGTCTGGACTGCATGAAGAGGACTCTGTATCTCAGAGGAACCTTGATCTTTTTGGAAACCTGTGTTCACAGCAAGCAGTCGCTTCTTTACGTCTTTACTTGGCCTCGGTCACCGCCATTATTTTGTCTTCTGTTTCTGTTCTTGGAGTTCTCCTCGTTACCAGCTTGTCCCGTCAGGCTCAAGGCTCAGCCTAACACTATCTAGATGTTCACCCCACTTATTCCCCTGGCATTTCCAGATGGCACAAACCTGACTTTCAAGGACATCTCTGCTGCTAGTGAAGGCTCCAGCGCTATTGCTGTGTACAGCACCAGCTTGATTCCTGGTGGCACAAAGGCAACATCAGAGAACTTGGTGGATGCCTTGGTTTACACGTGTGAGCCCAGCCCAGCTGGAGGACACTTGGACTTCCTTGGACCATCTTACGCTGTGTCCTGCAAGGATGACAGGTGAGGTCACTTCTCTGGGAAAATGTCTTTGGGTTCCCCGCACCCAGAGCCTCCAGCTGGCATGTCGCTGAACTTGCTGCCTTGTCCTGCGTCCTGTGCGGCTGAATGCATTCCCCGGCGCTGTGATGAAAAACAGAGAGGTGGGTAGCACATTGCAATGGAAGATGTTTCCCCGCCCTCGGCGTAGGGAATTGAACTTTGTTCCTCCACTGCTGACTTAACTTGTTTCCCCCAAGGGATATTTCTGGCATCACGTGAAGGAATGCAGCCTTTACACACAGCAGCTGTATATGCTTTTTTGCCAAACTTTTTCTTTAAAAAAAAACCAAACCAAACAAAAAAGGATATCCTTGTGAGCAGCAGAACAAAGCAAAACCCACATCCCTTTCGCTCCTAGGTGGACTCAACACAAATAGGGCTGAGCCTTGGTCTTGGTGGGAATGCTAGCAGAGTTCATCCTGTCCACGTGATCACCTCTGTTAATTAAATCTGTCCTCCTCAAGTCCTCTGCTCCCCTGTCCCATCTGGTGTGACAGGAGGTTCTGCGTTCGTAGCCTCCCCTATGAGCATGCGTGCACAGAGCGCAGCCCCACGTGCGTGGTTTTCCAGGGAAACCGAGATCTCCGGCTTCTGGCTGGCTGGGACATCGTGCTGAAACCTCGCCGGGGTGGGTATTCACAAGTCAGGGCAGCAGTTTAGTGGGAGAGCTTACGTGGGCTGACACCAGGCAGCCTCTGCCGGTCCGGCCCTGAATGACTGCATCCAGAAAAGCTGGTTCCTCACACCGTGACCAAGTTTCTAAGCCCTGGTGTGGGGAGGGAAGCAATAGGTTAGTGAAATGCAGGGGCAGATATTGTGTAGCTTGGAAAACTCCTTGTCCTGGAGGACAAACTCTTAATTTTGGGAGGCTGGCTGTAACGAGGCAGCAATCTTACTCCTACAGAAGCCAGTCAGCCCAAATAGCTTTGCTCTGGCCAAGCCCAGGTCTTCTCCAAGTGGTAGAGTTGGCTGGACCCATCTCTGTGATCACTCTGCGAAAGCTGGTTCCAGCTCTCCATCATCCCCAGCAGCATCAGGAACTGGGGCCCGGGAGGGATTTGCGGTTGGAGGTGGGAAGAAAGGTGCATGACGGGTTGGTGAGCTCTGACTCCTCTTCTGGGGACAGGCCCGTGTCCCTGAGCCGCTGTGCCTGTGGCAATGCCAGCACAGAGCTGCAGTTTGCCGTCTCGGACCCTACCCCTGGTCTGCAGAACAGCTGTCCCCAGGACGCCTTCGCGGTGGATCTCCACCTCTGCCTCCTGACACCCAGTGAGTGGAGCTGGGTGCCCCCACCGGTGCGGAGTGGGAGGGCTGGGCTGGGGGGGACGGGAGGCTGACCCCAACTTCCCATGGCGTGGGAGGGGAGGGGATGCTGGCGGGGTCCTGCTGCCTCCCAGTCGTGAAAGGGGAGGTGCTAGGGGAGAGCTGGTACAGACCCCCGTGTGTTGATGTGACGCTGCCATCCCAAGAGGGCGGCCTCGCTCACGGCTTCAGCGTGTGCTTGTGTGAAGGTGGCCACGTACTGCGAGACGTCTCTGCTCAGGCAGGGCTCAGCCCCGCTCTCGGGATTTTTTTCTGCAGCGTTAGATTTGCAGCAATGGCAGGAAAGCCCCCCCAGAGCTCTCGTGATGGCGGGGGCACGGTCAGGGAAACTGCCAGCAAGCCCTCCCGTCTCAGCCCATCCAGGAGCAAAGCGGTGTGGCTCAGTCCTGACTTTGGAGCCAGCAGGCAGAAGTGCAGTGGGGTCTCCAGCCCCTGCAAAGGCCAGGCTTGGATCAGCTTGGGGCAGTCAAGACCTGGGTAAAATGAAACGGAGGTTCCTCCTCCAGCCTCCTGAGAGGGGCAGGCAGTGGACCTCTCCCTCCTCTCCCAGCACAAGAGACCACTCTGTACTGGCCCGTGTGGTGGGACGTGTGGGACATGCCTCTTCCCCGCTCCCCAGGGAGGCTGGTGAAGGAGCAGAGCTGGCGTACGTGGTGGTAGAAGGCCAGAAGTGAAGACTCACCCTGCAGGAGAGGGGCAGAGGAGGATGGGATGCAGAGGAGGGTGGGATGCAGGCTCTGGAGGAGCTTTGCTCCTGAGCTCAGGCATGAAGCCAAGTGTTTTGGAAGGGGCACGCAGCTGGGAGCTTATTAACAGCCCTGAGCTGCAGCCAGAAAACCACATCTCCTTTTCCTCTAGACTGTTCCACGTGGACCCTGCACCACAGGAGGATGCTGGAAAGCTTGGGAAGGGCCTTGGTGAGCTCCCTCGAGGAGAAGTGCTCCTGCGGCGTCTCTGAGCTCTACCTGCAAGGTTGGTGCCCCGCTCCACTCGCCCGGTTTGCAGTGCCCTCCTAGCTCACCCGTCCACAGCTGCTCGTCATCAGGATGGTCCCTTCTCAAGCCAAACTTGCAGGCTTGCACTCGCGTGAGGGGAACCGCAGGAGCCGTGGTGGGTACAAGGGATTTCAGCGAGGAGAGCAGGAGAGAGCCTGGCACGGGCTGCTTACTAGAGGAAAGGCAAGCTAGAGGGACCGTGAGGAATGGGAGTCTCTGATGATGCCTTTGGATGTTTGCCAGACAAACTGAATATCCTAAATCTGCGAAGCAAAAAACCGTTTGCACTCCAGAGGACTCTGGTTCTCAACTCTTTCTCTACCAGACTCCTTCAGTGTCCTATACTTATTCTAAGTACCAGGACCAAAAAGTCACTTCTGGAAGTCTTAGGGACCTACGGCTTTTGAGGGATGGAAGGAAATGTTTCCTATTTTTGGCTGGTTTTGTAAGGAAATGAAGGCTTCGCAGCCATACTTTGTCTCTCTCGCCCAAACACCTTTTTGATCCTTTGAACAGTTTCAGACAACTCTCACCAATGGGTAGAGGTTGTGAAGTTGCGAAGTGCAGTACAAAGTATTCTGCTGGGTTGGGACGACAAGTCCAAGTCCCTTTTGTCACGGAAAGAAGGGTTGAGCATGTGCGATACAGCATGGAGGCAGGATTTCAGAGGGGTGGGGAGAAGAGGGTGAAGAGCGAGGGAGCAGGAGGGTGTTACTGGAGCAGGGCATGAAGTCACGGGGGCAATGCGTTCCTGAACAGCCGGAGGGTTTCCCACCACCCAAGACCAGCTGTTGTTTCTCCGCAGAGCTGAACCTGACGTGCGTGAGCTCCCTGGTGAAGGTCCAGGGCCAGGTGTGGGCTCGGCAGCCGGAGCAGCAGCGGTCCATTGAGACCTGGCGCCAGGGCTTCCTGGCCAGCCCCCACCCCTTCTCCGTGGACGGGACAGTGCTGAAAACCAGTCCCGAGTGCATTGCCCCAAAAAATGCACCGTCCGTGTTGCACGGTGGTGGTGAGTAGCACAGTGATCTGCTTCCAGCACAGCGAGTGGGGCTGGGGCCAGAGTCAGGCCACGTCTCCATGTGAGAGGGGCAATGGAGGGCAAGCCACCAGGGACCTCTGGTGATGCTTCCCAAACACAGCTGCCTTCTAGAAACTGGTGGGTCATTACAAGACAGGTAACGACAGTCGCTTCCTCCAGTGTGAGGGGATAGTCAGCCCTGTCACGCCAATACCACTGGACGTTTGGGTGTCTAAATCTTCTCGTGAGACTGAGCCCCTTGCTTTTGGAGCTGTTGGGGGCACAGCCCAGAAGCCCTGAAGCGCAATTGCTCGGAGCAGCAGCTGGCACCCAGGCTGGAGCTGGCCAGAGACGGCACGCTGCGGGGGTGCAGCCATGGGGTGGAAGAGTGGCTCTCCAGATCAGGAGGCTGGGACAGCCCAATCTGTTGTGGCCCAGAGAAGTTGTGGGTGCCCCATCATCGGAAGTGTTCAAGGTCAGGTTGGAGAGGGCTTTGAGCAACCTGATCTAGTGAAAGATGTCCCTGCCCGTGGCAGGGGTTGGACTATATGATCTTTAAAGGTTCCTTCCAACCCAACCCAACCCAACCCAACCCAACCCAACCCAACCCATCTGTGACTCTGTGATTCTGTGACTTCCTGGTGGCACCCTGTGCTGGGAAAGGTCATGGCTACAATGTTCTGTCTCTACCTTTGCACCCTCAGCTTCCTTCCAGGGCTGGGAAATCGCCCTGTTTGTCGTGGGATCTCTCCTGCTCATGGTCTTGTTGGTCAGCCTGGCATTTTACTTCATCAAAAGGTGAGAAACCACCTTCCCATCTGCCTTGCATCTCTCACCCTCTCCTTCCCTAGTGCTTCCTCTCTAATCGCTCCGCAGGGACCTGCTCCTTCACTCGGGTGAACACCTACATTCAGATGCTGCATCCAAACACTCCAATTTCTTGCTCCTAATTTTTGCAGCAAAGCCCCTTTGCTTTTGATGTGGCAGACTGCAGGTTCCGCAGGAGGTAAAGATAACCACCAATAAAACCATGGATAGTGCTAGGCACGTCAGTGGGCACCGTGTAGAGGCCATCAATCTTACTTACAACATGCTGTGGTGGGAGAGCAGAAAGCTGAAGGCTCGTGGCATGCAAGGGGCAGTGAGAGATGATGTCTTTGGCCACGGGGAAGAGTTCTTCCTTAGAGTGGGGTGGAAGCAACGGACATTTAGGATTCCCTTGATGGGAAACAGCTTCCACATCATAACATGACACCACTTTAAATAATTACTTGGCATTCCCTAACATCGTCAGCAGGCAAACAGCAGCTTAACACTCAGGCTGTACGTTTGTCTGAAATAAATGTTACAGTGGATGGGTTATTTAACCAGCCCAGGGGATTTATTGCCATGAATTTCTACTGATCTTCTTTCATCATTGGATAGGGGGCTGATATGCAAGTGTTAGAAATGAGGAAAGTTCTTAAAATACCTTTGGGGAATAGAAAACTCAGTTTGTATTTTTTTAAAGGAATTTTAAAAATACCGTAAGTCAGGTTTAGGGAATCTCTTTCAGAAACCAGGGTGGTTTTAAGTTGATGTACATGTGCCAGGTGATGGCAGGTGTTCTGCTCCTGTTTTTCCCAAAAACATTAACAGAGACCTTAGTAAACTCTGTGCCTGCTGAAGGCTTGTCATCCAGCCTCTTCATTTTAAGTGCAAAGCTGAGATGCAGATAAACTGCCTTGTGCAAAAGAGCGGAGCGACTGATCTTGCATTTTTCTTTGTTGCTTTTCAGACATCCCCAAAATTACACCAACATTGAAATGAATGACTGCGGGGAGATTGCAGCAGACTTCTAATGCTCCCGGGCACAGCTGCAGCGACAGGGTCTAACAGCACTGGGGCCAGGCGTGTGTCTCTGTGGGGGGCAGACTGGTTGTCCAGCTCCCCCACCCACTGGGGTTGCTGCAAGGACCTGTAAAATGCCCAGGTGTATATATATACATATATATATGTGTGTGTGTATACAGCTCTGTGTGTGTGTGTGTGTGTATACAAAGATCTGAATTATTTTTACACTCCTAAATTTTTACCTCAGACTAAAGGACTTCAGAGAAACAGGCTGGGGACTTCCTCTTCTAGGCAAAGTTTGTGCTAATGTGGTGACCAGAAAGAAAGAAGCCTGCTTGGCTGGTGCAGGAGGAGGACATACTGTGTCCTCTGGAGGTTCACTGCTGGGTGATGAACCAAGGCCACCCCCCGGCAGACCTTTCCACCCGGCAGGCAAGTCCAGTTTCTAGTCCCTCTGGACTCCACTGATGCGGTGAAAGCACATCAGCCTCCCCGAGCCCTTCTTGTCCGGACAACGGGGTTCTCGGCATCGTGCCCCTCTCCGCTTGAGCAGCTCCGCACTACCAGCAGCCGGCACCAGGGAGAGCCCTTGCTGCTGGGGACCACAACCAGAAGGACGTCCTGCCCAGAAAAAGGGCTTAGAGGAGAGGTGAATACCCAGCTCGTGCCCAGGTGCAACTCTTGCTCGTATGGTCCTGCCTGTATCCTGGCCAGACAGTGGGCAGGAGCAGAGCCAGACTCCAGCTCTGCTGAGAATTTGGGGTGCGGAGGGTGACCTAGGCGGAATCTGCTCATTAAAAGATCGTTTCCTACACAAGCGTGATATATCCCTAATGGCGCAGCTGATGCCAGGCCTCCGGCAGCATCCGTCGTGTGTGGAATGGTGGTCTCACCTCACAGGTTTGAGCACCCTGTGCAGCTCCACGCATGGTGGCAGCACCCAAGACAGATCCAGCCTGCTCTCTGGTAGGGCGAGGGGTAGGTAAAATGAAGAAAGAGCTCCCCCACTGTTTCTGAACCATGGTGTATATAGATTTTTACTGGGCAAGGCTCTGCAGAGGGAGGGCACGAAGCATTTCTGTGATTGATCGTCACGGCACTGACCCTCGTGAGCAGAAGCCTCACATTTTCTTTGAGACCCACCTCCCTGCTGTGTCTCTCTTAGTTGCATCTCCTGTTTGCAGGCAGCCTGCCTGTGCTGCTGAAGGCCGTGGGCCACCAACCAGCTCCAGCACCAGCCAGGATGGGCAGCATGGGAGAAGCGAAGCCTCAGCTTTCCATTGCCCTGTCTCTTGTGCCAGGCAGCCCCTTTCAGTCAACAGGGCTGAAAACATGAGGCAATGACCTTCTCTGCTTGGTGCCCCACATAATCCTCAGGCAGCTGCCACAGCCTCTGAGAGGTGGTTCTTCATGGCTTCATCCTGCCATCGGTGCAGCGCTGCTGGAGCATGCTGGCATCGCATGAGGTCAGATGAGCTCCATCTTGAACTGGCTGAAGTTTGGCACGGTGGGCGAGGGCTCGGCCATACTGCTGAAGGGGACGCAGGGCTGGTTCGCTGGCACGGTGCCGTGGCTCACGGTGGAGCTGAGCTGCTGCAGCGTCATCAGCACCTCCTGCTGCAGCCGCTGCTGGTGCTCCTGCTGGCGCTCCAGGCGGCATTGCCTCTCCAGCACCACATGCAGGGCCTGGCTCAGCTTCTGGATCTCGGTCTGTACAGCATCCAGCTTTTCAGCGATGGCGTGGGAGCTGGGAGCAGGGGGAAGCACTGGTCCGCCCCAGGCAAGGTTTTGATTTCCAGGACTCGTGGGGTTCAGCAGGGCAGTCTGAGTGCTGGCGTCTTTGACCTGGAGTAGTGGGAGGCAGGAGAGAAGGGATGGTGAAATATTATCAAGTGCTTCTTCAATGGTGATTAGCAAGAGAAGGATTTATTCTGCACTTAGCTACAAGGCATGAGAGAAAGCCATCACCTTGTTGAGGACCTCTGGACCTCAGCGCGCTCTGAGCTGCACTTCATCCCCACCCAGCCCCTATGCAGCTGCTCCGCAGCAGCACCATGTTGCCCTGCATGCTGTCAGTACGTGCTTAGCCATCCGGTGGTAGATGCTGCTAGATGACAGCCAGGCTGCCCATGCTGATGCCTGGCCTGTGTTTGCTCTCTGCAGGGACAGAAATAGCGTATTCTGGGTTTTTTCTTTCCAGCCTCCCCGTTTCCTGTATTGTACCCTGAAGCAAAGGGCTGTGCTGCTCCCCGAGAGGGATCACATGCTGGTTTTGAACCCCAGGGGAGCCTTTCTCCTGGAAAGGGTGTTGAACAACCTGTGTCCTCTCAAGCAGCTGGAAAGGGCTCTTGACAAACACTTCAGTGGGCTGGAGAAGGCGTTTGCTGTGTCTGAAGAGAGACAGGGCCGTGGATGAAGGCTCAGCCTGACCCACGGCTGTGTTTTGTACCCAGGATGCCATGGTGAGAAAGGCAGGTGCCAGTGTCCTACCACCCTCTGTGGGGCAACAGCATTGCCCGTCAGTGAAGTCTCCAGAGGTCGGAGGCTGCTCTGAAGGGGTAAACCTTGGCCGTTGGGGCAGCCCCACGGCCATGCTGCCCTGCCCAGCAGGCTCGTCCTGGGACTGCTGGGTCACTTACGTTTGCCACGTGGCTCACCGCGGCTGCCAGCAGAGCTGGGCTGGGCCATGGGGCTGGCCAGCCGGCTGCATGCTCACCATGGTGGGCAGGATGGCCACAGGGGTGTGGACTTGCTGGGACAAAGCATGCATGGCCACGGCCTGGGGGTCTCGTGGCATGGCGGGGCCGGGGTGTACGCGTTAGGGATTGCGGCGGCTGGACGTGTCCTACAGGGTGGCCGTCCCGGCTGTGTCACCCCATCCTGGCCCGCTGCAGCCCTTCACCTCCTGGTGCAGCACCAAGCTGCTCAACTGCTGGCGTCCTCGTGGTGGCCTGGGGGACCTCCTGAGCTGGTACTGAAACCAAGCCTTAAAGGGGAGGTCTGTGAGCTGCAGGTTGGAGGCCAATGCTGGCAGAAACTGGCATCACCGCGGCCAGCATCGCCCAGGGGCAGCAGTGAGAGCTGGCTGCAGGCGGGCGGGCAGCACGCCCCATGGCCCCAGCAGACAGGGCGGCTTCCCAGACAAGCTCGCAAGTGCCAGGGTCAAGCATCGCTCGGGAGTGCAGCTAGCAGAGGGTGGGGGGGCATTTTAGGAGCCCTTCACCCCCGCCACCCTTCACCCCTTCAACCCACCATCTGCATGGGTTGGACTCAGCAGGGTGCTGTGCGGGGCCATCCCGGCGGGCAGCTCCGCACCGGCTGCCGGCTGGAGCAGCCATGACACCTGGCATCCTACCTTCTTCTGCAGGAGGTTAGTCCTGCCCGCAGTCGTCTTCTTCGCCATCAGGGCTGGGTTCCTGGCGGGGGGTGCGCCCAGCCGCCCTTGGCCGGGCAGGGGCTGCGGGGGGGTGGCTGGGCCTCCCGAGGGGACGCAGCTCCCCGGACTCAATGAGGCGCCTGCGGAGCCATCGTCGCCTGCAAGGGACAGCGAGAGAAACGCCTCGGAAGGAGGCCCTTGGGGGCTCCCCGGCAAGGGACGGGGACCGCTTTCCCCAGCCCAGCGCTGCCGGGGGGGGCCATGGTGGCGACCCCCCGCGGGGAGCCAGGCCTTACCGTTCCTGGGGGGCAGTCCCACGGGCAGGGCCTCCCCGAGCTGCCCGCCGTCCTTGCAGAGCGAGGCCACGCTAACGATCTGGATGCCCTCCTTGGTCTCTTGGCCGCCGGCGGGGCAGGGAGCCCGGCTGCCCGCAGGGCCCCCGCCGGGCATTGCGGGGGCCTGGGCACCCCTCGGCTCGGGCGGCTCAGCCTCGCGGCCCCGCAGCGGGGGCCAGGGCTGGTCCCCATCCCAGCCAGCTGCCGCCGACCCCGGCTCCACGCTCTTCCGTTTGAGGAAGAGGTACACGGCCTGCGGCGTCACCCGGATGTCGTCCAGCTCCAACACCTTCTTGATCTTGCGGAAGCTCAGCCCGGCCCTGCGCAGCTCCACAATCCTCCTCTTGGCGTGGTCGTCCAGCCGGCCCATCGCCCCGGCACCCCTCCTGCGCCCAGCACCTACATCCCCGGCACGCAGCCGCTGCGGGGATGGCGGCAGCCCCCCAGGCAGCAGCAAGCCCCGCGACGGTGCTCGGGCTCTGCTAGAGCTCTGCCGCCAGGCTGCCGGCCCCGGCCGTGGGCCCACGCAGCGCCATCCCCAGCTTCCAGCAGCGACCCAGTTCCCAGCCGGAGAGGAGGAAGGAGGTGGCTCTTCCCACCAGCGCGACTAGGGACGGTCCAAAACCCGTTCCTTGCTCATGCGGAGCCCCCTCAGAGCGGGGGGTCCAGCCTGGTCCCCCAGTTCGCCAAGGGCACAGGGGATGGTAATGGGCTCGGCTCTGCCCAACGTCCCAAACTGGACATGGATTCCCCACCGCCAGCAGCACAGAGAGGAATCAGGAGCAGTCAGGATCCCAAGCAGCAGCTCAGCACCTCGGGAAGCTTGGTGCGAGTCCTGGCAAGCAGTGGTTCATCGTGCGAGGCTGGCAGGTCCCCGCCATAGCCTCGCGCCTCCTTGGTGAGGTTATGGCAAGCAGAACCGGGGGTGCCCACGTTGACAGCTACTGTGTGGAAACTGTCGGTGCCGCAGAGCCTTTCCTTCGGGTCTGGAGACGACACCTTCTCTCCTTTGGGAGAAACAAAAGCAATCATTTATGTACCAGTTGTAAAGGCGGCACTAAATGTAATGACTGTACGCCCTGTGCTTCCCCGTTCTCCCCACGCACACAGCCTTGGCTGGTGGTGTCAGCCAGGGGACGGTGGCCCAGGACGTGGTCACACTCGCTGTGCGTGCGTGGGTGCATAGCAGGGACGGCGCTGTTGGTACGGCCCCTGCACGTGCATCTCCTCTGGGTCGCAGCCCAGAGCAAAGCAACGTGGTGGGACCAGCCCCTTCCCTTGCCGCAGGCATCATGGCGGGGCCGGGTCAGGATAGACAGTGCTTGGAGTTGTGTATATGTGTGTATATATTCTTATACCTACATGGGGATATACCTGTATATGTGTATACATACACATGTATGTGTGTATACAACTATGGTGGAGGGTTTTTTCCACTTCCCTCATCTGCGGGAATTTCTTGGACACTCGGTGCCGCAACTGCTGCCTAAGGGACATACTTTTGGTTTCGCCTTACCAAAATAAATAGTCTCCAAGAATTCCCATAAGACAGGAAAACACTTTTCAGATTAGCAATGTATAATAGAGGCTACCTCAAGTGGTTGCTGCCAAGCAGATGTGATATAGGAACCTTTTCCAAACCCCACTTCCCCAGGCACATGTGGATCTTAAAAAGGACAATAATGTGTTTTGTTGGCCAAGGAGGCACAGAGACAATTGTACATCAGCCACAGAAAGCCACAGGGAGAAATGAACCCACTTAATTCGACACAGGAGTTGTGGCCCTCCACGTTTTACTTCCTCCATGGCAAAAGAGAGAGACGTGAACTCCAGAGATGTAGATTGTACTTTGATTCAGATCTGTTTACATCTAAAGGCCTCTCCCCGCTATGCTATGCGCATTAGGGACCTTATAGATAAGAGCTGGGAGAGTGGATGTAGGAAAACAGACGTCCCTGCCTGCAGACACTGCAATTGCAGAGCAAGAGGAAAAGGTCAGAAATACCCAACCTTCTCCATGCCAAGGGGAGATGGTTCAAGGAAACCACCACCTTGAGCTTCCTGTGGCTGCAGGCATGGGGAGCTCAGGCCCTGGCAAGAAGCTCTGCCCTCCTCCCAGAGTGTTTCAAGACCTGGCCAGAGGACACTAGAGCAAAAGCAAAGCAGTGTAGCTATCTGAACAGCCAGTGACAGAAACATAAAGTTTCCATAAATGCCAGGAAAGCCAGCACCCCACACCTGCAGCCTTCATCCAGCCTCCGCACTGGAGGAGAGATGACGAGAGCACCTTGGAGATGCGCTGACTCCACACGCATCTCCCCCAGCTCCCTCTTCACTGAAGACGTGGCTCGCTTTGCACCATCCCCAGATCCCAGCTTCTTCCTTCTTTGCCTGCTCATCCCCTCTGGACCTTCCCCAGCCCTCCAAGAGCTCCCACCACCCTGCCTTCCATGGCTTGGGGACAGCTCATGGGAGGCACAGACCATCCCTGCCCCGCTAACCCCATGTCAGCTCAGCATTCCCAATGCAGGGTGTTCCCCAGCAGCCCCCCATTTGCTGGAGGGGCAGCGGGATGGGGAGTTTGGCCAGGATGGCTCCTCACCACGGTGCATGGCTCCACAGGATGGCTCCACACCAGCAGCGCATGGCTGCCAGCAGCAGCTCCATCAGTGCCCCGGGGCTCAAGGCTAGTTTCATACAGGCTCCTTAGGCTTCAAGAACAGTACTTGTCTCTGCATATTTAAAAATATGTATTTACTGTTCACAAATAGACCAAGACCTGGAAACCCATCCCAGAGAAGACACTGAAAAGCAGGCTGTGGGTCAGCCTCCATCCAGCTGGCAAGCAGGAGGCGAGTGCAGGCAGAAGGGCAGGGCGAAATCCAGCTCAAATCCTGCTCACTTACACCATGAGGGTGTGCAAAGCACATGGCAGCTACTCTCTACTCTGTCTGGTAGGAGAAGAGGGCAACAGGTCGCCCTCCAGACAATACAGTATTTTAGCAATTTCCTCCAAGATCACAAGTCAGCCTCTCTGACAGCTTGGGTCTGGCTCCATCTCTAGTTACGCCTTTATTTATCCAGATCCTGCTGCGAGCAGTTTTCCTGTACGAAACGTGATCCCCATTTCCACAGCTGAGTCCATCACCTTCTCCTCTTTCTCCCTCTCCAGCGGGGATTTTCCCAGTGGAGCTGCAGCCTGTGTCACGCACGCAGCTTATGCAACACAGCTGCCCAAGTTACACATTCACGGAGATGAGACCTTTACACTCACCCAGCCTACAAGATGTTTGTTACTCTCCAATAACTTTTGCACAAGGGAAAAAAAATCAGTCCAATGAGAGGGAAAGATTCAGGGACTTTCCTAGACCTGTGATTTTGCATCGGCGATGGAGTTCCCTTCACTTCTCAGGGCCAGGCTGGGGGGGTGACGTGGTTCCTCTGAAGGTTTCTTACACCAGTCAGGAGAAGTTAATTCAAGTGGCGACTTTGCAGGGGGACAGGGAAAGGGAGCTCATCAGTGGAAGCAAATTCACAGCACTGCAATCATGTGAGCTTACTCTCTGCCTTTACCTCTTTTCTTTTCTGTGGATATTGGGAAAACAGAAAGCTTTCATCTCCTCCAGAAAGTCCCTGGAACAATCTCATCTGGGCTGACTCAGCCTTTGCTATTCTAAAATAGAGCAGCACCACAAAGTCTGCTTGGCTCGGAGGTTTCCATACAAAGCACAGGCGCTGTGAGCTGTGTGTGGGCACTAGAAGTCCCCTGTACCGAAATGGTGGCTTGCCTCCACCTACCTGGCTATCGCATTCTGCACCAGCCCCAGCTGCAAGTCATTTTGCAAGCCCTGATTCTGCAGTCATGCCTGTGTGGACACAACATCGTTCCCCTGCGAGCTATGATAGCTTCAGTGTGATTCCTCATGGGTCTGCAACGTCCTTCCCCTACCTACACCCCTTGTTTTGCAGTGGGATGCATACTTGCAGGGTGAAGACGCGGTGACAGGAACACTTGGGTTACGGCTGCAGCCGGAGAGGGCTGTCACGCAGCACCGCGGGCTCCAAGTTTTGCCCTTCAGTGGGTTGGCTTTCGAGACCTTTCCCAGACAGCTGGACACACACATTTGTGCGAGCAGCTGCGTGTTTTGTTACACAGCCAGGCCTGCAAAAGGGATTTTGCTTCAGCCTGCCAATTTAGGCATCTGTCAAAATTTCACATCAGCCATCCTTTCTTCAGCTGCTGCTGAACCCTTGCAATGCCTAAAGTCTTTAACTACTTAGCTGTAGCCGGGAAAGCTTCTTTAACCAGGCATCGCTGCTGGTAATTCTTCTATTCCATAACTCTGCGTGCAGTAATATCCACATAAACACAAACCAGAGCCTGGAGCAACCTTCTCATCACCAGGATTACTTCCTTAGCTCCTCTGCTCTCTGGCCCAGAAAATACTATATACAAAACGGAATAGCCTCAAGAGAGAAGGAGAAAGAAGGCAGCACTCATGCACGCCCCAGAGTTCCCTTCAGGGCAGAGTGGATTTAAGGTCTGAGAAGGAGGAAGAGCGTGAATCCAAGTTTCCTACAATGCAGGCGAAGTTGCCTAACCATTAGCCTTAGGGCAAGCAGCAGGCTTTTCCTCTTCACCACTTGTTTCTGTGCCAGTGCAAGCCCCAGCTCCGGGAGTCGAACCCGAGGAAGAGGAGCTCCCCAGCATCCATCCTGCAAGTCCCTCGGGGTAAAGCTCCCCCACTTGCCGGCACACACATGCACCCACCGGCTGCATTGCCACCCGTTCTCCCCCAATCTTTCTGCAGCCCTGATTTACCAGGGTTTGAATGCCAAATTCCCCAAGAGTTAAACATTGGTTGTGTGACCAGAGAGCTGACTCGTGTCTGGGAAGATTTACTTCTCCCTTCTGTCTCACAGCTGCAAGCCTGCTCTTGCATGCAGGCAGTTTTTACCCTGGGGAGGTGCAAGCAAAGCTGCTTCTGAAATTCATGCTGGGGTGAAGCAGGGAAGAGTCAGATCCCCACAGAGTCTTCAACAGACAGTAGTGCCATGCCACGATCATGGCAACTGCCTTACCCCGGGGTTGCGTTTTCTCAATGGCTATTTAAGTCATCTAGGTTAGCTGCACGACAGCACGCTCACGGCCAGCCTGGCTCTCAGGGATGGAACAGCCTTGGAGAGACGCAGGCATCTATGTATGGATGGACTTAACCAGAGCAAGAAGCTTCAATCTATCATTTCAGAAGCAGCACAGCCACAAGGGTAGCAGATACCAAGGTGGAGCAACGTGTCTCACTGGTGAGACAAATTGCTGATGTTGAGAATCGCTGTGACCGAGGAAGAGGGAGGAGCGGGAGAGGGGAAAACTGCAACCCACGGAGGGCGAGAAGATGCAGCTCGTCCTGTCTGGTCTCGGCGATTGAAAACAGCTGCTTTATGTTGTTAACATCCCAGTGCACGTTGGACTCGAGTTTGCTGTGCTGCAGAGAGTGCAAAATACTCCTGCCCTGAGAAGGTCCATGTAGGACCACGAAGGACAAAGTTAGATGTGGGTATATCCCTTTCCTTTCAACTGGAACTGCCTTTGTGCAGTGCAAGGCCAGTGTACCAGGGCATGGGACGGGAAGCAGTTTGACTAATTCATAATAGATGCACAGGACATCCCAGGCTATGCAAAAGCACAAAAATAAAGAAGGGGAAGGTGTTAGCAAAAGGGAATCGATCCTCATGGACCTTGTAAGGAGCCACAAGCCCAATCTGCCAGACTTCTCTTCACCCTGGGCCTTGTGGCTGGTAGCAGCTCAATGAGGTCCTCTTGCCCACCCTTCTCTTTGCCTCCGATTTCCAGCCCTCCTTCTCAGATCCCCAGCCTGCTTTTGGGAAGCTGGAGCAGCTGCAAGCAGCTGGGGAGGAACACTGATCCATCCTCATCGGTTTTATTGCTTTCCCACAGGGTTCTAAACAGCCACTGCAAAGCTGGCAAGATGAGACCTTTTCCATTCTGCAGCAGCTCAGAGGGGAAAAAAAAATATTAAAAACATCCTCCAGAAGCACAAGGAAGACAGTGCTGGTTTACACTTGATTCACATACGGAAAAGAGCTTCTTGCAACCAAGAGAGCAAGAAGCATTTCAAGTAGAGTGAAGGCAAAGATGCTGTGGAAGGGGCTAGTCTGCTGGGCGAACACCCGATTCCTTCTCGCCCTGCAGAGAAATGTGCTTTCAACACAGTAAGCCATGCCGGAAAGGAAAGACGAGCTGGTATGGCAATACCAAGAAACTTGGTTTCTTGCCCTTGGGGTCCTGGCACAGCTTTGAAGGGACATGGATGGTTCTTAGCTCTTCACCTAGATCACAGTTTCAAACAGACTGGAAAGTCTTAGCTCCACAGAGACAGGTAATCAGAAAGAACTGGCAATGTGATTTAATGGTACTTAGCTTGGAGGAAGACTGACAGTATTAGGTGTCCTATGCTGAAATGTTGCCAAAGCAGGAAGATCTGTGCCAGGGAAGAACAGTCGTTTCTCGCAGGCTGCAATCTTACCCAGTGTCACTGCTTTGTGGGATATGTCAAGCCTCGTGGAAGCAATCACATATCTAACAACATCGACTGCTACCAGCCATGCAGACTGCTGTATCCCATGTTACAGAGCCCCGATTTTCTTTGCAAAATTGGTGAAGGAGCAGCTCTGTTACAGGTTTTATTAAAAGCAGATGGGCCAGCTGAATTTAGATGGTGCTGCTGTTACCTGAGCCATGCTGGCTCCCCCTCTGAAGGGATAACCTCGTAAGAAGCTTTTTAATCAACTTGTACTTCAGCCATCAGAATGATAGAGAAGGAAGGGTCGTATATCTGGGCCAGGATTTGGAAATGAGTTATTTAGAGCCCAGGCCTAACTTTGCTCTGTCACCTTTGACAACTGACCAGTTCCTTTAGGCTCTGCTTTAGGAGCAGTTGAGGAGCTAACCCCCTGCTTGGCCACACTTTAAAAATTAGATCCTCAAACAGAAAATACAAAACTTTAAGGTTCCACTTTAAGGTTTTCAGTACGTGCAAATTGAAGAAAGTTGGGTCGCTGCAAGGTTTCTTTAATTAACAGTTTTGGGGTTTGCAAAACAAATTGAGTAGGAGGATACACATAGTTTGCTTTTGACCCTGACAATGCCACTACAGCCTTGTGCTAACTGGGAATGGGGTATAAAGATAAGGTGGTAGGATATATAGGAGCGTGTGTATGTAATGAGTATTAGGATTGTTTAGGGCACAGTATAAACATAGTACTTGTTCCTCGTGTTTGAGGGGAGGAAAGGAGGAGTTTCAGGAATACGGGAAAACCCCCCCTGATGGTCAAAGGGTCCCAAGCCACGCAGCACAAAGCAGTGACACTGTATAAATCGTGCTGATGGACAGCTTTGTACAAAAAGGCTTTGCATCGGATCGGCTCTCCTACAGCTCAAAAACCATAGGTCAATGTCAACACCATATCATGTGGTCTGACAAATTCAGCATGGTTGTGATGCTGTGCCTGTACTTGGTAAAAGTCAGATTTGTATTAAGAAATGATCTAAAGGATCCAAACCTGATGTAAAGGACCGTGGAACCACAGCTTGAAGGAACAAGAGGCTTTCACAGATAAGCTGGAAAGGCCTGGGG
This sequence comes from Calonectris borealis, assembly GCF_964195595.1. Taxonomy (NCBI): domain Eukaryota; kingdom Metazoa; phylum Chordata; class Aves; order Procellariiformes; family Procellariidae; genus Calonectris; species Calonectris borealis. Next base: position 18,935,252 of record NC_134327.1, on the reverse strand, counting down.
GAGAGGAACAGGCTGGATTTCACATCCAGGCTCAGAAATCCATCTCTGCCCTGGGACTGAACAAACTCGTCAAGCCGAGCTTAAGTATTCAGACAAGACCAGTAAATGCCAATTATCTCACAGCCCTGCCTTTATCTGTACAGTCAACATTAGCCTCTCTTTGAAATGTTTTGCAGCTTTAAGACTCTGCTCTCCAAAGATGCAGCCCTTCCAGCAGAGAAAGTTGCAAAGGCTAAACCACAAGCATACCTTGAATTTCTGGTGTCTTTCATGTGCCTGAAGAGGAAACAAATAAATCACTGCAAAGTGTAACTTGATATTTGTTCCTTGTGGTGAAACCAGGACGTTTGAGAAAGGTTAACATTGAGCAGGCATATTCCTACAGCATCAGGGCATGCTTTGTAAATGTTGCAGGAAAACAGAGAAAAAGTGCATCATGGCACAGTTTTCAGGCTGAGCGCCGCAAAATACACATCTGTGCATAGGCACATTCAAGTGCAGTCAGTCCTGAAGTCTTCAGCTTGTCCATGGCCTAGCTGCACTGCGAGAATCGGCCTCAGACCTCAAGAGAGGGCAGGCCAGATGTTCAGAGACTACTGCTGAAGACTTAATTCACCTAGAAGTGTTTCAGCTAAACTGCTAAATTCACCTCCTTCTGCAGATTAGAGAGGAACACCCAAAATTTCCTTTTTCTGCTGTTCCAAATCTATATAGGTGCTCGGCAGTGCAGCCATTGGAAACTCGGGCTAATCTCAACTCTCTGCGGAAATAACCAAGGCTGTTACTACACATTAGGATGAAAAGTTTCCAAGCCCTTAGAAGACAAATCCCCCATCCTGCAATTCCTCTAACGAAGCCACACAGACTGTATTCTCTGAAGCCAGACACACATCCAACCTCACTCTAACACAGGTGCAGAAGGAGTGATGGACTGAACAGGGAGACGGACCAAAGCTCTTACAGCACAGGGAAAACATCGGCGTCAAGAGGTTGTGGGCTGAGCCAGTGCTCCAGCGCAATCTCTGCAAGCGCAAAGTAATGCCTGGTATTCGGCACCTTGCACCTCACAACGCATAATAAATGAACGCCAGTGGCTTAGTGCTGCTGTTGGCAGAATAACCCACCGATCACCTGGATCTTCTGGGGCTCGAGGAGAGCTCTCTGTAGCCACGCCACCACGCGCTGCAGCTCCACAACCCAAAGCCAATGAATAGGAAGGAAAAATGAAGCACTCAGTTGCAAGAGAGTGCAACACACAGGACAAGCACTTTCAGCCTCAGGTGGCATTTAAAGATGCTGACTAATTAGTCCTAACCACCATCCTCCACCGCAAGCGGAGCAGTTCACCTGCAGAGATGGCAGTAAATAGCACTGTTCTCATCAACAGCCTAGAGGTCCAGGAATGAAGGGACAGAAAAACAGAGGCAGGATCCAAAAGCAGCACTCACGGAGCTCCATTCTTTCCTCTCCTGCTCATCTATGGTGTCTTGGCTGGAGCAGCTTTGTGATTGCTGCCTTAAATCCACCATCCAGCAGTCTATCGACACACGGGCAATTTCTAAAGAGGGTCTGCACCTCTGCTGGAAAATTGCTAGGCAGGTTTCTGAGTTCAAGGAGGAGCTGGAGGACAGCATTTCAGATCAGGCACGCCACTCCCAGCTCTGACACCGAATCTCAGCGCAGCACCAGACCTCCGCATCCCCGCTCGAGCGCGACCCCGGTCTGCGCGCCAAGCAGCAGCGGTCTACTCCATCCAGACCAGCGCCCCGCCGAGCACGGGACGGCTGTGGGCCGCAGGAGCTCACTAACACCGGCCTCCTGCCACCCCTCCCTGCCACTCGCACCCCCGTCAAACTACCACTGCGAGAAGTTTCTCTCCGTCCTTCCCCATCACGCTCCCAGCACCCAAACCAGCTTAATGCACAGTAGCAAACAGGCAGCGCATCCACGTACAGGGACTAAAGATGACTGCCGGGATCCTCCCAGGCGACGACACCAACTTGCTGCTGCTGCTGCATCCTCCGGTGGCCGTGGCCAGCCAGGGTCCTAGCACAGCCCAGCTCTGCAGCAGCCAACTTTTTGGGAGGCTGCTATTTGAAAAGCTCCTGCCCTCTTTGTTTGGTTGGGGCAGAGCCAGCAAAGGCTGCCGGGAAGGTCACCCAGGAGGAGACTTATGTACTGGGGGGGAGGAGCCCTCCTCTTAACTCTTTCGGGGCAGCCTCGCTCCAGGACCGTGAGGACCCACATCATCTTTGCAGTCTCAGGGTGCAGACCTGCCGTCCATCCCGTCCTGGACCACAGCTCAGATGTGGCTGGTAGCCCCTCTGTCAGAGGATGGAGGAGAAACCTCGCAGCAGGCAGCAGTGCCGTTCCTAGAGGTCCCACCCAGACCTGGAAGCACCAGCTCCTTGCACAGGACTGCAGCGGTGACGGTGGGCTGCCCCGCGCCAGGCTGAGCTGCTGGCATGGGGCAGAAGGCCACGGCACTGCCATTTGCTCTGAAACTGAAGCGGACGCGTGCTCTGACCTGTTCTCACCTCTGCTTGTGCCCCCAAATGAGACATTCAAATGTCTCTTCTTGCTCAGGCTTGGCCTTAAGGCTTAGTCCTGCCGACTGCTAGCAGACTCTGAGAGGAGATCAGACCCCCGGTACCCTGCCACCGCCGTCCTGGGGCTGGCCCTGCTGCTCACAGCTCTGCAGGGAGAGAACTGGCAGGAAACTTCCTCTTTTTCACAGTAGTAGTATTTTTCTGCTGGTTCAGTGAACTCACCTGACCACCCCCGGAAAGATGAGAGCCATTATGGGAATAAGGGCGTGCATGGCTTTCGGATCAGCCAGCCATTATGGCTTTGCTACAGCCAAGAGAGAAGAAAACTTTAAACATTGTGCCCTAAGCCTAACAGCAGTGAGCACAGACGACTGGGAACAAGCCTGGCCTCCATCCCTCCTGCCCAAGGAAGCACGGCCTCTCCCACGGGACCTTCTCTCTGCAGTAGTACTTGGGTGGAGGCTACGTTGTGACTGAGCACTAAAAGGCTGTCACTGAACAGTACAACCTGCTGCAAGCCATAGGTCCTGTGGGTAAGGCAGGCTGACACTTCTGGCTTATCTTTGTGAGGCCTAATCTTTAGTCCATATTGCCATTTATTGGTGGTACTTGACATCTTTCGTAAACCGGTTTTCAGATTTGCAGCTAAAACGTGGTATAGAAGAGGTTCGGATGTATCATGTCTTGTCCTCCAGCTGTGGCTGCAGTTGTTATCTAATGGGCACGTTCATTAAGTATTCTTTCGCTCAATGGTTACTCTAAGTACGGACAAAAATGGTTAGCACGAAAATGGGCAGCACAAAAATGGACTGAAGATTTTAATAAAGCACCATAAAACTCAAGAATTAAAGCTACAGTACTTAAAATTTCATGTGTAACAAGTTAGGTGGAAGAAAGGAGAGAATAACAGCCATGCTGGGTCAGCCCACAGGTTCCTTTGGGTCAGCACCCCGTCTCCAGCAGGCTGACCAGCAGATGCCTGGGCAGGAATATAAAAGCGGTACAAGCACGTAGTAGCACTTCCCAAAGTACGCTCCCCCCAGCACAGCACTGGGAGACTTTCCAAGAAGGCCAACGGCATCCTGGCCTGTATCAGAACTGGTGTGGCCAGCAGGAGTAGGGAGGTGATCGTGCCCCTGTACTCGGCACTGGTGAGGCCGCACCTCGAATCCTGTGTTCAGTTCTGGGCCCCTCACGACAAGAAGGACATGGAGGTGCTGGAGCGTGTCCAGAGGAGGGCAACGAAGCTGGTGAAGGGCCTGGAGCACAAGTCTGATGGGGAGCGGCTGAGGGAACTGGGGGTGTTCAGCCTGGAGAAGAGGAGGCTGAGGGGAGACCTCATCACGCTCTACAACTGCCTGGAAGGAGGTTGTGGCGAGGTGGGTGTTGGTCTCTTCTGCCAAGTAACAAGCGATAGGACGAGAGGAAATGGCCTCAAGTCGCACCAAAGAAGGTTTAGATTGGACATTAGGAGAAATCTCTTCACCGAAAGCGTTGTCAAGCCCTGGAACAGGCTGCCCAGGGAAGTGGTGGAGTCACCATCCCTGGAGGTATTTAAAAGACGTGTAGATGTGGTGCTTAGGGACATGGTTTAGCGGTGGACATGGCAATGTTACTGTAATGGTTGGACTCAATGATCTGAAGTGTCTTTTCCAACCTAAATGATTCTACGATTCTGTGATTCTAAGGTCATCATGACAGTTTACCGATAGTCCTCAGTACACATAGTCCAGTTTCTCTTTGAACCCATGTAAACTTTCAGCTGGCTACAACATCCTACAGCAGGGAAATCTGCCCTTTAACGAGAAGTTGTGTGAAGAACAACCTCCTTTTGTCTTTTTTCTGAACCAGCCCATGGCTAGTTTTATGTAATATCCCCTTGGTTTTGCAGCAGAATAGAAAATAAACCAATTCTTCTCTTTGTCACACATGGTCTTATAGGCACCTGCCCTGTTCTCCCCCACATTCTGTGGGGGAGGTAGATGGGGCATATTCTTACACTGCATTCAGGAGGTGGAGCTGTCTTCCTTGCACAGAGGAGCGCAAGGATTCAAATCTTAGGAATTTAACAAAAACGCCTATGATCACACTTCAGCTGACTGGCACGCCTGCTTCTCGGAGCGGTTGGTCATGTTTAAGGCCCTGCATTGGCAATGGGGTCAAAGTACACTTCTGACTTTGTTCCCTTGAAGTCAGGCAGCCAGTACAGCTGGAATCCAACGTGACCAGCGCAGAACATCAAGGCCTCCAGTGACAAATTTCACTGTAAATTCACAGCGCACGTTTTGGCAGGAAAAAGAAAAAAAAAAAACAAAAAAGAGAAAATGTCCTTCCCACATAAATCTTTGGATTTATGAACTGCCACTGGACAGTGCTCCGTCTTAAGTCTTTCATTCTTCTCTTCACGTTTTTCTTGCACTTCTGCGAGCCAGGCGGCAGGTGAGTCCCCTCTCAGTGGTACACATCCCTTTCTGCTCCCCTTCCCCCAACAGGACACGTCTGCACAACCTCAAGTTAGAGACTTGTGTGTTGTGACTCTGCAACCTGGGCATGACACTGGGCCCAGCATCTATTGGTGAAGGCCGACAGCTTGCTGGGTTGTCACTTAGGGGAAGTCAAGAGTTGAAGCCCTGGCTGCTGCTATTATTATTATTAAGCAGGACACGGTCTTTAGGAAGACTTAACAACTTTTATTACACCAGTTAAGCGTAGCTGCAAAAATCAGACAAGCAAGCCCAGGACAAAAGGGACTAACTGCTCACCGTTCCACGGGGCTGCAGAGGTCAGACATCCCTGAATGAACCGTGCTGAGGCACCTCTAGCCTGGGGGAACGTCGGGTGCTCTGGTAAATGAGATCGGACTTCTCCAGCTGCAGCGCCTGGCAGCCAGCGGGGGGACTTGGACTGTCAGGGCCACAGCCCGTTAGCACTGCAGCTCGCTGAGGAGCAACGGATTTCTCTCTCTGCAGGAACGCACAGCCCGTTTTCTCCTCTTCCCACTCTGCTCCTGGGATGCTGACTGACCCGCTGCCCTCCTTGCCCCGCGCCCCCACGGACACCCGGACTGACCCGCTCCCCTCCTCACCCCCCCACGGACACCCGGACTGACCCGATGCCCTCCTCACCCCCCCACGGACACCCGGACTGACCCGCTCCCCTCCTCACCCCCCCACGGACACCCGGACTGACCCGCTCCCCTCCTCACCCCCCCACGGACACCCGGACTGACCCGCTCCCCTCCTCACCCCCCCACGGACACCCGGACTGACCCGATGCCCTCCTCACCCCCCCACGGACACCCGGACTGACCCGCTCCCCTCCTCACCCCCCCACGGACACCCGGACTGACCCGCTCCCCTCCTCACCCCCCCACGGACACCCGGACTGACCCGCTCCCCTCCTCACCCCCCCACGGACACCCGGACTGACCCGATGCCCTCCTCACCCCCCCACGGACACCCGGACTGACCCGCTCCCCTCCTCACCCCCCCACGGACACCCGGACTGACCCGCTCCCCTCCTCACCCCCCCACGGACACCCGGACTGACCCGCTCCCCTCCTCACCCCCCCACGGACACCCGGACTGACCCGCTCCCCTCCTCACCCCCACGGACACCCGGACTGACCCCCTCCCGCCCTGTCCCTTTAAGGCCGCCCGCCCAGCTCCGCTTCCCCATCGCGTGACGCCATCGGCGCGCGCCGCGCGGGGCCCCTTCCCGCCCGCGCTGCGTTGATCGCGTGCGACGGGCCTGGAGCGGCGGCTGTGGCGGGCGCCGAGGATGTGAGTGGGGCCGGGGCGGGGGCGGGGGCTGCGGGGATCGGCGTCCATCCGGCCCGGCCGCGGCGCGGAGCGGCCCCGCCGCCGCGCGGGGGTGCCGAGGGGAGCGCGCCGGAGCCGCCGAGGAGGAGATGGCGGGGCGACGGTCAGGGATGGGGCCTCGGCGCCGCGGCCTACCGCGCCCGGGGGCGGGGAGGGAGGGAGGCTGGGCCGGGGAGGGGCCGGGCGGGGCCGGGGCCTGGAGGGGAGCCCGGGCCGGGGGTCTCGGCGCTCCCCACGGCCGGGGCGGCGGGAGGAGCGCTATGCGGGCCCGGGGGCGGGCGGGCCGGCGGCGCCGGGCCTGGCGGAGGCGGCGGGCGACGCGGGCCCCGGGGTGCGGGCTCTGCTCTGAACCGACTCTGTGCTTGGTCTGTGCTTTTCTCTCCCTGTTCCTCAGCCCGCGCCTTGGCTTCGCTCATAGTATGGCGACACGTACGGTGCGGTCAGCAGCGACAAGCCCTCGGTCCGCCCGGCGCCGTAACGTACCCCATGGCGTGCGAACCGGGACGCGGAGCTGGCTGCCCCTGCGCTCCTCCGGCCCTGCTCGCTATAGTTAGCTTGGGCGAGCGGCCGTAACTTTGCAAAGAACTGCCGAGCTTTGAACCCTCTCCTCACACGAGGAAATCCTTTCCCCATTTTGCAAATGAGGATCTGAAGCAAACTGCCGTTAAAGGACTTGCCTGTAGTCGTGCAGGAAGTCCGGGGGAGAGCTGAGTTTGCTTCCTTTGCTACAGAATTGCAGTTCTCTAAGAGTGCAAATCAACTCTTTAAAGCAGAGAGGTGTGTCTGTGAAATGAATGTTTGGCCTCTGTAGGTTGCTGTTTCTGGTTTGGGGTGGGTGCTGCAAAAACATTGACTTGTTAGGGATTGAGAGGTTTTTTGATTGTAGGGAAGAAGCATGTCGCTTAGAAATGCGTTGTTATACACCCTTGTGTGAAGACCATGATTTTAGTCTTTCCACATCTTCCAGTGAATATCTCAACACATACAAGTGAAAGTGCCCACAGGCTGTGCCTCTTAGGCTGAGGTTTCCAACTGAAGTAAGCTAGGCAAGTGGCTTTATTGAGAAAGGTACATATATTTTGATGGAGAGAAAACACTGGTTAGTTTGGAGGCTGCTTAAATGCTGCATGTACCATCATATGGAAGCTTGCTGAATGTAAAAACGTCATATGGCTAATTTGTCTGGTGGGTGCCTGTCCTGAGGAGTGGTGCCGGAGTGGTAGCTGTTTAACTGAAGTAACCTACTACTCCAGCAGCAGGCTGGGTAAAAGCAAAGCGTGTGCTGGTCTTCATCTGGGCTCTCTCTCTTCCCTTCTTCCAGGAGGGGTAAAACCAGAGCCAGCTATCAGACAATAATAGATAGTTTTCCATGGCTGAGCTGATAGCGTCATCACTGTGATAGTCCACAGATGCAAGAGAAGTCGGTGTGTAGGAAGAGATAACGCAAACCTGACTATGGTATATTTAAGAGAAGAAGGGTGGGAAAGGAAAATGTCAAGGTTTTTGGTCTTGTGAGTCCAGAAACTTGTCTGTTCTGTTCTTCCAAGTGAGTCAGCTGGTCTCATGCAGTGACTTTCGATTTTGGAACTGCAGGCTCCTCACACTTTGCACTAGAGGCGTAGAGCTGGTTAGAACTGTCATACAGCTGAATGATGTACACAGGTTTGCTTTTCTTAGTCACCTTTGCAGCACCTATGGAACAGTCCATGGACTGCCTTATTGCCGCCACTGGTGTTAGAGAAGACATTTCCTCTCCCAGCGAGCCCTGCCAGTGTCACATTTGTGTGGTGGGTTTCTTGTTCTCCATGCAAAAAGGCGCGGGTGTTTCTTGACTTCTGGATCTGCAGAGAGCTGGGTTTGCGAATGTTCATTTGTGTTGCTTTTCGGAATTGTTGTATTAGGGAAAACTGTGAAGCTGAAAATCAGGAAAGCGAGTTCAGCTGTTCAGAAGTGATCTGTTCCCAAACATAAATTTAATTGCAGTTTAGAGAATAAAGTAATTGCTTACCAGAAGCATAGAAGCAACAAGACTGTTGGATGTAGTAAGCTGGAGAGTTTTTTTTCTTGTTAACTAATTTTGCCTGTGATGCATGTGGAGATAGAAAGGTTTCCAATATCATGCAGTACTGTGAATATTCAGTGCCACTTCAGATGAAGCCTGGCAGTTCAGACATGCTTGGGCCCACTCTTTCATTTCCTGGATGTTTCATTCATAGGTAAATAGCGGGTGTTAATACAAATTAAATCTGCCACACTCCTTTAGTGGTTATTAAAACCTGTGTTGGAGGCAGCTTTGTAATGCAGGTGTTAAACAACTCGTGGAATAATCATAATGAAACGATGTGTTTAGACATCGCAGAATGTGTGACGGATGCAGCCCTCTCATGGGAAACATCTGGAATTCAACTAATGCCAGTATTTCAGTGTTAAATAGTGGGGTGTTAAATTTGTGTCCTTTTGTATCTAGAGTGAAGAGAGAACTGATTGGGGCTAGGTGAGGTCAGAATCCAGTTTAGACTTTCTGCTGAGAAGTTAAAGTAGAATCTGCTGTTGCAGCAGTGCAGCAAACTGGGCCCTTTAATCTGGCCTTTCCAAAGCTGACAGAGCTTTGGAAGCAGCTTGTTGAGGCTGAAAGCAGCCATAATTCAGTGGGAGGTTTTGTTCTCAACAACCCTTTCCTCCTGACAAATGTATGCTATATGGCGCAAATTGGCTTTGGAGAAAACCAGTGCTTACTCCTCTGGAGACAAGGCTGTTGTCAAGAGGCATGAGCTGCATGTACATCTTGCAGAGAGAATGGGTGTCCCCTGTCTGCCATTCTTTTGGTTGGATAGTTAAGGTCCTTTGTACTTCTGTGAATGTCAAAATGATAGCTTTAAACATGGATGCAGACTTTTACATGAGGCGCACGATGCCAATGTGAGCCGGCGCAGAGCCTGGCCGTTAACGGCCGGGTAACAGTATGTGTAACTGAAGTACTCTGTAGAGTCCGTTGATGCCCAGTGTGCTGCCATTGTTGCAAAGTGGGTTTGTTGTTTTATGCTATCTGTTAATTTCTTGTTTCTAAACCCTTTTATCTTGTCACTAGGCTGTTCTTTGGAGTTTATTGCACTCGATTAGGGATCGGTTCTCAGAATCGAGAAGTTAGAAGTGAGATTTGAGATAAGTGAGGCCCATTCGGTGCTGCTTTGGACACCTCCGAAGGGGAAATGGAGTTATCAGGATTGAAAAAGAAGAGTTTGCTAGGACTCAAAGAAAATAATAAAAAATCCAACACTAGGTAATCATTCTGTCCGAATTTTCTAGGCTTAACAAAACTGGGGATATTATAGGGTATTAGGGCTCTCCCAGTGAGGGTGAGGAATTGGAAATGTACCTCTTTCTGCGTGAATTTCTGTATGTGAGAATTTCTGTATGCTATAGCTGTCTTCCTCAAAGCTGCTCTGTAATGTAAAATACTTTCTTTTTTCTAAAAAGTCCAAACTTGGCCTAATGCTTTAATTCTGCAGTTATGGTACATTTGAAGTTCAATGTTTTGTGTTGGCTGTTCTGTTCTTTGTTTGGGTGTGGGTTTTTTTGTTGTTTGGGTTTTTCTGTATTAAACAATGTCTTCTGCAATTTGTTCTTGAAGGGCTCCCTCACCAACCAAGCGCAAGGATAGGTCTGAAGAGAAATCAAAGGACCGGTCCAAGGATAAAGCAGCCACTAAGGAATCGGGTGAAAAGGATCGTGGTCGAGACAAGACACGCAAAAGACGCAGTGCTTCCAGTGGGAGCAGCAGTACCAGGTAGTTACTTTTACAAGTAGTAATAAATTACAGTGTTTTCAGAAACCACCAGCTTGATTTCTGGTGCATTTCCGTTCCTGTGTCATGGACTTGTTGAAAGCTTGCATTGTGTTAGTCACAGTGCAGTTTTGTCTAACTTAAGGGGTTTGTTTTTTTTTTTAGGGATGAATTTCCTTTGGCTGTCTAGTCAGCTATGGAGCATCAATTTTCATTGTTCTAACTCACAGTTGCTCTCTCCGTAATTAGCAGAAGTTTTTCAGCCACGCTTTTTCTGGGTACTCCAACCATTTTAATTGCCCCCCTCCACCCCCAACAGATCCCGTTCCAGCTCAACTTCCAGTTCAGGGTCCAGTTCCAGCACTGGTTCTAGCAGTGGCTCTAGCTCCTCTTCTGCCTCGAGCCGCTCTGGGAGCTCCAGCACCTCACGCAGTTCCAGTTCCAGCAGCTCCTCTGGATCTCCAAGTCCCTCTCGACGGAGACATGACAACAGGAGACGCTCCCGCTCCAAGTGAGTTTTATTTGCCTTCTAGGAATTACCAGATGGCAGATTATTTTCCATGTAGAATACAAGATTGTGATCAGAATAGATTTTTTTCTGAGGACCATTTGCTTTCTCCATAACTGAATTTTGTTAGAATGGGTGTGCTCCTTTTGCTTACAATCAAAACATATGCCCTGTAGGAAGACAGATTAAAAACCTCATTTTAAAGAGTGATTTTAAATATTATATTTTGTAGAGGCAGTTTTAATCGATGTTTCCCCGATAGTATGGGACTATATGGGCACTAGATGAGAGTAGAGCTCTTTGGTTCCTGTAAATTACAGCCAAGACTAACAGAAAAGTCAGGGCTGAAAGTAGTGTATATGTGTATGCATATATTCTTATGTACAAAAAAATAAAAGGGGGGGAGGGGGCGCAAAGGAAGCATTTTCCTGTATGGGTAGGAATCAAACTATGTTAATGTCCATACAGTTTTTCCTTTGGATAATTCTGTAGGTAAGGTGCTGAAGGCTGGTAAAATCTACTGAAGTATTATAAGCCAGTGTGGTTTTTCTTGGTATATCCCTCAGTTTATGGACAGTGAGATTAGGAAGAAGCATAAATATAAATTTTCTGCATGCTGAATTTTTTACAGATCAAAATTACATTCCAGATTTAAAAAAAAAAAAAAATTACAAAGAAATTGTGATACGCAGCTACTTAAATAGTTTTTTTAACTGTGACGTTTCTGGACCTCTGTAGTGAACAGAAGATATAGAAACACAAATCATTGGATCCATTCATTTGCCTGGATGTCGTATGCTTTGGTGTTTATGTCCTCATTTTGCCTCTTTAATTGTTGAGGCAAAGAATGTTTTTTGTTTTAACAACTGGAAAATTATTTAACTATAGCCAACAACTTTGAAGAAATGTTTGCCAAATTCCACGTTTGTTATCCTAGTTGCAGTAAAGTTGAAAACTCAGAAAAAAAGGCTCTCAGATTCCGGAAGGTTCTAAAGCAAAAGCAGACAAGGCAAATGCAAATCCTAAGGTGTTTCTGAGTGGAACACCCCCACCACCACCCCAGCACTTCCTAAACTGTAACTTCTTAAGAAAAAAGATGCCCTCCCAAGAAAAATGGTACCTTTTTTATCATGTGATAATGACTGGCTTCTTGGTTTTGTCTTGCGTGTTCCCTGCAAAGTGTAAACATTTTCTGTTGTCAAAATCAGGTCCAAGCCACCCAAGAGAGATGAAAAGGAGCGGAAGAGGCGGAGCCCGTCACCCAGACCTACAAAAGTGCATGTTGGAAGGCTCACTAGAAACGTGACCAAGGTAATGGCATGCTTCCCTGCAATATCAACCTTTCGTATCTTCTGTGAGGACGTGTGAGTGGCTCTTTTAAAGCTCTCAAAAGTTTTTTGTTGCTAGAGCACTGCCAAGGTGTTGCTGTTGGAAATTCTTGCTCTGTGTCCAAATTGATCAGTGAGGAAGATTTCAGTAGGATTTTACTGAGTCAAATACAGTGCAGGCTTTTGAGACTGTGTAGTGCTTAAGAGGTCTGTCTGCTTTGTCAGTATTCCAGACCTTGTATCCTGCCTTACTAGGAAGAAAACTGTAGAAGTTGGGACAGTAGCTGAAATTACCTTGGAGGCATTAAGGATATCTAGAGGTTCTTGATAAAGGATCTGAAGAGAGCTGGGCTGGCTTGAGTTGTCTTTGCTAGAATGTAGTTTAAAGGTCTTCAGAGGTAGAAGGTTTGGGGTGCTGCAAAAATGATGGTTTTTGAAAAATATTAACAATTGCACCTTAAGAGTTTTCAGCTGAGGGCATAAGTTCCCTTTTCAGGTCCTTAAGAGGATTTTTACACTAGTGTTTTTGTAGCCAGTGTTGACATGCAGCAGTAATGCTGCTAGAATGTAAGGTTTGGAACAATCTGAGGAAGAACTGAATAGACAACAGTAGAGAAAGCAGTGGTAATCCTTTCCACATCTGGCCAATGAAATATGTCTCTTCCTGATGGTGGCATTGATTTCAAGCTAATCTAGTGCTGTGGATTTACGGCTCTGCGCCAGCCGGACCTGGTCAGTAAGTGTGGTCTATGTCCTTAAGACTTGCTCTTTCTCTGCAGGATCACATCATGGAAATTTTTTCCACTTACGGAAAGATTAAAATGATTGACATGCCAGTTGACAGGCTAAATCCACACCTCTCTAAAGGCTATGCTTATGTGGAGTTTGAGAACCCAGATGATGCTGAGAAAGCCCTGAAACACATGGATGGAGGTAGGTATCAAATGCTGCAGGGAGGCTGGGTGCTTTTAAAAATTTTGGGGCAGATGAGTTTGATCTGAAAATGAGTTAGAGGTAGGGAAGCCTTTGGGGAACTGATCTGAAATACTATCTGTTTTCAGCCCAAATGGCTTTGGCTTTTGTGTGGTTCATGACAGATCCGAAACATCACAGAACTATTAAAACTGAGTTTTTTCAAAACAAACAGTAATAAAATTCTTTAAGTTTCTGTGAAAATCTTTCCCAGTTAACATCTGAACTGCAATTTGATGGGATATTAGATTAAGAAGTCCAGCATGTATGTGGACTTTGTCAAAATAACCCCTGAGCGGGTGGTGGAAATAGGACTGTAGGCTGATTCACGCTTCAGTTGCTTGTGACAAAGGTGTGAGTTGCAGTAATGTGATGCGTAGACATTAGTGTGGAAAATACTTACTTCTTCCTGTTTCTGTGCTTCCCTAAAAAGGCCAGATTGATGGTCAGGAGATCACTGCCACAGCTGTGCTGGCACCACGACCTAGGCCGCCTCCCAGACGCTTTAGCCCACCCAGGAGGATGCTGCCGCCACCACCGATGTGGCGCAGGTCACCCCCTCGCATGAGGAGACGGTGAGAGCTGTGACAACTTGTATTTCCTTGTCAGTGTAACAACATGTTATCGCTGAAAGACTCGGCATGGGGACAACTTCATCCCGTTGGACTTGACTTTCCTCCCCAAATGACAGTAACGCCTTTTGGGCATCAATTGAACGTGGATTGTACTTCTTAACTCCTTAGCGCCAGGGTGACCTGCTCTGGTCTACACCCTGAATGCAGTCTGTCGGAAATGTCAGACGCTTTCCAGCCTGTTCCCTGGAGTCCCTTCTGCATAAACGCTTTGAGGTGAAGCAGGAATGGACTTCTGGCTGGCAGAATGCTTTTGGCAGCCTGCTCCAGCCACTTCTTTTCTGAAGCCCTTGCACCTCCCTCCCTTACTTATATGAATGGGCACCTGAACAAAAAGCAGTCCTTCTGCATCAGGTGAGCGAAGTATGCTGACCCCAAGATGTGACCTGACATGCACATGCCCGTTGTGCGACTTGGGGCTGCCTGAACGTGCTCAGAGAATAAGTCTGTCAGAGTCTTCTCAACATCTAGATGGGCTCCTCTGTCCTGGAAATCTGCTTAAACTCTTGTCACTAGTAAAAGCAGCTCCTGTTTGAGCCACTTGACTGCTGAATAGCTTACGAACTACAGGATTAAAAATGAGAACTAGGTAACGTGGCACAAGATCCACTGCCTCCTTTAAACATGCCTTTTACTGAGTTCTGGCAAATGCTAGATTGGGCGTTCCCTCCTCATTGTTTTTCTTCCCTAGTCTAACTTCTATTATCCTGTTCAGGCTCTGTTAATATTCTGTGCCTAGAACCTTGGTATCATACTGGTGGCCGTACAGATTGACTGTAGTACTGAAGAGCTTGAAGCTTAGCTATTTCTTTAGTTAGACTTCCTCTAAGAAATGTCGCTGTGGTTTGAAAGGGCTTATATAAATCCTTTCCCTGAATATCACTTCAGGAGCCAAAGCTGACTTTTCAGGTGAAGGAGAATCTGATGTAGAATGAACTTGAGCTTGTTTTGCTTGAGGAAGAAGACAAGATTCTTGTCTGTTCTTTGGATATTACACATTCTTTCAACTTCCTGAAGCAGAAGGAGCGTTGCCAGAATATTCCTGCTGTGTAGTCACTGTTTGAATTGCCTTTTTCCTCCCTGGAGCTGGCTGTATTTCGCTGGAGCTCTTTTACCGTGGTGTGTGAGGGTTTTTGGAGGGGGGCGGGGAAGTGTTTTTGAAAAGTTGGTAGATGAGCTGACAGATTACTGGAACCTGTTGCTCTTGTCTCCTGATGAAAGCTTTCTCCTCCTTCTCTGTCAGGTCCCGGTCTCCTAGGCGCAGATCCCCTGTCCGCCGACGATCAAGATCCAGATCTCCTGGACGAAGGCGCCATCGCAGCCGCTCCAGCTCAAACTCCTCACGATAAAGCAAAAAGACTGGACAGCTTTTTATTTTTTAACTTAAATCCCGTCAGACTAAATATTGTACCTTTTTTTTATAATGGGTCTGGGTGAGGAGGAGTGAGAGAGAGAGAGAATCCTGGCAGTGAAGGCAACCTAAGAGGAGAGAGCGACAGTTCACGGCCAGTAGATAGCCTTTGCTGTGGGCCTTCTAGTTTCCTGGCATTGAATTGAAATTATTTAAAAATGGCTTTGATTTTAAAGGCTGCAAGAACATCTTTTCCAGATAAACGGAAGGAAAGATGTTACAGCCTCTCTTTCTCCAGTTAGCAGGCTGCTGCTTGGTGATTTCTAAACGCTTAGCACGCTGTACAGACGAGCATGTAAATCTTGAGCTATTTCAGAAACCCTATATAGTAAGACAGGGAGGCATTTAACTTGATCTCTAGGTGCCAGCACAGGATTTTTCAGAGCAGCTGGAGTCCAGATCTGCCCGAGACTTAACTACCGAGTTGTCGCTTTATTCCAATTCCCAAACAGATCATTAGTTTCTGCAGAGTAGGCTCTTTCTGCAGATTAAGCTCTTCTGTAACGCATGTACCAGGCGGTCACCACAAAAACAACGGTCCAGCCCTCTGAACATGATACTTTAGAAAAAAAGCTGGAAATCTTAAGAGCTGGTTTGTAGCTGCCCCCGTAAGTGATTTCTTTCACCTCTTCTTAAAGGGTTTTGGTAAAAACTTCCTACACAGCCCCCCAGTGAAACGGTGTGAGTGCTTCTGCTTTCGCAAATCGCAGATGAGCGACTGAGCATCAAAACCCCCTGGAAACTGCAAGGCAGAGCGGGAGGCCCGAGGCCGCCACGCTGTCTGGATGAACTGGGGTTCACATAGGGAAAGGCAAAGAATTTACCACCTGTTGTACAGTCAATACTATAAAGATTTTTTTTTGTTCTGTTTTGTATCACTTTGTAGCCTTTTGGGCCATGTTGTGTTTGTACTTGTGTAGGAGGAGCGACTATTGAATAAAGCAGTAGGGTTGAGAATAGCCGGCTGCCTCGCTCCCTTCCCCAGCCCCTTGCCCTGCGCTAGGGGGTTTGCGGTAAAACCCGCGCTGCCCCGCCGGTGCGGGGGATGGCGGAGCGGAGCCACCCGGGGGGCTCTGCCGCCCAGGGCGCCTGTCTCTTTAAGACCGGCGCGGGCGGAGCTTCTCTGCAGCGGAGCGCGGACGGGCGCCGCTGATTGGCTGTCGCTGAGGGCGGGAGGAAGCGGGGCTGCTGCCTCGCCCCCCTCAGAGCGCCATGGCGGCCGCGGCGCTGGAGCGCGCCCTGCGGGAGGCCACGGCGGCGCTGGAGCGGGACGGGGCGGGGGCCGCGGCGGCGCTGGGCGCGGTGCGGGCCGCTCTGGCGGCGGCGGGGGGCCCGGCCGCCCTGGGGGAGCGGGAGCGGGCGCTCTTCGGCGCCTTCCTGCGGAGCCTGGCCCGCGCGGCGCGGCCCGCGGGCGTGTGGCGGAGCTGTTTCCTGGAGGGCCCGCCCGGCCTCGCCCTCTGCGTCCTGCTGGAAGCCCTCGCCTGCCCAGGGTCAGTCCGGCTTGGGCCGCGGCGGGCGGCTCCCGCGGGCCCGGCCGGGGCCCCGGGGCTGCTCCCCAGGGGGAGGCGGGCAGAGGCGGGTGTCACCCGGCGCGGTGGCCTGGAGAGCTGACAGGGCTCGTCCTCCTCAGAGGTTGTCTCGGAGCGCGGAAGGAGGGATGTCAGAGGGTGCCCCACCTGTGGCGTAAGGAGGGCATAAATGTGCCGGGGGACGGAGACGCGTGAGCGTGGGGAGGCCTCGCGCTGCCCTCGGGCCCCCTGCGTCCCTTCCTTTCAGAACCCACGTACAGTACCGATGTTTCCCACAGAGGTCGCAAAACGGTTTTCAGTGATGCTTATCACTGAAATGGTATGAGCCGAGGAAACTGTAGAGATACAAAGAGATTAAAATCGCTTCGATTTTAATTTGATTTTAATTAAAATTCTGTGTGATTGAGCAGCAGCATAGTGAGACCACAATAGAAAAACGATAGCGTGCACATCTTTTTTTACCAGTTAAAAGGGGCAGGGACTTACTGCAGTTACTTTCTTCCAGCCCTAGCTTTCATCCGAGGGAGGTCGTTGAGGTGCTGGAGCAGTTCCTGCAGGAGGGAGGGATGTCAGCTCTGATGTGGGAGCTCTGTCAGCAGCAAGCGCAGGCTGGCTCACCTGAGCTGCAGGAGGCCCTGCTCAACAAGATTGTGTGTTTGCCTGATCACGTGAGCAATAAACTTCAGGGGAAAACCCCACCAGTATTCTTCCCACAGAACTACTTTCCTTTCTTGGGTGGTGCAATTATCCAGGTGCTGCAGAAGATCTCCGATTCTCTAAGAGGTAAGATTGCAAGAGGACCATGCTATAGAGACAGCTTTTCTGAAGAAAAAATGGACCCCCTTGGCTGGTGCTTGAAACAGAGATAATGGGTATTGCAGAGCCTCACGTTCATGCTTCAGGCTGAAGTTCCTTGTGCTTAAAAGCGTAAGATACCAGGAATGAGAAAGATGGCCGAGGCCTTTTAAAAATCCCACTGAAAGCTGCAATCCTAGAAGCTGTAAAATAGCATCATCTGTTGCCAAAGCTTAATTGTGGTCACTTGGTCTGTGCTGAAGTAATTGTATGGAAGATTTAAACAGTACTGAATGAACCAGTGGCTTTGTTACCATTGTGTTAAAGTGGGACTGAGCTACTTTAGTCTTCTGACTCTCACTGTGTATAAATAATACTGGGTGCCATTTTGTGCCTGAGGGCAGGTGGTGGAGGGGAGGGAGGAAGAGATGATGCTTGAACAGAAAAAGTTAATCTGTGTTTTCAGGCTTCAGTACTTGTAGAAGTGTATGCTCCTCCTCCTGAAAGTTTTTTGGAGGATGCTGGTGATGCTCTTCTTAAGCTTGTGTCTGTTTTATCCCAGATGGCTTGGATTGCTCTATCTCTTTTGTTTCTCACGTCCTGGGGAAGGTATGCGTTCATGGCAGACAGAGTGAGTGGTTTACAATACTATTTTGGGGAGGGGGAAAGTCTGTTTTACTGTATTTAGTATGGAAGGATGACTATGATGATGATCAACAGAGGGAGTGGGAGACTGACCAATTAATACTTTGGGGGTTTTGTGAGTTAGACTGTACAGGCTGCCCTCTGCTTTCTGAGGCTACTCAACTACATATCTGACAGATGTCGATGCTTCTGTCGGCCCACGTGAATGTCATCTGTTCTCTCAAAAATTGACGAGGTTATTAGCCTTCTCGTCCTGCCATTTGGGGTATAACTATTAAATGCTGTTCTAGTGCTTTTCATACAGTGGTCTGAAAGTGCCTTGTAAATACCAGCACAAATCACTGCCCGTATGTAATAACCCTCTCATGTGAGTAGCCTTCAGTCTGGCTTTGCTTAGGACTTTGAAGCCACTGAATGCAGAAGCAGTTAACAGGGCTGGGGAAGAAGAGGAAAGATTTTCTAGCTGTTTACTGTGAAGAGGAATTCTTGCAAGTTCCTTAGGCTGCTTAGGTTAGTTCTTACTAATTAGAATTACAATTTAGAACTGCAAACTGTACGTGGTATTTCTTCATCTTGTAAGGATCTTGAAATTTGCAGGCAGACCTTGAGTACCATTGCACC
This sequence comes from Calonectris borealis, assembly GCF_964195595.1. Taxonomy (NCBI): domain Eukaryota; kingdom Metazoa; phylum Chordata; class Aves; order Procellariiformes; family Procellariidae; genus Calonectris; species Calonectris borealis. Next base: position 18,916,657 of record NC_134327.1, on the reverse strand, counting down.
GGTTCTGTACATCTGGTGTATTTACCTGTTTTCTCTTCCGCTTCAGAGGAAATCCTGAGCGTTTTGGTACCCCGCCTAACGGATCTCACCAAATCAGACTGCATCTGGCAAAGAATATGCTGGCGATTGGTTGAATGTGTGCCAGACCGCTGGATGGAAGCAGTGGTCCTTGGTTTTGTGCAGAGAGCACCCGGGTAAGAACTCTGCTTTCCTCCCTGATCCAGAGCAAAGGCTGGATTTTTTTTACAAATACTTGCGGAATCAGTTTCTGAAAGATGCTGACGTCTGTGTTTGTGTGGGCGGTTTCTTACAGTGCCATTTCCTGAGAAGCTCTAGGGGTAAAGTAGTTGATTGTTCCCTCTTAGGTAGAACCTGCACTATTCCTTAAAGATCTGCATTGCGACGTGCAGTGAAAAAACAAGTGAAAACATTCTTTGCAATTACTGACTCACTCTTAAAGTTTAGAGGTGTTTTAGAGGCTTTGTTGCAAATAGCTGCTCACAGAATTTCCTATGATTAGTAGCAGCATGACAGTAATTACGTGGATTCCTAATGTTTTGCTATTGATCTGTCTTGCTAGGGCAGATGCCTTGTCTAGGTTGCTGGGGAACCTGGTTGTGAAAAACAAGAAAGCTCAGTTTGTGGTGACACAGAAGGTGCTGCTCTTGCAGTATTGCCACACGGTAAGGACTCTGTGTTGAAGAGCGGTGTAGTAATGCCTGTTTTTCCCAAATGCCAATGTCGTTTTTAGCTGAGCTCCAGGTCCTCTTGAGTAAGGTTTAACTCTTCATTCTGAAATCAGCCCTCAGTCTCTCCACATGTACCTGAGCCGTGCAGCTGCTCACTTACATCCCCTCAGCTGAACGTAATGGAGAGGGAGTGGTAAACAGTTGCTTTGAAATCCTGCGATTCATGTGCTCTCTCAGGGTTGATGGCAATTAGCAGAATTACTGTACTCTTTTTCTGGAACCAAATAGTTATTTGCACATAATTTCAGTATTCTGGGGAGCTGGAGACATCTAGTTAATTTAGAATCTGAAAGAAGGGACTGCAGAAGCCATGACCCACCCTCAGGGATAAGAATTAGATAGACAAGATGAGACAAGGACTGTTGTGTTTTGTTTTGTTTTTTTCCTGTACACCTGAGTTTGTCACAAGGTGTTAGGCAGTGTTGTTAGGCTTGTGATGTTGTGAGAGATGTTCTCTAGATTTTCTGTGTTCCATGTTTGCCTGGGACTGTGCTGATCTGGTTTTGATGGTAAAAATACCGTATTGTATTCCTGTCCTGTTTTTCCATGTATTTCATCAGCAACTGCATGTGTGTGTTTGGTTGTTTTTTTAAATTTGCTTACTTTTGTCTCTGAATGTTGTCAACCAGTCCCTCAGAATGAAAAGTTTAAGGTAGTAAAAATACACACTTGTCTTGCTGGATGACAACGACAACTTTATGCCCAGTTAAAGCAAGACTCGTGGTTTTCGTTGCAGACTGCAGTGCTGCAGAACCTCCTTGGCTACCTGTCCCTGGATAGCCTTCGGCGAGCCTTATTGATCCAAGTAAGATTAAGTAACATTGTTGGTGAAGTATCTGATGGAAAAAATTCTACTGTGTGAGTGTGCGTGTCTGCATGTCTGTGGGGTGCACAATTTTGGTACTTTTCTAAGACGCTTTTGTTACTGTTCATGAGAGTGAGGGAAGTTCTACCATATCACAAGTAAATTGTGGTATACAGGTCGAAGACTTTCTGCACTGCTGGCGTTAGTTTTTCATACTTAATTGGTAAATTATCTTCCAAGTAGCAAAATTAATGAGGCTTGGATTCCGACAGATGTCCCATGTCTTCCATCCTTCTGAGCTTCCTCTGTCATCCCCTATTTGTGTGGCTGGGCAGATGGCAGCAAGTGGTGAAGTTGGTTGAGAGCTGTCTGGGTGCCAAATGGTTGATGCTTCAGAATTTCTCTCATCTGCCTTTTCCTCAGAGGGGATGCAGATATTTTCCCTCTCCAAGTCAGCAGTGTGGTGGACCTTCCAGGAAATTTTATCTCTGGAAATCTCTACCGTTTTGTCAATTTTTTTTTTTTTTTGCACTGGTTACATGTTCTATTATTCTGATTATCTGGAAGTACTGGCAGCTATATAAGATTGGACTAAAAACATATAAAACCATATAATATCATATTGTTTTTGACAATAATGCATATTGCTCTGCATATAATATTTTTCACTTTTAAATAAAAAACCCCATTATATTTAACAGTATATTAAATGGAGTTCTCAGCTGGTCAAACACAGTACGGTTTAGGCCCTGAAATACAAAGTTAGCTCCGTTTGTAGGGAGTGTAAAGTACTCTGGGAAGCATGAAGACCAAAGGGCCGTCAGAATATACAATGTGCTGTATGAAAGCACATTTCAAAAATGTGCTTCAAAAAGAAGATTACTTGTGTATAGAAAAGATCCATTTCAAGCCAACTTGAGTTCTCCGATGCAGGTGCTGCAAGAACTCTTGGAGACCTGGGGCAGCAGCAGTGCTGTGAAACACTCTCCACCTGAGCAGCAGCAGTATATTAGCAAGGCCATCCTTATCTGCCTCTCCCATCTGAAGGAGCCTGAAATAAAGAGCTGCAGGCAAGGTGAGGCTGTGGGAGAAGCAGGGGTTAGATTTGTTTAACAGAAGGTCTGACTGTAAGTAGAAAAACATCTTGTTTTGATCTATGGATAAACAAAATTGTCCCATCTTCATCTTGGCAGATGGGGTAGCCTCCTGGGATTCTCCTCTTTTTCTTTAGCACTGATATGATATAATTCCAAGTGCATAGATTTAAATTATAAAATTGGAGAACCATATCTTTGAACTAAGGTTCTTACCTGAACAGTGGTTTAGGAACCCTTAAGTTTTGTCACAGGAAAATCAGGATTGACTCCGGGACTGGTTAGAGGAATGGTGTGATTTGCAATTCATAGGCTTACTGTTGGAGCATAAGTAAGGCTCCAAAGGGGACAGGGGAAAGTACATCAGGATGAAAAGCTGTTTGGTTGGTCTCTGACTATCCACGTGCATTCCTCCGTGTCATTCTGCTCCCATCAGTGTGAGGTGAGTAGGGTTAGTGAGTTACCGGCAAGAACCTCCTATTCTATGTTCATACAGTGCGTAGCCATTGGGGTCCTGGTCTAAAATTTCCGTTTCTGTTGCAATAAAAAAAAATTCTGTCCAGTATCTAGAGTTACTTCTCTGTGTGTGTGGCTTTTGTGGGAGGAGAAGGTTGACTTACAAGACCTGTTTGTCTGTTTCATTCTGGAATTAATTCTTCTTTAGGTGAATAAGTGACCTGTTGTTTACTAACAGTACTGTAGTTTTATAATCTGTTTTTTATCTGACAGCTGTTGAAAAGATAAGCTTTTCTGAGTTGAAGGAGGTCAGTCACACAGCAGTAAGCCTGCCTGGTAAAGCTGGCAACCATCATTCTCTGTGGGCTGAGAAATACTGGTGTTATCTGCCTGTTTCAACTTATCTAGGTGGTGAGGGAAATTTCTCCCTCCACGATTGTTGTACTGGTCAGAATTTGTAGCTTCCTCAAGACATGACTTTTCATTTAAGTGGCTTTGAAGCACTCTAAAAACAAGCTAAAGATTGACTTTACTTACCATCCTTTTTTTGTTTCAGTGAAAACCAAAATATTCCAAATTTAGAATATATTGTAATGTTTTGTTGACTTTGTACCCCATGAAAAAGCATAGTTTTATTATATTGGTGCTGAAGGGCGATACTGCCGTTGCAGAAAGAGAAGTAACAGTTGCAGGGCCCTTTGTGTCTTTCTAGCCATTATTGGGTGGTGAGCGGCTAAAGATGCCCTCTCAGGGAACCAGCATAAAGATGGATGTTTGTTTCATGCACTGTTTGGTTTTTTCCAGAGCTTCTCACAAGCATGATGGAGGGCGTGAAATGCCACTTGGACAGCAATCTGCCACAAATACGGCGTCTGGGAATGATTGTGGCAGAGAGCATTAGTTTGAAAATAAACACTGATGGGCCTGTCCTGAAGTTTCAGGTGAAGGTTATAATGAAGTTTATGCCTGGTGTGCAGGGCTTAGAGGAAATAAAAGCTTTAAACCAGATAATCCAGGGCATTATAGCAAGTTCTAACACTTATTATCTGGAAATAAGGAGAGGCAGCAACACTTTCAAAAAGAGAGGGTATCTATTTACAAAAAACAATTGTATAGAAAATAGCCAGGTGGCTGAGAGTGATCTTAAGAGTGTAATCTGATGGCAAAGTTTGTTTCCAGTAGAGTTTATAAGAATTATGTGACTAAATCACATTAATTCTTTAAAAACCTTCATCATCCCTCATGTCACATTGCCATATATTAAATGTTTTAAAGATTGTAAATAACATTCAGGCAAGGTCTGATCAGGTGCTACTGTTAAATATAGGGATAAAGATTACATACGGCACAGATCGCTATACAGCATAAATACATTACTGCTAGCAGCACAGCGATTGAAACAAATTGGGATTTGTGTAGGTTCATCTGCTCATGATTCAGTCTTCATTTGCGTACAGCAGAAGGGTCAAATGTTGAATGCTGGGCATATTTGCAATCAAATAGAGTGCAGTAACAGTTATTCTGAATGTCTAGTATGAAGAAGATGATGAAGCAAGAGAATTGAAGTCCCTTCTGGTGCAGGCTCCGCCATTCTGTGTTGTCCCCAGCCTTCCAGATGATGAGTAAGATATTGCTACTATTCATCTCCATGCCATCTTTTTGCCCTTCTCCATACCTTTTTTTGAGTTACACACTAGAACTGTATACAGTGTTCAAGATGTCTTATATATTCTTAAGCATTATAATGCACCTTATTCTTACAATGCAGTGTAGTTATGTTAAATTCATAATGCAAATGGTAGTATGTATTGGAATTGCATGTTTGGTAGCTGCACCTGGTGAAACCATGCTGCAGGGGTCTTATGTGCCCCTGGGTAGAATCAAATGGGAACCTTTCTGTTCTCATCTAGGAAATCTGTCATTTGGGCCATATGTCCCCAGCCCATTCATCCGTGACAAAAACCTAGCATATCTGTCAGTCTAAAGACTGGTTCTTTGGTGCTCTTAACTGCTGAGGCTCTTTGAAGCACTTAGTTTTATCAGCGGATGAACGAAGCACTTAATGTTATTAGCAAATGAAGTTGTCCAGCACTCCAGTGAAATACAGAAGATTTATTGCTCCTATTTTAGGGACATAATCAGCATAGACAACTGAGAGAGCATTTGAGAAACGGAGAGATGAAAGAACAATGCCAAAGTCCACAGAAATAGGTAGAGAAACAGACAAAAATTTCTCCATTATTATATTCATACCACTAGCAATGGTTAAAGATGTTTTTTTTTTCCCATCTGTTCAGTTTCATTCACAGCTTCGAATATGGTGCAGGGCAGTGTGATCCACTTATCACAGATGAGTCTTTCCTTAGCAGTCCTAGGTACAAGTTAGTACAGGGGGAACGCAGCTAGCTTAATTTTTGTTATCCATTGCTCTTCTGTTAAGAGATTCTGCTTCTTTTCTCTCCTCACCCCATTCTGCTTCCCAGGACTTTGTTCCTTGTGTCAGCCAAGCTAGGTGGGAGACTGCAGCAGAAATAATTATCTGCCATTCTGTTTAGGCAGCAAGGGTTGATGGTGCGGGTAGTTTCTTGCTTGTGAATAAGGACTGACTTTATTGGTTTTAATACTTCTTGTTCCTCACAGAAGGAATGAGAAAGCAGATGCTGCATTGCCATTGGTGTTGGAAAGTAATAAGAAATCACATACAGCAGCCCCTATGATGCCAGATGAGGTGTCGGATGCTGAGCTTGACAGGTATGGGGCAAGAATCTGGTAGGAAATGGAAAATAAATGGCAGGTTCTTAAGAGCAGACATGGGGAGAAGGGAGCTATCGGTAGCTGCATTTCTTGGCAAATGTTGTGCTTTCTGACCTTGTTCAGCTGAGTGGTGTGCAGCAGGGTGGGACTTTGTGTAGGAAATTGCATGCAAGTATGTTAGTCAATAATTTAAGCAAAGCCCACATTGTGTACAACCGTTGTATTTATTCCATTTCACTTAGATACATGTTTCCTGGAATTATGGATATATCTACCCATTTTAATAGTGGACCTGGCTTATTCTGTCACTTTACCAGTATATAAAGAAATCTCAAGAATCAGCTTCTAGTCTCTTGGTCACCTGACTTCTTCCTGCACTTGACCAGGAGATCCAGTTCCAGATCTGGTCACAGAACTGCTCTTTCACTGAGCTTCAGAGTAATTCATAGAACTTCGCAGGGAACCCTTTCAGGCTAGGTTTCAGCAGTGCTGCTGGATGATGCGAGAGTGACGGTGTTATGACAATGTTTGTGATGGTTCTTTCCCTTTTGTGTGGATAGCTGGGGAAAGGGAGAACGTCTATGCTCCATAGACTAACTCCTGTCTTTATTTCTCTTACAGTGATGATGACCTCATCCCTTATGACATGTCAGAGGATAAAGAACTAAAGACTAAGGCTCCTGTGTATGTCCGAGACTGTATTGAAGGTAGGAGATTTTGGGCTAAGTGTTTATCTGTTTCTGACTGGTTTTGGGAGAGTGATCTTTGTGTAGGTTTATTTTTTTCTGAGCTAATTTGAAGAAGCTGTAGGATTTCAGTAATCTGGGCTCAAGTGTTGAACTGTAATTTCTGAGTAATTTCAATTTAGTTCCTAATGCCGGCCATGCGCTGGGTCAGTGATATCTGCCTGTAACAAGGCAAACTATTAGCAGAAGAAAGTTGGGGGTGTATACCCAAGTACAACCATTCTGTTAATAGCTTTTGTTTGTCTTTTGATTACCTTCAGTCCTGACAGGATCTGAAGATGTGGACAAATGGGAAGCTACAGTCAAGGCTCTTGAGAGCTTGGTTCGAAAGAATCCAGCAGCAACAAGAGAGGTGAAGTAGTATGAGCTAAGTTACCAGTGGGCTGTAATGCAGGATTATCCCTTTGCCCTCGTGAGGAGACTAAACATGCCAACAGAGCAGCAGGCCAGGCTAATGTGTACCTGGATGTAAAGCTTTCAACTTGGGAAGGGAAATAGAAGGAAATAATTGCTTTGGAGGTGAGGCTACAGAGCCTACAAAGGAACAAAGCAGCAGGCAAAGGTGCTGGCAACAGCATGGCATTTAGCAGCTCCAGCGCTGAAAATGAAATGCATTGCAAGTAGAGCTTGCCAGTAACATGAGGAAGCAGAGGAAGCTCCATGCTTTGTGCTGGGCAGAAAAAACGTTAGAAATGCAGTTTACAGAGCAGCCATGAATTCCACTTGATTTTAATTTTGGATTTAATTGATTTTGAATTGAAATTGAATTTAACTGTTATTCCCCAACAAAAAGGGAGTTAAAATCAAATGGACTTTCCCTATTTGCTTGTACAAGCATGTCTTCTGGAGGGAGTAGCTGGATTGTACTGGTCAAGATGAAAAGTTCAGATGAGAGGAACTTGGGACAAGGTCGCCGACGTGATGAATGCTCACCACTTGGTAGTGAACACTTGAAGGTGGCAGAGATACAGGCCTCTGCAAGCTAATAAGGGGAAGGGTTGTAGTCTGGTAAACAATGCGCAATCTGCTGCTGCTTATCAGATGTGTTACTGAGCTGGATGGGCTTTGGGTGTGGTACTGTACCCTTTAACCCATTAGTTATAGTGACAAGTCCTCCTATATCATGGTGCCACCACTTGTCCAAAAAGCCAAAGTGAATGTGGACAGAGAAATCAGCTGAGGGATTTGTTCAGTGTTTTGAGCAGTCTGTCTTGATGGCATTTAGCTTAATGTGTTTTCTCTCCCTCCTAAGTAATGGACATGTTGCCTCATTGTCTTTGCTTAAACATTAGAAATGGATGCTGCTGTGTAAATCCTGGGATTTGATTCCTTTTCTCGTATTTTGAGCAGGTTAGCGTGGAGCTGGCAAAAATACTATTGCATCTGGAGGAGAAGACGTGCATTGAAGGCTTTATGGAGCTCCGTCAGAGAGCTCAAGTAGCTGTTTTAACCACAGATCCGATACCTGTGAGTCCCTCTTACTGCTTTCCTTTTTTCAGTTGAGGCACAGGCAAAAATTTAAGCAGCTGAAGTCTCTTGCTAGCTTGATAGAAGCAGCTGTCAGAGTGTGGTAGAATAGCTAGTTCATGTCTGACAGCATTTATGCAGAGATGGGCTATGTACTGAAAAATCTGCAATGGATGACTTAACAGGAAAGAGAAAACTCTGTCGGAGCTGTAACAGACTGGAGGAACTGTTTGGAGACTGTTAGTATGAGTATACCTGACCAGGTAAATTAGATAAGGACTTGTTGCACTGAAGGGAGATTGTCTCACATAGAGGGAAGCTGAGGCACAAAGGGCTTCTCTAGAAGAAAACTTGACTGGTGATTGTAATCATAGAATCATAGAATGGTTTGGGTTGGAAGGGACCTTTAAAGATCATCTACTTCCAACCTTCCCTGCTGTGGGCAGGGACATTTTTCACTAGATGAGGTTGCTCAAAGTCCCGTCCAACCTGACCTTGAACACTTCCTATGATGGGGCATCCGCAGCTTCTCTGGGCAACCTGTTCCAGTGTCTCACCACCCTCATAGTAACGAATTTCTTCCTTATGTCCAATCTAGATCTATCCTCTGTCGGTTTAAAACCTTTACCCCATATCCTATCAGTACAGGCCCTGGTAAGAAGTCTCTGTCCACCTTTCTTAGAAGCCCCTTTTAAGTATTGAAAGGCCACAATAAGGATTCCTTTGAAGTGCCAAAGCTCCCTCTGCACGGGAGGGAGAGAAGAATGGCAAAGTCATCCTTGTCATTTTCTTCCTTTGTGAGAATCTAGAAGTGGAAGTGTCTGAATTTCCCATATTTGCACAGCGTGTCTCTTCCCTTCTCTTGGAGGCTTGTTGTTAACTAACAGGAAGCAGGACTTCTGCTGAAATTGAGTGCTTTTAGAATTAGCAGAAAGGCTGTTTCCAGCCTGGGTTTGTGTTCATTGCCCCTTGATTTTTCTGTACAGGTAGCAAAGTACTTGACGTCCCAATTCTACTCTCTGAACTACAGTCTTCGTCAGCGCATGGACATTCTTGATGTAAGTGCTCTTTTCTTCAATTCCCACTTTCCTTGTGTCTTTGTTGCACCAGTGCTGTTCCCTTGAGATGTAATGGGGTTACCTTTTATTCCTCAGAGGAGGAGGCAGCAGAGGCATGGAAATCTCTTACATTAGTATTTGTGCCTGCCATTCCCCTCTTGTTCGTAACGCTGCTACACTCCAATTATACAGCGATCCTTCCCCACAGAATGCAAAACATACGATGGTCATTTGCTTAGGAGAAGCCACTGTTTCCTAACATGTCATCAGTCTGTTACGAAAGATAGAAATCTGCCTGTGACTCCTTCTACATCATTTCACTTACTGTGTCTGAAGAAGGAGCCATTGCTCTGTTTCAGGGCTAAGTGACCAAGTGCTTGGTCAGCGAGTACCTCAGAGCCAACTGGCTGGCTGGTGGTCAGGTACCTTGCCGTTCTTCATTCTAAACCTGTTGTGCCTTTCTGCCTGGCTGTTCCTATCAGATTGGGTGCAGGTAACTCTTGTTGTTTTTAACAGAACCTCCCTCTTTTTCATCTAGGTATTGGTTTTGGCAGCTCAGGAACTGTCCTATCCCAAATCCCATGGGAAGACCAAGCATTCTGGTGCCCAAAAACCTTGTATCCAGCTCCTTCCTGGAAGTGACAGCTCTAAGGACTGGAGAAGAATTGTTGATGAGAGGATCAAAAGCAAGACTCGGAGATTTGCTACGGTGAGGCCAGGGCAGAAACAAACTAATGTCAAATCCAGCAAAAATAGGGACGCTAGGAGTTGCTGCAGTTGTGTCTGGAAAGAGCAAAATACCTGTGAAGTTGGGTCCAATCCAAAGCAAAGACTGTGTAACTTCGAATATAAATTTATCTTAGTATCTGGCTGAATCTTTTGGTGCAGCGGTCCAACTTCTGCAGTCCTCTCCCGGCAGGGAAAGGAAGATAAACCTTGTACTCCTTGGCTTGCATTGAGGGATAGTTGTTGCTGTTCCATGCTTGTTCTGAGCTTGTCTGGCCGCTGCAGGGAGCTGTGACTGCACCTCACGGATCCCAGAGCCTCCTCCATCAGACTAGCTGCCTCTGGGCTGTCTCAGCCTTCCTATTTTTCAGGGAGATGAATTGATGCCAGTTTCCTAGTTCCCAGAACTCCCTGTGGTTCATCCTGGAGAACTGGCTTTCTAAAACTCCTTTATCCCTTGAATGTTCTTGTTTCTTATATCTAACCCAACATTACTGAGCTATATTGTACTGAAATACTTAGACATGTGAGAGGATCTGAAGTGGGAAGTGAGCCATCCAGTTTGGAAACTAGTAGCCGTAGGCATACAAGCAAGCAGTGGCTGACAATGGGATGGCTGCAAGGAACCGTAGTCTTGACAGTGTCCAGTGGAAGTGGAAAAGTCGGATGCTGCATCTTGTGTCTAGACTTCATTTTTCTCTTGGACAGGGTCCGTCTCAAGTGGAATTGGCTTCCGGCCCAAATGAGTTCAATTCTGTTGCTGGGCACTTCTTTTTTCCATTGATTCAGCACTTCGACAGGTGAGTGTGACACCTTGGGATGTGGGCCTGGCAGCTGCCAGAGTGAACCTTTCTGCTTGCCTCAGAGCAGCAGGCTAAAGCCCAGAAGCTGTGTGGGAGTCCAGTGCATAAATCTTAGAGAGGAGTTGTTTGTGGTCTCTTGGACTTATCCTATGAAGTCTTGTTGGGCAGGAGTATGTAGAAGTGAAGATACATTATGAAGAATAACCTGCCAGCAGGTACACAGGTGGATGATTTTGGCAGTAGCAAACCAGTTGTCGTGGCTGACCCTCCACCTTGGGAGGTTCACACAAAACCACAGAACTCAGACTGCAGTCTTTAACCAACGTTAACTGTCTCAGGTTTGGGCCGGTCACCTGGACTGGTCCTTGTGACCACGTTATAGGACACAGGACACAGTTTATTGTCAATCACCTAAGTCTTTGCTTACCTAAGGAAGGCTGAGTAATTGATTCCATGAGAATTAAGATTCTTGTAATACCAGTCTTAATGGTTTGTTTCTAATATGGCAGTGGTGCTAGCTTTTGCATGCAGTTCTTTCTAAGTAAAGCCTGTTGGCAGAATAAACGATACCTGCTGTAAGAATAGAGGATATTACTGGTCTGGGTGGCCTGTGTTAAACTGGGAATGACTGTTGTCGGGATTCAGGCTTGTGGGGGACAGTTCGCCCTGCATAACCACCCTGTTCCAAAGATGCACTGATCAGCCTTCTCACTGTCTGTGTATCTTGCACTTGCAGGCCTTTGACAACATTTGATCTCCTGGGGGAAGATCACCTTGTCCTTGGAAGACTGGTCCACACTTTAGCTATCCTGATGTACTTGGCTGTCAACACTGTGGTAAGAAAGGCTGCATGAGCTTGCAGATAGCTGGAGAGACTTCCAGCCTGGGAACTCAGAGGTGCCTTCCGAAATAGCAGTGTGATCTGGGGCCTGCTACACTTGGACTGGCAGCAAGTTTGAGTTGCGTGTGCTGAGAAGTTGCGAAAAGGGCTGGGAAAAAATGGTCAGACAAGAGACATGGGATTCAAAACGCCCCTGCACTATCACTTGCTTCTTCTGGTGGAAAAACTATCAATTTCTGTGGGAGGTTGGGCACATCGTTTCTCTTTACTGCCTAAGTTTCCTCGTCTGTAAAATAAAGTTAGTTGTAACCCTGATCTTCACAACAGTGTATCTCAAGGTCCAGTTCTGTAGGGCGGTGTGAATGTGAAGGTATTCAGTGTTTCTGTCATAATCCTGTTTTGCAGGCAGTTACTGCGATGGGAAAGGCACTGCTGGAGTTTGTTTGGGCTCTGCGTTTCCACACTGACTCGTGAGTTGTAGTTGTATGCTTTCATTTTTAAAGATCAGCTGCGAGCCGGTCTCCAGCCATGGTTTGTCTTCGTCCAAGACTAGCACCTGACTGAGAATGTCAATGACTCTATGCTCTCCTCCAGCCTTGTGTTCTTATGACTGAGTATTGCAAGAATATGTAATGAAGGTATTGCTTTAATGTCAGAGCAACATATGAACTTGGCTAGTGTCTTCTAGTGTGGAGGTACAGTCATTACCTATAGAAAGCATGACAAATTTCGTGATCAACTATCCATGTAATAGTTTCATCTATGTTTACTCAGGGAGCTCAGAAAACTTTAGATTCAATTCCAGCATTCAACCCTGGAAAGAAATTAAGACATGTAGCCAAAGTGCTGTAAACATCCAATTTCTGTTTTGATCTCAGACTTGTCCAGGACTCCGAATTATGCTAGACTCCCTGCACCACAGCATGGCAGGGGCTCTGTATGTGGGCACTCTGCCAGCTGGTGCATGATTACACTCCTAATAAGTAGGAATATGGCAAAAGTCATCATAATCACAAACATTTGAAACTGGAGAACCCGTGAGGTGAGGAAATCAAGGTAGAGCACAAAGCTGCAGGCTCTAACCAGTTCAGTCTTTCTCCAACAGGTATGTGCGCCAGGGTCTTTTGTCCTGTATCTCCTCTGTCCTCCTCAGTGTCCCTACAGAGCGTCTTCTGGAAGACATGACAGAAGAGCTTTTGGAGACTCAGTCCTGGCTGGGAGGTAAGATGTGGTGGTGTACGCCAATGTTTTTCTGATTAGTGGTGCAGTCTTTGTGCACCATCTCTTTAATTGCGATGGTAGCAGTAATGTCCTAGTGTTGTACACCAGAGATTTGCATGATAAGCATATTTATCACTTGCTTGTAAGTTTAGGGCAAATACCAGACCACACTGTGTGCTGTAGGGATGTATTACCGAGGTATCTAAAGCATAAGCTGAGAGCTGCATATGTATTATGTGCCCCCTTTCTCTGTCTACGCATCCAACCATCCGCCTCATGAAGCTGCAGAAAGTGTTGTCATATTGCATGTTACATCCAGACAGTGACTGTGACCAGCAGTAACATACAAGGTTTGTATGGCCCGTTTACACCATGTGCACAGAAGATGGGTTTCATTCGTGCTAAAAATAGGAGGAAGAAAAGCATGGCCCATTCTTCTAACTTCCTACTGCTGATGGAAAGAACAACTTATGAAAGACAGCAAATGACTTTGCATGCTGCGCCCAACGCACTTGACATCAACACAGGCTACGTTGGTGGGTTCTGGTAGGCTGGAACTGCACAGATGGGTGGTCAGGTATCGCAGTGTGCTGGAAGTACAAGAGGAAATAATGCCATGTGCTTTGTAGCTCTGAAGCCTCCACTGTATTCTGAGTGGACCTCATGTGACTCCCTGGGTTGGTTTCCTTCACTCTTCTCACTCTTGGTGAGTTGGCTTCCCACAGGGAGCAGGCAGGAAGCGACACTGACACAGCCGGCCTCTGATCCGTGCAGGTTGTGGAGCTCTGTGCCCTTTAAAAGGAAGAGAGCTGCCTTGTGGGGCCGAAAACCTTACTTTTCCCATGACATGGTGTGCTCTGAGGAATCTGCTTGTCTCTGCAGTTAACACTGCTATTACCAAGTAGAGCCTTTCCAGGAATGTTATAAATGTATTTTCAGCATGAGGGTCTGCGTAATCTGTTTTTAATGAGTTATTTTTGGAAGGAGGAGGACGACAGAGCTAGTAGCATCTTTCTACATAATAGCCATCCCTTTGCATGTAGTGCTTTTGCATGAAAAAGATCCTGGTGAGAAGGAGAGATTGATAAGATCACAGTTGTGTGTATAGTAGAGAAGGGGAAATCGTAGGAGCCGTTCAGAAACCTTAAAGAATACAACTCAGCTCCACGTCTGGTCAGATACGATTTAAGTGCAGTTTAAAAGGGCTTCTAGAGCTGCTTCCTGAAACACAACAACTTCTTGGGCTACACCTTCGCTATTTGTTGTAAGATTGTTGGTAAAACAGCTATCGCAGCATATCATAGCACTGGGCTCCTCCTTGCGGCTCCAACAGGTGAAGTCAGTCACTAGAGACCTACTTTTGTGACTGGATCATGGTTTTGAGCTAGCGGAATTGCTGTTGCTTCATGATTCTCCCAGACAAGATTTGCAAGAGGTGTCATGTATTATATCTGGGAAAATGACAAGCTGTCAAGCATGCAAGCCTTCTACTACCATGCATAATGGCCAGAAGAAGTCACCACTTTGGGTTTCAGCTTAAAGCATCTACATTTCTCCTAATTTGTGCTATGGCTAAAGCACAATGAGGAGCAGTGGGCTAGAAAATGTTACCCATGAAGCATTTAGTAGAAATCTACAAATCTGCTCCAGTTTGTTATTATATGGCGGCCTGTGCAGATTGCCATAGTTCGTGTGAATTGACTGACTGTTCCTGCCCTTCAGCCTTTGGGCTGTTCCCCGCTAGAAAGCGTTTGCAGTGTGGTATAAGAAACTACATCAGTCACTGTCACGGTACTGCCTACTTGGTGGATGCTTTGGGACATTTCAGCTGGGGAGAGAGGCTAGGATCCACCTTGTACTTGTCAGTCATTGCCCTCAATGCCATGCTGGACCTACTATTGAGTAGCCTAATCCTTCCCGGGGGAGGGAGAGAATACCTAAACGTTTCTAGGAAACAGTTCCTTTGATTCCTCAGCAGCTGCCTTTGAGGGAATTCCCCACGCCTTGCAAGTGCTGTAGAGCTATGTCATAGGTAAGTTTGTTTTATCTAAGGACCCGAATGATACTCTGGTGCCCTCTACTTCCCTTTCAAGTGGCAGCAGTTCAAGGTCCATGCTCATGGCAATTAGAAACAGTGCCAGCATCAGTCCTTAGCTTCTGAGCTTGTACTGCTCTGTCTTGTAACCTCCCCCTTTTTGCCCTCTGTAGAGGGAGTATGGAAACACCATCGTGAAGCTCTCCCTGAGGTTATAAATAGCCCTACTCCATCTGAATGAGTCATGTGTTTGGGCTGACAGCACTGGGCTCTGAGCACACTGCTTGTGCGTACAGGATATCCTTACACAGACTCTCTGCTCTTCCAGGCTCCCCCTGCTCAGACATCCTGCGTGCATCCTGGTTTTTACTTTGCAGGCCCGTAAGGGCCCCTGAAATAACAGCTGCTGGAAGCAGTCTCATGCCCTCCCTTACATGTTGCATAAAGTGTGAGAGAACTACAAGTTTATCAGAAGACTAATCTCTCAGAACGAAGAACGTGTTGAAACTTGGGGCCTGCCTCTTTCTTTCCCCGATTTGAAGGGCAGCATGACCGCAGATTTCAGGAGGGAGCACTGAGCATTTGTTTAGATTGCAGGAATTGGCAGAATGGAGACGTTAGGCTTTTGAGTAAGTGGATTTCTAATTGCAAACTGCATTCATGCTAGTAGATCAGCTGTAGAAAGGTTGGGTATAGCTCAAGGGCACAAGTATAAATTCTGGCATGGAGGCTATCCCATGGAATGCAAGGTCAGACCGTGTCTATAGTGTTTCAACCCAACTGACTATTTGTTTCTGGTCCAAGGATGAGCATTGTCACATGTGACAGTCAGGGCTCAGCTAAACTCCTACTGCTTAAGATGATCAAGTTTGCACATCTTTGCCTTCTGGTCTAACACAATTCCTGCAAGTGCTGATGTCCAGCCCAGACTTAGTTGCATTTGCCGTTGCATTTAGTGCTGTTCTGTGATGGTCAGTGAAACAGCAGAGAAGGGCAGTTTTTCCCATTTTTCAACTAAACAGTGTCTGCTTCTTTCACAGATGTGGTGGAGAAAGATCCAGATGGGGACTGCAGGAGGCTGGCCTTGCAGAACTTGCTGCTAATGGAGAACCTGAAAAAGAAACTCAAAACTGTCCCTTCCTAGCTGAAGGGTAAAAGAAATGACCTTTACCTCATACTCTTGCCAGCTGGATGTGTGTAGGCACTGCTGGGGCCTCTTCAGCAGTCACCTGGCTGGAGAAGAGGAAGAAGGGGGAAGGGTGCAGAGCTGTAAGCCAGCGAACCTGACTTGACATCTGGACTTTGTAGTGGAGGCCAATTTAGTGAGCTATTGCTATCCGGTACGGAGTGTACAGATGCAGGAAGGTAGGCTAGCACTGCCATCCTCCCCACGCCTCCCCAGCCCCCACCCCCAGCTATTTATAACCTTGGCAGGTTTGAGTGCTCTGCTAAAAATACAGGGAAAATCTCACAGCAGACTTCTTGTCAGAAAAAAACAGGAGGACTGGAGAGGGCCACTTACCTCCTAGGACCAAGTCTGTGATATGCCCGTAACAGGCTCCCGTGTCTTCTAGCCGTCAGTGTTTGGTGGAATAGTTACTGGTCTGCTGTTCGAAGGGGTGGCATGGTGTAGGGAATGACACCCCTGATGAGTTGTAAGGACCAAATAGCTACACTGAAGTTCTGAAAGTGTGCCAAACCTTAAAGGCTTGAGCTAGAGCTGCGCTGTGGTTAGGAAGGAACAGAGCAGGAATTCTTTTTGTATAATCTTAGTACAGAATTTGTGTATAATCTTGGTACAGAAATAAGTTTCTATTAAAGGATAACTAATGTCCAGATTTTGACCTTAAAATCTTCCCCCACCCTTCTTCCCTGAAAGCATACAATTTAAAAACTTCATATTCACCCCAAGTTTTGAAGCAAGTCACAAAACAGGAAAAAGAAAAATCACTCTAAGCAGAAGAGCTAGTTGGTATGAAACGTATGAGAGTGACTTTATAAATACACCTTCGTGGGGCAGGGTAACGGGCCTAAAGGAGAGCAAAACCTTCGTTGCTTATGTATGTTAGGCGTTGATTCTCATGGTCCTATTTCTGCCAGGGAAGAAATCTGCATCCTAAAATCTGACTAGTACACAGTCGCTCGACATAACTGTGGTGTTTGGGAAAGAAGCTTCACTGGTTCAAAGTGACCCAGCTTGAGCAGGGGGTTGGGCCAGGTGACCGCCAGAGGTCCCGTCCAACCCCAACCGTTCTGCGATTCTGAGGTTTAGTCCAGACTTTTGTAAGTGGTAGCTCTAGCCTGCATGACCCCATGATGTATTTAAATACAAAAGCTCTGGGTTGGGGGAAGTCTCCCTTCATTCTGCAGAAGGGGAGTAGTTTGACTTCTACCCAAGCTCCTACTCAAACGGGACAGAGATTGTTTTCAGAAGTTCTGACTTCTAGGGAACAACAAAGAAGTTTGCACCTTAGCAGATCAAAGTTGTACTTGAAAACTTTGTCAACTCAGGAGTTTCCACCTCAGTTACTCAGCTCTTTTCTGTACTCGGAAAAAGGCCTGAAGTTACAATATGCCATTCTTCTTGGGTTTTTTCCCCCTCAAATTTATTAAAATACTAAAAACAGCTTCATTACAGGATATACGTGTGAATCTTTGTATGTAGTGTTTGAGATAAAATATTAACTTCAATACAGTTGCTTGTACAGTCAAGCAGGAAGAATAAATTTCTTGGTAATAACCAAAAAGCCTTGTCACAGCAGTGTGTTGTCTGATATATGACCCCTAATGAGGACAGAATAAATGACCTAGTATTAAAGTAAACTTTGCATTGGGTAAGGGTAAGTTGTCAAGGGTCCTCCACTTCATCAGCCACTTCTTCTTCCACCTCCTTGTTCTCCATACTGCTGTGGCGAATTTGCTCTGGAACCAGGGTTCGGCTTATGGGAATGCCGACTCCTCGGTGAACTGCCTCAATGGTCTGCTGCGTCACGTAGTAGCTCAGGTTGATGGGTGGAATTCTTTTCTGCATCTCTTCCAGATACCGGTAAGCCTGAAGTAATGCAGAGAGATCGCTGTTATGGGGGTGTACTGCTTCTGAGTCCCAGCAAAACGGTGAAAAGCATCCACCCTCAGCGCGTGGCCGAGCTCTTGGCAGGAGCTCAGCGTTGAAGGGTGCTAACGCTTGCCAGGAGTTTTAGCCTTTGCTAACGTGATGACCTTTCATAGTGACTTGTGTCAATTCTGTCTGTTTCAGTTTAAAAAAGAAGGGGTCTCAAAGGCTGGTTTTACATTCTCCTGATAGTTGAAGCACTGTCAAAACAACATGTTAAAAATGAGGTTAATCAGCACAGCAGGAGAAATTAGCATTTGGCATCCTTATGTTTCATAATAAAGCAAGTTACAGTTTAGTCCCAGCGGTGATGCGTGTGGCACTTCTGCCCTGAAGAAGTGATACACCTTTCCTCGAAGGGCTGCAAGTTGGCAGTTTTCTTTTCTTCTTTGGCCAGGTGGCAAATGAAGTACAGTGCAATTGCTGAGACATGCACCCAGACAGACCCTTCTGTTCTTATCGAACAACTGGGGATGTTAAGAACCAACGACTGTTTATGCTCTATGTCCTGTGGGCTTTCTTTTTCTCTTCAGTCCCATGAAATGAAAAATACATTAATATGGATATAGTTCCTGAGGTCTACACACCCTGCTGAGCAGTTTAGCTCCTGTACAGGAGCCTCTGCTATGGAATGTCTTCCTGTATGAGATGACCAAGCCGCACTGGTGTATATAAAATACGGGCTCTGTGGGTTGGAAGAATTAAGAATTAACTTACCATAGGGAATTCCTCCACTTGTACATAATGTTCAACCAGGAATCCCAAGACATCACCGTGACGGATGGTGGTGTCAAAATCTTGTTCGGCTAGGAGAAGTTCACACTGTCTGGCTGCTTCTTTGGGATCTTCAGAGTAAATTCTAGTAGAAAGCAAAAGGAAACCGTTAACAATCTAGGGGAGAGCATGCAGCTCATCATGCGCAGAACAGGGAAGAATTTTTACTGTGTTATGTTTCATAATCACCTTTCTGGCTACACTTTCCTTGGTCAATATACTTGCTTATATTTCAGGTTATCTTTTCATCTTTAATGCCAACAGCACTTTTAAAAATCACATTTTTCTAGCAGGGAAACCATTATGTAGCAGCAGCTTTTAGAACTGAGTCTGCAAATTATTTATTAAACTGTAGGTACTAGTACAACTTTTCTTCTAGTATGGTATTTCTGTCGTTAGCTTACATGCTCTGAATACTGCAGCTCACCTCCGAGCGTGGATGAATCGCTTAATCAGGGTCATCTTGCTTTGCAAATGTGCTAGTTTGCTTTCCTGTTCCAGAGGGCTTCTGGTCTTTGCTTTTGAAAGGCACTTATATGCTTCTGTCAGGGCTCCTTGTGCTTTCTCATAGTTCTGATACTCATCAATTTCTACCTGCGAGAGGAAAAATGAGATGAAGGTCTTGCTCCAGAGCTAACAAACCAAATGCCTTCGCAGTCACAGAAGGGGGATGTACCTGTGCACATGCATCATAGAAACCTGCCAACAGGTCGAGGGCCCTTCCTTTAGTATAGAAGCTAATGATGTTCTTCATAATCTCGGGGTCCTTACGCCAATCCAGTGACTGTAGATAGTTGGCTGCCATGATATAAATCTCTCTCTGTCTGGAAACTCCCGCAAAGAAGACAATTTTCTCGGTATCTCCAGATTTCAGCAGTGCCCTCATAGCCTAGCAATGGAAAGGGGGGCACGGGGGAAAAAGGGGAAAAATATCATTGTGAATGCAAAACCACAAGCTATCCTAAGATGGCTAGGAAGCCTCATCTGGATAGTCTACTGTAGCCTATGAAGGCTGTTCCAAGATTCACTTCTCAAAACACCCTTGTTTTGAGAAATCTTAGGAAGTAATAGGCTCAGCCTCTTCAGCTTTTTCTCTATGCGTCCAGGCTGACCTTTAACTTGTTTCCTGCTTGCGTGTATTTCTTGGTCGCCATGTGGTAATTGCCTTGTCTCATGCAGCAATCAGCAATTTGCTCCAACAGCTCCCTCCGGGACTCCTCAGAGAGGTCCTTGGAGTCCTTAGAGACCGTCATCTTCTCAGCCATCTCCTCTGTGATGGTCAGGTTCTGCTTCAGGCAAAGTTGCAGAGCTTCATGGTACTAATGGAAGTGAGAAAGCAATGAGATGGTGCAGACACCATAGTGATACTTCATGTTGCTTGTGGCGTAACCTACAGAAATCAGCTATATGAAGGCACAAACGCTAGCAGCCGTGGATGCTCTCTCTAGAACATCGTTGTGTAGTTAAGCATCCCGACATCAACTCCCGTTCAAGTACACGCTGCCTCATTTTGTTTGCAAAGAGTGCATTTGTTCGTCCATGAAGACCATTGTTTCTCACCTGTTTTCTCAGAGGACGCTAGTGTGGCCATCCATTTC
Source organism: Calonectris borealis (assembly GCF_964195595.1). Lineage (NCBI taxonomy): Eukaryota > Metazoa > Chordata > Aves > Procellariiformes > Procellariidae > Calonectris > Calonectris borealis. The sequence goes on along the minus strand of NC_134327.1, from coordinate 18,896,418 downwards.
ATCTCTTTGAACGTGACATTCTCAGAGACATACGGGACAGATTTATTAGGCATGCTTGATTATATTAAGGTTTTCAGCAAATACAAATAAAATAAAATACAGGCATTTGAAGGATTTTGTTAAATATTTTGCTACTTCCATATAGGAACAAATTATGAGTAGAATGTACAATAGCTTTTAGCCCAGAAAAGGGCTACTGTATCCTTGCAAAACATGGAAGAAAGACATAGGAGCTCGTTAAAGAGAAGTGGGTATAGGGCTGCTTTGGTACCCAGCATTTTGGTAAGGCTGAGTTGCCAGCACAATAATGAGGGCGAGGGAGAAGTGCATAAAAGTTTAGGTGCAAAATGAAACGCCTTCACTACTTTGGTGGTGTGACAAGAGGGACAGCATTGGGTTTTTGGACTGATGATGTTATAATTTCCCTGTCTCCAAATACGTTAGTTAGAGAGTAGGAGTTTTTCTTTTCCCAAGAGTGCAAAATCTGCAGGTTTTAAGCCAGAAATAAGACAAAAAGTCAGGAATCCATTTTTAGAGTTGAGCCAGTGGGCTACCACCCCATGAGTCATTGGCATGAGAGGAAACTTTAAACCTTACAAACGTCTCCACGTATCTGTTTAACAACAAAGGTACACGCCTGCTCCTCTTTACCTGTGCATGGAGGGACCAGGGAAGCTAGAGCTTACCTTCTTGGCTGTTAGCAGCAACTCCATTGCCTTCTCATACTGAGCATGTTCAATAAAAAAATCGGAACAGCGGGCTAGCAGAGCTGGGTCTGATTTCTCATCCAGGTCTTCAGCAATTAGCTGCAGGGCCCCAAACTGCTGTGTGGCAAAGGCTAGCTCCAGTGCTTTGGAGAAATGTCCTGCCTGCAGAATTAAGAATGAGTCTTTAAAGACTAGAATAAGCACTGCAGAATCAGTTTACAGGATACCCTAGAGTGGATTAATAAAGCATTACCCACCATGACGAAATGACTAATAAACAGTACATATAGTAAAAACTACAGTTGATTTAATGTTCCTCTGCTGTAGGAACCGCTTCAGTTTAAAGTTTGGTATTTTTTTCTAAAAAGACATTTACCTTGTGGTATAACGTGACAGCTCTGTCCATTTGCTCCCCCTTTTCCTCATAATAGCAGGCTGCCTCTATCATGTCTTCCGGAGAGCTCAGAAGAGCCAGGTTCATCAGCTGATCATCTAAATTGTTCTCCTATTCAGAAGTAAAGATTTGGCTCTGGGTTTGCAGCAAACAGATTTCGTAATTCTGTCTTCCGGCAAGCCTACAGCTTTATACTGTCACATACTGCCCATCAACCCCCTTCTGTGTAAAACCTAGACCAACCCAAGTAACTCTGAGCTGCAAGGATGATAATTTGTTTCAGGCAGTTTGCTGTTGAGATACGCAAGAAAATAACGTCCCATACAACCAAGCCTTTATCGATGCATCCTTGGTAGAAGATGCGGGCAGAAAGCAGGAGCGTCTTCATAGTAGGCTGTGTATGAGCAAGCAGTGTCTCACAAGAGGGAATGGGCACAAAAAACTTACACCGCTTTCATTCTGTATGCTGCCTAAGGATAGAACCCTACTTTGCTTTTGGACATAAATGTACCTCTTCGCATACCTTGCACAAGCGGATGGCGTTGTTAAATGCCTGGGCCCTGGTGTAGAAATGTACAGCCTGCTTGATTTCATCCTGACTCTCATACTGGCGGGCCAAGTGATAGGATGCTGCCCAATTCCCCGTCTCGTTTGCTATCTCAGCAGCCTGAAAAGGAAATCATGCAGCTTTACTTTGTGCCCACGCTCATCCCAGGGACGACAATTCCCTGGAAGCAGATGGGAGCGGGCTGCCTTACCTTCTGAATGTTGCCCTGAAAGCAGTGGACACGGACTAGGGAAAAATAATCCTGAGCCAGTGCATAGTATTTTAGCGCAGATTCCATATCTGATTGGCTCTCCAGATACTGTGCCCACCATTTCCACAGGCTCCTAGAAAAGCAACAGTATTAAAACTGCAGTAACAAGACTTGCCAGAGACTGCATTTTTCACTCCTGGAGATCTTGATCTCAAGCCTAGATACATGTTTTTAGAATGTCGACTCAAGGGTGACATTCAAAGGTCTGCACTATAAGGGAGTTCAACCTGGGTATCTAATGTGGCAGCTCTTGAGATGTAGCATAACCCTGAAAAGCTGTAGGGATCTTAACGGATAAGGCAGGGGTTGAACTTGCGGCCGAGAGGACTCCTACTCCTCCTTCCCTGCTCTCTTCACAAGTTGTATTTCAGACCTGAGAGTCCCATTCGGGAGGAGGAACAAGCATAGCACTGACTTGTCTTTCATCTTGTTGATGTAGTTCTCCAGGGCTTGTAAGTCTTCAGAGAGCATTCGGGGTACCTCGAACCTATGCGTGTCTGACTTCTCATAGCTGCAGAGAAAAAGAATGTATTAGATGTGAAATGGCTACCTTCTCATTAGCTCAATTCCTGTGTAAAAAATCCATTTAATGTTGTTTGACAGCTATAGAGTGACAACACTTGTAACACAGCTTCGTTTGTATTATTACATTCACTGTAAGACCAGTTGCAGTCTGCCAGCACCATCAAAAATAGAAAGTTCAATGGTCCTGCAAGGCACCTGGAATTGGGGAGGCAATGTGACCACAGAACAGTAAATACGTTAAAAGTGCCAGTGATGGCCCAAAGAAATACCCAGAAAGCTCCCCAAACATTAAGCACGTCCCTGTGCAACTGGCTGAAAAGCTCACAAGAGCCCTGGGCCCCTCATCTGGCCTCGTCCTTCTGCCATTCCACTGCAACTTCAGCCTCTTTGCCACTACCGGGAGATCACTGCACTTACGCCACCGTTGAAGTCTCTCCTCGCCTCCCTGCCCACCTTGATCATCTAATGGGTCTGTCTGATCACATCAGAGCTCTACTTTGACTCTGAACAGAAGTGACTTTATTATATTATTATATTGTGAGGCTTCATATGGCAAAAGTCATATAAAAACAAGATTTCAAACCACAAACACAACACATTCAAAATCACCTCCCCTAACTTCTCTAGGGACTCATCAGTCAGGAGGGGACCAGGCGCCAGAAGCACCCAAGTCAGACTAAATTCTGCCACAGCAGTTGTGCCTAGGACTCTCACGAGAAGTAAACAAGTGGTTTTGTCGTGGAAAAGGAAGGAAAAGAGGGCAGTGGTCTTCCAGAGACAAGTACAGGATTGGATATTAGTGGGGTTCAGGCATTGGTCCCAACAAGACACTTAACCTTTATGACGCTAAGCTTTATTAGCCCGGGAGGGTGCAGGGAAGTTTATTGTAACAATGCTTTCACTCCATGAGATAGAAAGCACCAGAAACAGGAAAAGACTTTAATTAATTATTAGTAGTCATCACCAGACATCCTCCTTAGCCTGCCTCCCGTCTTCACAGGAGAACAAGGCTCCAATCCCCTGGGTGCCACAGGCTGCTGCTTACTGGGTGAGCGCGAGACTCTGCTCTCCGCTTGCCTCCAGGTGCTTAGCGTAGTTGTAGTACGTGGTGCGCAGGTGAACCCGATCGTGAGCTTCTGCTGTTTCGATGGCTTTCTGCCACTGGTTTGAGGCTTGATAGAACTTGTTCAGAAGGTCGTAGCGTTTGCAAGCCTTGTACAGTCGCTCCGCATCCTCCTGGAAGGAGAGCACACAAACACCTCGCTAGCTCCGACCGGTGTTTCACAGGTGTCCTTCACAACAGACACTGCTTCTGAGTAATTAGTGCAGGTCATTGTAATGCAATTAAAGTAACAGTAATTCAGGCAGGGGGTTTAACCAACTAAATCTACGTAGCCTGGAGCAGCACATTACTGGGAAACAGGATGTTTATGTGAAAATAAGGAAAGCACTCAGATCCTGGCATTTACTGTACAGTATCAACTGGGGGTGACATGAGCAAACCATCAACGATTAAATGCTGTCATCAGGAGCATAAACCATTTCAGAAAGGGGAGATACGCTCATGTGGGGTTACAGTTAATGGCCACGCTGCCTACCCAGAGGTGAGGACCAGGAGAAGGCCCTGGGGGTTTTGGCAAAAAGGCGTTACGTGCCCGGGGACCCCCTGCGCCCTCCGAGCAGGTCTCAGAGGTAGCAACGCCGTTCGTGGATCACTGAGAGCCATTCCTGGGAATAAATGCTATTAATTTAAGACGGAATTAGAACAGGAGGATTTTGCCGATGCTGACGCAAGGGCAAGCAAATTTGGAACTATTATTTTTACGCTTTGAGAGGTACTCCTGTGGAAGGAGCATTTTCCTGCTCCACCCAACTGCTGTCCAGCTGAACACTATATTTAGTAAATTGAGATTATCTGTCCAAGACAGAAAAACAGTTTCTGTCTCTTATTGTTTCAAATTCAAAAAAGCATAGAAAGTAGAGATGGAAGATGCCTGCACTATGATTCTGTATGAGATGAAAAAAAAGCAACAGAACGGCATTCATTTTGCTACAGTTCCCCTCCGCCTCTCCAAATAGATCTAAATATCCAAAAGAAGGAGCACTGACACTTTTCCGCCTCACAGCTTTCTCTGCCAGGAAGCTTTTCCAAACATTTAGTTTGAATTTTCCTTTTCTTCTTCACTTTAATTCTGAATAGTTACTCTATCTCTCTAGCATTTATACTCTTAAAATAGTTGCAGATTGCTAAACATCTTTTTAAGCCAAATTCTAATTATTCGGCCATCTTAAAGATTTCCTTGTCTGTGAAACCTTTCCAAGAGTTTAACAATTTGCACTGATTTTCTCTAAACTTCTTCCAGTTCATCAACGTTTTTTTCTGGTAATGAGATACTTAAGGGTGGAAGTCGATATTCCAGCTGTAGCTGCAACAAACACATAGACAGAAGTTACCAAATCCAAGCCCCAGCATGTGCTGTCTCCTCAAACGCAGCCCCAAACAGATTTTTGCTGTCATAGCACCTTGCCATTTTTTAGCTAATTCATGATTTCCTACGGGGTATTTCATCAATTCTCCTTTCCCAGTTTTCCCCTCTTACAGATCATATTCCTGGCTCTTTTATGGTTCCCAAACTAAAAATCTCTGCTTTTCTTACAGATCATTGATGAAGACATTAAATAAAGGCGAACCAAGTGGAATACACGCTCTTGTCGTTCATCTAACTCAACAGCACTCCGGTCAGTTTTCAATCCACGTGATAATGCTGGTCTCAAACCCATTTTAGATCTGGGTTCTACTGGTAATCAAGGGGAGTGGGTTCAGATTACAATAAAGACACATGGGAAAGACAGGTCCATTTCGGTATGCATTTGCTGCCAGGCTGGGCTCCAGACACAGGTACAAGGGACAGCCTCCCCGGGCGCCAGACTACGGGGAGAACAGCCTGACCGTGTCCTCTGGCTCTGCTGGATCCAGGCAAGTTACTGCTCCCACGACGGGAGAAGCCGGGATGGAAATCTGTAGGAGAGCAGGCATTCCTGGGACAACACGAGCGGCAAACGTGACTCGCCAGAGCTCTCCAACCCCGCAGGAAACATCAATTTTGCCTAAACTGCTTAAATGCGTTAAGCCAGCCCTTGCTCTCTGGCAGAACACAGCTTTAGCCTTTCACTCTACAAACAAACATGTCAAAATGGGACTTGCGTTTCCCATATTGGACCTTAAAATATGTTTGTCGAAACATTTTAACTAGAATACTTTAAAGTACATCCTTCTTTTAATCCAGTCAAACCTAGAATGATTAAGCTTGGAAGAATTATGCCCCAAGAAAACTGTTTTTCTGTTTAATGTTTCACACATAAACGATCCTTAAAAGATGCTTCCTTCATTCAGCAATTTCCTTCATTCAGCAATTTTTCACATGGGGTAAAGCTCCCATATAAATTCTGTACAGGAGTTAGGAAAACAAACAAATTTGCTATACCCTTAGGCGGCTATGGCTCCTTATTTCCAGGCATCAGATTCTGCCACGCTCATCCTCATCTACTCTTTGAGGAACACGAAAAGGGCTCAGGGGACTGCTGAGCCCCTGGAGTTCAGGGAAAGCCCCTGCTCAGTGTCACGCCGGAATCGCGCAGCACAGGGTTGTGCAAGGCTGAAGGAGATGCCTATTTCCCTAGGATAAAAACCCAACTTCAGGAAAATAATTGTCAGAACTGTTCTTCATCACTCCTTGGAAACCTGGCAATAGGTTTTACTCCCCACCAAGGTTTCTGCATTTATATAATCAGTTAAATATAATCAATTAAATAATCAGTTTCTCCTTTTTGTCCCTAATTAAGCAGGGTGGATATTCCCGGATGCGTATGGTCGGCGGGGTTTACCAGCATGCCCAGCTGAACGGCCAGCACAGCCACTCTGGCCTCCTGCTCCGGTTCTTGTTCAGCCTCCCTCAACGCCTTGGCTCCTCTTGCGTGACCCATGTTTCCAAGGCAAATTTTGGCAACATCGAGCCTCTGAGTCTTCACGCACATGCGAGCCATGTTCTCCCAGACAGCCTCACTGTGAGAAATGGGAAAGAAAAGGAGAGCTGTTACGGTGTCACCTTTAAGGCTTGGGTACTAAGCAGGTAAGATGCGAGGAAAGAGGGGAGTGTGAAAGGGAAAACCATTAGTACATTGGACACTTGCTGGACATAACAAAGAGACTCCAGGTGCTGTGCGAAGATTGAAGAGGAACAGAAATAGGCCTCAGACATAAGCGTTAGGTCTGGAGCTGAGTGCCCACAGCCGTAAGGAAATATTGTGGGTTTTGTTTTACTCCAATGTCTAAACAAAAGCAGTTATGTTTGCACGTACATAAACATTTATCATGCACCCCACACTGTGGGTCTTGCTGTAGCTGTAACATATAGACATTCACAATACCCCCACGTCGATGTTCAGAATTCAAAAGAAAAACTATGAGAAAAGTCTTATATACATAAACCTTACGCTGGAACCGTCCTGCTGCTGTCCTGCGCAGTTCAGACATGGAGCAGCTATTAGGAGCCTAACAGTTGCACTCAACAACAGGGAATGATGTGCAGGAAACAACTGACCAAACGATCATGTTCTAATTTAAAACTTGCATAAAAAATGGCACAAAGAAAAGCTTTGCGATGCTCAGCATGAGAACTCCTCAGGGCGAAGAGCTCACACTTGACACTGCAAAATCCTCTGCCGGGACAGAGGCAGGGGCTGGCTGAGCACCGCGCTCCCAGGCAGGAATGTCGGGTCTCAGCAGGCAGCATTGCTCAAGAGAAGGACCGTGACACAGTTGACCATTACATGGGATGACAAGCAAAGATTTTCGTAGATTCTATTTACATTTGAAGCTCTTCAGAATAAAATGCAATATGTTTGACTAATAGAAACCATAAGCATTCAAAATACGGGTTTTTTTCAGTGTGTGAACCTCAGCGGAGGTATGGTCCATACAGTTCTCAGACACCACCACAGCACAAATTAGCTAAACGATAAAAGCAAGAAAAAAAAGAAAAAAAAAAAAGAGTTGAATGACACTTCAGGTCCTGCATCTGCAAGCAAATCCCCTTCCAGTTTTCCCATGATTAAAATGTTTTTCTCTTCCCAGTTGCTGTGGGAAAGCCCTGCACAAACAGGGGAAAGTGACTAACCGGGAAGCAGCGAAGCAGATGAGACACGACGTGCTGTCAAACACATACAATAAAGAAAGGCAGAGGAAAAATGCTTTTCCTAATTTATTTTACAATTAGATCATCTTTTATTTGCAACTACAACTGGTATAAAGTTTTCAGGTAGTAATCAACATAAATACGTGCCATAAACTTCATTAAGGCCAAACAGTATAGAGAAAATAAAATAGGATCAGAAGTGATAAACCAGGGGCAAATTTCAGATAGCTCAGAAGTTTTGCTTGTTTAGAAAAGCAAAAGTGCATGTCTGAATATTTTACACCTTAATTTCTTACATCTGCATGTCCATGCTGCAGGTGGTTCAAACGCAGCCTCCTCTCATGCTCCGCTCCGATACGTCCAAATCCCCAGACTGGGGAGCCAGAAGGAACACTGGAACAGAGCGCAGTGATTTCTGAACTGGAAAGGCCTTACAAAAACTTCAGCGCTAGATCCTTCCGAGTGTAAGTCTATGCATTGCCACTCAATATAGAAATGCTGAAATATCAGCAGAAGATGCGACCATCCTAATTTTTGAAAAGTTGGAATTGGTTTCTCTTTTATTCCAGCCACTGCCTGTATCTGGAACTGGAAAAAGCAGGAAAAACGCCTTTAAAGAACACTTAGGTCTTGGTAGATATTGTCACCTGGCTTTGATCAACAAGGACAGCGAGTTCTGTCATTAGTAAAAGATGTCAAATCTTGTGCGCGTGGGCATGGCTGTGCTTCACTACGCACAAGGAAAAGAAATCTATTTTCCAAAATCTGTAGCATGCCAGAAGAAGTTGCCAATAGCCACTTCACTCTCATTGAAGGAACGCACGCCTGTGCTGTGCTTTGTCAAACTAATAGCAAGTTTCTGAAAGGAAATAAAAATCTTTATTTTTCAGAGCTTTGACAGCTCACAATTCCCTCAATGCAAGAAGATGAGAGTTCATGGGCTTGAGCAGAGACAAGCGGATGAGAAATCTTATTTAGACTACAGGGAGTGGAAACTTTTGAAAGGAAATAGACCAAATAGTGTATTTTAAAGTACAAAGTTAAAAGATAACCGTGTGCAGAGACACACAGCAGGACTTAGAAGATGCTACTCATCATCTGTCGGCTGCATTAAGCTTTCCTGAATGGCAATGGCTCCTGCCAACTTCAAAACGCGGTGGGAGCTGCTGCCCCAGGGATTCCTCTTTGGGAGCTCTTGCCCCAGGCAGAAACCTGCCCGTGGGCCACCTCAGCACCCACGCCAGCCGTACGCCGTGGGCCACCCAGATGTACCTCTGCCCTGAGGAGCTGGAGCTCTGCCATCCCACCTCTCCCTCCTCCACTCCAGACCATTTGCAAAACTAACCTGAGAGGCTCCAGCAGCGGGGTACCGCTTGGGTGCGACAAATACAGAGGAAGAAACATCTCCAGTTGATGTTCTCTGCGTTTAGTTTTATTTTGGCAACAGTCCCACTGGGCAGGTGGTGAGCACACACCAGAAATTCAGCACTGTGGTCAAACTGGACCAAAGACACTGAATTTGGAAGTGTTCACGGTAGACACTGCTTGCACGCGCTTACCCAGCGCAGAGACCAAAGCAAGAGACAGGCTAAGAGCAGCTCACCGGCACGAGCACCTACGAAATGTGAAAACCTCCGACCATCCTTCCCTCTGACCATCGCTTCTCCTGCCTCTGCCCCCCAGAAGCACTTGGAGGAACGTTTCACCTGATGAGCCTGGCCCCGCTCTGCACAGAGCAGTTCCCGCTCTCCCACCGGAGCTAAGGGTGGCTTCCTTAGCAGCTGCATGGAGGAGAACCCCCAGCCAAACCTTCTCCCCTGGCCCATGTGGAGCTGCAACACAGGCTGGTTCTTTCCAGTAGACAAGTCCCTCACGATAAGGACACTGCTCTGATAAAGTACAACATCTATTATTACAATTTTCTTCCTGCAGCAAAACACTAGAAAGCTGTTTCTGCTTTGAGAGACCATTCATTTTAGCACCGCACTCCATACACTGCTGCCAAGGTACGCAAATATTTCTGACACAGCAACACACTATTTGCTTGCAAAGACCATCTTCATATGGATATATTATATACTTATTAATATATTTGTATTTCTTATTTTAATATATTGTTTATTATCTCTTATTTAAAAACTAGAACGGTACCAGAGTAACACCACCCTGTGAAATGCAGAAGATCCAAAGTACTTTACAATAATAAACTACCACACAACACGAGAGAATCTCTGATCAGAGAGAACAGACACTTTTTATAATGCCAAATCGTTTTTTAGACATTTCCCTTGCAAACTCTTCAGCCTGAGGCACCCGGCAGGCTTGCTGGCAGGAGCGGGCAGGCCTGCGGGCAAGGGATGGAGCTAGAGAAGAGAATGGTCCGGGAAGCATCAGCAGCATGCTTCCATGTTTCTCCGTGTCTCAAGAAGACCAGCCCCGGTCTGGGATGGCACAACCTCCCTCGCGTGGCGGACGCCTCCGGCACCAGAGCACGAGTCCTGCCCGTCAGTGCTGCTGCCCTCGGGCATGTGGGCGCGTAACACGGGTCTGGTCAAGGAACAAGAAACAGGAGGTGCAGAACAGGCTCACTGAAATCCCAGGAAAACCACGGTTTCTCTCTCAACAGTTGTCAGTGTAGCGAGAAAGACGAATCTGTCCTTGCGTCCCTAAAAAGCAGCAACTCCTCTTTCCAGGCCTGGCCCCGCTGTCGCATATAAAATGCCAAGTAATGATTTACCCAGCTCATGCTCTGGGAATTTCCTGTTCTTCCCCTCCTCCTCCTCCTCTCCCCCTTGGAACGCCGCTCGCATCTGTACTTCATCAGCCGAAGATGGAAACTTAACGAAGAGCAGCCGCGGCAGCCGCGCGGAGGAGCCATGGGAAGGCGCTCCCCGGGCAGCGACGCTCCCGGGAGGCACGGGAGTAAATGCTCTGCGGCTCGCCCAGCTCCCAGGCTTCGGGCCACATCCATAGCGCTACGGACTTGGAAAGCAAACTGACGCCTCTTACGTTTTACCCTTAAAACTTACAAACTTACAAGTTTTAAGTTTTAAAACACAAGTTTTACCACATATTTGATGAAAGAGTTTTTCTTCCTTTATATCTGATCTTTTGCATCTGTTTTCCTATGAAACTATGTTTATAGCATCTAACAGTCTGATTTTATAAACTCTTCTGTTCCTATATATTTTTCATCACCCATTTTGCATGAAAGTTTAAAGAAAAAATCCAGTAAATGGAGTATTATTTAGAAGTGCTGGAGATTGATATGTCTGAAGCATCTCACTACAAAATCTCTCTCCCTCTGTTTAATGGGGTATATTTGGAAAATGAACATATGTTCCATCTCTTGCCTCTAAATATCTTGACAGGAGAAAAAAAGAATCTCTCTTTCCAATTTTCCTTGAACAGGACCCTAAGCATTCTGCTTTAAAAGACTACCATATAATGCAAAGGGAAATACCAAAATAAGCTATAATACCAATAATACTAATATCAGATATAACATCTATAACACTGTACTACATATTACGTATAATTATTACGTCCCTATGACACTACATTATATATCATGTATCATAATATATTATTACATCCCTAATGCATACATCTACCTGCAGCGGGTGGGTGTCCCCTTGTGCCTCAGGCACAGCCTGGGCTGTCAAAAATGGAAATAAATCCAGCGAGTGGGAGAGGTTTTGCTGGCCCAACGGCGGGGACAAGGACGCTTCACTTCCCTATCACAAAATAAACTGTGCAAGAAATTCAAAGCAGATTCTCAGCAGCTCAGCCACCCCGCAGGGCAGCGGATGCACCGTCCCGGTGCGCAGTGTTTACTACGGGGCTTGCGCCAGCGTAAACGATGTCTGGGCTGGCCTGGGCAACCGCGGCGGGCACTGGGCACCACCCTTCCCCAGCCTCCACCCGCTGCCTACGTGCTCGGGGGTGTTTTCGGTGCAAAGGAAAAGGATGGGACAAAGCAGGTGCTGCTTCCTAAGGAAAATTAACATCATCTAGTACTATTTTTCCAACGTTAGTCCCTTGCTTGGATCTCAGTAACTTAAAGTTGCACCTTCCAGGCCCTGGAAAAACGTGTTAGAATAATGTCATCTGGCTGAAACATCCAACAGTGGGTGACTCTGAGCAGATAATTCACTTATGATCAACTTCACATACAGGTGATTTGGTAGACCGGTCGTAGGACAAAAGCATCGTGCTGTGGACCGTAACGGCTACAGAGGGCTTGGGCGTGGTCAAATGAGACAAACTACATGACACCTAAGGTTGGCAGGCATGAAAAGCTGATCATTTAGAAGTACTACGTAAAATTTTAAACACATCTATAAAAATGGACGCTGACCTTACCTTCAAACCACGGCAAAATAAATAGAGAGTTAAAGTGTCAAAATTGGTGGCTTACTGTCTGTTCTCTTGTAACCCGGAAAAAACTCAGGACTTGAAAAAATGAAGTTTTATCTGATGCAGCTAAATTACGTTAGATGCGTTTAAAATGTGTTTATCAGATTCTGGTTATGCCTGTTCAGTGGGACTAAAAGATAACAAGGAACTAAATAATATATGAAAAGTTGCAACAATTCAATGAGATTCTTGATAGCATTAATCGTATTAAATGAGTGCTTCTCTGAGAAACATGTCAGGCATTTTTCATATATGATCAAAACATTGAAAGCTGTCTAGATTATCCCTAAAATCTCTTCCCTGGCAGACACAGAATATTTGATAAATCAACAAAAGCTTTACAGAATAGGATCTAAAATATCATATTAAATATATAGCTTTGTCTATTCCAAACTTAGCCTGATAAAATCAACACCAAGCTATTGTTCAGTGTGAATTGTATCAAACAAAACTCTTGTGTCCTAAGGAATGCAGTAAGAACTGCAATTGAATAGACTTCTGCACGTTTATCAGTAGAGAAGTGTTCATTAAGGTGATTTTTTTTTTCAAAAGGATCAGAAGGATTCCTGGACTGGAAGCACCAGACCTCTGAGTGAAGATAGAGAATGTCACTGACCGTGAACGTGCCAGCAAGAACCATTTGATTAAAACTTTAACAAAAAATGAATAACTGAGCCATTTTGGTATGAGCAGGGTAGGAAAATTTACTGGATCTTTGCAAAACTCATTTAATTTTGATTTGGTGCGATCTACTCATTTGGGGAATTCCCCAATTTTACATCTTTAGACATCGTTATTAGTTGAATAGAATGATAAAAAGCCATTTGCCTATTAAAAAATAATAGAAAAAAGATTGTGCCCTGCATAAACAACTCTAAACAGAATTTATTAGGTAGTAAATGGATAAATTCAGTGTGGAAGCAACTAGTTATCTGATATAATCTAAATTATTGAGATTCTGAAAGTAAAATTACATTTACATAACTGATTTCTCACCCAGAAAGACCCCAAATGCTTTATAAGCTGCTATGCAAATTGTACGGGGTAATTTAACCTACCACCGAGCAGAACCACTCCCTAGCGTGGAACAATCAGTTAGCAAACAGCTCCTTCCAGACAAGAACATCCACCAGAAATTTTGCCATGGGAAAAAAAGTCATCATGTGCTTGCTGAATTACTGCAGCCAACAGCCATTCCTGCTGCCTCGCATTGCTCCTCAGATACTCTCCACACTGGGGTATCATCCGGGCGCTGAAGACCGCAGTGCTGCCGTCCTTCCTGCTCTGTAAGTCGTGATCAGGGTTCCCAGAAAAATTTCCATCATCACAAAACCTAAAAGTTCCAAATCATTTGTGATGTGGCAGTCGCCATCAACAGAGAGACCACATGGACTTAAAATTATGCAGCTTCTTTGGAGATGACCACCTCACCATAGCTAGAGGGAGGAAGCATCTGATCTAAGGCCAACTTTGTCACCAGTCCCAGTGCCACCTCCTGTGTTTTATGTGGCAGTGAACTGATCCACTTGACTCATCCGCATCCGTTCCCAGCTGCAACTCACTACGTAGCCACCCACCCATCTGCAGCCACAACAAGAGGCAATCTGGGAAAGAGAGAGATATTTATTTTTTTCCTCTGGGAAAGCTGCCTTAAACGCAAACTCATTGACTTGCATGGATTTGCATATGTAACATGAAGAATTTCTCAAGTATCACAAACTAACGCCATGATGTTTAGATCACCTGGTCCCTTTGACGCTCAAAGACAAGTATGACCTAGGAAGAATATGATTTATTTTTAATGTTGATGGAATTCAGAAAAGGTTGAGTATTCTCACACCAAATAATTGGTGTGGAAAGAGAAAGAGATGTGACTAAGTTTTAAAGGATTATACTGATTTGTTCAGCCTTTGTAAAATACAATTGCTATTTTTTTTTTACATGTAACATGCAAATAAATGAAAAAACATGCTGAGACTTCAAAAAATCACAACAATCAAAGACAGGAGGGGGCAAAAGCAGGTGTGCAATTGGGTAGAAGAGATTTTCCCTACAGGTAAATCTCTCCTAGCATTATCTGTATATGAACATTATCTGCCTTGCTGCTGAATCACAGGCTTAAAATAATAACAAATAATCCATGGGTTATAAAATATGGAAATACAGTCATTGTTGTTAGGAAATTTCTTTGAAGAATGGCAAGCACCAGTGTGTTATTTATATTGAAACTTCTAAAACCAGAGATGTATAGAAACCTGACCAATCACAGGAAAAAAAGAAATTACAGATGCTGTATGCTGTCAGAGTATGAAGATACTCAAAGTACCTAAAGTTTAATCCATTTAAGGATTAAAAATGAACCAAGTGCACAGAGGAGGGGTGAATTCATAGCCAGATTTGTACATTCAATTCCAATAGCTGAAACCTAATTATAGGGGCATATGAACTTCATTGAAATATTTTCCACTCCTCTCGGCAACAAGTCTTAGAAAATAAAACCTTGACTTTCAAAAAATTTCCAACCAGTTTGTCTACATGTATTGGGTCAGTACGGACCTGTTGACTAAGGGCAAAGTAACTTAGCTGGTGAGACAGAACTGCCATAAAATTAAATCAGTTTCTAACCTCATTTTATTAATTACACTGATGTGAACCCTTGTGCCAACATCCCAGGTGGGTCGGTGCGGTGCAGCCGCGCCTGGTGATGCAGGTACCTGCCACGACTTCTCACTGCTCCCTCTCCAGGCTGTTGTCAAGAACGCCACACCTTCACTTCACAATATACTATTTAATACTACACCTTGTACAGTATTTTTTCAGCCTAAAGAATTCTGACAGGCTCAGATCAAGGAAGGGCATAACCACAGGCCATAAGGCCCAGAGGGGCAGGAGGAGCCGGCAGCCGCAGCAGCAGCAGGGCAATGCCCGCAGGGGATCGCTGCCCTCGTCCCTGGCCCCACGGCAGCTCCTGCTGTGCAGCTGATGGAAACATCAAACAGCGAACAGCCATTTGGAGAGCCGGACTCTGCAAGACCCCTCTGGAAACATCCATGTTCAGGGACAGTTTGAAATGTCCTCAACAACTCTTTTTTAAGCTGTTTATTAGAGCTGCTTTTCTTGCAGCTTTTGCAGCACCAGTTCTGCGGTCCCGGCTTGCTGTGTGGTAGTCGATTCTGTGCTGGATTGTGAACAGAGGCATTATATTAAGCAACTTGCAGAGGCTTTTGCATCCTCTGAGCACCGAAGGGAGGTAGCCAGCCTTCTCAGAGGCACTGCGTTCACAGCAAACTGGGACGTGGGGCTCAGGGCTGTGCCAGCCCTGCACAGTCGCAATGCAGCGATTTCAACTCCATTCACGTTGTAACACTTGCAACTGCCTTTTCAGACAAATTCGTTTATCAGGTTCAGAATCTTGAGATTATGTCTTCTATTTATCTGCCACGCTCCTTTCTAGGGTTGCAGAGAGGAAGGGGGACACCAGTGGACCCCCCCCACACACCGTTTTTGTCGTGCTGTTCAACAGCTAACCCCAATATTGTTTTGCTTTCAGTAAAAAGCATTCCAAAATCCCTCTCCTCAATCCGCTTCTGCAGACCTGATGATTTTTTTCCTTTTAAAGAGGACCTCTGATTTGCTCCCTGAGCTCGCTGCGATGCGCAGCCCGGTCCTCGCAGCCCTGCTCTGTGCTGCTGGGAGGGTAGGAGGAGTGAGACGGGGAGGGGGGCTCTCCGAGGGGAGGAGGTACAACTTTAGAAGTCTCCATAGTCTTTTCCTTTCAGGAAACACATCCTGTTAATGTTTGACTGCTGTGGCAGTGGCTCTGTTTGTTGCAGCCGACTACGCCCTGAGGCTCACCAAAAACAGCCACAAAAACAGCCATTTCCTCTTCGTGGAGAGGTGGGGGGGCCTTTTCCTCACAGCAGTGGCTGTTCTCCGGTCCCTGCACTCTCAGCTCGGATCTTCAGAGAGGGACACGGCAGAGCAAACTCCTCGAGATACTCCAGACTTGCAGAGCTTCTTGGGGATGACAGCATTCACCTCCAGTTCAGCTTGGCTTTGAGAGAATGACATTTGTCGTGGTTTGCGGGATATTCTGAAGTTTGCAGCCGAAAAAAAGGCTTTCGGAGCGGCGCTGGTTGACTCGGAGGATCCAGCGCGCTCGGCACGCTGCTGGCAAGCATCCCCGCCTCTGCCCCGGCAGCAGCTCAGGCTGTCCTGCCTCGAGACTGGATTCTTTCTGGATTCGCCTCGTCTCCCAAGGAATGGACCTCCCTATCGTTCAGTTCATCACAGGACTGGCATTACTTATCAAAGTGCAAGAAGGTGGATAAGCCAAAGCTGGGAAGGACCTAAAAAAGCTTCTTCGTGTTCTTATTTTATGGAATTCTCCTACCTACCTCACAAAATTCTCATTTCCTTGATCAGAAACACCTCTGGAGTTGACTTTGAGAATGAACGGTGATGTCCTCTAGCCATTCGTAACATCCTAGCGAAGCTGCCTCTGTTTCAAGTCCAATTTCAATGTGCTGCAGCTGATTGAGACCTCGTGTCTTCTGCAAATAGAGACTGGCAGCAAGCTGACAGTCAGATATGACTGTCCAGAAACTGGTAGCCACAGCTGTGTTGGTAGCCCTGGTCTCACTTATTCTTAACAACGCAGCGGCCTTTACTCCCAACTGGGTATACCAGACCCTGGAGGACGGGCGTAAGCGCAGCGTGGGGCTCTGGAAGATGTGCTGGCTGGCAGAAAAGAGCAGAGGAGGTGCAAGCACGAATGCCAGGCATGGGCAAGGGGAGGAGCGCGAGTGTGAAGCCCTGGGCTGGGGTTCAGAGTCAGCTGGGTTCCAGGAGTCGCGCAGCACTGTCAAACGTAAGTTCAATCTCTTGTCCTCTCTGCTTACGCTAGGTCGCGACTGATACAGTGTACCTGGTCCCCAGGAGATCTACAGCCTAGCAGAGCATCCTGAAATCATTGTTAACTGTCTAATTCTAAACATCTTTCAGCATTCATCCCCAACTAAATTAACTTGGGAAAATAAGAATAATTCTGTCCACCAGTGATGAACTAAACTCCTCCTCCTCCCTCCCCAAAAGCAGTAATCTACATTGCGCTGTCAGGTCTATATAGCGTATGGAACGACGTACTTTGAAAAAATAATCTGTGAAGTGTAAGTCTAAAGTTTGGAGACATTTGCTGCTCGCTTTTCCCGCTTGGGTTCCTGCTATAAGCATATCCTTTCTTGCTCAAGACAGTAAACCCCAACCACAGTTGCTCTGAATACCCTAAAATTCAAAAAAAAACCAAAGAAAGTATTCAGATGCCATGCTAAGTTATTTCTCCCTTCTGTTTACTTTTGTTGGAAGTGCCAGGAGTGGAAAAGACAGAAATAGTTTTGGTAAAAACATGTAAAATTGAGATAGGCCTTAATGTATGCAACTATTGTTCTTGGTGAAAAAACACAATTAGTATACCACTTGGGGAACATGAAAATCATTAAGCATGGTGTATTTCTTATTTTGCAAATTCACAGACTCATGGAATCCGGAGAATGCATGTAGCTTAAATTGAGCTAATTAAAATCTTTTGATAAGATGAAACCTGTAAGCCAATGTTGAGAATTATAAAGCAAAATAATAAAAAAGTGCACCTTATTTATCACGTTGATAATGTTAACGGTGCAACCGTGCTCTCGTTACGACACTAGAGCAGAACTGTTCTTGGCACACCTGCGGTCACCTCGGACACCACGGCTGCGACCGCGAGGAACTGTGGTGCCCGGGGTTTGCCCCGCTGGAACCTCTGCCCGCAGCGGCTCCCCCGGGCAGGCGTCCGGGCGAGCCGGTCACAGGGAGGGCTGGGAGCGGCAGTGCCGCGGGGCCGCTCCGGCAGCCGAGTCCGTGCTTTGACTGAACCCTTCAAGGAACTGAATTTAACAGACCAAACGGCTATAAACTTCATGCCTGGACAGACAATAGGATTTTCCAGGGATTTTAACAGTGCCCATGAACAGCTCTGGTGCCTCCGAAGGACGGTAGCCTTAGTAACATAAGTGACTTCAGACAGATTTGTTTTTCATGGTTTGAAATGTGGAGAAAGAGCAAAATGCTCTGCTCCTCCTCAGTCTCTCATATCCCTCTGGAGCCGAAAGCAAAGAAATACGAGAGGAATTTCTTTTAAAAAAAGGCTTTAACGTGGACCCATTCCATATCATGTTTTCCAACAAAATTGTGCAGTAACATTTTTTGCACATTTGCTAATATTAAACCTGCATAAATCACAAACATAACATTTCTAAACTGTTACAAAGCCCTAAACCTAACTTTCAGTTCTTTTTTAACTGAAGGAACTTTTGTAATGACAAATAATTATAAAAAGGATTAGACTGTTGAAAAAGTTCCTTGATGTGTATCTGCAACTTCATCACTGGAATCACTGCCCCAAATTAATATTTATAAGCCATGTTCTAACTTGAAAAACATGCATACCATTCATGAATGTTAAAAGTACATGTTCTACATTCAACAGCTAGAATGAGCTCCTGCATATTGAATTTGGCTCCTGAAGCCTTTTAAACACACCAACTTGTATTTCTTGCTGTGCACAGGTCAGAAGGTGGGTGGTGCTGTAAAGATTGGCACGGATGTGTCAGTTCCATAGCAGAATTGTATGGGCAGCAATTTCTCACATCAAATAGAAGCAAAATGTGACAGAAAAGTTTAAAATTTCAAAGTAACAATTATAGCATGATCAAGTCCCCAGCAGAATTCGCTAACAAACACTCTTAAAAATTCTAATTTAAAGGAGGACTTTGAAGCCCAATGACTCAATTCGTACAGGAATAAAGCATCCATTCACTATATAATCTAGAAGCAAATAGTAAGCAAAAGGCCAATTCTGAATCTTTAGAAGGCATTTAAAAGAAAATCTCCCCTCTGCAGCTCTGCCATGACAAACTAAGGAGGAAAAAGATCTTTGCGCATATTTCTAAGACAAATACTTTTCCATGGATTGTACACATAGTCAATATGAGCCTGATTCTGCATCCATGTTTTTGTCATTTTAAAGAATTTCTCTAACAAGAAATCACACGTTATTTTAGTAATAGATATGGCAATCCTCATCTGTCAGTTGTAGATAAATCACAAACATGTATGTGTGTGTATGTACATACATACATATAAAAAATAACTTTCTGAACAAAGAAATGGCTTCCTCAAATGATACGAGTTAACGTAATATTTTGGATGCCATTTGTAGAACAATAAATAGAAAATATGTTCTTCCAATAGCAATGCAAAAAAGGCCACAATCTTGCTCATATAAAAAAATTTATTTTTATATATATACACACATACATATTTTGGGGGCAAGTTATCTCACAGTTCAACAGAAAATCTGTAAAACCTTTGAGAATTTGCTTTTCCATATACCGATGACTTCTGTACAAGTAGTATGTAAATAACAGCCCACTAAATGCACTGCTATAAGCAGGCTTGCCCACTGGCAGAGAGAAGCACATTCTTAAAACTTATTTTTCACTGTCTTTCACTGCCTGCTCTTTCTCCCATTGAAATCATTGGCAAAGCTCCTTTGCAGGGGACACAATAAAGCTAGGGTGGTTTTTTTTTTCTCCTCATCATGTACACAGCTCAAGCAAAATTATTTGCAAGAAAAATTACGGAAGTAGCTCACTGTGTCAGGACTTGCATGTGCTTAAACTAAAAATAAACTACAGCAAATTGAAAAAAAAAAATAGTTTTGCATATTTTGGGTAAAAGTCATAGTAAATGATCTGTCAAAAGATCACACAGGGAACGAACAGAAAAAGTCAATGTGATGGAGCATGTCCGCCAAAAGCCTCTCTGGAAACGCAAAGTCAAATTCCATACCACCTCCCTCTCTGATCCAGTGCCCCACTGACAGGACATCTGTGTGAATT
Organism: Calonectris borealis; assembly: GCF_964195595.1. Taxonomy (NCBI): domain Eukaryota; kingdom Metazoa; phylum Chordata; class Aves; order Procellariiformes; family Procellariidae; genus Calonectris; species Calonectris borealis. The sequence continues at coordinate 18,876,420 of NC_134327.1, read as the reverse complement.
ATTTCACCGTAACACAAACCACTGGAGCAAGAGGAAAACTAAGGTGTTTTGCTTTCAAATCCTACGATGTAAATACTGCATCAAGGATATTAAAGGATCAGTAAAGGACCGCTGGTACAAATACCAAGTGACATAAAAGACAAGGGAAGATTACAGATGCTGCAGCAAAGAGACGCTGTGAGAAAAAAAGATTAGAAATAGGAAAAAAAAAGAAATCCAGGGAGAGGAGTAAATTATATTAAAAATACTATACGGAAACGAAGTGTCTCAATGTGAACTATTTCAACAAGGCACAACACAAGAAACGTGGATAACTTTGGTCTTAGGGGAAAGCACCTCAACTCGGTTCTTCAAGCTCAAGCCCACAGCTTCTGGAAGGGGGAGACCTCGGGCCCTTCCACCTGTCTGTCCACTTCTTTCTTTCTCTCCTTCTTGCTGTGCAGTCCTGCACCCTTCTTTAAACCATCTGTGGTGCTAAAGAGCTTCTGTGAGACAGTTCCAGTGACTAACAGTAAGAAAATACCCAGGTCTGGAGCGGAGGGGTTGGGGGGGATGGGTGGTTATTTTTCTGTCGGATGAAGCAGTGGTATCGGGAGTCCGACCAGCAGTGCTTCTAGCAGAAGCTGAGTGATGCAAGCGTGATGACGGGTGAGACAGCTCCCTCTTGGTGGCAAGAAACTATCAGATCTGAAATCTTTGCTTATGCTGAAAATCAGAGCCCAGTTATGAGGACACCAATCAAAGTTTTTCTAACGTGGACAAACCACTAGACAATACAAACTTCAAGGCTTCACCAAGAACTCAGACGGCACATCCCCTCTTCAAAACGCTTTCAGGAAACCCACCCCGCTAGCCTGACTCTCCTGTCATCCGAGCGGGGGCAAAGACATTTGCCAAAGGTTATGGAGATGCAGTCTCAGAGCTGTTGCAAAATTTCAGAAGATTATGCTCGTCTGCATCTCTTAACCCTTCAAAACCAGACCACACGTAGTAGAAGCATACACTTCGTAAGATCTCAGGTAGGAGAGCGTGTCTTGAGTGCTCAATACTCAGCTTTGCGCCCACATAATGCCTGAGCAGACACGGCATACCGAGCGACGCAGCATCACCCAGGGACACACAAGCTACCTCACAGAGCGAGAACACGTAGCTAAACCACCAGTGATGCCCGCTCAGAGCAAACCAGACCTGCGCAAAGCCACCGCTACCTACGTCCCGGCCCAGCACCAGCAGTAACACCGCGTTGCACTGTGCGAACACACCCGATCACTTGCAATCAGCTTAGATATTTTTAACCACGCTGCACGGTAAAAATATGCCCTTAAGTCCTACTGTGCTACAAGGCTATCTCTGGGTGGACAGACGGAGCTGATTTATTCATTAGCCGAGGTCACAGTCTGTCCCTTTTTGTCTAAAGAACATTACGAACAGTGTGGAAGTGCAGGAATAGGGAGGGGTTTAAAAAGATACAAAACCCTTGCTCGGTTCTTTGGAGCTCCAGAAGACATAACGAAAATCCCAACAGTGGGAAGCACGTATAAACTACAGGTGCCCAGAGCAAGACAGCTCTCGGTAACTGTAGTTCTTGCAAGGAAGTATAACCAGTGCCAGGGAGAGGCACACTATCATGAGCGACTACGTGACTGCCATAGGGACCAAATATAAACACCTGTCCAGCCTAAATGATTTATTTGCATAAATGATTTATGCAAACACACGTACCCTACGAAATACGGTGGCTAAGGCAGGATGCTGCTCGGTGTGGGAACACGGAGCTGACGTTTGCTTGCAGAGGCAACAGTTCACTTGAGCGCCCATGTCCACTCTATTCACACAAATTTCCAATGTCCACAAATTTCTCTGAAATTTGGCTGGATGGAAGCCAGGCTGAGTCAAGCAGCTGAGCACGTTGTAGACACGTTACTTTTTCAACATATACAGATCAAGAAAGGAGGCCCACTGCATTTGGAGAAGACAGGCACTACCATCAGATTAGAAAAAGCCCAAAACCTTATTATATACATGGTTGCTTGGTAAACTGCTCAGGCTGTTACACAGAGATGGAGGTAGTGCAGACAGCTGGCAGCTTGGGGCTTGTGATTTCCCCTGCTAACATCTGCAATATGATCAATATTTTAAAAAGTGAAATTACTAATTTAATGGTAGAGGCCAATGGAGGTGAATTGTAAGAGGTCTGGCTCTTCAAATTAGAGTGAATGCTCATTTTAATGTGGATTTTACTATTCTGTGTACTTACTTTGGAAACATTCGAAACTTTTTGGGATTCAGGATAGGAAAATGAACCTAATATATGTTTCAATATAGTACCTTCACATGCGTTGCACATAAATATCAGAGAAATCAATGTTTGATTACTGTCACTATCAATTGAAGTGCGAAGAGTGAAAATGGCTATGGAGCTTTTGAAAATTTCAGATTAAATGCATGTATTACAGGCACCAACACAGAATACCCTACTGCTGTTCATGAACAGGGAAACCGTAACACGTAGACAACTAACATCTCAACAGGAACTACGCAACAGCCTTGTCTGTTAAAACTGATCACTGCATAGAAGCGTTCTCAATGTTGAGTTTGAAAGGTCCCCATCATTTAACCGTAAGCACTTGTTTATGTTGAAAATAGTTGACATAGCTATGTCTTCACTCCAAAAGTAACTGAAGCTGTTAAAAAAAAACCAACCAACCACACTCATCTTCTCTCCCCAAACAAGATCTGTATGCCTATCAAACTAAATATTCAAATACAAAGTTTCACGCTTAGATGAGCTTAATCATAAAGTTCCAAAATACCTAAACGGATGGAAGATTTCACCAGTTTGTCACATCAGAACATTCTTTTAATTGTGCCAAAATAGATTGGTTTCTCCCCATTCCCCCCCTTTTTTTTAATTATTATTTTTAAGTGAAAAAGCATAAATTGCATACTTCAGAAAGCTACCCAGGAGATGAAACCAAGCAAAATAAGTGACTGTTTTCATTTTTAAGATAGCCATCCAGCAACAGAACGAATTGAGGACTCCTTGTAGCTGAAAGCTGTATGGCTGCTTATGGAGATTTAAAAAGAAAAAAGAGACGGGGAAAGACTTTGCTTTTCAGGATAAAGTCCTGTCCTTACAATAAGACCTGCAGACAACATCCTCATGTGGAAAGGGTACAAGCTGATGAAGAAAAAACTAGATTCAGACCTGTTTCACTTTTAAGAAATTAGTGTATATTCAGACCATCAAAATACATCTGTATCAAAGAGGCAGTGCTTTAATTAAATCTTCCCACGGTCTCAGTTACATAGTCATGCAAATGTGCACTTAGATACTGCCAGCATTTGTTTTAGTTTGTTTCAGAAATACCTTTGAAGTGTTTCAATATATTTCTTAATTCATACTGCAAAAAACAGCTCAAGAGGTTAACAACATAAATACCACAAATTTAAATCAACAGAAGAAATGAAATGTGCAAAGGCTTCTTAAATAGTTTGGGAGGAGTAGCATGATGCTGACTGTCAATAAATAATTACAGTGATTCTGTTTATTGTCCTTATTATCTCGTAACTATTTTAACAGTAGGTGCTGAATCTCATATGGCTATGTTGTAAAATGCAGCATAGTTGTACTTTGCATTTTCATAGTGCTCTTGATACTCAAGGCACAGCTCCCGCTGATTTCCACGTCAGCTGATCTCTGCACATCTAATCTTTGCTGACAATGCTGACATCCAAAACAAGAGGAATGCACAGTTAGTTGCCAAAAGTTTGGCTAAAGTACATTTTTTTTAGAATTATAAAGAAGGGTTTCTTCTAAAATGATTTATTAATACAGAATTCCGTTCTCCCGGTTGGAACTCAACTTCATTAAGAGCAAGACCGTAAGTTAGAGTTAGCAAGAGAGAAGTCAAATAGAGAGCCAGTCTGAACAGCACCACTTCAGCTTTTTGCAAAGCACTATTTCATGCGTTGAATGAATCAGAGCTCCCATGAAAAAACAGTATAAGCCTATTTAGGTAAAAGTGTACTATTCCGGCTTTTCCCAATGTTGGGATGTTTGGCTTTGCATTTCTGAAGTCCCTATAATGTGGTTTTTAAAAATGACTCCAAAAGGCTGAAAAAGTAGAACTCTGCTATACAAAACCATGCACAAAACCAACCTGAATCATGGGCCGGCTTCAAACCTTTAGGTTAATGCACAGGCATAATTGTTACATATTTTCCAAGTGGCTTAGTAACTGGGGCAGGAATGAGAAGCCGTGCTGCAAGGGCTCAGAGCTTGGACAGAACGAACTCTTCGCTCTCTGCTCTTGAGTGTCTGGTACCGCAGTGGCTGGATGAACACGTGCAAAGACTGTCGTCAATATTGTGGCATATCCACTGCCCTGTGACAACAGAGCCATGACGTGATGAACATGCCTAGCACTGCTGGGCTTTAAGAGGATTTAGTTGTCAGCTATGGTTCTGTTAAGGCAGTGTATGCTAAGACTTAGCAAACTACTTACTGGAGTGAATATTAACAGAACAGCAGGAGATGCATCCTTTATCTCAGGATAACACCTCAGCAAAATGTCAAGTTCCAGAGGAAAACTGTGTACTCAGTTAGAATCTCTTGATTATATTAGAGAAAATCTAATTACTGATCTAGTTAGATTAAATTTTAACAGCACAATATGATCTCAGCTTGCAGACACCCAGCCCAAGAAGATGAAGTTTAGCAAAGTTACAAGCAACTGAAAACAGGTTCTTACAAAAATAAGTGAAGCAACTTAAGCATAAGAAGCATTATCAGTTCTATCCATAATTATTTAGAAACTTCTATTTCAGAAACGCAACCATTTATCCTCCTTTCCAGAATAAAGTCACGTATGAACATTAAGCATTTATGAAGACAATCAGATACATCTCAGAATGTATACTCAATAATTCACTGAATAAGTAATCAATAAATAAACCAAATAACAATAAAAAGGAAAGATCACCGACAGAATACTTTTATACTTTTTTTAAAATTCCTGTCATCACAAACATAGCAACCGTTGAATTCCTCCTATAAAGTCTCCCTTTTTATATTGACAGTGAAAAAAGGTTAACAACTGAGTAATGTTTAAAAAGCAAGTCAATGATGAAAAGGTATTACACTCAGAACTCTAGTTGGTTGGAATAATTTTTAAAATCAATACCTAAAAGGGTAACTTTTGATTAAAAGAAAACTGAAGTTAAACACAGCTAAAGTAGTTGTTTAACACAAAAACGATCAATAGAAACAAGGAAACAAAACTCCTCAGGAGATTTAAAGTACAGATAAACTGATAGATGTAATCAACTTAGCAGCAGCTTAAGGTGGTATTATCCTTCAGCTAAGCATAACGAATTCCTGCCCATGTAATTACAAAGTTTAAATAGCATTTTTTAGATGTAGCACATTTTGTGTCCCACAGCGGGGATACAATAAGAGCATGCTTAGAGTCAGCTCCTGCAGCGTAAACGACAGGCAGGAAATTGTGAAGCCGTGGTGAGATGTTCGCAGTCAGTACTGTTCCTATACAGTGAGTAGACTCTCCCCAGGGCTGGTAACTTAATAAGTTACAGAAACTGGACTTAAGTTTGCACTAAAATTTTTGTCCCCCAAAAGTGGTATTTCTCAGGGGAAGTTTTAGACAAATATTAAAATATCTTGGGCCATTTAGTTCCCTTCATACACACTCTGCGCTTTAATCAGTCAAAAGCTTGAATTCCCACCTATGATTGTTTTTTCCCTATATGCAGACAGAAAAGGGGAAGAAAAACTCACATTTTAAGCAATCAGCATAATCTGATTTTTCAGTGAGATCATCCTTCCTCATTATCCCAAAACACTGCAAATTACTCTCCGATATGACTAACCTGCTTCTGCAAAGCACAAATAGTCCTGGGGCTATCATGGAACATAACAAAACAAAATTGCTGCTTGCAAATAACAAAATCAAATCAACATTTCTAATCCAGATGAATTCATCTGGTCTAGGAAGTGAGCAAGACAACAAGGAATTCGAATTGGTCTCATCCCTGGAGTTTGGGTTTTGACCCTTGGCTGATCACTGTGTTTTAAACAAAGCAGAATTCATTAGCCAGCACCCCCCGCTGGATACCCTGTCCATGAATTAACTACTTCTCAGAGTAAAGTGCGATCAAGATGGGCTTCCAGAAGGAAAAAGTCAGAGACTAGCATTTTATATTGATGAACAACGGCTGCTTAGGGCAAAGTTGTGGAGCCATTCAGAGTCTACCCCTTCCCGGTTCTCGACAGCCAAGTTGCATCTTAAGGGAGGTGAAGGAAAGGTATGTATAAAGCAGAGATACACTCTGGATTGCCCTCCGTCCTTCACCTACGTCAGACACGCACAAAGGAATAAACACCCTCTGCAGTGTCCAGTTCTGGTTTGCTGGAAGCATCCACCTCTAGCTATAGGAAATTCCTGTCACAGTTAAAATTCAGGAGACAGGTGACATTAACAATAATGAGTTCAAAACAAAAAAAGTGGGACATCCAGAATACAAAACACCTATGTCATGACAGTCTTAGACAATAGATTCTAGAAGCTAATGGTTAACACAAATGCCACCAGTAATTGTGCAGACATTATAATCATTATGAACCTCGTTTTACAAACTGTGGCTAACATAAATCATTTTGCAAAAGTTGATTTCGTCTGCAATGGCCACAGAAAGTTACAATGGGATCATGGCTACTGTAAATGAAGCAGAAACGTTTGAAATGGTTGAACAGACGATCCTAAATTCATACTGACTATAAAGCCTATAGAAAACACATCAGAATGGACAGAAGCTGGCTACTGAGGAATTTGTGGTTTACATATAATTTAAAATAGCAACAGGCAGAGTAAAAGAGCACAAAGGTAAGCACTAAATTTCACAGCTCTTAGAAAAACTATATTGCAGCCAATTTTATAAGAGATGAGAAATATTTATTCCTGGATCGAGCATCATTCAAGCCGGAAAAGAGCGTTGTGACCTGGCCTTCCTCAACATGATTTACATCTTCAACCTCTTAGGGTACAGGCTCTGAAGAAATGCTTTGAAATTGCACACTCAATTCCCTTTCTTGATCAGTGTTGTCCATTGGTTGTCCTCAATAAAAGGAGGCCAGAGCTACTTTCCACAACTACCACCTTTTGGGGTGGTAGGTTTCATGTCGCAGAAGCTCAGCTTAGGGTTGCGTACGTACAAAATAGAATTACCATGTGCTGAGCTGGCAACATGCAAAGTTACAATGGCTATGAGTAAGAAAGCATAGTCATCTGCAGAGTGGCGCTTTCAGGCTAAATACAACAAGCTCCACTGCAAGAAGAATGGAGTTTGTAAGAGTTATACATCCTTAAGTTTGATTTTTTCCCCTCCGAGGAAGAGGAATCATCACAATTCTAGAACAAAGCCAAAAGATGACAGATCACACATTAAAGCTGTTAGACTAAAATAACAATATCCTAATATTGGAAATATGGAAGGGTACTCAACTCTTGTAATACCTTATTCCATAAAAATAACTGTCTTCACATTTAATGAAATCATACCAGCTGCTTCCTCCTCATTCTACCTATCATCATCCTGTTGCAGTTCCAACCTGGACCATGTGTGACCTTCTTTTGGGTTAAAAGAAGCAGCTATGCTAAATGTCAGTTGCATTTCTACATCTCTCTGAACAGTGCAGTGCATTAGGCAAATAAGCATCCCCAAGGCTGCAGTTCCTACAAACAGCAGTAAAGATCATCAATGTTACACATCCAATGCTACTGCACTCTCCAGTTGCAAGAGAGGACAGTGATCACAGAACCATTATTTAAAGACTAAATTATTACAAATTCTGTTGGAATTCAATTGAGTCACAGTCATAAACTTACTATTTTTAGTATGCCAGATATAAAACCCTCTATGGCAAAGTCAAAAGAATTTATAATACAGTTAAGTGTTAAAAAGAAGTCATGAATAACAGTGAAGGCAAAAATTTGTGGTTTTTTTTCTATGTCAGGGGGTAGTATGTATTTCTGGGATAACCTTTAGACATTTAGAGGGCATATAATAACAGTTGTTTTTTTTTCCTAAAGCTCATGCATGCTATATACATAAAAGGCAACAGAATTCATTGGGCTGTAAACTGACTTTTTTTTTTAAATTTAACACTACATATAGCTCTGTCAACAAATTAAAGAACTTTAATAATAATGGCTGCAAGCCTGCTCTTTACTTAGTACATTTCTCCTTTGAAAGTCATTACTATCTCTTCAGCAAGCATGGGTCCGCAAAGTATTACAGAAGTCCATTTAAGTGGAAAAACAGAAGAACACTCCAAATGCTCAAAGTTTTACTGATACTTACAAAGCTCAGACATCTGAATATGATTCTGTTTTCAGCCAACATGAACCTGTAAGTGTTCAACATGGCAAGAGATCTAAATGCTCCCAATGCCAGAAAGGACAACTTTGAAAGTTAAACACAAAATCTTTGAGCAAACTATTTTTTTGAGTGAAATAATTTTCCTCTCTGGTCAGAGATGAACTCACTAGGAAAAACCAAAAATACTTAGTATGTATCTTCTTAACATTTTATTCAATGTGAAAAAGTTTAATGGACTATGGTTCTTAACTCACTCTTTCAGATACAATACCATATTTTATTAAATTTTAATTAAATCATGAGTTGTTACTTAGAACACTGGAAGCTAAAGATGACCTATGAGGGGAAAATAAAGGGTAACTCATTTTTATGACTCACAAAAGTAGACCAGACGCAATGATTACCACGATGAAGTTTACTCTTGCTTGTTTAAATCAAGTTTCGTCTTCTGCACTTCCTAGCAGTCTCCTTGGAAAATCAGGAATCAAATTCTGGTGGTCAGTGCACCCGCTAAACATACAACTTTTGAAACTCTGGTGAATATTCATGTCCAGAGTCTTTCTTTTTCTAATATATGCCAACTTAAACACTGAGCTGCTTCTATTTCAGAATAGCAACGACATGTAAGCAAGAGATGTTGAACTGGCACAATGATATTTACAATTCCCACCTTTTGCTAGAGAGGAAGGAAAAGGATGAAAACAGGACATCCATCAGGTTAACAGGAAAAGTAGGAAAAAAGCCTGACTAAAAGTACCCAACCTTGCAGGGAATATATTCTGTTCAGTAGCCAGCTGGGAGACACATTTTAATCAGGTTTCTAGCCAAGGCTCCAGATATCTATGTCTGTAATCATTTCTGCATTTGTTCTTTATATTTAATACAGAATCATAGAATCATAGAATATCTTGAGTTAGAAGGGACCCATAAGGATCATCAAGTCCAACACCCTGCTGCTCATAGGACTACCTAAAAAAAAAACGACTAAGAGCATCGTCCAGACGCTCCCTGAACTCTGACAGGCTTGGTGCCATGACCACTTCCCTGGGGACCCTGTTCCAGTGACCGACCACCCTCTCAGTGAAGAACCTTTTCCTAATGTCCAACCTGAACTTCCCCTGACGCAGCTTCATTCCATTTCCTTGTGTCCTGTTGTTGGTCACCAGAGAGAGGAGATCGGCACCTCCCCCTCCGCTGCCCCTCTTGAGGAAGCTGTAGACTGCGATGAGGTCACCCCTCAGTGATGAGGTCACCCCTCAGCGTTCCCTTCTCCAAGCTGAACAAGCCAAGTGATCTCAGCCGCTCCTCATAAGTCTTGCCCTTGAGGCCTTTCACCATCTTGGTCGCCCTCCTCTGGACACACTCTCATAGTTCGACGTCCTTCTTGTATTGAGGCGCCCAAAACTGCACCCAGTACTCGAGGTGGGGCTGCACCAGTGCAGTGCAGAGTGGGACAGTCACCTCCCTCAACCAGCTCGCTATGCCGTGCCTGATGCACCCCAGGACACAGTTGGCCCTTTTGGCTGCCAGGGCACGCTGTTGACTCATGTTCAACCTGCCATCGACCCAAACCCCCCGATCTCTTTCCGTGGGGCTGCTCTCCAGCCTCTCGTCCCCCAGTTTGTTCGTATAACCAGGATTACCCCGTCCCTGGTGGAGAATCCAGCACTTGCTCTTCTTGAATTTCATATTGCCCAGCTCTCTAGCCTATCCAGAGCTCTCTGTAAGGCCTCTCTACCCTCGAGGGAGTCCACAGCTCCTCCTCGTTTAGGATTGTCGGCAAACTTACTTAATGTACATTCGATTCCTGCGTCCAGATCACTTATAAAAACATTAAAGAGCACTGGCCCTAAAATTGAGCCCTGGGGAACCCCACTGCTGACTGGCTGCCAGCCTGATGTAACCCCATTTGCTCCAACTCTTTGATACTATAACCCATCAGCCGGTTGCTCACCCAAAGTATTATGGACTCGTCTAGCTGTGTCCTGGACAGTTTATCCAGAAGGATACTGTGAGAGACAGTATCGAAAGCTTTGCTAAAATCCAAAACCACCACACCTACTGGCTTCCCTTGGTCAACTAGATGGCTGACCTTGTCATAAAAGGAAATTAAGTTGGTTAAGCAGGACTTGCCCCTCGTGAACCCATGCTGGCTATGGCCAATGACTGCATTGTCTCTCAAGTGTTTTTCAGCAACTCCCAGAATAACCTTCTCCGTAATTTTACCAGGCACTGAAGTGAGACTGACAGGCCTGTAATTACCAGAGTCTTCCTTCTTCCCTTCTTGAAAATTGGGACAACATTTGCCAGCTTCCAGTCGACTGGGACCTGTCCAGACTCCCAAGATCTTTGAAAAATAACGGAGAGGTCCCATGATAACATCGGTCAGCTCTTTCAGTACGCTGGGATGAATCCCTTCAGTCCCCACAGCCTTATGTGCATCCACTGGAGCAGCCGGTCCCGCGCAAGTTCAGGGTCAGCTGGGAGTTCATCATCCCCCCAGTCACGGTCTTCCAACACAGGGCTCTGGGGGTCCCAGGGCCCATCATCGGTGTTAAAGACAGAGGCGAAGAAGGCTTTAAACGTCTCCGCTTTGTCTACGTCCCTATTTGTGAGGTGACTGACCTCATCAATGTCATCTCTGGTCCATCTTTTGCTATTAATATATTTTAAAAAGCCCTTTTGTTGTCCTTCACAGTCCTGGCCAGCTTGAACGCTAATCGAGCTTTGGCCGCATGAATTTTCTCCCCACAGTGGCAAACAGCATCCCCGTAGTCCTCCTGTGTCACCTGTCCTTGCGTCCAATGTCCATACACTTTTCTTTACTCCCTAAATTCTAGAAGAAGGTCCCTGCTCAGCCAAGCCGGCCTTCTGCCCCACTTGCCTGACCTCTGACACTTTGGAGTTGCCTGCTCCTGCGCTCTTAAGACACGGCTCTTAAAAAGTGACCAGCATTCACGGACCCCAATACCTTCAAAAGCAGATTCCCAGGGGACCTTACTAACTGGCTTCTTCAGCAGCCCAAAGTCTGCTCTCCCCATACCCAGGGTCAAAGTTTTGCTGGCAGTTTTTCTCCTATCACCAATGATTTGAAACTCAGCTACTTCGTGTTCGCCGTGTCCGAGCCAGCCACCAATCACAACTTTGCCCACAAACTACAAATCTAGGAGGGCACCTTCCCTAGTCGGCTCCCGCAGTACCTGCACCAAGAAGTTATCTTCAACGTGCTTCAGAAATTTCCTGGACCTGTTTGCGTCTGCTGTATGATATTCCCAGTTGATGTCTGGAAAGTTAAAATCACCCATAAGGCCAAGGGCAGTTGAACTAGAGAAATCCCTTAATTCCTTGTAGAGTAATTCATTGGTGTCATCGTCCTGGCTGGGTGGTCAATAGTAGACTCCCACAACAACATCCAGTAATATATATATATAAAAAAAGTAATTTTTTACTTATACATGTAAATTATGCCATAACACCTCATTCAGAACTGCCAAGCACTGACATCTTCATTGTAACCACTTCCCTCGTTACACAGATAGAAATACAAGGGTCTTTCCAGTGCACCCAAAAGATTAATAAATGTTAAAAGAAGGAAAAGTTAAGAATCCTCTTTACAAAGCTCCCTTAAACCAGTAAGATGTTAGCATTAACATCCACAGGATGTTTTCTAGGACAATATGGATGGACTAGGTAAAAAAGAAATTCAGGGTGTTATAGATTTGTCTTTGGGATGATTATTTTAGGGCCTTGAAAACCTATTTATGAACTAAGGTTCCATTTCAGTCAGTGCCACACAAATGCAAAACAAACACCATTCCTGCCCCAAACAATTCTGGCTACTAATTATAGGTAGAATCTTCATAGGGCAAAAGTCAAGCACCTCCAGTGGGCCATCCTTGGAAATTAGCTGCTTGTTTCATGCAAGATTGTTTTGCGCTGAAGCAATAGTTATGGGATGCTGTGTAACTAAAGGAAAGGTTCAGTACACATCCTAAAGAAAATCTTTTCTTAATCAAACCACAGGGAATGCAGTTAGAGCAAGGGACTGCTGGGAGTAGGAATAGTGTTTGAGAATCATTTTCTATGGACTGACAAATTTTACATACCAGCTCAGCCAGGATTTTCTTTTTCCCAATGTTGTATCATTTTAACTTTATGCTTACTTCTTATGTTTCCCTAGTGCAGTTTGACATGATGCGTGCTTGTAACCTCATCGCCACTGTTGCTCTGACTGCTGGCCAGCTCATCTTCGTCCTGGGCCTGATGGAGCTACCTATCATTTCGCAGGATACCCAGTGGTGGGAGGAGGCCATAGCTGCCGTGTTCCAACTTGCCAGTAAGTCCACTTCTTTTTACTTATGGAAAAAATACTTAGTCTCTATTAAATCCAGGTGAAAAGAGTTTCTTACTTTATAGATCTTTCAAGTGAGAAAGAATAGCAAAAAGGCCTAAATCTAAAAGTAAGCTCATTGTCTCTTAAAAGCTCTCCCCATGAGATTCTGCAGTACGTGAATAGAAGCTTTTATCTTGGATATATCAGAATGAGTCTTCTGCCAACCAAGAAAAACAAGCCTTTATTATTTCCTAAGAAACCAGGAAGGCAAACATGAAAGAAATAAACTGGATGCAATGTAATCCCACAATTTAGCAGGACAAAATATACCAAAGGAACTGTTTGAGAGCAGAGCAGAATGGCCGAGCAAATTTTTAAAGTCTTGCTGATACATGATTATTTGCTTTTAGCTAACTGAATTTTACTGAATGACCATCAGCTGGATTTTAATAGACAGATACGTCTGCAACCTAGGAAAGAAAGCTGAAGTCAATTCATAACATTGACTGCTATAAATAAAATTCCCACAGTAATTCTCTTGGACAGAGACTGTGTACAGAAATGAATGAGGAAAGGAGGAAATGGTTTTATCACAATTCCATATTGACAGCAGCGGCAACAAACTGTAAACATTTTGTAATAATACCTTTCTTTACTACATAAAATAGGTCACTCAATATTCATTACACCAAGAGTCCAATCCTATAAGATATCCGTGCATGAAATTGTCATTAACATGAGTATAACATTCAGGCCGCTTGCACAATCAGATTAAAAAATATATCATTATTATTAATGTAAACAATAGGTTATTATTTTATTTCAAATTTTAATTTCAACTTTAAAACCTCAGAATATTTAGGATGGTATAAACCTACTGAGACCTCAGGTTTACACTGCTGTGGGATCAGAATCCAGCCTAGGTCATTTAAATACGGTCCTCACAGCAATAAACACCCTTTAAGGATGATGAACCTGAAATCCAAACAAGAGGAGGAGACTACAGACGTTCTGTAACTCTCAAAGCATCTGATTCAGCTTCCAGGTGCAGCGAGACCCTCAAGTATCAGTCAGTGCTTCCAAGAGACAGATATATAGCCTTGCCATAACAAGACCTCCCTACCGCCTCTTCATGTACACCATGGTCTTTGTAACTCTGGATACCTTTTGGGTAGTTCTCCCTGATCATCAGTGTGATGCCTGCTTTACTCTCAGTCCCTCCCACCTTCCCCAAAACTCGACATGTCTGTTTTTCCCAGAGAGGAAATGCATTCTGGCCCTGTTTATGTGTGTTGTTTCATTGACAAACAGCACAGTGGACAGCCGTGGGCCTTTCTTCTATCAAGGCTGCTAATTTTAGACTGGGCTTTTTTTTTTTTTGCCCTTTTTTTTTTTTTCCTGTGCTGGAGTCTGTTTTAAACACAGTCAGAGAGAGACTGAAGGGCGCCAGGATATCCCGACACAGGAGAAGGAAATGCCTGCTATTACCTGTTATGCAAGCTGAACCTTGAAATCCCCAGTGCTGGGAGGGGAGAGGGGAGGAAAGCCAGAGTCGGAATGATTAACAAAACACTAATGAGAATGGCTGAAGGAGCTGTTGAATCGAGGAGTTCATCTGCCTGCCTGTGTTCAAAAGGTGTGAAGAGATGGATCTGGCAGCTCGTGACAGTTACAAAGACAGACATTGCGCTATATGAATCAAAGGTCTCCCATCTGCAGAAATAATGCAGTGACTTTGGTGGCTATCCCTGCCTCCTTCCCCATCCTCCTTTGCAGTTATGCCACACTCTCCTTCACCATGATCAGATCTGGTTTTCTGCCTTGCAGTCTTTTACATCTCATTATCTTAATGAAAGTTTTACGTTTAAACAAATTCCTTCCTGATACCCAGAACAACCAGCTGAAGTCTTCTGGAATGTATACTTTTGAAAAAAGAGGACTCATCATATCTGCCATTATCCCAATGTGAAATAGACTTCTTGGAGACCACCAAATTCCCTGGATTGGGCCCGCACAACAGCATTTTGTACATTATGGCTGAAATGTCTTTGATATCAGACAAAACACGTGCAAACTGTGAGCAAGTCCAGCATTTCTGTTGCTCTGATGAAGGATTGCTGCTACATCTAGAGACCAAGATTTCTTTATTGAAGGGGAGGAAAGAGGCCGCCCCTTATCCTATAAGCCACAGGTAATGCTCAGCCTCTGAGCCTCCACTCCGAGATGGTAACTGCTCATCTATTTTCAAAGTAAAGCAGCAATATTAGGCAAAAACATCAGAACGGTGGATACAAAGCTTGTATTTAAAAGCACTTTGTCCACGCAAAACAGCCCAAGAGAAATCACTGTGAAGCTCTCCCCTACTTCATTTTATGGGTTAAAGCCAGCATACTTCAGGCCAGACAGATCATTTGTATGAGAAGAGCAAACAATATTTAAGAATATACATACTTAGATCTTATTAAATATCTCTTGAGTACTGGCTGGGTAATCTCTATTTATTACACTTTCAAATATGTTACTGAAAACACAAGCACCCACCTCCCTTTTTTTGCCTTTTCAAAATCCAAATGATCTGGAGAATTGTTCTGCAATTGCTCATCCTGACAGTAATTTCAGAAAAAATTCTCTTGAATCATGTCCTCTCTAATTCCAATTCTGTTTGATCTCTAACTTTTATCCTGGAATATGCCAACAAGTGCTGAAGAGAACTGCAATGGTCACGGGTAGAATGAAATCTAATATTATGGAGAAAGGCTTGAGTATATGGCTCGGAATCACAAAGTCAACCTACAATTTACTTATTTTTAGTCAGAGTTTACCCACTGAAACATTATGTGTGGCTTTCATTACAGTTTCCTAAGGTCTAAACAAAAGTCCTTTTTGTTTTAAAAAACTAAGTGTACTAAGTATTATCTTCCAAACCCTATCAGAAGTTCAAATCAACCATCTCCGATCCCACTAGAGCTTGCGATGACTCCAGGCTCCACCGCTTTTTCACTTCTGCCACCTGCACAAGCATTTGACAGTCATTCAAAAAGGATGGACCTCTGACAGAAAATAAAGCCCCAGGAAGCAAAAAGGAAGGAAAGAAGAGAGGAAACAGCATTGCTCCTGGGACAGCAACGGGATTCACACAGCTCCAAAGCTCCGCAACCTCACACCTTCCAGTTAACAGGAAAGCAAGCTGTTTGCTTTGGAAAAGGCATGTGGTGAAAATGGAACCAGCGTTGTATGTGGAATTTTGTGTCAACGCTCAGAAATTTCCCGCTAGAGGGTTTTGGGTTTTCTGTTTTTTTCCAAGGAACTGTTACAAGCTCAATGTGCTGAATATAGGATGGATAACAGAGCTGACAGAAGAGCAGCTGGAAAGGGAAATCCATACTAACAGGATAGGGAATAAAGAGCACTTCAGAGAATGTCAAACTACTACAAGCAGTAACCTGCCAGACTGGATCAGACCTTAAGGGACTCTAGCCAAGTCTCCAATCTTATACAATGGTGATTATCACAGACTTTGGAGTGAAATGTTAGAAACATAATGGGGAAAATCCGGATAAAATATCCCTTGCATTAGATCTCATCGTAGTTTCTGAAAGTCCAAGATTGGAATAAACCTGAATCATAATGATTAATATTCTTGCCAGTCCATTTTCAGCATTAAATTACTTTAATACATAATATCTTTGTGTTCCTACTGAGCTTGTCATTTACAGACAAATAAATTACAATCTCACCTCTCTCTTGAATTTCAAGCATTGCATTCCAGCTTTTCCTACTGTGTTTTTCTGCTGACGGTGGATTTCACTCCAGACCCCTAACGCATCACAGGAAATCTGAGTTCACGCATACTCTCGTCTCTGTGCTATTAAACCTAAATCAAACAATTGTTAGACCATTTACTTTCTCTCTTCTTTCTGGGTACTATAACTTTAGATTGGTTGATATCCAGAAAATCTTAATGCAGAACAGACCAGCAAAGCAGCCATTGGAGAACATAGCTGAAGATATTCACGATAGCAATGTGATCCTGATTTCTGTATTACTTCCTTCCACCTTTTTCCTTCATGACACCCTCAAGCCAGATCTGTTCAAAGATGAAATCTATGGAGCTGTAAACCTAATACTTCCTGAAAAGGAAGCAAATAAATGAGATACTGTAAATAACCTAAAAGTCATAACAAAAAGAGAGAACTTGACTGCTTGATTTGTGCTAAATGTTTTCATTATTTCTCAATTTTATTTCACCTCAGTGCCAAACCTGCACATTCTTTATACGGACTGCAAACCTCACAATAAAATGATCTTGTTTTCACACGTTTGCAAAATGAACCGCATTTGCAAAGATCTTAAAATATGGAAGCCTATCCCACTTGTTTGGACTGAAATGGTTCATGTGAGCAGCTGAACCAGCAAACTGGGAGGGGCGGTAGCTCACAAGAAGTGTGTGGAACTCTTCAACTGGTATAACTGCAGCAGTGAGAAGATCTGCGTATATTCTTCAGGTCTAAATACTGATATGAGCAGCAGTCGATTTGTTGTAGCATGTCAATGTCAAGGGCACGTATTCTGATTAGAAATATGGTAACAAATATATTACCAGATAAATATCATTTGGCTACGCAACTATACAGAATATGTTTTATAATGGACACAGCATTAGAAATAATGCAGTAATGCGGAAAGAAGCATGTGAAAGGAAAAGTTCTTCAACTCAAATATTCACTTTATTGCTTATGAACATGCATATTATATATACATGGAGATGTCTCCTAAAAAAGTTTTAAACTGAGTTGCCTAGCTAGATCCACAGTCATGCAATTCTTACCCTTTGGTGCATCAGGAGATGGACAGAGCACTTAAAAAATGGAAGCAGAAGATGACCACTGAAACTTCCAGGAGGATCACTTGTCAATGACTGCTTCTCTCTGCATGAGTTGTTTTTGCTCAGGCTGACAAGGGCTCTTACCTGTGTCTGATACGAAGTTTACTGCAGTCAAAAGCAGAGCTTTCATTGACTCCAGCTGCCTCTGAATCTGAGGTGCCAAGCAATGTTTGCAGCTGACTTTCAGTGTGGAATCTGCACATTTATCCTTATTTAAACAGCTGCCCAACAGGAATTATGTCTAATTCACAGGGAATGCTTTTCAACCTTCAGTTCAAGGACTGGCATCATTTCTAAGGAAACCTCCAAAAGGTAACCAAGAAAAGCAAGTTCACTGTCAGTAGACCCGAACTTGTTAAACGTGCTCTGCACCTCCCTTTGAAGATTTCCAACCAACACAAAGCAGAATTCACTGCCTTACACTGACTAAATATCCCAACCTTATCAGGTTAAAGACAAAGAGGGACTGACAAACTCAAAGAACACCACAAGTGGAACGCCATTGGAATTCAGTGGTGAAAAGTGAAGGACAAGAGGGTTTTATTGCCCCTGAGAAGCTTTGCTACTCATAACTTATTTAATTCTAAGAGATGTTACGTTCTACCAAAATCCTTGGAAGGAAATTTTTGTTGTACTCAACAATGCACAACTGAAAACTCAAAGGCCACTAAAGTCTGTGGCATTATAAACCAAAGCAAGCAGACTTCTACAGCTTTCAGCCTGGTACTACAACAAAGAGCACACAACTATTACAGAAGCTCCACATTTGCCATGCACTGTAACAACTCTCATGTCCCAAGATGACACAATTAATTAATCATTTACATAAGTCCTATAGCAATCACACTTTGGGAATCTATCTCACTTTGATAAATACCGTTGAGCTCCTACAAGCAGCTTATTCAGGCTTGTGACTCGTTGCAGCTAAATCATTCCCTGTAAATGTTTACAGGATACGTAGAAAAGGGGGGTGAAACATTTCCCCTCCCTGTTTGCAGTTTTGCTGCACAAGTATGGGTTGTGAATTCTGAACAACAGTCTGGCTGCTCTGTTTTCCATCTTCTCCCTCTTCCTGGCAGCAAAAGTCATCCTATAGGACAAGCTGTAAAGAGAAGGATTGTAACTCCCCATATAGACTTTCTACCGACCCAGAAAAAACATAACATAGATTTCTTCAACTGTACTATCAGTGTGCTAACAAAAAGGAGGAATGCGAATCAAGGGGTGTCTGGGGAAAAAAAACTATCACAGAAGTAAAAAGAGTGACTATGAGAGTTCTTTTAAAATGCTAAAAATCTGTAGTTGGCTTGCAGCCAGCTACAGTCAAACAGGAAATTCAGTATACAGATCTGAAATGTAAGTTCAAAAAGTAACATTCTCCCAACACACCCCCACTCACACAGAGAACACTGTCCCAACTAAGTCTTCCTAGTGAATTCGTTATCTGTTTCCTTCCCCAACGGAAAAGCCCCCCCATCCAGGCTTGTTTTGCTACGGATGGGAAACAACTAGAGATAAACAGCAGCTCTATGGGAAAATAAAGTACTTTAAGTAATCTCATCAGGATTTTTAGTAAAGATGTGGCCTCTGTGCAGACTTTAGACAATACACAATAAAATGATCTGAAATTGATTGATGTGCATAATGAAATTAATTCAGGGAAATTCAGCCATGCATGTAAAAGTCTTGTCATTGCTACAAAACAGAAATGAAAACAGAGATGAAAATGTTCAATATTTTCATAACTAAATGTAAAGAAATATTTCCCATCTCCAGCCCTCCTCAAACTGTATTGTAAAGTAAGAGATCAAGAACACTGATGGCAAGTAGAGCAATTTTCTGGTTATTTTTAGTAGAGTTACCTGTGGGAAATAGTCTGGGAAGCCAACTGTCTCCCTCCAGGTATTTTATTGGAATACTGAAACTAAATTCAGACATTGTTGCTCAATGTTACAAATATCTATCTAAAAAGTGAAAAGTCACCACAGTCAGTTTTAGTCATGGAGACAGAAGCTATTCTTAATACAAGGTTAATTTTTATAGGTGTACTTCTAACTGTTCCAAATACACAGCCAAATTCTGCATTGGTATATTTACATTAACAACTGAGTTATACCCATATTACACAACCATCAGTAGGAGTAGAATTACAGCACCATTTTTCCTACACTAAATTCTCACAAAAGTGATACAGTAATTGAATATTTAACAATATTCAAAGGCAACAAATTAAAATGCTGTCAAGATTTCCTAATGCTAGTAACACTCACAGTGAAGGCAGTAAGCAAAACAGGAGATACCAATATAATGAAAATACTCTGCTTTAGCTATGTTAGTAAAAATAAAACATGAATCAAACTTCAGTTTCATTCTCTCTCCTTACAGAAACTGAGTATTATTACATCAGTACACTAGGGTTTGCAACCAAATGATACACACGTAATTATTCATAAGGTTTCATCCAAACTAGGAAGACACCACTCCTCAGATACATCCATAAAACAGAGGAATAAAAAAAAAAATTAAAAAATCTACTTTCCCTAACAAAGAAGAACCACTGAAGGAGAAGGGCCAGGCTGGCACAAATAAGCAAATTGAATGTGTTTGCCCAATCATTTAGAGAACAGACTTGCTGCTAAATGTTCCATCTCAATTCTTGGCTGGCGTACAAGACCACTCTAAGGGCAAGGAAAACATAAGTAGCACATTGGAACACTTGTTTCAAGAAGTCTAATTTTAATTAAGTTATTACAGACAAAATCTCTCCAAGCAAACCTTGGGGGTTTTCACACATCATCATCTTTACAAAAGCAGCATTCATCAAAATTTAAATATCATCCTATGCAAACTCAGTCTTTTTGGATCAATATGATTTCTTCACCCTTTGCTCTTGATGTCCTACCTCTATAAATCCAATATCAGGTCATGCTAATATGAAATAAGAATGCTGGAGAATAATGTTCACAGTAACGTTTTTATTCTGGAGCTCACTTACACTGGTAGAACTGTAAAACTAATTGTGGAAACTCTACAGTAACATGCTTCCAAGTGTCCCACCTCTATCAGGTTTTTCCCTCTTCTTAAATGTCAGTTCCTGTCTAGCCTGCAGCAAAGTATTCTAAACAGATCCTACGTTTTTCACTCAAGAGCTCCAGTGACTCACCCCCGCTATCTGCCAAGACGGGGAGCTCTCAAACCCGTTATCTCCCAGTTCCCCCTGACTCAGACACTGGCACAGAACTGCAAAAGGAGAGAAAGCCTCCTGCATGACTGGCTGCTCATCTGGTCAGGGTTCAGGCAAAGGGCCTGCGAAGGGAAATAGTCTTGCTAGCATAAATAATTTTATTTTGGGACCTGCAAGGAAGCCTTAGTGCTTTTTCCTGGTGGATAATTTCTCCACTGGATGGAAGGGAGCTCATGAAGGTGGCCGGTCTGGCATGGAGATGCGTAGCCATTTCGGGCAGTAATTGGCCATAAGTGATACATAAGTAAGAAAGAAAAAATTAAGTAATTTAATCAGAAGCTGGGTGTTTGGAAAAAAATTTAAATATTGAAAATATTCCTACAGCATTTATTTACTTCTACTGTGCCATAAAGAAATGTGTATAGACCACTGCTTCTTGCCTTGGCTAAGTGAGCAAAGAATGGGGCAAAACTCACGCCCCAGGGAGGACAGCTCTCATACGCACCAGAAACCCTAAAGGTTTTTCCCAGCAGGTTTGCACAAGCAGACCTGACTTTCAGTAAGGAAACTGCAAGTGCTAATCATCCATTACTTCTCTAACCTAGAGATAACGGTAGAGTAAAAACCTGTAAACCTGCAGCAGGAAAGCACCAGTCACAATTCAATAACTGGAAATTAAGCTGCAAGACACAACATAGCATCAGGGTTACTCTGTGTAATCGGTGTTCCTGAACCTAGCTCCCGCTGCTCCCTCAAACAAATAATGCAAGATAGTGTAAAGTGAACTGTTGATAATATTTATAACCCTAAAGGTACCTGTAAGTGGTCACTGGTACAAAGAGCTTAGGTTCAAAGTTCTTCCTGCTTAAGGTTTTGTGATTTGCTTCACACCTTTTTTTAATTTATTTAATGCTTTTTGGATTCCCTGTGAAAGTGTATGTGAACTGGAAAAGAGTTCTGAAAGAAAAACTGAAAAGGAATACTGACCACACAAAGTTTTGTCATGTGCCAGACTCATCAGTAAGATGGGTCTCTTGATTTGTACCTCAATACCCTCCTTCCTGCGAATTTTAAACCAGAAGGAAAAGAAACAGATCCACAACTTGGCTGCAGGAGGTACAAGCAATCTCCCTTTCTCTCAGTTTCCTACCTTTATGAGAAAATTGGTATCTATCATTCTTGGAAAAGTGGACTGCAACCTGTAGAAAAGCAAAGTACTATCAGTGTTTATCTGTATTATAAGACCTAAAGACCTCAAACGTAGATGTAGAGATGCATGTTTTCTATAAGCACATTACAACTAGCATGCTGTGGTCCCAAAGCCCTGAAATACAAAACAAAACACAGGAGAAAATAAATTTTATCATATTGGTTCTGCAGATGGGGAACCGACCCATCTCAGAGAGAGTTTTAAAAAACCAGATGTATTCCACAACACAGGATCTTATCTCCCCCTCTCTTCTCTACCATGTGCCTCAGGACAAACTAAACTTGAAGAATGACACTGGAAATGAGGGAAAACTATTGTTTCCCAGCTCTGCTGCAATCTTCTTGTATGCTATTACTGCTAACAATAAAGAATAGATTAAAGCCATACAAGACCCAGATAACACCAAACAGCAAAGTCATGAGAATTCAAAAGCAATTCAAAGAAACATCATAGAAAAGAAAGAGCAGAATTAACTGTGGCTTTGGGGACAAAAGTAGTGTTCATGAATGCTGAAAAAACATTTGCAAACTTCAGTGAGGATTTTGAATGCACAAGGAAAGAACATTTCCACTTTCACGTAGCAACGAGCTAAGCATATGAATATGCAGAAAAATTAACTCCTTCAAAGACAGGTGATTTGCCTTCAACAGTCCATCCAAGGATGTAGATAACATTTGCCTCGCTTCAAGAGACCAGGATTTTAAAAAGCATTCATAATCTGACATAGGGTGTGTCATTCAACAGTGATTACTGAAAAAAATGAAGATTTAAGCTTTTGTCAAAAGCACCAGTTCACAATTTTTCTACCTCAACTGTAACTCAGTATTTTTTTGAACAGGAGTCAGGAGTCGAGAAGCAACTTTCAAACTTGTATACTTCGAAATAATGCTAGATGACCACCTATGTATTGGGATCCCATCTCCAACTTGGCTAACATTAAAATGGCCTCCTAAGTAAGTCTGCAGGCTCAACTTGAGAGTGCTAGCAAACAATTATTGTACAGATTAGTGATTTCTGCAACTCAATTAAGTCAATGTGCTCCATGTAGCCACATTTTTCCCAGATGAAACTTGTTCATTTATCTGAACCAATGGTTCATAATCCAAACCATTAAATAACTACTAGACTTACTGACAAAATCAAGCAGTTATTAATTGCTGTCCTTACAACTGACTTCGACAGCCTAAAACGCATCCAGAGTACGTTAGACTTTTTCACAGCAAAGGCTACTGCAGAGTGGCAAAAGAGCAGGAAAGAGCTACTCCTCCTGTAAGAACCTATTTCCTCCTCATATATCCTTAGGAGGAGATGCCTCACTGCAAACCCTCTCTGGCACATGCCATCTGTGGGACAGTGCTACTTCAGGAGGAGAAGGTGCAGCAAGCAACTGAGTTACAAACCACCTTCTAGGTAGACGCAAGAGAGCTGAGGATGCCAGACGCCTCCTGAATTTATACTCATTCGTTGCTTGTTTTATTAGGAGGGGGATTCAGCCTTCACATTATTGACACTCAGAATAGTAAAAGCGTCACGCCTACTTAAGTAGTGATTGATTTTTTTCCTCCTATTTGTATTTCATTTCCCTCCTCTATTTTTTTTACCCGATATAATTTGTGTCTTTTCCATCTTCACTGCATTACTAGTACTCTTTTTAGAAAGAAACTCGATACAATGCATACTCAGAATGTGCTCTTTCATGGAAAATCAAGGACCAGAGCCAGGTGTCACACCATTTTAGAGCATTGCCATGTATCTGTGGGAACAGCGTTTGCAAGCAGCGTGGCTAACTGAGAAAACAGCGTGCAGCCACTGGGACTTACTTGCTCTTGACTTGTCCTTGCCCGTGCACTTAGGAAGATGGTATCTAGAAATCCTCTGGCTGTTTATGGGCCTCTGTTTATTCTAGTCTTCCTTCATGAAGGGGTCCTTTTCTCAATGATATTTCTTGTGTTGTGGTGGTCGTTAAGGAAGTATGTAGGAGAACAAAGAGAAAACCTTTTTTCGGTTAGTGAGGCATATTTGCCTCTTTGTATGTTTGTTTCAATCTAATCCCATGTATAAATTACTTCCTTAAAAAGCTGAAAAGTAGTTTTATTTCGGAGTAGGGACAGGAAGAGAGACTAATACAATAAACAGAGGGCAGAAAAGTAATTGTGTGCTTACCGATGCATTCTTCAGGGAAAGGACAGTCTTAGTAACAAAAAAGTAGGAGTCAAGGGATACGGATTCTGCCCCTTGTTCTAATATGGACATGACTAGAAAAGTCACCCCACCTCATCTCTGAAATAACATTATTATTTATCAGTGGTGTCTACCAAAAAGAATGTGCAAAATATTTTTTTCAGGTTTTTTTGCAAATCACATTGTGACATCTGGATGGAAATGCTATCAAGTGCAGTGTTGTTCCTCTAGTATTACCTGTCTTTTAGGAAACTTAACTACTGTGCTTAAAGTTAGGAAGGGAACGGAAACCTTGCCTTTGGTAGCTTCTGGAAGCATGATATTACTGCTGCCTAATAACACTTTTTTCCAGCATAGAAAAAGTAGGACCATAGAGTCCCATTTATTCCACCTTCCCTTTTTTTTAAGCTTCTGTCTGTACTTTTTTTTTATTATTTCTGTAAGATATTTAGCTATTCATTATCTTTGCAGTTTACAATAAAGGCCTGCTTTAAATAAACATTTGAAAATTTCAGAATAAGTGTACCATATTCTGAATAAAAGATTTTCATTATTATTATCATTAATGTACCAGTTTTCTGTGTTGGCAATGGGAATAAGAAAGAGGACATCTGTGTGAGACAAGAGGATGGGGAAAAATCCACAACGTGAAATACATTTAAGTGGGAGTAAGAAATTTAAATCAGAGTGAACAAATTTAAACCTAACATTGAGACTCCATTTCAGGCACCCAGTCTTTGCATATATCATCATGCCCAAATATGCCTTCAAGAACACATACAGCACATCATAATAGAGATGGAAAGGCATTACAGACTCATGAATGCTGGCCTATGGCATCTTGCCACTACAGAAATTCAAGAGAATAACACATTAAAAATAATTCTCGCATTCTCCTTGCAGGTTTTGTTCTGGTTATTGGATTGGTGACTTTCTACCGCATCGGACCATACACCAACCTCTCTTGGTCTTGCTATCTGAACATTGGAGCCTGTCTTTTGGCCACACTGGCAGCTGCCATCCTCATATGGAACATCCTTCATAGGCGTGAGGACTGCATGGCACCCCGGGTCATTGTCATTAGCCGTACCCTGACCGCTCGGTTTCGCCGTGGCCTGGAAAACGACTACGTTGAGTCACCGTGCTGAAAGAGTGGACTTGAAAGGGGAAAGATCTCCAAGGAGATCTGCTTTGGAGTTGTTTTCTATAAATATATGCTATAATTTAAAACTAAGGGTTGAAAGACATCACAAAGCTCACTCTTGTGGGCAGAGGCCCTCAATTACTATTTGGATGGGCTCCATCTATATATATATGTATAAAACACATAATTTTATATATATTATATTATATTGCCCTCTTCCTCTGCTGTACAGCACAGAATGTTGGATTGTCAGGATCCTGACAGAGCATCACAGCTACACATCAGGTTAGCAGGGTCAGCTGTAGCAGACACAGAGTGTATGCAATGAGAATATAGAAGAGAGGCAACCGAACACATTTTCTCTGTCTGCATAAAGTTATCCTGCTCCCTAATAATAATGTAAAAAGCTATGGGAGACCAGTGACAATAGCTTTGGAGTTAACAGGCAATCTGAGAAAGGAGAAAACTCACTATAGAATTAAGGATGATTTTAACAGCTGTTTAAATTTAATGAATCTTTAAGTCCTTCCATCCACCCCTCTTCAAGGAACTTCTCATTAGCTGCAACACCTGCTCCCCAGCCACAGCATAGTCCAGACAGTAAAAAGCAAAAGCAACTCTAACCATTCTAATTTTAAAGTGAGGGAATGCAGAAGAATTAAGTTGCATTTTTTCAGACACTTCTTTTGTATCCTGAGACAAAGGTTTGGGTTTATCCTATATGTAAACAGAAATGCCATTAAAAATGAAAAGGGTACGCAGCTAGAACAGGCCATACATGTCACTGAAAAATCTACTTCAGTGTTACAATGAGGGCAGCATCTACAGAAGAAGGTTACCTGGACTCCCTAGTAATCACAGATACTATTTTCTTACATTATTGGAAACTATTATTAAGAACAGATATTTCAGCCCAAATTAATTTCTTTTCTTCCCAGCTTGCTTTAACATTTGCTGTGACATTTTCAGATCAGAGTGCTATGTCAGGACACCCAGCTCTGCCCAGCAATGCTCAGAGGCACATAACACAGCGAATATTGGAGAATGTAACTGCCACTCAAGCACCTAAATTGGAGAATAAGACACATATACAGGACTTAAGCATAAGATTTAAAAAAGACCTGTCCGGTAACTTAATATGGTAATGAAATGAAAATAATTAGTACCTTTGGAATTAGGCATAATATTTATAAGCCTGACCCTGAGAAGCACATGGGCTCACAAAAGTCATGTGCACACAACTTTCAGGAAAAAACCCAACAGGTCAAAAACTATTATGCAGAAATACTTAGGATACAGGAACTAGAGGCAATGACAGATGTTTAAAAACTCTAAGGATGCTACTCTGAGCACAGTTACTGATAGGTTTGAAGGACCATGAGCTGTGAATGTTACAAATTCTTTAGGACTGTTGTGTCACTCCCAGCTGAGTACACTGCTTTTCTTCTTTATCATTATTTCCATTATACTTTTCCACACTTCGTTAAAATGTGATCATCAAGCTGGCTCTTGAGTTCTGTTCTGCACTCAGTTCTGATGTAATAAGAAACTCAACCCCAACTGCTGCTCTGCACCATGTTCAAAGTGAGCAACATCCTGCAGAGACTGATGCTCTAGAGCTGCATTGTTCTAGACTATCAGGGTAGAATACCATAAAGCTGACAAAGAGTTTCTTCTAGCAGTAGGTTTGTAAAAACCAACTAAGATTTGTATTCATTTGCCTGCATTATTTTCTGGAAAATCTTTTCTAGAAATAATATGCTATGATTAATTGCAGGTTTTTTAAAAAATAAAATATTGGAATATTTAAAAGACATATTATTTCTTCTAATATTGCAATATCCATATTATAATAATGTACATTTAAATTTAAAAATCAGCTATGTGGTCAGTAAATTTGTAATACTCGGTATTACTGTGATTATTTTAGATGTATAAATAAAGTTGTGAATGTTCATTTTCTTCTAGTGATAACATGAGATTTTTGCCATTCAGACACAGAATAAGGTTGCTTGTTGTCAATCATTTTTTCCCCGTTTAGTAAAAAAGAATCCACAGAGCTTGCAATGTCTTGCAGACAAATAATAAGCAGAGAATACATTAAAATGTCTGTAAGATAAAGATATTTCATCTTGTTAAAAATGAAAGGGAGAATGAAATCAGAGAGGAAAAATGTAAGGAGAATTTAGGAGAATCAAAACTTCATACAAACTTTTAACGAAAATAAACTGTACCCATAAAGAAATACGTACAAATACTTACGATACCTTTTTATCAGCTTGATGGATTTGAAGGCCTCATCCATGTCTCCAGCAGTCAGATAGAAGCTGAAGTTCAGCATGGCATCCCTGGTAGTCTTATCACAGTCTCCTAATCCAATGAAATCCCTCATGGGTCTTCTCGCAACCATCTGAGAGACCTTTATTGAGTCAGACTCTACTTGTCCTTTCTCAGCTTCTCCCGGCTAAAATGAGAATGTAGGTATCGAGTAGGTTGAAACTTACTCCTTTGTACGTGTAATTAATTACATTATTTCCACTACAGTCCAAGTTTTCTATTTCTGCAGGACCATAATCAATAGTGACAATAGTTACAATGTTTCAGAACCTCCTAAAAAATGCCCCAAAATATGGAATGTCATAGAAGAGATTAGCATATAATAACGAACAATCACAGTACATCAGTGATAGTTTGGAGTTTGGTAAAATACCACAGCAGAGGCAGCCTCCTATTATTATAGTCATAATGATTATTTTTTATATATATTACTATTATAATCATTATGACTATAACAGCAACTATTATTTTAAGTCCCCAGATTTCTGGAGATTTCAGAGAAACATTTCTCTGAGGTTAGTCTCTTCTCAAAAATGAGTCTGCTGTTCTGAAAGCTAACTATATAGACCCAATTCTTTTATTCTTGCCTTCATGTGAAGCTTATGAATCCTGAAGCTCAGATTCCAACCCTTCCCCATACAATTGGCAGTTCTGGAGCCTCTGGAGCTTCAGTGATACTTTCACCAGTCATTGAAAGGCAGCTCAAAGCAATTTAACCATTATTCAGAAAAAGAGTAAAGGTAAAGTCAATCATCAATATCAAATGATCTGTCTAGTGTGTAACAAGGGAACTTTCACAAGCCAAACACAGTGGAAGATCATTTGAGTCATGAAGTACATCAAATTTCACAGATACTCTATCCCAACTGTATAGTTAGATGAGATAACTAATTAAGGTTTACAGAAGCCAATAAAAAAAATACTATTATATTATTATACGATAAAAGTATTAGATACAGTAAAAGACAAAAATCAAAAGTGCAAATGCGTTTGACTACAATTTGGGGAATTTCTGGAACCAGGACAGAAAAGACATTATAATGAATAAGGAGAAACCCTGGAATGAAACCTGGTCAAAACAGACTTGTTGCATCAACTCGATTTGCTATATTTAAAGCAGACTCTGTTGATATACTAAATCACGTTTCCAAAATGAATTATTATATAAGAAGTAATTTAGCACTAAGATACAGTAACCTACTGAAGGAAGAAAATGGAAACAGAAGAGAGAAAAGCAGAGAATAAAGGAAGAGGCGCAAAATAATGCGGATACTCACAGGTTTATAGACACATCCCCTCCGAAAAAACAACTAATGACAGCAATAATCCATAGAGAGTTAAAAAAAAGAAAAAAAAATAGACATAATATCAAAGTAAAATAGCATGAGACATAATGGGGGGAAGTGTTAAAAGAAAGATTAGAAAATGCAGCAGATCACTTTTGACCTTTCAAATTAAGGGAAAAAAGGGAAAGTAAAATAGAGTGCAACTCTAAAAGCTAGATCCGCACAGGAAGGGTGACAACAAGTCAGTTCTTTGGAAGGGGGCTAAATTGCAAAGCACTGCTCTGAATCTAAATATATTAAATAGAAAAACATCTAGGTACATTCTCCCTGTTTAACACTGCTCCTAAACTACATGAAATTAGATTTACGTGATCACATTGGTCTGTCTTATTCAGAAGATTTAGAGGATTAGAAGTCTCATTAATATTAAGTTCCTGCAGATTTTACAAAAATAAATGCCTTGGTAGAGTAAACAGACTCTGTTAAGCTCCCCCTACAAGAAGGGAGCAGTGCAAATCATCATCTTAACAAGCACTAAGAAACTCAGGTCAGAGCTTAACCAGAAAACCAATCTATAGGTAATAGGCTTCATTTCTTCCAGTATGCATGGGATTATTTACCTAAGATGCAAACAATTTTGGATTCATATTCAAGTTTAAGAAGTTAAAGCATGCATTCCTGGTATTTGTAGCACATAGGCATTTGGTGATAGTGCAAGATGAGTATTCTTGCTCTCTTCGGTATTCTATGGGGATTAAGCTCAATTCCGAGAAGGAATTGGGTTGCTTCTGCTGAAACTAGTAGGAAATGTCCCCTCTTATGGCCTACGTAAAGTTGACACACACACCCCTCCCCAACTTGCAACAGGCACGGTGACTACATAAAGTAGAAAGAGAATTTTTTTCACAACCCTTTTCAGTCGCATTCCCTGCCAATTACTGTGTCTCCTATGCTCTACGTCACACCCAGTTTGCAATACCCATGAAAAGCCAATTCAGTACAATTTCCACAATACTGCCAAGTACACCCACATTAGAATTACCTTTATGTCATTTCTACATGTGATGCAGCACAGTTACCCCAGATTACCCCAGACTCAATTTGGTTAAATTTGATTCCTATGCAGTGAAAAGTCTGAACTTTTGGGAAGGGAAGGAATTGTGAAAGATTTCCTCACCTTTTTTGCAAAGTAATAATGTGGCACCTCTATGCCCAGAAGAACCTGGTAGGATGAAGGCAATGGAAAGCTGTCCTGAAGCAAAAGGCCATGCTCTTCAGTACTGAAAAATGATATAATCCAAACATCCATCTGGAAAAGGAAGCAAAGCATTGTTTTGTTTTATGCTGCAATATCCTTCTTTCATTTTGTTTTTATTTTCCATATTGACTTGGCAGAACCTTCTCTTGAACATAATATGACATATACATTCACACGCACACACCTGCTGGAGAGGGCAGAGCTGCACGCTTCCTCCCTATAGTGAGTAGCCAACGACTCATTGTACATTACGGACTGTGTCCTCCTGCAAAGGGACCTCCACCTCTGCCTTTCAGGAACCAACTTCACCGACCATAAAGAGGAAGACCCTGGCCACAGATTGCTGCTCCAGAAGTCTCTCTGACAGATCTGACTCAGGTCAAAGAAATACTCCCAACTGTTTTCAACAATTTATCTTTTTTTTAATACTATATTATTTCTATTATAATTTCAGCAGCTCACTGACTGCTTTTAGCTCCCAGGGAATATACCAGCCATTTAAAAATAGTTTCTGCAACAGCTTAAATATTGGCCTGACTGAAGTCAAAATGAAGCATTTATTTCCCACTAAAGTTAATCAGACTTCTCATTTCTTAAAGGATAAGCACACAGTAAAAAGTTCTGTTGAACAAGGGCCAAAAAGTAAGTTGCACTCCTTTTTATTTTATCTTTTATCTTTTTATTTTTCAACTTTATGTAGAAGCCAAACATTTTTACTTGGTTACATTAGGAATATTAGATTGAAGTGCTCTTTTCTTTGCTAGAAGACCCTAGGGAAGGCCTTTTGAGACATCCCTGTTCCATTCCTCCTTTCTACATTGATCTTCCCATGATTTTTCTAAGGCCATTTCAACCAACAAAAGAAAGAAAGAGCTTTCTATCTCTAATCGGAAGTGGTTTAACTAAAATCATGCACAAATCAGAAAACTTTAAATCAACATGGACATTTCAAATCAATGGAATATTTATGAAGGACAGTTCTGTAAAGACAAAATGGTAAGGACCGCTACAAGCACACTAGCAGGGGAAGTGGGGAGAAATTGTTGGTCTGATGAAAGAAATCTTTGATTAGATAATTTCTGACTAATAAAAATGAAATCTCTTTTCTAATATAAAAAAGACCGTAAAAGATAATTTGGGAAGTACCATAAAGATGTACAATGTCTATCCAGAAAAGCAGAAGATGGTAAGAACTGGGTGGGAAGAGCGTACTTCACTGTTCACCTTAACGGTAGGGTCCCTGTTATTCTATCAAATTAATTATTGCTGCTAAAAGTGGACTCAAGATATAAAATCTGCATTTTTTTTTTTAAATGAGAATAAGTATCAAACCTCTAGATTATCAATTCACCCAATAATGTCACCTGAAAAACTGTAGTCCAGATACAAGCTTGCATAGATAAAGAAAAACTCTAGCATAGATAAAGAAATCACCTCTTTCTCTTCATCACTGTATGCAAGCTAGGGCTAAAGCAGAA
Source organism: Calonectris borealis (assembly GCF_964195595.1). NCBI lineage: Eukaryota > Metazoa > Chordata > Aves > Procellariiformes > Procellariidae > Calonectris > Calonectris borealis. Next base: position 18,844,727 of record NC_134327.1, on the reverse strand, counting down.
AGCTAATGTACAGTGACTGCCTGAAGCCACAGACACCACGGGTAGTTTCACTACTCATTTTTGTACAACATAATGTATACTACCTACTCCCACATCCTTAATGAAGGACCAATGATTTATTACTTGGTCAGGAAGAACTCCATATAAAGCAAGGTAAAGCAAACAAACAAAAAGACCATACTGTGCTCTCAGTCTGGTTTTTCTTCTGGTCTGGAGATTGAAGGCCTGTTTCAAGAATTGCTTCACATACAAAAAGTCTTGGTTCACTCTGGTCCCAGAAATGGCAAGCAGGGATGTGACTGTGCAACTCTGGATACTCCACAACAGACCTACCAAAAGACAAGAAAACATTTAGAAAGGGAGACAAAATAATTCCAGCCCATTCAGTGCACGAATGTAAATAAAGGACTAACCAAGGGATAATTTTCAGATGATGATCAGTTATCTATACCAACACCTCTGCATTGTAACATTAACCATATACATCTTCCTACCTCCTAACACTTATACATGGCAATACCACTTTTCATTTGTTCTGTATACATTAACCATGACTATAGGACATAAAGCATTTCAGTAGGAAAAAAGCTGGTACTGCCACAAATACAAATAGGCACCCAAAATCTGCCTCCACTGAGATTACATGTCCTACAGAAATACTTGAACGTGCTTCAAACGATCTACCTTACCAACTGCTACGGGTGTAGGGACTGTAACATGCGGACTACCTCAGCTCTGCCTTCCTGTGGGTTTTACAACCTGACCCAAGACGCTTATTGCCAGCACTGCTAGAAATGCCCAGCCAGGTTAAAGATAGCTTGAGTACATTGAAGTACATTTAGATAAGCAGTGCAGAGCGAGTTTCTAGTACATATGCCTCGCGTTCAAATCCAGCTAAGCAGCGGTCATAAGAGATCAAAACTAGACAATTGTGATTAAACTGATGGGGAAAAAAAAATAAGAAATTAGTTTATACTCTCAGGCAACAGATCTCTCTCTACTGAGAGTTCAGCAAAGAGACCTGGGCATGCAGCGTGATCGATGCTTTGAACTGCTGAACTTCTCAGTGCTGAGGGAAACTCCAGGGTTGCAGCTGAACCAGACCTGCAGCTGGGGGACTTCAGGCTCTAGATACGCCACAGTTCATTCCCTTTCCTCAGTACTGTGCTTGAACTTTATACTGTGTATGAATTATTCCACGGCACTGTGCAATAGCACATTAAGCGCAAGGACAACCCCTGCAGCCTTAGGAAAGCCACTCTCTGGCATCTGTTTAAGTAAGAAACATTTTACTGCCTCCTTTGGGCATTTAAATACCACTTCTGTGCTGGCCATGTTAAGACTCTAGATATACAGAATCAGACTATTTTAGCCATGACTTAGGATTCTTCTGAAAAAATACAGAATATAAATAGGTGTCAAATCTTAAAAAAGAGAGAAACCAAAGACATCATTAAAACATTTTTTTCATCTGCTGTCACCACTGAAGGGTGGACTTTGTGGGGAGGATTGGAGTAGGGCTGGAAGGCAAATTAAGGGAGAGATTCAAAGGGATGCAGAAATACACAATGTCCTATCCATGCCACTGAATACTTGCAAACTGAAAAACAGTATTTGTGTAAAAAAATTGGGAGTGTTTAGATTCTGCGTCAGGAGGAGAGACAGAGAAGGGGAAGAAGTGTGGATTATTATTATTCTCTGGTGACTTTACTCATTCTAATTTCAAGATACTCTAAAATGAAGCACAGATAAATGGACTATTCATGCCGACACCATCTAGCATTTAAACATCAGTGAAATAGCATTACTAGTTTGTGGTGGCCTCTGTTGGGCTACACAAGATATTACACTTGAAAACAACTTTCTCACTACTCATTATTACACTGTTTGCATAACTGACCAAGACATAAGGCCCCAAATTTGCACTGTCCTTAGCTTCTGATGAGCTGGGTAGTTTCTTCTGTTTTTCAGTGATAAAAAAAGTAAATTCTTTTTTGCTTGTAATATCTATAGCAGATAGCTAAAAAAGCAAACCACCTTTTATGCTAATGCTCTTTTTTCTTAAGAAAAATACAGTCAGAAAAATTATTGTAAAAGCAGATGGGAATTTGTATCCTAACATTCCACCGTACTTCCATGAGAATTCCTAGTTCACTGCATTTTGCTGCCTTGCTACTAGGATTTCTAAGGTATTCACCACAGAACAGCTTGTATGAAAACAAAGCTGTCAGTTCTAAATAGACATCTCATGAGTTTTTATCCATATAAAAACATTCTGTATTGGACTTAAAAATTAACTTTTTCCTAGGAGGAGCTTCAGAATGTCCTCTTTTCAGTTCCTACCTTGTAAACTCCTCATGGAAGAGTAGTTTTTCAAGATTTTCCAAGATTTTTCTTTATTTTAAGATCAGGATCCTGATTCCAGTCGTATAATTCCTCTACGCATACCCCCACAACACCCAGTCATCCTCCTCTCAGAGACTCTTGAGCCAGATATGGCTCCCACATACCTAATAACTCTCACTGCATTTCTCTTCTATGAATTTGTCCAATACCTCCATGAACCCTTCTTTCATCATCTATAACTTCCTTCGGCAAGGAGTTCCTTAGCTTAGCTGCATGTTATCTGAAGAACCGCCTCCTCCTGCTTATTTTGAGCTTGCTTTCTGACACCTTCGTTTGACAGTCCCTAGTTCACGTATTGGAAGAGACAGGGATGCAGGCTGATCGACATACAATGCACCGGTTTAAATTAATTCTTTAGAAATAAAATAATTAAATTCATACAAGCTCCAACTCAAAGACAGAGGAATGCCAGTATCGAGGTGTGGCTTGTCTTCATAGGGCAGGTTCCTATCTTAAATCCACAAGTAATACTTCTCAAAATAAAAGCTTCTTACTTGTCAATGCCTCGTCCAGAAGAAAGCTTCTCTCTATGATTTCCCTGTTCAGCCTTGAAATCAAAGAGGGTAACTTTGTCCATTTCAACATCATAGAAACAGATCTTGGAATCAACGTGCCCATCCGCCTGCAAGCAGGGAAAACAAAAGTTGCTGAAGCATGCAGTCAAAAAGAAAAAAAGGTAAAGTTCAGATGGTATGTTTATCTCATCCGATTCATGCTTTCAGATTTGTTTACTGATAATCTCTCAAGAACATTCTCTGGAAGAAGTATCAGAAAATTTCTGGCTGTTTTTCTATTCTAGCAAATTAGCCTTTGATTTCTTTGAAACGCTACAAAGTAGCTTTTGCAACTGAAATATTGCTTCCTTTTCTGGATTGTTCTCCTCACCACATGTACAAAACCTTAACATACCTTAATTTTAGTGTTTAGTTACATGCTTGGACATGACATTTCAAGACCCAATACACTGCACGGAACATGTAGGTTTATTTCTGAGAAGTGAATCTTGTGTCTTCAGTAATCTTCTTGAACTGCACCAGTCTATTAACTGATGGTCAGGTCCTAGGGCAGTAAGTGAAGAGCTTTGCCTCACCTTGCTAACAAGGATGCTGACTTTATTGCCATTAGCATTGCACTTGACAGATGCAATGCCTCCAAGGCCAGGAAACAGCTCAGAGAAATTCTTGCTATTGCAGTGCACTTTTGCCTCTCTGTGGAAAGAAATAAACTTAAATCATATGGTGGCAAGCAACTGGCAATAGACATCAGCCAAAACATTTTTCAAATTATGGGTAAGACTTTTAAAAACAAACTATTTCTACCTTATGACACCACTGCCCCAGACTCCAGCTTCCTCTCCAGAGAATTGCTGTGACCTGCCTTTCTTTCAGGAAGAAGTTAATGAGGCACTCTTTCCTCAATGAATCAGCAAGAATAAACTTCAATGCTCCTACAGGATTCCCAAAACAGCAAGAACATCCTACCAGAATTTTGAATTTAGAGGTCTGTTTTTCCTACATAAGTAAGTTCAACATGAATGTTGAATATATCCCATCATATGAAAGTTCTGTGTATAGAAAACACACTGTAGAGCAGAAGTAAAGAAATGTCATTGGGGGTGGTATTTATATCATCTTACTGGTCACTTTCCTTCTGTACATAAGTTCCAAAAGACTCTCTCATTCACGTACTTAACACCCACCCTTCCCCCTCCCACCCTGCTTTTTTTATTATCTCAAAAGAATCTTACTGCTGATATAGATACAAAACCAGCGATCATTCAGCAACAAAGAGGACAAATCTCATGAATCAAAAGAATGCGACAGAAAGAAGTGACAGTAATTTAGACCCACAATATGATTCCACGAAAAAAAATCTTTGATTCTGTAAAAATAACATTCTTGGGTTACATGTTTAGACCTCTCATTTATTCTAAGCCAACTATGCTTGCTTTGAAATTAAAGAGCGCTATACTGTCACCATTTGAGAAGGGGTATTTTCATGACTAGCCACAAAAATTTAACATAGCATAACAAAAGGAGGGAAGCTACTTTTTCTCCATTATCAAGCATCATAATCCAATATTTGTGCTAGTTACAACCTGCCCAAATCCAATAACCTTCAAATTGTGTCCCGTGCAGAATTTGTGCCATCTCAACTCAGGTAACAAGTTTCCAAGTGGGTAACTAACTAGATTTTGGCATTCCTCTGGTGACAGTATGTAAGGAAGAACAGAATCCATTTCACTCTTGAGGTTTTTCAGGTTTTCAAAATTACATTTGCCATTAGCAGATAAATTTTTGAACTGAAAGTCATGTCAGGCACATATCTTTTTCATGCCATAGCTGTGTGTCAGCATGGGAACACACAGTGAAGTTTGAACAAAGTCAAGCAAACTTCTCTCTTAATCTAAAAAGGAGGAAGAACAGAGCGTCCACAATTCTAGGTTCATTTCCTCCATGGATTCACTGAATCAAATTTGTTGATTTATGAGGCGACACGAGACCTAACATTTTTTTTTCTTTATGTCAACTCTTCTGAGATTAAGTTTTGGTCAAGTTATCAGCAGACACATGTGACGTCCTTTTCTTGATCCTCCATAAATTCTCCACCCACTTTCAAATACACAAATATCCCTAACAACATCCTCTTTTAAAAATTATTCTTTTTATTGTTACTCATCCCATGATTTGTCTAATAATTCTGTGGCTCTTCCCTTGCTTTAGGGATAGGCCATCAGTTCACATAGGCTGCATGTATTGTCTCAAGATTCAAAGTGGCTATCACTATTCATCAGATCAAAACTAACTAACGATTCCCCCCTCCCCACAAAATATACATTCCATTATAAACAGATGTTTTTAAAAGGCTTATTAATACCTGCGAGAGAGATCAAAGATTTTAAAGTGAGCCAAATCAGTTCCCACAGCCAGGAAATTTCCACAGACATCCAAGAGGCACGGATTCCCCTCTGCTTCAGAGAACACCAGTAGCTGTTTAACTGTGCCCTGAGAAGAAACGTGTAACACCAGGTTTGTGTGTTTAGAGTCTAACTAGAAGGGACTTATTTTGTCACCAGGTTAAGTAACTAACTGCTGAACTTCTACGTTAGACAAATCCCTACCAGCAAAATGAGAGAAACTACACACACAAACATGGTCTCTAGAAATGCAATCTGTGTTTCTGGTTGAAAACTGGATGTATAGCCTCCAAAAAAGTCAAGATTTAGACGTATCCTTCTGCAACAATTTCCTCTTCAATAATACAACTTTTTCCAACTAAGAGGGATACAGAAATACAGGTCCCTGAGAGTTCTTTAATATACAGCTGCAAAAATAAATACATGAATTAAATCAGACCTTATTGTGATAAATCCCACCCATTCTTGAATACAATATTTATTTCTTAAATAAAATTATGTATCATAGAACTCTGATAATTAGATTTCTCCTTTTGGTTCTCACGGACTAGCAGAGGCTGCAAAGGTTAAGCAAGAGATTTTGCAGGAACACACAGAATGTGCAGGGGGTATTTTTCATTATCTTATAACAATATTCAGTATGTTCATTTTCCTGTCAGTAATGTACATATACATATTCAACCTGCATGCAATTTTGATCCTCTTAAGTCTGGCCCTTTTGTTTTCTTTTACAAATACTTATTAGTTACAGTGCAGTAGCGTTTAAAGTCACAGACTTTTTAAAGAACACAAAATGTCAAAGACTTTTCTGCTGAAATACTCAAAATATTTTTTCTATGGCAAAGGTAGAGTTAATAGATTTACAGAACATCCACTTAACTTTTAAGCTGTAACACCAGTCTTTGAAAACAATAAGGCATATTCATTGCTTCATGGTTTCATCAGCCCTTACCTGCCAAGTGCGGACCTGGACCCGATACGGCTCAACTGTGTACAGATTTTCTCCATGCATGGACAGAACTGGAGAGTCACAAAGAAAATAGCCTGGAATGATCACAATAAAGCCATCATTACAATAAACAGATTTTTAAAAACTAAAAAAAAAAAAAAAGGAATTTTAACTTAAAGCATTCAATTTCCACCATCTTGCACCAAATCCATTTTTCAATCCATCAGTCTCTACTGATTCCCAAACTCCTTGGTGTTGCAGCTTTCTTCCATTCTGCCACTACAACCAAAAGCTGGGGCTCCTACTGAAAACAGGTGATTTTGTACACTCTGCCCATGAAAACAAGTGGGAGAGGAAGGGGGTAGAGTTGATACGGGGAGTGAAAGAAAGAAAAAGACTAGTGCAATGTGAGGTTCCATTAACAGAATTCACTCCTTCCTTCATTGAACTACAATTGAAGAGTGACAGAAGAACCTCTGTCAGAAAAGAAGAGTGGCTCTTAAGTAATTTCATGAGTGTTGTAGACTGTTGGGACCTTGGTGGTAATAATGCACTGATTCAGCATGGGAAAGTTATAAAATAAATGAGTCAATATAGACAAGATAAGCCACTTCTCAGGAAAACACTTGATGGTTCTTAAAAAGACAAAGCTTAAACTTTCAAGATTTTGGATGGGATTGGTGGATTTCTGCATAACCTGTTTCTCAAGGCAGAAATATTTAGGGAGAATTAATCATAGAAAAAACTAATTTACTTGACTTCGCTGTAGATATAGCAATTTATGGAACAGATTTTCCTGACAGCTGGGACTAAAACCCACTCCTTCCCAGTTCCTATGTAAGTGCTATGTAACCTTGATTACACTTTCTCCCAAGCAAAATAGAAAAGCCTTCAACAGCCTTATCATGACCTATCTGTAGAAGGCAACAGGAGCTATGGCTACAAAAGTAGGAAAAAAATTCTGTTCTTGATCAACTGTTGGAATGATTTGCTTAAAAGATAAAACATGCAGCCTTACCCTCATATCATGTTTTGTGCAAGGCCCTATATGATATGCTAGCTCTGAGGATACCTTTCAAGTCTAGGTGTGACAGTCAGGTATACATCTAATCTGTGGGAAACAGCAACAAGACGCTTGGTTTTGTCAAGGCCAGTCACACGCTTGGATGCCTTAGGAACTCTATGAATGAAGCATATTTAGTATTTCGGTACTTCCAGGATTGGGTTGTAGCTGAACAGAGGTTAAGAGGATATATATTTTAATTTTATGCCTACAGATGCACATCACCTTCAGTTTTACCTCTGTTGCCGCACTGCTACTCATAATACAGGAGTACCAACACATTCTGAGGTTAACCCACACATTATATCCCAGCATATTTAGTGAATAAAGCACAGGTGTAGGAGTTGGCATCTGAGTTCTGGTTTTGTTGATGATTTTTATACCCTAATCTCTCTATTCTGCAAAATGGGAATATGAAGTCTAATTAGTATTAATAATATTTTTCACTTTGCATTTATGATTACAGCCCATCAGCTATTATGAACGAAGAGAACATGTAACTTTGGAGGAAGAGAACCATTGCAACTCTGATCAGCGTTCTAAGTCCTACCTGCACTTCTAAAGTTATCTCCTGAGCACTCAAAGACAGTAACTTGCTTCCCGTTCCAGAATACTACAGCATCCTAAACCAATCAAAAAAGCAAAAGAATATATACATTCAGTTTCTTTTGGAATCATACAGGAATTTATGCAATAACACAGCAAGACCTTCCACACAATAGCCACCATTCACTAGTTCCTCTGTATATTGAGTTGGGAGGCTTTTGGTAACCCAAAAGTTCTCTGGTCAGCACCCAGAGAATTACTGAGTCACTGTGCTATCTGAAAATCAGCTCCACCACAGCATCGTTGCTACCATCATAACAATACTTCCATTACACAACAAATTGAGTATCAAAGAAGGGTTATATTAAAGACTGAGAAAGTTTGGTCTCCATACACCCAACTAGGCAAACAGTCAAGCAAATAAAGGAAAACTCCAATTAACCTTAGTAGCGAAGACTCCATTAACATTCATATCAACACGAAGACTGTGTGTGGTTCCTGTGCTGAAGAAGGTCACATTAAACAGGTTGGGAGACACCTGTACAATGGCCACTTGCTGATGAAAATGAGACGACATGGCCTGCTCACTGAGGATCACCACAGAGCTGATGTTGTTCACTGCCAGCAGGTTTTTTCGGGAGCCCCACTGCACACAATGGGAAGAGGGAAGGGAAAAAAAAAAAAGCACAAAACACAATTTCATCTAAGATCTTGAACAGTCACAGCAACGTCCCCAAGACAGATGATAAGGGGTAGAATAAACATTTTTGTACATATACAAAGTCCTACTATCTAAACACAACTATAGTCAATGACTAGGAATTATTAAATATAGATTAAAACTATTATGCTTGTTACCCAGCTACTCAGACTCCCTTAGTCTAAGGGAAGAGCTATTTTTTAAATTAAAACCACTTTTCTTTCCCAAGATATTATTGCACCACGTTACATTTACTACTGCAAGACAGCATCACATATTTAAAGGGCTTAATAATGCTGCGATCTGTAAAACCAAGCTGCATAGTTTCTTTTTTGATTACCATATTCTTTTCTGCAGTTTTGATAGCCCTTTCAGTCGAAGTAGTTCAAATTTCTTAGCAGAGAGTGCCAAATCAGATGGATAAACAAAGGTGTCCAAAAGTACACTTCTGCCCCTATAGAATCATAGAATAGTTTGGGTTGGAAGGAACCTTTAAAGGTCATCTAGTCCAACCCCCGTGCAATGAGCAGGGACATCTTCGACTAGATCAGGTTGCTCACAGCCCTGTCCAACCTGACCTTGAATGTTTCCAGGGATGGGGCATTGACCACCTCTCTGGGCAACCTGTGCCAGTTTTTCACCACCCTCATCGTAAAATGTTTCTTCCTTATATCTAGTCTAAATCTACCCTCTGTTAGTTTAAAACCATTCCCCCTTTATCCTATCACAACAGGCCCTACTACAAAGTCTGGCCCCATCTTTCTTACAAGCCCCCTTTAAGTACTGAAAGGTTGCAATAAGGTCTCCACGGAGCCTTCTCTTCTCCAGGCTGAACAACTCCAACTCTCTCAGCCTTTCTCCATAGCAGAGATGTTCCATCCCTCTGATCATTTTAGTGGCCCTCCTCCGGACCCGCTCCAACAGGGTATTGATACCGGCGGTTGCCCTGACCAAGGTGCAGGACCTTGCACTTGGCCTTGTTGAACCTCATGAGGTTCACACGGGTCCACTTCTCAAGCTTGTCCAGGTCCCTCTGAATGACATCCCGTCCCTCAGGCATGTCAACCGCACCACTCAGCTTGGTGTCATCTGCAAACTTGCTGAGGGTACATTCGATCTCACTGTCCATGTCATTGATAAAGGTATTAAACAGGACTGGTCTCAGTACAGACCCCTGAGGGACAGCACTTCTCACTGATCTCCATCTGGACATTGAGCTGTTGACCACTACGTTCTAGATGTGACCATCCAACCAATTCCTCATCCACCAAACAGTCCATCCATCAAACCCGTATTTCTCCAATTTAGAAGGATGTTGTGGGGGACCATGTCAAAGGCCTTGCAGAAGTCTAGAGAGGTGACATCCATAGCTCTTCCCTTGTCCACTGATGTAGTCACTCCATTACAGAAGGCCACTAGGTTAGTCAGGCAAGACTTGCCTTTCGTGAAGCCATGCTGGCTGTCTTGAATCACCACCCTGTCCTCCATGTGCCTTAGCATAGCTTCTAGGAGGAATCTGTTCCATGATCTTCCCAGGCACAGAGATGAGGCTGACAGGTTGGTAGTTCCCAGGGTCCTCCTTTCTACACTTTTTAAAAATGGGTGCAATGTTTCCCTTTTTCCAGTCACCAGGGACTTCACCTGACTGCCATGACTTTTCAAATATGGAGAGTGGCTTGGCAGCTACATCAGCCAGTTCCCTCAGGACTCTGGGATGCATCAGGTTGCACAGACTTATAGATGTTCAGGTTCCGCAGATGGTCACGAACCTGATCTTCTCTTACAGTGTGAGGGACTTTGCTCCCCCAATCCCTGTCTTGAGGTCCATCCACTCAAAAGGTGTGGGAAGACAGGTTGCCAGTGAAGACCAAGGCAAAAAAGTTGTTGAGTACCTCAGCCTTCTCCTCATCCATTGTTACCAGTTTGCCAGTCGTGTTCATCGGGGGGGTACACTTTCTTTGACCTTCATTTTCTGGCTGACGTACCTATAGAAGCCCTTTTTATTATTCTTTGCATCCCTTGCCAAGTTCATTTCCAGCTGCGCCTTGGCCTTCCTGACCCCATCCCTACACAACCGGGCAGTGTCCCTATACTCTTCCCAGGATACCTGTCCCTGCTTCCACTGCCTGTGCATTTCCTTCTTGCCCTTTAGTTTGACCAGCAGGTCTCAACTCATCCATGCTGGTCTCTTGCCTTCCTTTCCTGATTTCTTACACCTGGGGATCGAGAGCTCTTGTGCTCTATAGAAAGCGTCCTTAAAGATCTGCCAGCTCTGTTCTGCTCCCTTGTCTCTGAGGGCAGTTTCCCCGGGTGTCCTGTTGACTAACTCCTTGAACAGCCAGAAATTTGCTTTCCTAAAATTCAGGGTCCTGACTTCACTCTTCCCCTGTCCCATATCCCTCAGGACTGTGAACTCCACCAGTGTATGATCACTGCAGCCCAGGCTGCCTCCAATCTTGACGTCACCAATTAGCTTACTTGCGTTGGTGACCATCAGGTCCAGTATCGCATCCCCTCTGGCAGGGCTGTCTATTACCTGGCTTAAGAAGTTATCCTCAATGCTCTCCAGGAGTCTCCTGGATTGCCTACAGCTCGCTGTGCTACTTTTCCAGCAGACGTCGGGGTGGTTGAAGTGCCCCAGCAGGATGAGAGCCTGTGAGCATGATGCCTCCTGTAGCTGGAGTAAGAAGGCTTCGTCAATAGGCTCCCCTTGATCGGGCAGCCTGTGGTAAACACCAGCCACAAGGTTCCCTTTGTTGTCTCGGTCCTATTCTTACCCATAAGCTTTGAACCTGCTCATGGCTATTCTTCAGAGACAGCTCTTCACAATCTATCCATTTCTTGATGTAGAGGGCAACCCCTCCGCCCCTCCTTCCTCGCCTGTCCCTTCTGAACAGCCTGTAGCCATCGACAGCCGCACTCCAGTCATGGGATTCATACCACCAAGTTTCAGTAATGGCAATCAGGACATAGCTTTCTAGCAGCTCGGTGGTTTCCAATTCCCTTCTCCTGGAAGAATCTCCATGTTCCAGCTAACTCTTTTTCAGTGAGTTCTATGAAGGTTATCTTTCCCCCCTTTTAAGACTGAAAAATAGCACCTACACAGAGCAATTCTAAAACTGAAAATACCTTACGAAATTCAATGGGAGAAAGATAAGTTCTGTTTCCAAGACGGCTTGCAAAGTCATAGTTTCTAACTTGCAGCTGATGAATTCTATTATTAAAGAGAAAGTAATGGTCCCATTTTCATTCTTTCTTTCTATATTCACAATTAAACAGGCGTGTCCGACATTATTTATGTTTATTGCTACCAAAGGATGATTCTTGTCAGAAAGCATTGTGGCAACCAGCTGACTACATGTGAACTCTCTGCACATACCACGTTAGCCAGAAGCGATCCAAACTCCAGTCTGGAAGCTACAACTATGGGAGGGGGTGCAGGGGTGCTACTCCTGAGCTACTACACACCAACGATAATGTTCCTTGATAAGCACAATCCATAGTTCACTGCACATCTTCAGCTCAGGGCTGGGCCAGGGAACAGACAAAGGGGTTTGGGGTTGTTTTTTGTGGGTTTGGTTTTTTTTAAATCCACCAGAGACCATTCATACAGACATATTTTCATGGGCTAGATAAATTATAAAGTTTCTCGGAGCTGCAGAAAATCCCTTTGAAGTCCAAGAACTTCTCTGTCCTTGCACAACTGATAAGCTTTATAAACTCTAGGGATATGCCAAGTCTCTAAGGTCTCTGCTTCCCTCAAAGTCGTTTGAAATTTCATATTAATTTCCTGACATACTGATATTTCTGTGGCTATACCTTTCCAACAACACTGTTTTAAATAGTTGTGTTTGGAAACAATTTCATTTTATTCAAGAGCGTGATCTAAGAAATAAAGCTATTTTGCAGAATTTGTTTGGTGTTTTCTTTTTAATGGCGCTTAGTTACAATTAACTATATACTACGCTGCACAACGAATGAACTAGAGCACATCTCCCAAAAACCTCTCTTTTGAAGCCGCCATATCAGGTTGAAAAAAGATGAGGTTGGCAAGGAGTCAAATGAAGTTATTGCTGCCCTTTGACCTCACCATGGTATAAGGCTTTCTATTCTGAGTTTTTCATGGTAATATAGGAAAAGGCCTTTACAGGAATTACCAAAAGATTCCACATGTAACAATTTTTAAAATCTTTTACAAAATATTTTTTGGAATGCAGGGATTACAATGAAAAATAATCTAGAGTTTCCATAATTAAAGACAGCTTTATAACATGAGATAAAAATGCAGTGATTGTTGACAATTGTTTGGCAATGCTTTTGTTTATGCTAACAAACATTGGTGCTATTTCTGGACAGCACTCCATATCCTGTTATCTGGAAAATGCTTGAACGGTAAAGCTGACAAACGCCTATATCTCTTCCCTTCCTCCAACTTATTAGCAGATGTATGATATACTAATGGCATACACTATTTCCTATATCCTGGACCTTTTGTTACTGAAGCATCTTAACAAAAGATTTGGGTTCTCCACTTCAATAGTACTTACGTTTTAATTTTGTAAGCAGGACTCTGATACAGACCCTCGCTATATGCCAACCCAGGGCAAGCAAATGCCATTGCTTTTTAAATACTTTCCATTCTTATGTGAAAACAGAATAGAAGAAAACATAAAATTACTTTCTTTTTGAAAGGCACCAAATGTATTTGTTTGATTTTCATTCCTTCTGAAAAATAATGGGTATTGTTCTCTCATTAAGCACAGGAACAGAATAATCTAAGTTATAACAGAAACACTAAAAAAAATGGAAAAAACTTAGTAATAGGGTATAACAAACAAACAAACCAAAAAATGCTGGAGAACCTAAAAGTGCAAGCTTTGCCTTTTAGCAGAATGGAGGTGGTCAAAAAAGCTAACTGCTTGTTAATGGAAAACTCTTTTAATTTGAATTTACAATTGTATTGCTCAGCATTTCTCTTTTGCGTATATCAAAATGCTAATAAGTATAGAATTACTGTTTAAGCTTACTGTGACAAATGAAAATATTTCAAATAAATAAAAATGCTGCACTCTGACACTTAACAGACAATGGGTTAAAAATAAATATTATAATGCTATGTATTGTTATAACCTTCAGCATTAAAAATATTGTAAATAGCAGTAGAAACGTTTTAAAGCATTGGTTTTGCAAATTTGTAAGAGAAAACTTATCATCCACATCTAGTCTGACACTGTCACATAAAAATATTATCTAGCAAACAAGGAACATTTTCTGACAAAAAAAGCAGCTGAGAACAATTTTGTGTGTAAAAATATAGCATTCCCTTCTAGATGGCACATCTTCTCACCAAAGAGTATTTGGTTGTAAATACATCTTTTTACTTTTGCAACTACCATAAGAGCAAACTTTATGTTGAGAAAGTGACTAAAAAGAAGAAAATTATCTACAAATGAAATCATGCATTTAGTCAGATTTTCTTGCTTGCTACTTTAATAAATTTATGTAAATTTGACATTTCTGACAATCTATCTTTTCCAGAAAATAATTTCAGGGTGCTGAATCCAAAGGGTTTGTCAATGAGACATATAATGGAGAGATGTTTGCATTTAAGGATGCCATGACTACTAATTCTCCTAGACAGAGATGTATTTGCATTTCAGTGTGTTATCTTGCTGAGCATTTCAACCCTGCCTGTAACAGAATAGCTACAAACAGGTAATATTTCTGCCCGTTTCAATTTTAGAAGTTACTTGATTCTGATGTTTTCCCCTCCTTCTTCTGAAGGAGGACCAGCTTCTACTGGTGCACGTATCTGTATCATAGCGATCATATTCATCTGTTTCACAAAGATGATCTATTCATCTAATGTTTGTGAAGTCCTACTAACATGCAAGAAGACTCTCTCCTGTCTTACCTTTATCTGAGTGACGTTTCCTTCAAGTTCTGTAGGTGCCTGGAGCTTCCACTTCTCCTTGCCCTCCAAAGCCCGTATGCTCTGATCGGATCCTGCTGCTTTCCTCCACATAGCTATTCTCCCTTTGTTAGTACCAGCTGCTAAGAGACCTGCCATTCACAAACCTTTTAAGCATTTCATATCTTAAATTTCAGAAAAACAAACCCACATTATACAAGGTAGCAGGCAGCCTAGCTCTGGTTCTAAGATACTGAGAAGCCGCCTTCTAGCAGCATCCATTTCTTTGCTCTCCTGCAAACCAGAATCCTAGTCCTGAACCGGAGAAACTTTCTGAAGAAACAGGGGGAGAAGTTTCATGTGGCAAGGCCCGTTTTCTAAGCTACCAGATAAAGTTATCTTTTAAACGTATCAGACAATTATTTCATGGGCAAGTCACCATTGAAAACCATTCTAGCAGACACTAGCTATGCCTACACTGGCAAACAAGGTGATACATAGGAGTAACTCTGTAGAAAACCTGAGTTTTAAGGACCTGATGTCCACGCTATACATGTTTGGAGACTTCTACTTTGCATTAGCTCTAGTGTGGGCTTGTAGACTGAACACGCATAACATGTTGGAGTGCATTAGGTGTACTCCAGAAGTCCTTGTACCAGTTCAGTGTCACCAAAGGGAATCCAGCTTGTGTGCCGGGAGACAACTCCACACTGAGACAAAGTGTGGTGAGTATCAAATGGTCTCATTGTACCTTCAAAAGCACACTCCTGATCTGAACTAAAATGCTTCTACATCACTTGCTGTTAGTGAAACCCTCAGTAACAAGACAAACATACTGAAATGACTACAGGGCACTGAAGGCTGAGGTCTGACAAGATTTAGGATCCAGAGATCACAGCTGCCTTGTTATTTCTCACCTTTAGCACTGCAGTAGGATACACAGTTAATACATTCTCCTCCCTCAAAGCCAAATTGCACATCTGGGGAGAGTACATAGTTCTCATCTCGGTCCAAATCCCAGAACCTAAGGTACACAAAACAAGAGTGTTAACAATGCTTTTCCTTCCAGGTGTCTTGCTAAACACAGTCAATAGGATGCTGTACATGGCATTAATTTGCTATTTCCATAATGCCCAGATCACTCAATTTTTAAAATTAAATTGCCAGCAGCTGCCTCTGGAATGTGAATTTCTTATCAATCTCCTTCCTTTTCCTTTGACTTTTTAATCTGCAGCATGTTTTGTGACATTCTGCTATGAAGAAAGCAGTCAGAAGCAAACCCAGCTTTAAGAAGAAGAGAAAAGGCAAAAAGAGAAAAGGCAAAAAGAGAAAAGGCAAAAAGAGAAAAGGCAAAAAGAGAAAAGGCAAAAAGAGAAAAGGCAAAAAGAGAAAAGGCAAAAAGAGAAAAGGCAAAAAGAGAAAAGGCAAAAAGAGAAAAGGCAAAAAGAGAAAAGGCAAAAAGAGAAAAGGCAAAAAGAGAAAAGGCAAAAAGAGAAAAGGCAAAAAGAGAAAAGGCAAAAAGAGAAAAGGCAAAAAGAGAAAAGGCAAAAAGAGAAAAGGCAAAAAGAGAAAAGGCAAAAAGAGAAAAGGCAAAAAGAGAAAAGGCAAAAAGAGAAAAGGCAAAAAGAGAAAAGGCAAAAAGAGAGGTCTAGTTGCAATTTTCCTCCTCCCTACTTATGCTTCCTCCTCTATTTTAAGAACATTCCTTGGTTAACCAGTAGTCCTTCGGATTCCAGATTTATTTCCTAGAAATAAACATTGTCAAACATACTTCTTCTTGATATTTGGTCTTTATCACATTCTCACAAAATTAACAGATGATTTTTTCTGATAGTAGCAGATAGAGACTCAAGCCAGTGAACTACTGATGTTAATGGAACACCCCCACCCCCACGTCCACCAAAAAGTTAGAGGAAACAGGTAGAGCAAGTCATAATAAAAACACACAAAAAAAGATTTAACACTTTTTTTTAAAAAGATGCAAAAAGATAAAAACTACAGAACATGGTAACATAGCAGCATGGCAAAGTAACATACTTAGTTTAAAGAATTAGGGATAGAAGTAACACTTGTCTTATATTACAGTAACAGAGAAACATCCTGAAAAGCAAGCACTTTTTTTCCCTGTTGCTGATGCTATGACTATCCTAAGAATCAGACAATAACAATGGAAAGAACAGCAAAGTGGCTTTTTCATGTAAAAAACCCAAATGGATATATTTTCAGAAGAAATCAATAACAGCACTCAAGAAAGGAAGAGATTTGGGTAGTACTGCCTGACAAAATAAAATAACTAGAGAGAAAGAAAGATATATAGAATTGGTTTTTGTCCTCAAGGAAACAGATCTTTCATTTCATTTCTCTATTTATTTTGAGAAACAAAATTAAAAACTATCTGGAGGTTTTTTTATTATTGGGGAAAAAAAAACACAGTTCAGTAAAATATTCAGTGCATTGCAGACCATAAACATTTTTTAGCTGGCACTTCTCACGGGCAGCCAGAACAGCTTTAAAACAGGATTCTTACCTTATGACCGTCTCGCCTAGTGCTGTTACAACAAGGCTATGGTCTATTAAAATGATGTCTGCAGAATGACCTATCTTCCCACTCAACTTCACCTGTTAACAATACGTAAATAAACAAATTTACAGAAGGTTGGAGGAACACACTGAAAGACAGTAAGCATCTGAATTGCCTAGTTTGGCTAAAAAGTTAAAATGTAAGAATAACTAGACCTGTCTGTCAGTTCAGATAGACCAATAGTTTTTCTCAGGCAGTGATCACCACTAAATGCATCAAATATATGACGTATAAATTTAATAAAAGAAATCTTGTAGTGGGTTAATTAAGTAGGTAAGGAACAGTTTTTTTCTCTTGTACTAGATCTTCTCTTAGAACTTGATAAAGATTGCTTTAAAATGTGAAATACCAAATCTTACTGCTAGTCAAAAATAAGTAACGATTAATACGAAGTGGACACTCCTGTAATACACAAGTGCCCGGTCTTTTTCGATCTTAGAGAAAAAGAAGAAAAAAAATCTTAGGAAGGTAAAGGTTTGGGTTCCATCCCCCCGAGCAGTATTCTCCAAAAGTACAGTATTTTATTTGAGCCAGGGTGATTATAAGTCCTGGATGAGGTCAGTTTGGTTTTGGTCCCTATACAGTAATTTTTGGGTCACTACGTTATTATTTGAGATTCTGTGACTTGTGGGTTGTTATTTTTTAATAGCTTCCTAGCCTTTGCAGCTCTGAAGAACACTTTCACAATGTGAGAACTAAACCATCTTTCAGATTTGCAGACAAAGAGAAAATCACCAAGAGGAAGTACTGCTCCTACTAATCTGAAAGACAAGACAGCTCTGAGCGACTGATGATGATAAAACCGAGGACACAGATTATCAACTATTTATCCACAAGACATTTTAACAAATATTTGATTATACTGGAATTTTCAATTCTTCTCTAATTCACTAAGACAAGGTAAATGAAGTATAAAAGGATTAACATAGGGTCAAAATGAAAGAAACTAAGAAAAAACAGGAAGGCAAGATGAAAACCATCTTTCCAGAATAACACATCACTCTATTCCACTTCTAAATGAGCATATATTTGCTCATCAAGGTATTATCTGAGAAACAAAAATAAGAGTTGATTCATTTGTAAGCAAAAAAGTGATAATCAAAAAACCCTAATAAATTCTTATAAAGATTAAATATTGCAACTTTACCCTGCAGTCTGACTCTTACCTTTATGAGCTCTTCTGCCTCTCCCTCAAGAGTAATTGCATGCAAGGACAACTGCAGGTTCTCTGTTATTACAACTAAAATATCTCTTTCCTCCACGAACAGAAGCTTTTGGACCAGACTGTCTGTGGACAATACATGCCTTGTCTTTCCTTTCTCATTCACATAATGCACAGAACCTGTAGTACACATAAACAAGGTATAGTTTTTAGTTAACAGTTTTTAGTTACAAAAATCAAAGTTGCTGGTTTCTACCTTAATAAAATATTCCTCAAGTGCTGAAAAGGTAAAAATAACCACAATTCTTTTGTCTTCTAGTTTGTCTCAGGGTACAGACTATGATAGTTGACCAGAGCAATAAAACAAAACTTATTCCCCAGAGGGGAATAATTTAAATAATTTTAAACTAAAAGTAAACTTTCTGCATATGTGTGCATGAATGATGGCTTCTGAAATCTTCAGTATTAATAATAATTTGTGAAAAAAGAATAGCAGCTAAGAATTGATACAATTTACAGCAGCATCTAGATTATGGAAAACCAGATATGAAGTTCTTCATTGTCTAGAAACACTCCGCCATGCACACTAAAACAGCTTTTCTCATTAATTTCACAAGCAAGTGAGATAGCGTCTTTCTATGAACATTGACAACATAGTGTGTAACTTGGCAACTGTAGCACATATCAACATTTCAAAAGCCACTATCATTTGGTTAAATTGTAATACTGTATAAATCATGCACAGGTCTACCCAGTGAAAAACTCTAGAATTAGTACAGCAGTTTGCAAATGGTATTACAGAAACCACCCAAACAAATGAAGTCATCGAAATCTGACAGATCTCATGCCACACACATATACATAATTCCTTAGCAAATCATGATATCATATAAATGTGGCATTTCAAACCAGAGCAAATGAAAAAACTCTAAGAAATTAAATAATATTTTATCCCAAAAGCTGAAGCAGAAATCACAAATATATAACGAACATCAAAGATCCATGCTAAAATGTTGTACCCAAGAGACAATATGATGTATCTAATTTAAAAGAATGTTTTAATTTCCAAAACTTGCAAATATATTATCATCCTCTACATTCCAACTACATAAAAAAAATTCAAACTCCTCTCCCACCTCCTACCACACTGCTTCATTTTCTCCCTGAAATAAAACACTGAATAGATAACTTCATTAATCTCTCTTGTTAAATCACAGAATGGTTTGGGTTGGAAGGGACCTTTAAAGATCACCTAGTACAACCCCCTTGCCACGCGCCTGGACATCTTTCACTAGATCAGGTTCCTCAAAGCCCCCTCCAACCTGACCTTGAACACTTCCAGAGATGGGGAATCTACAACTTCTCTGGGTAACCTAGTGTCTCACCACACTCACAGTAAAGACTTTCTTCCCTATATCTAATCTAGATTTACCCTCTGCCAGTTTAAAACCATTATCCCTCGTCCTATCAGTATGGACCCTGGTAAGAAGTCTCTTTCCATCTTTCTTATAAGCCCCCTTCAGATTTTGAAAGGCCGCAAGAAGGTCTCCCCGGAGCCTTCTCTTCTCCAGGCTCAACAACCCCCACTCTCTCAGTCTTTCTTCATGGGAGAGGTTCTTCGAGTCCTTGGATCATTTTTGTGGCCTCCTCTGGACCCGCTCGAACAGGTCCATATCTTTCTCGTGCTGAGGGCTCCAGAGCTGGACGCAGTACTGCAGGTGGGGTCTCACCAGAGCAGAGGGGCAGAATCCCCTCCCTCGACCTGCTGGCCATGCTGCTTGTGATGCAGCCCAGGATACAGTTGGCCTTCTGGGCTGCGAGCGCACATTGCCAGCTCATGTCCAGCTTTTCATGCACCAGCACCCCCAAGTTCTCCTCGGCAGGGCTGCTCTCAATCCCTTCATCCCCCAGCCTGTATTGATACTGGGGATTGTTGGGATAGTTCTCCAATGTAGCATTGTCCATCACATAGGTATCTGTTTATTGTAGCGATACTTTGCAGTAGTCAATCATCTACTGAAACTCAGTTTTATGGGATCTTCTACAAGAAATGGACGGTCCCTTGATTTTATTTGCCATCTGAAATTGTTTCATAAGTTAAATTAACCTTCTATACCTGGATATTATCACACAAAGTATGGCTTTTTTGCCTCAGTCTTCACTGGTAAGTGCTCGAGCCTCACTGCCCAAGCCACAGCAGGCAAAGGCAGGGACTAGGAGAATGAAGAGCCGCCTACTGTAGGAAAAGATCAGGTTCGAGACCATCTAAGGAACCTGAAGGGGCACAAGTCCATGGGACCCAATGAGATCCATCTGTGGGTCCTGAGAAGTCATGGCAGTCCAGTGAAGTCCCTGATGACTGGAAAAGGGGAAACTTAACCCCCTTTTTTAAAAAGGGAAAAAAGGAAGACCCAGGGAACTACAGGCCAGTCAGTCTCACCTCTGTGCCTGGGAAGATCATGAAACAGATCCTCCTGGAAGCTATGCTAAGGCACATGGAGGACAGGGAGATGATTCGACACAGCCAGCATGGCTTCACCAAGGGCAAGTCCTGCCTGACCAACCTAATGGCCTTCTATGATGGAGTGACTACATCAGTAGACATGGGAAGGGCTACAGATGTCATCTGTCTGGACCTCTGTAAGGCCTTTGACATGGTACCATGGGGCACCACAACATCCTTCTCTCTAAATTGGAGATACATAGATTTGATGGGTGGATTGTCCGGTGGAATAGGAATTGGTCGGATGGTTGCATCCAGAGGGTAGGGGTCAACAGCTCAATGTTCAGATGGGGATTGGTGAGAAGTGGTGTCCCTCAGGGGTCCATATTGGGACCAGTCCTGTTTAATATCTTTATCAATGGCATAGACAGTGGGATCGAGTGCACCCTCAGCAAGTTTGCAGATGACACCAAGCTGAGTGGTGCAGTTGACATGCCTGAGGGACAGGATGTCATTCAGAGGGACCTGGACAAGCTTGAGAAGTGGGCCCATGTGAACCTCATGAGGTTCAACAAGGCCAAGTGCAAGGTCCTGCGCCTGGATCAGGGCAAGCCCCAGTACCAATACAGGCTGGGGGATGAAGGGATGGAGAGCAGCCCTGCTGAGAAGGACTTGGGGGTACTGGTGGAGGAAAAGCTGGACACGAGCCGGCAATGTGCGTTCACAGCCCAGAAGGCCAACCGCACCAAAAGAAGCGTGGCCAGCAGGTCGAGTGAGGAGATTCTGCCCCTCTACTCTGCTCCGGTGAGACCCCAGCTCTGGAGCCCTCAGCACAAGGAAGACATGGACCTGTTGAAGCAGGTCCAGAGGAGGGCCACAAAAATGATCAGGGGAATGGAACACCTCTCCTATGAAGAAAGGCTGAGAAAGTTGGGTTTGTTCAGCCTCGAGAAGAGAAGGCTCCAGGGAGACCTTATTGCAGTCTTTCAGTACTTAAAGGGGGCTTATAAGAAAGATGGCGGCAAACTTTCTAGCAAGGCCTGTTGCAACAGGACAAGGGGGAATTGTTTTAAACTGAAAGCGGGAAGATTCAGACTAGATCTAAGGAAGAAATTGTTTACAATGAGGGTGGTGAGACACTGGCACATGTCCAGAGAGGTGGTCGATGCCCCATCCCTGGAAACATTCAAGGTCAGGTTGGACAGGGCTTTGAGCAACCTGATCTAGCTGAAGATGTCCTTGCTCATGGCAGGGCGTTGGACTAGATGACCTTTAAAGGTCCTTTCCAATCCAAACTATTCTATGATTCTATGAAAGTATCAGGTATCACACAAATAACACTACCCACTATTTTGAAGGTACTTAGGCAGTTAGGGAGAAGGTTACAGCTTTCTGAGTAACTTTAAGAAAGTTTTCACACTGTATCACACAAGAGACTAATCTCAAAAGTTAACACATCTGAGCTAATTAAGTATAGCAAATAACTCTGAGATTCAGAAGACAAAAAGCAGCAGAAAGTGTATGCAGTTGAGGAAATACAAAGAGGACCAGAAGAGGATTATTACTTATGACCTAAAACATCTGCAGTGAAGACAAACAGGGGTGCATTCAGTAAAAATATCAGGATGACGTCCACTATTCAGGTTATGTCCCAATACCTGTGTCAGTCATCTCAAATGCTCAGTAATGAAGATGATTCTTTGTGCTCATGGAAGGTGTTGCAAAACAACCTCTGAAAATTGTTATCAGTTCAGGTATCCTCTCTTTAGATAAGCATATGACCTGAATTGCATCTATTGTTTTACTGCAATGATCAGTGTTTTGGAAGCATTAAAAAATATCTAGACTAATAAATTTGAAACTTAGGAGATTTTTTTCATTTTGTTTTGGGCTTTTTTGAGGAGCTTAATTGTTTATTTAGTTTTGCTTTAAAAGATACTCCATTGTCTTTAGTCAAATCTCTTTTGAGATATTTAAAAGCATGCAGTAAGAATGTTGGGTTTTTTAATTAATTTTTATTAAGTAAGTTATTAAGCAAGGGCTGAGAATCCATACTTTAGAGGAAATTTACAGGTCACATTTAAACCCTACAAAAACATTAACTGATTCTGAAGTTATGACAGATCACTAACTAGATTAAGAAGTGGGTCCAAAATACATATGCCCAAATCAACCTAGGCAATGAGACTGCTCAAAAGAAACAGTCAGTGTCATTTGACTGAAATTTGAGAAGTTTGAAGAGGAGGCCCAAGAAACAAGATGTGGAGAGCCACTTGCAGGATACAGAGTCTGTCCCTAGATGGAGCTGTGTACCACCACAACAGTTGCTTTGAAAGTGAGGCTGTAACAGGCACAGCTATTCAAAGATTCTCTCCTTGTACGTTTAAAGTGCCCTGTACCCGTGTCATCTAAATGGTTTGTATCTAGTAAAGAGGCTTGTAACTCACAAATCAAATGACGGTACAGCCCACTGTTCTGC
Source organism: Calonectris borealis (assembly GCF_964195595.1). Taxonomy (NCBI): domain Eukaryota; kingdom Metazoa; phylum Chordata; class Aves; order Procellariiformes; family Procellariidae; genus Calonectris; species Calonectris borealis. The sequence continues at coordinate 18,821,570 of NC_134327.1, read as the reverse complement.
AAAACAAAGATACAGCTGGACAATGCCACTCCTGCAATCATATGGAAGCTATACTGGTGTAAATGACAGGTCTCGTTCTTGATAATGTAAACACTGAATCAAACTTTAATTGAGCTGCAGAACTAGCATAACTTACATGTTTTTCGGAGTAGCTAACACTTGAATGAGAGGATTACATACTGGAATCACCTACCAGAAACATACTCGTTACAATACTTGTCACACACATTCTGGCTCCTGTCCAAAGAGTTAACAGGTTAGAGAGATAGAAGGCATCATGACAACAACTGCAGTAGGAAGAAAATGAGCTGGGAGCAAACTAGGGCTCAGAACAGCAAAAGGGAGAGGAAAAGACAAATGACAGGGAAGAAATTATATTAGGAAGAAAACTAACAAAACAGATATTCAGACCTTTTTGCTTCCTTAGACTGAAGCCTTATTTCAAAGCATGAGAGAAAAAGTAAATTAATAATTTATTTTAAAAGGCATGTTTAGCAGCATTTGCCTATTTCTAGAAAAAAAACACAACTGCATTATTTTGAAGCTTTGCACAAAATGCCAACAACTTCTAATTTTATTTACATTTAGGTGTTAGAGATCACTTTCCTTACACTCCTTCGGAAACCTGAATAATCCAATACCTATGGTGTCCTTCTGGAGATTAATCACCCTGAAGATACTAAGATTTTAATAATTTTATTCCTTTCTTCTTACCAAACATTCTTCAACTCCTATGAATACTCTATCCTGTTGGATATATGAATATGATGGATATTTGTATATACTCTAGATGTTGGATATATGAAAACAGGACTATTGTGCACTGAGCTATTTTGAAGCATTAAGGAGACAGATTTCCAGCAGACTGGAAAAGTGGTTTTGCTCTTACCATCTGTCAAAGCGATAAAGAAGGACAGTCCTTCCTGGAGTCCCATTTTCAGAGGTGCTCCCGTTCCAGCTTTTCTCCAGTTAAACATATCCAAGGCCTTCTCATCACCACCCACAGCTGCTTTTGCCAGCTGTACAAAGTCCCTGCAAACAGAGATACTTAATTCCCAATTCCTTACATAACAGAGTACTTTCCATCTCAAAGAATGGATGAGTAGTTAATAAAGCATATTGTAAAGAAAGAATAAAGACGTTTCATACACTGATTGGAAAAAGGACAAACTCAAAAAGACACAAAGCAAAATTTTATTTGCATTGTTTCACCTTTTTTTCATAGAATCATAGAATGGTTTGGGTTGGAAGGGACCTTTAAAGGTCATCTAGTCCAACCCCCCTGCCATGGGCAGGGCATCTTCAACTAGATCAGGTTGCTCAAAGCCCCCTCCAACCTGACCTTGAATGCTTCCAGGGATGGGGCATCGACCACCTCTCTGGACAACATGTGCCAGTGTCTCACCACCCTCAGAGTAAACAATTTCTTCCTTAGTTCTAGTCTGAATCTCCCCTCTTTTAGCTTAAAACCATTCCCCCTTGTCCTCTCGCAACAGGCCCTCTAAAAAGTCTGGCCCCATCTTTCTTACAAGCCCCCTTTCAGTACTGAAGGACTGCTATAAGGTCTCCCCGGAGCCTTCTCTTCTCCAGGCTCAACAACTCCCACTCTCTGAGCCTTTCCTCATAGGAGAGGTGTTCCACCCTCTGATCATTTTCGTGGCCTCCTCTGGACCCGCTCGAACAGGTCCATGTCTTTCTGGAGCTGAGGGCTCCAATGCTTTTTCCATAAGCATTATTATTTTTAGAGAGATGTGAAACAGAAGTGGCCCAGACAAGGAAAATTCTTTTTTTTTTTTTTTTACTACAGCCGTTTCCTGTTTCTTGCTTGGAGAGGAAAGAAAGAATAATGTTTAAGAACTTACTTTTAATTTAATTATTCTTGCCAATAATTTCATGGATAATTTTGTTTTCAGTGGGCTTTCTGCTTTTCACAATCAGCAACATTGCTAATTAGAACTAAAAGAAGAAGAGTCAACGGCAACAGAGAGAAAGGTATGGACAAAAGGAAGATCTGTTGCTGCATACAGGATACAAAGAGCCAGCTACTAGAGTGGGAGAAGAACTTGGAAATGAAGGACAATTAGGAGAAGAACTTTTTTTTTATATATATTTTAAAAAAGGTTTGTCTGTGAGTAGGATTTTCTTTCTGTGGAACAGGAGAAAGACCTGGTCTACCAGTGCTCTGATGGGGCACGACACTTACTCGCCAGGAGGGGGTGGTCGAAAGACACAGTGAGAGGGACATTTTCCATACTCTTGTTTCAGCAGGGCAGGACCCTGCACTCTGCCTCGCTGGTCCATTTTCCACAGAACCAAGACACCATGCTAGAAAAAGACAACAGTTAGTTCATTAAACTTTGCGCACAGACGAGAATCCAGACTCCAGCTACTCAGTGCACAGAAAAATAAACATTTTATTGACAGAGCAACACCTTTCCTTTCATTTACTTGACACATACAATTACTTCCACTTAAAAATAAGCCATAAGGAATAAAAATTATCTTTAACATTATATTATTTGCTAATTAAAATCAAGTTATCTAAAAAAGCTTGTTGGTCATATCCATTCTTAGTAAAATGACACTGCCAGAGCAATTAAATACAACAGCCTTGGGTTTCCTCTGCAAATAGCATATGCAAATATTTGTAACTCCCTTTCCACTTTTTTCTTGCCAATCATTCCCAATCATTTTTAACAACCCAAAGCTTTAGCTTCTTGTTATAAAGGCTATTTGCCTTATAAATAGGCTTTCATTACAGAAAGCACCTAAATCCTTAGGATTCTTTGTGTGATTGAAACCTGGAATTCATCCATGTTATTTGTTACTTAAAACACAGATTAAGAGCTTCTGATTTTCACAGCATCCTAGTCCAACTTTAAGAAGTTATTTTCAAATAATTTTCTTGCAACTCAGGATGTATGATGCCTGAATGTTCTCAGCTGAGCACTCTCAGTTATGAAGTCCCAGTGAAGATCAAACAGAAACCAAATCAAGGCCCAAATATTTATCTTCTTTCTAAGGGTATTCCTCTAATATGAACAGAGTATGATCCTGGCAGCACTCACCTAACGGAAGCTACATGAATATAAACCTTCGTGGGAAACATTTCAAAAACAAACTTAAAAGCTATTTCCTAAAGGACGTAGGAAACAAAGCATACCTATGCTGCACATCAGACCATGGTACAATGACACTGAGTGTGCAACACACGGGATGAGTGGGCCTACCCAGTGCAGTACTGGGCAGAGACACCATCCCGGAGCTAGCCGGAGGATGCTGAACCGGCTGCGTGCTCAGCTGAACAAGCCTGGGCTCTTAGCGAGGCTGATTAGCTCAAGCTGGCCATCACACACACAGCTGCAGGTTTTTAAGGACCCACATTTCATTGACCAGGGAGTCCCCTGAACCGTGAACTAAATATTCAGCTGTGTGTTTCAATGTCTGCAGAGGGTAATACAGCTATTTTGCAATAATGAACTTTTCTTTCTAATGCGTTGCTGTTCCATCTATTGAGGTTGGTCTTTCCAACTACTGCAACTGAAACTACATGAAACTGAAGACCGTTCATGTCAATACATGCATAGCCTTTGTTTTGTCATGTTAAGGTATTTCCTTGAAACCACTCTTTATTCTACTTTGATTAATACTCTCACCAGAGGAGCAGTTAGGACGAGTCTATAAAATTGTTAAAGTTGCCTATAAGAACGGCTATGTCTGTTTTAAGATGACTTCATTACTGTGATCTGATACCAAATAAATCAATTTGAAAAAAGTTTGTTCATAAATGTAGGGTTAATGTAAGCTGCGGCTACATTAATATATTATCTCCATATAAACAAGGCCTCGGTTACACTGTGCGTCACCTTCTTTTGTCTGGCCAGCATTTTCTCTTTTCTAATAAAAGAGGATAAATTCATTTTTGACTCAATTTTGAATTTCTGCATTTCTGTCAAACGCAGCAACAGAATTTTACAAACAATGATTTAAAATTGTATTTTCCTCTGACTCATATAGGCAAGAATTCTCAAAGAGCAGAACTGAAATTCTTGGACAAGCTCAAGTTTATATCATGGAAAATATAGAAAAACCCACCTTTTTTTTTTTCCCCATTTGCTGACTCAAGAACTGGCAAAACCAGAATCTTCTATGAATACTTAATCCTGAATACTAAATATTCAGTAGCTAGTTTGTCATTTCACTACATAAAAGGGCATCCAGCTCATCAAGAAATAGACTGTCACATTTCAAGTATTTCCACAACATATTTTCCATACACTAAGTTTGACTCATTTTTAGAGTCAGAATAAAAACAGAACAAGAGAGATTAGCATGGGTTTTTTTGTACTTAAGCGAGCATTGCTATGCACTCACTATGAATATGTTGTAGTTGGAATTTGTTTCTTGACATCTGGGCTTTATTCCTGATTCTGCCACAAAATTCGTGCATAGACGGGGCAAATAATCCAAATTGTCTATGACTCAATTACCCCATCCATTAAATAGCCTTAAACCCTAATCTACTGCTCAGTACATACTGAGATTTGAAACACTTTTATTTGAAGATAAGTTGATAAAACAGCAATGAGTATTGTAGAAAAAGTTAAAACACTGAGATTTTATTTTACTCCCCAACAGTTTTAATTTATATCTAAAGCGAGGAAATTTACCTCCCCTGCAACTATCCCTTCCCCTAACAATCCATTCCATAATCCATTCCAATCACAGGGCTTGCAACACTGTGTTCCACATCAAACACACATTTGGCATTTCAACTACTCACCCTATCACCAGCCACAAGGCGGGTACCATTTGTGCTCCAGTTTAGGACTGTAATTTTGGCATTGTGATTTGGTGGTACAACGTGGTGCTCCTTGTCTTGTTTGTTAAGTATCACAACTTCTCCCGTCTCCCAGCCTGTTGCAAGAATCGGTCTGGAAGGGTGCCAGGAAAGTGATGTGACCTGAAAGCTTCTCTCAACATGTGCCTCGGACACATGTTCTCCCTGCAAATGGAAATAAAGTGAAACTCAGTACAAGGATGCAGCTAAACCTTCAGATTCACTTCTCAGTCAACAAGATACTATTCTGTGATAAAGGACTGGCATGTAATAGAGCTTTCTGCAAGAGATATGAAGTGGCTGCACAAATTCTCTTTATAGCTATTTCACGTGCATAAAAATGTGCTACAACATGCAGTACATCCACTTGAAAATTGCTAATGAAAACACAGCAGTGTTAAGTGACTGCCTCACTCTGCTTTTCCAGGCTATTCTTCCCTCACAGCATATATGAGCAGCACTCACTGAATATCAAGCTTTTACTCCTGTATGAAGGATAAGAAGGCTTCAAGCACATTTCAAGGTAGAAAAAATAACTTTTGAAAAAGAAGCACTTCACTGAGGACACAGAATAAACTAACGGTTAAACAGCTCTTAAAGGTAGACACTCTTTTGTGCATGGTTTGCAATAATTCAAGCAAATATTTCAGGCAAATCATTTAACCTCTCTATGTATTTATTTTTCCATTTGTAAAATCTGGATGACAATTTTTCATAATGCACTTGGAAGGGCTACTCATATTAACAGACTTAAACGTTTCCAGTACGTCTCCTGCTAGATAGCTTGGAGTACCATTTCCCTAAATAGCACACTTTTTTCTTGAAAATTATGCAAACCAAAGTCCTACGCAAGCCTCTTGTGTGAAGTTTAGAGTATGCAAAGGAAGTATCTGTCTACAGGCAGAAACCGTACTAGGAAACAACCTACTCAAATGGAACAAGCTGAGTCTAGCAAATCAGTTCAGTCTCAAGGTGGAGGAATGATTTTTTTAAATTTACATTTCTTAGTACATTTTATTCACTTAGAGTTTAAAAAAAAGAAGCAGCATGTGTCCATTTTACTTTTAAGCCTGAAATTCTCATACTATGAGAAGTAAAAAGTGAATTGGTAACCATAACAAACAAGACTGAAAGGTTGTAAAAATTAAATTTCAATGGAAAGATCAATTCAATTTATGAAGACCTTTTCATAAAATACAGGTAATGAGTAGCTGATTAATCTGACATGCCCTAGGTAGCACAGGACATGGATAATAATTAAAATCCAGAGAGCGGGATTCAAGGAGCATAAGTAAGGTTGCAAATACATATATATATATATATAAAGTGAAGTTTCAAACCAGCAAAATGGTATCAAGCCCAAAAGCAAAGTTGCTGATTATTCACCTGTTCCAGGTAGATATCCACACAGCCCCCAGATGCTGTGCTGATGGAAGCAACTGCCAGGAGTGGATGAAGTGGGTGCCATGCTATGTGACAAGGGGAGGCAACTGAATCGGGAGCTTCTGTTCGATGATCCACATACACAGCCATAACAACAGAAGCTGTCACAGACCAAAAACCTGTACAAGGAAAACAAACATTTCTAACAGGTATGCTTAAGTATATAATATGTATACACTATATATATATATGCTATATTATAGATAATATATATAACAAGTATGCTTAAAAAATGGGGAAAAAATAAAGCTACAGCATCATCTTGTTAATACACACTACACAGACATGAAAAAGGTCATAGTGGTATTTTTAAAAAATATGGAGGAAATCTGAGCCCAGTAGTCTGTAGATTCATAGTGCACATAGACTAGGACCAATCACAAGCCAGTGGCTTGTGCTGGCTTATTTCAGAGAACTCTGAAATAACTCAGAATTTACCAGAAAGCTACTTCCAGTACTTCATATCCAAAGATGTCAATTAATGTAGAGAGTGATTTTATGTCGTAAAGTCTCATATCTGGGCTTTCAAAGTAAGTTTTAACAGTTGTGACCACTTTTCAGCTTGTACTGTTGAAATTATGCAAGATTAGTTTAACTCATACTATCTGTTACCTACATTTGAACTATTATCTACATTTGAATGAAAATACTCAGTAAGTGATGTCCCAAAAAAAAGAACCTGAAAGCAATGCTTTTTTCAGAGTTGTGCATCAGAAATGGAGGAAGCCACTAATAATCTTTAATATCTTATATACAAAGATGGTCATTGGGATTTGTGTTGTGTGATCTTATTGGCTTGGTTTCAAAAGAAAAACAGCTAGAGAAAAACACCTCAATGGTTATTAGCAAATAATGCCAAGACCTGGTGAAAACACCAAACCAAACCAAACAAACCCAAACAATTGTGAAAGGTTTAAAAGACTCCCTTCACTTTTCAGGGGAAGAGACTTTTTCTTCTGCGCAGCTAAACCATGAGTTAAGAACCTGCAGGCACACATACGCACAGCAGTTAGATCTGCCTAAGTCACCAATTGGACACCGATGCAGGATGTAAAGTGGACATAAACAGACTCTTGTTTTAAAGTCTCTTTCCTTCAAATATTCTGTCAGTGCTTAAAATAAATATTTTTCTTTAAGAAGGCCAAAAAAAAGAAAAATGAAATCAGATACAGCACCTTTGATTAGGCAGGTTAGAAAGCTGGGTAACATTTTTAAATAAGTTGGTATTCTATATCTTGCCTCTGATATTACAAAAAACAACATGAACATCAAAACAGGAACAAGTGCAGTTAGCGTAATAACAAGCAATTTGATCTTTCAACAAAATCCATTCACCTTTATCTTCACACTCCTTCAAAATCCTCCACGTTCCCATAGCGGCATGTGGGTCTAGTTTTACTGCTACACAAAAAAACCCCAACAAACCATTGAAATAAAAATTGGAGTGGTTTTCATCTTTATTTCATGGGGTTTTAATAGTTTTCTTAAATCTCCAGTTTTGTTCCAAAATACTGTACCCATTCTACCATTTTCATTCTTATTTAATCTGTTTCATTTCACTCTAATGGGAAGAATTTAGCCCATATTTGAATATAAGCTTTATATGGGCTCAAACTTTGAACTAATAGAGAAATTAACTTCAGATTCAAATAAAAATTTGAGATGCCTAAATAAAAACCACATTTGGTATGAAATAATGGTTTTATCACACAAAACCGCACAGCTGTAATGTCTTTTCTAGAGCCACCTTTTTCTGCTGTCAAGTGTTCCTTGCATCTGTAGTCATAAATATTACTTATTATTATTCAGTTATTTCAGTCCCCTTCAGAGAGGGAAGAAAGTAAGTTTGTCAAGCTTACAAACTGCATCTCTTAATCAACTCACTAATAGGTACATCAAGCCACATTGTCTGCTTTGCTACAGGTGACTGTCAGCTTGTTCCAATTAGGATAGCTATAGCTAACTATCCCTTTCGGCATTAATAGGCAGCAAAACCAATTTTTCAGTCAATACCGTATATATTTAAAATGGCAGACTAGCACTTACTAAAACAAGATTCAGTGATATTGTCATGTAAATTATGGACAATCCCTAACATAAAATACTTTTCAGCATCTCAGTAACTATACAAAATTGTGCAGGAGACTGCTATATGCAAATAAATAAATTGCTTATATAAGTAGATTACTCAATGGTGTAAAAATCACTAAACCAACATTCATTTGCTTGTTGTAATCTTGGGAATTCATTATTCACCTGTTTACTGTTGCTTCAAACTCATGTACTTTCACTCTTTAGCTTTGACAGATACTTCTTCAAAAAACCTTCAAAGAAAAAAAATGAAAACCAAGTAGCACTACTTCTACAAATGATTCTGGCACTGCACGTTCTATTTTTTCCTAAAAGACAAGAATTTCTGAAAAAGTTAACCACTTTGAGGACTGGAATAAAACATGACCAAGTCCAGATATCTGATCTCAGTAATCAGATTAGATACACCTGATGGACACTTTTGAAACAACCCACAAGCACTTCATAAAAACCGTAAGAGTTCAGAGAATCACAGAGTGGTTTGGGTTGGAAGGGACCTTTCAAGGTCATCTACTTCCAACCCCGCTGCGTGGGCAGGGACATCTTTCACTAGATCAGATTGCTCAAAGCCCCGTCCAACCTGACCTTGAAAACGTCCAATGATGGGGCATCCAAAACTTCTCTGGGCAACCTGTTCCAGTGTCTCACCACCCTCATTGTAAAACTTTTCTTCCTTATGTCCAAACAAAACCTACCCTCTTACAGTTTAAAACCATTACCCCTAGTCCTGTCAGTACAGACCCTGGTAAGAAGTCTCTCTCTATCTTTCTTATAAGCCCCCTTTAGATTTTGAAAGGCCGCAAGAAGGTCTTCCTGGAGCCTCCTCCACGCTGAACAACCCCAACTCTCTCAGCCTTTCTTCATAGGAAAGGTTCTTCCAGCCCTTCGATCATTTTCGTGGTCTCCTCTGGACCCACTTGAACAGGTCCATATCTTTCTTGTGCTGAGGGCTCCAGAGCTGGACGCAGTACTGCAGGTGGGGTCTCACCAGAGCAGAGGGGCAGAATCCCCTCCCTCGACCTGCTGGCCATGCTGCTTGTGATGCAGCCCAGGATACGGTTGGCCTTCTGGGCTGCGAGTGCACATTGCCAGCTCATGTCCAATTTTTCATCCACCAGCACCCTCAATTCCTTCTCGTCAGGGCTGCTCTCAATCCATTCATCACCCAGTCTGTACTGATACTAGGGCTTGCCCCAACCCAAGTGCAGGACCTTGCACTTGGCCTTGTTGAACCTCATGATGTTCACACAGGCGAACATCAGACATGACATTAATGCCTGCCCACAGAGAAAAGTTGAGAGAGGTTCAAGGTCATTCTCTGCCCCTGTTCTTAACTGGCCTGACACAAGCCAGGTCTAGTCCAGACATCATATACCCATACTAACATGGCCCTGTGCTTGGGATATCAGGTCCTTTGGGGAAATCAAGCCTTATTTCAGGGTTTATCAGCTCACAGGTCATACACCACCAATACAGGGACCAATGCAGATTGATAACTGGCCATCATCTCAGAACATGGGCAAAGGACTGTGTTTGTCTGCACCCACCAGCATAGACATGCTTAAGATTTCACACGGAGTCGGTAATTTTATAAGTAGGGGAAGATTATCCTTTGACATGGGGTAATTTCTCTCCAAACAAACCTCTCAATTCATTTCTTACAAGTTGAGAGAGTATTAAAATAAATTACAAACCAAATAGTTTTTATTTGTTTGAAGTTTCTGGGATTTAGGTAGGCAACCTCAAGATTCCTATTGCTACAAATGATAGCAGTGAGCCAGAATACATGCACATATTTCAAAAGACAATCATCTACATTCAGGGAAAAAAAAAAAATTATGCTATTCTGTCTCTGGTAACAATTCTTAAAAAGCTACTTTTATGCTCTGTATGACAACGTTGTCAGCACATTTAGCATCTAAGGGAGGCTGATCACGATTAGGTTTGCTATTCTTCTGGAATTGCTACTGGCCACAAGCTTACCAGAAAACCCATCACCAAGCATATTCATAAAATGAGTTTACTGTATGCATTGCTGTGATGTTTCCCTGACAAGACTTGACAGCTATCTATGCAAAACAATAATTTTTTCTTATAATCCCTACCCATAAGAAATGCTTTTTAAATTTTAAAACGTTTAAAATAGTTAGCCCCAGAAAAAAATGGGAATACGAAATTGAGTTATGCTACAAAAATATGGCTAATGACTAAATACTATTTTCTCTAACTAGTAAAACAAAAAGAGTAAATAGTAAAAATCTGATTAAATCCTGAACCTGCACCGAGGGAGATGGAGTGAGAAAACACGCACAGGGACGAGCCCAATTCTTCTGCCCGTGGGACAGCGCCTCGCTTGCGCGGGTCACCTCGGCCGAGCTGTAATCGCCATTCGCCAGCACGAAACATCGAGGGGCTCCGTGGACACCCACAGCCCGCCAGGAGCGGCTGCTCCGGGCTCCCAGCTCGGGCGCCGTAAACACGCAGGTCCCGCCCGCCAGTTCGCGCTCCGTGGGCGCGCCGGCAGACCCGGCCGCTACCGCCGCCCGCCCGAGCTCGGGGAGACCGCAGGCAGCGGCCCGGCCGCCCCGGAGCCTCAGGCTGACGGCGACCGACCCCGATCCCGCAGGCCGGGCCCAGACCGACCGAGAAAAAGCCGGCCAAGCCGCCGCGGGCTCCCGGCGCCTTCGCCCGGGCCGACCCCAGCGGGCCAGCGTCCCCCGCCCGCTCTTACCTGCCGGCAGCCCCGGCGGCGGCCCGGCGCTGAAGGCCGCACTCGCTCCGAGATGCTTTGCGTTACCCCTGACAACGGGGAGAGCCCCCGGCACGGAAACTCCCGACGCGGAGCCGAAGAGGCACGGAAACAACCGAAGCGCTCCGCTGGCACACCGGACAGAGACGGAAAGTGCCGAGCGCAGCGGGAGCCGGCGCGCTCGGCCGTGGCGCCCCGCGGCCCCCGCCGGTGAGTCGGGGCCGGCGCTGGGCGTCCCGCGGGCAGGGGGCGGCGCGGCCTGCTCTCCTCCCGGGGCGAGCGGCAGCCGCTCCGGGCTGGCTCTCCTTCGCCCCCCGGACGGCGCCTGGGAGCGGTGGTCGGAGGGGCTGGAAGCGCCGCCGCCCTGCGCGGGGCCAGGGGACCGGCCGGGCACCAGCCCAGCACCAGCTCCCTCACCCCGAAGGAGGGCGGCCCCCTCCCCGGGCTGCGCGGCAGGCCCAGCGCCCCGTCCCTGCCTCCGGGCACAGAACCACCCCCACGCATGGACACCCACCCTCGGGGCTCCGGCTGGCGAGACCCCGAATCGTGACAGGCAGCTTTCAAGCATCAGCAGCCGTCTTCAGGATTTGCTGAATTAACCCGTGGGGAACTTCTAAGGGTGACGGACTGTGCAGCTCCCCGGCTTCCTGCGAGTCCAGATTCGATCACGAACTCTTCAGGCACCGGAACACATATTAAACCCCCACGGCAACAGAGCCTGATCCAACTGAAACGTGGTGAAATATAAATGCATCTCATAACCATACGTGATTACACAGCCCAGAGCTCATTAGCTCTTTCAGAGCTTTCGCGGGAAGAGTGATTTGGTAACTTTTTAACATAGTGGCCAAGTTTTTCTAGTAACATCTAAGTGAAGGTAGCCCCAGAAAGCCCTCCAGCCGCTGCCCTGGGTGCAGGTCAGACACAGCCCAGTTCCGTCTCCAGCCCTCATCAGTGGCGGGCCTGCATTCAGCCTTACAGCCAGGTTCACCCAACGTGTTCAAAAAAGACCCAATCCTCATACTGCTGTCAACTCCACAATCATTTGTAATTCCTCTGAAGTCACACCACTTCCACACAAACAGATGAAAGGAAGCTACACCTCCAGTTCAGCTGTGACCAACAGTTTCTGCATGCGCTAACTTAGGTTGACTCTGGCCATGTGTAACATATTGTGTAATTTATGTGGTGGTTCACACTTTTCCAAGCATACAGCAATTACTGGTACCCTTCTGACGGAAAAAGGTCAGTTTTGTTAGCAAGTAGGGAAAAAGTACTAGGTGGGAAGCAGACTGCACGAAAACGTGCTGTGTCTCTTCCAGAACTTAATGACAGGCTTAAGGTAGGGAGGCCAAACACTGCTTTAGCCCTTCTTGCTACAAGCTCAGCATCCCCCTCTAGAACAAATTGTTTTCGTGGCAGCAGAAGTCCTGTTTCCTGTAGCTTTTTATCTCATTCTTTAATTATCTTCTCCCTTACAAGGCATCAGCTCTAACAAAGTCATTCATGGCACCTCTTCTTCGTGGATTCTTGGACACCTAGTAACACCATTAGCTCACTCAGGTGCCACTCCCAAAGTAGAGTTGGTAATTCCTTTCTTGGCTCTGCCCAGCTATTTTCACTGTTTGTGCCCATAGCATTTTTGACACCTTCAGACTTGAAGTTGAGTGAGCAGACCATGTGTGCAGATGCCCTGTTTTCTCAGACAACCAGGCTGAGGAAACTATTGCAACTACACAGTACAATCAAGTCAGAAATACATGGCCAGTAGGAGCCTCAAGCAATCATCTAGTCTATCATCCCTTTCTGGGCTGGAATAAAAATCATCTAAAAAACCCCACCGACTGCCTCTGCTCAAGTGACCATTTTTATGGCTTTCATAATTGCCTGGTTCAATGTTACACAAACTTTTGCCCAATAACTAAACTACATTTCCCTACTTGCGCAGGCTTAGCTGGAAATTAAAGTTCCCTGCCCACCAATATTCAACAGAGAAGCCCTGCTGTAGAGGATTTATAGCCTAAATAGACAAATGAACAGGGCATCCTAGGATCCTAAGATCTTCCCTCCTGAGCACCGCACTCATGCCCAAGACCTCTGAGTCCCTAAAGTCCCAGGACAGGCAAAGAACAAGCTTCAGGAGTGTAGTCGCACACAGTGCATTTCACCCCTTCCTCTAAGGGCTTGACCTCAGATGCTGAGAAAAAGAAAAAAAAAGTTGCATGATTAGGTGCTTCCTATTTAGTAAGCCATAAAGGATTAACAATAGAAGTCTGACCTTCAGTTTAAATCCTCTTACCTGAATGTGAAAGGGCTGCTTTAGTAACACAAAGATCATCCATTATCATTTGCCAGATTAAACAATTTAAGAGCCTTTTAAGAACAAATGAGTTATGAATGAAATGTAGTAGTTTCTAAGAAACCTAAAAAGAAAATACAGGGAACGTCCACTATATTGGTGGCTTTTACATCTAAGATCTTTGGAAAAGTATTTTTACATTGTAATTAGTGTAACGATCATGCACATTAGATGCAAAATTAAAAACACCTTAACATAAAACAGAACTTAGTCCTTTTGCTGGACAGTTCTGCATTGCTTGCTCTATTTCTATTAAGCACACAATTTGTTATTTGTATCTTAAAATACACAGCATGTGCAACAAAACCAAGTTAATGTTCTTGCCTAGCCTAGAAAACCATGGCAACAAACACTGAAAGATTATTTGCATTTTGTATCTGCACAGGTCTGCCAAAGCATGTCATGGACCCTCCCTACTATTAAAAAAGGACGAATGAAAGTTCAAGTGTCTTTTGACATCTCAACCTACCCCCTGCCTCTCAGCTCTTGTCCAATTCCTTTTTATTCAGTCTTTCTTTCACAAACATTTACACACATGAGCAACTTCACACCTTAACAGTCCACTCGAGACAATGGCACTATTCAAGCATATAAAGTTATTTACATACAGAGAGAATGGAAACCTTCAACTCTGAGCTCCTTGGGGAGCTGAACATACTTTCATGTCTCTTTGCAAAGCACCATGGAAATATATGGCACTGCAGATGCAAAATGCATCATTTCCTGTCAGTATTGTTAAATTTGGTTGTGGTCAAACCAAGTGGCAAAAATAAGCCATATGATCTTGTGCTACATTATAACAAAACTGCAAAATATTCTCTCTACAAAAAAACTAATTAAGATGTAGATTTAAATGCAAAGCTCTACAGTGGAGACAAGACCATTAAGCAATTTGGCTCTTTTTTGTTTACAAATTGCATTTATAGCAATACACTTGGTTACTCACAGCTATGTTTTACAGTATATTTATAGATGACACACAGCCCAAGGCATGCTCAAGTTTAGTTCACCATCATAAGATGATTACTTGCAACACTCTCCTCGGGAGCCCAATCTTCCAGAATTTAGATGCCATCATGAAGTTTAAATTGTTAAGACACTGATTTCTAAGCCACAGCTTATAAAGATTTTCCTTAGAAGAGGACCAAGGCATCCTTTCCTGCTATGAAACTCACAGAGTTTCAAAAAGAGGATGATCTAATGTTCTTTCCATAAAGAACTTATCAAGGAAAAAAAATCTGACACAGTACCAGTTGTAACATTTTTGGAAATCATTCTTCCTAGCAGTTAATATGAAGTCAGCACATAAAAGTATCAGAGAGCAGTCACTGGAAAACAGGCCAAAACATTAGGTTAGCAAATGAAATTGAACCCCTTTTAATTCAGTACATCACTGAATAAAGCTTCTTAATCCTGGAGCAGTATATTAAAAAAAATCCCACTTCAGGGTACCCACACAGTTGCAAACTCTGGAAGACGACTAGAAGTTGTGAAGACACTAGGCCTCCCCAGGAGGTTTCACATTTGTAATTTCACGTCTGTTACTTGTAACCTTTATGAACACTAAGAACCTATTAACATTCTTAATTAGTAAGAGGCGTGTTGTCAAGCGAGCTGCTGGGACAGTGAGCGCCCCAGCGGCACTCCCGCCCCGAGGACCCCGCTCAGCTCAGAGCCTCGCAGAAGCACGGCCGCCATCTTAGGCGGCCTGGCCTCGCACCAGCCAGGTCCCCGGCATTGTCTCTCTCCCCAAGAACCGCTAAAACCAGTACGAGATCGGCAAGAAGTGGTAGGCTCTTTAGCCGACACCCAGCCCGCGCCGTCAAGGGGTGCTCAGTACCACACGCGCGGCTCAGGGAAGCGCCTCCCCGGTGGCCGCCCCAGCCGGTTCCTAAGTCCGGCCCAGGACAGCACGAGCAGCTCCGGAGAGAGCGGCCCCAGGGCTTCCCCCTCACGCTCCGACGGGCCTAAGGGAGCGGGAGCAGCGGGCACTGCCGCCGCGATGTGGCTTCGCCGGGCAGCGAGCCCCCGCACCGCCAGCCAGAGCTCGCCTGTGCCAGCGGACCCCTCCGGGCGAGCGAGTGCGGCCAGGGGGGAGCCCCGCGCTGCTTTCACCGCCTGGCTAAGGCCCCAGCACTGGGGGCCGCGGGGGAGCCCGGCACAGCGGCGAAGCGAAGGAAGCAGAGCAGCAGCCACGCAAGGAAAAGCCGCCGCGCCCCAGGGACCCGTCCCGCCGCAGCGCCCGCGTCCCGTCCAGCAGCGGCCGCCGCTCCTGGCAGCAATAAATACAACGCCGCATGCAAATCACCGCTTTCTGACCAATGGGGCCCTGGACCACGACCAAGGGCCCTGGCTATAGGGCCTGCAATTGGTTTTTCTTTTAGCCAATCAGCAGCCAGCTCTCAGGATTCGTCTCGCCCTCTGACGGACACCGGCTGCCGCCTCTTCCTCTGCGTTAAGCTTTCGTCACCCGCCCCGCGACGCGCTTTGTTTGGCTTGCGTTTGGGCCCCGGCCCCGCCTCCCGCCTCGCTCCCGCTTGCCGCGAGCCAATGGGGCGCCTCGTTCGGGGTCCCGGGGCGGGGAGTGCCGGCGCGCTCAGCTGGGCCCGCGCGCCGCGTCCTGCCCCGCCCCCTCGGCCCGGCGCAGGGTGACGAGGAAGCGGAACCGCGGCGGCCGGGACCCCATCGCGGCCCGCTCTGCGGCCGAGCGCGGGGCCGGGGGCGACGGCGGAGCGCGGCCGAGCCCGGGGCGCCGGGGAGCCGCGGGACCGCTCCGCCGGGGGCGCTGAGGCCCGACGGGGAGCCGGCGGTGCCGGGACCGCGGCCGCGGTGTCGGAGGAGCCTGGGGAAGAGAGGTCGCCTCCCCGGCCGGGAGCAGGGCTGCTGCCGCCAGCAAAGCTGGGAGGGCCGCGGGGGCCCGCGGTGGTCGTAGGACGCGCCGGCCTCCTCCCGAGCTGGCGGGTCTGGGGCGCAGCCTGGGGGTGCCTGGGGCTGCGGGTGCCGGAAGACCCGAGGCAGCCGCCGGCGGGAGAACTGGAGCGCGGAGGCTGCACGGCGGCATTGATGCGGCAGGTGAGGCTCGGGGCGGGGGATGGAGCCTCCCGCGGGGGCGGGGTGGGCCTGCTGTGGTGGGGGGAGGAACGGCGCCTTGGGCCCCCGCGGGGCGTGCGTGTCCCTTGGGGACCGGCCGGCCCGCCCCGGCCCAGCCCTCCCGGCCCAGCCGTCATCAGCAGGGTGCGGCGGCGCCGGGGTCTGCGGGGAGCTTCGCCGCACGGAAAGCGTCTCCTCTGCGGGGAGCCGGGCTTTTGTAGGCGGCAGGGTGAGGGGACGGCGACCGAGTATGAAGGTCTGGAGGACCAAGGCAGCGAGGTTGAGATCTTCCCTTTGGAAGAAGAAGGAGAAGCAGAGGCAAGGTGGGGACGAAAGGCAGCTGCGATGGGTGAGCTGGGTGCGGGGCACGGCCAGAGGGTTTAGGCAGGACGCTGTCAGGAGCCGGCTGTTGGGAAGCAGGGCAGGTACTGGGATGTGCTACCCTAGTCTTGGAGGTAACTGTCCCCAAGATGCGTTTCTTTGGTATCCCCCTACTAATTGTGGGGGATGCTAGTGGATGCACCATTTAATTTCCGGTAATAACGCTAAACTTCAAATCAGGGAGATCTAAGCCTTACTTAAGTGAAGGTTTTGAGCATAGACTGTCAGAGTTGGAAGATTTCTGTCTTCAAAATAACGGAAAACACTGCAATTTTTGTCTGTGGAGAACAAGTTTGTGTTTGTAATTAGGGACCTGTCAGGTGAATAGTTTACCGAGTTTTAATATGAGTTTAGATCCACAGTTCAAATCAGTTTATTGAGCATTTGCAAAGAATGAAACATTGCCCAACATAATTCTGAATGGGTAGATTCAGCGGTTTAGCCGGAAATCATTAGAGGGAAAAGTATCGTTTTAATAGTAGGAATACAATCCATAAACTGTAATCACACAAATTTGTATGCCGTATAATGCTGATGCACCTTGTTTATTTTAAACCACGTTATTCTGGTGTCAGCCTAATCCGTAGTAATTCCGTTTTTTATTTGTGATATTCAGAATTTCCTTCTCTTGTTGGTTTTTATCTTTTCCCTTAATTAAAGTTGGACTGTGGCTCCTGCTCTGGTGATAAGGCAGCTGCATTGCAACTGCTACTTCTTTCTGTTTTGCTGTAAGTGGTTTCTTTCTTGGAAGTTGACTTCTTTTAGATATGGTGTCAGTAATATTTTTACACTCTTTAGGGAAAAAAACCACAGTTGTTGGGTTTTAGCAGATAATATGATTTAGTGCCTTAAGCTTTTGTGTGTGTATCTGGCGTTTTGTTCCGAGTATCAAAAAAAACTTCAGAATTGAGAGGGTTTATGAAGTTAGCCACAGGGCGAGCGGTCGTCCCGGCGGCCAGTCCAAATGCCAGGTTTGGAGTGAAGGTCGTTCAGCGATGCCCCTCGGGAAGGCCAGGAGCGGTCCTCCGGCAAACGATGTTTTAAAACTTTTTTGCTTGGCCAAGAGGTCGCAGCATCGCCGTGAGCTGCAGGGTGAGGGGGGGAGAGCCGCTGCGGATGCCTGCAGAGTGTGTTGCCCTTCAAATTGAAAAAAATAACGAAGGGGGTCACCGTGATTTCAAACAACCGCTGGAAGCTGCCGGCGGAGCCCGCCGGGAGCGGCTGGCCGAGGGGAGCCGGCCGTCTCCCGGCGCGGGTCGGCCCGCCAAGGCCGGCGGTGACAGGCGCCCGGCCCGCGGCGCGGTGCTCCTCGCAGAGGAGGCGGCCGGGCCTGGGGCTGCCCCGCGGGGAGCCGCGGAGAGGTGCGGGGCTCTGGCGGGGTGGGGGCGGAGGGGGAGCTGGAAATCTCGGTAGCCTCGGCCAGTCCCAGCCCCAGAGACACACACACACACAGAGAGGAGGAGAAGCCGCCGCCGCCGCATCTAGGAACATGAACCCCCCCCCCGCGGCAGGCCGGATCGCCTCGGCTCCATGGTGAGGAGAAGGAAGAGCCCCCCTGGGCCCGAGGAGCCGCGGAATGGGTAGGATGGGGGGCGAGCAGCCGGCCCGGCCCGGCCGCGCTGCCCTGCTCCGCTCCGCCGGGCTCGGTCGCTGCCTTTCCTCTCAGCGGCTGTCGAGCGCTTCCACACGCCCGAGTTTGGCTGGGCGATTTCTCCGCCAAAGGCGCCCCGAACCCCTTCGGGAGGGTGCCGGAGGGCTGCCCGGGGAGCCCGGCTGCCTTTTGGGCCGGTTTGGGGGGGGTTCCGGCGGGGCTTTCGCCCTCCCGCCCTCGGCACAGGTTGTTGGGTCGGGACAGCAAACGAAAGGGGATTTAGTAACAAACAACGGCGGCCATGTTGAGAGGAATTTCTGCAGCTAAACTTCTCCCCTCTCAGCCCAGGGATTTCTCTCCCTCTATGGGGGGCTCCCTGGCCTGACTTTGTGCCCCCCTCTTTTCTCTCTCTCCTCCCCAACAGGATGACAGTGAAACTGGGAGAGAGCAGCGGGGAGGAAGGGGTGAAAAAGCTGGGCAAGAGAGCAGGAGGAGATGAGGAGTCCCTGGAAGAAGAAGGGGCAGGAGGAGGAGGAGAGGCAGCTCCAGGCAGCAGCAGCACAAAGAAAGAAGAGAAGATTATTAACAACAACACTAACAGCAGCCCCCCTCCGAACCCCAGCTTATCGCAGGCCCCGGCCTCCCTCCAGCCCTCCCACAGCCAGGACCAGCATCATTTTCTCAGGTCCAGCGTCAGACCTCAGAGCAAGAGGCTGAAGAAGGATTCCCAGGCATCCTCTTCAGTTGGCAGCAGCACTGCTGCAAAAGGCAAAGGTACTGTATTTTGGCACTCTTAAAACACACAGGCAAGGGGGGTGGCGGGGGGGAGTCACCTGTGGGTTTGGGGGTTGTCATTCTCCTCCTGTAGATGCCATCTTTTGTTTGGTTTTGGGGAAGGTGTTTTGGGGCTTGTTTCTCACAGTAGCTGAAATCTTCTTTGTGTCCCAAACCTTCAGCTTCTCTGCTGCCCACTATCCTCTTTGCACTTGCAGAAATGGGAGGTTTGGATATGTACGTGGAGGAGGAAAAAATCTCCATTATTGAAGCAAACCTTTAATTCCTGCATTTCATCTCTCTTGAGTTTTAGGAAATTCTTGTATTTTGGTTAGGAAATTAGACTCCAGCTAGCCGCGTAATCAGGTGGCTGCACTCTGAATTCTGTTCTTGGATAATAACAGAATTTTCACTGGGTGCTAGTTAAAAAAGGGAAAAAAACAACCCACAAGACATTGGTGATTTCCCCCAATTATTTCTATGACTGTTTTACCCAAAGAACTATTCTGGAAACAGCTTTGAAATACACAGTGACATATTTGTTTCTAAGGTTTTGTGAGTCCTGCATTACTGTTTCAGAACAGTTTGGGCATTTTCATGTAATTTGAGTTTTTATTAAGATTGTTTTGTATACATCTGAATGTCTGTATGTACATAGGTACATACAGACGCATGCTTTTCACTTTAGCATTGTAGATAAGAATTTGATTTTTTTCAAAGCTGTTTCTTACTTGAGTAGCTAGAAGACAGCAGGGATATTTGAATATCTTGGTGCTATTGTCTGTGCTCAGCAGTTACTGGATGACACCTGGCACTGTAGTTGAGCTGCACTTGAGACTAATTTTGGATACCTTGTGCAAAAGTACTCAAGTGTTATTTTCTGTCAATTTTTGAGAAAAACAACACTCGGAGATTTCTTCGACATTTGAAATAACAAAGTTTACTCTTGTCTGCTAAAACGAAATAAAACTCCATGTAGCATAAATGTGTCTTGGAGATTACCTCACTCTTTGGTCCATTGCAGTGATATGCACATGCTGGACATTAGGTAAACATTACAAATTATGATAGTTTTGCATTACAGTAATAAAGCAGTGCAAATTGTGATATTTTAGTTATCATGAAAAACTTCTTTAACTCAGTTGCTTGACAATTAGTTTATATAATTGACTAAAGTATTTTTTAATACCTTAGTAAGTCCTCTTTAATCTCTTAAACTTTTTAAGTGAAAAACTCCTATGTGTGATGTTGGAGGATAGAGCAGAAAGGCCTACGTAATTTTTCTCCCAGTTGCATTAAACCAAATAAACAAAGAGGTAGAATACCCAGGAGTGTTTAGCTACAGATAATTATTTCAAGGGTTGTGAATAGTATTAAATGCAAGGAGGTGTTTCTTTGGCATACATGTTGTCCGTGATTGACAAGTCAAATATATACATTTGAAATTATTCCATTGCTTTGAAAGTGTATACACGTGTGAACAAAATACATGTATCTTTGTGCACATGTATCTTCATGTTTGTGTATTTGTACATCAACATTCATTTCTAATTTTAGAGCAGCAGGACGATTTTTAACTAGGTGTATCGACACAATTGAAAAGCAAACTTTGTTTATTTTGCGATTCAGATTCCAAAATAATCCTGATAAAATTATATACAGAATGGAAAATGTTATTTCAGTAATTGGTCATAGGTAGTGCTTGTAATCACTGTAGCTGACTTTGTTGTCAGATTTAGGCAAACTTCTTCAACCATTGGGGGTGACAGTCGGTGGTAGAATTATGGTTATGCTTTCACTTTTTGAATTGTATGACCAGCCACAGCTCTGCCTGGCTAGTTTTGATGTGATTGCATTACAGTTGATTTCTCTGATACGGTTGAGATTATAACTGTCAGATCTCGGAGAACAGAGCCACGGAGTGGGATCCTTTTTAATTTGAGTTCTTTACATTCAGGGATGCATACTGAGAGGTTTTCCAGGCTTGCCTGAATTCTCCCTAACGGAATGCCTTGTGATGAGAATTTATAGGGCTTTGCATTCCGAGAGAAGTGTCTCACAGAGATAGCTTCCAATAGGGAGCTAATGGAAGGGTGAAGATTACTAATAAAGATTGGACTTAAATCCTTCCACTTGCTGTCCCACCAACTTTCTCCTCCCCCTGTAAGTGTAAAAATGATAAAAAGCTCGAATGCGTGTGCTTTGGATCAGCTCTGAAAACTGGGAGCTTTTCCATTTTGCATGTCACAGTCAAGGTGATAGCTGCAAAGGTAATTTTAACATTGGCCAGCAGGAGTGTCTAGACCACACTTATACTTGGTCCAGTGAAACCAGAAACTTATTTCTGTCATGGTCTTTCACCCTTAAAATTTTATTGAAGTGGTCCTGCTTTTAGAATCTGTGTATTCTAAAGTGAAAACTCTTTCAAAGGCTATTGTTAAGGAATGTAATCAATAAACTTAGTTTCTTTCAAATTGTAGTTACTTAGCAGGCATTGACTTGTCCTAATCATGTCTTTAAAAGAGTTTTGAAAATAGTATTTTTTTTCTGTCTGTTGCAGATCCCTTTTTACTTTGGCATTTGTGCTTTTAGGGTGCTTCACTGTGGCAGACAAATTATAGATAAACTAAACTGTACTGTAAACTGTAGGAAGAGTTTGCCCACTCAGCGGCTGCTGACTTTTTCAGTTTACCTTACTGTGGTTCAGGGAAGACTGTTAACAATATTTCTCAAATTCTGCCTAGTAGAATGTATAAATACAATTTTCAGATTACCTTGACGTAATCTTTAATTGCATCGTTGAATCGTAGGGCATCGTAGGGCAAAAATGGCATAGAAAGTAACATAGTAAAATGAAGTTTGAAAACTATTTCACTTCAAAGAGTCAATCCGCTTTGAATTGCTGAAAGGTTTATCAAATTTCCTGCACAAATATCTAAATATATGCTTTTTTTTTTTAGAATGATTATTATCTTATTTTCAAATGTTGGTCATCGTTTTATTGTATTTTCAAGTTTGTAGCCTACACCTCAAATAATGCATGCCTTTTGAAGTATGAATGCTTGGAAGTAAGTCTTAAAGTAACTTGCATGAAATCAGAGGAGGAACTTGAAGGAGTGGTGGGGGTTGGAGGCAGTTTATTGTGAGAGTTCAAAAGCGGGGAGGTTTGTTGAGGGAGAGGAAGCAGACCGATATAAGGTTGCTGGAAAAGAGGGACTTCTGAGAGTTTAATTCTCAAATACAAATACGCCACATGGTTGCTGAGCACAGGTTTTAAGGTGTGTTTTGGGGCTTTTTTCCATGAAGCGAGAGTGATTAGAATATGCATTTGTATGTTGTGACCACATTGGTAAAAGCAAATGCAGAATACATTGTCATCATGTGCTGTAGATCTAGTTTGAACTAGAGTAGAGCGTTCCCATTTCCGTGTTTTTATCCATTTTCTGAATGCAGAATGAAGTCAGGAGGAAATAGTAACGAAGTCTAATGATGATGAGCTGAAGCTTGAAGATGTCTTTCACACCATTGCTCTAGATTTATTCACAAAATGTGTAGAATGGCCCAAATAAGTGTTTGGATTTGTTTTGCAGTAATAAGCAGTTCCTTCTTGAAAAAAGAATTATTCAGCTGGAAGCATTAACTGAATTAAAACGTTCCATCTTTTGGCATCGCATAAAACTTGCTAGAAAGCAGTCCAGTTTGTTTCAGCCTACCAAAGTTGCGTGTCCCATAGCGTGTGGATTAAATTAACTGCTGTCTTCTCCTGTGGAGAGGATGTATATACCAAGATACCCGATGTATGTACTTACAATATGATTTTATTGTATCTTCCCAAATT
Organism: Calonectris borealis; assembly: GCF_964195595.1. Taxonomy (NCBI): domain Eukaryota; kingdom Metazoa; phylum Chordata; class Aves; order Procellariiformes; family Procellariidae; genus Calonectris; species Calonectris borealis. The sequence goes on along the minus strand of NC_134327.1, from coordinate 18,798,414 downwards.
TGTATGCTGCAGACAGAATGTATTGTAACCTTCATTTGAAATGTCATTCCTCCAGAATTACTGCTCTAGGGTATGAATGACTGTTTAAAATCTACTGGCACGGTCCCTTGTTCTAATATTCTCCTTAATTCTGTCCATCTCGTTTACACTTGGTACTTCTCCTTCCATCCTACCCTGATGTGCTTTCCTTCCTTCTTTGCCTTCCCATTTACCCCAGGACCCCTCAGGACCAGAACTCTGCAGTATCTCATCCCACACCGCAAGAGGAGGATTTTTTTCATGTGCCCTGTGCAGTAGGTACTGAACTTTGAAAGGTGCCTGCTTGCAAGGCTGCACAACCACGTTCTTTAGATGGAACTTCATACTAGGCTTTATGGGTGTTTTCTAATGGAAGAGCAAGAGACTAATGATTTGCTGGAGATGGGAGAGTAACCAAATTTATAATAAACCGTGTTTGTTTTTTACAGCTATGCTTGGTTGGCTCAGATAGTGCTGCATTTGATATATTATATATTAAATTTATACTGTCCATAGAAAAGCAAGCCTTCAGTATAGGTTTGTTTGTAGACTCCTGTTGATAATTGACACTCTATAAGTTTAAACACATTCAGCTACATCTTGGTTGTGCAAATCTTCTAAATAATAAGAGGCAGAAGAAGCTACACTAGTAGGACAGTTACCCGTTGTGTTTAAAACTTTGGATGTTAATTCATAATAAGAAAGCTATATGGTATAACCATGCAATATGGCATAAGCTGTCCTAGACTTACCCTTCTTAGGAGTCTGTGCTATTTACTGTGGAGGCATACAAGGTAGAAACTTGTTTTCCAGTTATAATGTTAGTACTCAAACTGAAGCGTTGACTTGCAGGGAATGTGTCTGTCTCTATCTCTTGCCTGTATTCTCTTCTCAGCTACAGTTCTTGGAGACAAAAGCAAATTGGATCCAGCCTTGTTGGGTTGTCCTTCCTCAGAGCAAGTGACTTCACTTAAATTCCTGAAGTGCACACTTTCTATGAGATCACCTGATTCATTTCTTCACTGAAGTATATGATTTAGTATCTGCCATTAGAAAGAGATGTGGCTAGAGATGGGGCTCGTTTACCAAGCAATCAGAAAGAAAGTTTGGACGTTTGTCTTCGATTGCTTTTTCATTAAAATAGAGGAGTAAATGCTCATTGAGGAATGCCTTGCCACGAGAATAGCAGAATGCACTTGAAGCTTTCTGGAAAGTATGGATCATAGCACCTTACCCAGCTCTGTTGGCAACAGGCGTTTTGATGTACATGTCGTAAGACTGCTGAGCACTAATGCAGGTTTGTGAGAATAAAACAGTCACTCGAAGGTGTTTTCTGGTACGGTCTCCTTAATGGCAATGTTTACCGAAACCACTTTGCAAGGTGATCTTGTGTAGTTTAGCCTTGCAACTGGCTCCTGTAGAATCCAAAAGAGAAGAAAGAATATTCTGAAGGAAACTTTCTGGCGTGTTACAAGTTGGCATTCGCATCCTGCACTTTGGAGAGCGAGTTTAGCGTCCTAATGCTCCGCATTTGGCCTGCGGCATGCAAGAGTCTGTGAAAGTACCGTCTCATTCATAAAGGTATTCCCTGATAGATGTTCCACCTACCGCTGACTGGTGACTTCTGAAGAAATTGAGATTTTGCAAGCTAAGCCTGTAGAACACCAATAACAGAACCAGCCTGTGTGTTGAGACATATGGGTGTAGTGGGGATAAACTCTTGTGAATTCCACTTCTGTGGATGTGGAATCTGTCATAGAAGATACGAATCAGCTGGCATGTAAGAGCTGCCAATGGAAAATTGAAAAGCAAACATCAAGATGCTATGTAGAGCCTGGAAGGAAGAACTTGCGGCTGTAGCCATGACGAGACACCGATACTATCAGTGACTCAATTATTTGATACATGCAGTGTTCCATTGTTTGTCATTTTCATATCAGATTTTTAAACTGCAGTCTTTAAATCCCTTTATATAAATTTTTGCAAGTGTTTGTGTTTTGCCTAGAACTACAAAGACAACAGCTTTTTCTATAGAAAATGTGGTTTGAGATGATGTTATGCCATTCACAGACAAATGAAGTTCTAATAATGGGGCATACAGATGGGTAGAGAACACTGGATAAAAGGAATGAATAAGTTTCTCTGAAACATTAGTGTTCTGATCCATGATTTTGTTGGGGGTTATAGTTCAAATACCAAGTACAGAAACCTGATGTCTTTGCAAACTGTGGGTTGAAAGCTGAGTGAAAATGCTGAGAACTTACGCTTCCAAACTTGCTGCTTTGTACCTCGTATGCAGGTGTTGGTGCTCCACTGCATCCTGGAGTGAAGGGAAGGAGTTGTCGTAGCTGTAATTGTGTGGATGTCCAGTCCAGTGGTTGGGTGATGCAGGATAAGTAGACAGAGTGAGAATGACCATCGTGTCTTTGTCTCGTCTGCAGTGATCTCCTTTTATAAATGGTTTTACTTAGAACAAGCACCTAAGCAGATTGTTAGAGTAAACCCCTTTCCTCTCTCCATCAATTTTGCAGCAGTAATGGTACGGCTAGCCTCGATGGACCTTTTTGTTTTAATGCATTGCTTAAGGTTTAAATAATCTATTGTTGGGAATTAATGATCATCATCATCTGTCATTAGTGAGGGGATGAAAACTTGTTAGCTGTTTCGTATGTTACAAGAATCTCATACAGTAAGATTCAAAGATGAATTTATGGGGTGTAATTTAATGATGTATGACTATTATTACTTTTTCTTTTGCGTTTTATCCTGAATTGGTTTATAATACCATGTTTCAGAATATAGTGCATTCCATTGCCTTAACGAGATCCAGTAAACTCTAGAGTGGATTGTGGTAACCCAATGATAAATATTACCACGCACAGTAGTAAGAAAGTTTATGCAAAAGGATGACATAGCAAACTCCTTTATTCCTGGAAGAATTAAATGGCGTATAAGATCTCTGTAGAGGTGACAGGATATTAGAATTTTTAGATCTTCATATACGATAGTCTAAACAGTTGTCTGGATAGTAATTTATTTGTGTTTAAAACAAGAAAGACTCTGATAAACTTCCCAGGACTACAATTTGTGTTGTAGAATAGTAAGTATACATAAAGGAACAAATGAGCAATTATGAGCTACGTATCCTTTGTAGAAGTTGAATCAGTGGAGTCCTTAGCATATCCTCGACAGAACTGTTCTGTTAATTTCATCTTTTACATACAACTAAGAGGAAATCTACTGATCTTTATAGCTTTATTAGAATTTAAAGTTCTCACTGATACTTTTGCTTCTTATGCTTTTTAATAATGAAAACTTCATGTGTACCAAGTGTACTGTACAATCTTTAGAAAATTGTTGATAAGATCTGAACTTCAGGAAGCTGACTTTAGGTTTTTACTTATTTGAGTATGTATACAGTGATGTAAAAAACAACCCCTTAATTCTTCTGAATTAAGGTGAGCGAATGCAGTCTTACTGCATTTTATGTAATTCACCTTCCTGCAGTTTTTCCATCCCATTTTTTTCCCTGTCCCCTACTTGCATAAACAGCAAATTCTCTTAGTTCCATCAAGCTTTATTCTCATTTTAGTATTTCCGGTCTTCGTATTTTTTTTCCGATCCATGTTCTTTGGGCTGCTGATAACTGACAAAGGTACAATCAAGATTACACTTCTGTGCCTTTTTCCAAAGGCCACACCAGGATTTGGGGAAGGAGAAGGGGTTGGGACATGCCATCCTTGGGATACCTTGAATTATCCTAGATGGGCTAGGGTGAGATTCTTGAGAATGCTGATTGATTGTCATGTGATGAACTACAGTAGACATCTTTCAGTCCTTTCATTACCACAGTTATTTCAGAGGCAGTAGGATCAAGACTAAAGACAAGGATATGAAATTACCTATGTTTTCTCATGGTCATTAGTTGGCTTTATTGGTCGCATCAATATTCAGCATTGCTCGGAAGTTCCCCTCAGCTGCAAAGGGGCAGCTACGGAGCACATCAGTGTATAAGCATCAGAGAGTGTGTTGTCTTTTAGAGGTTGCTTTGGTATATTCCTGCTTATCTGTCTTATCTCTGGAAATACAAAATTAAGCCATTGGAACCTTCCCCTTGTTTTTTGCTCTTTGAGATTTTATTTCCTTAAAAAAACCCTTGCTATTTCCCTGTTGTATTTCAGTGAAATATCTTGGAAAAAAAACTGATATAGACAGGAGTGGTGAAGAAGGAGGAAATTCTGAGTTTCTCACTTATCTCTATCCATGAATCGTCCTGTTGGTTTAATATTCACTCTGGTCATGTTTTTTTGCAGCAGCAGATAATGGAGGGACTGCATCTGGTGGCACATCAGGAATTCCTCCCAGCAATCCTGCTGGGAATTCCAAGTCAGCAGCAAGGAACCTGGGCTCCTCAGCTGGAGAGAAGGAGGAAGGAAAGAAGGTCAGACGGCAGTGGGAATCATGGAGCACAGAGGACAAAAATACTTTCTTCGAGGGACTGTATGAGGTACACGTAGAGGAAAATAAAAAGCTTAGACGGCTTCGTTTAGTATCTGGTATTCTTCCTAATATCTTAGTTGATTCAATTGAGATTTGCAGGAGCAAAATGCATATGTACACATATGCATTTGTTTGTCTATGCATACATGTCTATACAGCTGGGTATAAATCAGCTGTCAATCAAAGCCATATTTCAAAAGTGTCAAGTTTTTTTTCGTTTTGAAATACACAGGAAATATTTGTGAGTTTTATTCATGAATGTTTGTAATAATTTAAATTCTTTTTCAATTCTGTTTCAAATGAGAAATAAATAAATAATGTCCCCATCTCAACTTTCAAAAGCAACACACTTATGCTGTAATATTAGCAAACAAGAAAATATGTTCAATTCTAATAAGAATTGTAGGCACCATGTTTAGTCTTTGACCATGAAAAGGTTTGTACTAGGGCTGAGAGACAAAGAAAACTTAGATCATCTTATCTTTTATCTCATACGATGTATACGATGTATTCCTAGTTGTCTTTTCTTATGATTATTTTAAGAGCACTTCTGTTATGAAAATACATACTAAAAGTGAAAACAAAAGAAATGGTGGTGGGTTTTCTTCGCATGTGTGCATCTTTTTAAAAAAAATATTTTTTTAGTGGTAGGCATGATTCACGTGTATATATTTTGTGGACAAAATGAGCACTTAAACACTGTTTTCTTTTTTTAACTCCTCTGACTTGAAGTAATATTCCTGGGAATCATGTAATTTTTAACTCCCTTCATCACTCAAGGAAAATGTGGTTTGTTTCTTTTTTTTTTTGAATGCTAAGGAAAAAGTTCAAAAATTCGCTCTAAGATGGATTTGGGACTCAGTTTTTGGTCCCCCGCTTCCATTCATTTTGTGTCACTACCTTTCAAAAGAGGTTTTCACACTTTGTATTTAAATCAGTTCCAACCTTTTTTGAATACTAAGAAATTTTGTGATAGCAGGAGTTCAATGATAATGTATATAAAATTAAATTTTCCTCTTTTGAACTCCACAGATTTTATAGGAATTGGCTAGTTTTAAAGGGACACTTAGGTGTCTCATTTTTATTTTTACCCTGAGAATAGACTTCTGAATGATCTACAGTGTAAAAATGTGTTTTCTATAAGCAGGTTTTTATTTTTATTTTTTTAAAAACATAGTATTTTCCTTCATTATTTGAAACTCAAATTTTGTACTCCTAATAACCGGAACATGAAATTTACTGTAAATGAAAGTGAAGCTGTTAAATGTAATAGGCTTTTCATTCACCCTAGTCAGAAATGGAGGTAAGAGGGAGAGGGGGGGAAAATGCAGAGGAAAGTAAAGAAAGCTAAGTGAGAAAGTCGATATTTTCAGTTCTGCTTCTTAGCACATTTATGAGTAAAGTTTTTTTAAAAAGGTTTGCTAGCAACTTGCAGTTTTTATTTTGAAACAGTTCAAGAAATTGGAAAGTAATTTATTTGGCATCTGTAATACATTTGTATAAAATAAAGGAAACCAGTGTCATTCTTGTGCTGTTGAGTTCTGATACCCAAGAATTTTATGACCATTGAAATCTAATTTCCCACAAAGAACCCCAAAGTCCCTCATGTTGTTTGAGTTGTCTTATGACAAGATACATGCTTGGTTTTGAGTATTTGGATTTGTTTTATTAATTCGTCAGCATGGGAAGGACTTTGAAGCTATCCAGAACAACATTGCCCTGAAATACAAGAAGAAAGGCAAACCAGCAAGCATGGTGAAGAATAAGGAACAGGTCCGCCATTTCTACTACCGCACCTGGCACAAGATCTCAAAGTACATTGACTTTGATAATGGTTAGTATGCAATGAAATGGGCTTAGTGTAGAACTCACAGTCTCGTGAGGGTTGGAGTCCTGCCGTTTAGTGCCATCATGGAGGGTAAGGAATGGTGGAGATGAGAAAAAAAATACTGAATAGAATGTCTGTGAACCTGTCTTATTTTTATTAGCATGGCCATACTGAGGTTCCTGTTTTTGAAAAATACTTCTCAAAAACTGGTATTTGTATCACTGCTTTTATATCAATTCACCACACCATAATAAATGCTGATTCTACTATTAGTACTGGGGAAAAGCCAGGTTCAAGGAAATGTTTTTCTGTTCTCAGGAACACACCTTTGAGGACAGCTACCTAAATGTTAGTCAGGCATGACTTCATTGAGCAAATTGATTCCAGCACTACTTTGCACTTTTTGAGGGAAGGTAGAAACAAATAAATAGTCCGATACAAGTGTAAATGGTGAAATATTTGCTCACACTTTAAATAAGCCTGCAATTGTATCATTCAGTAACTTAGGATTCCCAGTGCCATATTCCTCTCTTGCCATTCTTTTCCCTCCTTCCCCAGCTTGTTGAATGAAAAGGAAATTGGGAAGTCATATGAACTGCTAGTGGTGTTCTGTAACAGTAATAGTAATATATGATCATTGATAATTGATTTTTATCAAATGCATACTATTCGGTAACGGGCAGTGAGAATTCAAGTCAATTTGTGGATAGCCTAATCTGAATAGCAGGTTAAAGAAATCTATTGCACAGTGAACAGTTTAGTAAAAACTAAGACCTAGTTCTTCTGACTTTTTTTAAGGTATGAAGAATGTCAGTTATCCCGTTAGCTTGTTGATCAAGTAAAGGTCTCTAGGGCTTTCCTATCCTTCTGATGCTATATTCTAAGTTGCATGAATCATGGCAGTTTTATGGTGGTTGAATTTTTTGGTCTTTAAACAACTCTCTTTAACATCAGCGTAAGTTTGGATAGTAAATTAATCTACATGATTTGTGGCCAGAGCCTCTCAAATTAAAAATAAGTCATTAATGAAAACTGGATAAGACTAGAAGAACGCTGAAGGAAAACAAATATAGTCTCTTTATGAAATTGTTTTGTCTCTTCCTGAGATTAGGTTATCTAAAGGGAGACTTACGCTTCTAAAACATCTGTCATAAGGTGTATTTTTGAGTTCCTTTTTCAAAACAAGACAGCATTTTAAGATGAAACAAGCCATTAGTATTTTATTTAAAAACAAATGTTACAGCAAACACACTATGGAAGAACTTTAAAAAAAAAAGTTGTCATGGAGGAACTTCATCTGTTTTCTGGATAACATAAGTTCTGTATCTATACCTACAAGGTCTGAAATCTCATTGGCTGTAGGAATTTAAGAAATAGTGCAGTAGTTTAATTAGCATTAGTATTGGTAGAAATATATGTGCCTGGTTTTTTATATTAAAGAGTCTGCAAATCAAAGAGAACTGAATTCTTGATGAATAGACAAGAATAAATATTTTCATCTGATTTGTAAACCACAAGACTGTCTTTCTGTACTGTCATAGATATTTAGATCTATTAGCAATAATAATGTCCACATCATGTGTGTTGATGAGAAAGGAGAAAAAAAACTTTTGAAGTTGAATAAAATGTGTGCAATTCTTCATATAAAAATTTAGAATCTAGAATTTGCATTAAATCTCTAAGGTGCATTCATGTGCACAGAAGATATTCCCTGTCTTCTGGAAAATTCAGTCCTACTTCTTGATTTTCATATGAGAAGGAGTTCTATGTGCATTTTCTTGGGGGCATCTGGACATTTCCTTTGGAAATTGTAAACAGTTAAGTGATACTAGAGTTAGCTTTATTATGAATTAGCTTTATTTTGTGTATTGAACTGTTGCATATTTTTTTCAATTCTGTGGAAGCTGCTTTGTTTTTTATGTAATCTAAAAAATGTTGCATTTCCCAGATATTTAAGTCACCAAAAGGAAATTGGTGAACCTGTCTCACTATAGTGTTTCTTGAAACAGAACTTAGTCTTACCTTCGATGAAGTGTTTGTCTCATCATTGAAAATACAAATCATCTCATTTTCAGTGTTGAAATGAGTATCTGCAGTGTCGCTGTGTATGAGTGTGTGCAATCTGCATCTCACTTACACCTTTTCTGCTTTTCAGTGTTTTCTCAAGGGCTGAAAAAATCTTCCCTGGAGCTTTATGGCTTAATCTGCTATGGGGAACTAAGGAAAAAGATTGGGGGATGTGAGTATGAATGACTTAAAATTATTTTTGTATGGTAGAATCAGAAGTGTCTACCCTTGAAGTTGGCAATGTCTAGTACAGTTTCACTTTTGAGTTACTCAGAATTTGTCCATTGTATTCTATTGCACTAATCTGTGGTATTTTTTTTTCATTAAATGTATTTTTATTTTTAAAGACCTCCTTAGTCTGTTGCATTAGTCCCCTTTTTCTTTGACAGATTTCTTCAGCTTCTGCTATCTGTGGAATGCAGTGCATGTAATACCCACAGATGGCAGGTAAATGTATACGCAGCTTAGGTTATCTGTCTATGTTAATATTCTTGAAAACTAAGAATTAAATGTGTAGATGATACAACTTGCGCCCACAATTATTTCTGCCTATGCAATCAAAATCTGGGATGGTGCCTTTCTCTAAGTCAGTCTCTAAATCTTTACTTATTGAACCCTGAAGATGAAAAAGCATTACAAATCATAATCAGAAATAACAACTTTACTGGCTAACCAAGATGCATTCTGACCTTGTCAATCTCAGAAGCTGGTTTTGTCCATAAGGATGAGTATAGACGGATTGAGTATATGCCATACCAACGCTCTCCCGTTTTCTGGAAGTTGATTAGTTGCATTAGCAAGATATCTGAGCTTAGGCTTAGTACCATGTTCATAAAATCATAGAATAGTTTGGGTTGGAAGAGACCTTTAAAGGTCATCTAGTCCAATCCTGCTGCCATGGGCAGGGACATGTTCAACTAGATCAGGTTGCTCAAAGCCCTGTCCAACCTGACCTTGAATGTTTCCAGGGATGGGGCATTGACCACCTGTCTGGGCAACATGTGCCAGTTTATGGCTTCCAGACTAGAGAGAGCTCTAATGAGGCTAGCTTGGAGAATGAGCAGAGGAACATGCACTGTATGCGCTACTCCATGCACGTATACCTTCTTATCTGTGGTGTTTTTTTCATTTGTCCCCAATATTTTTGTAGAGTCAGCGCATCTTCTATCATAGTGCATCTTCTACGTATTTTGTTTAATTTGTGAGGCATGGAAAATCAGGAAAATACTTTCATTTCTTTGTAAAGTCATGCTAGTTGCAAAGTGCAAAAGACAAGAAAGCTTTAATGAGTGGACGGGTACAACTCCTAATAGAATAGTGGTATTTTGGCGGATTTTTTTTTTTCGCTATGTTATTTCCTCACCTGGGATTTTTATTGTAATGTGTCATGAACGAGACTGTTGTGAATGTTCATACTGACTTCATTCTGTTTCTTCAAAGATCTCCAGTGTGTTAATTCATCTTGGAAAAGCAATTTTGAACTCGTTCATGACAAAGAAGGTGCAGAGGCAAGACAGATTGCATTGTCAGTAGAAATCAGTATTAGTGTTTCTTCCTTATACCTATGTCTTGTCTTAAAAGCATCAGCAGACCCTCCTTACTATGACTGGGAAGAAGGTTTCACACAGTCACCATGGCAATGCATGCATACTCTGTGCTTCTGTCTTTTTATAACTTTGGTACTTGGTTACGTACTTTACCCTCTGTCACTTGGAAAATTCAGGTCTCCAGGACCAAACGGGCTTAAGCTGCAAGCCTCTACACCCACTTTATGAGAGGTCTTCTCTGCAGCTGGTGAAAGTAGTTTATTTCTCTCTCTTTTTTTATCTTGTGGTATTCACCCAGTCCCGTCTTCCCAGAAATTGAGGTGACTTACGTAGAGCTATTGAGACGCGAAAGCATGTCAGGAATACTTTCAGCATTGCCAGAGGGAGGTTAATTGTTCAGTAAATAGATCTGGGCCTAACTAACTGGGATATAAATCAAGTTACCATAATGTCCATTTAAAAATGTGATGTATAATGCATAGAAGAAAAGTGTGGGCTACATGTGCATTTTATTATTTTTGTTACTTTTTTTATTGCATTCAGCGCTGTGAGGGCTTGATGCGCTTTCATTATGCTGTGCTGCCTTAGCAACAGAGATTGAGCAGGAAGATGAGGAAGTTTTTAATACTGCAATGTCAGATTAATGCCCAGCAATCCAAGATACTGTAGCACCTAAGCTAGGGTCATTTAATCCATGAGTAAAATGTAATTTTCATGGCAAGGATCGTGTAAAGCTTGCACATTATGAAAACAGAAACTTTTCAGAAAGGGTACGTTGTAGCATATTTACGCACATTAATCCTATGTGAGAATAAAATGTAATAGCTTTGAAAACCAAACAGGACACAAAAAAAGGTCATGACTATATCACTTTAAATCCTAATTGACTGTGTTATCCCATTTCATGTAAAGGTATGGATGACAAGAATGCAGCTAAACTCAATGAGCTCATTCAAGCCGGGTAAGTAAGAACTTATTCCTGAAACTCTTAAAACTGGGTTGTTCAGCAGCTTGATTGTTGAATTGACCATCCAGAGTCTAGGGGGCATTTCTTACTTTTTTAGAGCTGCAGTTTGACATTTTCCATTCTTAGTTTGTTCTGTATGCGGTTTTTTCTCCCCTTTTCCATGAAGCCATTAATTGTTATTAGTAACAAATGATGGGTGAAGTTTGAGAAGGTAATGAAAAGAGAATTCTTTGCAGAAGTTGCGGCATTATAACTATGTTGATTCACTATAGGGAATATAGTTCATCTCCAAACAGTTGTGCCAACAGTGCTCACGAGTCCTGACTTTCAGACCTGAAACGACACTTCCAGTCCTCCGTAGGCCTCAGTCCTCCAGTCGCTTCTACATCTACTTGACTTGAAGAACGAGTATTCTCTTTCAATTCAAGAAAGAATTATGGGATTTGGGTGTTCAGTCTTGGCAATGTACTTTTAGAATACAGAAGGGGTTAGAAGTTGCTGTACTATTAGAAATGAGGAAATATCTGATACATTTGTATGAAAATTTTCTGAAGCAGTCCTGCTTTTAGAATTTGTGTATTCTAAAGTGAAATCTCTTTCAAAGGATATTATTTTAAGGAGTGTGATCATTAAGCGGGCATCACTCAGCAGGCATTGGTTTGTCCTAATCATGTCTTTAAAAGCAATTTGAAAATAGTATTATTTTCTGTCTGTTACAGACCCCTTTTTACTTTTGGCATTTGTGCTTTTAGGGTGCTCCATTGTAGCAGACAAATTATTGATGAAGTTAACTTCACTGTAAACAGGAGGAAGAGTTTGCCCACTCAGCGGTTGCTGACTTCTTGACTTTACCTTACATAAAATGGATACTTGTTGTTGCACCTTTCTATTGTTCACAGACTTGAGTTTTCAAATGAGTTCCTTACAGTTTATTAACCGTTCATCTCCTGGGAGATGCACTTTGTACAGCATGCTGTTGTGTTGCAGGTCTTGAATGTGATTATTTATGAAATCATTGTTCATTCTTATGTTAACTGCAAAGTTTGAAATTAGAAGAGAAATTGCCATTGGTTTGGGTTTTGTACAATTAAGAAAATCTTAGCAGTAAGCTTTTTCATGTAACGAAATGATTCTTAAAACAAATTACTTCTTTAAATTGGAGTTATTGGTTAAAATGAACCTTTTTTCCCTAGTGTCCTGAATATCTCTAGAGTTCAGGATATAGGCAGTCACTTTGGTCTTCCTGTGTTGTACTGGAGAGCCTTTCTAATACTGTGTCATCCAAATAGACTAAACCATAATAAATGGGTCTTATGACTTTTAGCAAGCTGTAGTATCAGTCTAGCACCTTGCATGATTAAGGCCTTAGTTTTTCTAGGTAATTGTTAATGAGGGCTAATGATTTCTGTGAAGTCTAGGTGTTTATTCTCTAAAAGCCAGTCTTGTAACAAACCATACTGAAAACAGGAGTCTTTGCATTTGAAAATATTAATGCTAATCTTCTAACCAAAAACTAGACTGTACATAATATTAACATTCTTAGGCAATTCAGAAAAAGTTGCTCTTGCATAGGCTTTTTGTCTACCAGACGGAGAAACACATCTTTGCTTCCCTTTTTCTCCTGCATCTCTTACCCCATTTGGTGGGTAAACCTTGTCAGTCGAAGAGGAGCAAACTGTGCAGGGAAACAATGTTCATATTTTCATCTTCATTAGCATCTGGATGTCTACACCATCTGAATTAATCCCCTGCACGTGCAGGGCAGCCTCATATCTCACAAAAGCAAACACATTGCATATGTCCCATTAGATTAAACTTTCCGTCTTGCTCTGTGATGTTACAATTCTGTGATCTCCCTCTCTATTTGTAAGAGTTCTTTTTCTCAGTTCCTAACGTGTTTGTTTCAAGTGTGTTACTTGAGTATCTCACTTCTCTGAGTGCAGTGCACTTTGTAAGGCTTGTCACTATGTTGAAAGTTTTGAGTGAAAGCGAATCCAAAGTGATTAAAAATGGGGAATGCAAACATGCATTATTCCGATGATCTTCTCCTGAACTAGGTAAACATTAGCCTCATTTAATTGGTAAGAAAGGTCAAGAGAGGCTAAGATTGTGAGGAGCTACCTGGCAATTTATTTGCAGGATGACTCTAGACCCTCGAGTTATACATTCTAATTCAGTGCGTATTTTGCTTATGTTACATGTCATCTCTGGCTTTCTGTAATAATTACATGGTATATGGAAAAACAAATGACCCTGTGAGGTGCTCGTAAGAAAGCCATATTTAAAATCTTCCCAGTTGAGCTTATAAACCAGGTCACAGATACTAAATAGTGCCTGAAAACTTAATCAACTGGCTATTTCAAGTAATGGCAAAACCTTTGTGTGAAATGTCCCTGTTTGGTCAGTGAAGTTAAGGCCATTGACTGCTACATGTCTCTCTACTTCAGAATTTCAGTAACATGTAAAATCATGGTTATACTAACACTTTTTAATGCATATTCAGTAGAATAACTTTTCTTAAGATTTACCATTTTCTGCATTTGGAAACATCCAGGATCTAGGTAAGAGAAGAGAAGGAAATAAATATTTTTAAGCTACGAGTAGTTCTGTTGCTCATTTGTGAGCTGCTCTGTGATGGTAACAGATAGTGGGTATCTGCAACCCAAGGTGCAGCTGAGCAGGTGGTAGACGAATTGATCAGGAACAACTGCCAGGAAGCCTGACTCAATAATAAATGCTTTATGACAAACTAATTAGGCTCTTTAAGAGAAAGAGAAAATATGAAAAATGAACAGCAGCACTTTTCTGCTTCCTTCTTTTTCTTGATCAAATTAGCTCAGCTGTTCTAGGTGGATCAAATAGCCTTTTGAGCATTCAGGCCCTTCTTTCAAGGCATGTGATGGAACAATTTCCACAAAGCTTGTCTGTTTTATGTAGTCATATCAGTTAATCTAAGAAGAAATAATATTTCTCTCCACAAACCCCTTCTTACTTATACCCCTCCACTGTCAAAGTTAAAATACTAATACTACTACTACTAATAATAATGGTGGTGCTATTTCTGACTCTTCACTTGCATGCAGCTACTTCAAGGGCACATTTGATAAAAAGCTCTTGCATTAGCTAAAATCAAGATGCAGGAGGAGAGTCTCAGCTCGCACAAGTAGTCAATAGAATTTGCTGTCCTAAAGTAATGTAGATTTGCAGTTTAGCAGCCTGTTTCAAGGTGTGTTGAATTACTGGATTTATTTTCACTGGCTTTAGTGGATTTTGTATGAGGCTATTATGAAACTGTGTTTTCTACTAGGACAGGAGGGAACATCTAGGCATGTCTTCACTAAGCAAGGAAATCATGACAGCGGTTCTGATTGCTGTAATTAACTCCTTGCAAGAACAAGGAAGACATCAATTTTGGCATGTTCATGCAGCAGCATTGTTTTCCATACAACCATTCTATCACATTCCCAGACTTCGCGTTTTCTAGTGGTTGGGTGCATTCATGCATCCTATCATCTCAACATGAGCTTTATAAAATTACTTGCTGTGATGAACAGCATTAGTGGTAGTAGAGTAAATATAGCTTTCATTGAATCCCTGTAGTTAAAGGTAAAAGGTATTTGTTGTGAATCATGAGGATGTGTTACTTTAGCGTAAAACTATGTAACAGGAAGAGAGATTTCTAGGAGCTGTAGTAAAAGTTGAAGACTTTTAGTCCTTAGCCATTTTTCCAGTTACTGTTCTTGAGGAAATAATAATAAGCACTGGACAAAAAAATGTAATAATGTATCTAGAGTTTTTATTTATTACAAATTCTCTGGGTTCTGCCAAATCCTTCAGGTTTTGTACCAGGCACTTTTATACTAGGCTGCCGCTTCTGACTGCTGGCTGAGACCAAAGTTTGGGCTTGTGAAGAAAAGTGGAGGTTTTCCACCTAAAGATTCAGACCCAAGAGAGAAGTTGTCTAAACAATGACCAGCTGAATTTGAGAGCAGCAGAATTTGTAGTCAAGTTTCCTGTCTTTATACATTTGCAGCTCCCGTTAACTTGACGTAAGTGAGTTTGGCTTGATTCATACTGATCTCGTGCTCACTTGTATTGAAACTTGGTTTATTTACACATGAAAAAAAAATAGGATGCTAGCTGCATATGATTAAACTTACTTTCAGGAGATTCATTTTCTAAAAAATGCTGATTTTCTGATAGAATCATATCTGCACTTTAATATAATGACAAGAGGATATTGAGCCTCATGCGTTAAGGCTAAGGCGTCCATTGCAATGACCAGGAGGAAGTCTTACCTTTCATCGTTACCTTATGCCATTGACTAGATATCCACAAATGTTACTATGTCCTCCTCTAAGAGTCTTTCCACTGGCAGAGATTGACCGTTGTACTTGGTGGGACCCACTATCTTCAAACAATTCAAGTTTCCAACAATTCAAGTTAGGGTTAAGTGAAAGAGGGAAGGTGACAACAATGCTTCTGTTACAGCAGCTGTAGTGTTGTCTGCTGTTGCAGATGCGGAAATAGGAAGCACTATTTAAAACCAGGCAAGTAGCTCTGGGGTCTTTTTTATTTTTTCGTAAGTAGCACTGTTGCTGATTTCTCCTCAGCACTTGAGAGCCTTCTCCTCTTTTCATTAGTTGAGCCATCACTACTTCCGTGTCAGAGCTCATTAGAAGGAGTGAGGGCTAACATATTCCCTCTAGCTTCTGGTAGCTTAGTGCAGATTGAGGAAATCTGCCCTTCCAGCCCTGGGGTATTCTGAATCTGTAGAAGTTCCCAGCTTAGTAACTGAAACTTTTGAGCTGCTTACCTCATGAACTCCATCTTCTCAGGTCCGGCTTCACTTCTGCTGCCCTTTTGTGAATTTCCCTCTTAGCAGTGTAGACAAGGTGCTGTTTCTGCTGATGTTGTCTTCCTAACAGCATAGGAAAAAATGAGATCCTGCTGTACAAATATTCTCCGTAATTTCTTTCATTGTACTTGCAAGGACTTGTGTTCAATCCTGCTGCTTCTGTGCTAGCTGATCCTTATTGCTTGAAGTATTAGGTAGTAAATACTGCCATCAGTAACTTTGTTGGTCTCAATACCTGCCTTTTAAGTCTCTAAAAAGAAAACAGGGCTGACTGAGTGAAGGAATCAAATAGTTCCACTGTGTGAAAACAAAAATGGCCTCTTGCTTTTAAGGATCTTCATAGCTGTTAATGTGGAATTGAAGCTAAAAGCCAGTGAAATCATACTGTAAAAGTTACTTTGTTCAGATTCCTGCACAAGCTGTTACACCTCGTTTCTGCAACAGATGTGGTGTTGATATTCTAGAATGGAAGACTCTTCAAAGACTTTAGATTTTTTTCTTCCCATAATCAGAAGTTAGGAGTGTAAAGAGGAGACAAAAACAAAACCACTTGTCTTTTATGAAGAAGCTGTCTCTGAGGGTATTCTTCAACCGAAGTAACATAATTCTGGTCCGCTTTATGAAATAGTAATCCCTCCCTAAGTGGACAGCCCAGTGTTTCATGAAAGTCTGGAAGAGGAGGGTCACAAGAGTAGCATTTCTATGATGAAAAGTAAGGTGATAGAAAAGATTGAATGCTCTTGTGAATCTGCACTGCAAACCCTTACATTTCTTTGTTCATTCCTGTAGCCATGATTGTATTTGACTCGGTGTCCGTAATATGTATGTATTCACAAACTTTTCTTAATGGTGCCTGCAAATACTTCTCTTTCAATGTATTCAGGGCTACGACGGTTCGTTACAAAGGCAGAAACCTTCGTATCAAAGCTCCGATGTGCAGGGCTTTGAAGAAACTCTGTGATCCAGATGGTAAGTGAGAGACGCTGGAACGTGAGAGGGTTTTAACAGATGGTCGGAAGAATATGAGAGGGAGAGTAGGCCTGTTTTGATGTGTACATCACTGGCAGGGGAATTTGTGCTATTTCACATTTGTGTTGGGCACAAATATGTCCTTATTGTCTTACTTATCCTGTTTGCTTGTATAATCCCAATAACTTTAGGACCCGCCCAGCCCTTTAAGTCTTGGAGTATGTCACTAGCTAAGTTGAAAAGGAAATAGCTACAGCAAACAAGATCGCTACTGCTTTACCAGTTGTGCTTTCACTATATGCGAAGTTTAGTCCCTTGTGCCAGTGAATAAGCAGTAGTATGTTGTTTAGCATTGAGCATTTTAGACTTTATTTACCTTCTCCAGTTCAGCAATGTGTGGTTTTGTTTTTTTTTTTTTTCCCCCCCTTCCTCTTCCTCCCCTCACCAATAAGTAGAATCAGTGCAGTTTAAAGGTCTGAAATACTGTACTTGTTCAAAGTTTCCAGCCACCTGATTTTGACACTGCTTGCTCAGCTGGAAGCTCCAGTACCAATGCAGTGTCCAAGGAAAAAAAAAAACATATTGGAACAGGAGGTAATCTAAGGAAGCAGGCTCCACTGGTGAAGCTGAGCTGCCTAAGTTGTCTGTAGGTGATCCTGATGTCTGTAATGCTTTTTTTTTTCATGTAACTGAGCATATAGTGTTCTGACTGAGCTGTCATTGCTTTGACCCATGCCCTTTGTGCTTCATCTCCCTTCAGGCGTTAGTGATGAAGAGGACCAGAAGCCAGTACGTCTTCCTCTCAAGGTCCCTGTGGAGCTGCAGCCACGAAATAACCATGCATGGGCTCGAGTGCAGAGTCTTGCCCAGAATCCACGGCTTAGGTAATGAAGAACTGATTGTGGTGCTCAGAATAGAGTAGGGAAATATATAAGCAGCATTCTAGCATCTTCCTCTCTCTTCAGGGTTCTCTTTGCCAACTGGGCCATTCGTCTCTGATAATGCAGTTTGCCTAAATGTACTTATTCTGAAGGCTTTGTCCAACCAGAGTACCTGATTGTTGTAAACATGAGATACCAGACTTGAAATTTAGACTACCATTGTTCTTTACATCTTTTAATTTGAGTAATGATAGGAGCTACTAGAGTTGGAGATGAATATACTTCATACCACTTACACCCAGTTGTCAGAGCAGAGTGCAAGTAAAATGGAGATATGCAGCGCTAGTTCTGCTAAAATTTGTATTGAATGTACCATGAAACAGAGGCACAGGAGAGGGAAGCAGAACAATGGTCAGAGGCGCCTGCACCAAGACTCCAAACATGTCAACTGCAAAACAGTGATACTAGCAGAAAGGAAGGTATTTGTAGCTTAATCTCCTCCCTGCAAAATGTAGCTGATTCTGTTGTTTCAGCGTCATCAATGGCTGTTCATCCTAGTACTTAGGTCTAGTCCAAAACTCAGGGCAGAAAACATGAGGCCTCTGTGATGTTGATTGTTCTTTCAAATAGAGTACTTCAGTATAATGACCAAAGATCATGCAGAGAGGAGAATGAAGGTTTTTAGCATTAGGTTTATTTTGTAAAATGCTTTGAGAGCAAAAAGTAAATGTTTGGGCGGTTTTTTTGTGCCTCTTTTTCTCTTTCTTTCTATACTTCATGTGGTAGCTTTGTGCCTTGCCTGCAGTTTTGCAGTTTAGCTAAATCTTGCTGTCTTTTCCTATCTTCTCCTTCCATCTGGAGAAACTAGTATCTTGAATCATGGCAATCAGATTTATCTGATAGGCTTTTAGATCTTTCTCAGTTGTGAATTACCTAGATTTTAAAGTTGCAGGATAAGATATGGTTTTGGTTTTCTTTTTTTTTTTTTTTTTTTTTCCTTAGAGCTTGGGAGTGGTAGGTGTGTTCTCTGTGCTTGAAACAGAATGCCAGTTTCTTCCCTTAATTCCCATTCTAGCATCAAGGCTGTGATTTGAACTTCTGACATTTTTTCTCTGTTCCCTTGCTTTGTTTATCTTGCGTACAGGATGATTGTGGAGTTACATCGGAAGGTCTCCAGCCTCATAGAGTTCCTGAAGCAGAAGTGGGCTCTCCATGAAGTGCGTGTGGTATCCTTTTTCTGCTTACTCTGTTCTGTATGCTGTGTCCTGGGAGCAATTCGCTTCCTATTCTAAGTTCATTTCTGCATCGGAAGTGTGATTCTACCTCATAAATTTACTAGCCCGTGCTTAGTAAAGGTCAGTATCTCAGCATCAGTAACGGAGCCTTTCATTGGGAAATCCGATAATATTCCACTTTTATCTCAACTTTTCTCTACTATGATCCCTTGAAAAGCTGGTTAGTAATAAATGAAGCTCCCTGCCTTTATTTCATTTTCTTAAAGAGTGTGCTTAGTCTGTTCATTATAGATGGGTGACCATCACAGGAGCCTGGATAATAACTGACGATTTTGTTTCCAGTTTCAGCAAAGAGGTTAAGGACAGATCTTTCCACTTGCTTTATGCAGTTTCACCAAATGAAGGCTTAAGCTTCTTGTCTAGGTAGCTGCTGCTACCTGTTATGTATCTATATGCTGTCTGATATCCCTACCTCTGAACTTTGATCCATGGAGTAGAAGGATTTGTGAGTTAACAGCCATTCTGTTCTCCTTTTGACTGGTATGCTATATCCTCTTTTTAGTCCTTTAATTCAGGCTTTTCTTCTTGATCTGTGAGCCTGGAAGAAGTAGGAGCATAGTATCTGAAACTTAGAAGGCTGTCAAAACATGTAAGATGGAGGTTACTGCACAGAAAGGGGAGTCTGTTTTGCTATGCAGTGACGTTGAGGTTTTTTGCTTGGTTTTGTTGGGGTTTATTAGTTGGTTGGGTTTTTTTACAATTACAGCGGTGTGTGAAGCAGAGATAAGTAATTGGAATCTCTGGAACAGAGATTTAGTTTGTGCTTGTAGCAGGTCTTCAGTGTAGTCCTTATTACTGCAAAAGGACTTTATTTCTGATCATAGAGTCTTCACATCTGTGCTGAATAGAGAACATGTCCTTGATCAGCTACTTTTTTTTTTTTTAAAAAAAAAAAAAACTTGCAAAATAGGCTACCAGGTGCTTGTTTGGAAGGGGCAGATTATTGTTGTATTCTTTGACACATTTTTTTTTTTAGCGTAAAACACTAGAAGAACGGCAGCTTCAAGATTCCAGAGACTCAGAAACAAGAGGGAGCTTCTCAGAGGAGAAAGTGATGCTCCATCTCTTCCCAGGAGAGAATTGTACACTCACTCCACTGCCTGGGGTAGCCAGAGTGGTCCACTCCAAGGCTTTCTGCACAGTTCATTGGCAGGAAACTGGCAAATGCAAACAAAACACAAAAGACTCTCACTTACTACCCCCTGCACAAATCTTAGGCATACAGAGTGGTCAGGGGACAGCTAGGGGACAGCTAAAATACACACGGGGAACAGAAGGTAAGGGTGTTGGAAGGGCAGAGAGCACTACAGAGTCAAGCAGAACCTCTCAGCCCACAGCTGAAGTTTCTGCAAGCACTGAAGATGGTGCTCCAGAGACTGGCCTGGTGGAAGGAACAGCCTCAAATCTTGGCATCACTAATTGTCTCCAAAAACCGCCTTCTGGACTTCAAGATCCAGGAGGGAACCACGAAAAGCTGAGCTCCGTGGCCTTCTGTGTGGAGGGCAGGGAGGCCCTGGCTAGTGACCAAGCAACTGTGCTACCCTTGTGCAGCACAGCTTGTGCTTGCAGTAAGATCCCTGATGTGGAGGAGCTCTCTCTGCTTGATCCATTCCCACGGTACATGAAGTCCTGTCAGGACCTGATCGTCCCAGAGAAATGTTCTTGCACAGACAAACTGCATGGGAAGGACTCTACTCCAGCAGCTGGTGATACTTCTCCTGTGGCTTTTCCAAGCGGGAGGAGCGCAGAGACATCTGACTCCTATTCACAGCTACCAAGAGGTGGTGTGGCTTCACCCGGCAGTGGCCCACCCAGATATGAAACTCAGGCTAGCCACAGCCAGGGCCAGCAGCTTGATGCTTGTACCAAGGATATAACAGATGCAGTAATGGAGGATTCTCAAGAGAAGCTGGGCTCCTCATTTCCACCTCCACCTCAGGGACAATCTAGTACAAAGTCTCTCAAGGATGACCCAAGCCGGCTCTCTCAGCAGGTTAGAGAAGAAGGATGGAGTCTGCGAACTTCTGAGAGCCTTACGCTGGCTGAAGTCTACCTCATGATGGGCAAACCGAACAAGTTGCAGCTGGAATATGACTGGTTGGCTGTCTTGGAGCCAGAAACCCAGGATGCTAGGGAGCAAACATCTGAGTCAAGTGTTATTCCTGCATGTACCACCTTTCACAAGCAGAGACTCCTAAACTGCCTTTTAAAACTCATCTCTACTGAAGTCAATCCCAAACCAGTAAGTAGCTCTTGTTCGTGCTCCAGATGCTAAACTCTTATTTGATCTGGGGAATAATTGCCCAGTCCTGTTTTCATAGTGACCAGCCTTGTCAAGGTCTTGAAGATTCCTGTGTCTAAAAACAAAAAAAAACAACACAACCCAGCTTGCTACAGAGTGGACTTTTCCTCAATATGCTGCATTTGGTTTTTACACTACGTTTTGGTTTCTGGTTTACTGTGAGTCTCAATGGTATCACAGTGAATGTTTAATGTGACTACTGAAAAGATCAGTCATGAGGTTAGGTTGGGTAGGTGCCTTCTATTCTCTCAGGTTCATAGAACCATAGAACAGCCCAGTTTGGAAGGGATCTTTTGCAGGAAATGGAGCCTAGATGACAAAGTGAGCCTAAATGAGATTAATATTCCACATGAAAACTGCAACCCTTAATTTCCAATGTTTATATAGTTCAAGTTGCACTAAGTGTAAATGTGAAAAGAATTTTTTTTCTTTGGGGTAGCATAGCCAACATAACTGTGCCTGCCACAGTGATTTTTGTAAAAATCCCAGACTCTAGGATAGTTGTTTAACAGACCCGGAAAAATATCTTCTTCCTTAGGCAGACAACTGGGAATGAACTTGCTTTCCTTCTTGTGCATTGTAACCAGTGCTTAAGACCTGCCCCTACGATACCTGGGCAGCCATTTCCACCTAGTGCAACTGATGGAAACTTAGTAAAACATCCTTTTAAAGACCAAAAAGACACTGAATTCAGCAGATCTGACTGAATTCCTGTGATGGAGATAATATGACTTAAAGATACCATTTGCATCGTATTCCAGCATAGGATGCAAATGTATCACTATTGACAAACACACGTAGTTCTTTGATCTTTCTTTGTTGGTGCAAACTTAACCCCCCCGCCAAGCTCCTTTTGATCCTGATTTTATAGACATAGAACGCAGATTTTATAAATTTAAAACCATCTTTGCTCAGATACAGCTCCAGATAGAGACTTTCTTTAAACTGTAAAGACTTTTGGTCTGACATCTCACAGATCTGTGGCAACGTCTCCTCTTTTAACAACCCCATGCAACGCTACAGGCTTGGGGAAGAGCGGCTGGAAAGCTGCCCAGAGGAAAAGGACCTGGGGGTGCTGGTCAACAGGCAGCTGAACATGGGCCGGCAGTGTGCCCAGGTGGCCAAGAAGGCCAACGGCATCCTGGCCTGTATCAGAACTAGTGTGGCCAGCAGGAGCAGGGAGGTGATCGTGCCCCTGTACTGGCACTGGTGAGGCCGCACCTCGAATCCTGTGTTCAGTTCTGGGCCCTTCACCACAAGAAGGACATGGAGGTGCTGGAGCGTGTCCAGAGGAGGGCAACGAAGCTGGTGAAGGGCCTGGAGCACAAGTCTGATGGGGAGCGGCTGAGGGAACTGGGGGTGTTCAGCCTGGAGAAGAGGAGGCTGAGGGGAGACCTCATCGCGCTCTGCAACTACCTGAAAGGAGGTTGGAGCGAGGTGGGGGTTGGTCTCTTCTCCCAAGTAACAAGCGATAGGACGAGAGGAAATGGCCTCAAGTTGCACCAAAGAAGGTTTAGACTGGACATTAGGAGAAATCTCTTCACCGAAAGCGTTGTCAAGCATTGGAACAGGCTGCCCAGGGAAGTGGTTGAGTCACCAGCCCTGGAGGCATTTAAAAGACAGGGAGATGTGGTGCTTAGGGACATGGTTTAGTGGTGGACTTGGCAGTGTTAGGGTAACGGTTGGACTCGATGATCTTAAAGGTCGTTTCCAACCTAAAAAATTCTATGATTCTGGTGGCATATGTGACAGCCAGGGATGATGTGATTAAGCAATCACAAACTAGAAGGAAGGACATCTCCTTAGACTTGGGGGGAGAGGGAGATAAGAGGGGGAAAAAACACATCAGTTATTATTTGCAAGTGTTTTCCTGTCACCTTAGCACTCTTAGTGTCTTAGTCAAAGTAGCGTAGTGCTCCTGAAAAATAATGGAGCTCTTTCAGATATGTACCATATCGTACATTCCAATAAAAAGAAGTAACTTAACCTTTTCTTTTATTTGTCAAATACCACTTTATACTGCCTGTGTTTCAGGAAGAGAGAGACTTCTTGCGGCAATGAATGTCGTGGGACTGATAGATATTCAAGAGGCGAGGATGATACTCCCTAATTGAAAGTACTGTAGACTTTTTGAAAGTTTTGTCTCTTAAATCCTCTGCATTTCATCAAATAATGACAGGAACCATAATATTTTTGCCACAGGGTTCTTTAACAGAGGAAGGTTTGATTGTCTAGATCCCTGCTATTTTCTCAAGATAATATGTAACAAAGACAAAATGTCCCACTGTGCTGTGGTTCCTTCCTTTATTGAAGATTACCAGCATAAAACAAACTATGGCAAATTGCATTGCAGTCAAGTGTGGGTGGTAGTTTTATGCCTGTGGTTGCACACAGATTCCTTAAAAAGGGAGCATTTCCTAGAAAAGCGTTTAAACAACTTAGTGAAATAACTGGATAGGCATGGAAAATTAGTAAAGCACCTTGCCATGTGCCTCTTGTTACTGCTGTATGAAATAGGAGAAGTGATGGGAAAAAATTCAAAACTATTGGTCTCTACTTGATAAGAATTAAGAGCAAAATATTTTTGTTCAGGTATACTTCTAACCAGAGGAGCTGTCTGGATAGTTAGAGTTTATGAAAATTGGTTTAGCACTGAATTAAAAACAACACCTTTTCTATTACTGTGACAAATCTGTGTCTTTACCTTTTTTTTTTTTTTTAATTTCTTTTTTATCGTGGCGTGGTCCAGCACACTGTGTGAAACTTGTTGAGTGTTAACCCCACTGTAACATAAATTAATGATATTGAACTGATGACATTTAACGCTGCTAAATGCACAGGAAGGGAATTTCAGCTGCCCACCACACACACACACAGGTATTGGTTAGAGTACTTAAAGATATTGTAGTATGTCAGATTTTTTTTTTTTTAAGCTTCCTAAGTAGAATGAGTTTAGCAATATATTTGTTGTAACAGTACACAATATTCATTTAATATGCGTGCATTTTTAGACGCCCGAGATGAGCTCTGTTGCCACCTCACCTATAAAGCCTGCTCAAGAGGAGCAGTCACTGACTCCTCCGGGAAAGGTGATTGCCATCAGCACCAGGAGTCCAGGTTGTGCACGAAATCAATCTGCCCTTCGCAACAACAAGACTTTTTCTCCTGGTGCTGCTTCCAGCTCCTCAGGTGAGTATTCATAAAAATCCATTTCAAGAGATCAGACCATTAGTACCTCATACTGTGATGAGTTCATCCCAGTAATGTAACACTGGGAGAGTGAGTGTTCTTACACTTACGAACTTAACTGTTTCAAAACACTGATATGTGTTAATTTGCTTTAGAGTTGTCCTAAATTCAGTACTGCTTTGCATCTTGAAAAACAATGCATGTAAATAATACAGTTTACAATCCAAAAGAACTGTCACGAGTCACTCTTACAGAAGGTGCTGGCATTTGTTAGGAGCTGACTGATACAGGGTATGGAATCTCAAGAGAGCGAAGGCTTACAGAGCACGAGAGTAAATATATGGTGTAAAGTTTGTTGATAAAATAATTACTGAAAATTTTCTGTGCCATTCTGCCATTACAAAATACGGAATGATTATGAATTACCTTTTTTTTTTTAATAGAAGGTACAGCTGCTATAACTTGTGAACCCTAGCCATGCAGACCAAAAATTTCAGTTCTATTCTTCAGTCCAGTTGCATTTGCCAGCAAATGTTTTATGACTTTAGAAAAGTCTGTGAAGGTGTCAGGGTTACTGGGAACAATTGTGATTCTTACTCTGTCCTTTTCACGCCTGTGCTGTAAGAAGCAGTGGACCATGAGCAATTTAACTGATGCTGTAAAACATACTTGGTGCTCTCTGTGGTTTTCATTCTAAAATGGCATTATAGCAATTTCATCTTTGTCTAAAGCTTCATTGCGCTTACTTGCAGACAAGGACGTACTCACTTAAGTATCTAGTAAAAAGCCAGTAATTTAATAGATCAGACAGATAAATTGTTACATTTCAGTGAGATACACAGGCTTGAAGGACATATCTTTTTAAATCAGACTTGCAAGTAGAATCAAATTTCCTTAGTTTGCAACATTCATTTTTATGAGATTGAGGGTAGGAAGGCTCTGCAGAGGGACCTGGACAGGCTGGATCCATGGGCCGAGGCCAATGTATGAGGTTCAACAAGGCCAAGTGCCGGGTCCTGCACTTCGGCCACAACAACCCCAGGCAACGCTGCAGGCTTGGGGAAGAGCGGCTGGAAAGCTGCCCAGAGGAAAAGGACCTGGGGTGCTGGTCAACAGGCAGCTGAACATGAGCCGGCAGTGTGCCCAGGTGGCCAAGAAGGCCAACGGCATCCTGGCCTGTATCAGAACTAGTGTGGCCAGCAGGAGCAGGGAGGTGATCGTGCCCCTGTACTCGGCACTGGTGAGGCCGCACCTCGAATCCTGTGTTCAGTTTTGGGCCCCTCACTACAAGAAGGGCATTGAGGTGCTGGAGCGTGTCCAGAGAAGGGCAACGAAGCTGGTGAAGGTCTGGAGCACAAGTCTGATGGGGAGCGGCTGAGGGAACTGGGGGTGTTCAGCCTGGAGAAGAGGAGGCTGAGGGGAGACCTCATCGCGCTCTACAACTACCTGGAAGGAGGTTGTAGCGAGGTGGGGGTTGGTCTCTTCTCCCAAGTAACAAGCGATAGGACGAGAGGAAATGGCCTCAAGTTGCACCACAGAGGGTTTAGATTGGACATTAGGAGAAATTTCTTTACTGAAAGAGTGGTCAGGCCTTGGAACAGGCTGCCCAGGGAAGTGGTGGAGTCACCATCCCTGGAGGTATTTAAAAGACGTGTAGATGAGGCCCTTAGGGACATGGTTTAGTGGGCACGGTGGTGTTGGTTGACGGTTGGACTTGATGATCTTAGAGGTCTTTTCCAACTTTAATGATTCTGTGAGATTGTACTTTATGCTTTCAGAAAATCCTTTCTGAAGCCTTTTAAGTAAGGGGAAGGATCATCTGCTGAGGATACCAGACAGAAACAGCAAGAAGATAACAACACTTTGTATCTGGTACCTGTTCTGTTTACACAGAGCCTCATTGGTTCAAAACCAAATATAATTGTTCATGTTAGTTTTGATTCGCATCACTGAATTACAAGTAGGGTTGTGTAGTACTATGGTTTGAGATATCATACTGAAACACATAGTCTTTAGTGCAAAGTCAGGAAGTGAAAAATACAGACTATGTATTCCTGCTTTTGCACAGTACCAAAGATGGCAAAGTTGGCTTCAGCTGAGGGGTTTGGCTTGAACAGAGGAGCAGTAAAAGTGTGTTCAGGGCAACATTCTACCTAGTTAATTAGTTTAGCTTCTCAGCAGTTCTGCCTGGGGTAATGCACTCAGCTTAGGCCTCAGGTGGTGGCATTCCAGCATGTCAAACGGATACCCAAGCAAGTCTGATATCTTCACCCCAAGTTGTGTTGTTTTGTTAGACAAACTGAATCCCTTTTATCAGCCCTGATAATGGTGTTCTGGATCTAAAATAGGATTGTTCGTGGTGTGGATTGCAGCCTTTAGTATACAGTAACTACCAAGCTTCTTTGTATCCTCACATACAGTGCTATTAAATGACTGCAATAATTTGGCTGTCAGAAAGCAAACTGCTAGGTTACTTTTGGTGATGAGCATTCTAGGTGCGTTCCCTGATTTTTGGTTTTTGTCTTTTGGATTTTTTTAATTGATGATCTTGAAATTGATTTGGCCTTCTCAGTAGAAATTAAAGGTAAGAAGATAGCCTGTGTCCACCCCAGAAGAACTGAAAGTGTTAGTAAACTGACAGCTGGAAAAAGCCACAGAGCTAGCTGGAGAGACAGAAAAGAGGATAAAAAGAATCATGCAAAGAGATTTAGAAAAACAGCCGTGATGCAGCATCACCTATAGTGCTTAAAATATCAATATGTAATTATAGTTGCATCCCTTTCTTGCTTTTTTTAAAGATAATGTCATGTGTATTATCCTTAACAATTCTCTCTAATTTCTGGTCAGGCAGGAGGCACAAATTTATATGTTGTTCTGCATTTAATTGATTTTTAGATACATTGGCACGCTGTAATTTTAACCTTTGGAAGAACAGCAGAATCTAGAGAGTAGGGTCGAGGTGGCAATTTAGTCTTTTAAATAGGAGGAAAATAAAACCTGCAAGGTTTATTTGTTAGGTAAATAAAGTTTGATATTCTTCAAAACACTTCTTGAATACTGTTGCCTATACCCATCTCTGCGTTAGGGTGGCCCAAGCTTGTGCTGTATTGTCTTCCTGCCCAGGGAGGCAGCAGGCATGACTGAGGATCGTTGCCCACTTTGCTTCTTCCCCCTCTGGGGGAGTCAGGTGCCTGCTGCCTCCCGGCTGGGATCTCCAGCCCAGCAGTAGAGGCTGGAGTACCATGACAAGTATGGGCGCCATATGAGCGTGAAAATAGCCGTTGTCGTCTCTTGTTACGAAAACCAGTGTTACAAGCACAGCAAGCGCTTCTGTGGAAGAGAAGCAGGTATGCTTCTTAGTAACTCAGAATGACATACTAACAATACTGGTTTTCATCCTAGCTGGATGCCTGCAGAGTGGGCACAGCACTGTGAAATCCTACAATATTTTTTAAAGTTAAAGGTAAATGGAGAAGTTTTACTTGGACCAGATGCCATTATCTCAATGTGCCAAATGTATTTCTAAGACAATCCATCTTTTGGAAGGTATTTTGGTAAATCGATCCCTGCTCTTTCATTTCTCTGTCACCAGAATCACTTTATTGGGGTTGCACTTTAAATTACCACGGGGTGGGGTGGGGAGTGTAAATAGAACATAAACATTGTAGAATAAGTCTGTGTTTGTATTATCTTCCCCTACAAAAGGAATGGTGGATATATAGTTTGTTTAGTGGGAAGGGCCCTCAAGTATTTCTACAACCTGAATAGATAAACTGGTTAACACAGTCTGTGTGGGGCTTAAAACTGAATGCTTAAATTCTAGTCTCTTTAGTAGTGTAAAATTGCATATAACCCCCTTCTTCCAAGGATTCCATAGCAAGTGAATGTTTGCAGTGTCCTTGTGAAGCAAGTAAATACGGTCAATTTGCAGGTGGGAAAACCGAAGTATTGAGAGTTTCATGATTTGAGATTACAAACAGATGGTGGCGGAGCCAGAATCCATAAGTCCCAGCTCTCTGTGTGATCCTTCAGTTACTAAATAGTTACTTTCTTTTTGTTTTCACTTTACTGTGTTTAAATTGCTGTTAAAATCTTCTAGGTTTGAGAAACCTCCCTAGACCTCTCTTGGTGGCTGGTCCTTCAAGTTCTGGAAGCACTGATGCGGATGGTGGACTCTTTGCAGTTCCAACAACTCTACCACCCAACAGCCGCCATGGGAAACTATTCTTGCCTAGCAAAGAAGCAGAACTGACCTTCCGGCAGCACTTAGACACAATCAGTGTAAGTGAGATGACTGAACGAAAAAAGTAGTGTATTGTGCCTGAGCCAGCTTCCGGTAGGTATTACAGGGGTTTTTCGGTTCATCAGAAAGTATGGACTTCCCTATGAAGGAGTGCTTCTAGTGATGCTCAAGCATAACATTATATTAGCTGGGATTAGTCAGATTTTGACTATATAACTATGCTTTGAAGTGACATCACCTCTTCGGACCTGATTCTGAATGGCATCACACAGCCTGGTGAAGCTGGTTCACTCTCTAATTAAGTTGCTCCAGCAAATATATTTGCCAGGTTTAGCAAAACTGATATTCTTATTGTGCAGCTAATTTTAATACAACCTTATTGCTGTATTTAATTCAAATACTCATTTTATTTTTATATACAAGCTCAATAACAACTTCATAGCAAGCTGCAGTAGTTAAGTAGTGAAATGGCTTTTTTGGGAGAAAGCTTTATCTCCCTAAAACAAGAAGAAAAAAAATACATTCCTGGTGGAAAATTTTCCTGCTCTAGCAGAAAGAATATTCTACTATCTGAAACAAAACACAGTATTTTAATAGTTACAACTTTATTGAAAAACAGAGTTTGGGGGGTATAATTTATTCTGTGTCTGCATGCTTAAAATGCTTTCTAATGCTGTTCTTCCTGTTCTTGTCCAGATGCAGTCGGACTTCTTCTTGCCAAAGCCAAGGAAGTTACGGAACAGGCACTTGCGGAAGCCATTAGTAGTACAGGTCAGAACAATTTGCAAAGTGTGAAATGCCTGTTTTGCTTCCTGAATAGATATCAGTAAGGCTAAAATGATTTGCACCTAACTGAAATAAAAAACTGAACTTCCCTCATACATCTGCTGGAAAAGCGAAGCTGAACATATGAAGGAACAAGCATTTTAGTCCATATTGTAACCAACCATGCTATATTCCCTGTAAGAGGAATGCCAACAACAGTAGTAGTCCACTGCATGAGGTAGTTTGGAAAAAATAAAAAAGCCCCTCATCTGAAAGCAGGTTCTGCTGTTTGGGCCTGCTGGTACTGATGCACAAGCAGTGTGTTCATGAGGCATCCTGATCTGTCATTGTTAGAGCTGTCAGTGCTGTTGCAACAAGATCCCCCTTTAGATATTTTTTCCTGCTTCCTACTCACTAATGGCTATTAAACTGGGGTGGGTATAAACCTCTGAAGTGAAATAAAACATAACATAATTTGAAAGAACAATGACTTCTGGAAAAAAATGGGACTTGCAAAGAGTTGTATGGAAGAGAGCCTGTTGTCATGGAACTTTGGTGGTAGGCAGGCGTTAACCTCCCTTAAACTACTACTATGATAACCCAGCAAAAAGGCACGTGCCACTGTGAAACCACAGGTGGAGAACACACAAGAAATCTAAAACCAAATAATGGAAACTTGTTTTGGGGAAAACAACATTACCACGTGTCAATATACCCTTTTGTCTCTTCTGCTCTGTATAAGAGTAGGGGACCTAGAAATTACATGCATACTCTTTTTTGGTACGGAGATATTCTGGTCTATGCAATTCCATTTGTTTTAAGAGCTCCCAAGTACACACAGCTGCTTCATTAATTCACACTTGTTTAATTGTAATGGAAGATCAGTTTGCACACAGACTAGATCCATCCTTAAGATCACTGCTGTAATTCTGTGGGAGATTGGAAAATTACTGCAAGTATAATCAGAAGGGAATATAGTTCTAATTAGCATTTCTCTGAGAATTGCCTACATGGAATTTTTCTCTAATAGTAGTTTACAGAGAAAACGCAATTCCTATCTGTAGCTTCTCTCTCAAGATTACGCAGACCCTATTGCTGTGTCTCTTGCATGATAATACTATATACATGCCATGTAAATACTGTGCTTATTCTGGAAGGTATAATGAGCTTCTGCGCCTTAGAAGATGAGCTTCTGTTCTGTGTTTAAATATGTTCTGGTTTATTGTTGTTTCTCCCATGTAGAGAACACTGCTCCCCAGGCCATCTGGAAATCCATCCCAGCATGTCTGTTCCTTTTCTATCTTGTCCAACTCATCCATTACAGGTGAGTCTGCATATCTTCTATCACTTTTGTGCTGCCATGAGATGGACTGGAAAGTGTCCCTCAAAACTGCATAAAGGAATAAATTTCTAAAAAGAGGAAAATATCCTTTCAAAACTATAGTGTCATTTACCAGTTGCTTGAGTCACTTCCTACAGGATGATGGGATTGTTCTCCTGGATCATTGTTAAGCAAGTCATGATTATGATAGAAATTTTTTTCTTTCATTTCCCAGTATTGAGAGCAGGGAAGAGTAAGGAGTTCTCTACAAGGAGACAAAATTTTGGAATAAATTACTTAGATAATAATTTTTTTTCTGTAGGGTGTAATCATTTGTCTAGATCTTATAATGGACTTTTCCTAGTACGTGGGATACTGTTTAAATTTCATACAGTATAATCAATATACTGCCCACTTACACTTTTCTGCTGGTACAATGGTAGTATAGGTGATCCCCCATCTCAGCTTAAATCTCAAAATCAACATGAGACAGCTTCAGTAACACACCAACACCTGCTGTTGCATTTTTGTGATAAGGCACTGGTTAGCTTGCATTACTATTTCAAGTCTGTTTCATCGTCTCCACTACTTGCATTGCCAGAGCTCACTACTGCTTGGAATTTGTATGCTTCCGTTGAACTGTGTTGTGCTCTGCTTCAAAGATGTTAGATTTCATTTGCTTGAGAGGTATTTAATCCTTCACCCTAGGGAGAGGTTCATTTCGGCCAATCCAGTCCTCACTGACTAAAGCTGCTGTTTCTCGTCCTATTGTGCCCAAAGTTCTTCCAACACAGGCTACCAACCATCTGTCTAGTAAGTCATTTCTTAAACAGAATGAGAGTCACGGTCTGCTGTGATCTGTATGATGTTACATTGTTGGTTTCTAATTCCTACGTAAAATCGTTAGTGCCTTTGAAAGTTAAAGCAAACAGCTGTGTTAATGATATCTTACTTTCTGTGGCTTTCTGTGACTGCAGAAAGGGAGCAGTCAGTGGTGGGACAGTCTGAACTAGGTTCCTTTGCTGTGTCTAATCTGCAGGCAAAGCAAGGGGTTAGACTTTGTAACCAAAGTTGAGCACTTTTGTGATGTTTTGTTGTAAGACCACTTTGAAAAGGGGTTGTGACATATTTGAAAGAAACTTATAAATAGCTTATCTACTAACATGGGATTATGAATTCTACAAGAAAAAAACATGCCGGTGTACCCCAAGCAAATACTATCTTGCAACAAAAGAATGGGTCCCATAATTAGAATGATTAGTGATGTGAAAACAATGCCTGCCTCTGTGTTTTACTTAGAGGATTCTCTGTGATGGGAAGACATTCAGATGTTTTAAGTGGATTTTAAAAGATCTGGGCGAGGTTGACCCTGCAACAACATAAGTTTTTTATATTGAGTCTAAATGGCTGCTAGAGGCAAGATAACAAAATAAGGCTATGTTGTTTTTATAGCTCCTCTAATAAACCATAGGAAATTTCTAGAAATTGCATAACCAAATACTTAACAATTTGCAGGACAAAAAAGAAAAAAAAAATAGAAGGAAAGGGCAGGGCTGGAGAACTGGGAATGTTTCTCTAAACTGTTTTGATATACCTGATAACATGTTGGAACAGGGCAGAAAAATTAAACATTTTAGCTGAAAGAAAAGTCATACTTGGTGAAGAGGAAGAACTGATATAGCTATTCAGATAATTACCATTTTCGCTTTTTGCACGTGTTAAGTTTTGAGTCTGGGCAATTTTTAAAAAATCATATTTTAGATGAGTCACAACAAAGTAATTGCCTGAAGAAAAGGTTTGTAATGTGTTTTTTGGTTTTTTTTGTTCCACAAAAGGTGCTATCGACTTGGCAGCTAAAAGTGCTGGAATTATCCCTGGTAGCCCTGTGCCTGTCCTGGATGCAGATGGTTTGTCAGGTGTATCTCCATTGTCACCAGACGGAGTGACCACGGTTGTAACAGGACAGGAGTCAACAGTAGCGCATCAGAATGGAGGCTCCATCACCCCTGTAGAGGTCAGAGTGTCTTGAGCATGCTTTTTAAAGTAGTTAAGAGTCTTGCTCTTTCATTGTGTAAAAAAGCTGTATTAGTGGCTCTTCAATGAGCTTTCTCCTGGAGCTTGCTGTTAGGCACTTTTATCACGGCAAACCCATTCTGTGTTGTATAGTGTGTATTTCGGGGTTGAGGGATCAAATCGTCATCACATTGAACAGATTTCCATCTTATAGAATAGCTTTCAGCTGTGAGACTGTTGAAGTTGGCCATCCAGAAATCTGGGCCAAACGGTAGCATTTCAATAGACAGTAATTCAGCAGGAATTTGGGGCAAAACATGGACTTTTAGGGATGTATTTGGAATGGAAACTGCTATTTCTCCGTGCCGTTTCTTTCATTGAGACCCAGATACATGTTAGTCCATGTCGTTTTCTCGGGGAGTTGATGGACGATTTTGAAAGGCATGATACGTAAAAAGAGCACGTATAAACGGTGATAGGCACTTGTCTCTTACCTCCCCAGCTATAATTGCAGCATCTCATGTAAACGTTTGTCACTCACATGATTTCTGTTGTGCTTCTAGGGCTCGGGCCCTGGGTGCCGGGTTCCGTTCATCAGCCTACCAGCACGGCATGAGCAGGACGCGGTTCCTGATGGTTTCCAGGTAGAGTATGTGTGGAAAGAACAGTTTTATGAAATGGGTAATGTTTTGAAAACACCACTGGTATTACTAGTTAAAACCCTTTGTTCCCAGGTAATTGTACACGATTGGTACTATTTTGTGGGAATTGAAATCTTAAGCATCTGAAGAAATTTAAAGAAATTTAGGAAAGCTGCTTAAGTTTATGTGGGTGCCATTCTCTAAAAAAGCAAAGCAAAGCTGACAATCTCTGACCTCTGAAGGACAAACAGGTTTTATGTATTTCTTGATACAGTGGAGGAGTTTATAATTGCTCTGCTATATCGCATATGTCTATTTTAGACATCACAAAGAAAGATTTCAGCAGTTGGCAGTCCTGCTGCTTGTATGTTGCTGAAGGAGGAATATTAAGACTAAAAGCGTGATTGTAATGCCAGCATCCTCTTCAGAGAATCACTTTTCTTTATGCTGGATCCAATATGACATAGATACTTTAAAAGGAACTGTGGCACCACCTAAGTTGTAAGAGTGTTGTTATCCTATCCCCAACTTCCTTCTCCAGTGGGATCCAGGACCTTGTGTTTAGATACTTAAGCCTCAGAATACAGGCTTTTTTTTTTTTTTCAGTGGAAGCACTTTCCGCTCTTCCTGGGACAGGTACATGTGAAAAAGGTCAAATTAATTTGATTGGAGAGCATAAAGGAGAGGAAGATTTTTTTATAGCACAGATGTTAGGACATGACCCTACTAGGCATTTATTTGTGGTAATGGGGCCTGAGGTTCTGGTTCTTGCTCTCAGGACAGTTTTGTCAGAAAAAAAACACATACAGTTTTATGATGAGGTACTAACAACAAGACTTCTTAAAAACGATCAATTGGGTTTTGGAAAGTCTGGCTGTAAAGAGGAGTGAGTTAGTATTTTAAAATATTTATATACTCTTCAAGCAGTTACAGGTTTTTGCCTATACAAAGGCAAATCAATACTTGCTTCTTAACTGTCTTGCAGGTTCATCAAAATCATGTTAATTTTATTATTATGCTTGTTTCTGTTATGTAGGCTGTATTAAGTATTCTTTGCAATGTTACAGACTCATATTTTTTTCAGATGATTTGGCAGGATATGGGCTGAAGCATGTTTGTTTATGCTTATAGATATTTTTCATGAAAAAAATACAAATTTATTATATAAATAATATATTCCTAAAATTTTAGGAATATATTAATCTGCTGGATTATTAGTCCTCTTTTTTTTTTCTTTCTTTTTTTTCCTTAAAGTCTGATTTTAATGTAATGCTTAGGAGCTAAGCTGTTGCTTTTCAGACAGATTTCCAAGTCCGTCATAAATTTATGAACAATTAACTCTGTTTCTTGTAACAGGGCACATCAGTCCTTTCTCTGTCAGAACTGTCCAAAACTCCCCTGCAAAATGGTATTTCCACCCCTCCACTTCCCTCATCAGAGGCTTCCAGTACCCGGCTCTCTCCTCCCAATGTTTCTGCTCTCTTGGATATTTCTCTGCCTGGACCACCTGAAGATGTACTTTCTCAAGGAGAACCTGCCACTCAAATCAGTGATTCTATCATTGAAATAGCTATCAGCTCTGGTCAATACAGTAAGTCTGAGCTTAGCTAAAGTCTTCCTATTAACTTAAAAAAAAATCCCTGTCATCTTACATGTCAGCAGAAACTTTTCCAAGAAGCAGTTCTTGTTTTTTGTTTTTTTTTTTAATAACTGTTGGAAATAAAATTATGTGCCTAGCATTTATTTTCTGGCATATATAGGTGGGGTTTTTGCTGTTGGGTCCCTCCCGCTTAGAAAGGGTATAAATTGGTGGCAGTGTCCTGTAACTTTACTTCATTGACTGAATCAGTGATTCCTGACTTTGGCTTACAGGTGAAGGTGTTTCTCTCTCTCCTGCAAAGCTGAATGGCAGTGACAGCTCCAAAAGTCTTCCGTCCCCATCCAGTAGTCCTCAACAGAACTGGATTGCTTCTCCCAGCCATGATCCCCAGTGGTACCCCAATGACTCCACAGACTCCTCTCTCAGCAGCTTGTTTTGTAAGTGTCAGTAGGCAGAGAACTGCAAGAAAAAAGCTCTTCCCTTTAACAAAAAAAAAAAAAAAAAAGCACTGTTTATTAGAAGTGAATCCTTTGGAAAATCGTAAACCCAGTAGGACGTTTGTAGAATTCCTCCCTTACTTCTTGCTTTCATTACAACAGTGTTGCCTTGAATATGTTTTCTTTCTCTTTACAAGTCTGTTCCTGAAAAGATCCTATTGCTAGATTGGGGCCCATACCTTGGGACAAATAATTCCTTGGCAGTTCTTTGTAGTCTGTTTGGAGCCTGACTCATCAGTTAGGTCGAGACATTTTGGCTGTTCTGCCAAAATGAAAAGATGCCTTTGGCTCTGCTGTTGGAAAAATAGGCTCCATTCTGTGCTTGGTGAGCATAATCTCAAAGACACGAGATCACTGGGTTGGTTTGGGGTTTGGTTGGTGCTTTTTTTAAATTAATATTTAATGGGGCCAGTGTAATGAGTCTCTGTACTGTTAGCAGTATGCTGATGGTGTTCATGCTGGTAACACATAATTTTAAGAGACAGAAGAAATAGATATCTGTCCTCTATTTTCGATTTCCTTGTCCTTCTCTTTATCCTCCCAATTGCAAACATTCAGTGCAGTGACTTACTGATGTGCCTGTTCTTTATAGCAAGTTTCATCTCCCCCGAGAAGGGACGAAAAATGTTGCCAACTCCTGTTGGGACTGCCAGTGGCACCTCCTTACTGGGACCCAGCCTTCTGGATGGAAACTCACGGGACTCTTTTGTGTCGCGGTCTCTGGCAGATGTAGCAGAGGTATGTCATCAAATTACATTCAGCTGTCTGCTTCCTTTTTTAGTGCAGTGTTATTGTATATTGTCCATCATACCTTCCTGAGTTACTTAAGGCAAAGATGCTTTGACATCTGCACTTTAGCTTAGTAAAACAGGGTTACAGTCTTAACAGAAAGATGTAAAATGACTTGAGGGTATGCTGCACCAGAGCTGGTGCAAGAAGCTGTTGTGAACTCCTTCGGCCCAGGTTCTTTTTGCTGGGGGAGGTCATGTTTACCTTGTTCATATCTTTGTTTTGACAGAGAGAGTTGTAATCCTTCTGTTTTGTGTGTCCTGCTTTGTAGAGCAGGAATTGAAAATATTAAAGATGAGAGAAAGGTTAATACTAGTGCAACTACAGTACAGTTGGAGGACTGGTAGGAAAAATAAATAGGTCCAGAAGGAAGAAGCAGGAAATGGCTAATACTAAGTTACCTGAGAGAATGGCAGAAGGTCTATGCTGCTGAGTTATTTTCTCTGTTGGTAGAATTATCCTTCTGTTCTAAAATCTTTTGAAGGGGTAGAGTGAAGACCAGCAGTTATTAAGGCTTTGATATGCTTGAGGATAGAGCTCCCTTTCAGAGGGACAGAGACAGACTGGAGGAATGAGCTGCCTGAATGAACATTGTGGAATTCAGCAAGGACAAAGGCAAAGTCCTGCCCTCAGGAAGGAATAACCCCAACAACAATGTAGGCTGGAGGCTGATTGTTCAGGACGCAGCTCTGCTGAGAAGTACCTGGGCATCTTGATAGCAAGCTGAACATGAGCCGGGATGTTGTGTGGCAGTTAAGGCGACCAACAGTGTCATGGGCTCTGCTCGTCAACAGGAGCGTAGCCAGTAGATTGAACAAAGTGATGATTATCCCACTCTACTCAACAGCTGTGAGACCATGTGTAGAATATTGTGACCAGTTTTGAGCACCTGATATAGGAAAGACATAGATAAACTGGAGCAAGTTCAGCAAAGGGCCACCAAGATGATCAGGGGGCTGAAGCACCTGCCTGTGAGGAAAGGATGATGGTACTGGGCTTGTTCAACCTGGAGAAGGCTTGAGGGTGGGAGGGACCTAACTGCCTGCCAGTACTTGCAGGGAGGTCATCAAGAAGATGTAGCCAGGCCCTTCACAGAGTGGTGATGCATGGTCGGAGGAACAGGCAAAAGCTGAATTGAGAAGGGTTCTGACTACATATGAAGAAAAACTTTTTCACCCTGAGGACAGTCAGGTAGGGGAACAGGTTGCCTAGAGATGTTGTGCAGTGTCTGTCTTAAGAGCTTTTTATGACTAACATGGATAAAGCCCTGAGTAAGCTCATCTGTCCTCCTAGGTGACCCTGCTTGGAGCAGGAGGTTGAACTATAGACCTCTTCAGGTCCTTTCCAATCTTAATTATCCTATAGTTTACAGTCGTTGACTCAGTGTAAGATCATGTACATTGTAACTTTGTGGGGGCTTGCCCTGATGGAGGGAAAATGTCGTTCCTGCATTGCCCTTTGGATTTGGATAAGGAGGTTCCGTACAGACCTTGTAACCAGAAGCTGCAGCAAGCTCATGCTGTTTTAATGTGCCCTTGGCAGCTTCAGACTCCACACACAGCTCCACTTCCTGGCATAAATATGAAGATTCTGCTTACTTGGTGGTGAGAATCTGTCAAGGTGTGTGTTAATTAAAGGAATATATGATAATTTTTGTGGATTTTAAGTGACATTGCAGCCCTTGATCTTGGAAACTGCCTTCAGAAGAAAATGGGGTAAGCCACCATTTTAGGCACACCAGAGCAGCTGTTGTGGGTTTGTGTGGGAGTCTTCAGAGGAAGCAAGTATAATTTAAAAATGGCTTTAATAATGGGAGAATTTTGAAAGACCTTTTATTAAGTGTCCTGCAGAATCAAGTTTTATCTACAAATGTGGTTATTATGTTAGAGGTAATATCTAGAGTTTTTGTACATCTACTAGTGCACCTTAATGCTGAATTAAGGATAGGCAGGCAAGGCCCATTGAGACTATAGGTTTGGTTTTTTTAGAGGCTTCCATTTAGCCATGGACAAGAGCTATTCTCTAACTCAGATAAGTGAGATAAGTGTATCTTTCATAGGAGGAGAGGGCTGGGAACGAAGATGAGGGAGCCAAACTCTTCTCAGGACAAGAGGCAGGGGGACAAACTGAAACACATAAAATTCCACCTGAACAAAAGAAAACCTTTTTAATGTGAGGGTGGTCAAACACTGAAACAGGTTGCCCAGAGAGGTTGTGGAGTCTCTACTCATGGAGGTAGTTCAATGGCCAGACAAGGTCCAGGGCAA
This sequence comes from Calonectris borealis, assembly GCF_964195595.1. Taxonomy (NCBI): domain Eukaryota; kingdom Metazoa; phylum Chordata; class Aves; order Procellariiformes; family Procellariidae; genus Calonectris; species Calonectris borealis. The sequence continues at coordinate 18,759,857 of NC_134327.1, read as the reverse complement.
CCTGTTTTAGCTGATCTTACTTGAGCAGGGTGGTTGGACAAAATGATCTCAAGATGTGCCTTCCAACCTAAACAATTCTGTAATTCTGTGAAACTTCCACTGACATGTAGCTCTTCTTTTCTCTCATGTCTCTTCTAGGTGGTGGATTCCCAGCTGGCTTGCATGATGAATGAAAACAGCATAGATTACATATCTCGTTTTAATGACCTTGCCCAGGAACTGTCAATACCTGAGCCAACCCGCAGGGAAATTCTGTTTGATGGAGGAGGTGGTGGTCCTCCCATTGGGGATCTCTCACAGTGAGTGTATGAGACCAGCAGGCTGGTGTAGACTGTTCGGCTAAAGTTGGAGCTTGCAGCGCTGGATCATGGCAAGGGCAGGTTGTAGAGAAGCAGCCGAGGCTCAGTTGTCCCTGTATTGTGTGCTTGTTTCTAGAAGAGAAGCATTGTCTTCAAAGGTCTGAAGAAGTACTTGCAAGTCCTGGAATGTGCAATATACTGGGAACAACAAAACATGGAATAGTATTACAAGACATGCTGTGTCCCCTGCATCAGTGATACGTGATGGCAGGTTTATGGGACAGTCCTGGACTTGTACTTTGGAATGGCCTGAGCAAGAAGCTCAAGCAGGGAAGGGTATTGCCAGAAGCTCCCCTACGTGAATTATTTTTTGCGTAGTAATCAAAATGCCATGATTTGGGATCCACATTGAAGTTGTGGAGGATGAAGGGTGGGGGTGGGTGTAGGAACCATTTTGCATCTTGACACGTCCTAGTTGGCACTCTTTTTATCAATCAGTCAAACTGAAGTTTCTTGCACTCTCTTCAAAGGCGCTGCGACTCTACAATGCTTCGTTTTTATAGACCATTCTGTTTCTTTGGCTATGTTTTGTTGTTCGACCATTCCAGCAGGGGTATGTACCTGCTTTCTTGTTTTGTAGGGGAGCTCTCATTCACCCTACTCCCAGATTGGATGGATCCTTTGGGAGTTTCCTCTATTTTCAAACCCCATCACATGTCACAATCATCATCATCCTGACTGCACTCATGTTCTCCACCTTTGAGATTCTTCATCACATTGCACAGTTCATCCCATGAGTGGGAGAGTGCTTTTTTGCTTTCCCTGAAGAACGGTTGCTTTTTAAGTCAGGAAACACTGCAAAAGAGCTTACTGGAATCACTATGAAAGCTTTGTCATAATTAGTCTTGGCTTTGCTGGAAACCTGTATATATTGCCATCTTTCTTCACAAAAACTAAGGATTTACTTGGGAGAGGAAATAGGAAAGAATATTGTAATGTATAGAAACAAATAATATGTTAACGCTAAAGTTGTTGAGATCTGTTTTGTGTCATGAAGAGGAGAGGTGTCAAGTCCTAGCTTAATCCTTAGTCCTTCCTTATTTCCTCCGTGTTCTGTGAATTCCAGGTGCTCTGTAGTACCTCAGGGCATCATTTTTCATTATAGTCACTCCCAGGCACTAGTGGATCTGGTACTCCCTCTACTAAATCCCTATGCATTTAATGTTAATGTTTTAATATTTGCAAGACCCGGGTCCTGATACCAGCAGGTTCAAAGGAATATAAAGTTACTTTCTCTACAGCTGGTTGTCCGTCAATTCTACTTTATAACTCAGGAGACTTTTCCTATTTCCTTTCCTACCAGTCATGAGAGAGAATACCTTTATTGTGCCCCTTTTTTAAGCACTTGTCTGCTTCTTCAGTAGGAGGATGTCCCTTGGCTATTTTAAGTAGCTCTGAACTTATCCAAGGGGCTAGTCCTATATAAACCTCAACTTTCTATTATTAATAAATAAACAAAACGTCTCCATCTCTTAGGCTATTATCAGGGGTTCATTTTCCCAACTTGCACTATACTTGGTGGATGTAGTTCTACCTGCCTTTAGCTACTTTTACAAGGCATTTGACTGGGAGTTTGTTCTTGTAACCTTGCTCATGATGCACTGATTGGATTTGCTGTTTTCCCAGTTACTTTACCCTGCTTTTATGTAGATTATTTTTTTAACCGCTATATAGTTTGCCTTATGCTTTCTGTCATTCAGAGAAAATGTAACAAGTTTTCTGATGCACCTTTTGTGTGGCCCAGAGCAACCTTCCTGATTTCATTTAAAAAGTAGTGAGATTCGGATGACATTCCAAGACCCCACATATTAGGTTGCTACATTCTCCTCTGACATAGGAACCATACAGATGTGTAAAAACAGCATTAGTACAATTGGATGTTCCCGACAGGGAGGCAAACTTGTATTACTAGCAAGAAAACAATCATGACTAGAAGAATGGAGAATTTCATACCTGTGGGCTAAAGTCCTATTCTAACTGCTTGTCGTGTGGGATATTAAGTCCTTCTGTCATTATTTCTCTTCCATTGTTCTTACAGAGCCTTGTTTGAGAATTCTGATGCAATTATCATGTAAACCTAGAAGATAAGCAGTTGAAGGCTGTCAGAAAAATGAATGCTGAGGAGTGTATCGTTCTGAGCATTCACCCTTGGTATGGAGAGGATACCCATTAATCTCAAGAGTCATTCCGTCTAAAACTTTTAAGTTTCACTTAGAGTTGAGCTGTATTTTGGTTCAGTCTTTCCCAGATTGTTTCCTCTTGGTTTTGGCTTCGTATATCAGTAATGCTGATTATCCTAAATGCTGTACCTCCAAAAACGCTTTAGACTTGCAGGACAAAAGTAGAGGGCTCCTACTGTGGCGGTGGATTACCGGACATGCGGGAGGAGATGACATTCTAATCAAGTACTGTATAAAAAAATAATCTGAACTCTCATTCTTAAACTTCTGAATATTGAAAGTCCAGCCTGATGGTCTCCAGTGTATTTACGTAGCTTGTGACAAACATTTCATCATCTTTACCCATGCTGGTAATGGAGTGTTTTGACTCTTAGGTTGCCTAGAATAAGTGTCAGTGTGGCTGCACCTACATGGCAGAGCACTTCTTCAAGATCTGTGAAGACTTTCTGGGGTCTGATACAGGGACCTGTCAAGCTGCCCTTTCTCAGCCCATTCAGTTGCCATAGGGGAGTACCAGAATTGCAGAATGAAGTCAGCATAGTGGCTATTTTTAATGATGCCATGAGATCAGAAAACGTTAATACCCTGAACCTTTGCAAGTAGACTTGGACCACCAAGTAATAACAAATTGCAAATGACAGAGGTCAGTTCAGCACTCAGAATTTTGTGGTTAGAAATGCGTTTGGCATCAGCCTCTTAAAAGTTGTTGTTACAAAATAGAATTTGGTTTCAGAAATTTAATGCTTTGCGAACTGCAGTTTAATAATAAAGCCCTTTCAGGACAAGTCAGTCGTATCAGGGAAAAATTTGAAAATAACTTAGATCATTGTGGTAATTTTGAATTGATGCAGAATTTGTCATCCTTATTACATGAAAGGTCACTTAAACACACCTGTGATTCCACCAGTTCTAGATTTTAGGTGGATGTGCTTTACAATACTAATCATCATCAGTTTGTGCCTAAGACTGCTAAGCGAAAAATGGGCGGGGGGGGAGGGAAATACGCACGCACACACACACATATATATACACTAACACACACATACATATATGTATGCTTATGTGTGTGTATGTATTTTTTTTTTTGTAAAACACAAAACTCTTTCAATTTTAATTATCTCAGCTTTCCCAACAGAAGTAACAAAATCCATATGTGTAACAATGTCAGCCTATCCTAAGCAAACATTGAAGCAAGTTATACTGAAATGCACGCAGGATTGTTTTTGAGGTAAATGTGACTTTGTTAGCTTAATAGCTTCTTGGGGCACTGTAAGGTGGTTGGAGAGGACAAATGGACACTAACAACCTCCAGTTCTAGTATTAATTGCTTTAAGCTTTCCCCGTGTTGGTTTAGTGACTATATATAATAAGGAAGTTCCGAGTAGTTCAGCAAGGTGAATGGCAGAAAATTCAGTATTTGTTGTCATCATAGTCGGGTGAAAAGCAGTACTACATCCTAAGAATTAGATCTGCCCGTGTGTGCATGTGTGCACTAACTGGGTTTTCTGCTGGGTGTTGCATCCTGATTACCCACACAATTCATTTTATCATTTATCACTAAATCTACTAAGCATAGGAATACTAATTGTTTTTAATATGGCATTGTTAAGCCTTTTCTTGACACCCCTCTTTATATTTCTAAATTTAATTAAATGGCTTGGATCAAATCTAATCTATAAAGACATCTCATTTACTGACTCTGCAGATCCCAGAGTGGAAATTAAGTTGCGTTTTGTTTTTTACACTCAGACTTCGGATGCATTTATAAGGAAAGTACTGCACTTTTTTTTAACCTTTTCAAACCTTTGAATCTCTTAATTTCACAGCAATTTGTAAATGTTAACTAAGTGAAACCTTGGCAAGCACTACGGCAATAAGTTATCATTAATTATTGAAACATGATAACTGCTTTAGAGCTTATGGTTCTGGCAGCAAAATTTAATGCTGTTTCTTTTAATAATAGTTAAGCCATATCATCTAAGGTTTCTGGCTTGTTTGAGATGTGAATTTGTTTTATAGATTATAAATATACCTATATAGTGTATGTATAAAGCAGAATGCCTGTCCTTACTGATTATTTTTTGTACCATATTGTAAATTATATTATTTATTCTTTACCAATTTTGGAAAAAGGTGTTTTGGTTATTTAATATAATATACAAAAGCTGTTAAACTTCCTCTGTTTAAATTTCCAATTCAACTTGTAAAGCTGTTTTTATTCTTGTGCATAAATACATACTAATACTTGGTCTAACTTATGTCCAGTGTGTTACTTGCCATTCATGCGCTATCAGATTTTTCCATTTAACCTTTATTTACATAATAATGGCCGGGGGGGGCGGGGCATGCTAAAAATTTGTCTGTAAGGCCAAGCCTTCCAAGGTGAAATTCTGGTTTCAGTGAAATCAGTGGCATAAATTCCATTGACATCTCCCATCCCAGAATTTTCGTGATTTGCACCATAGCAAGAGAAGGTTTTGGTTGGGTGTGGTTTTTTTGCTTTACAGCTTCCATTCCCAGTAGTATCCGCTAACTGAGTGTCAGAAATGGGTCAATGGTGACCAGTAACAAAGGAAAGAAAGGAAAAAAAAAAACACCAACACAAAAAAAAAACCACCATGCAAAGGGGTACGATAAAAAGGGTATTGTGTATCTTGGTGATTATTTTTTTTCCTTCACAGCTTCAGATAAGCAGGAACTTAGTTGTAGAGGTTGTATTCAGGCCATCATGTTTTATATAGCCCCTACCAGAAAAACTTTTCCACCCTGGGGACTAGTCAGGCAAGGGAGCAGGTTGCATTGAGAAAGTGCAAAAGTGTTGTTAAACTAGACGATAAGAAATTAAGAACCTTTTAAAAAGCTCAACAAAAACCTTATGAGTAATATTCTTTGATGCTTCCTTTCCATCCAGAGAGTGAGGACGCATCTCTACCACCTGTGTACTGAAAAAACTAGACTATATGACCAAGTTGGAGCTCTTTTGGTGCAGCTTCTCACCTCCTCTGTGCTGTGACAAAGGCTCACAGCTAAGAGAGTCCTTCAGTTCTCCTCCACCTTATGTCAAAGCTGGTACTGAATCCTATCACTTTCTTGTCTCTCAGATCATCTAACTTTGCCCTTAATGACCAAAACTTAACACTGTAAAAACAGAAGGAATGAGTTGGAAGTAAAGAACGATTAGCAAAGCAAGAAATGAAACAAAGCAAGATGCTGCAGCTAGAGTACATATTTTTAGTGTGTTGGGGGTTTGTTTAATCCTTCAAGACAAAAGCAGCAATACAGCTGCCTCTAAATTTACTTCTTGGCATATGGAAAGCTGTGAAGCCATTAAATAAAATCTTCAGCTGAAAATGTTAACTTGTAATCTTACTATCAATCAAAAATGTTTGGTTAAAAAGGCCATGCAAGTGCTGGCTCCTTGACTGTAACTGTACCAGCTCCTGCAAGCACCCGTTCCTCAAGTGTAGCAGTACCAGCTCCTCCATGCCCAGATTCTCCAGGAAACCGATGGCTTTCACGCGGCGGTTGCCCAATGCTGCTTCGGCTGCAGCCTGCAGAGCGGCGAGCGCTGCATGGACACCATTTCCTGCGGCAGGGAAGGAGGTGAACTGCAGCGGGTGGGTTGTTTGCCGTCAGGTTAGGCGCTGGGGTCGATCACCGTGTGGCCTCCCCACCTGCGGCACTTCCCGGGACTGAGGTGCAACCCCCTCCTCTCTGACCAACCCGGGTGAAGCTTCAGAGGTTCCCCGCAGACGCCACGCTGAAGTCATCAAGTTATAAAGCTGTCTCTCAGGTTATTCCTTATGATGGTCTTCCTCCTGATTTTCGCTTTACAGTGACGTTTTTGGGTGGAATGCCCATATAAGGCCCGCAGGGGCCTGGCTGCACGGCTGAAGCACGGACCGGAGCCGATCCCTCCCGGGCTGTCGCGGCCGTTTGCCACGGGGCGCCACCCCGCAGTGCGCAAAAGCGGCCGCCTTCGCCCGAGAGGCCGGGCCGGCTGGGCTCGTCCTGGGGAAGGGACTTCACGCTCCGGAGCCCGCCCTCGGGAGCGGGCGGCTGCAGCCGGGTCGCGCCCCCGCACGGAGAAGGCGACCAGGCGCGCTGCGAAAGCCGCACCCCTCTGCCGGCCGCTTACCGTCGGGCTGCCACTGCCCTACCTGGCCCTTTAAATGCCCTCCCGCCGCTCCGCCTCTCAGCCAACGGCCCTGCCGTTCCCTCCGACGGACGTTCGGTCTTACCAATGAGAGACGGCCAGGATTAATGACGACGCGGGCCCTTTTCAAGCTTCCCTCCCTCTGCGAGGCTCACCGGACAGGCGGGATATCGAGAGGGCGGGCTGCGTTCGATAGGCTGCTCGACGTGATGGACAGGTGGGTCAACCAACGGTAGGGCAGGGCGGGCCCGCCGGCGCTACCTGCGGTCCCGGCAGCCGAGGAGGAGCGCCGCGCGCGGGGCTGTGGAGCCGAGCCGCCGTCCGCCACCATGTTCCAGGGCCCCGAGGCCGACTCGGCCAAGCCCAGCTCCAGGTGGCGCAGCGGGGGTGGATTGGCGGTGCGGGGGTGAAGGGAGAAACGGGAAGAGCCGTGCGGCAGCGCAGAGCCCGCGGCGGGGCTTTGTTCGGGGTGAGGGAGAGGTGCAGGCTCCGGCTGAGGGCCGGGAAGCAGAGGGGATGGGCATGCTCCGTCTGAGGCGCGGCGCTGAGGGGCGGGAGGCAGAGGGGGGCTCCGGCTGAGGGGAGCGGGTCCCTACTGAGCGGCCTTTTCGGCCGCGGTGGGCGGGAACGCCGCCCCCCATCCCTCCGGTAGGCTCTGGGGCAGGAGGCCGGCGCGGGGCGGCGGCGCTCGCCGCCTGCCCAGTGGCCTTGCTGTGCCTCAGTTTACCTCTCCCGCGCCCCAGGGGCTGGGGGATGGCGCCGGCGGTGCCTGCCGCCTTGGGCTCGGCGCCACGCGTGGGGCACGCGGAAAGAGAGTGGGCAGCGCCGGTCCCCGTGGGGCCGCAGCGCTCGGCGCCTGGCCCCGGCCCGCTGGGTGGGGCGTTGAGCTCCTGCCGGGGGTTACCGAGCTGGAGAAGGCGGGTCTGGGTCTTGAGGGGGCTCCGTGTAGGAAGAAAGGCATGGCGCTGTGGAGGCCCTCCTTCCCTGTGTTTGTGCCCCCTCAAGGAGGGAGGAGGACCTGCTTACGCTCTGTGAAGCTTTGAGAGGATCCAACACAAACGCCTGCATAAGCAGATGTTATCTTGTTTTCGCCTTATGAAGTTGAAATATATTGTTATTCTTGGACGAGGGCATATATCCTAATAACTTGGCGCTGGAGTGATTAATCCATCTGCAAGGTAATCATGTGCTCGAAGGGGAAGGAAGGAAGTGTTTCGAAACTGTGTAAGGGTGCTTTAAGTTTGCCTTTTATTCCAGTTGCTCTAAGCTATGATCTGGTTTTAAAAGACTTCTGAGGATGCTCTACCCTTAATATAGTCTCTGAGAAGCTTCTGTTTGAAACCGTGTTTACCTCATAAACTGGGTTTCTGGATAGAGTCAGACCGTCATAACTTTTTAGTTAACAGCAAGCAAAGGTGGTCTTGTTACAGCTTGTTCTCTGGCATTGTGGCAGTGTTTTCATCGTGCCTGAGAACAAACTGTAGCAATACGCACAGCTATATAAACAGACCCGGCATAGCAAGCATGCATACTGCAGCACTGCAATACGTTACATTATTGGATTTTATAGAGTGGTCTCTGAGATGGTGGATATTGACATACGGCCTGTGCAGGCAAAAGCAAAAAGTACTTGTTTAAGGACACTTTTTCCAGAGCTTATTCTATTCATTCCCTAAACAAAACTTTATTTGATGATAACGCAAATCCTTTTGCAGCTCTTGATGTGTAGAAGTTTCTCTAATTAAAACTGAGCCTAATTCAAAGTCCTTCCAGCAACCACCAACAGCTGTGGAAGTGGGGAAAAATAACTCTTCCTAATGTGAAAATTTTTGCGAGGAAATTATAAACAAATGCTTTGCATTTTGAGAACTTTGTAAGACCGGGTATTACTGTTAGAAATAAATTATGCTAAAAATATTTTCAATGAAAGCTTCCACTTAAATAATTGTCCAGTGAGATGTATCTCTAATGATCCAGTTAATGTGTACAGTGATACAGCGAACAACTAGTTTGCTGAATCAAATTAACTGCCTAGTTTTATTTTATTAAACCTGAATAATGACACTTTCTATCTTTAAGGAAGTTTTGCTTTTCCAAAATAAAATGAGGAATTACGTGTCTAAGAGTTGCTGTTGCTCTGAAAGCAAAGCAGGACAGAATTGTATCATTCTGTTGGTGCAACACTGTAAAGATGCATTGCTTTTGTATATCCTCAATTCATCTAGTATATGAGCAGTTTCACAGCTACTGTATAGAGCTGAAAATGTTAAATGTAGCCATCTTGGAAATGTAATACTTGTGTTCCCCTCCTCCCCATCAGTGTTATTGCAGAACATTGCAGAGCTTTCAGATTGAGAGCATTACTGACTTAACAAAGCTTTCTCTTCATTTACAAGAAGAGTGAGCTATTTAACGAGCTGTTGAGTTTGTATTGATCCAACAGCGGGAGTGTCCCCAGTAACTTTCTGGTCTTTGCTTTAGAGCCTGGTGTTCCAAAGCTTAACACCTGCGTTCTGCTAGTTATCTTAGTGATGGTCTCTTACGTACAGTCCAACTCTCCTATTTTACCTGCTTTATTAGAAGTGTCTGAAAACTAGTAGGACTTCAGTGTTTAACTTTCAGGCAGAGTTAAAAAAATAAGTAAATATTTATTTATATAGCCAGTGTCTTGAAGTAATGGATAAGTCTTGGCACCTCTTCCATAGGTGGGCTGCAAGGTTTAATGAGGAAAGGGCGTTTCAAATTCAAGTGTGTTAGAATGTAGGGAAAAAACACCACAAGAACTAATTAAAATTCTTCAAGCCTGCCAGAAGAGAACAAAGCAATTAGTAGAGGCTTTTAAACTTACAGGGTAGGGTTCTTAATTTAGCTGTTCTAGATGAATTGACAGACTTCTAGTCTGCTGGAGGGGAGAGGGAGAAGAGGCAGATTTAGATTGCTTAGAAAACAAAGGTGTTTTTTTTTCATTACTGTTTAAAAGAATAAAACTACACCTTCCCTTCCCCCACCCCCCTGCAAAGGAAGAAAGAAGATCTAACTTATCTGGCTACAAGACACAAAAATATCTCTATGTAAACTGGTATAATACCAACATAAACTAAAATGACTATAAAGTATAAACTAAAATTACTATAAAATGTTGAATTTCCTTGTACTCTGTTGAAGCAACTCACACTGGCTTATCAAGTTTAGCGTGCTGTTTTCTTTGGTAGGATTCACAGGCTGAATCTTATTTTCTTACTTGGTGTGGGAGACCTGCACATCTCACTCTGATCTAGAACTGGGTGACACGGGAGTACGAGGAAGTCAGCAATGCTCTGGAGGCCACACAGCAAGAAAATAGTTTTGTATTCTCCCCAGTTTTTAGCTGAAGTAAAGGAGCACAAAACCCTGTCCTCTTTGCTGTCATAAGCTGGAAGACCTTATTGCTGTGCTTCAACATTATTTTTGGTAATTCCTGTGAGTGACTTATTTATCTGACTTCGCGTTAGTTGGAATTTTATGGACCTGCTGTTGCAGTCACTTGAAAGTCTATGGATTATTTGGGGGGTTCCTAGCAATTAGAAGTTTCTGAAATTGAGGAGGCAAATCCATTTTGTGTATATAGAGTCAAGACATGCTTTTGGGTGATGCTGACAGAAAAGGTCAAAGTGTCTCGTAAGCGATTTGCTGATTTCAAAGTGTCTGGTAAGCACCTGAAGTGATGCCTCTGACTTGCACATTGCAACAGTAGGGTTTTCTTAGTATGTATACTGAGCTGAAAATGGGAGGACAATATAAGATTAATCACTGTTGGATTTCTTTTGATGCTTAATTAAGTTTGTTAACTGAATAATCAAGACCTTTAATCTTAAAATGGGGTTTCTTTAGAATTTTTTTCTACAATGGATCTTAAATCCAGTTGCAGGACTGAGAAGTAATTTGATTCTTATGACTGGTTGTTTTTCTTAAACCAAAAAAATCTGAATGTAGTTATTTTGTTATTCCCTCCTATGCTTGTAGGCATGTGTTAAGAAAACAGCATGGTAAATGGAGTGAATCTATAATGTAAGAAACTCCATCTGTATAAACTACGTTTCTCTTCCTTTCAATCTCTTTGATAGTATACTTAGATTAGTATACTTAGAACTCAAGAAAGACTAGATGCGTTAAAAAAATAGCTGAAAAGAATGGGTAAAGTCAGAAATCACTTAAATTATATGAGGGATACTAGCAGACCTACTTTTTTTAACAGGAGCCTCTTCCCAAACTCCTCTAGTATTTTTTTTGATTGTTCCCTTTTCTCTTCCTTCCATCTCCCAAGTTTGAATGCTTAAACTGCCTCATGATTTGTGGACCATTGTGAATGATCGAAATACATATTTGCCTATACGATGTCAGTTTTAATAGTAGGTTTGGATCTTCTAAGATATGTGGAAAACCTGTAGCATAGTTGGATCTGTAGTCTGTTGGACACTAAATTGTAAATAAACCTTCTGCTCAGATATGGCCTTACCTGTGCAGTGGACAAGGCAGTTGTCCTGGCTTCTGAAATTCTAGTTATTCCCTCAAGCTAAAGAGGTTCATTAAATCCACAGTTGTACTACGGATTAAAATACTGAAATTGGCTAGTAAAGGCAGTCTCTCTGATGCTGGTTCTGACTATATAAACTACCAACAGGCTAAAAGAGGAACTTTTTCTCCTTTTTCCCAAAGAGAATAGAACTGCTTTGTGCATCCTGAGATCTGAAACGCTGACAAAGCTCATTTTTTGACAGGGCAGCTAAATATCTCTGTTTTTGTGAAATTAAATCTTAGCGTTAAATTGGAGTAGATCTTGGCTCCGAGAGGAACCTCTTTTTATGCCTGACAGATATCTAACCTGAAATGGCTTGCTTCTGTCACAGATCTATGCAGGGGATATGTTGTATTAATTCACTGATGTTTGAATTCTGTTCAGGTAGAGTGGGATAAAGATCTTGTAAAAAGTAAAGGTTAGTTTAGGTCCCAGATCAAGTGTTTAGATTGGAAGAGGTATAATTCACCTACTACTTTTGCTCAGCTGCTAAGATTGTGGGTAATTGGTCAAGTAGACAAAACTGTAAAGATTATTTTTGATACCTAGGTATTCATTGCTTTCCCATGCTTTTTCTGTTAATTTTCCAATTAATTCCACTGATTCTACTACTACATGGTGGTTCAGTTCCTTTTCAGGACAGGACCTGAAGCCTGTTGAGCAAGACATAGGTATTAACTGTGGACTTATTACTCAAGAACAAGCATGACTTTTGGTAGGTTTTCAAGAAGTCCATTTCTATTGTATCCTCCAATTTTTATGAGGATCTGTTTGATACAGCTCTGGTGCAGAGCTTTGGTTGTAATGGATTTGCAGCTTGACCACTAAAAATTTGGCTTCTTGGCATTCCACCTTTCCATTCTACACTCTGCAGTAGCTAATATGATAACTGATGGTTGAAACTAGCGAATTTTTTAGTAGTTATGAAATGTCTGCTTTTATTTAAAAGTCGATGGGTTTCAGTTGTATCACAGATGCAAAGTTGGTGCGTGCAATTTAGCAGAAAGTCTGATTCTGTAATGGTTATTTTTAAAATACTAACCAGAGTCATATGTCTTCTCTTAATCTCCTGTTGCTTCTGGAACACCAGGGATAGCATAGCCGTTTGTTCTGGTGGCACTGTTATGACCATTCCCAGTAATTGTAGATAACATAATGATCAAATTGAGTGACTAGGAGGCTGGCAATATTTGTGCTGAACTTGAGAATATTTCATTAGAACAGCTCTTGAAAAGTAGATACTTCATGGACATAGCAGAATTACCTGAAGTAAGTTCAAATATATATTCATAACATACGAGGGAGAATGGGGAGGGGACATCAAATATGTTGAACGCTGTAAATTTCAAACAAACTTTTGTTTCTTGCTTCTTTCATTCTGCAATGTGTAGGGTATTGAAGCCCCCTGGAGGAGGTTCTAGCAATCTCTTTGGGAGTACAGAAGAAATTTCTGCTTCAAGCAGGCCACACCGGATGGCATCCAATATCTTTGGAGCATCAGAAGAACCTCAAAACATTCCAAAAAGAACAAACCCTCCCGGTAAGAGCAGCTACCTCCTTCAGCGCAACTGGGCTCTGAATTGCAGCACAGAACTGGTTTTGTATTCCTAAAGTGGAACGCTGTGATCTGTCTGTCTTTTTATGTTGCATTTTTATAAATTGAGTGGGGTTGAACAACACATCTATTCAGACTTTTGAATATGAGTATTTCAGTGATCTACATGTTCACAGACTTTTTAGCACACCATCCAAGTCTAATTCTTTCCGAGTTGAGGTCGAGGAAATGATGAAAGGAAACTGCTTCTATTCTAGAGCTGTGTCATCAGTTAGCTGCAGTGAGTACAGCTGTGAATTTAAGACCCTCTAGTGAATTCTTGTTACAAAGGATTTCAACTAGTATCTTCAGGCAAGCAAAAGTAAGTCTCTAGGCAGTAGGGTTCTAGAAGTCTTTGAATTCCTTTTTTTTTTTTTTTTTAATATACTGTTGTAAAATTAAGTCATCTAGAAAAAAAAAAAAATCTAACAACTGCCTTGCAGGGGGAAAAGAAAGTGGTATTTTTGAGGATTCTAGTTCTGCTCAGCCTCGTCCACGCATGAATCCACCTGGTGGGAAGACAAGCGATATCTTTGGGTCTCCTGTATCTACCAGCGTTGTGCGAGCACACCCAAACAAGCCTAAGGTATTTGTACTTCTTTCGCTGTCAAACCAAGAAGGTAGCAGCTCAGCGAGTCGTCTTACAGCCTTGTCGCAATGCAATGCCTGTATTCTTTTTAAGATGACAGACCTGAATTATGCATAGGGTAACTTCAAATTAGACGGTTATTCCCAAAGTCTCTTTCTGATAGCTTGTTATCTTTGGTATATCAGATCTCAGCATGCTCTGCAGTTTGCAGTAAAACTATTAATTAGGCTGCGGGTGTGTGTTCAAAAAAAAAAAAAAAGAGAAGAAAATGCTTCTGAACCCTTTGGTCTTCCTTGAGAGTGAGGTACAGCTGGAGCTCTTGGCACACAGCCAAGAGGCATTTAAGCTATATAGGGAGAAGATACTTCTCTTTATTCTGCAGTTTGGCAGAGGTGATCTCGATGCCAATTCTGGAAAGTCTGTGAACACCAGTGAGCTACAGTCATAAATCTTCATGTGGCCTGGCTGTGCCCTTCACCTCTCTTAAATATATGTATCTACATTCAACATGAAAGCACTTCAGCAGGAGATTAAGCTTAAGTGATCAATAGTGAAAAAGCTAACTCAAAATCAGCTTTGAGCGTCAGGTCCAGCATGCACTTGATTTTGTGATGTCAGACAAAAGTGTGTCTTGCTATATCAGTTGTTATTTTTTGATCTTAAAGCTGGGATGTGTAATAGTTGGAGAGGTTTGTAGTTATGACCAAATCTGGTTTTGGGAAAAAGGAGGATACGTTGCCAATTACTTTATTCCTGTATTTAAATGCTCTATATTTGGATTTGCAACCTGCTGCCTTACTCTGAGTAGATACTATTAAGTGAGTAGCCTCTATGTTGGCAATGTTTTTGACATGTCAGATAGCATGTAAACTTAACATCCCATGAAACACAGCACACTCTCTTTGTGCTGAAAAAGTAGTAGCATTTTTCCTGGAACCCTAGGAAGACAAGATTAGTCCAATTTAACAATTTTTCTCCTTTTTCCCCTTAAATTTGAAGGTGCTGATAGTGTGGTTTTGCCTAACTTCTTATGCAGACTCTGGAGTGTATTTTGAGGGATTTGGGTCATAAGAAAGGAGGAAAGAAAAAAAAGACTGGGAGCTAGGTTTTGTCGGGAGTAGTGCTGTTGGTGTAGGAAAGGGCTTTGTTTTGTTCCTCTGTACCTCTTTATCGGGCTGGTGTCAGATTCTTTTTAGTTGCTTTTTTAAAAATTTAACACATTAATTCCTGTGAATTCCTGACTAAATGGAGGATAACACTTCGGAAATTCCTGTCTTTAATTAGAGCATTGGAATTGTGGGAAATACTGGAATGGAAAGGTGATAGCATATTTGCAAAAATTACTGCAAGTTGAATTTCATGGGTGGGAAAACATGCAAGCTTTTCTGATGTATTGCTGTGTATTTCTGACAATCAATTGGGATTGTTGGAGAAATGGTCTTAAAAGGTTCTGTTAATTACCTGACCGTTTGGGTCACTATGGATACTCACTGAAGACAGTAATTGCTGAATATAAATAGGGTGCTCAAGGGCTGCTTGTGTTCTAGTTGTGAATGCCAACTTCTCCTGGGTGGTAGTGGGTGCTTGACAAGAATGGTAATTCCAGAGCTTTGGACTAAACTGTTCACCACAGACGAGTTTTGAGCCTCTAATAAACTAATGTAGCGTCTTCATCTGTGTTTCCATGAATTGTCTGAGATGTGCACCTTGACGTAACATAGGAGTTGCCTTCTACCACTGCTTTTGGGATTATGTAGCGGTGGAGGGGATGCAGGGCTGCACACAGTGTCTGTAGCTGTTGGCTTTTACCATGATAAATGTATAAACTTAGATCAGAAACAAAGCAAAACTTTCTGAAGGATTTTGTGACAGTTACTGTTTGAGAACGATGATATACTAAGATAGGTTTTGGTTTCTTTGCAGGATCACATTGTCTTGAAAGAAGATGAAACACCAAAGAAGCTAGAAGGTCAGCAAGAGAAATTCCTGTCTCTGTTCTCTTTGAGAAGATAAGCTCTGAGGAACAGTTTCTTATGCTTCCTCTTAAAAATATAAGACTAAGGCTGGTGTTTAGGATAATATAACTGAGAAGTTTTCCTTCTCTTAGTCAGAAATTTAACCACTTCACTTCAGGGAAATGCTTCTCTTCCTCTTATTGAGGAGAACTCCACAGGCATAAGTCTTGATACTCTGTGTGTGTTTGTACTTTGCTTGATACCATGTGTGTATATACAGAAAAACATCCTATCAGATTGCTTCTTCCTCCCTTGCCATCTCCTTTAAGTGTATAACATTGGCCTTCTGTAGCTGTAAGTAATGAATAGCTGACTGACAAAATGTATTATTGCTCAGCTAGTTATTGTTAAAGAAGGATGGGAATGCTGCTTTCAAGCTTAGTATGAAAGAATTCATTGATATGTTGCATCTCTTAATTGCCTGAAACTGCCAAAATAATTCTGAAGGTATATTGCTTAGCCTACATATCTTTGTTAGAAAGATTGCTGAAGGAAAAGAGGAATTGCTGCAAAAAGTGAAATTCTTCCTCAGCACCTGTTTCCTTCAGGAAAAATGAACAGATATAGAGAAACCTTAGTGTGCTATGGGTGGGAGATGTGGGAAATAATGCAGCCAACAGAAGACGAGGCACTTTGTGCACTACAGAATAGCAAGTTGATCTAATCCCTTTTCTTTTTACTCAGCTACAGAAAACATCAAACCACAGGTGGAAGATGGAGGCGAGAAAAAAGATCTGGGCAAAGAGGAGCGATGCAAGGAGCCAGAACCCAAGATAGACAATCACGAGCCCCGATTAGGGCCAAGGCCACGCTCACACAACAAAGTTCTTAATCCGCCGGGGGGGAAATCCAGCATTGCGTTCTATTAGGGTCATCTGTTCACTTTCACTAACGGAGTCTGCACAGAAACTCTTGTCTGTGGTTGCGAGGTCAGTTTATAGACTATTGTTTGTGGATAGGTTCTTAGGCAGATGGATGAGGGTTATGCTAAGGTGTGTAGGAAGGATAACCTGATGATTTGGGGAGGGAGGGCTGGGGAGGGAAAGGGTACGCTGTGGAAGATGTGAGTATTGGCCTGCCTGGGTGGGTGGCAGAGGGGGGCATTAGTGTAACTTTGTGAAAGATCAGTGCTACTTTGTGGTGAGTTCATCAGACCGTTAGGTTCTTAGCTAGCTAGTGGCTCAGGACGCTCTTGTGGAGTCAGGCTTACCCATACAGTCAACACGTGAAACATTGTGAATGGGTAGGGACCTGGAGGTCACACCTGAAGGATTCTGAAGCACAGCGGGTAGGCTATGCTTTCCTCTAGGCAATCGGATGCAGCTTCACAGTGTGAGTTGACTTGCAGTCACTTTAATGTAAATACGTTCCGCCGGAACAAGTAGTGCTACCGTGGTTTTGAGTGTCTTCAGTCTTTGGTTCTCTCTCCTTTCTTGCTTTGCAGCACATGATTGCTGATACAAGGACAAAACGTGCTGAAAGTTTCTTTTATACTCACAAACCATCATATGTTAACAAATACTATGGTCTTCCCCTCCCCAGAGTATTCAGGCCTTTCTGATGCCTTCAGTAATCTGCTGATTACTACAACTAGCTTTTGACAAGTGATAATATCAGTCCAACATACTGTTTCATGTAGGTGCTTCTAGAAGGCTTTTATTTAAAGTGTCCTGGTTGAGTGCTTGCACATTTTCTGGTAAAGATGTGGGTGCAAACAATAGCTTTATGGTACTCTCTGAACAGAAGAAACTTAAAGTGTACCATTACTGCGGAGAATATACTGAGGTGTCCAGCCAGCTAGCTTTGACCCAACCTGTATAGAAATGCCTTCGCTTCTGCAAAGGTTTTTACTTTGTACCCTGCGGAAACCAGGACTGTTCTACTGTCTTCACCACAGTGCATTTTTTTTTTTGTTTATTTGCCTGTGCTGACTCTGTTAGTGAATTCTCTTGTCTTTGGTCAGCCTTACATTTGCCTTTGCCTCAGATTTTTGTTGATAAGGTTGGGAGAATTACATGGATTCTCCCCAAACCACAGTTGTAGTTGGCTGAGACATGCTGTAGACTATCCTAGTTGGAGAAACAAAGACTTCAGCAATACAAACCTTTTGGTTGTGCTGGCTATCTTAAATCATGTTTGGAAGATGTGCATGTTTTGCACAAACATTTGTTGGGGAGGGCAGCTGCCATCATTTGTTCTCCGAATGGACTTTCTGATCGTATCCAGAGCTTTGATATATGAATGTTAACATTAGGTGCTTACTGTTCAATGTATTTAATAGTGACTTTTTAAATTTGACATATCGAAACAGGAGTTGTTCAGGTACACCAAAGAACAAGTGGCCTTATCTGCGTATATCCACTGCTGTTCTAGCCCAAGTTCCCTCGGAACTGCTGCTGTTTAGAGGGGACTATCTCTGGGCTAGGTGCTAAAACACTCTGTGATTATAGTGCTTCTAGACTGCCCAGTTCCGCTGACGTCAGAAGCGGTGGATGAAGACTTAGTTGCCTTTTCAAAGAGTGAAAGTGAACTATATGGGGCAGTGCTAAGGGTAGAAATAGCCATGGAAAGTAGGGATTTCAATGCCTTTGTACCTTTCAGATAGATTTGGAGCTCCCTGTTATTTGGCCCCCTAGGAAAAACGAGACGGTGATTCTAACTGCAACCTTGTAATGGATCTATGTTACTTCCAAACATGTATTTCCTAGCAGCTATTCTTGAGTCTGTGCTGTCTAGCCTCTGGCTGAGTCTGACACGCCTATCTGTTTCAGGTTTTTTCAGTGTTTCCAGTACTTGACAGGGTTTTAAGAGGCTGTGGAAAAGAGGATGCAGAGGCTGCTTTCTGCATTGAAGGGTCTGGTGTAATTGGCGCTGTCTGTAATACTGAGCTTAGACTTGGCATCTTTTAGTACCTGATGTGCATTGGCTACAGTGCCTGTCTTTTAAACAGCAACTTCCAGCTAGGCCTTAAATTAGTTAAACTGTTCATTTTCTTGCATTTCTTTCTTTGGAATCTAAACCATGTTTTCAACTCATCGAGTAAGATTGATAAGAACATTTCTCCGGGACAGAAGGGGATGGAAATCAAATGATAAATCATGCAATTGCCAATAAACCTCTGTATTTTGTTACTTCATTGTGTGCTGTAGATGTCTGCTTTATAAATTAATCTGTAATCTAGTTCAACCTAGATACACTGGTGAATTTTGTTATCTGAAATTGGAAAACTTGCACAAATCTTTTCAGGCCTTCTGCAGTGGGGATATGCTTTGGAGATGCGACATCCTGCTGAAGGTTGCTCCTGAGACAAGCACCTCTTATCCCTGGGCAGTGTGAAGGGACAGTAGCAAGGGCGGGCTGTTCAGGTCAACGACTTTTTGTGGGCAACATTCCATGGTGTTCTGTACAACACAGGGACGCTGTTAAGCTCTTCAGCAATAGGGTAAATAGACTTAAATATTCAAATATTTTAAATATTTAAGTCTCTTTGTAGAATAGTGTAATAATTCCCCTTGAGCATGCATTGCTCTTTAATGTGGAGAAGTCATACCCCCACTTCTACGCTTCCGATAAGTGCATAGAACTCTCCTCGTGTGCCAAACTGTCTTGGCTGACAGCGTGCAGGTAACCACAGCTACAGAAAGTCCAGTTCCGGGTGAGCTGGACATGGTGGCGTCTCAGCCAGGGTGTTCTAAATCTGCTGCATTCGTCCCTTAATTTACAGATTGGGGTTCCCTACAGAGCCTCTCGGCCAGCACTTGTTTCTACAGTGACTTCTGTATTTTGTACTGAGAGTTTTGCCGTTTATAGTTCAGAACTCTTCTCTCGAGCATGCACAATGCCTTGGGTAGGGTCTGCTTAGCGTGGGGAACTTGTGAATATCCTTGATAGGTAACATATTAGCAGCAAAGGACTGTCCTTCCTTTGAACTGCTGCCAACTAGCAGATTACAATATAGTTTCACTTTGCAACTCTATACATTACCTCATTACTTTGCCCCTAAATTGAAGGTTTGTAGCTTAAACACTTAGGATAGAATATTATCCAGGTTACTGTTTCAGTCTTGGAAGGAAAATGATTATATCTGTTATAATAAGCTTAGCTTGGAAAGTGGTTAAAGGATGACTTGCATGCTTTCATAAGTCATGTGTACAATTCTAGGCATAGCTGCTGCTTAGTTCCTAAATATGTCACCATACCTGTCCAGTAGAAGACAA
Source organism: Calonectris borealis (assembly GCF_964195595.1). NCBI lineage: Eukaryota > Metazoa > Chordata > Aves > Procellariiformes > Procellariidae > Calonectris > Calonectris borealis. The sequence continues at coordinate 18,740,192 of NC_134327.1, read as the reverse complement.
CACTGTTCTAACGAACTGCGGTGTGTCACCCCTCCTGATCGACCACATCAGTGCATGTTTTCCCCTATTAAGACTGCTGGCTGCCATGCAACACCTTTTAAGCAAGCACTGTCTGATGTTGTCCTGTTACATCACTGCATAACCGTTTATAAACAGCCCACTTTGCACTCTTAAGGAGGAAGATTAATGTCCTCTGTCAGTGTTTTAAGTAGCATTACTGTGGTTTTTTGAAGGATTTATAGAAGTTAATCAGACATGGACTATCTAAAGTACATTCTTGGGGCTTGTTTAGCAAGAGAACATATGTAAAATAGCGTTGTGTGGCTGCAACTATTTAAGCACTAAATGAGTAACTGTTGTGGTACGTTCCCTGAAATATTCTCGCAGTTGCTTACATATAATATGATCACACTGGCGCATGGACATCCAAGTATCTTGGCTACCTGTGTGATCGTCTGGTGGAACAGTTTGACGCTTGCCTGTCAACATGTGGAGTGTGCTCAGTTGTCACCTTGCACCTTCGCAGTTGGGAAGCCAGCTGGTCACCGAGCATTTTGTTCTCTGATGTGTCTGCTATTGAATTTCAACTTGAAGCTCTGCTGAAATCCTGTATCACTTCCCTTTGGAAAAGGTGATGGTTTGGAATGTTGTTGAGGCTGGAGTTTTCCATTGTTTATTTCTCTTGAGGAATAAAGTAGGGTCACAACCAGGATGCTGTGCTATACTAGACTAGAGAAAGCAAAAGGATTCTGACCTCTGTGAGCTAGGCTATCTGCTGGTAACAGAGGGCAGGATTACAGAGAGACTTTGGCATATGACAAGCCATTTATGTCATGACTTGTTATCAGCTGTGCAAGAAGTAGACTGGGTAATGGTTTATTGCTAGCCAAGAACTGATGTACAGAACCCCCACAAACAGCCAGCAGACTAAGCTGGATGTCCAGGCTGCTAGCCCAATTGCTACTTGCTCCTCCCTCTGAAAACACAGTCAATGCGCAGAAAGAGCAGTTTTTAATTATTGTGCTAAATTTGCAGCCCTGATTATTGTTTTATCTTGCTTCTGGGTATGAAGATTATCCTCTCTTGAATCTGGCTTTCCCTTTCTTTCCTTCTCAAGCAGGTCAAAATGCTGGCCATAACCAGCAAGAACGCAGTAATTTGCTTTACCCGTCAGCCTCTCTAGCTCCAGCCAGCTTCTAATTCTGGTCTCTTACCCTACTGCTTTCTTCCTCCCTCCTGCATGTATGTATATTTTAAATAGTAGCTGTGCTGCCTTAGGCTTCTCGATTATCCCTCCCGTGCTACTGCTATATGCCACTTAAGCCAAAAACACAAACAGCTCTGTCTCAAAGTGTATCAGAAGCATAAAGGTCTATCAGAAGTAACTGGGAACTTAATGTTGTGCTAGTTTCTTTGTAAAGATGATGGCTTTTCCTCCGCTGCCACTCCCACAAACTTACATAAACGTATGCTCCACTGTGTAAGTGTTTAACGTTCTGGCTTCTGGGAGCATGATCTGGAGCGTGATGAGCAAAAAAAATCCACCTTGGTGTGAGCTGCCTGAACCAAAGTCCACTTTCAAGTTTGAGTTTATATTTTAAGAGCTGCAATCCACTGTCTCTTACGCAAGAGGAAGGTTCTGCCAAAGAATATTGTTGAAAAGCTTACCACTTCCAGGGCTGCCCAAGGCTAGGGAGAGGCTGAGGGATGGGGGGTTTCAGTTACCTGTGTTCATGATCAGTGCAACAATACAAAAATCAAACAAAAACAGCTGATTGTTTCTTTCCATTTCTTGCAGCACATTGGCCTCTGTGAATGCCACCCTTTCATTTTCATGACAAACTCAAACCAAGTAGAGAGCCATGCAATTACTTTGTAAAAAGTGTCTCAGAAGTGAGCTCTGGCATCTCAATAGCAGGTGTCAAGCCAGAATCGGGAAGACAGGCAAAGTGAAGGTGGCTTTCCTGTCATCAGTGGAGTAATTAGTGAAAAAAGCAGTTAAACAGGAATAACTGGAAGCTGTTGATGAACTCTGATGAAGATGAGCAGGTACTGTTGCAGGAAGGCTCATTCTTTGCGACCTCATTGTTGTTATGTCAGCTTCAAGCTTTATTAATCTGAGCTGAAAGACATAAGCAGTCTTTTAAGAACAACTCTTTGCCTGTAAGAGGCTCTAGTAGAATCCTCCCAGCCTAAAGGTGGTCTTTGTGCAACAGACTCGAAGGTCACTAGAATCTCTTCACGTCTTCAGTTACATGAAAGGGTTTCTACAAGCACGTGCCAGGATCTTTGTACTATGGCATCTACAAAAACCTCTGCAGCCAGCAGAAGTTCTCCTTCTAGGCGGTGAATGTAGGAAATATGCAGGAATGCTTCACCGTGAAACCTAGTAGAGCAGGCAGTGAGATTTCCAGTGCTACGTCGTCATGAACCTTGTTAACCAGACCGTTAAGCAGATTTTAGGGGAAGTATGTCACAACTCTTCTTCAAAACAGAAGAGTAAAGTTTCTTTTCTGGTAACTCAGAAGTAGATTATGGATGGCAAACAGGAATGGCTGGCTTTTGAGCTTCTTCCGTGAAGAACCAAGTACAGGACTTTCAGTGGGGATCCCAGCACTCATTACAGGACCAACCCCATTGAGTTTAGCTGCAGCTGAGAAAACTGATGACTTCTTGCCAGCCAGGCTGAAGTCACTGCTTTTAAGCCAGATGTTGGTAGTATTGACACAAAAAATCAGCTCTGCTGAACACATACTTTCTTCTGAACACAAGCCTCCAACATGAGTGTATAGTACTGCTACATGTGGTTTTTCATAATCGCATTTGGAAATTCACCATGGGATTTTTCCACTATGAAAAAATGCGACTGCAGGATTTCTGCACTTCCGTACAGTGACTGAACGCTGAGGGATGTACTTAAAGCCACAGTCTAGCAGGAGTCCAGTTTCCCAGCTGAGTGAAAACACTGGTAAGGCCTCACACGGAGTACTGAGTCCGATTTTGGGCTCCCTAGTACGAGAGAGATGTGACTTAAGGAGGCAGCACAGCGATGGGCCACAGAGGTGTAAATGGACTGGAGCATCTTTCATAGGAGGAGAGGCCGAGAGAGCTGGGGCCGTTCAGCCTGGAGAAGAGATGGCTCAGGGAGATCTCATCCGTGTGTTTAAGTACCTGCTGGGAGGGAGTGAGGACGAGGGAGCCAGACTCTTCTCTGGACAAGAGGCAATGGGCACAAGTTAAACCACATGAAATTCCACCTGAACACAAGGAAGCGCTTTTTTACTGAGAGCGGTCAAACGCTGGGACAGGTCGCCCAGAGAGGTTGCAGAGTCTCCGTCTGCGGAGATGCTCAAACTCTGACCGGACACGGTCCTGGGCAACCTGCTCCGGCTGACCCTGCCTGAGCAGGGGGTGTTGGACTAGATGATCTCAGGAGGTCCCTGCCGAACTAAAGGAGTCTGTGATTTTGCAGTTCTCTGACTTCTCGCCCCACCCCCCAATTTCTGCTGCACCAGCCTCCAACAGGGAAATCCTTTCATTGTCTGTGGTGTGAAATGAATTTACAGTGTAACTTAGAAGACTTTGCTCTCTGAACACATTCTCTTCAGTAAATCAGTTTACGAAAACTTTGATGGGTGGATTTGTCTTCTGTGACATCTACTTAAAATGTGACTACTGGATGCTGTCAGTGCCTAAATGCTTTCAATCTACTAGCGTTTATATTAAATGCAACTTGAGCAAAGCTGCTCTTCCTCTTAAGAATCTGTAATAATTTACATAAGTCATTCACTTCATCATTCCTTGTACTTGGCTATGTTAAAGTTTACTTAATTCTTAAAGCATCCTTTGTGCTTTTGTAAACACTGTGTGAGTGTTTGTGAGCATTTTGCATAGTGAAAAGCGTAGTTAGCTGAGTAAAATAAGCCTCTAGCATTCATGAGTAAGAACACCCTAGTTTAAAGGACAGAATTTCAGATCAAAACCTTTTATGCTTTTGAAGGCAAATGCGCAGGCATAGCTTACGGAAGCATTTCCAGCAAGGCAATAAGCAACTAAGCTAGGCTTGTGTGCAAAAGGTAATCGATTTCGTTAATTCAGTCTCCTGCCTAAAGAATATGATGGTGTCACTTGCATGGATATGTAATTTGTGAAAGATGCATGCTAATCTAGAGCAGTAACTGAAACAGCAGGCCTACCAAGGTATGTGGATTAGCAAGTGCTGATGTACGGGATTCTTGTGATGGAGAAACAGTGGTAGACCAGGCAGGCGCACCTTATGCAGGCAGTTTTGATGCAAGAGTGAAAAGCAACTATCCAATGACTTATGAACAAGCTTCAGCTAGGTTAGTTTCACTTACTGCAGTGTAGTTCTTAAAGTGTCCCATGCAGGTTTCTGTATGTTAGAGAATGCCTAAGAACCATACAGCAGACACCCTTCACTGGTGTGCCAGGCATAAGGAAGTGGAAACATTCCCTTTCTGTACCCAATTCCCTTCAGGTAAAAATCCACTTTCTAACAGAAGTGATCAGTGCTGTGTCTGGCAGCCATCACTGTTCTCACGCTGCAAAGGTTCAGCTGACAGAGCCTTCGTTTCCTGTTTCATCATCAAGGAGCGGTGCTGCATCTGCAGGGACTCTCTCCTCCTGCTCCACAGGTGCTCCTTTTCTTGTTCTGTTCAGTGTCCCACCCTAGAAATTCAAAGAATCGATTAGGGACAAAAAGGATACTGTTCTTCCTGTACACATATATTGCTACAGCTGTGTCCTGGCCCTTCCCCTCACCTTCTTGCAAAAAAATACAGCTGCCAATCGCTTGATACTAGGTAAGAGTGCTATGCACTGCATCAATATTTTAGCAGATAGTTCTCTTTTTAGGCAGGCCCATTTTTATGTCGAGGGAATTATTTATATACACACCGAACAGCTATTACATCAATAAAAGCAACTCGGTGATGCAAGGCTATTCTTCACCTTTTATCACACTTACCTGTTTCTTGTCCACAACATTGAGGCTAACGGAGGCAACAATGCATGCAATAGTGTTTGCCAACATAAAGATCATCATCTGTTGCCAGCGCCACAGGGGGATCTTTAATTCACTAGAAAAAGCCAAAACAGGATAGAACAACTAGTCATTTGAAGGTGTTTAAGGCACCTTTACAGTTCCTTGCAGCATCAGGTTGCAAAGACACTGTTCACACCGCTCCACTAAAGCAGTGTTGATGTCTGCGTGGGGGAAAAAAGCATTCTCACCTGGACTTTGTTCCTAGAATGTGTCCAACGATCAGATTCGAAAGGCCGACGCCAATCATCTGCACAGAAGTTGCAAGCCCCATAGCTGTCCCTAAAGTTGCTTGGGGGACCACAAGAGGTATGGATGGCCACATACTAGCCTGGTAGGAGCAATGAGAAGAGGAATTAACTCAAAGCCTTATTTAAAGGTGTTAGATCGTTATTGGTTTAAAAAGGAGTTATTCCCACTAAATCAACATTTATACTTTCTCTTCAAAAAATCTGGTGTTTATCCCTCCCAGCCTATTGGCTGGTTCTAGACTGTTCCCCATCCTTTTCAAGCAGCTTGAGACAGCACAGACAACATGTTATTTGAAACTGGAATAACGTGACTCCAGATTTCGGAATGGGAGTTAGACCTGATGATTTAGCTCATAAGAGCTAAAGGAGATTTACATTCACGGTAAAAAAGCACTAAGAAAAGCATAGACAGATGCATGCTTCACGCTATATCAAATGGTCCCTGACTCTGCTTTGCGTTTTGCTCCGTATTGATCCTTTGGGGTTAGTTGTTACTAACCGCAGTCTTCAGGATCGGGGAGCCAGACTCAAACTGTGGCTGCCAAACCTGCCCATCAGGACGAAGGGCAGAGACACATGCCATCCAGGATGTAGAAGGAGCACAGCCACAAAACGCTCAACTACAGCAGTGGGTTGTGAACTTACAGCAGCAAAGGAGTAAGTAATCCCCAACCATATGGTAGAGACTAACGGAGGAACAAACGTAAATGCCAGGAGAGCGAAGACTGGCAGAGTCAATGCAGCACAGCCAACAGCAAAGACGCCTCTCAGTCCAACGTAGTCCTGGTAAAGGAAACAAACAGAAGGCCTCTGACCAGGGATCCTTGCTTCCCACAGATCCTAGTGATACCAGCGGCTGCGCAAAGTGGGCTGGCATGAGTGGCAGTAACATCTCATTTCCTAGTTGTCGGTATCGTAGCAGACTAGCTATCACTAGTTCCTCTTGCATACGCCTGAGCCGAGACTGAAACACTTGTCAGAGAAGCAGTGTCCAGTATTCATGTGAAATGGCAGGCTTTAATAAAGGGGAATGGAAAACACACCATTATGTCCTGACAATTATGGAAATAAGGAAAGGAAGAGTTTACAAAACAGGGACTGATTACACGCAGGTTGTCCTTTCCCATCTACTTGCAAAGCTTATCCTGATCCTTTCTGTTCCAGTCTCAGACTTCTCAAAACATAGAGCCGTTTGCCATGGTTTGATGCTATCATAGCACAATTAAGGGCCAGAGGGAAAAACAGGTTAACATTACTTCTTGTAATTTAATTCAGATGGAAGTGCATCTTGCAGTTTGCAAGGAATTAAAGGACTGCCTGTTCAGCAACAACAGGCTAAATTCTGGTTGAGGGGGTTGTAACAAAGACATTTCAAAAAATTAGGAAAAAGTTATCAGCAAACACTTCTGGTTTGGGGTACTCACAATTAATATGCCAACTGCTGCAGAGAGAACAAGGGAGCTGTCGTACACTGCCCCAGCAATATAAGCAGCTGCCTGCTGACTGTAACCAGAATATTTGTCCTGGATAAACTTGCTAAAAATAAAATGAAGGGGAGAAAAATTACATAATTAGGATTCTTGATCTGGTTATTTTGACAGAAAGTAAGTCTGAGCACAAACATATGGACAGGAAGAGTTTTAATGAGAGGACTTGTAAACGAGTTTGATTCCATCTGCTTTGTAGTGCCAAGCCTTTGTTGTTTTATTTTCTTTTTAATTGGTGCACACCATAGAGAAGCTGGTAGCTTAAATGGACACTTTCAAGACGCTTCTGCAAGTGCAGAGTAAAACTGCAGGTTAAAGTTGGGCATATATTCATTATATTAGCACAGCTCACAAGCAGCAATTTGCCGTCACCTATCCAAAACATATGGATGGATTTTTTTACATTCTCTTTGAAGAGGCAGAAAGCATTATCAATTCAAGGGTGGGAACGCCGAGGGGCAGGAAAAATATTTTAAAATAATCCGGCAGCAAAGATCAGCATTTAAATTGAACACCTGCATTTTAAAAGTACTAGGAATTCCCCCTTGGCATCTTCAAAGAGACTTCTGGTTAAAGCAGAAAACACACAAACCAAGTTTTGTTTTCATTGTCAGAAGTCAGCCTTTCACCTTTGTTAGGGACACGCAAAAATGGCATTAAAACTTACTCAACTTCTTTACAGAATTTACAGTCATATAGTTTTAACAGCTTAGAAAGACTAGTTTATTTAGAGATCTTGTGGCTACTTAAACCTGGTTTGGCTACTTGCATGGCTACTTACCATTAGTAATAATGAGCCTTTATAGCCTGTGCTGTCAGCAAAGTATGAAACAAGACACTGTTCCCTGACGATTTACTGCAACAGAATTCGCCAAAGAGCAGTGTCCTTGGGACTATTATTTTTCCGACTGGGAAGCAGCATAGCATTTTTTGCCAGAAAAGATGTGTGAAACGTGACCCTTTGTGCCTGAACTTTTCCTCCACAGGGAGCAAAAAAAAATTCTGCAGGGAGGCAGAATTGCAGAAATGAGGATTCTGTGTGATCAACAGACACTGTCTTCAGTTAAAATGAGAGGGCAACTGATAGAAAGCCCATCTCATCAAGGCCTTGATGATCCTTGCCATCTTGAAGGTCTTTATTTTACTAATAAGAGGTCACTTGTACATTTGTAACGACAATGTTAATGACATTTCTTCACTCCTGATTTCACAGTGGCTTACTATACATCCCTAATGAAATACTACCAAAATAATTTCTTCTTTTTACTGCAGGCCTTTGCTAATATAAAAGTTCATACTCATTATGTGATAGAAGTCGCATCATCCATAAACAGCAAAAAAGCAGCAAAATGACAAGTCTGTGGCAGAGCCACAGGACAGAAGCAGGAGTCCCAATTTAGTCAGGCAGGTTGCTTCTTTGTTTTAAGCAAATGAAGGCATAAAAAAGGAAGTCTGCACGCCTTGCACTGGGATGCAAAGGCTTCCTCACTTACAAACCCAGGCTGCTGCAAGCTTAGCTTTGTTGCAAACATAGCAGACAACGTGCAGGAACTGCAGGACAGAACTGCCCCAGGCCTGTGAAGCTAACGCCCCACCCAGCTCAAAAGACAGCCACTTTGTTGGACTATCACGAAGGTGAAATGTCTATGGGCTATTTTGTAGATAAAGTATTTCTTCGCCTTCTCCCAAATCCTTCTGATCCTCCTTTAGCAGCGTTCCAGGCTTTAAATATTGGATGAATCATTTCCCTTTAAGTTATTTTTGCTTTCCTTCAGAAGCCTCCCTCACCTTTGAAGGGAAAGAAAGGCCAAAGAACCCTCATACTCTTTAACTAGGTGTTAAAGACATGTTTCTCTGTGTTTCATGAGTGGAAGAAACAAGCATATTACCCCCATATTTCCCAGTCAACTAAAAATCGAGGGCCTGCAGGGCTCTGGTGGGCTTGTATCAGTCAGTGGGACTCCAGCCATAGAGCAATACCTGGCGTCTGCCACAAAGGGGAAGACTCCATTGTAGAAGAACATGATGGTGAGGACCAGGAGCCAGTAGCGAAGGGGAAGTCGCCGGATGTCCTGAATGCGCTGCAAAGATAAGATGTGCCCTCACTCACCAGGAAATAGTCTTCAGCTTCACACTAACGTCACTTTCTGCAAGCCATTGAAGGTCACAAAAAATTTAAGAAGTAACAGCAGGTAAAAAGGAGCTGCTGATGTACCTCTAAGCAAAATTTGGCATGTGCTGTCTCCAAAGCATTCCTTCCTTCCACTATTCAGTAAAGAAAAAAAAGGTTTTCTTATTATTTTTATAAAGGTTATGGCTGCAAAAGGCTATTCTAAGCGGGCTCTATTAAGAGCCTACTGCAAAACCTTAAGTGAAATGATAAACAGGAGTCACAACACTGAGATACAGAAATCAGTAAGAACACTGTCATGAGAAGGAAGCTGTCTAATAGATTTAAGTGCCATAAAAACTGCAACCTATTGCCTGTAAAGCTTGTTCCTGGCAGAAGAATGCAAGGAGGAATGGAAGGTAAGGGCTGGCAACAGATAGTTCAGTACTGACCAGATTAGCTATTTTATATCACGGATCCTGTGAGCTAGAAAGCTGCTCCAGAGAGAGGCTACTATCTAGTTTTATGCACAAAATCTTCCTCTGAGCCACCTACAGTCAAGAAGTAACTGGCTCAGAAAAGTAATGCCGCTCAGAGTGCTAATTCAGGAAGGCTGCAAATACATTCTGCTCGAAACAGAAAATTTAGACTTTGGTGGCTTGCAGATGCAATATCCTCAGATGTACCTGAAGAACTAGTCTGCAAGATTTAACCAAGTGGCGTTAATGCCCTCTTCTGGCCAGGACCAGCTCTTACTACTGCAGGCTTCCCTGCACTGCAAAAGCAGTGCTCATGCATCCCAGGCTTTCAAGATTGAGATGGAAAAGCTGTTTGTGCACCACATACCACCTTTTTGGATTCTTGCTGGATAACCCCATCCAAGCCCAGTTGCTTCATGCCCACTTTATCTAGCACGCTGACTGTGAGGGCTGAAACAAACCCAAGCATGCAGAGCAGGGTACCTGGAAAAGACACAAGAGGTGTTAGAAATTCCTCAGTGTGGAGAGAGCTGAATGACAAAACCAACTGCATGTAACACGCAGAATTCTCTGTGAGTCCTGCTCCTGGCTTCTCTTAACATTAACAGCCTTCCCTACTGCAGCCATATAGTGGGACCATTTACCACTGACCACCTGTCAGAGGCCTTGAGCTCTTTGTCCACTAAGCTTCCAACGCTCTGCAGAATTGCCTGAGGCCAGTGAAGCTAAAGCCCACCCATCCCTAAAGACAGCCACTTTGTTGGACTATGGCCAGAATGCCTCCTAAACTGCAGCAGGCCTGCGCATAACAAACCCAAGGTTAAAACAAGCCAGACATTAAGAAACTTCCATGGTCCCGTGAGCAGGAGAGGTATCGCACACGGACCGGCGCTGGAAGCCAAGTTACACCTCTTCATTTATGTGACCTACTGCCGTTACTACAGCATTCTGGCCTGTTAGCACACTCAGCTCCAGAGAAGCGAGTCAGATCATGCTGGGTATGCCAGAAGCAAGTTTGGCAACGGGCATCTGCTGCAGACATCCTTCTCTCAAAAAGAGATCTGTGTCTGTTTCGTTTTCCAAAGAGCCAAAACAATCTCTGTGATGCACACACACTTTGTCTGATGTATTTATCCCTTCACGGGCTACTGAAGTCGCTGTGCTGTGCTTGCAAATGCTGCTTGAGCTCAAAACGAATAGTGTTAGGTGGGATGCAACACACCATGCCCATCCCAGTTTCTCCTCTTAGAGCTGGAATCAGAGGAGAGCAAGGGGTTTCAATTTCTGCAGGAGAGTTACCTCACCTATGCATCCTCTTTTCCACGGGTGATGGCCCATACTGTTCTGTTGTTTGGGAAATAACACTTTCCCATAATCACTGAATCTTTGTGCACAAGGATGCCCTGAGGCAGGTCTCCCTAACATTACCGTTCCAGCACACCAGAGCACCTGAGTGCTTAACTGCACTGTGAAACAGATCATCCCTTCCACTAGGGACAGATCCCATCTCACTGCACCAAAGAGAGGACAGAAACTCAAATCTTCTAAAGATATGAGCCCTAGAACAGATTCACACTAAGAAACATGTAATTCAGATTCTGCTTCTCAGAATTTAAACCTACAGTTTTGATCAGTCCACATGCAAGGCATCTTACGCTGAGACCAATTCAGATACTACTACAGAACCAGCATGTTCTGCTAGCTAAAATACAGAAGAACAAACACATTAGATTCCTCTTTTGTATCACTCTGAAGTTTCCATTCCATGGGAGTAAACCTGTATTAAGTACTGACTACCTGTGACTGCAGATATTGAAGTATCTCAAGAGAAAAAATTGCAGACAAAACTGTCAGGCTGACACTACAGATTTAGAGAGGGTTTTCAGGCATCAACGAAGAAAACACCACTCCATTGCACACAGAAAGCAACAGGAAAAACTGGAAAATAATGTCTCCTTCTGCTAACTTGACTATCTTTTTCAGGTACTTTTCATAACTGGATGAAACAGGCTAGCCTCAGGTCTAGAAAACAGAAGGCCACAGCACCAAAGAAACTCACCTCCCCAGAGCGTCCACTGCATTCCAAATTTTACCTCAAACTGCTGGGTGAAGAAGAAGTTGAGGACACTCCCAAGACGGGAGAAAGACAGAGTCAGCCCAAATGCCAGTGCCAGTTCCTTCCCCTTGAACCAGAAGGCTGTGATACGATTCTGCACAACTTGGAGAAGACAAAAATTCTCTCTTGAACAGACAGACTTGGCCAAGAGCATTGCACAGAAGCAACAAACACAGCCCCTCAAGCTCGAGTGCTTGAGCTGGGGTAAGAGACCACTACGCATCCCAAGTGGAGGTAGCACATGTCAACTTCACAGTCCATTTTAAAAAGTACTAAATCATGCTGGGACATGGGAGGTGAACTTATCCCTCAAATAAGGCAAGCAAAATAGCCCCAAAGGCATAGCAATCACATGTCAGTCCCCACCCTTGGGTGAAGGACAAACTTGTAAGAGGGGAAGACTTTTAAACATTTCAGCACACAATAAATCCATGCAACCCTTCAAGGAGCAGTGTTCTTCTGTTAGCAACGTAGGTTCCTGGTGCAGAGCAGGTGAAGCTGACTGGTAGGACAAGGCTCTAGGAAGCAAAATAAAAATGTATCATGACCCTCTGGTGAGGCGTAATTAAGAATGTGAATTCCTTACTAGTAAGTGACCCATTCCCAGAGCCAAAGAGCAGTCTTCCTGTTAGCATCATTGGTAGGAGGTATGGCGACCCCTTGAAATGTGAGCCTAGAGCAAAGATTGATGATCCCAGCACAGTCAGAAGAGAGAAAACAAAGACACCAACTAGGGAGGAACAGAAAAAAAAGACACAAACCTCAACAGACATGCTGAGATCAGGACAAAAGCATTCTTTGTCAAAAAGCAAAAGAGCAACCTCAAAATAGCCAGTAAACCTGTGGTCTTCCATCAGTTTACCCTCATTATTTTAATTTTGTAAAGTCTGGTCTCTCTATAAAATGACCTGGGTATCCTCAAAATAATGATGATATTATCATGGTGGAAGGTTAGAGAGGCAGAGTAAGTCAGATAGAGCACTCTTCTCTTCTGATAGAGCACTCTGAACTCTACAGAGTCTCTGCCCTGACTATGGCCTGGAGCAAGTGATCTCCTCCTCTGTGCCTCTGTCTCCTCACCTGTGAGATGTTTACCTCTGTGATACGGAGACAGAGCACAACTGCATTTGCTGGGACTGCTGGGTCTTAGATTATGGCGCACGCCAGAACAAATGTCAGAGAAGGGACCAGAACACTGTATCAGTTTGTCCCGTCAAAACCAGATAACGCTATTCCCTGTTTCATGCGTGTCAGGGGAAAGCACATTTACTGCACTGCTGTGTAAATTCAGATAAGTCAGTGGTCAAAGAATGAAAACGTCTCAGTTGCCTCCACGGAGCTGCTCAACCAACCATCATGCACTCCGCACACAGAGCTGTCCCTCCTCTCCCATCCCTCTGTGATCTCACAGAAGTGGAACCTTTAATCATCCCTTTGCACTGAAAGAACAGCCTGAAATCCCACTTCAGTACAAGAATAAATTAATCGATCCTCAGAACTTACAGCGATTTCCTAGTTTATCAATCAGGAATCCAGCCAGAATAACCACTACTGCATTTCTAGGAGAAAACAAGAACAGAAACATTTGTGTCTTGCTGCTGGGAAGCAACTAGCAAACCACCCCGCCCAAGCAAGAGAAAAGTGACTTACGTCCAAGCATAGATGGCGTACAGCAAATTGTATTGTGCAGGTGTCATTCCCAAGCCTTCAACACAGTCTACCGTGCTATTATGACCGGTGCTGTTATGATGGGTTCCATTGGGGCAGGTCAAGTTCTGCATAACAAGTCACAGAGCCTGGGTTAGGCAGCAGACACAGATGAAAACCCACACATTCCTTTAAAAATTAAGTTAAGTTCTTGCCTACTAGATTTCTATTTCTCCTACTCAGTTCCCACTTCCACAACCAGGAATTAGAGGACTTGTGTCTTCTCCCAGGAAGCCAGCCCTTGCCAAATGAGAAATGACCGGCCATCGGCACGGCACGTCTTCCCTTTCCCTTTCTGTGGCAGTAGCAGCAGGGGCTCAGCACTTTTATACACATTTCAGTCCAAAAGAAAAGCCAGGAGAACTGCACCATGAGGTTTATTTGATCCCTTAGTTTCTTGGCTATAGTTTAGCTTGATCTGACTCTTCATTACGTACTATAAAGTCTTAAGCAGTCTGTAAACATGAAACTTAGCAGTAGTCCATATTAATTCACAGCTATAAAGCATTTGCTGAACAGTAGGAAACTGGTAGTCCTAGCATGATTTAATAACGTTGGTTTTGCTACTGAAAAGCAACATCTCCTCAACACCATATGATCAGGAAAAAAACCTAGATCTTCCAACTACTAAAAATCTACGTGCATTAGGAAATGGACGCTAGGTCTTCCACACCAGTAGGCACAAGCTTAACATCTCGAATAAGCACAAGGAAAGCACGATTTTAACCACATGATTTTTATACAGCCATCATATTCACAAACCCCTCACATCTGCTGCAGTAGAAATGTCCGAGGCTGCGGGGAAACAGTTCTCTAGGACAAAGTGTTTTCACTGCAAGCACTGGTCTTAGATGCTCCGACTACCACTGTACCACTCGTGTAAGGCCGGCAGAGGCTAAATTCGCCAGAGTAAAAATATGATGAGAGTGTCAACAGATAAAAACACTGTTTGCACAGTACCTAACAGAAAAATATGGCTTGGTTTCACTACCCTATAAAGTTACCTAGGTAACAAAATATGACATAACCTTTCCTTTAGTCCATAAATACATAACTGACTCTTCTCCCACAGACCTACAGAAGTTGTGCAGATCAAGAATAAATACTGACCTATTTTTTTCTTTTTACTCCTGTTTGCAGTGACAAACTGCACCCAATTTAGCCTGGAGTTCACTGCCTGAATGTTATGGATTAACTGCATTTACAAAAAAAAAAGTTACATGCAAGCTATATATATTTCTGCCCTTGCTATTGAAGCGGACAAAGGAAGTGACTCTCAGCCTACACATACTAATCTACCAGCAGATGGCACACATGAGTAAAATCATCTCAAAAAACATGAAACAAATGCAATGACGACAGATAAATGAGTCAAGTAAGAATTCTTCAGGTATTCAGGAATTCTGGTAAGAACTTTGGGACTCCAGCACCCCTGGAGAAACCCCAAAAATCAACCGGGATATCAGTCTGAACCCTGAACAACAACATTTTCAAACAACATTTGAGAATACGACTAGTTTTTACAGGACAGAGTCCTCCTGCGATCTCCTGGCACTGCTCTGTCTTTCGGGTAGCAAACAAACGCATGACGTGATACCTGCAGTATCAGGAGGTTTGGCTCTGAAGACCCTGAAAGTCTTTTCTCGTCTCCTGTCTCCAACATCGCTAGTCTTCCAGTCCAGTGTGGCTACTAATGGTCAATCCTACGTACCTTCCATGTGCAGAGTGGTGCGAGCGCTGCCCTAACTCTGAGTTTCGTCAGCGCAGCAGACAGCCGTTTGGTCGGAGAGCTGACAATCAGTGAGCAAGGGCAGGTTTTAGATTTCCAGTTCTCCAGGCAGGGGCGAGAACTGAACCCCCTCAGGCCTGTCCCAGCTTCGTGCGCCGCCTTCGCAGCAAGCATGCCAGCAATAACCCCTCACCCCCGGCATCTGCAGCGTAAGACCCTGGCACACGGCTCCTGTACTGACACCGTAAGAAAAGGTTTTGAAACTCCACCGGCGACCAAGGCCTCCGTTTTGCTGGCTCTGCCTCTTTTTGCCCGCCCCGCTGCCGGACCGCGGCCCAGACGCAGGCCCAGCACTCACCCCCTGGAACTGCTGCTGCAGGACGCTGGGGATGTCGAAGCAGAAGTAGGAGCCGAAGGTGAGGAGGCAGTTGAAGAGCAGCACCGCGAACCTGTAGGAGGCTGCGGGGCAGAGAGGACCCACCTCACCTCACCTCACCCCACCCCCTTCACCTCGCTGCGCGGCCCAGCCCTCCCGCGGGCCCCGCCGAGCCCCCAGCTGCGGCTCGGCAGCGGGCCCAGCCGGCCCCGGGGTGCCGGCCCCGCAGGCAGCGGAGGGACGGGGCCCGACCCACGGCCGCCTGCGGGCCCGCGCCCGGGCCGCGCCTCCCCCCGCCCCGCCGGCGCTCACCCCGCTCCGCCGCCACCGCCATGCCTCAGCCCGCGCCCGCCTCCGGCCGCAGCCGCTGGCCGGCCCCGCCTCGGGCCCAGCCCCGCCCGCGGGCCGCCCGCAGCGGGGACGCGGGGCTGGCGCCGCGGGGGCCTCCGCCGCGCCGCGGGGTGAGGCCGCCGGCGGCCCGCGGAACGGCGCCGGGGCCGGGGCCGGGGCCGGGGCCGGCCCCGCGGGGTTGAGCCAGAGCTGGAAGGGTTGGAAGGGCCCTGGAGGGAAAGGCTCGGATTTAAAAAGCAGCGTGGTAAAGCGGCGGACTCATCCTCAGTAAAAAGAGGAAATTTGGTAAAGGAAATTAAAACTGGTACGCGTCAAAGGAAGAAGTCAAATGGGTAAATACAAGGTGGGGAATAGCTGACGAGGGAACAGCAGCACAGAAGACCTGGTTTGTAATGCATCATAAACCGAGCAGGAGACAAAAATGCAATGTTTTGGGGGAAAAAAAGGCCTGTCTTTTAGGACGGGTTAATAGAAGTGTCTCATGTATGAGACGGGGAAGGAGAGCAGTTATTTAAGCTAGTAAGCTATCTGCACAAGAACAGATAGATAGAAACCAGCCAAGCATAAATTAGAGGTTTCTAGTCACCACACAGGGTCCTGGTAATGAAAAGAAGAAAAAGAAGGAAAAAAGAAGAAGAAAAAAAACAAAAACAAAACACAAAACCCCCCAAGCCCCCTATATGATTGAAAGGGTAAGTATATTGCTCTCCCTGTTTGAAGAATATTTTCTACCCAGACAACGCACAGAGAGCTATCAAATAAGGCAAGGCTCACAACAGCAACAGCGAGGGCCAGTGCCTTACTGATTTTAAA
This sequence comes from Calonectris borealis, assembly GCF_964195595.1. NCBI lineage: Eukaryota > Metazoa > Chordata > Aves > Procellariiformes > Procellariidae > Calonectris > Calonectris borealis. Next base: position 18,723,711 of record NC_134327.1, on the reverse strand, counting down.
ATAGAAATTGATAAATGCACGGGTAAGGCTATGTGGCACGGCTGTCCTTCGCAGCAAGCAGCAGGACTTGGGAATCCAGAATTTTCTTCCCGCTCCTGTGTCAGTGGGTCAAAGGTACACACAGTGCAGGGAAAAGGTACGGGATGAAAAAATAACCTTGACCAACCTGGATACGCGTCGCAAAATGTTCTCTGTGCTCATGTTATATGTTCAGTAAGACAAAGTTTATTCAGGTAGCCAATGCAATATTAAAAGTTTTTCAACAGCGGTGTGTACTGAAAATAGTTCAATAACTAACAATTTTAGGAGCACCTGACTTGTGAACAGAGTCAGACTACAAGACATCCTTAAAGTCTATTTTTATAAATGCTGTCGTTTTAGGCATCGCTTGTGCTGCAATGTAGAAGTTTTTTATTTTATCCTACTCCATGATTTCTCACTTCCTTGGGCTGCAGGTGTGGAAATGCTGAAACAGCATCATTACCTTATGTGCAGAGGATGCTTCATGTTGCTGATCCATGTCATCCTTACCTAGCTTTGGTGGGCTGATGCTGACGAGCAGGTGAGCCCCCACCCAGCTGCTCATTCCCTTTCCCCAGTGGGATGGGGGAGAGAATCGGAAGGGCAAAAGTGAGTATAAAAACACACGGCCTTGTGGGCTGAGATACAGACAGCTTAATAAGTGAAGGGGAAAAAAAAACAAGGAAAAACCCACCAAGCAATGCATAAGCAATTGCTCACCATCAACAGACCGGTGCCCAGCTGGCCCCCAAGCAATGGTTGGTTACCTTGGAAAAAACTCCCCGCCCAGCTTTCTCCCTGAACATGATGCTACGTGGCATGGGACATCTCTTTGGTCAGCTAAAACATGGTTGTGTTACCAGCATTGTTTTCCTCGCCGGCCTGAAGCACAGCGCTGTATCAGCTGCTATGAAGAAAATAAACTCTTTCGCAGCTAAACCCAGTACACTAACTAAGAACGAGCTCCTGAAAGGAACCCTTTTGGCCAAATAAAAATGTTTTATAGAAGCATTTAGCAAAAATAAAAATGTCTGGATAACAATAACATTTTTATATATGTGTATGTGTGTATATATATGTGTGTGTATACAAAAATATGTGTATCTGTGTGTATAAAACATACACAATTGTGTGTGTGATTGATTTGAAAACTAGGGTTAGAGCTTTCCTAATGATTTGCAGGTTTTCAGGAAACTAGCTGGATTTTGAGTCTAGGTACTTCCTTACAAAAGCTATCCTGATCCAGTTCTTTGTACCAGTGCTGCCCCTCATTTCATTTGTGATTTACGTCTTCATGAAGGAAGCCTGCTGTCCAGTATCATTAAAATGGCATCTGGGAGAGCCTTTTCAGCTATCAATACACTGCGACGGCAGCACTACTTTTTAAAGTCAATGAATGAATCTAAGATTTCAGACTTGGAAGTAATACATACGTGCAGGGTACTGCAGCCCACAGATTCTCAGTTCCTTGCCAGGCTATAACCATTACTAGCAGCGGCGGGAGTGTGTACCGATACTGCCGGCGGCAGCAGCAGGTTCCCGTTCTGTACAAAGCTTTGTAGCACTTCTAAGACGTGTTTGTGCCACTAGTGGTATTTGTATCACACTTCAGGAACCTGTGCTGCAATCACATTGCTTATGAAAAATACTAATACGCTGGACAAAATTCTCTGTGGTGCCAAAGGGATGGAAATGAAAAATACGTATCAGCATCCTGCAATGTAAATAATAGCTTGAAGATATTGGATTCTTTTGCATAGTGAGTCTGGACACACACTTCCAATTTTCTCTCTCAGAAGTGTTTTGTTTTCCATATATATATATATATATATGAGAAATATTTTCTGCATAATGATGTGTGTGTATGTATGGAAATATATATATTTCATAATATTCCATGTTATATATATGGAAATAGATAATATATATTTTCCATATATATGAAATATTTCCCCCTCCCTCCTTTCAATCTTTGGCTAACAGGCTATGTGAATTTGATGTGTTAGAATTAATTCACCTTTTGAATTTTACTTTTTTTTCCCCCTTTTAGCTCCAGCTCATAAATGATCTGGAGTAGAGATTGGAAGTGTGTTTGATTCACGAGCCCTTAGTAAGAATTAGTCCATAGGACTAGTGATGGTAAGATCATGTACTTGTGAGGGATTTGCAATGGTGGCATGAATGTTTGTCCAGACTCAGGTTACTGCATGTCTAGAAGAACCTTTACGGTGTCTTTAGGGAGGAAAGGAGCAGGCATAAAAATACTTTAGATGTCCTGTCAGTTAAAGAACTTTCTGAGCATAGCCAGGTAAAATACTTTCCTGCTGAATCTGTACGTCAGCAGCGCTGGTGTCTCTGCTGTTGCTCAGAGCTTCCTAGAAGAGAATTGGAACTAACAGACATGACTGATTAAAAATCTATGATCCAGAAATTGTTTGGGAACACTGAACCTGAAGTCTGTTGTTATTTCCATCTTCTATCCAGTAAGAAGTCTTTACGTAGTAGAAGAGGTGTGGGCTTACGTCACAAACGGAGTAGGAAGATTCAAAAAATTTAAAACTGAATAAGCAGCAGTGTATCAGAAACCTCATCTACTCACAAGACCTATGGGGCAAGAACCAGACCAACTCAGGCAGAGGAGAGAAGGAGGAGAGCTCTTTTTCCATTACTGCTTTAAGGAAGAGAATTAATATTTGATAAGAAAAATCAATTAGCTGACAAGTAAGATGGAGATCCAACCTATGGAGACCATCCTTGAAGAAAAACTTTAATGTAGAGGATCCGCGATGGCTTTGTAAGGTCTGGAGCACGGTAGTGGGTAGCTGGTTGACTCAAGGTTTGCCTCAGGTTCTACCCTGTTAAGTATATCCATGATTTTAATATTGTCTCCTGCCTGTTAGGTCTCTTATATTCTGTCAAATTCCATTCGTCTTAATTTGTATCAATTGAGTTTGTAGGTGTTCAATCATTCTGATTTTTATTTGAACCATTACCTGGTTCCTACACCTGTGCATCCATAAATGTATCATCATAACATTTCGCCTTGACTGTAAATTTGTTCCAAAACTGCAGAGCTTTTGTTATTTCCTGAAGCTCTCAGAAGTCCTGGATATAGTCCTCTCATAAAAACCTACACAGGTAATTGTAATTCAGTTTTACAGAAAGCTTTTTTTTTACAGAAAGTAGTATCAAGTCCTTCTCCTGCCCTTGAAGTTACTGTGCCAGTTTTTCTCATTTTATAGCTTCAATTTTCTATCTTAAAGCAGGCAGTCTCTTCTGGTATATGTTTCCTCTTGTTTATCTGGATTTTTCATCACCAAGACCTCAGTCTCAGGGACTCCTCAAGTACTGTGGACAGCCCTTGGAGTTTAACACGTAACTTATTAAAGCATGTGTCATTATTTGCATTCTGTTGCCAAGTGATTGCCTTACGTGAGAGAAAACAGTGATATTGGTTTTGTGACAAGTTGTGTTAAATCTTTCTGAAAAGAAAAGATACTGTATTTTTTGTTATCTCTTCAGTCATAAACAGTCTGGTGAAAGTGTAGCTGTAGTAAGTACAACGTTTTCAGGCAGGCAAGTGATTTTAATTTGTCAGGTGTTATACTTCATTTTGCAATGAATTGTGTATTTCTTCTGAAAACAGAGGAAACAGGAGCATTAATACGTAATCATTTATTTAACATATTTTGCCATATCCTTCTCATGACCGCGTATTTTTCTTACTGACCAGCCAGTGTCTTCTCTCAGCTCGCTGGGTCCCCAGAGGTTGTTCTGCTGCCCAGCTCTGAAACGTCCTTTTGCTGCTGATGCTGTCAGAGGCTCCGTCACCAGACGATGTGTGTTGCGCGCGGCCGAGGCGGAGCGGCTGGAAGGGAGGAAAATCCCCAAAGCACGGGGTGAGCGGGGGGAGGAGGAGGGTTTACAACGGCAGGAAGACCCACACCTGTGTGTGTTTGCTTTCTGCGGTGTCTGAGGGATGAGCTATTCTTTTTTTTCTGTAATGTCCTGCTGTTGCAAGGGCGCTCTTTAATATAATTATAATTATAATGTAACCTTCCCTAGCATTGCCGCTCCAGTTGCTGATGCTCATTCCAGCTCGCTTAGAAGCCATCCCTCCCACGGGTTCAGGACAGACCTTAAAACCCACCATGGATTTAATATGGCGCTAAACTAAGGAGTCCCGTTAGTTAATTATATTCTTTGCCCTTGCCACAGAGGCAGAATTTTCCCTCTTTGCCGAACTGCTTAATAAAGGCAACCTGACTGTTTCGGTACTTGTACTGCATCCTTTACTGCCATATCTGAGCATCTGTCTGTCACCTTACATTTGTACTGAAGGTCTCTCTTAAATGTAGCTTAGGTTTCTAGAGGCTCTGCAAGAGTCTCTCTCCCGCTTTATAAAAAGCAAATGGAAAGAAATGGCGGAATTGATGTAAATCTTCTAGGCGCTAAGGTGCGTGCAGCTGCCCCTTTCTGCTTGAAAAGATTGTCCCTCGCCAGGCATGTTCCTGCACCTGCAGTTTGTCAGCTGAAAGCACAGGAGGAAAAGCAGGGCTGGGGTTAAGGGCCAGGACACGGGAAGAAAGCAGCATCCTGGTGGAGAATATGTGCGTCAAAATGACATTTCCAATCTCCCATCCTACTCCCTTCGTGTTTCTCTCTCACTGGCATGGAAAGATATCAGGTGCAGAAGGGCTACTATAAAACATTTAACAGCAGCCAGTGTTTCCGAAAACATCACGAACTTCTGCACATTTTACTACGCTTCTACTTCTTAATTTACCATGAGATGCCCTTCCTTGCAGTGGCCATGGTTTTCATATAATGCAGCTTGCTTGGGGCTTGGGGTTTTTTTCCCTCTCTATACTTTATAGGGCAGGGAGTAAAAGGTCTGAGATCAGCAGGCCAGGACATCCTGGCCTCATTCAGGAAATCTTTTTTGCCTCGATTAAAATCAATTAGTATGCAAGAAAATAATAAAGTCCACATGCAAGTTAGTAAAAAAAAGAAACCAACCCTGAACTTACACTTGCATGCATTTTTGGTGTTAATATTCACTGTGAATATAATTATCATCTCCCCTGAAAAGCACACTTGGATATCAATAATAAAGCAATGAGAATACAGTTGGACTTGATGATCTTAAAGGTCTTTTCCAGCCTAAATGATTCTATGATTCCATGAGAATTAATAAAACAGATGGAACTCTGATCCTACAGATCCTTAGGGCAGATCACCACTGCAATCAGTGGTTTGGTGATTAGCACAATACCAGCTTAAGGAAATACTATACCATTTGCGTATCATTTCCAGATGTATTGCAGAACTCTCAAGTGAACTTCAGCTGTGAGCACTGGGGACAAGTTATTTAGTGCACAAGTTGAGCAGTTTATTGTGACCGATCAAAAGATACATCATAACTGGCTATACCCTAACTTTGGAGAATCGAGTCAAAAAGACATTTGCTTTAGGCAAAGATGCCATTTTTAAAACTGTGTCCAGAAAACGCTTCTGAAGTGCACCAAAGAGAGGTACAGGAGAAAGTAACTTTGCTGTTGCTAAACCATATCATCACAGCAATGAGTAGTGCACTTCAAAGTTTAGCAAACCGCAGATGGAAAGAAAATGATGTCAGATTTTACAAATCTGTGTTTTAATCAAATTATTGTCAAAAGTATAATTACTTGAAGCATTTCAAAGACGGAATCACAGTGCTTTCTTGCATTCTTTAAAGAACTCAAATAAACTAGAATACAAAAAAGAAGGGGAGTTGCCTTCAGGGATGCAGAAATCCGTGTTTGCAGATCTCGGGGATTTCACCCAGAATGGAAGTTGCTTTTCCTAATGTTTCATGAACAAAGCTAAACAAAACTCTCCTGAGCTTTCCTACAAGGCCTGACCTCCTCCTCTTCTCTCCACCATCCTCTGAAGGCTGAGGCTCTGGTTACAGTTCTGCCAGAACCTTCAAAATGCCTCCCTGATTAGCCGTTAGGTTGGCTAGGGAATGGATCACATTACATGGCCCCTGACAACTGTCTGAGATCTGTTTGGTATTCGCACAATCCTGCCTACTGCTCCTTGATTGAAAATGCTTTTTTTTTTGGCTTGTTATGCAGATTTATATACTAGTGCCATTTACACTACTGAAGAAATGCAAAAGATTAGAGAGGATGAAATGGTGCGCTGGTTTCTCCGTTGGTTACAGAGAGCAAAGCGCTACATCGAAGCAGTTAATTAAATTTTGACTAAATGAGAGTATTATTTGCAAAACAATGATGGAGTGCTCCATAGGGTGAGTAGATGTACACAGCTAGTCTATACAAAAATTTCACGGTTGTGAAGGTATCCAATATGAAGTTTTATCTACCTTTTTTTTTACAGTCCATTTAATTAATAGAAACTCTGTGTAGTAATGTAGAAAACTACACAGTTTTCTTCAGTCAGAAGAGAATTGCACAAACAGAAATATGAGGGTCTGTGGTCTGTAAGTACCTACCAAGGAATGACATCTGATTCGAGACAGCTCTTGAGCCCTGTAGAAGGTATATTAAGATCCCATGGCTGTAAATTAAAAATAAAAAATTTCAAGCTGGAAATACCGCTGAACATTTCCAAGAGATATGGTAGATTGTCTATTTAAAAATGAAGGCTGAATATCTCTGTAACATACATTCTCTGGCCAAAGCACAAGTCATTACCACCATTACCATAACCCAGTTCAGAAATTACTGGGTGAATGAGGTACCGGAATTTTTTTTCCTGACCTTAACAAATATGGAAGAAGCTTCTGTAGTGGGAGATGAGCTATACGTGCATCGGTTGCTGTTGTTATATAGGGTTTTCAGTGGCCTTCAGTAAACATTGTCTTTAAAATGCTTATTGAACTTCATTAAATTATTTGAAACCAAATCAAGCATTCCTTTTAAACTTAAAAGGAATACCACTAAACAGTTCTTATGCTAGACAGAGATAAACCTCTTTAAAAAGGTTTTATACGATCCCATTCCTGTAGCTGAATTTTGCCAGTCAACTCTCCAGGTACTGTCTTATAGAAAGGAAGCACAAGTAGTTTCTGCTGTACAGGTATTTTTAAACAAGAATAATCACTTGTAAAGAAAGTCTGGTTTACAGAAATCCTACCTCTGCCACAACTGTCATATCGGTACTACAATACCATAATTTTCTGCAGAAACAACTTAACACTTTGGATTTCAGCTGAATATTATTTGAAGGTAAATTCTAGCTACTAAAACCAATTTAATATTTTCCTTGGCCATGTGCCATCAAGATAAAAACCTAAAAACATTTATTCTTTCACACAGCAAAGTTCCAACTGTCCAAGGGGAAAGAAAAGCCTAACTGGAGATCACATGGTTATTAAAAAGCCATCCTGATTTTACTTGCTTAGTCTCAGTGTTTCTATCCATTTGTCACTCCTCGTGTGTTGCCTTTATATTATCTACTTGGAAAAGGAAACTCTTTAGGAAAGGGACCTTGCAGTCATATCTGTAGGACAATTAGTTTTTAGCATATTGTTAGTGCTAAGCAAATAACAGTTTGAATCATATATAAGTTCCTACGCTAGATGCAATAAAAAACCAAGAGGGATAGAATAAGCAAATATTTTTCCTTGCTGATTTTCATTTTGAAGTGGTAATTTTAACTCTTTCTCACATACAGCAGCACCTAGCATTTCTGCAGTTTCGTGACTCATCGCTAGACTTTAAATTATTTATGGATTTATAAATACAGGAATGTATATTTTAATGTATTATTTAACTTCAGGCAATCACCTGTCTTTTTCAGTAGGAGCTTTAGCAACGTCATGGGACTTGAACAAGCTGTCTTTTGCAGAAAGGAGCATGCAGTTAAGCCCAGATCACCTCACCTCAGTGATGCCTGCTGGACCTTCTGAGGCTGCAGTCAAGAAGTGTGGGTGATACCATGAACTCATCAGGCTATGCAAGTTAATGGGTTTTAATTCATGTCACTCCCAAAACGCAAGAAAACTTCATAAATGTTTTTTACATACTCTCTAGATTACATGAAATTAGAAGTTCAATGTAATGAGGAATGAACCAAAATAAATTGGCGAATAAGCCTTCTCTCACCCTTTAACTGCCTTGTTTCTCTCTCTTTTTACCTGATGTTGTAAATTTTTATTCATAATATTTTAAATGCAATCAAGCATTTAATCAAGCATGCAATCAAGTAGCTGGCATGCTATTTTTGTTGTGAATGACAGTACAACTTTTTGTCTGTATAGTTTCCCATGCAAGACACCGTGAATCAAGGCCCAACATGTTGGTCAACTTTTTGAGTTTTAAATTTTTCAGCGGGATTTTTGCATTCACATTTGTTGCTTATATGTATACACCCATTGCACCCACTGCACTCAGCTGGACCTGCTCTGTGTGGAGAATGTTTGAAAATCTGTTACATTCAGGTGCCTCGGGATTTAGTGGTGATCCATCCCATAACTAATTACACCTCAGACTCAATCATTGTAGGTCCCTTCCAAGTAAACTACTCCTATCTTATCCTATCTTATCCCATCCTATCCAATCCTATCCTATCCAATACTATTCCATTATTTTATTTTAATTTTTTTATCTTTTCCCTTCCCTTCTCTTCCCTTCCCTTCCCTTCCCTTCCCTTCCCTTCCCTTCCCTTCCCTTCTCCTTCTCCTTCTCCTTCTCCTTCTCCTTTTCCTTCTTTTCCTTTCCCTTTCCCTTTCCCTTTCCCTTTCCCTTTCCCTTTTCCTTTTCCTTCTTTTCCTTTTCCTTTTCCTTTTCCTTTTCCTTTTCCTTTTCCTTTTCCTTTTCCTTTTCCGTTTCCTTTTCCTTTTCCTTTTCCTTTTCCTTTTCCTTTTCCTTTTCCTTCTTTTCCTTTTCCTTTTCCTTTTTTCCTTTCCCTTTTTTCCTTTTCCTTTTCCTTTTCCTTTTCCTTTTCCTTTTCCTTTTCCTTTTCCTTTTCCTTTTCCTTTTCTTCTTTCTCTGTCAATTCTCCTTTTTTGGGAGACAAACAGGGTTTTTGCTATAAATGCAGCTGTCTCTAAAAGCTGTCATGCAATGAATCTATAGTATACTAGCAATATCGTTAGCTATAATGACATAACATAGGATGAAACAGTCATAAGACTTAAAACTGTTAATTACCAATGAGATGTGATATTCCCATTGCAATTATGCTTTCTGGGTAGGTTTAAAGTTCTTTCCCTTTGTGTAATATGAAGCTTTTAGGGTCATTGCTAATGACAACTTTGGAATTACACTCTTCTTCAGGAGCTCTAAATAAAATGCGTACGTTGGAAGCGTTTTCACAAATCAACACCTCATTTCTCTATCCTGCCAGAGAAGATAGCTGTCTACTGCCTTCCTACTCGAACTCCACAGTCTAAGATCAGCTGAGCCCAAGATCTGGCTGACTGCTCTGAGGTTTGCCTGCAGTGGTTTTCTGTAGCTGTGCTGCAGAAGGGAATAGCTGGTCCCTATCCAAGTACAACCTTCTGGCTTTTCCCTCACCTTGATAACTCTATTACAGTCAAGAAGCACCAGTGCACCGAGGCAGACTGTCAGCCACGGCAGTGCTTCACACCACCGCAGAAAGATGAAAAGACAGGTCAAATGCAGACTCTGCATTTAGCCCTCAAAAGCTCCTTTGCTCTAATCGCTCTAGCAATCCTTCCCTACCTGGTCCATTTAATGCTTCTGCCTCAGTTTCTTCCATCTCTAAACCAGAGACAATATTCACAAGACGGTGTAAGGCCTAATTAGCGTTGTAAAATGGGAGTTACTGAGTATATTGCTGTGGATCTGTAGAGTCATACATACCGAAGACAGATGTTTCTTACATAAATCATTAATACACATATCGCTGTAATCTCACTCAGTTCTGTATTACTTCTGCTTCCAGGATATAGAATCATAGAATTATTTAGGTTCACAAAGACCCTTAAGATCGAGTCCAACCGTTAACCTAACACTGCCAAGTCCACCACTAAAATGTGGTCCCTAAGCACCACATCTACACGTCTTTTAAATAACTCCAAGGATGGTGTGACGGTTTAACCCCAGCCAGCAACTAAACACCACACAGCCGCTTGCTCATTCCCCCCACCTCCGGTGGGATGGCGGAGAGAATCAGGAGAGTAAAAGTGAGAAAACTCATGGGCATAGATAAGAACAGTTTAATAACTGAAATAAAGTAAAATAGTAGTAGTAGTAGTAGTAGTAGTAGTAGTAATAATAATAATAATAATAATAATAATAATAATAATAATAGATAATAAAAAAGAATATACAAAGCAAGTGATGCACAATGCAATTGCTCACCACCCGCCGACCGATGCCCAGCCAGTCCCCGAGCAGCAATTGCGGCCCCCCAGCCAACTCCCCCCAAGCTTATATACTGAGCATGATGTCATACGGTATGGAATATCCCTTTGGCCAGTTGGGTCAGCTGTCCTGGCTGTGCTCCCTCCCAGCTTCTTCTGCACCTGGCAGAGCATGGGAAACTGAGAAATCCCTGAGTAGGGTAAGCACTACTTAGCGACAACTAAAACATCAGTGTGTTATCAACATTATTCTCATACTAAATCCAATCCACAGCACTATACCAGCTACTAGGAAGAAAATTAACTCTACCCCAGCCAAAACCAGGATGGATGGTGACTCAACCACTTCCCTGGGCAGCCTGTTCCAATGCTTGACAACGCTTTCGGTGAAGAAATTTTTCCTAATATCCAATCTAAACCTCCCTTGGCCCAACTTGAGGCCGTTTCCTTTTGTCCTATCGCTGGTTACTTGGGAGAAGAGACCGACCCCCACCTCACTACAACCTCCTTTCAGGGAGTTGTAGAGCGCGATGAGGTCTCCCCTCAGCCTCCTCTTCTCCAGGCTGAACACCCCCAGTTCCCTCAGCTGCTCCCCATCAGACTTGTGCTCCAGGCCCTTCACCAGCTTCGTTGCCCTCCTCTGGACACGCTCCAGCACCTCCATGTCCTTCTTGGAGTGAGGGGCCCAAAACTGAACACAGGATTCGAGGTGTGGCCGAACATCCCCATACATATGCTGCTATGTACAACTGACTGCCTTAGTATTTAGTTTTCATTTGTTGTGTGGGAAAATTCCCAATTGCCCGTGTTTTTGCAAGGCTTTTTTCTAGATTTTGTTTTTCCTAGGTCACAAGATTGTTCTGAATGGGGCCATTTTTTACCTTACTGCCTTTGTTTGCCTAGTGTTTACTGTTAATGATAAAAAATGACCCTGTTTAGGTGATGAGAATTTCATCACCTTAAGCTCTGTTTAGTTTGCATGGGCTACAGAAACATTTTCCAGTTGGTATTGTGGACAATTCTTTGATTACATTATAACCAGGATGATCTTGTTTCTCTTCAGTGAAAGTAAGCAATTCACTTCAATCCTCCATTTCACTTTTTTCCCCCCACATGCTAACTCAACAGATTTATCTATAAATTCTGATGAAAGGAACATCTAAATCCACATAAAACTATGTTAAATTGGACTGTTTACAAAAACATGAGGGCACTCATTTGTGCAATTTTAAAAAACTTTTTTCAAGAAAAAGTTTGAGGTCTGAATTACACTATTATATCTTTTTAAATGAGGACCTGTTTGAAAGTAGTTCATGTTTCTTCACTATATCTGACACAGTGTCTGAAAAGAACAATTGGATTTATGTGATTCAGTACTTACTGCATGCATGCAGGGGCAATAGCGACATACGGCATACGAGTTTAGTGGATATTTCTTTTCTAGGTATTTAATAAGCAAGTTGGAGATTCAAATTAAGCATAATTTTTCCGTGTTTAGAGGACAATATGAGTCACCAGAATCAGAAGGTTACACTGGTTATGCTTATTTGGTGTTCTTAGATAGGGAAACTTCTTTTATAATACTTCTGTAGAAATGGAAGTGGGTGTCTCAGTTCATCTGTGAGCAAAATGTTCCACGTTGTTTTCTATCACGCAGATTTTATCACAACCACTAATATCTGGGATGATATTCTAGGTGATTGAACCATTGAATTTTCCTCTGAATAACACAATCATATGTAACTTTGGGGCATATCCCTTTTTTTGTCATGGTGTTTACACTATTTGTTGTAGCCTTGCCCACCTGAAATTGAGAAAGACTATATATACTTTGGCTTGTTCAATAAAATCCAGTATTTGGGACTCCAGTGATGTAAACTATTTCAAGGCAGCTAGAAAGATACCAACAACTCTTTATTGCTGTAAAGTATTGCTTGCATACAAAACCAGACTTGTTAAATTATCTTGTTTTAGTCTAAACACAGCTGTATTGCAAAATGCAGATTTCAATGGTGTTGTAAAACAGGTGTCTTTTTTATCTGAGTTTTTCAGCCTTTAATAACAATACAAAATCTGAAAACCTCTTTCTGATTTTAAGCTATTAATTTATGCAGTTGTTCGGTCTCCTCCTTTTACCCCCCAAACTGAAAATGTTTCCTTACAGTGAATGGGCTGTATAGTTCTCTTAGCCTCTCTTTGGCCATTTTTCTTTTAATTTTTAAAATTGTTTTTAAAACACTGTACAAAATATGAATTGATTCTTCAGGAAAAGCTCTGTAACTATAAAGGGACAGTAAAATGTGTACGTTCCAAGAACCTAAACACCTAAGTTGTCCAATAATTGGGTTTTTTTCCTACAAGTCTATTCTTGACTTGTAGAGATCTGAGGAAGAAAAATTAAGACTGGACTTGGATGAATGGCACCTGAAATGTAACCCCACTGTAGTTTCCTGGGTGTTAATATACATGCAACTAACACAAATGAGCACAATTAGCATGAAGTCCTTCGTTAGGCTCAGGCTGAAGTGTTGCCTCAGTGACGAAAAAATGCATCCCTGACATCTGAAATCTTACTGCAATATCGGTTTGGCCATTCGTTCTTCCTGGCTGACGAGTTCTCAGGGGCTGTTCTGCATCCCTAAAAGAAACAAAAGTGAACACTGGCGAAAGGCGGTTGAGCACCAGAGAGGTGGAATTCAGGGTGCTACAAAGGCAAGTTTAACTCTCGAAGAATGATTTGGTCATATTTTCTACGCATAAATTTGCCCTGTAACTTTGAAATACTTTGTTTAGAAAATTAGAAATGGCAACAATCATCATGAATCTCCAACAATTTTAATTTAAACTTAAATTTCAATTAGTTGGAAATCCCCTGAAAGTGGAAAGAAATAATCCTTCCAAGAACTTTAGAGATACTTTATTTGAATATTTCTGATCATAAGGTAATTAGACAGTTATTTTGCATACAATAAAATCTTTTTTAGGGCTAGATTTTTTTTTTGAAGGCAGTAACAGCTTGGCTAATGAATAAATCTCTTTTACTCATTTGCCTATGCTTATTTCTTCCAATGATGCAAATCACTTACCTAGCTTGTAAACCATTTTTATTTCTAATTAGAACGCCTAAATGAGAAGCTTTTGAATTTCAGATATATACATTTATTTGCCTTTTCTTTGTTAAGAATAGTAAAGTATGTCCTTGATATTTCAGAATCTCTCTACTTTCTCAGCTAAGAACATGAAAAGCAATATCCCTCACAAGTAGGTTATTCACAAGGATATTTTGCAAAAGGGCATCGAGATGAATAACAATGTAATGAAACGTTCTCGTCACAGCAGTGAGAACTGGGGGATGCTGATACCATAGGCATTTTGGAGCATTATTTCCCATTTCCACCCCCGTGTTAGATGCTGTACAAACGTATTACATAAATGAATATCATATGTACCAATTTGCCTTTTGTAATATACGCTGGAGTCTGCCTCCCTTATCTGGGAGCGCGCTGCTGCTCACAGAAACCTATTGATGACGTTCTGGGGTTGTGCTGCTACTTTCAAGGGCTCAGGTGCTGGATTTTTTTTAGGACTTCAGATGGCCAGTTTTGACCTCTGGTTTTACCTGTCAATTCATCCCTGCCCGAAGAGGTCCTTGTCTCCTTTCACTGTAGAACTGTAGCTGCCTTACCTTGGAAATAAAATTGAGTAACTAAAGTGAAACAACTAACATGTATGGAGCGAAGGAATGCCCTGATTTTCATAGATACTAGGAAGAGACTGCGTCTGAAGTCTGAAGGTGTTTGGAGGTTTTGCATTAATAATTGGGCTGCAAAATTAGGTTCTGGCTGGAAGTTGACCCCTCCCTCAAACAAGAGTCCTTCTAGATCAGGCCTCAGATCGAACAACATCCAGTTTAGATAACGCTTCTTACGTTTTTGTTAGATGATGGAGAATTTGAGAGTGTGAATAGGAAAGAATTGACTCATCTGTGACCTTCGAACCATTTACTTCGAAGGCCTCTCCAGTTTGTAGCTTGTTAACATATCCAGGCCTGGGCCAACTTATTTTCCCTAAATCCTTTGGTTTTGGGGTCCAGATGAGGAAGTGGAGACTTGGGTTTGGATTTCCGTTAGGATGAACCGAACGGACCGAAGCACAGAGCTAGATTTGCTGAGTCTTGACCGTGGGTCCCTGGGAAGATGGCTTTCCAGCACGCAGCGTGATTCGCAGCCTGCGTCAGGGCACTGGATTTGGTCCGTGCTCCCGCTGCCTCTGCTGCGAGACGCTCTGCAGCGCTGGGGTGTCACGCGTGACCATCTCCTGCGTCGTGCAGAGCCCCTCTGTGCAGCTGACGCTTCACCGCCATCCTTTGCCCGGCCGTAGGGCTCGGGGACGAAGCTGGCCGCGCGTGGGTTTGACCTCAGTGCACCCCCACAGCAGGGCGGCGTGTGCCAGGCGTGGGGGATGGCTCGGCCGGGCAGGCGCTGTTCGCGGGGGCGGCTGGCGTCCCCCCAGCGGGGAAAGCGTTGATGTGCTGGGAGCTGCTCCCTCTGCTCGGCCACGGATGCCCGCGCGGGGAACGGCGCGCCCGCCCCGCGGCCCGTCCTCTCGGCCCTCGCCCACCGTCCGGGGGCGGCTCCGGGCTCCCGGGGCGGCGCCGCCGCGCTCCGCCCCGGCCGGGCCCCGCGGCCCGTGACGCGGCGGGCGGGGCGGGGGCGGGCAGAGCCTGGCGGCGGCGGCGGCCTCGGCAGCGCGGAGCGGAGCGGAGCGGGTGGCTGTCGGCCGGCAGGATGCTGGAGATCCAGCTGGACGATGGCGGCGTGGGGGGGTACCCGGGCGACGACTACTGCTCGGGGTCGGTGATGTCGGAGCGGGTCTCGGGCCTCGCCAACAGCATCTACCGCGAGTTCGAGCGGCTGATCCACTGCTACGACGAGGAGGTGGTGAAGGAGCTGATGCCGCTGGTGGTGACGGTGCTGGAGAACCTGGACTCGGTGCTCACCGACAACCAGGAGCACGAGGTGGAGCTGGAGCTGCTGCGGGAGGACAACGAGCAGCTCCTCACGCAGTACGAGCGGGAGAAGGCGCTGCGCAAGCAGGCCGAGGAGGTGAGCGACGCCGCCCCGCGACCATCTTGGCCGCCCGCCGGGCGGGGGCACCGCGCCGCGGCCCCGCTGCGGCTGACGGGCGGGCAGGGCCGCGCCGGGGGGTGCGGCGGAGCCGGCGGGGCGAGGCCGCGGGGGCGGCTCGGGCCTGTGGCGGGGCCGCCTGCCCGCGGCCCTCGGCTCTGTCTCCTCGATCGGCCGCCGGCGGCGGGTCCCCTCCTCCCCGGGCCCTCACGGCGGGCCCGGGGCGGGGCGGGGGGGCTGGGGCGGCGGGGGAGACCCGGGGCAGCGGCCGGCGGTACCTTTTGGAAGGGGAGCGCGGGCGGCCGGCGCGGGTGCTGACCCGGACCCTGCGGGGCGCGTCCCGTCCTGGCGGGGGGCGCGGGGCTGGCGCTGCCCCCGGCGGGGTCCCCGCCCCTGGCCCGGGCAGGCCGCGGGGCGGGCGGCCTGGCCCGGCCCGGCGCCTCCCGCAGCACCGCGGGGCCGGGCGGGCCGCTGCCGCTGCGGCTGATCGGCCCCGGCGAGAGCAGGAGGAAGAGCACTGAACAAAAATAGGTGCAGTCCTGTGGATTTGACGAATTCACTTTGCAGTGCCACAAGACGTAGAGGCCTTGACATTTATGCTAATTTGTGGTTTAAAAAATACTGTTTAAAATGGATAATTTCTGTGCAGCCATACAGCTGTTTTAATGTCAGCAGTAAGCTATTTAGTTGGAGCAAGATGTTGCCTTTACAGTATAGCGTCTGATTTTTGAAACTTGTTTTTACCAAACCTTGAACCTTAATAAAATAGTTTCCCAAGGAGTTCCAGTTCCCTGGAGTATGGATTGGCTCCCATGAGAGCTGTGCTCAGCTGGGAGGGGGGATTTGAAAGTGGATCATGAGAAGAACAAACCCCTCTAATGGAAGGGAAGGAAAATCCTTGGGTTACAAAGACTCAGATGTAGACAAAACAGAGAGGGGAGGTGACTTGCACTCCGTCTTCTTCCTACATCTGCGCCTGTGCCTGCTGAAATCAAGAGCATCTTTTCAGCCATGAATGAGGACTGTGAACCAGTGGCTTTGCTGTTTAGCCTCAAGTGATACTCTGCGAACTCGGATAAAGCATTGGTGGTGGAAAAAGTCCATCACCACCACATCATCCTTATTTCACTACACAACTTCTTAAAAAGTCAGATTTTTTCCTTCTTTTAGACTGAGAGAGAGCAGAAGATTTAAGATTCAGTAGTCTTACTAGGAGTCAAGTTCTGATTTGATAAGAGGTAATTAATGAAATCGCTTTTGAACTGGAGAACAATGTAAAGCACCATGCAGTATTTTCACAGACGTGTTCTTGTTGCTTAATAATCGCGTGCAAGAATCTTGCTAACTTGAGGAGGAGGACACTGGCGGTCCATTACTAATACTGAAAGCGAGAGCCAGTCAATTAAAGTTTTGGTCCTGAGTTTTAATTATGTATTAATGGACTAATAAATAATCTTTTAAAATTCTTTTGAATGCGTGTAGGGATTGAAAAATGATTCTGAGTACATGAGACTGTACTTATTAAACGTTGTGTAGAGACAGTATTTTGCAGCTTCTGAGAAATAAAATTTTTTAAAAGTGCACTATTTATGGGGGAAGAAAATGGGACTACAAATGGGGAATGGAACAGTCCAGTTGGAATGATCTTGCATCTTTGGACTCGGGTGGATTTCTGTTCTTGACCTACTAGATACAGGATGTGTTTTCTGGAAGCAAATGTAGTGACAACAGTTACATTCCCTGGAAGGAAACTCAGGAACCATAGCAGGATGCTGTTTGCTGAGATTTCAAACGAACCGATGATGATGATGATGATGATACTCTTTATGCACAGCTCAATGTAAGTGGGGAAAAAAGTGCCTGCAAGGAGGTTTGTTACCAAAAAGGAATAGATAATGTGCTTTTTATGAGAAGAAATGAGTATTCTGCCTCTACATAATCCCTGCTACAAGGTCATATATGGAATATATGGCTGTTATTTCCTTCTGCATATAACAAAAAGTACATTATTTATCTGCACCTCTTTCCCATGTGCCGCTTACTATGCAGTAAATTCCATGTTACGGAGGTGAAAATCTGTGTATTGCAGAGAATTCTGCTGTCCTCTGGATAATTGTAAACGATCAAAAAATAGAAAAATGTTTTTCCCACCCGAATGCGGATTGCTGTTCTGTAGCAGTGCCCATAGTAACCAGGGAAGGTCCGTCCCACATCTTGAGCAGCGTTCAGCCTCCTGTGCTGCGCCTCAAGTCTTGTGGGGAGATATTCACTTCTAAGTGGGAGGATCCTCCTCTGGGAACAGGATTTGACCCCAGTCTTGATTCCTCTCTGCGTATGAGTGCTAATTACAACAAATAAAGTCGGGAATTGGAGATGAAAAGCTGATCTGTTCTTCTCTTGCAATATCGTGTCAAAGGACCCTGAGTTATAATTACTTTATATTAGTTTATTAATGTCAAAGTAACTGAAACCACAAGTGGGCATTGTTCTGTGGCATAAAAATGTGTGTTGTTTTGTCTTTTTACCACTGCTGCAGAACCATCAAATCTTGCTGTTTCATCTTTATGCAGAAATTGTGCACAAACAGACTCTATAGGTATGTTTTGTTAAATTAGGACTGTTTCTAACAACTTTCATTTCACTTCCACTAAATGCCGTACAGGAAAGTTTTCCTTTTCAGTACTCTTCTGTCTCTTTCTCTAAGATGATTCTGTATGTTATCTTTTAAAACAACCTTTCCCAAAAGCAAATCATTGCTTTATTTTCTGAACACTTGGGCTGCAGAGTGACTCCATATTTTCCACTTGTCCTAAAACAGGACAGCAGAAGCACCTAGGCAAGTGGATTGAAAATAGAAGTTCCTTGAAATGAGGCGGTGCTGTCAGTCTCTGCGATTACGGGGCTTAGTACACAACGTTTCAGTTTTCGTGACCTCCAAGCTACTGAAGATGTGGGATTGTACCAGATTTTCGGTGTTTTTATTTTCTTCCATCTGTTTCATATTATGTATAGGGTAATTATTGCTTGCATGGTATGGTGTTTGGCGGAATCACAGCATTGTTTAGTTCGGCAGGGACCTCCTGAGATCATCTAGTCCAACACCCCCTGCTCAGGCAGGGTCAGCCGGAGCAGGTTGCCCAGGACCGTGTCCGGTCAGAGTTTGAGCATCTCCGCAGACGGAGACTCTGCAACCTCTCTGGGTGACCTGTCCCAGCGTTTGACCGCTCTCAGTAAAAAAGCGCTTCCTTGTGTTGAGGTGGAATTTCATGTGGTTTAACTTGTGCCCATTGCCTCTTGTCCAGAGAAGAGTCTGGCTCCCTCGTCCTCACTCCCTCCCAGCAGGTACTTAAACACACGGATGAGATCTCCCTGAGCCATCTCTTCTCCAGGCTGAACGGCCCCAGCTCTCTCGGCCTCTCCTCCTATGAAGGATGCTCCTATGAAAGATGCTTACAATTATACAAAAAAAAGGCATCTCTACCACCTTTGTGGCCCTGGTATTTGCAGTGGTGTATACTAACACATGGTGTTTACTTTTACTGGCCAAGTATTGTTTTTAGCTTGATTTCTTAAGGAAATGAAGCTTGTGTGATCGCTCTGTTAGGCAATCGACCCCAATAACTTAGAAAGCTGGTGGCTACTTTCCGCCATATTTGTAAAAAAAAAAGGGCTAGTTATAATTTCTTTTTTTTTTTTTGGTGAAAAGCAAAAGAGAGAAAGGCCAAGTGAAGGTCCTGCCTGGAGGAGAGACAGGCAGAGCTTGCCAGCGTGCAGGTCAGTACCAGGCAGCAGGACAGTCGGTATGTGGGTCTGGGGCAGGTGGGTCCAGCTCTCGTTAGCCCACGTAAATGCCGTCTCTTCCTGGTGTCTGCTCAGAAGACGTGGGAGTAGAGTTGGGACGGGGAAAGGGCTAGGGGACACCAGCAGAAATCCCCAGGGAAAACAAGCTTTATTGGGTCCACTCTTAATAAGACATTTTGTTTTATCTGAGCCTCTTTCCTAATGTTCTGGATTCTTCTTCCCTTGAAGAAAACTGCCAGCGTGTGCCCTAAATGCTTGTTTCTGCAGAGATTGTCGGTCACGTTTGGGCACTAATTCCAAGGTTAGCATGCACACGAAAAGGCACGTAAGAGCTTTCACAGATGGGAAGCACAAAAGCACGGGGCCGGTTGGCGTGCGTTAGCATTGCTGCTTGGAGGTCAGAAAAGCAAGGCGGATCTCTGCCAGGCATGGAGGTGGCCTTCTGACCTCTCGTTGCATGAAAACTGCTTCCCGTGAAATTTCATACATCACATGGGAATGGTGGTGGCTGTCCAAAGAAACAAAAAGTGCGTTAATAGCAAAGTAAGATCTTGGTCGATTGACTTGCAACATCAGTTAATGCTCATTAGAATTTTTAAAATGGATGCTCATTTAACAGGCATACATGTACGGTATAGAGATAAGTAGTGCTGGTTAGGAGGTCTGACCTCCTTGTGAAAGGCTTTTGTGGCTTGTGTTCTGCGCTACGGCAGTCCAGCACTTGGAAGCAACCTCCGTTGGAAAGTGGTTAAAGAAACCTCTGTCTCAGTAAATGTGGCTGTTGTTGCTTCTAAACGATGACTCTTGTGCCTGTGGTGGTAGGGGCGTTTCCAGGCTGCAGGTGTGGGAGGGCAGGTGACGCTGCCCGCGTCAGCGTGGTTGGGCCTTTGTTCGTCTCTGGGAGCGAGGAGCCGGCATGCGGCCACGTGGCAGAGCCTTCCAGGCTGCGGTTCTCAAAGACTTGTTGTCTTCTTGTTGGACCCGACCGAGAGCTGGGCAGTGCTGCTCTCAGCTGCCCAGTGATGTGACGTGACGAGAGCTTTGGCAGCTCAGGGACCACTTGAAGCAGTGTGCGCTGCTGCGTGTGACATTCCCAGTGGGCTGTCTTTTGAATTGTCATCTTCTAGGCTTCCCCATGGGTGTATCTGTGCTGTGGGTACTTCCACAGAATCACAGACTGGTTGAGGTTGGAAGGGACCTCTGGAGGTCATCTGGTCCAACCACCCTGCTCAAGCAGGGTCGCCCAGAGCAGGTTGCCCAGGACCGTGTCCAAGCAGCATTTGAATATGTCCAAGGATGGAGACTCCACCACCTCTCTAGGCAACCTGTGCCAGTGCTCAGTCACCCTCACAGTGAAAAAGGATTTCATGATGTTCAGAGGGAACCTCCTGCGTTCCAGTTTGTGCCCATTGCCTCTCGTCCTGTCACTGGGCACCACTGGAAAGAGCCTGGCTCTGTCCTCTCTGCACCTTCCCTTCAGGTATCTATACACATTGATGAGATCCCCCTGAGCCTTCTCTTCTCCAGGTGCTCCAGCCCCTTCATCATCCTTGTGGCCCTTCACTCGACTTTCTCCAGTATGTCCCTGTCTCTCTTGTACTGGAGAGCCCAGCACTGGACACAGCACTCCTGGTGTGGCCTCACCAGTGCTTAATAAAGGGAAAGGATCACCTTGATCTTCTGGCCATAGCCGAGGACACCATTCGCCTTCTTTGCCGCAAGGACACATTGCTGGCTTATGTGCAACTTGGTGTTCACCAGAACCCCCAGTTTTCTGCCAAGCTGCTTTCCAGCTGGGTGGCCCCAGCGTATACTGGTGCCTAGGGTTGTGCTTCCCCAGGTGCAGGACCCAGAAAGGATGTGAACTGTAAAAGCCTTTTGCTGGCATTGCCAGTGTGGGACTTGTGTTCAAGAGACACCTGGGTGCCATCCTTTGCCACTTCCAAAAAAAGGCAACAGCTCTGTCTTCTGATGGCACGTTGCCGTGGCCATCGCTTCCTCTTTATGGTTTGCTATTTGCATTGTTATTTTACACAATAAGCACGTTCACTTACCAGTATTTTATTTTTATGTAACAGTTGGAGATGCCTCTGGTGTTTTGTTTGAAATCAGTGGGCAGCACTGTGGGAAGAGATGGTCCTTTGAGAGAGGCACGGACTGTAGTTGCTGCAGGTTTCTGTGTGGCTTGAGGTACTTAAAGAGCTCTCCAGCTGGGTGGCAATACTGCAAGTTCACTGGCTCCTATCTGCATCTCAAACAACAGAAAGGCTTTTGAAAATCGCCCTCTCCCTCCAGTTTGTTAAGGGATACTTTAAATATTGTCCCTTCCTCGTACACTAATTCCCTTCAAGAAGATGGTGAGGAAGGGTGATAAAAGTGATGCTCTGTGCTCCAACCTCTGGTGTTCTCCACTGTGAGCACTTTTTCCTCTTCTGCCTTGTATTTTCTTTCTCTGTGAAATGAATTGCAGCCTGGGAAGGCAGTTTCTGTTTCCCCACCCTGAAACCTGACCTCACAAATAGCTGATTAATGGGAGTTTCTGCAGCTTGATGGTGACCTCATAGCATTGAAGGAGAAAAGCGTTTGGGAATAGCAGATACCAGGTAAAGAAAGGCTTTGCTTATCACATGGATCCTTTCCACTATATGCAGTTGAAAGTAACTGGCAAGCGTGAAATGCAGACTTACGGCACAGCGGTCTATGTACAAGATCTGTCTCTATATTCTTCAGAACCCTCTTCGTCCATTCCTGGAGCCTGTGGGCACTGTCAGATTTCACCAACTGAATGAGCAGCAGAATCTGTGTCATTCTTCCAATTTACCTTGAGTCCTCTTTGCAATTGTCTTGATTTACAAAAGCTGTTGGTCCCAGAGAAACTAGACTGTTCATTTTCGTGAAAAGTGTGATATTTGTAATGACTTTTTTCTACTGAGCATGCAGATGTTAGATTTCATATTTATGATGCTTTCTTCCTTACTTGTTGTAAGGTTCCAAAATATATCCATTTAGTTGTTCAGAAGTCAAAGCCACACAAGTGTGAGCATCCGGAAAGTGATCCCATGTCTTCTGGGTGAGACAAACTTTAAATCATTGGGATATTAATAATCTTTTCCCATTTTTCTCCTCTCTCTCTTTTGTCAATGATGTCACTTGAACATGATTCAGAATTGATCACAACATTGCAGATTATGATTAAAACTCAACAACTGAAGATAATAAAATTAACTCCATATATTTAAAAAGTAAGCAACAACAAAAAGTGTTTCTGGAGACCTCTGTGTTTTAAATTCATATCTAAGTAGACAGTGCTAGTTATAATGATTCTAATTTTCTCCTTTCCCTCTTAAATGGTAAGATGAACCTACTAGCCATCCTTACTAATAGTGACAACCTCGTCACTGCTTTGGCCTGCGATCAGCATGTCCACCGTGTGAAGGATGGTGGTCTTTAGATTCTGAGCATGCCTTTCCTTACAAAAAATTGTAGCAATAAAACTAAATAGGATTGTAAGTCAAAGATTTAACATCCCGTTGCTTATCTCCTGATGCAGGCCTAGGATCGATGTTAATGCAAATAATAGCGATAGAGATATTTCTTTCCTTCCCCTGAAGGTGAAGTCGGGGCATTTGCTGGGAAATGATTAAAAGGTGCCTTTTCTCTACTCAGATGTGAGGGTCGAGAGCTGCCTCTGCCAGCGGCAGGAGGGTTTGCTGCAGCTCTGGATGGGTTCCTGTCCTGCCCCTACCCCTGGTGGCACCAGGGAAGAGACCGTCTGCAGCGGTTTAAGAGCAGCAGTCCTCTCTTCCCTCTCCACAGTATGATTTTAGTGTTATGGCAGTCTGCCCTTTTTTATTTGCTTCCTTCTTTGTGCGTCACTCCACAGTAAGGCGAGTCGGCACGTGGTAGGGTGCGGACCGGGGCGACGGCGCAGATGGAACCTGGGCTGGCAGCAGTGCGGCGTCCTGAAAGATGCAGAATGTGCCTGTCTGTTCCCGGGACCTCTTCTCCCGTGGGATCTGCCTCGGTAGCAGACAAGTCAGCGCTGTTTTGAGATGCAGGAGAGAGATGTATCCTTCTGCTGGTGAGAAGCCAGGCTGGTCTGATGGAGCGATACCAAGTGGATCAAATGCAGACTAAGAGCTAAAATACAAGATGTAATGCTTTGGGGTTAGGCAGAGGAAAAGATGCTCTTACAAATGCAGAAGCAGCTTGTCCTTCCCTCTACTTTTTTGATCTTCTCCCCATAAAAAGTTTGTGTGCAGAATGCTTTTTTTTTAACGTAAAAAGTGCAAATTTTTTTAGCATATTGGAGATATTGTTATAGGACAAACAGTTGCTGGAAAACCACTTGCTAAAAACGCTTGATTAGTTATTCTAAATTTTTCTAATAAATGGTATGAAGTCTACACTGTTTAGATGAAATGAATTTGGAGACTCTTCAGTTTACGAGTTTTATTAATTTAAAGAAAGCTAGCAAAATATATTTGTGACAGGCAGTAGAAACTGACCATATGATACATATTTCTAAATTACTTCTTTATGAGGAATCAGGATTTCCAAACGTAGTGCCCATCAGTCGTCCATCTGGTAACCTTACTTTATTCTCACTGATCTTGGAGGGAGAAAATCTGTATCTAAACAGAGATCCTTCGTACAAATCCTCTTTATGTCACTCAAGCTTGTGGCACTTTATTAATACTCATAAATATCAGTGTGTGTTATTGAAAATTACCTTTAAAGTAAGATTAATCTGAGCGAGCACTATAAGCTGTTACTTTATTTAAAGAGCAGTTCAAGATAATATTCTGGATGTTAGTTGATGATGATGGTCTGGGGTTATGGCCAGGTTTCCCCTCAACAGGTTTACCCGCATAAGTCAAATTGTAATCCCCAAGCGGGCTTTGGTGAGAAGCTTCTTTTTTTTCTCGCAATGAAATGAAGCAGGCTGCTTCGTGGTCACTTTCTGTTCATCACTCCGCAGGTGGATTTTTCAAGGCTATTGTTTAGACGTGCTGCGTATATGAAGGCAGAACTTAGCATTGGGGTTTCAGGAGGTAAAATTGTAAGAGAAAAGCCAAGAAGGTCTGGGAAGATTCGGACTGATGACCACTGCAAATAAATTTAAATAACTGATGGCTGAAGTTTCAAGAAAAATCCCTAGCCAGTCTTTACTTTTCTGAGAATGATGCAATCTTTCATCTAGCAGAGGCACCCTGGCACCTTCGTTCTTCCTCTTGGCCGCTGAGGAGGGTGAAGATGGCACACATCTCCATCATCATCGGTTGTCATGGTGCCTCTGACAAGTTGTAGCAGGCTAGATCCTTTCATGCTGCTGAGGAGGAAGCGTGGGGTGTCCCAGGCGAGAGGAGCTGCTCCGTTCCTGTTCTTACCTCCTCCTGCATAGTCCTCCTGCGCGGTCCTGGAGCTCACACGGGGAGTGCTGGCCAGGCGGTGGCTGCTCTACATTGACTTCAGGTGGTGAAGTGATGTCTGAGCAGCAACTGGGCAGGACGTTCTCCTGCGTTTCTCAGTGGGAACCTGCTTGGCATTTCCAGGACACTGCACCAAGGTACTCAGATACTTACATCGTGTTGTGCGTGCGAGCCTCATAGGCTCAGCCTGTGTCACACTGACTGTGTCCAGCCTTTGCTTACTGCTGTGCAAGGACCAGCAGATGTGTGAGGGCTGCCATTTCATCTGTCCGCTTCTCGATCAACAGTGATTTCAGTTCTAGCCCAGTCCTTCAAAGAGATAGACCATCAGTCTAAGGTTGCACATTGATGTTGGGAAGATTGACAGCTAATCTGCATGTCCAGAGATGCGATGCATGGGCCATGACAAACAATGAAATTCTTCTGTGTTTTGTGGTAGAAAATCCCTTCTTTTCTTCAAGGAGGTGGCCAGCCTTCAAAATTGATGCATTGGGTATGGTATTCTGTCTGTCTGCATTTCACTTCGCAGTCTGTTGGGCTGCAGGGTGTCCAGAATGATATCCTTGGAGCTGTGTCTTGCTTTGCAGGACGGATTGCTTTAGTTCAGGGGTCAACGGGAAGCACTGGACCTTTTGCTCCTGAGCTGGATGGTGACATGGTCTCCACTGGTCATAGACAGCTGCCTTCTCTCCCACTGCCCTGATTCGAAGGGACCTGCTCAAGGCAGCATGCGATGCTCAACTGGGTCTGACAAAAGCAATTTCAGGCTCTTATTTGTCCTTCCCATTCTTCCTGGGGCTTGGCCGTCCCAACCGCAGCCACTCTGCTTTGTGGTGTGAACGCGAGTTGCCTCTCGGTGCCAGAGCAGACCTGCTCGTCCCCATGGAGAGGGGAGGCAACGAGGCAGCATCGAAGCAGGCTTGCCTGCCCTTCCATCTGCCGTGTTTTGTGGAAAGGTTTTCCTGTTGGACACATGCCGAGTTTTTCCCAAAAGATAATTGTACATAGTAATTGTAAATCCTAATTTAAAACAGGAAAATTAACTAATCTGTTAATGACTGGGTATTTTCAAGGTGTATGGCCCAGAGGCACGTGAGTTTTTTGCCCTCTTTTTCAGAGTCTCTCTGAAATTTTTGGTTCTGGGATTCTGTGCTTGAAAAAGGATTGAAAAGACGAGCATGCACGTCGTTAGTCCCAGCAGGAGACGTGAGCGGCAGGATGGGCAAACTCTGTGTCTCGGGCAGAGCTGGAGCAGGGTCGAAGGTGCAGGTGCCTCTCCTGGCTGTGCTGTAGGACCAGGCCTACTTCACGGAGAGCATCTTAAGAGAAAAGTGGTCTTCCTTTGAAAAAGGACTCAGATCCCTTGGAATAGGAATATAGGAGATGGTAATCTTTGCATAAATCAACAAAAAAGACATTTATTTCACAGAAGACGTTCAAAGACCAATCTGTGACTATAGAGTATCTAGCAGATAAAAGATGTCTTTTTGACTGCTTGAAGTTAGCAACAGGAACAAAAATCTTTATCTCCAAGCTCTGCAGATGTGAAGGAAATGTTATTTCACTAGGAGGTTGTATGCTTTTATGGAGATGGAAATGTTCCTTCAGGAGTGCATTTGTCTTTGAGGAGGATAGCAAAGATTCAGACTAAGGGCATAGCTCAGAGCATCTTTCCGTCACAAAACTGTGTGCTGTGTGCCCTTCTGGACTAATAAACTCTAAAAACTAAATTAAAAATACAGTTAAAATGGCATTACAATGTGTCAGAAAAAATGGGAAGGAGGAGGAAGGGGTTGTTCCCTTTTATGATGTTCTGACCATTCTACTAATAAATGGCCTTGTTCACTGTCAGGTTTATTTGAGGTCGGAGACCTCAGCCAAGGAAGGCCGGTATTTATTTTTCCATATTAAATGCATATTTATGTGTAAGCATCTTCATGTGAATCAGTGTTATGTATCTTAAGTATTCAATATAGAATTATTAATATAATCATGCATTCCTAATATAAAACACCTCTGGGTCCCAAGGCTGATGTGTAACATAAGTTGTACTGTGAATATGGTTTGATCTTCAGGCCAAGCTCTGCAATGAAAGTGTAAGGGTTTTTATATCACAGCTATCACAACTGTGGTTGCATAATTGCCAAGCACACCAGAAATGGGGAACGCACACAGAGTGTAACAAGAGACATTGGAGAACGCAGCTGTGATTTGCAGAGTTTTGTGATAAGTGCAGGATAAGATTTTGAACAAGCATGGAATTTGAGGTGGTAAATTAATTATCTGTGAGTTTTGAAGTGTGGTGTAGCCAGAGGTTTTAAATTGTTGATTGCTTCATTTCACAGTTGCAGCTGAACTTCTTTTCAGCTTGTGGACTGACTGCTGTTTGTCAGTGCACTTGTGGGAGTGTTACAGTTTGGTCTTTTGAACTATGTCTTATAAAATTAATACTTGAGATAGCATCTTCTTGTTTGTGGTAACTAAGATCCTTCTGAGATGGAGAAGATATGGGCTATTATTAGAATTTGCACTTGCTGATTGCGTATTTTATTGTGGCACAGTTGCCGTTTCGGGTCTCTTTTATATGAATTACAGATGTGTTGGGGTTTCACTGCACAGCGATACTGCTGGGGAGCATCCAGGCTGCAGGGCGATCCGGGGTTTGCTCTGCAGGTGCCGTGGCTGGGATTGACCTGGGTCACTTGGAGAAGGGTCTTCTGAAGGCAGGGGCCTTCCAGGGGAAAGGGTGAGCATTGCTCGGAGTACCCTCAAACCCACGGGTCCGTCACCTCGGGGCATTGAAGAGTGAGATAAGTGATTATGAGGTGAAATGCAAGGGGTCCCTTTTTACCTGTTAGTGAAACTGCTCTCAGGGAGCCAAAATGCTTCTAAAATTTATGTCATGTTAGATACAACACATTGGAAATTCAGGTATGCTTTTATCACTGTGTGTGGGCTGATGGCCATATTTTTCTATTTGTGTGAGGGTACGTTTCAGCTGTTGAGACCAGCAAGGAAGAGCGGCTTTAAATATTTGCAAAACTTTTGTTTTCACAAGGGAAACACTAAATATGTCTGTACTGCTTCTTCTTGATAGAAACTAGGAATGGTTTCATGCAATGGAGTCAAGTTAACGTTCATGTAAGGTAGACAAGACTCAATTCCTTAATCTTCTACTTCAGCTTTGCTAAATAAATGACTTGACTTTATATAAAATGCCTATAGGGATAAAAATCTGAACATCTATTCACAGTTTGAGATTTTTAACTGTTTGTTGATTTTTACACAGCTCTCTAATGCTCTTCTAAAAAGTAGCTGCATCAATATAGGCTGGCTCATAAAGTGAGAAGCAGAATTCCCTTGATATCGGCTATTGAAATGGAAGTTATTTCCTGAGGGAGCATATAGCTGATGGCCACCATAATTCTGAGAAGTAGCGTAATTGAAAGATACTTTTTCTGATTGTCAAAGTCAAAAGATTTAACACTGTTCCTGAAGCTCTGGCATTGTTGGTATCCAACAGCCATTGCCTGTACAGGAGCTACAATAAGAAAGTGTGACTTGCTGATTTGAGTGTCTACCACGTAGTATTTGACATCTGCGTCGTCAGGAAGTAATCTGTCTTCCTGAAGTTGCTGTTGAGTGAAATGGCTCCTGTTAAGAGAGCAGAACAAGGCCTTCACTTTGAGTAGCAGTAAAGCTCAGCAGCAGCGGATCTGATAATGGGACTGGAGACTTGGTTTTGAACAAGTCAGAATTTAAATAGCCAGGAGTTGGCCTCTTCCTTTGCCGTGGCTTTCTAAGACAAAATACTGTCAACGCAACTCCCTAAATTGCCAACCTAATTAGGTGCTGCCAGGAAGCTGTGAGCTGGACCACACAACCAGCGTTGCCTCCCTTGTCTGTGGGCTTCCTGCAGGTGAGGTGACCTCCCGTGGGAAGTCGTGCACAGCACGAGCCCTTCCCCACTTCACCAGGAGACCTCTGTTTCCTAGTGGATGTCTCTGCCAGGTGTGTATTCCTCGCTTCTTCACGCAGCGGTGCTCTCGCGCCCACAGCACTGCCATCTCCTGCCAGCAAAGGGACGAGACTGAACCCCTGATGCTCCCTTTGGTGTGCAGTACCACTGCACACACTACCAGCCACCACAGATTAAGGCCATGTAATAAGATTTCTGTGTATATGGGCATCTCTGGCTCTCTGCTTGATTTATCGCTGATGTGATGTGATGATTTCTGATTATATGCTACTATTTTTAGGCACTTTCTTCCTTTGCAAAAGGCAGTAAAGCAGGAAGCCAAGCGATCTGCATTGTACCCCTGCTTTTAAGAGGAATACTCATTCTTTCGCCTTAAGATGATTTTTCTCTGTGAAGACTAGCGTGTGAGCCATTGTTGTTTGTCATAATCCTGGGTTATTATCCTGCTTGAAATCTGGGGATAGAGGCTAGCAGAAAAAAATCCATGTGACTAATTTTTATATATAGCAGTTTCATACTCCAGTTTTCTTAGATCACTGAGGTGATTAACTGTTTAACTGTAACTGTTCATGTTCAGAAATTATTCTTTGAAAGCAAGCACAGAGGCTCTGGAAAAAATAGTAAAAATGATAAAAAATAGTAAAAATATTAATGCTGTTGTCAACCTTGCTATTTGAGAACTACTGGGAGTGTGGGCTGTTTCATCTTGAGTGCACCCATCTACTTTGTCATAGTGGGATTCCAAAAAAAAAAAAGTACTTAACCATCCATGGAATTATCTGGTGCTTTTTGTTTCTGTTTTGTAAATGTCTTTACTGCATCTCCATAAAGACGGAGCTGAGAGCTGTGAACTCACTGAGGTGTGGGTCTGAACTGAGCTCCATG
Source organism: Calonectris borealis (assembly GCF_964195595.1). Taxonomy (NCBI): domain Eukaryota; kingdom Metazoa; phylum Chordata; class Aves; order Procellariiformes; family Procellariidae; genus Calonectris; species Calonectris borealis. Next base: position 18,694,128 of record NC_134327.1, on the reverse strand, counting down.
CAGTGAAACCGTCAGAGAAAATCAGTTGCAGCACCTGGCTCTGCAAAAGAGAAACTGCTTGAAATCAAGGGCAGCTCATAGCAGCAAGTTAAGCCTGTGATTCTTCGCCAGCACCGTATTTTTTTTTGCCTCTTGGCAGCACTAAGGCGAAAGAATGCAGTCAGCAAATTTGCATTTCAGTTTTTGAACTTAATACCCTGGGCATTTTAATTCATGGCAGAGTTTTTTGTAAATAGTGTATTTCAGTTATTTTGAGATGTCTTTAAAAAGACTATAAGGCTATGTTGTTAGGTTTTGGGTTTTTTTTTTTGGCTCACTCTTATCCTGTTAAATATTTAAATTTATAATGAAGCAAGAGTAATATCTGCAGTATCTGCCTTCAGTAAGTCATTGGAATTTGTACTATTTCTGAGGCCACAAATACGAATTTGATTCATGTGAATATTCTTTTCCCTTATGAAGGCTTGCTGATTTTAGGTAGCACCCACAGAGACGTGGAGCTTCATCTTTGTGCATCGAACATTTTTGCAGCATTTAGATAGGATTGGCTGTGCACAAACTTAGATGAAAAACACAAGAAACAAGAGTAAACCAGAGGGATTCTTCTATTATAACTGGTTTTGGTGCTTTTTGTAAATAATACAGACAGAAAATGTTCAGATGGGAAGGTGACTTTCAAGTTAGTGTCCTCTCTGCCTGTTTAATTTTAGGAGGTTTAAAAGGTCGTGGTGAAATCTTGGTCCTCTTCAAATTACTGAGAACATTCCCGCAGCTTCAGTAGGGCCAGGACTGTACTCCCCCGAGTCCCCAAAAGAAATGGAAAATGTGAAATGCCTATGGATGTTTATTTACTGAGCTGCATTCGCTCAATAATATGTGCTTGGTTTTAAAGCATAACTGCCTTTGTGAGTCTGGTTAACCAAAAAATTAAAATACTTCATTCAGTTTGCGTTCTCTCTTCCTCCTGCCCTGGTATGAGTTTCTAGCGACATGGGACGGCCGGGGTTGGTGCGGAGAGCACCGTGTGGGAGGGGGATTTGCTGTGTGCTAGGGCACGCGCCTGGCAGGTTGGGTTAGGGCGGGAGGGAGACCGTAGCCAGCCCGGGCGGTGCTTGGCTGGGCCATGGCAGCCGTACACCATGAGCCGCAGCTTGAGGACCGTGGCACAGCACCGCGCTGTAGGCGAAGCGCTGCCCGCGGCTGTCTCTGTCTCTGGAGGCTGTTGTTCGCAACAGCAGTACAAACGCACCTGAAGTGCCTGTTCTCCCCAAACCCCTGGCACTGCTTAGTTGTGCTTGTGGATGTGCTCATTTTCCTGAGCAAGGTCATTTCAGTCTCTGCTGCTTTTAGTGGCGAGTAAGGCTCTTCCCTAGGTGTGTATGAAATGTCTGCTGCTGGCTTATTGGAAAAAAAGAAAAGCCTGCCTGAATACCCTGATGAGAGCTCACGTGTAGCATGAAGGATGAGTGGCAGCGACAGTGTGTGCTAAGCCGTTTCCTCAGGAGCGTGCTTTCCTCAGGGACGGCCCTGGCGGTGAAACCTCTCCTCCTCATCCCGCTGGTGTGGCCGTTCACTCCTCTCTGGGTCTGGGACTTTTCCTGCTCTCAGCCCTTCGGACCTTGATGCACAGGGAGAACCTCAGGTGAGAGGCTTCTGATGCAGGAGCGGCTAAAAGGTGCTTCAGAGACAGGGAGAGTAAAGAGCCCTTGGGTCCCTGCACACAATGTCATTGTTCGATCTCTTCAGCAGACAGGACAGGGTAGACTGCAACGCATTTATCTGAAATGCTGTTCTTCGCTGAGAATACTTAGGGTAATATTAATTTTTAATATTGTTGTCTCCATGTCTCTTTCTTCTCCAAATGGTTAATTTATTTCTAGTTTTCTGTTTCTTTGATTACTTTCAGGTTGCAAAATAGACAGGAGTGAGTAAGAAGACTGAGCCATATTTGTAGAAGACTTAATCTTTCAATCAGTTGCCTCTGAATTGAACCAAAACAGCAGTAGCAAATCCAGGGATCTTATTAGAGATGACCTACATAGTGGGAATAAAATTGGGCTTGTACCTTTTGCTTCCTAATTTACTGTTGAGAAATCCATGAATGTTTTCCTTAAAGTCCATTCATTTTTATTGCTGCTAAAAACCTCATTCCTGCCTGGCCTGGGTGGCATGCTCCTGGATGGAGAGCTAGGAGCAGGACGGCGTCTCGAGACAAGAGGGTGGTGAAAGCTGAGCCAGTGCGATGTGATGGGGATTTAGCCCTTGGCTGTAATTAAAAGGGTTCATCAATAGAGCTTTAGCAAAGAGTGGTTCCAGCAAAACCCTGCAAGGAAATGGAGATTATACCAGGAAAATAGCCCTTTTGTTGGTGTAGTCCTCCAAATGGAGCAAGTTAAACTGCTGCTTCTCTAGGTCTGTTGCTCACTCTAGCTGTGTTGGTGAGGATTTATTTTTCCTTTTTACTTATTCTGAAACTATATTGATATTCTAGAAAATGTTACAGGAATAAATCAGAAAATGTACAAAGCAGGTTGTTTTATAAATTTCTCAAAATCCATAAAACGGATTGCTGGGTATTTGTGAGTGACTAAGGGATTTCAATGTTTAATTGACATCTCAGAGAAAAAATGCTTAAAAATCTAAAACCTTGTACAGTCTTAAAATTTAATTAAAAAGTAAATGTTTAGCCTCTGAGATTATTCCTTTATAGTGGAAGAAAGGTTTTGGCATTTTTAGAAAATAGTGCTGGAAAACAACCATAAGGGGGGAAAAAGCCCCCTTATTGCAATAAATTTGGGCAGGAAGCAAAAGACAGTTAAAAGCCCAGCTAAAGATTAAAGGCACTGCAGAGCACTGAGTGCAGGAAAATGAGACGTGGCTAAAATGCGTTTGATTGTTTCTATAAATAACACGTATGTAGGAATGAAAACTGACTCATTGTTCAGATGAATTTACTGAACAGTTTTAAAAGTCTGCAAGAATAATAAATGATGTAGCTTTTCAGTCGTCTACAGAGAGAAGATCCAGTTCACGAACATAGTGATAGCTCCACTGCTAATTATTCCAGTAAAAGTAATAGGAAATGTGCACAGGGCTTATCCTGAGAATGCAATCAAATACTGTGCATACTGTTGCATGTGCAGAATTTAACAAAATAATCTTACTGTGCATTTAAATGCATTCATTTCCCGGGGAATCTTATCCAAAAAGATTTTCACCAGAGTCTGTCTCTTCTAGAGTACAATGAGGCTTTACTTTGTTAAATTAAAATTGCCATGCCCTCTTAGCGGCATTATTTCCGGAGAGCAACACTTTCCCCTGTGCGGAGCACAGAGGAGGGTGAGAGAAGGCTTTTCTTCCCCAGTATTCATACTTCTAGAAAGAGGAGATTTCAGCCAGCCGATGTGCATGTGCTGGTGAATCTGTTAGGGCTTGACCTAAGGAGCATTTTGCAAACAGACGGAGAGGAAGAGAGGCAGGGCCAGCAGCAGAGCATCCTTGTGAGTTCCTCATAGCCCCAGGTTACCTCCTGTGGGCTCCTCTTGTTCTATAAACATCTAAAAAGTAGATTAAAGCCGTCTCGGCTCTGTTTCCTGCTCTCTCTCTTCCTCTGCAGCTCTGAATCCAGGGCTGCTCCCGGCCCCAGTTGTGCTCTTGCTGCTCAGCTGTCAGGTTTGTGTTTTAATTCCTGGACTGGTTGATGCAGACGACTCTCTTGTTTTAGCTTCCTTGGATGTAGCTGATTAGGAGTAATGTAATGAGACTCGAATTTCTGGGTTCATAAGGGCAGAATAGGACTTGTTCTGAAGCTAGTGAGATAGCTTTAGTGTCCTACGCCATTGTAAGCATGGTGGGACTGCGCTTTAGTCTTGGTTTGCTGTGGAGAGGATGTATGTGGTTAACAGAGCAAATGTTTTCTGAGCCTTACGGATTTTTCCACAAGTTTGTGTCAGAACCAGCTCAGTTTCTCAGTCCAGAAGTATGGATTATAGGTCATTATTGTGTTACGGGTATGCGTTAGTGTTTTGTGCTGAAAAGCTCTCATGACCACATATAGCTCAAGAACCAGGCTTGCTTAAGTATACTCAGAGATTTGAAGGTGCTGTTCACTTTCCAGGGACCCTGTTTAGTTTAAACATTTCATGAAAGCAACTGTGACTACAGTTCTTATCAAGACTAATGTGTAATATCAATTCACTACGGTGGAGCTAAATTGAATGTTTCACATGTTTACTTTTCTTTGCTGTGCATGCTAGTATTCAATGCAGAGAATGCCTAAAGCTGCCAGGTCAAAAGTGACATTTTACAGAAATAATGACCTGAAATGAGGTATTTTTCTGTTGTGTTTTCATCGTGAGATGAGTATATCTGTAAAAATCTTCCCTTCAGCCAATGCACTGTTTTATATAACTCATGTAAGACCATAGTTTAATTATACATTAAATATAGCTAATACTTTCTCATATAAAATAGTCTCTTCAGCTTGATTAAATGCTATTGTACTAATTAATACTAAAGTATTTAAAAATTCTCATTTCCTATTTTGTAATTTATATTCTCTCAATTTTTCTTCTTTTTTGAGGAGAGGAAAAGTCATATAGGGCAAACAAACACATTTTACATTTATTCCTCATCTGTGCCTCCTTCTCTTCTTCTCCCCTATTCAGAAGTTTATAGAGTTTGAAGATGCACTGGAACAGGAGAAGAAAGAACTACAAATCCAAGTGGAACACCTTGAATTTCAGACTCGACAGCTGGAGCTGAAGACCAAAAACTATGCAGATCAGAGTAAGTGAAGTTGTACACCAGACATGATTATACACGTTGCCTTCCACACACATATACTGCTACTTTGAAAATATTTTTCATACTTCTTGTTTGTTTTAATGTAATTTATGTAAAGCCTGAAATGTCTGGTTATCCCTTACTTTTGTATAAAATTCTGAGCCTTCTAAAGGATGGGATGTATCCACACTAATTTGGTAGAGGCTTCATTGCTTCTCTTGTGTGGGACATGCTCAGTCTCTCCAGATACAAGATTTGGGCCATTGGTGAAGCTTCGGAACCTGGTTTCCAGTTTCAAATTGTCCCTGAATAGAACCTCCCATTTTTTTCTCATATAAACTATCACATGTATTTGTTTGTTTGTTTGTTTGTTTATTTTTACAAATACTTCCTCAACATGTGCAGCCGTGTTTTTTGGCAGAGGTTCCCCTCAGAATTCATTGGTGTTTTGTCCAGTACTCCTGCTCCTCAAATAGCCAGAGGCGCCCATCCCAGAGGATAATTTAAGTTGTTGTCAAACTAGGACACTTACGGGGCACCAGGCTACTGCTGAAGAACTCTGCTTCTATGGTCTTATTGCATGATTTGGTCTGCTCATTCTGGGAACAGGCAGATACCCATAAATTGAGTTTGTAATGAAGACCAGATCCCACAATGTGCATTATTCTGTTTCAGTTTGTTTTGTTCAGTAGGTATAAATTAATTTCTAACAAAATATGCTTTGAGACTTCTGGTTTCTTTTGAGAGCCTGTGTGTGTTTGAGATGGGTGTTAGCTGATGGCTGGAATCTTCTCTTGGTAGTTTCACGACTGGAGGAACGTGAATCAGAAATGAAGAAAGAGTATAATGCTCTACATCAACGTCACACAGAGGTAGGATGTCATCTCATTATTTCTAAATGAGTAAATTCTTAGCCTGTAAGTAAAGTCATGTCAAAGAATGCAGCTTTACAATACTGGTGATGACTAGAGCTTCTGAACTTTGGGAACATCAGAAATATCTGAATGGAGGGTATAAAGAGGATGGAGCCAGGCTCTTTTTAGTGGTGGCCAGTTACAAGACCGGAGGCAGCTGGCACAAACTGGAACACAGAAGGGTCCCTCTGAACATGAGTAAAAACTTCTTTACTGTGAGGATGACGAACACTGGCAGAGGTTGTCCAGAGTCATGGTGGAGTCTCCATCCTTGGAGCTATTCAAAAGCCACTTGGATATGGTCCTGAGCAACCTACTCTAGGTGGCCCTGTTTGAGCAGGGACATTGGACCGGATGGACCCCAGGAGGTTCCTTCCAACCTCAACTGTTCTGTGATTCTGTGAACAGTGCCCCACTACCTCATCTCCCACTACCAACAAGCTGCAAGGAGATGTCTTACGTTATTTTTGGGTATGCTCTTTCATGGCTCTTCTGTTATGAGGTTAAGCTTAAGTCATTTCCAACACTATTTGCTGTCAGATCTTCTGTCAGATTAGTCCATTCACTTACATCATCAGCTTAGAAGACAAGAGCAAGGACACGGAGATGTGCAAAAAACAAAGGGAATTTGAAATGGATGCTGGAAAAGATCAAACAAAAGCAAAAAGCAGAAAATGAGTCGTTTCTTCTCCTCTGTTTGGCTCATGGATTTTTCTCTCCTCACAGATGATCCAGACCTACGTGGAACACATTGAGCGATCCAAGATGCAGCAAGTTGGAGGAAATAATCAAACTGAGGGCAGTCTACCTGGGAGAAGGTAGGGCCATAACCTCTCCACGTAACGTATGCCATCTGGGAACTTACAAACTGAGTGTGTGTATTTGAGAGAGAGAAACCAGAAGCAGGATCTTTCCCTGTGGGCATGGGCTGTAGTTGAAGCTTTTTTGTAATGGGTTGTGGGTGAGTTGTGGGTACGTTCTCTAAGGCTTGATGATGAGGAGCTTTATGTGTTCTGTTACAAAGCTTAGGCTTTGTCACGCTGCTATTGATGGGGGGCCTCTGGAAAAATATGTTTGTATTCTCAGGTAGCATGTAAAAGGTTCACCTATAAAATGGATGGAGGTGTCAAATAAAGTTTGTGTGTGTGTGTGTATGTGTGTCTTTGTATGTGCCAGCAAAACCATAGCAATCAAGTGCTTTAGCCAGTATAGGATTTTTTTTTCCCTGTTCCTTCAAGGGAAGCTTTCTGTAAGTCACTCACCTAGTAGACCTACTTACGCCCAGGAGTTTGATTTTTCTCCCTCCCCACCCCCCCTGTTTTCAGAGCACAAAACCAGTAAGAACCACCTTTTGCTTAAAGAATTCAGTGGTAGGAAAGAAGTTCAGTATATAGAAGAACTAGTCTTTGTGTGCCAGAACAAATTTAAAGCACAAAAGTTGCAATTACATTGATTTCAGCACAGATACATCTGGTTTTAGCTGGTATGTGAAGGAACCAAATGCTTTCTCTCTGATACTGTACACCAGTAACATTGCCCACGGAGTGAGAAGTAGAAGTGATGTTCCATAAATACTGGTTAGAGAAGCAATAGAGCACATAACACAAAATCTACTCAGATTAAGCATAATCTATTAAGTCACTCAGCCATAAAAAGGATGTTTTCTGTGGCAATTTTTATGCATGGCAGATTACTATTTGTGTTAATCATCGTATGCTAATGAGGTGATTAACACTATAGTGACACTGTCTAACCCAGGAAGTTTTAAACTAAAACAGTGTTTTCCAGGCAAACATTATTGACCAAGTAATATGCTGCAGGAGATTAAATCTTTTTGTTGTCCTTGCCTGTAATTTTTTAACTTTTTAATTTCTTCTGGCCTTGAGGGATGTTAAAAGGTTTTGCACACATGCTGACTACAAACCGTGGGAGCTGTTGGTTTGAAAAATAGACAGACAGTACCAGATGCACAGGAATACGCGGAAAAGAGTGCCTGCTAGGTGCGTCCTCCCTCGTCTCTTACAAAATATCTCTGACTGATCTTGGTTAGTATCTGTGAACTTCAGCTGGTTAGTATCCCTGAACTTCACTCAAAACCCAAATATTTGGGAAGCATTAGGCTAAGAAGAGGAGTGGGGATGGCATGTCAGACTACACAGAAAGGGCAGCATGGGCAAAGACACAGAGATGAAAATACTGGGAAAACAGATAAATGGAAAGCCATGACCGTTTTTGAAGTATCATCTGGTAGGGATGATGAAATGCAAAAGAAGAGCATTGAGCAAAATTTGGAGATAAAGAAAGAGCAAAATTATTTGAAATTAAGAATAAAGAAATATATTAAGAATAAAGGAAGAATAAGTAAGGATATTTTAGTAACTTGTATTTAGGTCTGTAACACTTAAATACCAGAATGTCAGTTGGATTTGGGGTAATGTAATAGAAATTTCAGATCTTGGCATAGGGCTTGTAAATACCCTCTGTCTGCTTTGGCTCCCTGTTGCTGCATTGGACTGCTCTGGAAAAGACTGAATTCAAATTGCCGAAGTTTTGACTGTGTATTGTAAGAAAGAAAAAGGGAGAGGAAAAGAGACCCAACCTCGCCTTGTCAATGAAAGAGGCTTGAAGGATGGAAAGGGAGTAGTAAAAGACATGAATCTTCAGAAACCTTGGTAACTAGCCTGGGGCTCCTGCCAGATTCCCTGCAGCCTTAGAATCATACAATATCCTGAGCTGGAAGGGACCCACGAGGATCATTGGGCAACCTAAAGGTTAAACCATATATCTAAGAGCGTTGTATAAACACTTCTTGAACACCAACAGGCTTGGAGGCGTGACCACTTCCCTGGGGAGCTTGTTCCTGTGCTTGACCACCCTCTCAGTGAAGAATTTTTTCCAATACTGTCTATTTGCTATTCCATTGCCTCCCATAATAATTAAAGATACTTATGTAGCTTTGGCTACAAGAATAACTTGCAGCTGGAAGATACTCAAAGAAAGATCCTTTATTTATTCTGAATCAGTTGATAAGATTTTTATACTCTTATTTGTAAGGCTACCAAAGCCTTGCATAAAGGAGGGAAAGACACAGTTACATATGAATCAAGGAGGACTATTTACCCTTCCTCTTCAACAGTTGAATAGTCCTTTCAGAAAAGAATATCTTGCAGTATTTCTTCTAGAGAGGAGTAACTAAAGGCTGTTGTAGTTGTTGAGTGGGCTGTATAGTTAGTTATCTCTGTGCTCAATTTTCTGCAAAACAGTAAATTAGTCTCACAACAGAGAGTGGTTTAGGAAAATAAAAATAATTACAGAATACATTGTTTGGGGTCTGGCTAAAATTGGATTGTCTAAAATATAAAAATGTGTTGGGGAAAAAAAATCAAAAAGTGGATGGCAGCCTTCCCAGGCAAAAGAGACAGGCATGAGGGGTGTAGAAAGCAAGAAGAGACATGGTGTAAAAAGAACCAGTAGTTTGTAGGTGTTCCCTTCATGAAATCTCCCTTATCAGATTGTTTTTCTTCCTTCTCCTCTCCAGTCTGAAGTCCACAGTGAGCTCCCAGAACATAGTCTGATCCTAGTGTTACAGCTGAAAGGGGATAAGTGTGGTAGGCTTGTTTCCCTTCCCACTTATTCTTCTGTAAATAAGAGTACATCTGTGGAAGTACTTACGCAGTAAAATATAAAAGTGCCGTAGGCAAAAGCATGCTTAGGGCCTCTCTCTTTTAAAGGGTGGTTCATATATACACTTGCTAAATTTGGGTTGGACTGCATGGTAGAAATTTATTTTAATGAGATTTGCCTTCCCTAACTTTCAAATAAGTTAATATTAATTGTGACTTTATGTTATCATTCCTTGAAAGAGATGCACAGTGAAAAGTGTTACTGGCTGTATCTGCAAGACTGCCATTCTCTGGGATGAAGGGCAAAATTTTCATCAAGAATTGGCTCTTCGTATTAGAGAAATTAGTGCTTTACCCTTTTAAGTGTGGCATGTTGCTGGTCTCCTTGGAGAGAAAAAAAGAGAAACACTTTATGTCTATGAAAGCCCCTGATGGGGCTATGATCTGCGTTTGTAGGAACCACCAGTGGGAAATGGGACTTTTTCCTTCATTTCAAGCTTCGCACTGTTTGCGTGCGTGCGTGCGTGTGTAGCTCTGTGTTTGTATATGCTTGTGCACAGGCACTTGGGTCAGATGTGTGTTTTTGTGTCACCGCACAGCTGGGTGGGGGTGAACACCAGTGTTTGTGTGTCTTGGTGCACTGATGTGCACTGGGGGGGACACGGGCATAATTTCTCATGGTCTGTCACACAAATTTGAGTGCATTTATTTATTTTCATCTGTGGATGTGCTTGGGTGTGTTAGACTGCATAGGGATGCATATTTGCATAAGACTGTAAGTACACCAAGAATGTTTGCCTGTCAGTTGGGAGAAGTTGCAAGAACTGTTGGGGGGCGTTTGTATCTACTGCCATCCAGGACAGGCAATGAGTACGGTGCACACTTCCACGTGGCGTGGATTACAGTGCATGCGTACCCCGTGTCTGTTGTAGGGCTGCATGTTTGCATGACCTTTGCTCTCTAATGGTTGTTTTTTTGTCTCGCTTTTTGTGCGATTGCTGCTCTGTTTTGGCTGTTATGTTTGTCACTGCAGTCATCGCCAGTCATGGAGGAAAAGGTAAATCCTATTGCTGCATCTTAACTTTGTTAATCCTAGTTTTGGAGGCTGCTGTTTAGTGGCAACAGTGTGGTGCTGGGAACGAACTGTACCAGCATGTTTGCCCTCTTTGTCTACTGACACCTGCATTAGACTTGCTCGTTTGGGTGAGGCAGAGGGAGCCACCAAGCTGCTGGGATAACATGTCGGGAAGAAGCTTGTGTGTTCAAACGCAGAAGACGCAGAAGTTCGGTCCCAAAACAGGATCAGTCCTCTGTGATTGGACATTTACACTTCACATCCCAGAATGTTTTAAAAAGTCATCTTTTCTCCCTTATTTTACTATAGAGTACATATAGAATGCATATTTTCTGAGCAAGGCAGAAAATGCCTGTCACTGTTAGTAGCTCTACGAAGGCGCTTCTGACTTCGGGCTGGGCAGTGAGTTCTGCGCCCGGAGCCTGCAAAGAGAGCAGTTCTCATCTTCAAATGTTGGCAAACAAGTCGTAGTTTTGTTATGTTTTGTAAGCTTTAGCATGTTACCTGTAGAGCATCCTGATCCCAGGTTTTAGCTACTGCAAACCTTTATTGAGGAGTTTGCTATTTACCTTGTAACTAACGCACGGTGGAACTAACCAAGTGTTCAGAGTCACCCTCTACTGAAAAGAATTGGGTGTATGAAAGGTACCCCAACACTCAAAATTTAGATCAGCCTTGAGGATACTCTAAAGTTTTTGAAGACTGGTAGTCAACCCCAGGACCGCCAAGCTAAAGCTAGCTCTTCTGTAGTGTGTGCTCTTTCCCCTTCCCTGGGAGGTTCAAAAGAGGCTGGAAGGTGTTTCCAAAGAAACTCAGCGAGGAAATTTCCTGACAATCTACGTTAAAATCCCTTCCTGAAGATCCTACAGCTTCTGGTGCTACAGAGACTTTGTAATTCTGTTCTCTGTTTAGCAGGGACTGTGAAGTTCATATGTTCCATGTACATTCAATGGGGTAACTCCTTGCATGTTAAATGTCCATGTGTTTGTATATGAACGTAGAAATAAGCTATGGATTCCCAGAAGAAATCTGATAGAGATTACCTAAAGAGGAAGTGTAATTTAATGTTCTCTCAGCATATATTTGGGATGGCTCATATTTCTCAGTGCTGCCAGTGAGTTACGTGAGGCCATCCCAGCATAGTCACAAAAGCGTTTCTATTGTAGCATGTTGTTAGATATTCTGACTGCACCACTTGTTTTGCAAGGAATGTTTTGTAGTTATCGGAAATTTTCTCCAGCTATGTACATCTGTGAAGCATGACTCCATTAAGACCATCATTCTAACCTGAAGAAGAGGGAAGATACGAAACTGATGGTTAAAGCTGCTCAAAAAATGGCCTAATTTTTTTTTTTCTCCCTGAAAAGAATGATTCTTTTGCAGTAAACTCTTTGGGACCGTTGAGTTATTTCTTTAACTGTAAAACTAGGAATTTTCTGTCGTTGTGGCATAAAGTTCTAATTTCTAGTTTTGAATCTCTTCCTAATCTCTTATACATAACTGACTATACTTTCTGTGGCGCTTAGTACAGTGCCAGGGTGAAGATTTCATATTAGGGCAAAAATTTCCCTAGTATGTTATTTAGAAGCTTAAAACACAGTTGTTAGAAACTTTCAGGGTCTTGGAATGATAGCAGTAGGATAAAGAGAGGTAAATGCAGGAAGACAGACAGAGGTAAATGTGCTTTGGCATCATGACCTATTAGGAGCAGGTGTAAATGGCAGGTATAAAGGTATAAATCGATATTTAGCCAAACAGCAGTGGAACGTTTTCTACAAATCTTCAGATTGTTAATATTTAAAAGTGACAAGCACCAAGATACTTTTTGAGTGGAAAGGCTACAAGGAAGTTGATAATCCCTACCGTATATGAATCTGGTTTTGAATCTGTTGAAAGATTATTGCATCTCCTCTAAAAAAGAAAGTAAGGTTAATCAGGTTGTGTCAATGATCTGTGTTCCTCTAAAATCCAGTTATGTGCTGCCTTTGTAAGAGGGTCTGTCTATGAAACTTCCATGTATGAGTCTTTAGGATCTTTAGGAGAGGATTTTAATGCAGATTCTTCGGAAAAGTGCATCCCAGATCTCCCTGCTGGGCCATGCTGGAAACACCTTTCTGCCCCTTCTGCCTCCCCCAGGTAGGCCACAGCAAGGTTCCTCAGCACGAGCGACACCGACACGGTGGCGCGGCAGGCTGCGTTGGCTGGGCGGTGCTGAGAAAGGGAAGGTTGGGCACTTTGGTTTTCTCCACAAACATTGTCTCCTCTGCTAGACACTCCACCTCCTTCCTTCATAAATGAGCTGGTTCATGCACCATCTCCTGTGTTAGTGTGTTTGCATACGTCCCGGGGGGACTTATATCCTGCTGCAGTCGTTTCACCTATGGTCACGGGTGGGGTGGTTGTGATGGTTGCCTAGCCTGGTCATCAGACCAGTGCTGATGATCATTAAAGGAAGGCACATGAAGGTCTAGTGTTATTAATACTGGTGTACAGAAGGGTGGATTTCATCACCCCGCACCAATAAGCGGAAGCCCCATACAGGAGTAGGTGAAGTACCATCATTGAACCCCTTTGTGGGTGTATGTCACACAAAGGATCAGCTTAGTTCACCTCTGCAGGGCCACTGGAGTCCAGCTAGCGGAGGCTACTGGGGATATCTCCTAAATGGACGTGTGCTCTGTCCCTGCAGGCCTGCTTCTCTGGCACGAAACCAGTTGCCAGGCCTTTTCCACCTCCACTGCTTGCTCTAGATTTCTTCCCACTGGAACTTGGTCTCAAAACCTGTGCCAGCTTTTATATTCAGAATTAAACCCGCAGCTAGCTAGTCACCTGCAATTTCCAGAAAGAACAGGATGAAGAAAATGTAATTTCAGACACCTGGTAATATGAATGATGCATTCATTTATATACCTTCATTTAATTTCTGAATTTTAAGTGCATTGTAATATGGTTATGGAGAGGGGATTACAGAGTACAAGTATTATTTTTCTTGCTTAATTGGAAGTGATCCAAAACTTCTGATTTCTGCTGTGGGAGCTAACCAGGAATGTACATAAGTGCCATGTAGATGACTCTTACTTAAAAGCCTCTTTCCTGACCCAATGATGACATCTCTAGGATCCATGGAAGCTTTTTTTTTTTTGCTGTGAGTGTTGTTTGCTGTGGCTTGTTTTCCCACAGTACCTTTGTTTCTCAGAAGATACACTGACTTAAATTGGCTGATGATTCCCTGCCCTTTTGCATTCCCCCAAAATGTTTCGTACTGATGGAGAAGTCAGTCGTGCCTGTTGTGGTCACTTGACCCCCTGTCTCTTAGAGTCTCCCCAGGAAGATGTAGGGCTCCAGCAGTAGACACCATGGGTCTGAGTAGACAACACCATGGAAGTGTGGGAGTTGGGAGTTCATACAGCTGCTACGTGAGGGGAAGGAGTGCAATTCAATTTCTAGTGACTAATATTTCACATATGCTGGTGTGCTGTTTCCTTTCTGTAAGAACTTTGTAAATGGCTAACTGATTGGTTTCCCCTCTCTCTCTGTTTCTCTCTTTAGCAGGAAGGAACGTCCTAACTCTCTGAATGTCTTCCCCCTCGCGGATGGCATGGTACGTGGGCAGATAGGGGCCAAGATCGTCCCAACACTGGACCACTGGCACCTGAGTGACCTCGGCCAGCTGCAGTCCAACTCCAGCTACAAGGTTTTATAGACCATCACGGAGCAAGGGTTTCCCACTCTCCCACTGTCAATAGCATCCCACGTTTTCATTAAGATGGAGACCAATCTGTGTCCATAACCCTTTGCAGCCTCTCCCTGCTGTGCGTCTGCTCCTTTGGTACCTGTGCTGTGGGTGGGAGGACATTCTTTTGCAGATCTGGCATATGGTGCCTGGGGGATTTGACACAGCTCCTCAGGCTTCTTGTCTCAGTGATAATCTCCTTTACTTGGCTGGCCCCAAGTTGAAAGGAATGTGTGGAGAGGCAGTTAGGGATTTAGGGAAGATAAATCTTTCACTTTTTTACAGCTTATTTGGGAGAGGAAATGGTGGAACCTGTCCCCTCTCTCCCCCTTGATAAGAGCAGTGCTTTTGCACCTCAGCTGGGACCAAGCATTGGATTGCACTTGCTCTCCAGTGTTTGTCCTTTTTCACTGATCGCTGTTCTGGCCTTCCTGTCTTCAGTAAAAAGGGCTCCTAATCCTTCCTGGATGCCCAAGTCTTGCACTGTGCTTAAAGGTCTTCAGTTCCTCATATATCTAGTCATTGCTCTAGACTTGCATTGTCTACCTTCAATACACTTGTCACCTTCAGTGCGCTGCCTTCTGCACTGGGGCTTGCCAAAAACCTCACAGCATTGCAACTGCGCTGAAGCAGCTGCATGGTTCTGCCTGTTGCTTGTGGTGCTCTGTTCTGCCATTCAGAGACTGGTCTGAGCCCAAAGACCCAGGTACTGTACTCTTAGCTGACAGCTCACTGCAATTGTTTACAGTTTAGACTACACGTGGTGACCCACATTGCCCTTTGAGCTTCTCAAAGTTTTTGTGTTCAGGATCCCACTAAATTCCTGTCTTTGAATGATGTTCCACAAATGCCCGGTGACAGGCCTGAGAGCCAGTGGTGCGTCTACCCAGCACAGCTTACAGTAAGTCCACCAGTATCTCACAGAGCTTCTGGTCTGCTTTAAAAGTGCCTGAGAGAGTTTACTTTCTCTCTGCCTGGAATTTGTAGAACATCAGGTGTTTTATATGTCACATCTAAGGACTGGTGTCCTTTTGAGAAGTTGTAAATAACTAATCTTGTAAAATACATCGAGGCAGTAAAGGCAAAGAGAAAGAAAAAAAAAAACAAAGAAAGAAAAAGCCCAACTTCTTGTTGTACCCATTCTGCATGTCTCCAGATTACGTTAATGGTACTTTGTTGTACCCATTCTGCATGTCTCCAGATTACGTTAATGGTACTTTGGCCTGAGGGACACTGCAGGAGTGGCCTCCTTGATGCATAGCACAAGAAATATAGACAAATGCAAAATTTACGCAGAAAATAAAGCAGCAACTTCCCTTTTTTAACACTACCTTTGTAAAGTAGCCAGGCCTACCACAGCACAAACCTTAGCGCTTCATCAGCCCTCTGCCATCATGGAAGTTGGAAATCCAAAAGCAAGATCTTTGGATAGGATGGAGACTGTTCTTGGAACCCAGCCTTTGCTGTAGTGTTAGAGGCACAGAAGTCTGGGAAATGCAGCAACTTGCAGAATGCCAGTTGGGTCCTACAGTCATTTCTGCAGAGTTTTGCCTGGAATTAGGGAATAGCAATGCCACAGGACAATAACGTAGTTAAGGATGGTGGAAATGAAGATAGAGCATGAATATGTTTCTTCAGGCTAGTGCTGTGCCAACACAACACTGCTGCAAGGACGCAGACAGCAACCAAAATGAACAGAGACCACTTCTGGTTCTGGAACCAGTTTATTCCTTGGGATCTCGAGGCAGTGCTGCACACTATGGTGTGAACATGCCCTCGAGCTTTCTACCGATCAGGCGTGTGCGGCAGGGGTTAGTTTTTCGAGAAGAGCTGGGAGGATGTTGGGGTTAGATCCATCTTCCACAAACTTGCTAAGGCGTAATTCTTTAAGCGGTACCATTACAGAATTTCTGAAAGAAGTTGGGTGGATCTCACTGATAACCCAGCGTCTGCATTGCAGGAGAGTGCAACAGGAGCCCAGATAAATTGGAAGCTTAGATGTCCAAGTTCAGGTAATGGAGGGTTACTGAAGTGGATCTCTTAGTGATTTGGTGGTGGTGGTGTCAGGCAAAAAAATTCATTTCTGGTTACAAGAGAGCTTTGTGCAGAAGTAGTAGTGTGCTACTCCAGATGTATCTGACGGGTAGTGCTGGGATTTGTGTTGCTGCTCATTAGGGAAACTCAGAAGTGGGATGCCGGCTTTAAGGAAGCTAGCGGGTAGGGTGGAGTTAGAGAGCTTGGGCTATGGAAGACTTGGATGGAGTAGCATGTTACGGAGGATTTCTTAAGAGTATGGAGCAAACCTATGAATAGTTAAAGGTAATCACATGATTGACTGATTTACTAGATTTGCAATATGGAATGGAGATTTTCCTCCTGCAAGCTTCTTGCACACTCTCTGTCTGGAATGCTATTTCTTAAATATTTTGCATGACTGAAATCTCAGCAGTACCGCTCATGCACTCCTCGCCTCTTCTTCAGCAGCTCTGATATTTCACTGACATCAACGGCACACACATGACTCACCTTCCCAGTATGTATATCCTGACTTTTCTGACTAGTTTTCCTTCTCAAAGTGGCCATACTGTAGTTATATTTTAAGTGTCCTTGTGTACTTATTATTACTATTTTCTGTTTTAGCTGCTGTCATTATATTTTATTTTTACATTCAGTTGTACATTTATTTTATATAATGTTTTGGAGATGAAAGTCCTTAACATTTTTGTTTTTATGTACTATGCTTTCAGTGTTATAACCATACAATTGTGGCTTCTCATGGTGACATATGACTGCTATGAATGTTGGGCCTTTGCAATGCATTTTGGAGGTCACTACTACACATTTGATGTTTAGGAGGTTGACAGGTATGGCTGTAGGTAAGTGGTGGTTGTGGAGAGTATTCTTTGGGTGAGCTATGGGTTATGGAGAATGCCTCCTACGCTGTAGAGGAGAGCCATACACTTAGTGGAATACTTAGCATTAACGAAGCGCTCGGGTCAATAGAAGGAAGATACCAGCAAAGATCAGTAGAGGTTCTGGACTGAGAAGAGGAGCGCCTTAGTAGCACTTATATGTGGGAGGAATTTCTCCAGCGCAGGGTGGTACGTTGATAAAGTATGTTTTCGAGGTAAATATAAAACTCAGATGTATAACCAAAGAGTAAGTGAAAGACCAGGGTAATTACTCACTAGTGTGTTCTGAGTGAGGGGCAGATTATGTCAATAAACAAGAAGTTACAGGATATCTCTGATACAAATATCGCCCTATAGACACTGGCTTTCTGAATACGGGCTTTCTGAATGACATCTAGTTCCTAAGAATAAGAAATGACACATGGACCCACCTGGGTGTCTCTTTTACAGTGCTGAGATGCTCATGGGCTTTGGTGATGCTTATAGACTTACAGGGGGTACAAGAACATCTCTGAATCCTTTCATGCAACAGAAATTTTGTTTGGGGAGAGAGGTTTTGTGGTTGCACTTTACACTTGATACTCTTTGTCCCTTTGTACATTAGAAAGCACAGCAGGCAAACTGCAGTTGAAGTAGTACAAGGCGTACTGGATCATATTTGTTCTCTCACCTGGCTTGATTTTTTTTCTTTACATATTAGGAAAGTAGCTCCTGAAACAGGAAGATGAAACAGAGGTGGGAAGTGTGGTTCTCACATGTAGCAGCCTAAGTGAAAAGTTCCCATCTCAGTCTTGATGCTAAAATCGGCAAATCTGCAGGGAGATTATTTGAATGTCCATGTAGGAATGTGAGTGCTGTTTGGACTGACAATGCAGAAACTATATACAAAATGTTTTTCCTGTATTTAATGGTAACGCAGTTTTAAAAAAATCTTAAATTTCCAATATAAATGCACAGATGCAATATAAAACCTTTGACTTCCACAGTGCAATGTACAGCAGGGTATTTTAAGATAGGCATATAGAGGCCAGTCTAATTAAAGGAAGATCTTAATAAGATTCCAGATTTAAAAAAAAAAATACGGCTGCAAAGGGTTAAGTCAACATTTTTTTCAGTTTTCTCTCATGCCATTTTGAATTTTTTTGTCACATTGTAAAGTTATAATTAGAACAAGAGACGGAGACTTCCAAATTAGTGAAGTGAGACAGCGTCACAGCTCCAACGTTGGGAGGCTCTTCCTAGTACTTACACAGCAGGGGAGAGACAAGTAGTAAAGCTTAAAGCTGGGTCTGGATGTGCAGATGCTGAATGTCACTGCACCCAGTTGCAACTCATTATCACATATGACTCTCAACATTAATTTTGTCATCTCCCTGCAGGCAGTAATTAGAGTGGGCTGCCGTGAAGAATGGGGAGATTTCATTTGGGTCTGGGAGTGATCACAGCATTGGTCAAGACGTTAGTCGTCTGACTGTGAAGCAGTGTTGTTTTAATTGACAAACAAGGGTCACAGTATAAAATCCTGACAGAGCCTTGAAAGCCTCCCGCGTTTTTCAGGAGGTGGTATTACAGGATATGGGGCTGTAATGTCTGTAAAACTGAGAGCCATTTGTGTGCATTTCACACTGGGAATCCATCTCCTATGTTGATTTGTCAGCTTCTGATTTTTGAATTCTTGGGTCTTGTCGTCCTGTCATTTGGAAGTGGGGAGGTCACGCCTGTTTCTACTGTGTTGTCAAGCTGGACCCATGCCTGACTAGCTTCTGCATAAGGTGGTGTGGGGACACAGGTCTCCTGCGCTAGCAAATTCAGACCATCCCAGCTTGGTATCCGCTTTGTTTTTGCAGTTTAGTGTCAAAATCACTTTGCTGTTCTGTCATCCAGGTTGTGTTGATGGCTTACAGTAATGACATCATCCAAGACCTCTAAGAGGCCACTTGGGATCCTTCCCAAGCAATATCCATGTTGCCTTCCAGTCTTGGGAAATACTGGTCTGGCTTACCACAAGTGCCAAAGCCCTTCAGCTTCCACTGTAGTCAGTGTGAGCTGCAGGTGCTTTTCACTTATGATAAGGCCACCTTTCCTGAGATGCACGATGAAGAGATCACATACTGATGTGACTGGTGAAGAACAACGTTTAGTAGTAAAGGAGGAAGGATATCAGTCCTTTCACACGTGGGATTTGTTTGCTGAGTTCAGCATGAGAACTTACTGCTTCATTGTGATTGCAGTGCCTAGTGTCACCAGCAAGCGCTGGACATGTAGCTGGTACACCAAGCAAGACTCATTCTCCATAATGCTTTAAGGCAGCCATACACCAACAAATGGGAGATTAATTGAAATGTATAGCTGTGCTTTTCGCTTTTTGTTCTTCCCCCACCCTGGAATTGCCATAGTGCCCCCAAGATGAAATGTCCGAATCTGGGCAGTCCTCAGCAGCTGCCACACCGAGCACCACTGGAACCAAGTCCAACACTCCCACGTCATCTGTGCCCTCTGCTGCCGTCACACCCTTGAACGAGAGCATCCAGCCCATCAGCGAATACAGTGGCACGACCAAGAGCAATAAGAGGGCACGAGAAAAGCGGAACAGCCGGAACATGGAAGTCCAGGTCACGCAGGAGATGAGGAATGTCAGCATAGGTATGGAAGCCGGAGCTTGGGTACTTGGTCATTAAAGTAATTGACTCCCCAGTGCTTGTGTCCCTCTGTTACAGGAAGAAGCTGGGAGACTGAGGGGTAATCAGCTTCATACGTACAGAATTTGAGGTAGCCTTACTTAGAAAGATACGTGAGCGAGACAGGGCTAATTGGATGCTAGCAGTTTTCTGGGTAGCGAAGTTTTAAAATGTCAGCAGTATGAATAGTTTCACAAACATACAGGATGCGAATAGGTTATTGAGTTCAGTCCCCTGCAGTTGCATTCATCCATGTCATAGAACCTCCTTCATGAACAGTCAAGTCCCGTCTTAGTCTAACTGAGCTTTTGGAAAGCTGTTTCTGGACCTCATCAATATGATAGTTAAAAGCTTCCCTTTAGTTTTCTCTCCAGATTTATTCGAAAGTATTTTATATCCGGTTGTTCATATGCCAAATTAGTCAGGTTAAATAGTTATTTTCCCTTCTGTGTGTTTATCCCACGCCTTGATGTGTTTAAAAATAGCAATTATATCCAGCTGTTTTTCTCAGCTAAATAAGCTGTTTTCTTTTAGTCTATTTCTCATATGAGAAGCCCCCAAATCTTTGGAATTTACAGTGGCTTTCTCTCTACTTCCCGGCGTCCTTTAGTAATTTGAATTAATGATTTCTTGTCAGGAAAGCCCTCACCTAAGCCTTTAGCACCAGGCTGTTTAAATAAAGAACATGGTGTAATAACATGATAAAAGCTCCTTTCTGTGCTTTTTAATATAGCTGTGCCAATGTAGTATCTGAGAAACTCCCAGCCTGTAATGTATTTAGACTTGCAGCAGCCTTCAGAAATGAGAAGTGGTCTGTTTACAGGTCATGAACTTACATACAAAAGGACTGTAAATCTAGCTGAATATCATAAGGAAAGTCTGTGCAGGAGCACAGGGATGAGCGTGTGTCTCTGAAGTTAGCATCTGAACCAGATGATCATCTTTTTTCCTAAGTAATACAGAGGAAATTCCTCTGCTAACATTCACAAGCTGGTTCCTAACAAATTAAGACTATAAACCAACATGTAACATCTTCTGTTGTAGCATTTGAGTGAGAATTGTCGTGACTGAGTCCCATTCTGTATTTATACTAGCAGCTGAGGGAGTCCCAGGGTCACAGATGTCAATCTGCCAGAAACTAATGTAGTTCTCTGTAAAAGTGTATTGCTTCTGCATAGCTAACTGTTAAATTGTGATCTGTTCGATGATCCTGGCCAAGGCAAGTCAGCATAAGCATTGGTATCAGAGAAATTGAGCGTGGATGTCAGTAGTTCAAATGCCCTGTAAATACTTACCCTTATTTTTACAGTTGCTGCTTTACAAGCTCATTTACCATCAGTAGCTTTCTGGGGCCTAAGTCTGCTCTTTCTATATGTATGCAACTCTGAAGTCATTGTGCACGTGAAAGCTTCTTTCTTCTTGGTGGAAGTATCATACTGTGGAATCTGCTCGAGGCAGATAGTTGTATCTTTCCTATGTGCTCTGCATATTCAACCTTTCAGCTATTTCTCACACGTAATGCAAAATCAGATCTCCATGCTGAGGAGAAACACAGATACTTGAATTTTAATTATGTATTTTATGCATCTATAATTAAAATGTCTGTTAGTGATGCAAATGCCTTAGAGCTGAACTACCAAAAAAAGCTACTCAAAAGTATTTGTAGAAAAGCTTCCCAGCTTGGAAAAAATAAAGGAAAGGAAGCCTCTGTTTTGGAAGTTCTCTGTTTTGAGAACCACTGGTGTATGGATGCCTATTTTGGCAACAGATACACATCACGCTTTGTCTTCAAACATGGCATTTGTTGCCAGCTGGTGCACAATGCCAGCCTAAAAGAATAAAATCAACACTCAAGTTGTCATGGGCTTTGTATATTTGGCTACTGAGGCCATTTGGAAAGGTCAAAAATTTCACATCTAACACCGCTGAGGGACTAATGTAGTTTACAAATTAGGTCTTTAATCCTTCAAGAATTTCTTGTGTGAACAGACTCTGTGTTCATATTGTTTGTTTAGAATAGGTGCGAGTCTGAGCTTTTGAACAGGTTGGTATCCAATAAATGTGACTTGAGGAGGAAGCTCCTTATTCTTTAAATACTGCCGTCAGGCTGTAGATTATACACAGAAACCAGAGTAGATTTCATGTATCAGTTTTTAAGTGAAATTTCACTGTAATGGGTATCTAAACTAGTTGTAGACTTGAGAATTTGTATTGAAAAATTATTTCTATTAAAACTAAATAGTGCCAATTCACAACTACAGTGATCTCTGTGAAGCTATACAGAAAATCACTGTGTTGTCTTCTGTCTCAGCTGAAGCTGCATGGTGATTGAAGAGTTTTTACTGACAGATAAAAAGTTTATTTGGAATTTATTTTAATGGATGAAGTATTTCTGGTTATCACGTCTTAATGAGGATTCAGGCCAATGACCGTGGAGACACTCTGGTATGGTGGCAGGGAGGGGATGCTTACGGTCTGCCTGCTCTGGAATTGTGAGGGCACCTTCCCAGCACTGGTGCGCTTGTGACTCTAGATGATCAGCCACTTTCTGTTCCTATTTTAAGACTTCGAACACGACACCATGAAGTTTTGAAACCTTGATATTCAAAGCTGTGAAAGTCCCATCAAGGAACACCATCCTGTGAAAGTCCTGATCCTATAGATCATATGTATTGTCTTACCTAGGAATGGGGAGCAGTGATGAGTGGTCTGACGTTCAGGACATTATAGACTCTACTCCAGAGCTGGATATGTGTCAAGACCCCCGCCTGGAACGCACTGGTAACAGGTATTGATTGTGACTTTTCACTGTGTGCTCTTTCGCTTGGTTTTATGAGGAGTGAGGAATGGATGCTGTGGCTCACACTGAGTTCAAGATGCCGTTTGAGAAAGTCCATATATTCTGCCTAGTGCGAGTATGAGGGGTCCTGACCTTCTTTGAGTTCTCCAGAGAAGGCAAATGTCTGCTGGTAATCTGCGGAAGGATCTGTCCAGCTGACCCAGAACCGGGCTTGTTTGCTGTGCTGGATCAGGGCGGACAGAGAGATGGAGCAACAAAAGGTCTGACAGGCAAAGGGGACATGGGCTTAAGCTATCAGGAAGAGGGAAAAGATGCATTTGTCTAATAAGAGGTGAGTTCTGAATTAAGTTTTAAAACCTCAAGCTTTTTTCAGTTTTAATTTTTTCAAGTATTTGAAGAGCAGGAGCACGGCTGCTCCACGAGGAGGGACAAGCAGGAATAACCCCAGCGATCCCAGTCCTGCAGGTTCTGAGCAGAGAGGGCAAAGCACCGATAATGAGCTCCATCAGCAGCCCCAGACAAGGCAAGGGGATGAATTAGGTTCCGGTGCTACCTGTGAGCAGCAGGAGGCAGGGCTGAAGACAGGTACACCTATAGCGTAGCTCAGAGAAGAACTGAAGGCACAGGCCTGAGGTTAAAGGGAGCTCTTGGACCAGTGAGTGGGTGTGGGTCCCAGGTGAGGCTGGTGGGAGCAATTTTGACCCATCAGTGCACGCAGGAGCTCGACAGAGTCCTCTGGATTAGCAGACTTTTACTGAACTATTCTGCTGTTGTGGTTCCTATCCATCACCTGTTTTGTGCTAAATAGGAGGCTCCCTAAAGGCTATTAATTTTGGCACCATATTTCTCTGAGGCTTATGTTAGTCTAGAATTATTAGTCTAGGTACCTTGATTCATTTTTACTAAGGTCTGGTGGTTAATTTTACAAGATTAATTAATTTTTACCCTCATCCAGTGGGTAGTTTGGCACACCACCAGCAAAAATAACCCCTAGCTCTTACAGAGATGCAGAAGATGATACCCTGACAAAGTTAAGGCAAGATTTTCTCACAGTCCAAATCTGGACTGGATTCCCCCTGCTGAGCACCCTCATCGAGAAGGGTTTGAGCAGCAATAACAGATGCATTTCTCAACTGTGAAACCACATACAGTTAAGGTCCCCTTAGAATATGTAGGATGCATGGACAATTTTTAGGGTCAGATGCAGGAGGAATCTAGGTAGCCGGAACAGCTCTGTGTGGGGAAGACAAAAGATGAGATCAGACTGAAAATTGGTCAAACCCAAGGAAAAGAAGGGAATGGGGAGGATTGCTACACTGGGAGCTCTTCAGGCAGTGATCTCTGATCCAGGTAGTGAGATTGAAAGCTACAGGAGACACAAGCTAACTCTGGAGCTGCTGAACAGTGTGCTTGCTGCTTTAAAATCAGAATGCTTTTGAGATACATACAGCTTCTGAAAGTTGAGTGCTGAAGAGGTAGGTTCAAGCTGAACTGGGTCTTCAGGTCAGACACTGAGTGCTGGTTGCTTCTTGTCACTTGTGCTGTCCATTAGACTGCATGAACTGATTAATTCTGGTGCAGTCACGGTACCCATTTGTAACTCCTCAATGCTCTCAGATGTCTGGGAAGCTATAATTTTTCTGTAATTGAAAAAAAACACTATTTTTTTTTTCCTTTTCTCTGCAATGTGCTGTAACCGCAATATCAGAGATAGCTGCTGCACCCCATTTGTAACCTCCAGGCTTTATCACAAAGACTTGATTTATCTAAGAATGAAGCCACACAACTTGAGGTAATCTCCAGTGGTACTGACCTTTCTGTTAGACTGCTGGAAAAATTGCACAGACTCTTCATGCTGGCTGATTCCCCTCATACAAGGCAGGGCAAGGCAAGGTGTTTATACCCACATTAAGACCATTTTTTAGAGTAGGCAATGACAATCCCAGAGGTTGCCTCACCCTCATCTCCTGTAACAGCTATTTTCTATTTGAGCCATGAGGCTGTCAAGAAATGCAAGAAGATTCTTGATGGTACCAAAGACACTAAGAGGTGGAAATGTGCTCCCATGTGATATGATTTGAAAACATTAACTTTAGTTTACCTTTAATGAAAGACATTTTGCTGACATGTGAAGAAGCATTTCGGCACATAGGCTCACCCAAAGAAGAAACTAACCCTTCAGGCTCATTTCACTTACTAGTTGGCGAAGAAAAAAGACCATTGCTGTTTTCAGCATTTGAGTCCTTATCTGCTCTTACTGCTATCTAAGGTTGCTATCTAAATTGATAGGAGTGTGGGAATCTTTGCAGACTCTGAAAAGTCAGAGCTGAAAGCTTCTGCGAGTTGAAATTTTTCTATCAAATATTGAATAGTCATTAACTATTATGATTTAAAAGGAAGTCAGCTGGGCAAGTTTTGCGGTTGTGCATGATGGGTACTTGTCCTTCATATGGGAAATAAAACATGCTTTTTTCTTTACTCGGTACGTTCCCTGAATCAGCCTATGGTGAGCAGGCGGAATGTGCTCTCAGGGTTTTCATCGCAATGGGCTGGGATGCTCAGTATTTCAGAGAGAAATGTTCTAGCTTAAATGTTGCCAAGTAACAAGAGTCCGTGTTTTTTTTTTCTTCCAACAACAGCCCAACACAGGGGATTGTGAACAAAGCGTTTGGCATCAACACAGACTCTCTGTATCATGAACTTTCCACAGCGGGGTCCGAGGTTATCGGAGATGTTGATGAAGGAGCAGATCTGCTAGGTAAAAACTTACTTAGAACCATTCTGTTTTCTCTGGTACAATGACAACTTTATTAAGCTTCTAGAAGCACTTAAATTATCTTTTTTTTTTTTTTCAGAACTTTGATGTTTAGCTTTTTAAAAAATGGCATGGAAATTGAGACATTATGTGACTGAAATATGTACCTGCAATACAGTAATGCTTACTTAGAAAATAACTTAAACTGTTGGGTAACTTTATTTGGGTTGTCTTTATGTGCATAAGTTATTTTTCTATAGGAAACACACAAACAGTTTGAAGACAAAATCTTTTCCTTCTGCTTCCTCCCCCAAATTTCCCCCCCCCAGTAATTTTACACACTAGAAATTTCACTTGGAATAGAGAGTTTGTTTGAAATTTGCAAGAAAGTAACTCCTTTTATTAAGTTTTTGAAGTTTAAATGATAAGGAAATACTATGGTCTGTATTGCAGTTTTTACACTTTTAGAGTCAGTCTAAGAGATGTAGTAATTCGCTTTTTAGGCTGATTTTGAAGGAGCTTGTAATACCTGAAGTCTGGTTATATTCCGTATTCCTGACTAGGACTTTGAAGCAATCAGAGAAGCAGCTTTGCCTCAGGTAGCAGTCTGAGCCCTTGCCATGCTTTTTGGTGTTGGACTCTTGAGTATCTAGACCTTAATTCATGAGAGAATTTAAGCATGTTCTTAAGTCCTGCTGGCTGTTTTCCTGAATCAGGACAATATGAGTGGTCTTTGAATACTCAGACAACACGGGTAGCTGACAAAGTTTATAACTGTGTAGCTCACTTTCCATTTTACTGCTTGATTTAAGGAGATATGAGGACTCCAACAGTATGCCTTTTATGCATTTAGTAGCAAGAGATCTGATCTGAAAGTGTACGGTTCCTTTGTGGTGATTACTGATGTAAGAGCTGCTTATGGATAATCTTGTAAGTTTGATTCTGTATACATGTCCAGAACAGGATGAGCTGAATCATGGCACAGATTTGCAGCAGCTCACCTCAGCGGAAGTTAAATTAGGAAGATACTTGTATCACCTTTGAATATGAGTCTTGTATCAGGACCCTCTAAAAGGGTATGTTTCTGCAGAGAGGATAGATTTTATCCTATTACTGAAGACTTTACCATGAAGACGTGGACTGAAGACTGGAAAGGAGGTCAATGCAATACTTCCTGCTTTCTCAAAGACAAAAATCTGTGAAATTCTTACTGTTATAGGCAATAGTGTCACTGGAATGTAAGAACACATTCCAGATTATCATCAGGATGCTTGCAATATCTTTTTGACATGGATAGGTTTTTTATTTTGTAGAAGCATGGTGCTAGCCCTGCAACATGCAAGAGAGCTCTCGTGCATGGATTGACAACCATTGCCTGAAGTGTTAAAACTTCTATTGTTTCACCTCCAACTCACAATTGCTGGAAGAAAAAAATCTACAGAAGAGTCAAGATGAAAGCACAGGCTTTCTTTCCTGCAATTGGAGCCAACGTGTGCAGATACTTATAAAATTAAGAACTTATAAGGAAAAGCAAGATTTCCAGGTTTGAGAATCACCTGGATGTTAGCAGTCATTGCAGAAGGGCTGGGACTTCTGCTTAAAGTGAAGATGACAATAGGAACTACATGTGACAGTCAAAGCTTCATCTACCTGCTGTGGAATGAATTTTGGTTAGCTAGCTCCCATACATTATTGGGAACTCTCTTCCTAGCAGAATAAAAGCATTAAAAACACTGACAATCTTGCCACTGCCCATCTATTTTATCTTGGTCCTCAGGCTCTTCCTTATCTAGGAGAGTGTATGGTTGATTATATGGTTATCTTCCACTAATCACTGTGCCAACTGCTGCTTTCCTTCTTTCCCCAAAATGACTGGGGCATCAGGGATTATCAGCTTCTAAGAGTTATTATTCGGGAAAATTATTTGCTTGGCGTATGAACTACTTCAGACAACCTGTTTCCCACTTCTGGAAGCCTGCCTTCTGGGAATCCACTTCCTCTTTGGATTGCCCTGTAGTCTGACCCAGTGATCAGTGAGAAATGCAAACTGTTGCTTTCAAAGAGCCAAAGATTTTAGTTGCCCAAATAGTGCAGGGTTGATCACCACAGTTTCAGTTAAAGTCAAAGGTGTTTCACCTCTTCCAGTAATAAGGCTGCCCAAAGACCAGCGATTGCTTTTGAGTTGTGAGACATCTGTTGTTTGGCAGTTACCACTTGTAATAAAAATGTACAGAAATTTTGTTGAACAGTGCCCATGTAAGTGTGGCTTATGAAGAGTACATTTCTGTGCTGGGACAATTTTCTGGTTTGAGCAGAGCAGCAAAACCCTTGCAGGTGATCGCATGGCAGGCTAGCAGAATAGGAAGGCTTCTTCTAGTTCCTTTTCAGACCTGGGAGATGGGCTGTGATGAAATCAGGTAGTTCTGTGAGTTTCCTGTGAGAAATGTTAATCTAATTAATCCTTTTGTTGAGTGCTGGCTAGTGACTCTGTTCACATAAAAGTGTTCTTTAAAGTGAACACAGATGTTACCACGATTGTACAAAGGGAGGAAGGCAGAGAGAGATCTTAGAGGTCATGTCTCTGACCAAAAAATGAGATCAGTACTTTTTTTTTTTCGGCTTTGCACAGTAGAAAGCACTAAGAAAGTCTGGTAAAGGTGGAAGCAAAAGGCTAGATCTTGGTACTGACAAATCTGTCAACATTATTCAAAATTTTTTGTTAGATAAATTGTTCTCTCTTCCTGCTGTACCTTTGAGTCTGAAGAGCCACAGAGGAAATCGTGCTTTATGGACATGATGTAAGAAACAAGAACCACTAGCCGAAAGAGTTCTCTCTCGCTATGGGTCGTATTAGGAGCTCACTTCTCTCTGTAAATCAGAAGAATTAATGAAGTTTACCCCACCTAAGTGAAATTTGAATATTTCCTCTAGTCTCTCTCAAAACTTGGCAATCAGTCTTCAAAGAATATTCTCCCCTTTTGGGCTCAGTTTCTTAAAGAAAGAGAAATCTCATTAAAGAGGACTTTAAAATAGAGGAATCTTACAGAAATTAGCTTTGAGCAGTAGCTGGCAGGCAAGTCTGTTTCTTGAATGGAAAATCTCACTCGTTCCTTCTGGATATCTGCAAAGCGGCCAACATCTCTTGGTATAAAATTGGCACTCTTCATTGCAATTTTTGAATATAAAACAATAAATAAAATATGTGGGTTCCCTCCCCCCAATACTGCTTTACATACATGAGTTTGTGTAGGACGTATTCTGGAGAAAAATGTAGAATGAGAACAATTATTTACTAGGGGTAATTGTAGACCAAATTCCCTCCTTTCTCACTGCAGCCTTAGGAACTCTAGTTGGCTGTTTTCCTGCGTATTCGCTCCTGGGAAGGCTCCCCCTTCTCCCATCTCCCCCTTCCTGCTCTTCACTATCCCAGGAGTTTCTGGAAGCGAAGGAGCACTAGCAGTTCGGCTGTGCGCTGTGGGCAGGTCCTTCCTTTCAGTTTTAGGATGCCCAGTGGTTTGCTTTGGAGATTAAATCCTCCCTTCAAATAACAGGGGTTTTGTGATGAAGACAGAAATTCAGCCATATTAGCGGTAAGTTTATGTATAGTTTTTTTGTACAGAAGTTGAAATGGGATTATCAAACTGAGTCCCAGCACTGCACTGTAAAAAAGAAAAAAAAAAAGTTCTTAAATGCAACTAATTGTCTTTTACAAGCTGAAGTATCATTGAAGAGCACATTTATTATCAGAAGATCTAGTTGCTAAAATCACAAGGGGAGGGGAAATGAGAAGGTAGTGGGAATTAGCTGTTCTGCATTTCGTGGTACACGACTAAATAAAGCGAAAATAAGGATAAAATAAAGGTTTATCCAGTCCAGGAAGATGCGATTGCCTGAGATTCATGCTTGGAAAAGTGGGGGTAGCTGAGGCATGTGGTTGCAGTTACACCACGGGTTACCTTCCCTTGATTTTTTTTATGTCCTGTATGTAGAGTCATGCCATCTACAGTCATGGCAGGTCCTGTCCTTACTATTTCATGCCTTTTGACATTGAAATGGCTGAATCATTGTTAATTTTTTTTGAACAAAATTTTTATTTTGTTGGTTTCAGTCACTGATTGATCCTTTTTTCACTTCCTTTTTTCCCTTGTCTCTCTGTGCTTCGCTGGACATGGCCCATAGGGGAGTTCTCAGGTGTGTATCTCCTCTGCTCAGTTTCCTTTCTTGTTTCTTTTTTCCTTGTTGAGGTCGAATGACGTGGTATACACGTGTGATACTCCCCTGCTCTTGTCCAAACACGGTTGGCTTTGCGGACTTCTCCCTCCTTCACCTCGCTTGGTTGCCTTGCACCGGTGGGTCCCTGGGCAGCAGGACATCCCCGCTCTGTGCTCACACGCCTGCTGCCTTTCAATAAGCTTTTCTTGCGTGGCTCTCTGCAGGTTTGCTCCACCGTGTTACACTGGCCTTCACTCAAGGCCTTGGGGCTCAAAGTGTTCCTTTTTTCTGTCAGGACGGGTGCTGCGCTCGGAGCAGAGGGGCACAGGGCTGAGTTAGGTTCCCACTCTCCTCTCAGCGAACCATGCGTACTGGCCCTCTTCTGGAATAGCTGTAGTGACATTACAGACACTTTCTTGATGGATTAGAGTGGCAACGCCTCTGTCTTTTGTTGAAGCTTTGTCTTTTTGGCAGGAGTTTAAGTGATAGCTCTGTCTTTTGCTTTGGTGAAGGAGACTCACTGCCTCAGGGCCACGCTCTGTCGTCAGAAGCTTTGCACCTTTCCATAAAACGCACTTGGGCCCTGATGCAATTTCAGATGAAGTCAAGGGGATCTCTCTGGATTTCAGGGCAAACTGGATGAAGTTTTCCCTATAGCGAGGGGCAGGTGACTTGCGCAGCGTGATGGTGTAACGCCGTGCGGCGATGAGCTCTGTCATGTTCCTTTGCCCGGCACCTCTTGGTGTTGGCTCTGTGACGTTACAAAAGAAAGGGATGGCATCATCCTTTCTTTTAGTTCAAACTGTTCACAGTCACTTTTTCGTGGTCCTTCCTCAGAAAACCTCCCACTGAAGCTGAGTTGGAGTTTGTCGCAGTGCAGAGGTGGTTTGGGCTGTGCAAAAAGGCCAGATGAGAGCTTTGATATCCACCCCCCTTTTCTGTCCTCCTGCCCCTGTCCTTCGCTCACCCTATTCATAATGTCTGTTGAGCCACCTTTGTTGGGGGGACGGGAGACCCAAAGACGTGTAGTCCAGGGGAAACGATGGAGACGGGAGGAGCAGACGAGCTCGTCTGGAGCTTGTCCTGGTGTCTCAGGTGTAAATCCCTGTTAGGCCAGGCTGCAGCAGAACAGGGTGTAGACTGGCTACTACTGAGCGTCGCATACACTGGCACCACACGCAGATGTACACGTGCTGATGAGCTGCTCTGTTTGCTATTTACAGACTGGTACTTAATGGCTGCTTTTTTTCTCTTCCTTTCTTCCCCCTTGTCCCCATCTCTTTCTGTTCCCTTTCTCGTATGGGATGGCTCTCATAGTACGGGATGATTTCTTTGGTAAGGCGAAGGCCTTTTTTCTTTTTTTTTTTCCTTTCTTTCTTTTTTTTTTTTAATGTGGATTTTTTTCTAAATTTCTTCCATTCACTCAACATCCCTCCATATGTCTTGCATTCCCTTGGTTTGTTTTTTTGTGATGGTGGTATCACCTCTCCAAGAAGCAGGACGCAGCTGGTCGGTAGCGGTGGTTTGGGGATTCTCCTCTGTTTCTTGTAGTTGATTATCCACTTTGATGCTTCACACTATTTGCCTGGCTATGGGTGGTGGACAGTGTAGGATGGGCTCTGTTAGACAGGGCTCTGTCCAGACCTCTCTTCCCTTTGCTCCGCACCACAAAGGGGTGAAGAGATCTCCTTTTAGTCACTCCACAGTGTTTTTTTTCCCATGAGCAGGGCTTTCCCCTTACAGCCTGGATAAGGTTATCTCATAGTGTCAATTCTATAGCTCTGGGATGGCTTCATCCATTTCTTTATTGCAAGACTAGCCCTTCAGACCTCTCGCTGGTTAAAGCATTGGGCTGTGACTGTGTCACACACAAATCAGGTAGAAGCTGTGGTGAGGATTCTGATGGTTGGGATGCTGTATGGCTTTTAGTTGTGGCATGATAGCTCACCCTCTTCACCAGAGTTCCTTTCTCTCCCAAAAACAGCCGCAGAGAGGGATAGATGACTCGAGAATGGGAAGGAAAAAGATTCAGTCCAAAAAAACTGGGGATGAACTCTTTCCCTTGATGTCCCTCAGCACCTGCAACGTCCATGTGCCATTTTAATGTCTTACTGGCTAAATATTTGTTTGATCGTTTGTAGAATCACTAAAAAGGAACAAGAAAATCATTTAATAAACAGCTGACTTCTTGGTCTTCTGATCAACATACGGCATGCCACAAAAGAAAGGGCTATAGGTCATTCACCTTACCAAACCAAAAATATACTTCAGTTTACACTGCATTAGTGTCTCTCACTTTTTTGCTGTTTGCAATATTCTTTGACACAGCATCCAAAGAACACATTGCCTGAAACATCAAAGTGATTAATTATTTGTCTACTAATTTTTCAAACGTTATTTGAAAATGCTGCTTCTTACTCATTCTTGCTGGGAATTTGCTTTTGCCATCATAAATTCATCCCATTTAACTGTGGGAAGAGGATCTGTATGTTGGAGTGTTGTGATGTGTTCTCACTTCTTGTATGCTACCATGTTTCTCTAACTTTCATTTACTTCAAGTTTGTGTTGTTTTTATTTTATTGCAAATATTAATTAATCAGCAAATAACAGATCATGAAAACTGTTGATGTCTTTGCTGTAAAGGAAGAGGTAGGACAGAGGAGCACTTCTGCACAAACACTGATGGTTGTGAGACTTCTTCATGCTCTGGGACCTGTGGTGAGAAATGAGCTGCAACCCTCAGTACTGTCCCCTGACAGGGAGAGGTCTTTCCCTTTAGCTCTCAGGTGGCCTCTATTCCCCACTGTAAGATAGAAGCTGACGCTGGGAGCCAGCAAGTCCCTGGCAGCAGGAAACAATCCAGATGTGCTTTTGGTCCCTAAATTCCTTTCTGTTTGGTTTTATGAAATGCTGAATTTGACCTTCACTCTTAGCCACAGATTTTTCAAAGTGCTTGCAACCCAATCTGCATATTGCAGTCGTTGTACATTGATGCCCACGTGCAAGTGCAGCGTGTCTGATGTAGATGTAGATGAGAGAGGGTCTTAAGTGATGGGACTGAGACTTCAGATTTTAAACATCTGTGAGAAAACTGTTAAAGATAGGTAGAGCAATGGACAATCTAAAGTCCTGTTAAAATTGCTTTGGTGGAAGGCTGATAATGGGAAGCCTTTCATGTGCATGAAAGTGGTCACAACCATGATCCCAAATCTGTACTGAGAAACAGAAAATTTGTCTTATACTAAGAAAGAAAGAAAATCACTGATGTGCAGATCTGGCCATCAACTTGGACAGTGTTCTGCTGTCCTCTGTGAAGAACCCATGAACTTCTACCTTCTTTCTGTATGAGTGATGATCAAAAATGGTTGCAATAGCTCATGGGTGAACCAGGAGTTACTGACTTGACTTCACCTAACTGGCGTTAGTGAAGCTCTCCTCTCTGTCCCTCTCAAGGGAGTCTCTGAAAGTTGGGGTAAGAAGCTAGGTCTGCATTTGGGCTCTTCACAGAAGAACACATGGGTGTCTTTGCTTGTGCTGCATGGTCTTTCAGCAAGAGGCACTCCACTCTCCACAGCAGGACACAGAAGCCTAGGGAAGCCTCACAAAAGTGATTTCTCTTCCTCAAGCATGAGTCAGGCAGTGCCATACAAGCTTCACATTTCGAGGAGAGCAGGTGAAAACTGCCTGGCCTTTCTTTGCAGGAATGGGCAAAGAAGTGGGGAATCTGCTGTTGGAGAACTCGCAGCTACTGGAGACCAAGTAAGGAACTGTTGCATGCTCGGAACTGCCTGCCTAGTTATAAATGAGATGTCAGCTTGAAGTAGGTCTTGGCCAGAACTCCTGTCTCACAGGGGCTTGCTCATTTATCTAACAGATTCTCTTGAATACTTGTTGTTCCTTCAATTGTAGAAGAGGAATTGCTCTTCTGAGCAACTTTCCTAATTGTTTCCTTTCTGCAGGCACTTGGGTGAAATCTCTGGGTGTGTGCTGGTAGGGTCTGATCCCAACTGAAATCAATGGCAAGCTTTTAATTAACTTCAGTGGGAATCTAGATGTCGGTCTGAGCCTCTGTGAGGATATTGCTGTTTATAAGTTTTTATTTGCAAGGTTTGCTATTTGGAAAGAAAATTTTCTTACTATTGAGAAGAGTTTTCAAAGATTTAGTAGTTGATAAAAGAGAAACAGACAATGTGATGGACTTATTTTTTGAGAAAGGCTGGCAAACCAGATACTAAAGCTAAGCAGCCAGGAAGAGGAAGGCAAAGTACTCCCAGGGGAGAGTTGGAGAACTTACTATGATAGGGCGCTGCTGATTTTAAAGACTGTGAGATATATCGGAGCTGATTGGAAGTGCTTGTTTGTATCACCATCATCCACAATTATCCACAATTACAGATAACAGCAGTTCTGAAAGACGTGTTTCAGATCTTCATTCTGTTAAAAATAGATTTGAACCTTATGCAGGTGATAGGTTACCCTACATCTGCTTTCTGCAGTATTCTGCCATCTTCTTAAGGAGATGTTGGATTGTCAGTCAGGATACAGGACTGGATAAACCTCATCCTGACCAATTATGGTGATTCTGTGTTCTTCTGCAGCTCCTTCTTGCCAAAATCTACTTTTCCATGAGTTATAGCTGGACTGAATTTTTTAAGTACTTTCATTTCAACTCTCCTTGTAGTGCCTGTGACTTTAGTTTCAGGTCTCTCTTATGGACAGCTGGTGGTTTTGGGCATTTTTGCTTATTGTCCCTTTCACACCTTTAAGAAATGCTTTGAACGTTGTGAAGAATGATTTGATTGCCAAGGTGGACCAGCTGTCTGGAGAGCAAGAAGTGCTGAAGGGAGAGCTTGAAGCAACAAAGCAGGCCAAAGCCAAAATGGAAACCAGAGTCAAGGAGCTGGAGGAGGAGCTGAAAAGGTGAGTGATTCGCACCCTGCCCCAGGGAGCTGGGAGGACGTGGGTGATCAGCCCACCTCCTCTGTTAGTTTTACTCTCTTCCCTCGTGGAGGTTAGCATTGGAATTCAAAGGTACCTCACAGAGCACTTCAAGGCTGATGGTAGGTGGCTGAGATACTTTTAGTGTTCTGTTGTTTTCATTGGCTTGAAATGGGTTATTGAACCTTAGAAAACCCGCAGAATTTTCCTCCCCAGGACTAGGATTCTGCAGCAGCAACTGCAAATCCAGTCTCCCTGGAGTGAAGCATTCAGAGTTTCAATTTGCAAACTAAAAAAAAAAAAAAAAAAGGTAATTTCAAAACCAGTAGTTTTGAAGAAAACTGTCAAGAGCTTGATCCTGGCAGCAGCCAAGACAGCTCTGAGAGGATTGAATGCCCATTCATTTAATGAAAGAGCTAATACAGATTCTCACAAACAATATTTAAATGCCAGTATTGTTAATTGTTTCATTGTTCATGTTAAGAATGAGAAGAAGAGGCAGAAGAGATTTTAAAGTCCTATGCAGGTAGCATTTGGAGAAATCCCACTTCTTATTTTCCACTCAAACTAGAGAAGCCGAAGCCTAGCAAAGCCTGTGGTGATTTCACATCCATAAAACTAAAGATGCCCTACGGGGCTCAAAGCAACATAATTACATTTTGACTAGCTGTACCTTGCACTGTGGTATCTCAATTCAGAGGACAGTGTTTATTTTGCAGCTGGAATCTGGAAGGTTGCCTCTGTAATCTGAGCACAGAGTCACCAAGAATATCACAGACTGGTGTCTTCATTGTTCAAAATGTCTGAAATGAAAGTAGTCTCACAGGCAGTGGAAATAGGTCTGATTTTTTAAAATGCCTTTCTGAGTCTCATAATATGGTAAGGACATGGACTTTTAACTGGGAAGTGTGCCTTTTTAGGAGATGGAGACAGCATTTTCTTTCCGCAGTGTCTTTGCTGTTAATAAAAGTGCTTGTAATTCAAATGGGACTGCATGACTGCAGCTCGGTATGGAGTTTAAAGAAATTAAAAGCACGCAGATAAATACTTTAAGTATTTTATTAACATGGGTTTGGTGTTCTCTTCTTTACCATTATGGCAAACTGTTCTTTACATTAGAGGCGTTGAAAACAGAAGCAGCCTAGAAGAACTTAAGCCAACATTTTCACTGCTGATAATGGCTGTTTTCCCATGGTTAAGATCTTGTCAAACATTTGAACATAGAGTATGGCTCTGAAATAGAAATTGGCGGGACTGTTCCAATGGTCATTTTGGTGCTTACATCAAATGTTCCAAAGAAATGGGGTGATGTCAGTGAAGCTGTTTGGAGTAACATGCTGCAAGAGAGAGGGAAAAATATCAGAGAAGCATCTCATAATTTGTACACTTAGCTCACAGTTTGAAAATGTTTCCTTGTGATGCATGCAGACAGACCTTCCTGGTCTGATGGTTCTCCTCCCAAAACACCTCAGGGCCAGCCATGATATCACTTGCTGGTTTGATGCCTTTCTTCCTGTTTCCTAGAGTGAAATCTGAAGCGATTGTTGCCCGACGAGAACCCAAAGAGGAGGTGGAGGATGTAAGCAGCTATCTCTGTACAGAATTGGTATATTACATTACTAAAATGCCTGCGGGGAAAGGGGGTTTATATACTTACTCTATATTACTTCATATATATGAGTCCTAAGATGCAGATTGATCTGCCTTCATTAACGATGAGGACAAAGCTGGTGAACTGCAGGTTCACCAGCTAATAGACAGGTGCCATGAGATTACCTTTTCATATGACTTTCAAACCATAGTTTGGCAAAGACGAGCAGCCGACACAGCGGCAATACTGTGCATGATGTGGTTTCTGCAGAACAGTGCTAGAGCAGTGCCCTGCTCAGCACCTTCCCGTTTTATCTGGTTCTCCCTAATTTTGAATTACAGTCTAGTGTGCAGTGTGGTTTCTCTCAGGGTCTTGTGCTAGTCAGGCTTCTCCAGAAGAGCTTGTCTCCACGTTGGCCGTGAAGCTGTAAGCCGTGAGGACATTGTGCAGTGAAATCCAGGATATACAGACAGCTTTGCAGCAGTAACTGCCTTCTTTTATTACTTCTGTAATCTCCATCTTGCGGCATTGTTTTTCTCATTATTTCTTTTACATAAGCCAGTACTGCCTGTTCCAGAATACAGGCAAAGAAGGCCTGTTCTTCTATGACAGCTCTTCAAACTGTTTTGGCTGAGGTAGAGGCTTTTCAACAAAGACCAGCTGTAGCCAAAAAAAAAAAAAACAAACCAAAGCAGTAACAGAGATTTTCTTTGTAAATGCCACTCTGCTAGGACAGGGAATTAGATACACTTCTTTTCTGTATTACTGTGTTCTTACTTTGTAAAAGGTATTGGAGCAGGTTCAATTCGAGCTAATTCTCTTGACTTAACTGGGGTGAACTTGGTCTGTTGAGAATTTAGGTAGATAGGAAAATTTTCAAGTTGTGCTTGTGAAATGCTGAAGAGGACTGGATTTCTTTTAAGCTGAACTGACAGGAGGTCTGTTTTTTTAAATAAAAAAAAAGTTTGTAAAATTCCCTTTCGTTTATACACTTCTTGTTTTGACTGGTCATACAGGTTTATTCCAAGTCCAGGGAGGCTGCAGAGGGAGTTGGTTAATTTGTGCTATTCCAGCTCTTGGCAGTACTTACCAGCCAGGCTGAGCTTGGGAATTGCCACAGTCTAGGCACAACCCAGCGCCACTTCCTAGTAATGAATTCCCAAAATCCTTATGATTTCTTTTTGGTCAGATATTTTCCCCCACTTAGCCATGTCATTCTCATTTTCCACTCCTCAAAAGAGACAAACAGAATCTCATTCCTATCGCTTCCTAACCCAAAGCCGCACGTGCCCTCATTGGAAGGCCAAGTTGTGTCACCAAAGAGGAAAAGGCCTTTCTTTAGTTTCTTGTGCCCTACACCTTTATCAGTGTGTACTAGCAGAACTCCTCCTTCCTAGTCCTCTTGAGGGAACAGATGGCATTACGTGGTGGTCCCTGCTGCTTGTGACTGGATTTGCTAATGAACTAAAACTTCGGTTTCCAAACTTTCTGGACCAATGGACCACTGTTAACTCTTATAATTCCTTGCAGACTATCAAAGCACCTTGCTGGCAGTAGTCCTTGGGTGGGGTTTTTAATTTGGTGGTGGTTCTAATTCTAATTTCTATGGGTTTGCAGAACACCCCAGAGGTCCGTGGGCCATAGTTTGGAGATCACTTGTCTAGAAGTAGCACCTCATACGGGGAAATCAGGGGGTAAACAAACAGAACAGGAGGAGAACTAACAAACATGTCTTTCTGTCTCCCAACTTGCCCTGTACTAACATCAATCCCCTTCCATCTTTTGTTGGCTGAAGCAGTGCTCCTCCCCCCTGCAGGACAACATTCCCATAGCTCAGCGCCGCCGCTTCACCCGTGTGGAAATGGCCCGGGTTCTGATGGAGCGCAATCAATACAAAGAGAGGTTGATGGAGCTCCAGGAGGCTGTCAGGTGGACAGAGATGATCAGGTGAGACTGCGTTTTGGTGAACATTCGTATTTAGGACAGAACCTGACCATGTTTGACCTTGTGGTCAATGGAAGCCCTACCAAGATATGGGTTGAGAAGTGCTGAAAATTTTCCAAACTGTAGATGCTTCTTTCCTAATACTTAACTTTTTCTCTCTTATTCCTAAGCCTGGGCTGCAAATCTTGAGTTGCCATCCTTATTTGGAGACACTGGGCAGTTGTTTGTCTTGCTTGTTTCTTGTGTGCTAGTTAAGCTAGGAGAGGCTGGTTTGTAGTTAACAGACTATTACTGTGGCAATTGTAATGTTGCAGGGAGCTGATAAAACTTCGAATTGAACCCACTTACTTGCACTTCATGTCAATATTGAAACATAAAGTGGTTGAGTGTGCTTACATTAAAGACCAGTGCATGTCACTTCCTCTGTTGTGTTTTGAAACATGTTAGAATGAATTCTGAATTTTGACGTGGCTTCCTGGATGGAAATGGCCTGCTGGTTGGCAGAAACTTGGGTAAGAGATGCTGAAATTAACTTGCTTCTGCTGTGTTTGTCCTTAGGGCTTCCCGTGAGCACCCATCCGTCCAGGAGAAGAAGAAATCCACTATTTGGCAGTTGTAAGTTCTTTGGTGGTTTGTGTAAGATTAAGAAAAGGGGTAGTGTTGCCATTTCCACTTTAGACAGCAACTTAATACACTCTGACATTAATGAAACGTCAAGTAAAAGTGTTCTTAGCTGAACACTTTTGCCTTCAAGGGCTTCTCTTCTCCTTAGTGAAATTAAAATCAGATCTGAACATCCGCACTGGTTTTGTTTTACAAGCTGAAAAAGATCACAAGTACTCTGGAATGGAAACATGCATACACTCACAATGAGTTTTAATAAAGGGCTGTTTTCAGAAGGTATCTGTTTCTGGAAGCTAAAAACACCTTGTGTCAATCAAACTGAAGACTTAGCTCTGTGTTGGAAGTAGGGCAGTTTTCATGAAGGGCTTACAGCCCCTGATTGCTTACCTCTTGCTTCTCCTGTTGTGAATCTATGGTGTGTTGTCTCCCCAGGCACCTTTTCTCATATTTGTTGGCCTTTTTCTGTCCCTAGCTTCAGCCGTCTGTTCAGCTCTTCCTCGAGTCCCCCACCAGCAAAGAGGACCTACCCATCTGTGAACATCCACTACAAGTCTCCAACAACAGCAGGGTTCAGCCAGCGTCGCAGTCACACCATGTGCCAGATCTCCTCCGGCAGCCGCACCCTGGAGTTCTTCCCTGAAGAGTGAGTCATGTGCTGTGTGCCAAGCTAGGTCCCCCTGCAGCTCTCCCAAAGAGCAGCTTTTCTTAAAATAAGCTGTTTTCCGCTTTAAAAAAAGTCCGTGTGGTGTTAATATGTTTCTGTCTCTTGTGGTTTTTCTCCCTGATCTGTCACTCGTCAGTTACCATGCGGATGGGCTCAGCAAACTTTGTCCTCCCAAACATACTGCTGCCGTGGCTTTCCAGGCCATGATGGTTCATCTCAGCAGGGACCAGTGTAAGGCTTAGCTGGCCTCAACCCTAGTTCTGCCCTCATGTTTGCAGACTGTGCGATAGAATGAAGTAGGGCTTTTGTGGTAGAGTGTGATGGCAGCATTGGGACAGCAGGATGGAGTGTCTTGCCCAACCCTGTTGACAAGGAGTTTAGGTGAAGACAGAAGTTCTCTTAACAGCACATTTAGGTTACAATATTTGGTTTTAATCTTAACCATGCTAAAAAAGAGCCTCTAAGTGTTGCTACTGCAGAGCCTTCTCCCTATCCTTTATGTCTCTGACGTGAAAGGAGAAAACTCTCCTGTGATTTACTTAACTTCGAAATGCATGTGTTTTACCATTACGAGGTTGTACAGTTTCATATGTGGTATGTTTTTGTGGAAGGACTTTGGAGAATGTGATGGTAAAGTATTATAACTTCTGCAACAAGAAGGATTTGTTGGAAAGGCACTAGATCAGGAGAAGAGAGATTGTCTTTAGAAGGGTAAATTTCTATTTTATAGATACCCACTGCCTTTATTCTGTTCTCTTTATCTGATTACAATTTCATAGTCATTGTGTGGTGTCTGAGTGCTTTTCAGCAGTGCATTAAACAATGTGACTAACCGCTGTCAGAAGCTCTTTGTTTTCTCATCCTCTCCCCAGGGAAGGAAGCATGTGCGGGGAGGTGTTTTGTTTTAGCAGGGGGTTGTTTTTGTTTTAAGTTTATATGTCATTATGTGCGTATGTGTAGGGGTTTTTGGTTGGGATTGGATTTTTTTGCTGATGTTGTTTGTACCTTGGTATGATACTTTAAAAACCTATTGAGAGCTGGAACTGATAATCAAACAGCCTTTGTTTATATTAAAACATATCTTAAGAGCTCACAGATCAGTTTTTCTTTTAACCTCTGTCAGTGCAAAGCTGGAGTTGTTCTGTTGAAACCAGCAGTTTCAAGAGCAGTTAGTGCATCTTTTCCTTGTCAGCAGAGAAAGCTTTAAAATGAATAGGAAAATAAATAGTTAACTATGATGAAGAAGGGGAGAACTCAAAATGCCTTCCTGATAGAGACATTAGATCAGTAAATTGTAACAGCTAAGCAAAAATTGGTGTGATCTGATAGATTCATAGGTCTTACGGAAGGTTGATTCCCTGTTTTTGAAGGGCTCTTGGAGCATTGAAGTGGAGACAATGATTTGACCTACCACATCACTCAGGTAACAGGGAATTAGAGATTAGGGATGCCTATGTCTGCTTCTCAACAGGGTTTTTCTCTCTCCGATTTCCTGCATCTGTTTTCAGAGATGGATTTGGTTTGCTTTGTGTTTCCTCCCCCTGCTATGGCGACGCTCCCTTAACCTTCAGCTTCTGTTTTTAACCATAGATTGAGAAGTAACGCTGTTGCTTCTCTCCTCAGTGACTGTACGTCCTCAGCACGTCGCGAGCAGAAACGGGAGCAGTACCGCCAGGTCCGGGAGCATGTGCGGAATGATGACGGGCGATTGCAGGCCTGCGGCTGGAGCCTCCCTGCCAAGTACAAGCAGGTAGGGACCACGCTCCGGACAGGCTGAGGGGACATCGTCCCCCACAGTGAAACCAGTGAAGACCTAACTCTTCCACTGGTAGTCTTAGCCTTAGTCCTTAAATATTCCATTTAGAGGTATCCTATGCATGTTTTATTTGTATGATAATTGTAGGCATAGATTAAAGTAATCTTTTCTGTATCTCCACCAAAGTCAATGGAGGGGCCATTCCTCTGCATGAAGGTGCTGAAAGAACTTACCCTAAACCAAAAGTAATTAATTTTCTTTGTCCAGAGCCCAGTACTTGTTTTTGCTTCCTTTGTTATTATAATTGAGCTTGAACATTAGATATTCCATTTATACTCTGAGAACTTTACCAATCGTTTAGTGTAAAAACCAAATGCAGTGCAGTTTGCTCCCACGTCTCCCCAGCAGTAACACAAAATCAAACGTCATCAGCCTCATTTGTTGGCCTATGACTCATTTAACTGGTCAAAGACCACCTGAAAGAAGGAGTCTTGCAGTGTGGTTTGAAAGTGGATGAGTTTCAGGCCATGGTGGAAGGGAACGCCAGTGTTCTGACTTCTTTGTAGGGAGTATCCATTAACAACCCTTTCTCCGTCAGCAGTGCAGCATATAGCCTCTGTTGAGCATAACTGGGGCACCGTATCATGGTGAGAGAGGCAGTCTCTTGGGTGGGCTGCTCCCATCCCTGTAGGGACTCTGTTTCATGCAAGGTGTGAGATGAAGCCTCAGCAGCACCCACCTCTGAGGCTAATAAATTTGGTTCTGCCATATTGGTTACACCTCTTTTACCATAGCCTTGTGTTTACTGCTTTGTACTGTCTTTTTTGTCTTCTGTTCCCCCACAGCTGAGTCCCAATGGTGGTCAGGAAGACACTCGCATGAAAAACGTTCCCGTGCCTGTATATTGTCGCCCACTAGTAGAGAAGGACCCAACCATGAAGGTACGTTGTCTCTGCGTTCCATTCCAGTCCTGAAAGGGGACGTGGAATACAAAAAGAATTTTGGTCGCTAAATGTGCAGTTTTTACAACAATCTGTATTTTTTTTTACATTATATATTCCAAATTCTATCTTCCACTTCCTTTTTTTGAATTGTGGTTTCTAGTGTATGTAGGGAAAAGTACCTGTCTTTGTGAGGACATAGTTCTCAGCTGATTCTGGTTGCCAGATCCCATGCTTCTGTCTTACATCTTACGCTTTTTTGAGACAACTTATAAAATATCAGCAACATTTTATGCTTATAATGCTTTTGCTAAGACTCCTTAGGGTATAATACAAAACAATATAAAAATTCATGAAAATGAGTAGATGAAAGTAAAAATGCATTTCATCACTCTTTTTTAGATTCCACTGTTGACCGAGATTCACTGGTAACAGGCCAAAATAATTTAGAGCAGATTTTTGTCAAGCTATGTCTATCAACACTAGAATATTTTGAATAGAATTGTGGTTGAGATAGATGGTCATCTCTTCACGTAGCACATTTATCTGCTATAACTAGTTGTTTTGAAATAGGCAGTTTGTCATTAACTTCATTCAGAGCTGATTTTTAGATGTCATTCTGATGTTTAAGTTATAACAAAATTCTTACGCTGTTAGTTGTTTCTAGAAGATTGGCATGATCTTTGGATTTGGATAATATTCTGTTCGGCATCTTTCCTTTATGATTTTGGATAAATCCAGCATTTGTTTCTGTATCCTGTTCCCATCATTCTCCTAAAAAACTATCTGGAAACAGTTAATAGGAGGTTAGCTAAATTTGATTTCAGAAAATACGCAATGTGCTTCTTTCACTCTATACTGGTTATGTAGGGAGCTAAACCAGCACAGTTTGTTTTCCCTTTTTTTTTTGTGACTTCTTTTTTTGCTGTCTTAGTTCTTTAAATAGCTCTCCAAGATCAGACAAACACTGATTTTTGGACAAAGGAGTGTGTGAGGAAGCAGAAGAGTGCAAGGGGTGGGAGGGGGACTAGGGAACAGGAGTGCACTGAATGTGTATCCTCAGCCAAGCAGTCACTGTCAATTTTGGTTAAGCAGTCATGCTTATTGTACCCCGAGCTAGTAACATCTGCCATGTCCTGCTTGCTTTGCTAGAATGACTTAGGAACCCCAGAGTCAGAAAAACTGAGGACGTTTCAGAAGCCTGTTTTCAGTTATGCACCTGATTTATTATCTTTATTTTCTTTAAATCTGTTAGTCACATCTGTTAAAAAACCAGTGATTTTCATTAGGTTACAGAGAACCTTTATCTTACCTCCATCAAATCTGACTGTGTCTAGTAGAAATCAACAAGATCTGTTGTTTCCAACTAAATATTTTAAGTGTTTGACATGTGTCCACAGTTCTCTACAAAGGTGCCTGAATTTCAAGAGACTCGGGAGCCTCCAGAATTCTTAGTTTAAGATTCCTGTTTCTGTTACTTAGCTGTGGTGTGCAGCTGGGGTCAATCTCACAGGATGGAGACCTTTGGAGCCAGAGCCTGGGAATGGGCAGAAACTGGATCCTGGACGTGATCCCCTCACCTGTGATAGGGAAGTGGAAGGCGAGAACAGCAAAAGTAACCATACATCTCCTGAAAAGAAAAAGGTCAGAAAAGAAAATGGATTTTTTTTTTTTCCTCCGGTGTTTTTTCTCATTCCATCCCTGACATGCCCCCTCTCTCAGTACCTTTGTACTGTGCTATATAATGCTCTAACTTCTACTTCTGAGGCTTCATCTTGCGGGGCAGGGTTGTGGTGTTCTGGCTCTTCAGTAACTTTCTGTGTGATTTGGGATAAATCATCCAGGATAAAATTTTCCAACTTCTGCTTTTGAAACATTTGGAATTTTGAAAAAATTCCTAATACTAAGGGTAATTAAGTGCTTGATGAGGTTGCTAGGAAGATTATAGAGTCCTCATCACTGTAAATTAATAAATAAATAAATAAATAAAAAGTTTTGTTAAAAAGAACATAGACATAGCAGAGTCCATGAGTCCATTTGATTCAGAAGTTGAAGCTCTTGAGATTTATTCCATCTCTGGTTTCTGGTATTCTGTCTAAAGTGAATGTTCAGTGATACATTAGTCAGACATCTCAGAAGAGAAATTAATAGCCAAACTCCTCTTACCCTAGGGAGCCAGATAGGCTCTTTGGCAGTGTTCCAGGTACTAGTGCAGCAACGTGAACGAAATTTGCATAGCTCATATTGTTTATTTGCATCAGCGAGGAAGAGACTTGGCTCTTTGAAGCCGGCATGTGTAAATGTTGCCAAGCGCTAATACACTCAGTCTGATCTGAGGGGAGCACTGATTCTGCCCGTGTGATTGCTTTCCTGAAGGCAAAGGAGCTCCATGAAATGGATGCCACGTCCAGTCGTGTCTGGATCCTCACCAGTACGCTGTCAACAAGTAAAGTTGTAATTATTGATGCCAATCAGCCTGGCACAGTGGTGGACCAGTTCACTGTCTGCAATGCTCACGTGCTCTGCATCTCCAGCATCCCTGGTAAGTGCGGGCTTGTGGTCTGCACAAGGTCACCTGCTCCACTGAGGAGTGACAAATGTAGCATCCTCACTTCAGAACTAACCCTAGGGCCCTGCTGCATTCTGTAATTGTCCCTCAAAACCGTAACTCCGATCTTGCCTTCGTGTAGTGCCT
This sequence comes from Calonectris borealis, assembly GCF_964195595.1. Classification (NCBI taxonomy): domain Eukaryota; kingdom Metazoa; phylum Chordata; class Aves; order Procellariiformes; family Procellariidae; genus Calonectris; species Calonectris borealis. The sequence goes on along the minus strand of NC_134327.1, from coordinate 18,649,488 downwards.
TTCTGTGGAGACCTCTCACTGTTGAATGTTTAGTAGGTGGTTCCTTTGGCATGTAAAGGATGGTTCTTGGGAGCAAGACTGAGCCTTGCCCAGGTTTGGGAAGGCTCTGTAGCTGGCCTGGATGTTGATGCTAGGAATGAGGGAATTCGCCGTGATGTTGACTGATGCTGTGATGCCTCCCCAGCGTAGTGAACCCTGAGGGTCAGCATCTCCCATCCATATGATTACCTCAGGAATACTGCCACATTTAAACTAGCAGTGACAGCTAGATTTATGGGAGAATCTGTTCTTTGCCCTTCAGCGGCCAGTGAGAGTGATTATCCTCCAGGCGAGATCTTTCTGGAGGGAGATGTAAATCCTGAAGAGTCGTCTGGAACAGATGGTGTCTTGGCAGGAATCACTCTGGTGGGCTGTGCGACCCGCTGCAACGTGCCACGAAGCAATTGTTCCTCGCGTGGTGACACACCTGTGCTGGACAAGGGACAGAGTGAGTTTTGGGCATTGAACAGCAGTCCAATTATAGCTAGTCCCGTATGAGCTTACGGTCTTACAGCTGCATCCTCCTGTCCCTGAGTTAACTACTTCAGAGGCCTCAAGAAGTTTCTTAATGTGGTACAGAAGGACCAAAGGCCCTTTTGGTGCCCTTCTCTTTAGAGCCCTCCTTTTCTCTCTGAGCGATCCACATCCTGCAGCCGGTTGCAGGGGTTATATAGCAGAGTATTTTGGACAGGTGATATGTTTCCCCTGCTACAATTGCTTCTGTTCTCATTGCTTTCTCTTCTGAACCCTGTCTTCTTGTGAAGTCAGTTAAGCCCATATGAAAACCATAGTGATGCCCTTGCTGACTCCATACTGCAGTGGACAGCCCTGGAGAACTTCCGATGTTTTGCTAGTCACAGATTGTGCCTAACTTTAAAATAGCCTCTCTTCCCCATCCAGGCAGAAAACACTGGATGAGCTGCTGTCTGTGGTGCAGGCTCAGGGCTTGATTGAATTTGGCAAGGAAGGATAAATTAAAAAATTGACAGCCCAATTTCTGTATAGGTAACTTACCAGCTCGTTCTCTAGTACGTCTCACACTCTGTCTTTTAGGTGAGGTGGCTGCTGTCTGCAATGGGAAGATCAACCAGTCCCAGTCTACTGAGGAGGCAACAGAAGCTACGGAGGTACCAGAGAATGGTACAAGCGAGGCAGAGCCTGCTCAGGCCCGGCCTGGGCCCCTCACGGAGCATGTGTTTACAGATCCAGTCCCTGCACAGGCACCTCTTAGGCAGAACGGGTAGGCAGTCTGGGGCCAAAGTGTCAGTTCAGTTACTTATCAGCTCTGTTTTCATAAGCTTTTTGATGTGAGAACCAGCCTGATCTTCCGATGAAGTGTCAAACTTTTTTCAGTTTTGTGCCCAAATAGTATTACACTGGGATGATAGGGAGAGAAAGAAATGAAATGAAAGCAAACATGATTCAGCCTGCAGCAGACTGTCAGCTGTTTAAGTGCAAATATTTGATCTCTCAGTATGAATTTAGACCTGCTGTTAAGACAGATCTTCCAAAGTACATGTACACTTAATGTTGTTTCTGAAGGAGCTTATTGATCCATGTGTAAAAATGATGATTGGTTTATTCTAGTAATACCTCTAATGTGCTGTAAAGATAATGAAGAAAGCATATTCAGCACCAAAAAATTCTTAAGAAATTGAGTCTGATGTGATGGCCTGAGGAGCAAGGTGGAAGTCTTGGATAGAAATTGTTCCTAAATGACCAAGTTGTTCTAAGTTCTTCCTGTTGAAGTTGGAAATGAACAGAGAAAATATTGTTTATATAATAGGACTGCCAAACACTAAGTTAAGTTCTATAGATTTGAAGTACTTGCTATTTGTATTGGTGGGGAAAAAAGGAAGTTTCGCAAAATGCAGATTCAGGAGTCAAGCAATTAAAAAACACTGAAGAGAAGGAAGCGATTTGTGTATACAAGTGCCCTTATCTGATTGTGAATGCCAGACTGTGAGCGTAGATGGGCATTCTGTGTATTGCTGCTACTAAAGCCTCTAACAATGCTCTTTTGCCTCCTCAGGGAGAATGGGCAGCTGAAGACAGAGTCATGCACGACACTGCCAGATCAGGAGTTGAACGGGGATGCTGCTGGGACTTGCACCAGTGCTGCCCCCACCATGTGGCTGGGAGCACAGAACGGCTGGTAGGTTCCCCTTGGGCTGGCAGATCTCTATCACCTCCATTCTCTTCTGGGCTCCACTTTTCATGTCCTCACACCTTTAGTTCACTTCTTGTTTCTGGAGTAGGTTTCCGTTGCTCGTTGTTGTTCTGAGCCCTCATTTTCTTACCTAACCTCCACCTTTCCTACCAGAAGAAAAGACTCAAGCCTAGTAAGGCTGAAGGCGTGGGGCCTTTGGGGCCTTTCTGCTAACCCTCCCCAATTTCTTTCTCGCAGGCTTTATGTGCACTCGGCTGTATCCAACTGGAAGAAGTGTCTGCACTCGATAAAGCTGAAGGACTCTGTACTTAGTCTAGTGTAAGTGTGCATGCCAAGGGATGCTGAAGGAGAAGGTTCAGGGCCTAAGCGGTATTTTAGATGGGAGTAGCAGCTCTTTGTCAGTCACGTTTTTCTTTGTTCTTCTAAATGCATTGGTTTATGAGGAAAGTTTCCTTAGGTTTTTGTTATTGGAAAGCCTCATACTGAGCCATTTTCCTGCTCAACTGCAGACCTGACACAATTCAATGAACAAGATACTAAATGAGATGAGCAGTTATCAGGAGGCAGTAAGGAGGGAGGAGAAAGACAAAATTTCACTGGGGTGTAAATTAGGTGGAATTTGTTGAAATTGATGGAGTTTGTAGTGTGAAGGTGAAGTTAACCTCAACAGGAAATCTACAGTGAAGATAAGAGGTGTGACCCTTGGCCGCTGCAGGATGTTCCTGCAAGTGCTAAACTGAATGGGAATTGTAGAAGGAACATAAAGATGGTGTGCATGTATGTCAGAAAGGATTTGTTAGTCCCTTACTTCTACAGATTTTTGTAAGTATTTACTTTTCTGTGATTTCAGGCATGTGAAAGGGAGAGTCCTTGTTGCTCTGGCAGATGGAACACTAGCCATATTCCACCGGGGGGAAGGTAAGAATCAATGTAATAGGAGAGAACCAAACTTGGCTGAAAGGGTAGCAATGGATTAAATGCTACTCTGAGTTGAGAAGGAAAGGTGCTGGCTTGCCAGAGTACAAACATACAGTTAAAATGCATAGCTATTATACACATGTAATCCTTATCCTAAGACATCTAAGGCATACTTTAACACCATTTCCTGAGCTTTTCTGAACAAAAACATGTGTGTATGTGCTGTGTAGCACACGCGGAGTAAATGCAACGCTTTTTAGGAATACATATGCTGTGCAGTTTTTTGGGGCATGCTTGGTAAGTTTAATGCATTTGGGCCATATTGGTGTTACTGTGCATTCACAAATCAGCTGTAACAGGGCTTGCAGAGGGAGCTCCACACAGCTCAGGCTGTACCTGAGCAGATCATCTGTGCAGTTGTAAATCGGCCTGCTGCTTCCCAGAGAGGTTGGACTTTGTGTAAGCAGTGGAATTGATCACTGCACGTACACAGCAGGCAGAGCTGGGATTCTCTGGAAATCTGGAAATCCCAGACAAATGGTGCCTTTGCATTACACTTGATCAGTTTTTCTTGTTGCAAAAAACAGATGCCCAAGTAATCTGACGTGCCTTAATCTTGTCAATTCAAGATATTTTTTGAATTCTATATTTCTTGTCCTCTTCACTGCTGTAGGTTTTGTTTCCCTATAACTTGAGCAGTTTCTGAGCTGTGTTCATACCTGAAAGCACATGGGAACTTGCTACCTGTGACTAATGTTTGCATATGAAGAACTTGGTTATTCATTGAGTAGCAGTTTATCCAGCACGCTGAAATAAGAGATTTCTGGTTTTGTGCAATCCAAATTTTAATTCAGCCCTTGTCATGAGTTCCAGCCTGACCATTGACACATAAAAATTGTTCCCATCAGAAATAGGATAAAGCTTCATGACATAGAGGCCACCTGTCTGTGAAGGACACAGTATCTGCCTGGTTAGTTAGAAAATAAGCGTGAGAGAAGGGAGATTGATTCCTTATCTGAATTTGACACTTCGGGGAAATTATGTTGTCCGTCTGTGATAGGAGGAAGCCTCACCACAAGGACTGTACGGTCCACTTCCTTTTAAGTTTCTGCATAGTCTTGTTAGGCTGTCTTTCTTCTCCTGCTGTTTTTGTTGTACTTGTTAGAGAAGCCTGTTCACTTCATTACAATGAAAAGATGTTTAAATTAGTCTGATTTGGACAGCTTTCAGCCCACCAAACTAAACTTTATTGTCATGTGTTTCGTAAGTATAAGGCTGTGCCCGAAGTAGTATTGTGGATTCATGGGAAGTTCACAGACATAAACAAAATGAGCATTTGAGTATTAGCTAAGCCCGTATACCTAGATATACACGGAAAGGTGGATGATTCTGTTGTATACTGACACGTCATGAAGGAGATGCATCTTTCCATAATTGTTTTTCACCTTAGATGGTCAGTGGGATCTCAGTAATTACCATCTAATGGACCTCGGTCACACTCACCATTCCATCCGCTGCATGGCTGTTGTGTATGATAGAGTCTGGTGTGGCTACAAGAACAAAATCCATGTTATCCAGCCTAAGACAATGCAGATTGAGGTAAGAGAGCAAATACGTGTGTATGCATGCACATGCTTGTGTTGTATTTATTCTTATAGCTGTTTTGTGCTGCAGTATATGGAGATGCAGAACCTTTGTATTGTCATTGCTGACTGTAGGACCCAAACTGTCAATCTGAGTCATGTTTGCCAGGGGGTATTTATTCCTTCCTCCCTTTGCGGAGCTTAGATAAGTCTAAACTGAGCAGTTTCTTTGCCTTTACTAGTGAGTCTATGAGGCCCCATACTGTACAAATGTACGTGTGTGCTTTACAGCCACCCTTCATATAGAGTCTAAGACTTCTCCATCTGCAGGCATTGTGGCACAAAGGAAGACTACAGTTAGCAAGCCCCAGTGATGCCACTTGCCTAATCAAAAAATGACGTTTAGAGCTTTTTGGTTGAAATTCAATACAGTGGTGTTGGTACAGACCTGTTTGACAGTGCTTGGAATAATTCTAATCAAAGGGAGAAGAAGTGCTGAATCTGAAGTTCACATCAGTGAGCCAAGGCAGTTTGATCTTTGGAATTTATACTGGAGTTGTGTGTTTTCCTTTTCTACCAAGCACATTGAAAGCTCTTGGTTTCTAAATGTTCTTGCTCCTAAAGTGGTCTGCAAATCTCTGCAGAGCTGCTATACAACTCATCATTTCAAACGAGGGATTTTCTGTATACTGTAGTGAACTTCTGAGGTTAGCTGGCATTAACACATTTTCTCCAAGAGCTTTGAAACCCAAACAAGTGATCTCAGTTGAGGAGAATGGAGTATATGTGTCGATAATTGCAAACCTTTTGTGAGCTCACATTGGTCCACCTATTTGGCATTTCAGAAATCCTTTGATGCCCACCCTCGGCGAGAGAGTCAGGTGCGGCAGCTGGCATGGATTGGAGATGGAGTGTGGGTTTCTATCCGCCTGGACTCCACCCTGAGGCTTTACCATGCCCACAGCCATCAACATCTGCAAGACGTCGACATTGAGCCTTATGTCAGCAAGATGCTAGGTGAGGCAGTAGGGACTGTCAGTAAACGGTCTGTTGATTTCTGAGATAAGAGAGAAATCAAAATTCATTAGCAGACCTTGCCCAAAGTCATAACTGACTCCCCAATTCTTATGCATGCTTACTAGGCACTGGAAAGCTGGGCTTCTCGTTCGTGCGGATTACAGCCCTGCTCATTGCTGGCAACCGCCTCTGGGTAGGGACAGGGAACGGTGTCGTCATCTCCATTCCATTGACTGAGAGTAAGTGACATTTATTGGAGATACTTCTGCGTCCCCCCCCCAAAAAAAGAATGCTTTTGCGTGTTATTTGTGCAGCATGGCAGGTGGCTCTGGCAGGCTAATGCTTTCCGGACATTTTTACTCTAAACTTGATACACCTTTGATCATAGCAGTGTTCAGAGAGAAGAGCCCTGAGTATGAGCAACCCTGAACTTGGTCTAACTCTGCCTTATTAAGGTATTAAGTGTTCGGTTAAATGGATTTAACCTCTTTAAAACCAAATAGGTATTTGTTACTGTCCCTTTCAGTTCAGTGGAAGCCATTTCCTTCTTGGGAGACCAATGACATCTCTACCATCCATACAGTCTTCTTTTTTGAGCGTGACCTTGACAGAGCAGACTGATGTGAACTGATTCGGTAGCTACTGGAAAGCAGGAGAAACAAAGCTTTGGGAATTGTAGTAAGTCTCCAAAAGGAGGCCATGGGATGAGAAGTCACCAGGAAATTTTGTTTTGGCATAGACATCTAAATGTCTCCATAATAGTATTTTCCAGAAACTGGCCTTAGAAAAGCTTCATTTACTCAAATTAGGGCTCAGCTTTATCAGTCAAGTAGAAATCAATATTCTACGCCTAATCCAACCTGGTGAGGAGACCCAGCAGTAGTAGTTAATAGGTGTGTCTCTGGAGCTGAAAGTTCAGTTGGAGCTCTTAGTAATCCTGTTCTGTACCTGCCAGTCAGCATCTAATTTTGAAGGTCTGTTCCAGATTGTAATGGGGGAGTAGGATTTGAGGCTAATTGCAGTTGCTTTCGACAGAAAGCAGCCAAATTTACATTTTCTCACCACTGGTAGCAGGAAACCTGAGAAGCAAATGGCTCTTGTGTCAGAGGAGCAAACTTGTTGTAATCCTCCTGGAAGTCAGGGCCAAGATGGTCTCCTCTCAGGCTAGTCGAGCTGGATGTGCCCAGGGCTGACACCAGGAGGCCAGTGACACAGTCGTCTTTGCGCATTGCAATCTTGGTCTCATTTCTGAATCCCTGTTTTAAAGCCCATTCTTTCTTGGGGCTGCTGTCCTAATTCTGAGTTAAACTTTTTCCCTGCTGTAAACCAGTTGCGTTATCTTTTGGTGTTTCTGTAAAAATGTCATAAGCAGTAAGGTCTCACTCGAAACTTTAGCCATGGATCCTTGTGACCATGGTCCCTCTCCCATCTCAGATATTGCATTTGTCCTTGTAAGATAAGAGCAAAGTGAGCAGCAACGGTGTTGATGTAAACTGATCTGAGCCTGTAGCTCCTGTTGTGGTTTCTCTAGATTTTATACATTTCTGTTGCTCCCTGAATTTTCTCCCAGTAATCACCTTTTTCTTCTCTCCCATCCTGCCTGTTTCTTCCCGTGCCCCTCTGTGTTCCCACTCCTTGCCTGTGCCTAGCTGTAGTCCTCCACCGAGGCCAACTCCTTGGGCTCCGGGGTAAGTCCATTGCCTCCTTCCTTCAGCTTTCACTCCTTTTGCACCCATTCACCTTTGCAGTCACCTTCCCACCCTTCCATCCTGCCATTCAGCTCTCTCCATCCATTTTTCCTCATCATTCTTTCATTTTAAGTTGATCTGGAAAGCGGCCAGAGACAGTAATGTAAATATCCGCATTTCCCATGGCTAAAAACATTTTCATCCATCTCATCAGCCATCCCTCTGGTTTTTTTGTGTCAAGAGTACTTTATTCTTCATCAGTAGTTCCCTTATTATGGTAGGCCAGGTTTGAGATGGGGACTGTAAAGGTTCATTCAGTCAGAGAGTTCCAGGAAGCAGGAGTAGAGTGTTCTTCCAATGTCTTCCTTGGTCATCCTTGGTTTTCCAAGGATGCTTCTCTCATCAGTTCCAGGCCAATGGCAGCTGCGAGTAATCAACCAAGACTGTTAACCAGAGGGGACTTTGATAAACATTAAGAATTGTTTGGTTTTGTGCCAGTTAACGCAGGGTCTCAGTTCAAATTGATGCTTACCTTAGCCTCTCCAGAGTCAGAAAGAAGTATTTTTTTCTCATTGTAAGACATTTCTGTAGCTGTCCAGAAGCATTATCAACACGTGTCTCCTCCTTTTAAAGCATCTGATATTGGTTGCAGTAAGAAGCCAGAGACTGACTGAGAAGAAGTGCTGGTAGCAGCCCTGTCTGTCATCGGATGAGCTCATCCGGTTATAGCTGCTCACAGCAAACCAAAGCACAGAGGTGCAGAGAGCCTTCATCTTGGGGATCTTCCCCCTGCACACACTGATTGTCATTCTTCCATCAAAATATTTGTACTTGTCTCGCCATCCTGGCCCTGATAGGTAAAAGTCTCCTTAATAATTGAAATCCAGCCCAAGCCAAAATGCAGAACTACAGATAATTAAGCAAGCAATTCAGTTCTCTCACAGGAAGTGAAAGCCTTCTGATCTTAGTGCTGTTTCTGTTTTACTGATGTGGGTGCATGCGGAAGGAAAGCATCTCCCATCCTGAGCTCTGAGCACTGGTCTCTGTTCCTTGGTGAGTCGAAGCCTTCACATTCTCGGAGCCTGGACAGGAAGGATGCAGGCCCCTGAGCCCACCTTGAAATCCTTGGAAGCTGTGGATGGTGAACATCTTTTAGATGTTCATTGCTTGAGTGGCTGATGTTCTGGTGTCACGGCTAAATCAAGGACTAAGGAAGGACCTCACTCCCCTGCTGTGACATTTACTGGGCTGAGGCGCATTCACCAGACCCAGAGACTGCTTTCAGCAGCCTGTGTGCTCACGGCTTGGCATGAGCAAAGGACTTAACTTGGAAATTGAGCAACTTCACCAATCCAGAATATGGCAGTCATTCTCCAGGTGCCCTTAACGTCTCATGGGTACAGTGGACATCTTTGGATACCCTGCCAGGTACAAAAGACCAAGATTGATCCTAGGAGAGTAGGTGATTTCTGGAGCCTGGACAGGATTGCTATTGGTGAAGAGGCCTTCTCTGGGACACCTCAGAGACCTTGTCTAGCTTGCCCTAGGGTCACTCTTGCCCAGCATCTCCAGGGATGTGTGCCTCATTAGTAGCCAAATACTAGATTTGATGAAAAAATGTAGTTTGTTATCATGAGTGTATTGTTACCAGCCTAAGAGAGGGGCTGTATAGTCTAGTGTGGTCTCCTCCATCACGTCCTTTATACAAGACCTTTGAAGAGACCTGTGCCTTTAAAGGTTTTCCTTCATGGCTCATGAGTTTTCTCTTTGATTGAGTCCCTTCTGTAAATGGGACTCAAAGCCATCACTGACAATATTCCTCCTCCCTGTCCCTAGCCAACAAGACCTCACCAACCTCTGGAGAGGGCAGCCGCTCTGGCGGGGTCATCCACGTGTATGGTGATGACAACAGTGACAAATCTGCCAGCAGTTTCATTCCCTACTGCTCCATGGCTCAGGCACAGCTCTGTTTCCACGGCCACCGTGATGCTGTCAAGTTCTTCGTCTCTGTGCCTGGTAAGGCTGAGCACAGCCCTTCCTTGTGAGGGTCTTGTCCCGCCATCCATTCTGCGGCAGGAGCTTGAGCTGATCTGCAGCAGACGGCTGTCCGTGCCATTTCTAGCACTTGCAGATCACCGTGGCTCGGACATCAGTAGTTTAAATTGCGGTGACTTACAGATTTCACCAGCAGAAGGAATTGGCCTGCCCAGTTGTGTTTGTGTGTGTGTTAACTGCATGGGGGCTGAGCAGAGGCAGTGACAGCACCTCTGTCCTCTCCCAGGCAATGTCCTAGCAACCCTGAATGGGAGCGTGTTGGACAGCCCTTCGGAGAACCCCAGCACAGCGGCCACAGAGACCGAGGGGCAGAAGCTGAAGAATGTCCTGGTGCTGAGTGGAGGAGAAGGGTACATTGATTTCCGGATTGGTGAGTGCCTGTGGGGGGAGGCATCTGGAACAGGAGGGGGTGCAAGGTCGTGGTCATGGAGGGAGGGATTACTGCTGTGGGGAGCGAAATCTGGAAAGCGATGCTCTCTGTTTCTCCTGCCTCTGGCTGTGAGGGCTGATAGCAAGCATTTTCCTTGCACAGCACAAGGCTGCCAAACCCTGCCCTGCCTGTGCCTGCAGTGACACTCAGTCTGCGTTAATGGCCCTAGAAAAAATAAAACCATCTGTGCCACTGGCTCCAAACATTGCTGCTCCACTGTGGTCACCAGTGCTGCTCAAGGGCGCTCTGTGTTGTAAACATTGGCTTCCCCGAAAGGAAGGGTGGTTTTCCCTAATGCTGGAGATGGTTTGTTCCATCCATACGGTCCTGCTTCCGAAAAGCATCATGTTGCTGTAAGAGTTCTGCAGGCATAAAGAAAGGTCTCAGCTCATGCTGTCTGTTGTCAGACTGCCGAGGCTGTGACAGGGATACGGGCCTCTTTGGAAGTATTCCAGAGCAGTGCAATTTGGGTTTTTCTTTCTTGCCTTTTTTACTCTGTTTTCTCTCTTCAGGGGATGGAGAAGATGATGAGACAGAGGAGAATGCAGGAGATGCCACCCAGGTGAAGCCAGTACTTTCCAAGGCTGAAAGGAGCCACATTATTGTGTGGCAGGTATCATACATCCCTGAGTGAGAATTTCTTCTTTCCCACCAATGTAAGTGTCCCTCCTCCCGCCTGAATGCCAAGATGTACATACAGAACGCCTGCATTATACCTACTGCTGGAAACCGACCCCAGACAACTGCAATGGCTCCTGCCTCGGACTGTGACCCCCTTCTAACCTCTGAACTTGCAGCTTTCATCTTGGGCCCGTGCGCTTTCTGCGTGGTTGGATTATTGTTCTGCTCTGGAGCTGGCATCTACAAGGAGAGAAATGGCAGTGCATCGATGAAGTGAAGCTTGGAGCTGGAACTGTGCGCAGCCTTTGCCCAGCGCTCGGCAGCTGGCAGCTGGATGGGTGGTGGCTCAGGTTCTCTGGCAGGTTGCCTCACTCCCACCTGCATGAGAAGAAGTACGTCCCCCTGGTGTCCCCTGCCAAAGCAGTGATGGTGAATCACAACTTCTATAGCACCCTAGCAGAAATCCTTTCTGGTTCACCAGTGGACTCTCCAACTTATCCCTTAAGCACAGAATAATGTCCCATGGACTGAGAGCAGCCAGGTCCAAGGAACCCTCAACAGAAAGGAGTGTCAGGGTTTGGGCAGCACTTCTGCTGTTTGGCTGGAGAAGGCAGCAGTGCCACTACTGTGGGGAACACATCCTCCATACTTGCAGACGGAAAGTCTCCGTCCTCTGCTGCTGCTGTCTCAGCCAGCAGTCGTGTGCTGGGTGACTGTGTGTGTCCGGAGAGGATTGTTTGGTAATCTCAGATGGGAGATGGGTGTTTGATGGAGGAGGCCACAGGGCCTTTGGAAACTGGTAGCAAAGGGGTACTGGAACCTTGCTTTTTTAAGAGCAAAAAAGGCAGCAATACTTTTAACTCTCCCTTCCAAAAATGCCTTTCCAGGCAGAAAACAACTCTGGAGTTCATTCTGAAAGGTTCAGGAGGAAGCTATCTCTGCATAGCATTTGTTGGCTTTCAAAACACAGGCGAGGGCAGATGCTGTTGGTCTGCTGTGAATTCTGCATTAACACATTGAGATTACCTTGACTCCTAAGGCTGTGTCCCCATCCCGGGAACTGTTGGAAGAGAGGGCTGTTTTCCTTCACACTCTGGCTGTCCGTTAGGAAAGACTGTGTAGGTGCAGTCAAGGTATAGAAAGGCTATGTCTCACCTGAGGTCACACAGAAAAAGGAATTGAGGCCAGATCTCCTGATCTCTTTTACCCAACATCGCGAGCACTGACTTTGTTACTAAGTAGTTTGAAAAGCTGGAAATTTCTGACTCCTGAAAAGAATTGACAACCCCCGAGAAAATTTCTGACGGTCCTCCTTGTGTAAGCAGTGCTGGGGGATTGCAAATGTGCATCCTGCTTACACGAGAAGCAGCAAAAAATGGGGCCAGGGAGAGTGGTTTTGAGCTCCAGATGTAGCGGCGATGGTTTGTCCTTCCTTCCCGACAGCAGAAGCAGTCCTGTCTCCACAAGGCCAAGTTCCGTTTCCTTTGAACACTCCCTCCTGGATGTGCAGGACTGGAGCACGTGGCGGTTGTTAGTGATGAATTTGGAAGCTCCTGGTGGTCATGTTGTTTCTTCCCTGTGCTGTGCAGCACCCCGGGGTTCACAGTCCTTGTGCCAGTGTGGCGGTATGGGGACAGCTATAGGAAGCCTCCATCTTCTGGGAAGCTCCCAGCTGTGCCCTGTGCTTGTTGCCACGGACCAGGCTGCCCCCAAGGCTTGTAGTCTAAAGCTACTCCTGTGCTGCAGGGATGTAGTATTCCCAGGGGAAGCTCTAACATGTGGCATCTGTCCTGACGTAGCAGCACTGAAATGATTTTTGGATCCACAGTTCAGAAGAGGCTGGGGCAAGAGGACATCTCTGGAGAACAGAGGCTCAGCCACCAAAGTACGGAGGCACAGTGGTGCCCACGCTGCCTGTGAGCAGTGCTGGTGACATGCCCACTAACCTCTTCTCACTGAGGTAGGAAACCAGCTGGATGGTGTCCTCCAGCCGTTGGTACACCGGGCTCTGTGGCTGGTGTTTGGCTAAGGGATGCTTGGAGCCGCCACCTGCATGTGGGGGGACCTTTCACCGGGGACATTTCACTGCTGACCGTGCCAGACTTCTCGTCCGCTCTCCCGAAATGCTTTCTGCTAGGAGAGTTCTCTGGATCACAACACGGAGTGCATTAAAGTTAAGAAGATCAACATTTAGATCACAGATTCCACAGACATAACAGTTCATCAGTTAGGGCCAGGTAAACGTCATAATTTGGGCTAATTGAAGCAAAAAAAACCCCAAACCCTGGTAGGCCCAGTTCCTTAACTCTGTCTACTCTTCCATAGGAAAATACAGAATTGCAACGTTCTTACCTCTTACTGTTTGTTCTCTATCTGGTTTTAGCAGTTGAAGTGACAGTACTTGGTCTCCTGTCACCCACTGGGCCCTGGCAACATAAGGAAACCGGTCTTGGGCCTCTACCAACAGGTTCCTTTCCAGCTCGGTGCATGTTTTCCTCCAAGAGAAGCACATGTCCAAGAGGGGCAGCCACAGCTAAGTAGAACCAGCCTCTGTTGTCAGCTCCTGTGGGCGTTTGGTGGCTGCTGGGCAGCAAGGTGAGAACTGACTGGCTTCAACACACTTCCCTGTCATATCTCCACTGTGATGTATGTAAAGTATCTTGTATGTTACAAAAGGATTTTAAAAAGTGTCTTAAGGCCTGTAAACTCCGCTATTTGTTCTGAAGATGGCATTCTGTAAAGAGACTGCTGTATGAATACGTTCCCTTGCTTTGTCCCCTATGCTATCAAACAACAAACCATATCTGTTCTGTATGTAATAAATGTGTTAACATCAGCAGGTGTGGGCGTCTTGTTCCTATAAAGGCACTGGGATTTCTGCTCAGTCTTTAATAACAGCAAGACGCTTAAAAGGGTGGGAATGGCAGCTCAAGTGTTCACCATTGAGCAATTCAGTGGCAAGAAATGAGATGTGGATTGCTCACTGGGTCAGAGCAGAAGGGGCTGGTCCTGCAAGCCACAGTACAATCTGTAGCTTCTCCCAGTGTCAGAAATAAAAGGCGGAAAAGACAACCGTGCAGCTGCTGGCTAGCTGCAGGTGTCCTCGTGATGTCCCCTTCAGGTGAGCTGCCAGGGTTAATACGTCAGGCTCGGCTTCCAACACTCAGTTTGCCAACGTCCCCTGTCAATACAGGGTGGTACTTCACAAAGTCCCACAGGAATCGGTGACATTCAGCACTGCAGGAAGCGAGTTCCTCTTAGTCCCAGCAGCACTTAGACACGTTCCTATTTATCTTGCAGACTGCATTAATTCAAGGGCTGTACAGAGCAATAATAGACAAGGGAGCCACCTCCTTATGCCGAAGCATCTTCTGCCCTGAGCAGCTCCATGACGAACACCGGCACTGCAGTCCGGTGAAGTACAACAGGCAATGTCTCCTGGGTTACTAGAAGCACCTCAACAATGCGGTTTGGAAACAGGCTCTGGGACCCAACCCGCACCCCTGGGGCTGCGCCCTTCCGCACGGCCAGGAGCAGTTTGAGCAAGGCACTGAGTGAAGTGCAGCCATGTCTGGCACCCACCTGGGAGGCTAAGGGGCTCACTACTGTCGTCCTTCAGACAACCACCCCCAGGCTGTTAAACAATCCAGGAGGTTAATGCACAGGTTTGAGAGTCCCGGCAGAGCTCCCAGCATGTTCTAGGCATCAAATCCAACTGACAGTGAAGTGGGGCTGTGCAGCTTTCCAGGAGGGGACCTTCGCAATTGGACAAGGCTCTCGGGCTGCCCAGGGCTCTGTGTGAAGACATCCCCCTGCCAAGTGTTAAGGCCCTGAGGTCGCCAGCAGGCCATGACTGTTCTGATCAGCCCCAGCTGGGCCCCACCTGTACATGTGCCCTTTTCCCTGTGGCCCAGGAGTCTCAGCTAAGCACTGGCTGGGGCCTTTAGGGTTTGCCCGAGCTGTGCTGTAGCTGTGCCTATCTCCAGCTGCCCCTAGATGGACCCCGTGGACTTGGGGGTTTGGACTAGATGATCTTCAAAGGTCCCTTCCAACCCAAGCCATTGTATCATTCTATGCCTTACGGTGCGTTATCTCCATCTGCTTTTGCTCCTGGCTGGGCTCCCTGGGTGGACCCTGGCCGTCGGTCACTTCTTTGCCTTGTCTGAGGCTGTTGGTGGGCCCTGTTGCCAACACTTGCTTCTGCCCACTGTGGTCAGACTCCGTGGGCCTGCGCCCTGTCAGGGAGGGCACCGCCTGTGCTGGGGTTGTGTTCAGTTCCTGGCTGCGCAGAACAGAGGACTAGATTGTTCTACTCGTCCCATCTAACCCACATCCACACCTCCTTTCCCAGCTTGCTCAGCCTCCGTTTGAGTGCTGGTTCAGTAGCCCCTCAATCATGGCATGGTCAGCAAGGCACCAGCTCAGCCAGCACCTGGCAGGGGAAGCCATGGAAACCAGAGAAGCTGTTTTCCATCAGCTGCAGCAAGAAGTCTCACAGCCTCAAGCTGTTTGTGCCTTCAGCAACACTCCGGATTTTCCCTCCCCTGGAGTCTCCCATTGCTTCTGAAGCCAGCGAACAGCCCTGGCATGTGCCCTGCAGCGCTCCTGCCACAACAGAGGGACGAGAGCCCCCCTCTCCCCAGCCTTCATGCCTTGTCATAGGGCCAGCTCTCAACCCATGAGAAAAACCTTCCCTCTTACCTGTAGGAGCCTCTGATGAGGAACCCCATGGAAATCCAGGTAGCCGATGTCGATGTTTGCTACTGCCCGACAGCCTTTTTCCTGGCGGCTGAGGCCACACGTTCCCTTCTCCCACCCAGGCCTGCCATGCACACGGGGCAGGGCAGAGAGTCCAGTTTTTGCTTTCCGTCAGTAAATCCCTTCAGGCTACCTGTGATTTCAGGATGCTGCAGCAAATGGAACAGCACCTCTTGACTACCCACTACAGCAGACAAAAGAACTGAACAGCCGTTTCTGCAGGGAGGGTTACAGACCAGAACAGCTCTTGTGCCCCTCCACCCACACCCAGACTAAATCCTCCAACAGTTCCTGACGCAGCAGCAGAATCCACAGCCACCGCAAGAGAACATGAAATGCTAAGAATCGCACTAAGGAGTTGCATTTTTCTAACGTTCACCACAACACTCTGCACTGGAACAGGTGGTAATTTGCGGTCGGCTTCAAATAGTAAGAGCCAACCCTGTATAGTTTGCATCACCAGAATTAAAATGATTTCTCTACCTCCTGACAGCCATCTCTGGGAATAAGAGATGGATAAGCTTAGGATCCAAAGTCAAGTTGTGTTCCTCCCGTGTTCGTTGCCATCATATATAAATAACGCAGACAATTCTGCAGTGGTTAAGAGGAATCCGATGCGGTGCCTGTATTTGGTAAGCTAACGAGTCTGCCTTTGGACCTCATGATGATCTCTATGCACTGAAAAAAATACCAAGTTTTCTTAGAACTGTGCTGCAGAAATAAGAAAACTTTATTTTCTTTAGTAGATATATTTGTACACAGCTCTGTGAAATAACGTGATATTCTTAGTCATTTTTCTGTGATTTATGTAGGACCCAAATTATCTGAAAAATGTTCTTAAAAACATAATTTTCAGGCTGTAGAGGAAATTGTCCTCCAAAGAACCATAGATGGATGACAGGAGCTATGCCTTCAGAGACTATACAGGGAACCAGGAAGGTTCCTCTGCTGACTGATATCAAAGTTATGGAAAAAAAAATCTGAATGTATCTGCATCTTTCCTTTCAGATGAGGTGACTGTACAGGGCTCGGGAGAAAGCTAGGAAACCTGGATACACCACACCACAGTGGACAAGGGGGTCTTCTGTAAGATGACACACAATGAGAGCGTGTGGGAAGCTCAGGACATAGAACAAGACTTTATACTGGCGTCCCTGTAGCTTTTTTCTTTGCACCCTGAAGGGGAGAGGCCGTGACCTTCTCCAGATCAATCACTGGCTCCTCTGTGATTGGTTTTCCCTCTTTCTGCCACTGCGCAAGGATCATGGCTCGGAGCAGAGGCGGGTATGGAAGGTACCGAATGGTCTCCTCTGGCACTGGGGTGAACTTCTTGAAGGCTTCCTCCTCATGCTTGGGCACCATACGCCAGTCATGGTACATGACTTTGTCGATCTCTCTCACTTCTTCTTCGGTTTTTCCTGAGAAAAGATGATGAACACCAGTGGACAATGCTATGACAACAAATTCCCTCCGGGAAATGCAGCAGGCGTCGACTCTCCAGTACCAAAGATGCTACAACAGGCAATAGTGAAGGAAGTTTTCAAAGGATCGGACAGTGTCTTCCCTGCTATACTATGGGATCATAGAATCATAGAATCATTAAAGTTGGAAAAGACCTCTAAGATCATCGAGTCCAACTGTCAACCCAACACCACCATGCCCACTAAACCATGTCCCTAAGCGCCTCATCTACACATCTTTTAAATACTTCCAGGGATGGTGACTCCACCACTGCCCTGGGCAGCCTGTTCCAAGGCCTGACCACTCTTTCAGTAAAGAAATTTCTCCTAATGTCCAGTCTAAACCTCCCTTGGTGCAACTTGAGGCCAATTCCTCTCGTCCTATCGCTGTTACTTGGGAGAAGAGACCAACCCCCACCTCACTACAACCTCCTTTCAGGTAGTTGTAGAGCGCGATGAGGTCTCCCCTCAGCCTCCTCTTCTCCAGACTAAACAACCCCAGTTCCCTCAGCCGCTCCCCATCAGACTTGTGCTCCAGGCCCTTCACCAGCTTCGTTGCCCTCCTCTGGACACGCTCCAGCACCTCCATGTCCTTCTTGTAGTGAGGGGCCCAAAACTGAACACACTGTCCCACTTCTGTCCTTGGAAATCAAACATAAACAGGCTGGAAGGACTACAGGCAAGTCGTTCCAATTCTCTTAATTTAAAATGTCACTTCATCTCTCTCTGGTTCAGTTTCCATGGCTAAGGAATGAACATAATTTCTCTCTACACTGATGAAAGTTCCCTGGGAAATTTAATGTTAAAAATACCCAACAACTTTAACACCTTTGAATGAGAAATGTTTCAGAAACTCTAGTAAGCAACAATCATATGCCTAATATAAAGCAGCTTTAAAAAGAGAAATTCACTCCTCAACTCCAAGCGTTAATTTAAAATCCCAATAACATAAGTTTACTTGCCATCACTCCTGTTTTACTGGTGATTTTACTTGGAATACCCTCACGTGTTCATTCTGTGTCTTGCCTTCGAAGTCTCAAAACAGTCTGTCACCTCATCTAATCCCGTTAGCGCACTGCCTTTCACCACGGTCAGCCTACACTGGTTCTGCCACAACGTTCCTTAGAAACGCATTCTGTGAGGGCTAAATCCCAGCACTTGAAACTAAACCACGGAGAACTTATTTTCTCATTAGCAGATCTGCGAGGAGCAGGGAGTTGGACTCGATGATCCTTATGGGTCCCTTGAGCTCGAGATCTTCTATGATTCTACGATCTGAGAAAAACAAACTTCCCACGTAGGGAGGCGGCGGTTCTCCTGCAGCTCCCCCACACCTCGTGCCCCCCGCAGACGTTATTCTCCGGTCCTGCCCACAGACGCTCTCTCCAAACCTCGTATGTAGGAAAACAAGCCGGTTTTACCTCTGAAGGTCAGGTAGCCCCAAGCTCTTCCATGATCCATGTTCTGCAAAGAAAAGACGACCCTGTTGAGGGCACAAGCGGCGGGGAGCGCGGCTGGGGCCGGCGCCCCGCAGCCCCTCAGGGCGCCGGGCGGGCGGCGGTTACCTCGGCCGTGTAGTCCGCCTTCACCTTGGCGATGACCCAGTAGCAGGGCTCGTCGTGCGCCCACAGCCAGGACTTGCGGGTGACGGTGCGGCCCACGCCGAAGCGCGGCAGGCGGCAGAGCAGCGCCAGGAGCCGGTTCTCGCTCCGCACGTCCTCCCAGGCCCGCACCGGCAGCCGCTTCTGCGTCAGGGGCCGCCGCATGGTCTCGTAGTCCAGGGCGAAGCGCTGCGAGTCCCGCGGCCGGTTCTTCAGCGCCCGGTACTCGCGGATCTTCTTGGCCATGGCGGCGATGGGCCGGTGCAGCTTCTTGCGGGCCATGACGGCGGCCCTCAGCGCCGGGCGCCCCGCCGGAGCCCGCCGCCGCTTCCCGTGCCGCCCGGAAGCCGCCCCGCCCGGCGCCGGCGCCGCGGCGGAACGCTTGTGCCGCCGCGGAACGCTTGCGCCGCGGCCCAGGCGCCCGGGGGGCCCTCGCCGCGGGCAGCCGAAGCGGCTCCTCGCCCCGCCGCCGCGCTGCGGGCGGTCAGCGCTCGCGCTGCTCTCAAAACAGCTCCGGCAGGCCACAGCCCGAGGCGAGGCTGCCCGCTCCTGCCGGTAAAACCCGTACGGGGGCGGCGGCAGGCCGCTCGCTGTGGCTGCGGGCGAGTGGCGGCTGAACCGCCCCGGCCTCGGGCAGGCGCCGCTCACAACGCCCCGCGGTTCTACCGCGCCGGGCGGCCCCCGCGGGGCAGCACGCTTCGGTTGTTGAGGCGGATCTTGGTAACTGAAAGCCCGGGACAGAAAGCTCTGTGTGAAGGGACTCGCCTGCTTCAGGCCCTGGAGCAGGGAGCTGTCAAAGCCAGAGTAAATCGCTCAGGTAGGTTTTAGGGAGACGGAAGCCCCGCGGAAGGCCTGCCTGAGGCCGGAGTCGGAAGCCGGGTGTCGTGACCCCGTTCCCCCGGACGAGGCAGACTCCCCCTCGCGCGAACCGCTCGGGCCGCCCACGCACCACGGCGGCGCGGGCAGGAACCGCTGCCTGCAGCGTGGGTTCGCAGGCAGGAACCGCTGCCTGCAGCGTGGGTTCACGGAGCAGGAGACTGCGTAGGTCTGGCTGTATTAGCCCCTGGACTTTGGCTGCGGACTGGTAAATTAAACCTGTCGGGAGGAAGGGTTTTTTTCATTTTAAATCCATAACTTATATTGAAGGAAACACATCCACTCCGGTGTTGCTGCAGAGTCCTTTACTGAAGGCATTCGGGCATACAGAGACTGGTTTCTGTCAGCAGCCAAGATCAATGTGGGGGGGGCAGGGGGTGTGCACTACACAACAAAACAAGTAAAACACGCATTTTAAAGGCTGTTAATGCTCTTAAAATGGGACATTTTCTCCTAATGTGGTGCATCTCTCTTGAAAAAGGACAGGGGAGTTGTAACCTGGAGGGTATACCTGATTAAGTTTACAAACACCAATTTAGAATAAGATACTCGACCTCAATCCACCGAAATTTGGGAGAAAAAGCAGAGCAATTAAACCACTTATTACAGGGTGCAGAGTGGGTAGCTTCTACCCGGGGCTATGCAGCACAAGTACCCAGCTCGTGCCCTTTCAGGCACCTACATTCAGGTTTCTGAGGGAGCACAGATCAGAAGAGGACACAGGAGGGCTTGAAAAATTGTGAAATTGGCTTAGTCAGATGCACAGAAAGGAAGGGCAACGCCAAACACAGCGAGTCATCGGGAAAAACTGATGCAAGTCTCCAACAGCCGGCTAGAGACAGCATCTCCTGGCTGCTGCAGCAGGGGGGCGAGCGTGAACCACGTTCTAAAACCTACCACCTCCTAATTTGGCCTGATCGGGGTCACTGGGAGATCAAGCGCCGGTGGCAAACGTCTCCCGGTATCCAGACTCCCCGCGGGGTCGGCAGCCCGACAGCGAGTTGTCCTGGGCAGCATCAGGAGCCTTCATTCCCCTTAAGGCGAAACCTCGTATTAAAGAGAACCCCTTTGCCCTGGGGGTGCTGCAGAGACCTTTGCCGCCGGCGCTCAGGGCACAGCGCTCTTCGCTGCTGACGAAGCCCCCGGCACCAACACGGGCATCGCCGGGAGCGGGGGCGGCGGCACCACCGGCGCGGCCCGGCGGAGCAGCAGCGGCCCCCTGACCGCCACGACCACTTACCCCGGTGTGCTCAGCGCGAAGTTCTGCTGCCTGACGGCTCCTCCCGAGCCACCGGCGGGCAGGGCGGGCCGGCGAGGGGCCGCTCAGCCTCGGCACAGGCCCCGCGCCGCCGCCGCCCCCCCGCGCGAGCCCGACGTCATCACGATACCGCGCGTCCAATCGGCGCCGCAGCCGCAGTCACGCCTCGAGGGAGCGGCCGGTGACAGCCCGCCCGCCCACGTGAGGGGGGCTGCCCAATCCCCGCTGCCGCTTCCCCCCCCCGCGGCGGGTGCCGTCCTGTCCCGGCAGGCCTTGCGCGGTGCGGCTGGTGGCTCTGTCGGTAAGATGGCGGCTGTGAGTCTGAGGCTCGGAGACCTGGTGTGGTGAGTGGCGGTGCAGGCCGCGCGGCGGCGGGGCAGCGTGGGGCGGCGGCCGCGGGCGCCGGCGGTGGTCGGCAGAGCAGACACCTCTTGCGGAATGAGACTGAGGCTCCGCCTGTGGCGGCGGAGGCGCAGGCGGGGCGGTGGCAGGGCTGTGCCCGGCCCGGGGGAGCGCGGCGCGTCGGGAACCGAGACGGGCCGGGCCGGGCCGGGCCGAGCGCTGTCATCCCGTAGCCGCGGGGGACTTCAGGGTGCGGTTGCGGGGAGGGAGGGGCTTGGCAGGGCAGGCGGCGGAGGGACCGCGGCCCGGGCGGCGGGTCTCACCGCCGCCGTCCGTCGGGGGCGGCGTGAGGAGGGGCGGGGGGCGGCGGCGGGAGGCAATCTGGGACCATGGGACTGGGCTGGAGCGGGCCGAGGGGAGGCAGGCTCGGCTCTTAGCCGGGCCGGCACCGGAGGCTAACGGGAGGCGGCGCATAAAAGAACCTGTGTAAGATGGAGGGGGGTGAGGGGAGCGGAACAGAGGGGCGATCATTGCGGGGCTCGATTGGAAGTACGGTCTCCTCCTAAGGGAGGTGAGAAGGGACATAAATAAGTTAGTAGGTGCTTAGGGAGAGCAACGATACCATTTCTTGGCCGTGCTTTAATGAAGCAATACAACAATCCGGGAAAACAGCAGTTTTTTGCAGGTTAGGATGTCCCTGTTGAAAATCACAGAAGCCATTTCCTCTTGTCGCTCCAGTTTTACCCTCAAGTAGTCAGAGAGCTGTGATTTTGTATTTCCTGATCAGGAGAACTGAGGGGATTCCGTTGAGCCCTGTAAGCGCTGATTTTTAAGTGCATGGGCTCTACTGTACTTGATAGGCTACGGTGTCCTGCTAGGGCTTGCAAGAAATGGCTAATCCCCAACACGCAAGTGCATGCATTTATATTTATATCCCAGATAAAAAGAAGCGCGTGCTCCAGGCTGTGACAACTGCAGTTTCTCATCCGAAAAATTGACAGTGCTGTGAAGTTGTCTAATTTATATAGCAAAGTAAGTAAAGATTGGTTCTTTTTAGCAAATTTTTTTTTCAAACGAGGATTTGGGGAGTGCACTGCTCTCAGTGTTGGAATGCAGATTATCCTGCTTTAATTCTGTACATGACAACCTAGACAGGTACTATTCCTAGAGCCATTGCAGAAGAACTGTAGTAATAAGACAGTAACATATGAAAGGCTTCGATGAATGTCTTGTTCAGTACAAGAATGGAAGCATCGAATATGAGACACGGTCACGGTTACAGCTCTTGGCAGTGTTCCTGCCTGACCATTGCTACTGAATCGTCTGTGTAGCATTGCCATCTCAGGAGGGGCTGCAATGCTACTTGCTGAGAATTTTTGGTTCAGGAGATGGCAGGCTCCACAGGTGCTTTGCCAGTCTCTTGCAAGACAATGACTGATAAGGTTTCGTGAGAGTACTGCAGCCTGAGTAAGTGACAAGGGTAAGATAATGATAAAGCTACCATGCTGAGGGCTAAGACTAATGTCTCTCTTCCTCCTCTGTGAAGAAATTGTGTAGTTTTCTTAATGGAAACGTTTGCAGGCGTAGGAAATAAACTTTTCTGCCTTTCTTATGGCTCTTTTATATCTTCAGCATGTCTTACTGTGGTGGCGAGCACCTGAAGAACGTGATAATGGAACACCTGTTCAGGGGGTCCTGCTGTAATGCTTTCCTGTGAGAACTTCTAAGAATCTCAGCTCTCTGAGCCGGAAATCAGTGGCTGCTCTGCTCACTAGACTGTTCTGTCCGGGTGGATATAAGTTACCAACCTGAACTTTGGCTTGATTGCCTGCATCAATACTTTTTTCAGTTCCTTGTGAGGGAATATCCAGTCTTACAAGAGTAATAAGCACTATAGCATTGTATCTTCCAGGCAGTAGCTATGCTGCTGCTATTCTGTTCACTTAAATTCTGGTAGTCCAGCAAGTTCATGCAGACTGTTTAGAGGCTTAGTTTAGGTGCAGGTACCTAACAATATAATGCTTGTGTGTCAACTGCGCGTCTTGCCTTTCACGGTAGGTTTTGACTGTAAGTTGTAACTCTCTTAATATGAAAAATATGACGTAATGCAAAAAGTTAGACATGGGAGAGTTGTTTTTTCTCTGGCTCTAGTGCCTAATACTTTCTTTTTTCTCTAGGGGGAAGCTGGGCCGGTACCCTCCATGGCCAGGAAAGGTGAGATTTTTCTTTTTATTATTGCTTTCTTGGTTCTTGTTTGGTTGATTTTGCTTTTTCCTTCTGCACAGAGAAAGCTTTGCCTGAAAGCATTTCAATTAAAGATTAACATTGGGGGACTTGTTTGGTTTTTTTTAAATACATACCCCACAAATCTGAACTGTGAACCAGTTTATTTGATCTAGAAGTTCAGCCTGTCGCTAACAGCTGTTAGTTCAGATGGAATGAAAAGCAACAGAGAGCAGTTCATCCAGCTCTGGAACTGATTGTGTTTCCCAGATTTAGTTGCTTAATCCCTATCACTTTCTGCAAGACAGGTTTCTTTCCTCCCATAGTAAATTGGTTAAATGCACTGTGTTAAATAATAGAAATAGAGAGTCTGGCTTCTCAAGATACTGTTTTAGAGCTATGTTTTTTGAGTAATAATTCTGCGGGTAGGGAGTAGTTAAACTTTCTCTTCTGGTTTGGTTGGGATTTTTTCTGATGAAAGGCCAAAAAGATTAAAAAAAAAAAAAGAATTGAATTATATGTGCCATTTTTATCATTTCTACTTCTCTGAAAGAACTTTGTTTTTATTTTTGGTGGAGGTATGAGGACTCAGCATGTTGAGATAACAGCATGCGGCAGGAAAAGTGTTGTCAATGTGGCTGACAACCATAAACGTTTGGTTTCACTCTGGTTATTGGTTATTGATCAAGTTAAGTCCAAGCTCCCCTGCAGTCTTTCAGGTGTCACCTGTGTAAGAGTGACAACTTTTCTCTTGACTAACATTTTAAACTTTATAAGCAATCTATTCTGGGAGTAAAGACAAAGCTTTAAATGTAAATTTTAAAAGTTACCTAAGTGGAACAAACTTTGATTAATGCCATTTGGCTTTCTAAGTTTAAAAAATGATTGCTAGCTTATCTGTTGGGGATAGGGAGAAGAAAACCTCACTAAGAATGTAGTGAAGTTTCAGTGGAGTTTGGGTACTTTTTCATTCTGCTGCAGCATACCATATCTAAGGGAATACATGGGTTACATATTTACTTGAAAGACTTTTAACAAATTCAAGTTGTCTTCCTAGTCAGATTAAAAAAAAATTAAAAAATGAATCTACAATAGCTCTAACACATGGCAGTAATCACAGAGTATAAATTGTCTTTATGTGCTTTTTAACTTTCATTTCTAATCACCTTCAGATTGTTAATCCACCTAAAGATCTGAAGAAACCTCGTGGAAAAAAGTGCTTCTTTGTGAAGTTTTTTGGAACAGAAGATCAGTATGTACCTGCTTGTTTTCATCTGGTGAAAATACTGTGCTATATAATACAGATCTTTCATGGAAGAAATATTTACTAACACAGTGCAGTGTAGCTTTGCAAAGGATTGGTTTTGATCGACACACAAAAAAAATTCAACTATTATTGCATGCTATAGCCGCTCATATGGGTGTATGAAGACTGTAAAGAGTTACGTACTCAGTCCTGTTAGGATTTTAGTTGCTGCTGTGAAGGAAAGTTCTTGCTAGCTTGCCGTTTTTAGGGGAATAGCTGTGACATGACTGGATTAGATTTTAGCATATATGAGAAAGGTACAGCTAAGAGTATTCATTTGTTTTTCTGGCAGAAAAATAAAACAGCTATATGCTTGCCATTTGTGAAAGAATATACTGTCATACCTGATGACTGAAAACATTCTTGCTGTGCTTTGGGAAGACTTTACAGTATAGGGAAGCCAAAACTGTTGTAGACTGCCTTTTTGCAAGACAGAATTTATTGATTCCAAGCACGCAATCAAAATCATAGTTGTCTTAGACATAGATACTTACAAATTGGGAAAAAACCCAAAAACCTGAGAACTGAATGAAACTGAAAATTTATTTTGCTAATTTTTCAGTTTTTCCCTTTATTTTCTGCTATTTTGCATTAAGTCATGCAGTAAGGGAGAAAATTACAAATATCTGCGGAAGACTAGAAAACCCCTTTCGAGAAAAAAGGTAACAAGAACTGAGACCATTTAATGGATGTTTCTTAAGGAAATTATATTCCACTGCTAAATTATTTTTGCTCAATATTTAGAAATAATTTTCCATTAAGAACTGAGGTCTAAATTTGGTGGAGTAGAAGTTGAATGCTGCATACTAATAGGAACATTTGTTGGATCTCTAGTAATGTAAGGCAGGTAAAGGTTGATTTGGGGGCAGAGAGTGTTTTTTGGTGGTGGCATTGTTGTTAAACATGGTTATTTGAGCTAATCAAGTTCTAAAAGTTGAGGAGATCGACTATTTCTACCCTGATTGTTCTCAGTTCTTGTATTTCACATTATTAAATCAAATACATAGATGTTTTGTATTAAGACAAGTTTGGAAAAAGTGGTCATATGTCTGGGGTACTGTAGCTGAGATTAGCAGCATGATTGCAAATGAAGAGTTCAGAGCTGCAAAATAATGGGGATTTATTACGCGATTCTAGAGCTCTGGCTAGGGAAAATCCAGTCATCTGGCACAGTGTCCCTCCCCGTCTCCAGCTTGTGAAATTTAATCATTTCCTGCTAGATAATCATGATTTAGAAATTTGCTCGCTTTGACTGGCATACCCTATCTGAAAATTAAATAGAAATAAATACAGTCTCGTTTGTTGTTCTTTTAAAATAATATTGATGGACAGAAAAGAGAGAAACTTGTGTGCCTGTTCTGTCCTGATTTGGAACCTTAAGAGTGTACTAGTTAGAACTGTGCTGTTCTAACCAGTGTGCTGCTGAGAAAATCCTTATCTTTGAGCATAATCAACGAACCAGATCAGTAAAAGTTTAAACGATTTCATTCATGAGCATGAAGAGAAAATCCTTTTATTTTGTGCAAGTAAACGAATGTGTTTTGCAAACACTTTTTTCTAGTTGTGTATAAACAGTAAGTGAAAATATGTAACTGACAAAATGTCACTACTCTACATAATGAATAGCATGACGAATAGGAGGATGCAAAGCTCCATGACTGACTGTAGTCCGTGGTGCACTGAGTACACTGACTCATATTCTAGTGCACGTTGCTTCTGTTTTCTAGCACTTCGCTCTTTCTGCCACTTTGAAGTTTGTAAGATGACATTACTATACCACTGATCCATTTTTACAGCTCTTCTATTATTGCCTCACTCTGTCAAGATTTAACAGGTGAGGATCTGGATATAAGCTATTTGCTTATTGTCCAGTGTGTGTAAGATGAAGGTGGTTGCTGGGCAGAATCCCTCTCTCAAACTTCTGCGGGTGATGGCCAGCCAGTTTGTTGATGGGTAGGCAATCTCAGACTTCATAGTCTTATTTTCTTCTGAGGATTCCCAGGTGACTGCTGTGGCCAGAAATGCCACTGTTTCAGGCTGTTTCCTCCTGACTTACGTGGCTCCAGTTTGCTGTACCAAAGATTAAGGAGAAAGCTGCTTAGAGTAAGAACTAGTGTGCATGCATCTGAGCGGAGTGGATGGGTGAATAAAAACATACTGAGGAGTTTGGAAGTGGTTTTGGTGTAGTGTATAGATAGGTTTTGGTTATTTGTGAAATCCTTAAAAGCTTAGGATACAGCACAGAAGAAAATGCATTTTTCTTTACCTGTGAATTGAATGCTAATACTTACTGGCCCAGTGCGATGCTGCAGTGACTAAGGAAATACATTAACTGGAAGGCTGTAAGTAGTTTTGGCCAAAGACATAAAAGTGAGAGCATGAGTGCATTCAGACTGTGCTCTAAGACCTGGTTTTTGGTAGTTTCTACTAAGCTCTGTGCTCCTTATGTTTATTGCGTTGGTGGGTTTAGTTGCTTCTGTCACTTTCAAAGTAATACGTTTTCTGGAAGATAAGGATTCTCTATCCATGGAAGAAGAATTTGCTTTTTTGTTTAAACTGTGAAGTACACCTAAGCTTTACCACAGTGAAAGCCACCTTGACGTTCATAGTAGTAATATAATATCCATGTCCTATTCTAAGTGATTGCCTTAATTGTGATGCACATACTCAAGTAATGTTTCTTAATAACTTGTTCTCCAAATTGATAAGGAGATTTTTCTACTCTGGCTAGGAGATTTTTTTCTGAGTGTCTCTTCTCAGAGCAAGTCACATTAGAAGGATTCTTCATCTAAAATCAGGAAGAGTTGATATTTCCTGCCCATAGACCTGGCAAGCATGTAACAACATCCAGTTATGGGAGTATAAACAAGAATTTTTATTTAGTTTTTCTAAATACTAGTGGAACTTCGACCTCGTATCTGTGTTTCTAACTGTGCTTTTCCGATAGTTTTTAAGATCCCGTTTTATTTCCCAAGCTACAGTCTTGTCATAGGAAATCTTTGTAGATCATTCCAGTAGTTAAGTACTGCAATGTAAGAACTTACATATTGCTATATACGTGCATTTATAGCTTTTAGTAATTACAATTTATAGACTGGCAGGCCCAGAGCCTACAAGACTTTCTTGGTGTGCTTCATCCAGTTCAAAATATTCTTACATTTCATGGCCTGCTTGGGAGTTCGTTACGACATTGCCAAAACTAAAAAAATCATTGCTTTGAAGGTATCATTCTACTATGTTTCATAGAAGTATTAGGGGGAGTCCTGCAGTCATCAGAGATGTGTGTACAAACACACACATTCACCTCCCTTCCCACCCTCTGCCCCCCCTAGATATTCTGTAGTAGCTGAATGGTCTTGCAAGTCATGTATATCAAAGTCTTAATAGGAAGCTGGAGCAGTCCATTCTTACTCATAGCACCTTTTTGAAGCATCAGTACAAACCTAAATAGTGTCACTAAATGTGGTGGGGTTAAGGGGCACTTCCTGACTTGATATATTAAGGAAAAATTGGAGGAAGCTTGCGATCCAAGATAAGTATAATAATCTGCAGCCTATTTCCATCAGGCACAGTGGTTTTAGCACAGCACTCATTGCCTTCCCATCCTCCATATCCTGTTGGGATGCAAACCTATCCTCTTGTTCTGCCACTGTTCTCCCTGGTTTTCAAGGAGAGAGAAATTTCTGGATGTAGTCTTTCTGAAATGTTCTTTCAGGTCCCGACATCAGAAAACACTTGCCTAAAGTTTGCCAGGTGTTGGACGTGCTACTCTGGCAATCTGAGGAGCCAGAGGGTAGAGGCTAAGTTGACAGAGAGGGTTAGTTTACCTTGCTGGTGTTTCTCAGTTAGGCACATTATCCCATGCAGAGCTCTGTGTTGCTGTAGCCAAACTGCTGTATAGCAGAGCCAGCTGGAATGTCGTTAGACATCTCTGTAGGCAGAGTGCCATAGGTGAAAATTACTATAGTCAAAACTTTTCCACCTCTTACTGATATCTTTGGATGTGTAAGTACTCTGCAAAATTTTCTTAATGTGCAAATTTGAAAAATCTAATACTTAGTTCTTTCTTTCAGTATTGCCCTGCTGCTTGTTTCCTTTTGCTAAGTATCCCCTCCTTTTAGCTGCATGGACGTTTACTCTAATTTAGTGTGGTCATTTTGGTTTTTTTTTTTTTCCATTAAGAAGTTTACATATCAAATTCCAGAGTTCAGCCATTTGAGTTGTTTTACTGATGAAAATTGGGGCATTCCCTTTTAACAGCAGGAAACCCATCTTGATTTCTCTGTTGTGTGTTCGCACACATTGGGCTTGTAAATAAAAAACCCAAGCAATTTTCTTTTGACTTTCAAAATTGGTTGTGTTAGCATTTAGTGTGGGCATCTAAACTGCTACAGCATAAAACTTTATGAAATTTTTCCCAGACTGTAGTAAGTAATAGAAATTTGGAGACACAGTGCCACTGTTTTCCATCCCTAACGGTAAGGCTTGCAAAAAGTGAGTATGAACATGTGCAGTGCGGAGGGATGTGCAGAAACCGAAGAGAAGAAAAGTTCTTTTTATCTAGAAATTCAAATCTGACAACAACATTTAACATACTTTATTATAATGTACTCCAAAATTTTGTTTCCTTTATATACATAATGGAAAGGCTTCTCATGAGCTGATCTTGTCTGGTACCTAGGGATGCTTTGTTACCGAGTGCCACACAGAAGAGCTTTACAGTATAACAGAATTTTAAGATATGTTTCACTATAAAGTCTGGGCAGCTAGGAGGGATTCTCTGAATAGTTGCTGGACAGCAGGCTCTAGTCTGAAAGTAATGATTTGACTCGTTATATTATGTTAAGTCATGAAGATGTAAACTAAGCAAAATGATTCAGCTTGGCATGCAAAAGAGTACGGGGTTCTGCTTCCAGGCTATGGTGGAATCATGGTATAGGCTATACGGGCAGTGTGGAAAGGATGCTAGCATTTTTTGCAGTCAGTTCTAGCAGGAGGGCTCATCTCTCCAAATGCGACCCAAAAAGTTTCAGTCTACCTTAAACAAGTTGATTCCTGACCTTTATGTTCAGTTTAGCTGTATGACATGATGCCTACAGTGTCTGAAAAGGCAGCTGTTAAACCACTTCACCTGCTTGCAGGAGCTAGACCACACTGGAGAACATTTAAAACCTATAATCGTGGCTAGTCAGTGTTTGTGACATAGAGATGTTTTGGGACCAGAGAAAATAAGTTTGACTGGTTTTTACTGTGTGCTGGGCTGCTGTATGCTGAGAAGCACTGTTGACCATCCTAGCTCAGGAAAAGCTTTTCTAAAACTTACACAGGTCTGTTTTCAGTAGGATGAAAATGGCTTTGTAACAGTGTGGCTCATAAGCCATGAGGGCTTGAATCTGGGGAGAGAGGAAAGTAGTCTAATCTCTGCAAGAGCCACAAGGAATGTTGAAAGCAAAGGCATTCCCCTAAGCCGCAGTGAAGGAGTGGCAGAAGAGCTTGTCAACCTGCAGGAAAGTGGAGTTGTCACCCTGTACTTGACCACTTAACCATTTGGTAAATGTCAAGAAGTCCTATTTAGCAGCAGTGGAAACAGGGAAGTCATTTGAGTTTCCTCATAGTCAGGTTAATACTCTGCTACTGTAGCAGCTTATCTTAAAACATCAGCAGTGAAGAAAATGGTTCTTTCTCCTCAAAAGTGAAAACATTGTTTTTGTGCAGAATACCAAGGTACATCAGAAGTATGATCAGCAATGAGCTGTGGTGTTCGCGCTCACTTTGTTTGTGGTCAGCTCTGTTGTGAGATATGTAATTTTGTTTTTTTCTCCAGTTTTTGCAGACACTTGTGTGTGCACCATATGTTTGAACAAGGGATTGATGGCTTAGAATTGTTATGTGGCCCCTGCTTTCAACAACCTCTCAAGCAGATTCATATTATTGGCTGCCTTATGTGGAGACTTGTGATTGTGGGTGTTCCTCCTGGTGATACAAGAGCAGTCACTAGACTGCCTTTGTTCTAAACAAGTACCTGTGATCACATCCAAAAGCTGTCTTGCTGATAGAGAATATGAATAACGCTTAAAGTGGAGCACTGCTAGCATGAGAGGATATAAAACTCGAGAGAGAGACTAAGTAAAAGTGCCAGAAGAAAGTTCTCAGTGAAGGCAGAAGTCGCAGCCCTTCAGGTTGTAGAAAGCAAGTGAGTTTGGGCTGGAGAGCAACTTGGTCAGTTGCTCTGGAGAAAAAAGTCTATCTGTGTGTTTCTAAAAGTGGGATGGTTGAGAAAGTTGCTGTTTGGAGAATATAACTAACTTGTTTGTTTGTTTGTTTCTAGTGCTTGGATCAAAGTGGAGCAGCTGAAGCCTTATCACCCTCACAAAGAGGAAATGATAAAGATTAACAAGGGTAAGCGCTTCCAGCAAGCTGTGGATGCTGTAGAGGAGTTTCTTAGAAAAACCAAAGGCAAGGACCAGGTGAGTGGGTTCTTTTTTACTGTGTGCATCAAAACAAGTCTTGGCATGAATGATGGTCAGATGCACTTCTCCAGGAAAGGAGTTTGTTGCCTCTGGCAAGTTGAGGAGGGGTTTGTTTTCATTCCTTTGGTGTTTTTTTTTTTTCCTTATCATCTCTTCTTCCCCATTCAATCTTGTTTGGTAGGGGAAAAAAAGTGTTGTTAAACTGATGGAGAAACTGAAGAGGCTAATTGATCTGCTTATGATGATTTGGTAAATCAATCTTAAGTCTTGGGCTAGAATTTGGTATCTATTAATCTTGTCTTTAGTATATTGGAAGTGCATATATGTGCACGCGCTCCCAGCAAGTCTTCAAGTGGCCTGTTCTGTTACTCGCTTACTTAAACGGATGTGTTTTTGCAGGAGAACTAACCAGGAACTTCCCTCACTGACTTCAAAGGGCTAACAAATATCTGGTTTTCAAGTTACTGTTGTTTTGCTTGATAGTAATCAGTACAGGGTCCTTCACATCCTTGGTTTTGCATGAAAATCATTCCAGCTCTTCTCTTCTTTCCTTACCATCTTCTATTCTGTAATCTCTCAGGCGTCTTCCCATAACTCCAATGAAGAGAAGAATCGGCGTAATTCCAGTGAAGAAAGAGGCAAGCAATCCGCTGGTGAAGAGAAACGCAAAGCCAGTTTGTCTGAAGGGAAGTTGAAGAAGGGCACAGGGGAAGGAAAAAAGAGGGTTTCTTCTGTATCGTCAGAGAGAGGATCAAAATCACCTTTGAAAAGAGCCCAGGATCAGAGCCCCCGAAAGCGGGGGCGTCCACCCAAGGATGAGAAGGTTTGTGTTGTGCATGTCCGCCAGTGCCCTGTGGACTTTGCAGATGGACTCTAGGGTTGACTGGCACCTTGACTAACAGGCCAGCAGGAAGAGTCAGTTCAGTATCAGGTTTTTTTAAGCTGTTCCATGTTACTACTTCTAGACTGTTTGGCTGCCTGATACCTTTGGCAATCATATTGTTGATTCTTCCTGTAATTTTTAGCAGTTAGTTATTTTGAGTGGCTCTATTCATATCTTTGAGAGGGCTTTGAGAACTGTATCATGAGACTCCACCTTTCATCTTGCCATCCCTCAACTTCAGTTTGTGTGGGAAGGATTAGTGAAGAGATGTGGGTCTTCACCTGATTCCTGACTTCTTCCATCTCATCTACTTTATGTGATTAAGTGATTAGTAGTCATTCAGCTTCACCCTCAGTACTTATAGAGGATGGGATATTCTTAAGGGCTAGGGCTTAAAGAAGAAACTTTTGTAGCCTGGGGAATCCACCAGAAGAATTAATTGTATTCATTTCAGCTTCTATGCTATAGGATATATTTCCATTGTCCATTATAGAAGTCCAGCCTTGGAGCATTATTATTTTATCCCCATTACTTCCCTGTTATTTCTGGATGTTGTGGCAGCAATGATAGCCACCAGTACTTTGTCTGTCCTCATCTAGAGTTCCAGTGGAACTCATTGTTGTGGTCCAGATCTTCCTTTTCCAAATGGATAATTATTTCAGTGGATTATTAGAATGCACATGTTCCATCGGAGACTACACCTGAAGACCATTGGGAGACTTCAGCTGATATACCATGCGGCAGCCTGCTTGCTCACCTGTGCTTCAAAGGGATGACGTTATGCTGTGCTTCACAATCTTTGCTTTCAGTGCGCTTCAGGATGCAAGTCAAGATGGTAGTCTTTGATCTCCAAAGTTGTGAATGGATAGGCCTTCACTGGTTGAACAGCAAAGTCTGTCTTGTAGTAAAACGAAGCTGATCATCTCAGATACTAGCTATGAAGGAAATCGGGCTTTTTTTTTTTTTTTTTTTTGAGCCAGCTTCTGTTAAATCGGGCTGTACAACAGAGCCCATCAGTTTCTCCTTTCGGGGGGAGTTGGAGGAGGAGGGGAATGGATGCATATTTGTGAATTCTTACTAATTACAGAACTTGTGACTTGACTGATGCAGGAAAACACTTTACCGGCAACATACTTTCAAAGTGTCTTGCCATAAGCGTGTTGTATCTTCACATATTGCTGTTAAAATAAGCCACGGAGCCTTTTTTTCTACTTTCAAAATGCTTTTGTGTCTTTGAGCTAGATTCATTCCAAAATTGATCAAAACTAATCACTGGGAGAATTCTGATCATGCTGACACATTGCATGCTTAGGTTTCACTGTATTAGCTACCTCAGGGCATCAGAGCACTTTGAGTGAGTTAATTGCGGTAGTAGAAATTATTTTACTGGCAAATTGCAAGCGGAGTGGTTTTAAACAGCTTATCACAAAGAGGTGGCCAGCTATGTGATAAAAATCTGGCCACAGACCATGAAAATAAGCAGGCTAATGTAGGAAAGTAGCCTTGTAGCTTCTGGAAAGTGATGTACCGACAATTAAAGAAATTGCCATGAAAATATAACAGTACTGCCTTAATACTATTTTTCAGCCTGTGAAATAATTTTAAAATCTTGTTGTCATCTTTGCTGGTTCTCATAATTTCCCCAAATTCTTAGCCTACGCTAAGAAAATGCTTATGTCGCTGTTCTGAATTATTGCAGTGTTGGGATTTGGGTGTTTTTGCCCTATCACGGTCCAAATGCTGGCTTTCCAAGGATGCACAAGATTCAAGGATCCAGTTGTTGCTGAGGTGTGCTCTATCTAGAAATGCCCTGTAGGCGTACATGATCATTCAAACGCTCTCATTTTTAAGCTTATACTAATATTTTCAAAAGACCAACTTGACCTCATAGGTATCAAAGCAGGCTTCGTCCACGCTTTACCAGCTGAAACAGCAGCGTGGTCTCTAAGGAGAGCATTTTAGTGTGCAAGGCTCTCCTTAGACCAAAACGACGCTTTAAGGTTGGAGACTGATGTCTAAATTGTCCTGCTAACAGATGAAACAGTTGCATCAATCTGGCTTACTTCCAGGAGTCTTCTCTTACCTTTTTTGCAAACAGTGCTCTTCTCTTGTGGTTCTGCGTGGACATTAAGGTATATTGTGCATTTTTCAGGAAGTAATTTTGGAGGAGAGATAATGTGATTCCATTTCTGAACCCTCATTTCAGGAAGATAACACATACTACGCAGAAGTCCTGCATGTTCTTTTCATACAGCATAAAGACCTATATGTCTGTAGCACGTGTCTGTCTCCTGTAGCATAAAAGCCCATTTTAACCTATATATCTTGGGGAAATAAGAAAGATAAATGTTAATCTGCTCAACAATAAAAAAACCCGATGCGTTAAGTATTATCATGACATTACAAATCAGGGCCTATTGAGCGAATTCGGTAGTCTATATATCAGTTTCTGTCTCATGGATTCTGCAAACTTGAGCAGATGTGACTAGCAGCCTCATGCTTTGAAGGTTCTCCTATTAACAGCTAGGCTACCTTTTTTATGACAGTGGAGGATTGGAAGACCTCTGACTGTGGTGATTGTTCTTTACCCATTTGTTTAGCGTTTTGCATCCACCAGAGGAGAATGCTGGATCAAGCGTGTTCGTTTGCTTCTCTGCTCTTTGCATGATTACACAAGTGCAATGATTCCTCTTGCATATGAAGAATGGATTGTCCAGATGCCATAACTGTGGTTGAATTCCTTCGTTGGCCGTTCATGTTTTCTTCACCTCACCTGTGTTGATAATCCACTGCGTGTTTAAATATGAACTCTTCATGGAAAGGCATGTGAAATGGAAGGCATTTGTAGTGCTTTTCAAAACTCTGTATGTGTGCTCATATGATCAACATGCTGTGGCCAGCCACTGAGCCAGGTTGTAAGCTCTTTCTGATCCTCCTTCTATCTCCTCAGGACCTCACAATTCCAGAGTCAAGTACAGTGAAGAGAGTGATGACTGGAACAGTGGCTGGATTTAAATGGCCGCCAAGCGTCAGTGAGGTGAGAAGCTTTACAACATATGCGATCTAGGAACTGAGTTTGTGGAAGCAAATCTAGAACCTTTTGTCTGGGCTGTAAAATAGTGAGATCTATTCTTCCTCCTGTAGGAACAAAATAAGACGGTCTCGTTCTGTCATTCTGTAGTGTAAGAAAGCTAGACAATGTCCTGGGCAATTAAGTAGTATGCTGGGAAGTGAGATTTCAGTCTTTATGGAACCATTTGCAGATTCACACTTACCTTGCTGTGCTCGTTTTTGCACTTCTTGTTTCAAAAGTATTTCTGGGTCTGGCTTCCCAAAACTGGAGGACATGATGTGGATGGTCTCTCCCTGTCTGGATACTATTGTATGGGATGGTTTCATTTGATTTGCCTCATAAGCAGCTTTTGGAAACCTCTCATTTTTGTGCATAAATAAATAAGTGGTCAGTAAAGCAGAGTAAGAGCAGCGTGACTCTAGGCTAGCACATATGATGCTCACTGGGGAGGTGAGATATCTGGGCCTACAGTCCTTGTTGCTGTTAATATGGGTTTGCCTAGCATGTGACAGTGCTAGGTGTAATCTCCAGCCAATTCCCAGAATGCTGTTTTAAGGAGTTCCTTGGAAGCTGGAAAATAAGTTTTCATTCCCTTGGGAAGAAGAAGAAGCGGGATATGAGGTCTCTTCCTTCCATGTTAATCTTGGTCATAATCATCTTTGGTTTTCCTACAGGTATCCAAAAATGAGGAATTTGACTTGAATGAGAGGTTTTGAGAATGAAACACAATGTAAACTGCTTAATTGAAACAGGCTGCTTCATACAGCTGCTAAATTTTATGTTTTCCACCTTAAGCTATTGTTCTCATACAGGTTGGGACATCAAGGGAATTGTGCTATGGCTGCTCAGTGACCCTCTGGGAATGTTTCTGAGCCTGTACTTTTTCTCTTTGTAGCCTGTGAAGGACAGTGATCCACACTTTCATCACTTCCTGCTGAGCCAGACAGAGAAGGTGAGGATTTGGCAGACAGGATCATTCTGCTGGTCTGTCTAGCTTGGCGTCCTGCCCTTTGCTGGTTCTAAGTAAAAGGAGTATGTGTAAAGAGCTCTGAAATTCTGTTCTCTGGGGGCTAGCAGCAATTAGATTCTCACGTGTGATCTTGTAGTTCAATTACTTCTTAACCTTAAGGTTTAGAATGATTTAGCATTGAGTACAGTGAATAGTTTAAGTAATTAAAGATTATCTAGCACGAAGGATTTGACACATCTGTTGTAGTAAATTCTGTAGTTTGAACATAGAGGGATAGGAAAAGCTGTTTTTCTGTTTAAAAACCCTGTTGTTTGATTGTCTTTGATTATCGTACCAGTTCCTTCATCTGAATGAACTTGTCAATTAACTGAATATGGCAGGAGAATTTCCAGGATCAGAAAAGCTCGATGTAAAATATAGCCAATTTATCTCCTGAGAGTCAGAAGCCTTGCAGGATTTTATCTTCAGCAGTGAACATCAGGAGGAAAAGGAAAGATCAAATTAAATGAAAAAGGATTTATGTCTAACTGAGGATCTGGGTAGAGCCAGAAGGATTAAGAGCAGCTAACAGTTTTAATCTAGACAAGTTCACAATAAGCAGCATGGGAAGGAGCAGCCTTCACTTTATCGTTTGTTGAAAGCCACGTGCCTTCTCATATTAACAAGAACGTTTTGCTTCCACAGCTGCGTTGACATACTGAGCATAGATATGAGGCAAGGTGCTCTATGGCAGGCTTTAGAGATCTCTGTTTTCTTTAGGCCAAATGTGAGAGTAGGGATGCCCGGGATCCTTGCCTCTAGAGGAGCCTGTCGTATGAACTACAGAAAGGGGTTTGCAGTACCTGTATCAGAAGACAGGCTGAATTGCTGGGGCAGGGTGGGAAAGGAAGAGCTTACTATGTTGCAATAGGGTTTTGTTTTTATTTTCTCCCATTGAGGGAAGCCTGAGAGTTTTCCTGCTTTGCAGATGGAAGTGGGTGGGTGAGCTGCCTGTTTCTATGTAATTAAGGATATGGTCTGTTTGCTCAGCAGAGCAAATCGGCACTGTCCTTTCCCTGAATGCTTTGTCTTCTCCATACAGCCAGCTGTCTGCTATCAAGCCATCACAAAGAAGCTGAAAGTTTGTGAAGAGGTAAGGCAAATCTTGGTTTTGATGGATTTTCCTTATTGTCATGAGGACTTGCAGTTCCTCCAGAACTGTGCACTTTACTTTTTTTTTTTCCTCTTCCCTCCCTACCCCCCCAGGAAACAGGATCCACCTCCATCCAGGCAGCAGACAGCACAGCAGTCAATGGCAGTATCACGCCTACAGACAAAAAGTAAGATCTCCAACGCACTTCAGCCATTTCCCTTCCTTTTTCTCCTTCCCAGCTCATACATGCAGCCATTATCCAGCTTGTCACTGAGAATAAATAAACCTAATGTTTCCCTCTAACTACAGATCTCCTCTGTCCTTGTGTGAAACTCTGATTTGGGGGGCAGGGGGGAAGGAGGCAGCTAAAAACAAACAGGGGCTGTAGAGTAGAAGAATTCAGAATAAGGCCTGGCCTGGATACATTTGCAATTCAGGGCTTTTCTGCAGTTGCCCTT
Organism: Calonectris borealis; assembly: GCF_964195595.1. NCBI lineage: Eukaryota > Metazoa > Chordata > Aves > Procellariiformes > Procellariidae > Calonectris > Calonectris borealis. Next base: position 18,612,157 of record NC_134327.1, on the reverse strand, counting down.
TTCCTGTAGGGCATACTGCAGAACATTAAGCAGCAGTATTTCTGAATGCTGTATGAGGCAGAGAGATAAAAGGGTATCTTTCTCCAGTAGTGCCTGGCAGTTGACTGGGGTTGTTTAATCGCTCTCCTGAGCATGTGGAAGACAAGAGGAAGAGGGAGGCGTGTTCTCCCAGCACAAGAGCTTTGCTGTGTGGCACGTGAGCTTTCTGGTTTCTTCTAACGTCCCCCTTCTCCTTTTCTAGAGTGAGAGAAGCCTAACTTGAGCTTCCTGTTTCACTCTGTAACTTCCGCTCTGTTCAAATTGAGTTCAGGCCACAGCTTGCTGTTTGCCGTTGGGGTCGTTCTCATGGGATATCAGTTCTCAACTGTACTCCAGGGGAACCAAAATAACAATGAAGCTGTTCAGGTAAAACAGTCTCTCAGGAAAGTGTGGCCCAGAGGTGGGTTGGGAGAGAAAGAATATATCCTCTGTTTTAGAGACTTGAAAATAGGTGGACTTTGTTTGGGCTGTTTCAGGAGCCTATAGTGACTTGCTCTGACCTGTCTAAATTAGTTTGCTCTAACAAAAGGCAGCATGGGTAGTTGGGAGAGTGCAGGTGGCTTGCGAAAGCCACAGCACATCTGTAGCGTGGCTAATTCTGAAGAATTAATTGCGGAATTGCCAGGCAGATTTCGTTGTGAAGTTACATCAGATGTGTAACTGAACACTTCATAACCTCCTACTAGAATTGTGGTTTTGGTATGAAGCTAGCTGCATGATGTATAAAAGGATCCTTGCAGCAATGACTGCAAAGGAATTCCTGTTGTAGGTAACTGTAGAGATGCAACTTGTGAGCACGGTGGCTTTTTCTTGAAGGGGGGAGCAAAACTCTTGCCAGCTTTGAGGGGGGAGGCATGGGGGAAAGCAGCTGGTATCTGGGACTGTTGTATTGTCGCTCATGGTGACCTGTACTGGCCTATTACTTCCTTTCTTTCTGTGTCTGTCCAAAATTGCAGCTGTAGAGCAGGGACTAGGTCTCTGGTCTGTGCATCATGCTTAGCCCAGTAGCCCTTGCTGGGCTTTATTAAAATAAAGATTGTAATGTATCATTCAATAGTATAAGCAAGTCATTGTACTTACTCATTGTGACTTAGTTTAAAAATCAGAAGGTTAATTGAACACCTGCTGATCTCTGAATGTTCCCTTTATCTTCAGTAAGGCAGTGGCTGGCAACAGAAAGCACAAGAGCAGCAATTTTAATAAAACAAACAAACAAACCCCAAACAAGCAAAACCCCCCAAACAAGCAAGCAAAAAAACCCAGACCACCTAAACCTTTAATATTTAGGTAGTCTTCTGAAGCAGACTAAAGACTTTCTTCAGGAAATTGTTAGGGATGCTTGGTAAGCAAAATAAATACCAGCTTGCTTTTAAAGGTCAGTATCTGCCCATACTAGCTGTGTCCGCAGTGGCACATGTTTGGTTGTGTTGTGATTTTGGGATTTTTTTGCTGGTAATGCTCCAGGGTTTGCTTTTCATCATTTCCGAGACCATGAGAGGCTGACACCAATTGCTTTCTGTTGGATTAATGTTTGTCTCTTCCCCTCAGGATAGGATTTCTGGGACTTGGCCTGATGGGAAGTGGCATTGTCTCCAACTTACTGAAGATGGGTCACACTGTCACTGTCTGGAACCGGACTGCCGAGAAGGTAGGCATGTGCTTAAGGTACAGATGATACTTAACCTTTTCTAAACATGTAGTTACCACCTCTAGCTCAGGGAGGCCTGGAGTCGCTGATCAGTGGTGCCTGGGAGAGGATGCCAAAGAAACACAAGTATATGCTTGCCACCTTGTTCTGTTATTATTTCCTAGGTCCTTGTTGGTGGCCACTTTTGACTAGATGAAGCTGTAGTCTGTCCTAGTATGGTCACTTTTATGTGAACAGTCCCCACGCCATTGCCATTTTGTATAAGATGAGAGAGTTGCCAGAAAAATTACAACCTCGTATATGTGTTGAGGAACGCAGTGTAAAGTGCCTCTGGAAATACTGCTGCTGTAAATAGACAAGTCATTGTGTCACGGAGCTGGACAAAAAAACCAAGTGCTGGCGAGTTGATCCTAGGAATGGTGTAGTAAAATGCACTGCTTGACCACAGCTTCATCTACACATCCATTGACCTGTTCATGTTGCAGTAACAACGGTTCTGTTGAAAACCTGCTGTGTCATGAGGCCAGGCTGAGAAGGGTTTCATAGGTGTATTCGAAGTGAAAATGGAGCTTATATTACACTTATATTCTATCCAGTGTTACTATTTGTAGTGGAGGAGGAAAAGTAGGTAACTGGGGGAGATGTGGTACTTAGATATTGTGGAATATCAAAGGCGAGAAGGGCATCATGGTTACTTCATTAAAAGGGATTAAAAGATTTTTTTTTTTTTAACTGCAAAACATGGATGGTATGACGGGATAGGGTAAGAAGGAAGGAGCTAAGATTTTGAAGCAGCAGCCCTCTAAAACACATGTCAGTCTCAGCTGTGCATATTTCTGTTTACTGTCCAGGAACAACTTTTGTTATGTCTATTTACCAATTTTTTTCCCCCATCTCTCCTCCAAACCCCACAACATTCAATCTCTTATCATTTCACCTAAGTGTTCTCTTTTCCCGTGTCTTTCTTTTGAAGTTCTTCACTTGAGGTTTCAGAAAAGCTGCAAAAGACCCCTTGTGTGTGTGTGGGGACAAACCAGTTGCTCTGTAATTAATATGCCTGACTCCATTTGAGTTGGGTCCAGCAGCAGAATTTGTTTCAGCAAATGCTAGAGAACCCATTTGCTCTGTACTTAATTTTTCTTATGTTTGGATTTGTGACTTTTGCAGTGTGATTTGTTCATCCAGGAGGGGGCACGGCTGGGAAGAACCCCCGCTGAAGTTGTCTCCACCTGTGACATCACCTTTGCCTGTGTATCAGATCCAAAAGCAGCAAAGGATGTAAGGATTAGCTCTTATTTTTCCTCCACCAGCTAGACTACAAGATACAGTCACTGAATGCCAGTTCTGATTCCTACTAACTATGGTAGCCTGGGTCGTTGTAGATGCTGGGCAGTGCAGCTATGTAAAAATAAATGTCCCAACAAAAATCATACTTTTTAAAAAAAACCTACTCCCCTATCCCTGGGGGGGCAGGTTTTGATATCCCTCTAGGGGTGTACCACTGCAGTACCAGGCTCGCCTGAACTGCTGTCCTGCAGGATTAGAGTTTCTCTGCAGACACCCTATTGCTTTACCGCTCTTCTGTTCCCCACAGCTGGTACTTGGTCCGAGTGGAGTGTTGCAGGGGATTCGCCCAGGGAAGTGTTACGTGGATATGTCCACTGTGGATGCGGATACAGTCACAGAGTTGGCCCAGGTAATCACATTGAACTAAACTAACATCTGTGATTCTGCAGCAGTACTGCAGTTCTTGTTGCTTCAGGTGGTAAGCTATTGATAATAAAGATGCTTCTGAAGATTTTGGGGCTTCTTTTAGGAGACACTCAAGTCACAGGCGAATAAAACAAACTGTCAAATCTTGACCAGCAAACAAAGTTGAATGAGATGTTCACTGGTGATAACAGCAAAGCCTGTAGATTTGGTAGGGCTGTTAGCTGGCACCAATGCAAACAGCCAGCCAAATTTTCATCCTTTAAGAAGTATTTATAGCCAGATTGGTATTCTGTAGCAAACTGGAGGAGAAAGCACTGTCTGGATTAATAACTGCCCTTAAACTGATAAAATGCATAATCTGCTTATTTTAAATGTTCTGGTTGGGGAAAAAGAATGCCTTCATGTTTCATTCTGTAGAAATACTACAGAGAGGATTTCTGTAGAAGTGTTCTGATTATTTCTGATGTGGTATCTTTGATTTCCTCTTTGGCATCTTGATTGTTATCCTCTGCCCTAAAGGCAGTGTGGGTTGTTGCACGAGGAAGGGGAGCTAATTTTGGTGAACTTTTAAGCAGACATATTGGTGATGCAGTAGTGCGTAACATGAATTTGGAGAATGAAGAGTCATACATATTAGTAAACCTCTGGCTGAAGAGATCCGTCAAAGGCCTTTCCTCTTTGGGGAAAAGGGGGGAAAACATCATAACAGTCATTCTTCTGAGATTCCTACACCACATGTACAACTTCAGCACTGGTTCCTTGGCCATTACAGGGTGCCATACAAAAGCACATAAGTTGAGCTGCTTAAAACATGCACAGTAACGATGGGTGTAGGAAAGTGTTGCTGGAGTGTGAGGGCAACTTTTGGTCTCGAGTACCCTTTGCAGAATGCAGCGCATTACGTGTTAGTGCTTTCCTCTCCTGTTTATGTGTCTGAGCTATTTTTCTGCTTTAAAATTCTGTCCTCAGGGACGGAAGTGCCCTAAACAATGTTCTTGCTGTGCTGCCTACTCAGCATCAATGTGTGCTGTTCATGCACAGCTAACCAGAAATGCTCTTTTTCCAGGTGATAGTGTCCCGAGGTGGTCGCTTTTTGGAAGCACCCGTCTCAGGAAATCAGCAGCTATCTAATGATGGGATGCTTGTGATCCTGGCAGCTGGCGACAGGGGTTTATATGAGGACTGCAGTAGCTGTTTCCAAGCGATGGGGAAGACCTCTTTTTTTCTAGGTAATAGAAACACGAAGGGCCTGATAGCAGTTTCTTGGTCAGTGCAAGGACTGGGAATTCCAGCAAAGGAGTCTGAGAGGCGTATGTGTCATCTGTTTCTTGTCGTCTTGGGCAGTATGGGAAACTGGCCTGCTCTTCTGGAACTTGGCCAATTTCAGAGCCTCCAGCCTAAGTTTTCTTTTTTGAATACTGGCTCATTTTGGAGGACCCGTGATGCTTTTTATTTTAAATCATACTTTGTTACGGTTTCTCCCTTCCTTTGAGTGCTTGGAAAATGGGGAGTTTTCTGAAGTCTCTCAGGGGAAGGAAGAGCTGCCAGGTGCTTGATATGAAGAGTCTAGTAGTGTTAATGCTGTGTGGGATGGGGGAGCAAGGCTGCTGTGTCTCTTCTGGAGGAATGCCCAACGGTATGTCTCGCTCCCAGGTGAAGTAGGCAATGCTGCCAAGATGATGCTGATTGTGAACATGGTCCAAGGCAGCTTCATGGCAACGATAGCAGAAGGACTGACTTTGGCTCAAGTGACTGGCCAGTCCCAACAGACCCTTCTGGATATCCTCAATCAGGGACAACTTGCCAGCATCTTCCTGGACCAGAAGTGCCAAAGTAAAGTTCTCTTACATTGTTTCATTATAGGACATTTGCCACAACCTAGCAGCATTTCAGATAATGGCAGAAGGGAGAAAATAACCGTCCCATCTTCATCAGCCTGGGATTCTGGGTATTTTAAGCATTCTGGAAATGAAGAGCTGAGTTCCATTCCTTCCCCTTCATAGCCAGGGCTTCTGAGAATCCACCCTAAGCTCTGCATTGTCTACAGCCTGCTTAGGACTTGAGTTCACAGTGAGGATTTCATTGGGGCAGGGTAATAAGTGAAATGGAGGGCAAGCTGCTTAGAAATCTGAGCTCACTTTGTCTGTGGCCAGATGAAGATAGAGAGCAGAGAAACAGAAGAGCTAAAAGCAGTGTTCCTGGTGATCAGCATGGGAAAGGGAAGTTTGGTGTTGAATTGCATGCCCTTGCAGTGTGGGCTTGATTTACTTTTGTCATGCTTATTTTTTGCATGAATTCCTCTCGACAGATATCTTGCAAGGAAATTTTAAACCTGATTTCTACCTGAAATACATACAGAAGGATCTCAGATTAGCTATTGCACTGGGCGATTCTGTCAACCACCCAACTCCCATGGCAGCAGCTGCCAACGAGGTAAGAGTTGTTCAGTATTCAGATATGTTACTCAACATTTCTTCAATAGAGCCATTTGTCAGCAAGAGACAAAAATCTAAGAATTACGTCATCTCTAAGACAAGGGAACAGCGATTGAAATATATTTTGACTAGGATGGAATTGGATTTGTTTTGATTGTAGAAGCTCTTAGAATGTCACATCAGTAAACACAGATGGCCTCAACAAGACCTGGTGTGTTCTGATTTGCGCTGCTCTAATTACTTGACATACTATGCAGTTCTCTGGTTTGCAGTGGTCAGCAAAGTAATTTTTCTGCTGGGGAAAGGCTTCGCACAAGAGCAGGCACTGATCCTTTTCTAATTTCTCTTCTCTAGGTGTATAAACGAGCAAAAGCATTGGACCAATCAGACAACGACATGTCTGCAGTGTACAGGGCCTACATCCACTAGGCTGCACCGTTCTTACTGTTAATAATGATTATTGATTAATATTATTATGATACTGGGTTTTAACTCTGGACCAGTCCATCTCTGTCTCTCCATTTCCTTTTATACACAGACTTTGAGATCTGCCACGGAGGCAGCTGCTGCGGTGAGCCTTCCCCTGGTGGCAGAAGGGGGGGAGGAGGGGGCTCGGATTGTTGCAGTCTAATTAGAAAAATCCATGCCATGCACTGACAGTCATGGAACAGAACAGTGGCGGCTTGTTCAGAAGCTCTGAGGCAACTCTGCCAGAAATCTGCTGCTTGGCTGCTTTTATTTTCCTCTTTGTATGCTTGTCCAAGATGCTGTTTCTAACGATCCCTTTTCTCCTTTGCTGTGAAATAATGCATGTGTCAGACTCTCTGCGTCAAGGGACAGGTGACATACATCCCATCTACCTGTGAATATCACTAAAGTCCGTGGTCCCAAGTAAGGTGAGGAGCATTCCTGTTAATCGGCCACTGTTAGAGAGCAAAGCACCTCCCATGGAGGAGAATGGCAGTTCCAGAAGGTAATGGGGTTGCATGCAGCACTGTCTTGATTCTGTTTCTTTTTAAACTTCCACCTCCCCAGCACCTTGATGGAGGAATTCCTCGTACTGTTAAGAAGAACAGATTGCATCCATGTCTTCCCCTGTACAAACGACTGTAGCTTAGGGAGCACAAACCTGACTGAAAATGAGAGAATGCCAGTGTAAATGAGCCTCCTAAAAGGCTAATGACAGCTGCCCATCCCACAAACAGCATTGGAGATCAACATATTTGCATAGAAAACTGCAAGAGAAACATACAGCCTAAAACTGGGCCAGAGATATTTTATTTGGGGAAGGAACAAACCTTAGGGTTGCTTCTGGCCTTAGCTTATGTTGCTTTACTTCTTGCCTTTTTTTTTTTTACCCTTGTAGTCAATAATTACAAAGGTGTCTTTGATTGTAGCAGTGTCACAAGCAGAGTGATGAGTCTGAAAGGGGCGAGAAGAGTGATCGTAGAGCCAAGAGATTGAGAATCCTGAGCTCCTTTCCATGTTCTCTCTCTGGCCTTTGCATGGTCATTATGTCTCTTAGCCTGTTTGCCCATCTTTAAAGGTGGGTGATGATTACCTACCTCACAGGGATATTTTTGTGTACTGATTAGTGATCTTTATACGTGTCAGATTTTCCATACGTGTTTTTCATGTTACTACTCTGGGTACAACACTAGCACAGCATAGACTTTTCCCTGTACCTGTGACTCTGCTTGTGGCCAGATACCAACTTCTAGAAAGACTAGTAAATAAAATGGGAGAATAAGACCACTGCTGAGCTTTAGTCTAGAAACATGAGACTCGAGCTGCAGATGCCAAGGCTAGAGCAGAGATGCTCTCAGTGTTGATAGCAGAGCAACCCAGAGTCCAAAGGATGCCTGTGTCTCTAAAAATGCACAGAGCATGGTTTGTTTGGTTTTTTTTTTTTTTTTAAATTGTTCTCAGTATTAGCCTTTTAGGAGGGTTCTTGCATTTTAGATTTGAGAGTTAGTAAAATGCCGGTAAGAAACTTTATTGGCCAAAATCACTTCTCAGTGGCACAATCTCCTCCCTTGGGTTGGGATTCTGTAAGGAAAGAACGCAAATTCAAATTAGACTATGTTCCTTTAAATCCATGAGGTCTGTCCCTCCCACCATCTTATTTTTCTAGGAACTTAATGGCTGTGTAGGGAAATTTTCTGTGGGTTAGGATTTCTTACCAATCCTGCTTTGTGCAGCATGTGCATATGGTTCAGGGGCACCTTATTAAGAAACAGAGAAAGTATCAGATACTCATTACGAATCATCTAACGCCTAATGTTACTTTGTTGAATATTTCACCTCTTGTGATCACTATTATTTGTGGGCTAATATTGTGTTTTGCATTATGTCCTGTGGTGAACATCTAGTAATAGATCTGTTAGACATCACTTTGCCCGTTTGTCAGTGGTATATGTGAACAATACTAGTTATACATACATGTTTCTTTGGCAGTGCAACTGTCATCCTGCATGTAGATATTCACATTAAAGGCACATATAACTACCCAGGATAACCAGCCATTAGCCTGCTTTTGACACACTTGCGCTTCCCCCATCCAGGAAGAACTCAGCTATTAGCATCAGAAGTCCTTGGTTAAACATGCCGCAGTTAAGAAATCACTTACATGAGTTGTGTATTGAGAGCATCTGGGGGAAATTGTGTTTTTGGGGGCAGGAGATAAGACCACAGGTTTTATAGTGTAAGAAATCTTTGGGGAGGAAGAGGGAGGTACTGTCTTAGGTCCCGTTGAGAGTGGAACTGTGCTGGGCCAGTGCAGCAGCGTCCCTGACCTGTGCCTGCGGAGGTCTCTTGGGCCAGAGTGAAGGTGAATGGGTCTGAGCGAAGGCAGTGGAGGATCTCCCTCTTTTTTACTTTGTGGTGCCTCTGGATAGAGTGAGAATACAAAAGGAGCTCTCAAGTCCTGTGACGTGTATTTCATAGTGAATTCAAAGAACCATATTTGTGAGAGGGATGACCACTCCCTAAGCAACTCACTGCTGCAGGTTTTGTTTTCCAGAAATACTGTAGTTCTCAAAATGGAGATGGTTATTTATGTGGGAGTGGCAGGTGCAGACTAGTTAAACACGGTAATTTATCCTGGGAAAGTCTGACTGCAGCTTTCTGGCGAGGTGGGTGGATGTAGAGTGGCTGGAGGGTGCGGTGCTGCCCAGCCAGCTGCACAATGACGGGTGCGCCAGGGAGGAGCAGAAGGAAACCGAGAGCTCTGAAGTGGATGTGAAGTGAGGAGGAGGGATGGAAATGGTGAGAACCGGACTGTTTCAGGTGCCGTTTGAGGCTGACTCGTGTCAGTCTCACTCGGATTCTTGTATTTATGTCTGTAGCCTCTGAACATGAATCTTAATCTGTTCCTAGGCCTGAGATTTGGGGGAGGGAAAGGGGGGAAGCTGTGGATTGAGAGATGCTCTAATAAAACTGGCTAGTCAATGTTGTCTTAATATTGTTGAGAATTCTGTAAAGTTCCTTTTTATGAGGATTTCTGTTTTAGCAATTTGCTTTTTTTGACTCCCTCCTTTTTAAAGAGAAAATGTGACACTTGTGAAAAGCTTGTAAGAAAAGCAGTTTCTTTTTTCCTCAATGATAGATCCTATAGTTAATTAAGGTTGTGAATTTTTATTTTTTTGCCTTGTTTTTAATTAACGTTTGTCATTCAGAATAGGATGTGTGAAAATGTTTAAATGGCAAAACAAAAATTTTTTTGTGCAATTAACAAAGCTACTGGCAAAAAGAATAAAACCTTTCTTGGTAACACAATGTTCTTGTGACAGTTTCTAAAGCCTATCAAACCTGTATTGTGGCATTAAGGAAACATGTGTGTTCCTCAAAACATTCAAAAATCAGAGTTGCTGAGAAACAGCAGTATGCCAGAGAGCATTTTGGTCATTGCAGAAGCCTGATCTTGTTAGTGAGGCACTACAAGGGATGAATTTGGATAAATTCCAGTCTCCGCATGCAGCAGGCTGCGTGCATCTGGACCGAGAGGAGAACGAAGGCTTAGTTTTAAAGCAAAGAATGCTGAGAGATGGAGGTCCAGGATCCTTCTGGTGTTGATGACTTCTTGTGTTGTCTCAGTGATGGGAGCCTGGTGGCCCAATTGCTCTGTCTGGAGTATCCTTCCTTCTAGCATTTGGGATGTTTGAGCACTAACTGAGCAGTGAGTAGGGTTTTCCAAGACAAGATCCCTTAACTGAAGTGTTTGCAACCTCCAGATTATTGCTTTTTGATGATCCAGGCAGTGTTTGCTGTCAAATAGCAGTAGATGCTTATGTACTGAGGTGTAATGGGCTAGTGCTGATTAATGGTGTGCTTTAGTTTAAATGCATCACAGGTGCTAAAGTAAGGAAAAACTCAGTTTTAGCACTGTGATTAAAAGCAATGCAGACAGTGATGGAGCAAGGCCACTGAGTCAGAGTTGTGCTCACAGCAGAAACTGGCCATATCGGAAGCTTTACCTGCTCTGTGAATGAATAATGCATTCCCTTCCAGAACCCACCTTGCTGACGTGGTGAAGAAGATGATGCTGTTCGCTGGGCCACCTCTTGCCCGCAGTACATCCAACGTGGAAAGGAACCCACCAACTTCAATGCGAAGACTTCAGTGCCAGTATAAATTTACTTCAATTTCAAAATTTTGAGAAGAAACTGATGAGGCTTCCAAGTCTTTACCCGTTCTTGAGGATTCTTACATGTCTGCCGTCAGCTGCGGCTCTGCGTAGTGCAGATGAAAGCCAATTCTCACTGCAGTAGTAACCGGAGCGCCTGCACCGCACCCACGGGCCAGCGCTGCGGCACTTGGGGGACGGCCGGGCCGAGCCCGAGCGCCTTCCCCCAGGCCGTGCCCCCCACGCCGCCCCTCCCCCAGGCCCCCGCCGCCTGACGTCACGCCTTTCTGGCACCGCCCTCGCCACGCCTCGAGGGCGAAGGGAGGGCGGTGCTGCCCAATCAGACGCCGTCTCGGCGTTGCCGGGCTGAGGCCGTGCCGGCGCGGGGCGGCGTGGGCGGGTCTGGATGGCGCTGGTAGCCAATTGGGGCGGCCGAGGGCGCCAGGAGGGGGCGGGGCCGGCGGCGGGTAGCGGGATGGCGGCGGCGATGGCGAGCGCGGCGGAGCGGGCGGTGCTGGTGAGTGGGGCGGCGGGCTCGCCCTGGCCGTGGCAAGCGGCAGCTCACGTCCATGACGGACCCCCGCAGGCCCGCTCCGGCTGGCCGGGCCGGGCGGGGAGCCGCGCCCCGGGCGGCGGCGCGGCCGTTCCCCGCCCCCGGCTCCCCGCGCCTGGGCTGAGGCTCTGTGAGGGCCGCCCGGTCACCGCGGCGCGGGCCGTGGCGCAGCTGCTCCGGCGTTCGCGGCGGGCCCGCAGTCCCGTGCGGCCGGGACAGGCTTTCGGGCCGCCCAGCAGGCCGTGGTCTCCTCCAGACTCGCCCTTTCGCTGCTTTAATGGCCTCCGCGTTGGTGTTCTCCCCCTTAGCAGTACGAGGGGGGGTTGCGGTTGACGCCACTCCTTGCGTTCTCCAGAGGCAGGTCGGTGCCGGAGGCAGCCCTGCTGACGGTAAACAATGAAATGTGTTACTTGACCTTGATTTTTTCATAGTCAGCCCAGCTCGCTGCTTGATGGAAGACCCGACCTAACGAAGGGCAGGCAGGCATGTCAAAGCGGCCTTGTTCACTTGATAAAGGTGGGAAAGCCATAGACCAGCTGACATTGCAGACATCTCTGGGGACGTGAGCTGCAAGAAGTAGTGAAAACTTCCTGTCTCCTATTTTGGAGGTGCATCCAGGCTAGGCGGAAAGCTGCATGTGAAAACCAGATTTTTCTAGAATTAATGTGATTTGGAATGATATGACTAGCATTCCTCAAAAATATGTAGTGCACAGAGATGGTGAATGAACTTGGCTTTGTCTGAAATTAATACTGGGGGGAAGATCTTTTGCTGTCACTAGGGGGATGAAAGACACAATGATGATTTGAAGTCACCGTCTGCGTGGCGACAGTGGGGTGGTGGAGGCACTAAAGGCGTCTGCTTTACCTGCATGATTTCTGTTCCTTTGGGAACCTGGAGGAGAGCGAGTGTTACAGAGAACAAAAAAGCAAGGAATCCAATGTGTCAATATGATGCCCAGAAACCCAAAACAGGATTAAATGGTGGAAGTCAGTGGTCCTGCACCCACACTGGTTTGAAGGATAACAGAGAATCCTACCTAGGTTTGTTGTGTGTACTTGCTTTGGGTGAACGTTTGTTGAAACAAAACCGTCCTTGTCCTACTCTTTGTTCAGATAGCTGTTGCATAAAGTGACGACACATCAGTGAGTAGCTATTTTGTGTTCCTCATGGTGAACAGGAACTGTCTAGCAGAAGAACCACAGGCTTAAATTTCTGAGTTGACCACACCTTTCCGGTTTTTCTGTGGTCAACCTGCTCAATTCATTCCCTTCCAGTACTTTCCACACGGAAGATTTTTCCTCCCTTACAAGGTAGCAAGTGTCAATCTCTTCTTTGTCCCTTGCTTGCTTCTATCCCCACTTCTCTGATGATCTTCTGCATGGGGTCTTGTGGTTTAACAGGAATGCTTAGCTGCTCCTCCTTAGGTTTGAGGATCTGCTTTATACAGGCTTCAGTGTAGCGGACATCTGATTGAGGCCTGAGGTGGTGTGTCATCAGATACAAACTTGTTTGTTACTGAATTTGCCCAAATGATTGGGAGTCCTCAGCCTTTCTCTCCCCCCACCCACTTTTCAGTTTAGCTTGCTTTATTTTTAGGCTTCTGTTACTTGGTAAAATGCCACTGGGGGGAGGAGGAGCATTTTAGTTTTTGTCTTTGTTTCTCACCATCTAATTGGCAACAAATTTGTCTGCAAGTTGAGTTTGTTTTGCCCGTGACAGTAAGTGATAAGGGATCTCCCTGTCTTTATCTTGACCCACGAGCTTTTCATCTTATTTCCTCCCCCTATCTTGTTGAGGAGGGGGAGTTGGAGAGGCTGGGTGGGTGTCTGGCAGCTGGCCAGCCAAGATCAGCCCACCCCAGCAGCTTAAAAAGAGGCCCCAGATTTTGAAGCAGCAGGATCTGTACTTTGCTCTGAAATTCACATCCTGTGCTGCCTTCTTTCCTAATTCTGTGATTATTGGTACAGGGATTTGTATGAATGCTGCTTTGTTAAACAAAGTCAAAACAAGAATCAGGACAATTCATTTGGCTAGGGCAGAGAAGTGGAGAGCAAGATCTTGCAACAAATCAGGAAGAAATCTTTTTATTCTCCTACTAGCACGTGATGTAAACAGGATGGACATAGCAGTAAACTTAGACATTAAATAATTTTCATATGTGTCTGAGAGATTTATTTCCAGTGTTTGACTTCTAATGATTCCACTGCTATCTTTCCACAATGTAGGAAGAAGAATTTAAATGGCTTTTACAAGAAGAGGTCCATGCTGTTTTGAAACAGCTGCAGGATATTTTGAAGGTAAGGTTAATTTGTTTCATCTGTTTTTTGTGTTGTGTGTTTGTTTGCTGTCCCATATGAGGAATGGTGGTAGATTTCCCCTGGAGGAAAAAATTCTTGGTAGAGGGTGCACAGAAAGGTCCATCACACATGTTCAGTGCTGTCTCAAGTGTTTGCTCGCCCTCTGGTCTCGAGGATTCACAGTAAAGCTGATTTGCCCTAGATTGCTCTGTTCTTGACCCTCTTTGCTGAGAGAGCTGCTTTGAAAAGGCACACGGATGCAGCCAGACCTGTCTGCCAGGCATTTGCCTCAGATGTGAATATTTTCTGGAACAGAGAATCTGGATCTGTCTGTAACTCTGTCATGTGATGGTGGAAACAAGCACGATAGCCTTTAGCTGACAACCTACTACTAGTGCAGTAATTAGTAGCATGCGCTCTCCTCACTCAAAGCCATCCCTCCCTCGATATACCCGCTTCTCTGCCGGTATTTGTCCCTTTCAGAGGCGTGAAATGTTCAGCTGAACTAGGCCTGCAGCACCTTTCGCCAGCCTAAGCGTGGGCTGCCGGGTTCAGCTCTTTCCAGGCAGCCAGGTGGTGAACTGGCCAAAGGGGATTGTGTGCATGACAGCTCACCGCTCTCCGCCTAGGTTGGTTTTCAACAGGCGCAGCCCCTGAGCGCTCTGAGGTTTCGGTGGGGGTTTGCAGGGGCAAAAATGTGGAGGTGAGGGGCGGGTGCCAGGGGAGGTGGGAGTGCCATAGTGCTGACCCAGGAGGTGACTCAATAGCAGGTGACGATAACCTGCAGTATCTATATATATAGTATCTGTTTTGAAGAATTTTTAATAGTTTTAAGGTGAAGTGTGATTGAAGGACAGTCATCAGCCAGTATAGCCAGTCAGGAGTGCTGGTTTTTGCTCCAGACTTCCCATGTGGGTAAGGGACCGGTGGCACTTGCACTGTGCAGTCCGGGGCACTGAGCGCACTGAGAAAGGGGCAGCACCACGGTGCCCGAGGGCGTGCAGGGCCGGGCGGTGCGGAGTGCTGCTCCAGCTGCAGATCCCTCTGGGCATTGGCCGCCTCGCCTGGCTCCGCGTGCAGAGCTGGAGTGCGGGATTGCCGATGCCTTTCGCCATGAGCTTTGTCTGGGCTGCGCCTGTCCTGCAGGAGGACAAGGGAATATCCATGTGCTCTGCTAGGTTGCGGCAGGCTTGCAAAGGTGACCGCTCCGAGTTCGGCTACTTGCCAGCGTCTGTGTTTCTGCCCTTGTCTTGTCTTTGTTCCTGGCTTGTGGTACACTGGGCCCAGGTGGACGCTCCAGCACTCACTATGTCCTCTCTTGGGCAGGAGGCCTCTCACCGGTTTGCCCTGCCCACCGGTGGCTCGGGAGGAGCCGTCAGGCAGGAGAACTTCGTGCTGAGCACACCGGGGTAAGTGGTCGTGGCGGTCAGGGGTCTGCCGCTGCTCCGCCGGGCCGCGCCGGTGGTGCCGCCGTCCCTGCCCGGCGATGCCCGTGTTGGTGCCAGGGACTTCCCTCAGCGGCGAAGGGTGCTGTGCCCTGAGCGCCGGTGGCAAAGGTCTCTGCAGCACCCCCAGGGCAAAGGGGTTCTCTTTAATACGAGATTTCGCCTTAAGGAAAACAAATGAACAACTCTCATGGCAGGTTAACATAACAGTCTGTAGCCGTGTCCCAGGGGCTGCCTTAGCCAGACTTGTGCCGTGTCCTACTGACACCTATAATATAGTCATGGATTCCCGACCACACGCTGGTGTGTTCCATCAGTGTGCTGCTGTCGGCAGTTTTGCCAAGGGGCATTTTTCTGATTCTGGGTGCAGGGAGTTGCAGTTACAAGGACTGAATTCTGCTCTTGGCTCAGTTTCTTGACTCTGACTGTGGACAGATCTTAACCTTTGTCCTAATCTCCCTAAAATAGTGATAATAAATCTATTTCACACAGAGCAAACTGAGACCTGTGCAGATGGTGCTGTGGAAGTACAGTTTTTCTGAAATAGCTGTCCATTTTTTGATCTTCAGCGTAGGCCTTGCCCTGAATAGCTGCACTCTGGCAGAGGTCGCAAGCTGGTTGCAACGTAGGAGACCTTAGTCTTTAGAAGCAGCATGGTGAGCATTTTATAGAATGGTGCAATGATTCTGTATTGGGTTTGAAGGTTGCATTCTTCAGATCTTAAAGTATTAAAGTTGATTCTAGTTCTCATTCATTGTTGCAAGGTGGATCTTAAAAAGTGTTGATCTGAAGAGTCTCTGTCTAGTGTATTAAAATGTAAGGTATGGCTAAACTGAGTTTTTGAAGGCCCAGGTGCTTCAGTCTTCCCCCACTGTTCATTGTAGATGTGAGCCACCTTGCAGGACCTTTTAAAGGGTTTGGGCTGTGGTTTTTTTGTTTATTTAGGGTTTTTTTCTTGTGTGTGGGGGTGGGATTTGTAGCTTTCAGCTCCTGTATGAACCATGTGGCACTCCAATGTCAGTAATTCATCTAATATCTTGTGTTTGTGCCTACTAGAGCTGTTTGTAACTGCAACCAAATTGTTTATAGGTAATACATGAAATAAGCATGGGATCAGAAATGAATGTAATGTTTTAGGCAGGGCAGTTAGGGTGACGTGGCTTATAAAGAATATGACAGCAGCTGGCCGCAGGCCAAGAGCTGGGGGCTTGAAAGTGTGTATAGAGTTCATCTGCATCCCCCAGCTGACCCCTGGAAGGAGGGGAACTTGGCTAGCTACATGGGACAGGGAGGGGCGGTGTCGGGTTGGCAGTTTCGTAGGTGTCTCTTGCCTCCTGTGACTTGTGTTGCCCAGATCTTTCTTCTCATTCCAGCACAGACCAGGTGAAAGGTGTGTTGACGCTGCAGGGAGATGCCCTGTGTCAAGCTGTGAGTACTTGCTGTGGTTCTTGCTTTGTCCTACCATCAAGGGGTGGGAGTCATCCTTATTACACTTTGATGACCTCAAGGGAGAGGTCATCCTTATTATGCTTGACCAGCGTTCAATAAGTTTTCTTTGTCAGTCTTCCCTAATAGGCCTTAAATCCTTAACATTTCAGCAACTGTTGAAATCTGTCAAGATCCAGCATCTAACCCCCCCCACACACACTCTGTGGTGAGTGGTGGAGTCAACTTCCATGGGGATTCCTTGCCTTTACCGCCTTTGTTGTGTGATGTCAAATTTCCTTGGGGGGCCTTCTGAGATCAGGTTGTGCGTCCTGCCTGGATCCCGATTCACTAAATGCCTGTCAACTTATCCTTTGTATTAGCATCTTCCTGTAGGAGGCCATGCCAGGACTGCTGAAAGCAGCTTGCCAAGATGGTCTGGGAGACAGAAGGAAGTGGGGCTGGCAGTCTCCATGTTCTGCATATGGGCATTGCTTGCTCTCACGTGTTTGTTTCTTTCTTCAAGGACGTTAATCTGAAAATGCCCAGAAATAATCAGCTCCTGCACTTTGCATTTCGGGAAGACAAGCAGTGGAAATTGCAGCAGGTACTGTTAACTTTAGATGCCTACCCCTCTGTAGCATCCGCGCCCTCCAAGCAGTAGCTGTAGCCCCTCGGTTTATGAGAGGGAAGGTTATGTCCATCCCACATTAGCTCCAGTGGTAAAAGCTAAGGGAGGAAACAGATGCAATTAAATTCAGTTATGGTGCTAGGAGAGAGAGGTGGGTTCTGCTTGTTCCTGAAACGCCAGCAAACTGAAGGCTGTCTGCATAGCAGTCATAATCCTTTGAAAGGAGTGCCTAGGGTGCCTGTGCAGTACTGGCCTTGTGTCTGCTTGTAAAATCCAGGCTAGCAGGGCAAAGAGCAACTTCAGAGGCTTTGAGTAGCTTGCTCTCATTCTCTTACGGAAGCATTTCTTTATGCTGAGAACAAATCTCACTGTATTGTGGTCTTGTAGTGTAGCTGAGCTCTCTCAGTTAAGGAGTTAAAGGGATGTGGCTGTCCAGAACATTGAATCTCTCTCCCACCATTTTGCTGGGAGATACCTGATTTCAGGACCTGATCTAGTGCCTGATCTTGAAGACATAGTTTCCCACAGTAACTTTGTAATAGCTGAGTAGGTTGGAGAAAGAGGTATTCCATGTGCTTCGCTATGCCATGGCTCAGATTTTTCTAGGTGATCAGTGAATTTGGTATTGAGTGCAGTTTCCAACGGCTGCTTTGGCAGAGGAGTGAAAGCTCTACCTGGTAACTCTGTACAAATCTAGAAAATTGTGTACTTGAGATGTTAATGCCAAACTTGACTGAGTTTATTTATGCCTCGCAAGAAGGCAACGAAGTTTTTGTGATAACACTCAGCAGTGCATCCTATTTTGTGGCTGTTTTGTACTGCTGTCTGGTTGATAGGCTTCTACCAGCTTCTATGGAAAACACCTTTCTTTACTTGCAAGAGTTTTGTGTTCTAATGTTGTTCAGATGGAATGTGAGTGACTAAAGGACTCTGTGCAGAAGCATTTACAGTGATTATGTGGAGATCTTTGTCCTGTCTGAATTAAAAATGGGCATCTCAAAGTATTGTGAGTTTCTTCCCTTAGTGAGTGGTGCCAGTTGGAGTTTTGTTTCTCTGTGCAGAGTAAAGTCATCACTAAGAATTTGTAGTATAGGCACATTTTTGAGGAACATAAGTGTGGGCACATGAGTTTTGAGGAACTTTTTTAGAAAACAGAGCAAAATCAAGGGGGAATAGGAATGAAGCAAGTCCTTATAATAGCAGGATTGGCATTGCTGGGTTGGGTAACACTTAGCTTGCTCGAAAGCATCTGGGAGATATAAAGGCTGGAGGTGGTGATGTTTGGAGATGCCATAGCCCAAGTACCTGCAGAGTCTCTCTGCAGTCTGACAGTGGACTTTATCATCTCTCTCTTCTCTCTGTAGCCTCCAGTGCCTTGTGCTTTCTAAGAGCAGGGCTATTCTGTGATCCCTGAGCTCTGGATGAGAAGGAACCAGTCCCCGGATCTATGCCAGGGAAGCCTCTACAAGGCTGAGCTGGTACCTGGGGTTGCTAGGGAGCAGTGTAGATGTATCAAACTACAAATATCCCAAGCTGTGTTATCCATCTCCCAGCAACCATCTCTCATACAGGCTTCGCTGCTTAACCTTTTCCATTTATTGCACCCTCTGATTTACCCCTTTGGTTTTTTTCGATTTTCCTGCTGCTGCCAGGAACTGAACACAAGTCACTTTCTCCCAGGGTCATTTTCTTCTTCCTCTGGTTTGTCCTTGCTCCCATGAAAGCACTGGGATACACCTATCAACCTTGCTTTGATAATTATCTCCTGGCTGCAAGCGGTCTTGCTTGAGAGGGACTTGAGCTAGCTGTGTCTTGAGTCTGGTCAAGTTCCACACAAGCGGCGTGATGGCAGCTTCCTGATGCTGGAGATAACTCTCAACCCCAACAATTATAGTTTAGAAGGACTCTGGAATACTGCCAGAGATGTTATATTAGAAATCCGTGTTTGCTGCTCATTGCTGCTGTCGATGTAATTTATGTCATTGGTTTTAGCTCTTATAATTCCTAAGGAAGAAATCATTATTCGTGTTGCTAGACCTGACTGCTGTATACCATCAACAGTGAGAATTCCTACCTGAACAGTCATGATCAGAGTCCTCCCAGGATGAGAGTACCTGATGTCGCTGTTCCTTCAGGGCAGCAGCAATATTTTTATTGACAATCCAGGTTGTAGCTATCAGAATGTTTTGCATCTCCAGTCCTTGAGTGAAGAACCCAATAATCATCTGGGCAGCAGTGGTAGATTTGTGTTAGTGAGTGGCTGGTACTCAGAGAGAAATGGACTTTAACATTTGAGAAGTCACCGTTATCTTAGGGCCAATGAAATAATCAGGGAAACCTCTACTTCCTAATGTGTATTGTAGAGGGTGTTTCTTTAATAGGGTTGCATTTGTACCTTTGCAGATCCAGGATGCTAGAAACCATGTTAACCAAGCCATTTACCTGCTTATGAACAGAGATGTAAACTACCAGTTCAAAACAGGCTCGGAGGTTCTCAAGGTGAGGAGAAAGCCCTTTCTACTTGGGTAGGAATGTGCATTTTTCTTCTCTTCATTTGTTGTTTTAAACATAGTTAATGCATATTACTGTCTTGAGTCTCATACTGGAAATGGATTCCCCAGTTGTACCCACATGTACCTGTGTCTCCATGTGACCTCATATTTGATATGAATCTATACCAGTTTAGCATCAGTAACAGGGTTGTACATCATGGTGAACGGTAATCTGAGCAGTTGGTGCCCTGTTGCACAGCAGTGATATTCTGGGAGCATCTCCCTTGATCTTTTTTGGATGATGTGGTTACACAGCTCATACTCTTCCCTGTTGGTCAGTGCTTTTGGGGGGAGAAGAAATGAGGCAGTCATCAGCCAACAAAAGAATACAGTTAGTACTTGTGATCTACTGACAATTTGAAAGTGACTTCTCGCTTGCTAGTGGTGGTTGATGTGGTCTGATACAGACCAGCTGCTGCGTGGCAATAAAGCCCAGCCTCTGCTTGGAAATGCTCTCTGAACTACCAGTGCTTCGGCTTACTCATTAGAATCCATCACAATATCAACCATGAGAAAGCTAAACCCTTTTAGTC
Source organism: Calonectris borealis (assembly GCF_964195595.1). Taxonomy (NCBI): domain Eukaryota; kingdom Metazoa; phylum Chordata; class Aves; order Procellariiformes; family Procellariidae; genus Calonectris; species Calonectris borealis. The sequence goes on along the minus strand of NC_134327.1, from coordinate 18,592,259 downwards.
TGCACGTGGGCAAGGGCTGCTAATAGGAAGAAGCTAGGTAATAAAACTATTTCCTTTTTACTTTTGGGTGGAAGTAGCGGGGAGAAATCAGTCATAATATAAAATGCCTTCATCTTAGCAGTCATGAGCTCTATAACATCATATGTTGCTTCCCACTTTTTTCTGGAAAAGGAAGTCTGCCTGAATAGAGCCTTTGAGCTGTGATTTCTGGCAGGATTGGACTCACAATGAGCTGGTTCTCTTCTGTAGTGCCCTAGCTCATAGATGGTTATGAACTGGAGGGGGCCCTTCAGCAGTTTTTGTACCCGTGGTGTGGGAATGGGCAGAACTAGAACACAGCTTGTTGTTTTTCCTTAATGCCTGCTCCTCAGAACAGCTGATGATAGGTTTGTTGATGCTTCGCTGGCATCAGTAATTGATCTCAATGTTCTCTTCTAATTCTTCTAATGAATAGCTGTTCTCTCTTCGATCCCTGGTATTAAACACTCCTGGCCTGTCTCACAAGTGTCTATGACAGTGGTAACAGTTAAACTGCATTTATAGGGGAGCCACCCCTTCCTAATAAGTCCCTGAATTCCTGGAAGGCCGGGCGGGGGTATTGTTGTAACACTTGCAAAAGGCTGTAGGATTCTGCAGCACGCTATCCAGAGCTGTCCAGGGATCGTCACTCAGCAGTGTACTGCATGGTATCTTGTAGCTTATGGATGCTGTGATGTTACAGCTCTCAAGAGCCCGAAATCGGCTTACCACTCCAGCCACTCTGACTCTACCAGAGATTGCCTCCAGTGGTCTCACAGTAAGTATGTGATGGTCTAGATCTCCATACAGTTAGGATATTATGCTGCATCCTGGTGGAAGTGGATTTCTGAAGTGTCTCCTGAGGCAGAAAGAGAGAGCTGAAGTAGGTGCAAACCCTGAGCATTTTTGGCTGCTCTCTATCTTCCTGTGGGAAAGCAGATGACTTGGGCATGAGGACTCTGGTTCTCGGAGAGTAAGTTCTGTTCCCTGCCCAGGAATCTTGTCCAGGGATGATTTGCCCTTGTAAACACTGCTCCATCCTTTTTTGTCACCATCATTCACACACCATTTGATCAAGTGCAGCAAGAGGAACAACCATGGCTTGCAAGCTGCTCAGTCTTTGTTTCTTTCCTAATGTCCCTCTCACTATGGGGTAACTGTAATATGGCTTAGAAAAAGGTAGTGATTTCCCAGCATTAGAAATAATGATGCTTTCACTGACAAAGAAACTACTTATTTTCTCACCAGAAAATGTTCACCCCTGCTCTGCCTCCAGACATCCTTGTGAATTTCTATATTAACCTGAATAAGCTGTGCCTGACCATCTACCAACTCCATGTGCTGCAGCCCAGCACAACCAAGGTGATGCCTACTATCTCTTGAGCCTCGTTTATTTACCTCTCCATACGTCCCACTGTGAGGAGGAGATCGCACTGCTATATGGTGCAACGTTATATGCATAATATAATGCAGAAATTACTGTAACTGGTGTTAAGTGTCTGTGTTTAGATCTGCTGCAGACAGAACACTGGCTCTAAATCTAGTTTGGGGCTTGGCCACTTAGCCCAGAAGAAAATACCAGTGTTCTGGAGAAGGCCAGCAACTATTTTTTGCCAAATAATGCTTTATCTTATAATATAGTTTGATAATTTTACATAATTTTTGGAAGGGCATAATTGTATTAATCCAGTTTACATCGAAGTAGCATCTTGGATTTTCTGAGTGGAGTTTTGATGGACACTTTTCTGCTTCACCTGTTGCATTTGGATCAGCTTGATGTCCTGTAAAAGCAGAATTAACCTCTTAAGCTTTTTGAAATGCAGTCCTTCCATAAGGATATTTTTCCTAAAATCTGTCTTCTGTTTTTCTTCCAGATCTTCTCATCTTATGTTTGTGGTGCTAAAATTTGGAGCTAAGTTAGACTCAGCCATTGTGTAGATTTTTTTCATAAAGGAAGGGATCAAATGACATGACTCCATCATGAATGGAGTATTCAGGCAGATATACTATAGGCATTTCCTGATGTCAGACTACTGAAAGTGCAAACCTTAAACATCCTTCTTCTAAGTAGTTTGTTCACTGTGTCAAAATCCTAATGACCTTTTCCTTCTCCTCTAGAACTTCAAGCCTGCTGGAGGGTCCATTTTACACAACCCTGGGGCCATGTTGTAAGTACAGTCTCTACAAGGGCTGTGTAACAGGTGTAGGAGTATGCTGAGGATGAGATCCAAATGGCTGTACGCAGTTTTGATTATAGCATCTGTTAAGTGGAGAAGCTGGACTGAGTCACTTGCTGTGCCTGTGCCTGTGCCTGTGAGTGCACAGGTGCCCATAATAGCGTTTCTTTAATGACTCGGTCATAAAGGCCCAAGGATGTGGGTTTTCAGGATGCAGCCCACCCATAGGGTGCCATGAGTTTGTCTAGAGATCAGAGTTGTCAACCAAAATGAACATTAGCTTATTGGCACTGCCATCTGCATTTCCTGCCTTTGTGCCTTTCTGGGAAGTGGTAAAGTTTCTACCTTAATTCTGTTAGATTTAGCTTAACTCTAAATCTGGTCAGAGGTAGGCTGAGAGTTTGCGTTCTATAACTTTGCCCGTGCTGTTTTTAAATGTAGTAGAAATTATAATGATCTCCTCTGTGAGAATGGAGGACATTTGAGTTTTGTATTCTGTGCTGTTGTGAAGCTGTACTCTTTTTTCCCCCACTCCAGTGAGTTTGGCAACCAGCGGTATGAAGTCAGCCATGTCCATAAAGTGGAATGTGTTGTCCCATGGTTAAATGATGCCCTTGTCTTCTTCACAGTTTCACTGCAGCTTTGCCAGCAACTGAAGGACAAGGTAATGGCCTTAGAGAAGGGGCTTTGGTTTTAACTCTGAATTTTGAGAGGACCTGAGATCTCCTAAAAATCTGCGATGTTATTCTGTACAACTTACATATAAACTGAAAACAAGTGATGCGTCAATGCTCTGGAGCCAGGCACCTGGCTGGCGCTGCCTAGCAGACAGTCATCTGGGATAAGTGTAGTAGTGTGGCAGATGTCTTTGCTGAACTAGTGACTAGATGGAGAGGAGCAGGTAGACACTTTTGTGTTGTCAGTCATGGGCTGGATGTGAGGACATGCCACGGTGCTGTAGAGGAGGCATGGAGACCTCAGCGAACTGGATTCCAGTAGACCAATGGTCAGTTCCAGCTCTGCAGCTGACCTGCCTGCCACCTTGAGCAAGTAACTTTGTGCTCCAAGCCTCTTCAATGACAATAGCAGCAAATCTGCCCTTCTGCAGTGCAGTGCTGGAGTGTGTAATGCTGTAAAGCTCAATCTTCATTGCAGAGCATTATATGCTCTTTCCTTTATGGCCCAAGGGATACAGGAACTTACCTGCTTTTCTTCTTGCTTTCCAGATCTCTGTTTTCTCCAGTTACTGGAACTACAGGCCATATTAATTCTCTGTGGAGAGTCCAAGCCCTTACAGTACTTCCAGCGTCTCTCTGTTTTTAGCATGCCAGCAGAGTCCAGGTCAGCCTGAGGAGTGCTGTGGTTCACTACCATGTGGCCCTCCACAGGGTAGGGTCAGTGTATCCAGAGAGACAACTTTAGTAGCCTTGTCTGGGACTGCTGCATAAGCAGGGCACCAAGCAATGCTGTGTGGTTGGCAAGAGCTTCCACCTGTCTTTGTTCTCGTGTGCGTTGTGTGGCTTACGCTTTCCAAGCCTCTGATGAATTACACTAGTCCATTACAACGGATGGGGAGCTGCGGACTACTCTCACTAACTGTATTTGCACGCAGTGCTGTAACTAACTGCTGGACTGTGAGGGGAAGGGATGAAGGCAGACTAATTTAACACACCACAAAAAATGTAGGCCATGTTGCTCCGTGTAGTGAAATATGTTGCTGTGATCTGGTCCAGCTGTTGTTATGCCTAGCCCTGAGCTTTTCCCTCTCCTATCTGTTCAGTCCGTGCCCATGTTATTGATTCCCCCTTGGGGATATTCTTACTTGCTGCTGTTTGAACTCCTTTTTCCCTGGCATCAATGTGATAATATATATTTTTTCTTTTTCCTAAGCCCTAGTTGGGCCAATTGGTTTTTTCCAGGTTTAGTATCTTGTTTTCACTGCCAGCCTTTGGAGCTGCTTCGGTACCTTGAGCAGAGCTGTGCAGTCTCACATCCTGTCATTAAACCCAAAGTGAGTACCATGTTGTTACTACAATTTGCTGCCTACCTATGGATGCTACAGTATGTAACTCATCCCTCTAGCACTGATAACTGTGAAATAAAGATCCTCAGACCTGCCATGCTCCTGTGGGCTGTCAGTGCTGAGAAGGAAAGAGTATCAAAGATTATGTGCTGTCTTACAAGTGAGTGGCTGTTCTTAGTTACACATGCTGGATTACTCTTTGCCTTACTGGGAGGACAGTAGTGGTCTCTGAGGGCAGAGCTGGGCAGCTCTTCGAAGACTGGGCCTGGTTTGTGTAGCCTCAGCCCAGTGCTTTCTGACATCTGAGTATTACTACCTAAAGTACTTTTCCAAACTTCCCTTGATGGTCATGTTTGGAAGATGCTGTAAGTATGGAGATGGGTTGGGTTGGCTCTTGGAGCTGGCTGTTTAGTGATGAGGAAGCATCACCTGTCTCCTGCTTCCAGCTAGCCTGGTCCAGCCTGTGCTTCTGGTGGCTTTCCTCACTGGACTACCTTTGCCAGGAGCCTACGTGTGTGCTGAGGTGAAGACTGCAGGATCACCGAGGTCCCTGCAAAACGTCAGGGCCATTGGAGCCTATCTTGACAGCATGGTTGGAAAACACCAGGATCCTGGTGTTTTCCAAATGCTATCCAGGGTGCTGTGCTCAAAAGGAAGAGATCACAGAATCACAGAATGGTTGAAGTTGGAAGGGGTGCTCTGGGGTCTGTCTGGTCCAATTCCCCTGCTCAAGCAGGGCCACGCAAAGCCGGTCTCCCAGGACCATGTCCAAATGGCTTTTGAATAGCTCCAGGGATGGAGACTAGAGATAGTACGTTGCTTTGATTTTTTTTTTTTTTTTTTTTTTTTTCCTTCCCCTCTGCATAGACCTCCGCTCTGGGCATGTGTGGCCTACGTTGTCTGTGACCTCCCTTTCTGTCCCTTTGTGAGATCCCGGGGATCCTGAGTGGCTTAGTGCCAGCCTTGTTACTGCTGCAGCCTCCTTCTCTGAGGACTTGACACTTGGTGCTGTGCTTGTTCTAATGCATGGTGATACTACAGGTTGCAGACAGTAACAGAGCCTACAAATGAGTATCAGGCTGTGACTGATTAATGTGTTTGTTAGTAAGTAATGAAAGGTGGAAGGTAGAGAGGCCTGGATGGGCTGATGCAATAGCAGACTCATTACTGATTCCAGTCAATTAGCCTTATGACTAGCTGCGGTCGTGACCCTGGGTATTCATTTACCTACCCTTGTACTGTTCCAGACCGTTCTCTGCTTAGAAAGTGATTGCGCATGTGTGTAACCGCTCACCATTAACAGCTTCTCGGATGAGAGTATTTTTATAGTTAATAACCTCTCTGGAGCTGTCTGTGCTCTTCTTTAACCCTGCCTGTGTGTGGAGGAGGCTCCTTTTTTAATTCACACTAGTGTGTGCAGTCCAATCAATGTTGCCACATCCTCTCCAACTCAGCTTCCTGCTGATAGGGACGTAACATGCAACCCAGCGTGTGTTGTTTTCTTCTGATGAAAACAGTTATTCTTCAGTTCTGGAGGGCAGGAGTGTGCAAAATGAAACACGTGTCCTTATTCCAGCTCTGATGCACAGTGACTGTGTCGTGAGGACTGCTAGGTGGCAGTGGTAGCCGCTACAGGACAATGCCTAGGTTACTGTTACAGAAGAACAGGGTAACAGCAAGCTAGGTGACATTCAACAGGAGAGGCTGGCCCAAAGCCCTGGGCTGGTACCCTGTGGATTTGAAAGGTAACACAAGGGCCCATCAATTAAAGACTTAACAGTCTCTCTCTTTTCCCCACTAAACCTCTGGGCGCAGAAGAATATTTACAAGGTTCTAAGGGCTCTGCTTTTGCAGCCCAGTAAGGTTGGTACTGGGATAGCTACTGGCAGCCCATCCCTCCCTTTGCAAATGCAACTCAAACGTGCTGTGGGCCACAATCTTTGGCAAGTGCTTGGCAGCACAAGGTGTCTGTGAAGTTTGGGCTGCTCTGCAGTACTGCAAGGGCTTTTGATTGTTACATGCATTGATGAATGCCGCTGTGTGACTGGAGCAGAATGAAATAATCAGACTGTCTGCCTTTTCTTGGGCTGGGTTTTTATTCTCTCTTTTTTTAGCTTCCTTTGGGGAAACTGTAGTTCTCATGAGCGAAACCTTTCCTGGTGGCACCTTTCTTTTTCCCCTTTGCCCAGGGAATCTCTACTTAGTCTTCAGGGGATAGAGGTCTGCTGCTTAGATCCACTGGCTGCCTGCTTTTGATGGGTCTAGCAGTTGAGTTGCTGCTGCCTGGATGCTGCTGGTTCTGGGACCACAGAAGACACTGATCCATGGGCCTCTGCTGCTGAGCTTATACATGCCCTTCAAAAAGGAATTAGAGTTGCCTGAACTAAGACGGAGAAGACACTTGCTGGGCAGCTTTCAACAACAGCACTGCAGGAGGCTAGTGACAGAGCAGAACCAGAAACTAAAAGAGTATTGAAGAAAGTTTATTTTATGGCTGCCTCTAGTCTCTCTCAATCTGAGTAGCTCTTTCTGCATTGTCCACAGAGTAGTGACAGACAACGAGCAGAATCCCATGCTGCTCTTCCCAGCATCTGAGCAATAAGCAGACAAGAACGTCTCCTTGCTGAGCTCAGCTAAGGCTAAATGTTTGTAAAGATACAATCATTTTTTCCTGGAGCTGGAGTTGAAACTACAGGTATTTGTGTGTGCTGATGCCAGCCTGATCAAGTATTGCCACTGCCAGGACTTGCCTGGAATTGCACCTAACGTCCCTGGCCTCATCCTGCCTTGCAGCTGTGGTGGAAACATTGGAAGGGCATGTGCTAGCACTCCCATTCATGAGTAGGTGCTTGGCTGCCTTTCAGGGTGCCGCCTTCTGGGGTCAGTGTTCTCAGGACAGAATCGGAACTTCCTTGTTCTGCATGTGCCACAGCAAAAAGGGTCACCCTGCCCCCTCATGGGATCACCTGTGGGGACACAGAGTATCGCCCTAAAGCAGAGGGACTCTGCCAGTTGAAAGCCTGGCTCCACCTGGGACTGTAAAGATGCTAGGTAAGGGGGTGATGTTTTTCAAATTGGAGGCATTGCTAATCTTCAGGATGAAGAACAAGCTCTCTCTTTGGTGCCCCAAGCACCCTCTGCAAAGGCCATAGGGAGGAGGGAGCCACTGCTCCCTTGCACAGAGCAGTTTCATCTTCACATGCTTTTGTGTCCCCTGGGAGGAGTGAGGCAACTGTTTCTAAAGTTGATGCAGCACATAAAGGAAGCTGGCTCACTGATCACATGCTCCAAATGTCTCTACAGGGATTAAGAGGGTTCCCAGAAGCTATGGGTGTGCTTTGAAGCATCTTCAGAGCCTTGTGCTTCCTCTCTTAATGGGTGTTCACAGCTAGGGACAGTGCTATGCTTTGTTTTCAGTCCTGCTGGAAATTAAGCCTGTAATGGAAGGGCTGGAGCCCAAAATGCTGAAAAGCAGCATAGCTGGGCCTCCCATTCAGTCATCCCAGAAGGGATCTTAGTGCGAGTATGCTCTACATATGTTTTGGTGATCAGCAAGTGTGAGTTTGGAAGAGGATTCCAGCCTCTAGCTGTAGGGAAACAATAGTTTCTGCTGCTTTCTCTTTGCCCTCACTCCCTGGTAGTTCCCAAGGCTGCTGGCTTTGCATGGGGGAGCACCTGTTCTCCACTTTGGTTGCAGTAGCTGAGGACGATTTGTGGCTTGTATTGGCCTAGGATGGCATTGCAGGTACCATGCAAGGGGTTCGCATTCATCCACAGACTAGGAAGGGCAGTTGCTGAGGTTGTAGAGGAGGATGGAAGTGGCTGGGCAGCTCTTGGCACTCAAGGTGAAGATGGAGTCTGATTTGTAGGTGCAGCAGAGGCAAGAAGCGGGAAGAGTCGTTCTGTCCAGCTGTGAGGTGGAGGTGGGTTTAGGGCTCCATTGCCAGGTTGTCTATGCCAACTTTCCTTCTGGGAATCTAGTTGTTTTGGAAAAGGATGTGTCATTATAAAGAGGAGGGGAAGGAGTTTGCACATGCATGAACACACAAAATAGTCTCTATGGTTTGAGCATGGAGTGCTCAAGCCCAGGTACTACTTCCCTCCCCCAGAACAGTGCAAAGGTCCTGGGCACATCTGTGCCTGCTCAAGCACGTTCAGCCTGTTCTCTCTTCCCCATCACCTTCCCTGTATCGATGTACCCCCTTGGTGGCTGGGCTGTGTTTCTCCTGTTTGTCCAGAGACACATGAGTGTGTCTCTGCAGGCGAGAGCAGGGTCTGTCCAGTGCTCTGCTTGCTTTCCTCTCCTGCCCCCCACATTTCAACAAGCAACACGGCTGAGGCCCACCCTGCAGGTAGCTCCTGTGTCCCAGGTCATTCTTGGGTGAGCAGGCTGGGTTTTATCACCTTGTGTTGTTTTGGGGAGTCACAGTCACAGCAGCAGCAGTGGATACGCGCCAGGAGCAGCAGGAAAAGCACAGTCCCTGGAGAAAAGTGAGCAGCATCAGCCTTTATGTCTCCCTGTTAGCACCCTGCGTTTCAGCAAGTACCCTCTTGGCTGTCTGCTCCCCTTTTTCCCCGTTAGCATCGCAGCACTTTGCGTCAAGTGCTGTACGTCACACAGGGCATGGCAACCCCACAAACACCATCTGAGCCCAGGCTGGTCGAACTATGCTAGTGTTAGGCAAGGTGGTGAGATGGCTGTGAAAGTGGTCTGGCAACCAGGGGAGGTTACACAGGGAATGTTTCCTCCGGGCCCCTGTGTCTTTGCTGCTGTTGCTGACGTTGCCTGCTGAATGCAAATGGAGTGGCCGCACTCTGCCGTTCTTCCTCCAGGGCTGTGCTGCTGGGGGGGCTGCATGAGTTGCTGGAGTTAGGGCAGCTGCCTGCCAAGCCCAGCACCGAGAGAAGCTGTCTGGCACATGCCTCGTGCTGAGCTATGCACTCACCCACGAAGACAAAGAAGATGGCAAAGGCAGTGATGTCCCACTCAGTCTTGCCAGCCGGCTCAGGAAGTCATGGATCTCATTTTCTACGCCTGGGCTTTGGCCTCTTGTCTCCATTTCTGCTCGGAGCTTATCCAGGTGGCTGACCTATGGCCCTGCTCGGCAGCAAGACAGCCCCTGCTAGCAGGCGGGATTGGAAGAGAATGTGTGCTGCTGGTCCCTCACCGGAGGATGCAGGCCATCGCCTGGGGACAGGGCGATCCTTCTAACCGTGACAGCGAGCCTTGACGTAGGGCTGGCCTCGCAGGGTGGGGAACACTGTGCCCAGGGTAGAGCAGGGGCTTGGCAAGACGACTTCTGCCAGGAAAAAGCTGCCCTCATTTCATGCAACTGCTGTGGATGCAGGCTGTCGAGTCAGCGTGGCTCCCTGCTCTCCCCTGGTCAGCAGCAGGGAGAAGTGGGACCCAGCCTGCAGAGCTAGGCGGGTGCATGGCAACGGGAAGGGCTTCCAGCTTTTCGGAAGCCCGGGCTGCCTCTGCTGCAGGAGGAATGGGCGGAGAAGGCAGCAAGGAGGTGCCAACCCCTGAGCCCATGGCTGCCAGGGCCCTGCCTGCAGGGAGGAAGGGGCAGGAGAGCGGGGCCTTGGCTCATGCTTCCCTGGCCCGACGTCTTGGGGCGAGGGGTGGGCCGTGCCTGGGGCAGCCGGGAGGAGAAGGGCATGGCGCCCGGCTGTGGCCAGGCCCTGCCCTCGCTCCCTCCCTTCCAGTGTCACTGCTCCCTGTTAGCCAGGCCTGGCCTTACCCTGCTGCCCGTGCGCTAGTTCTGCCCCACGTCCCCTTCCCGGGCGCCCAGGGCAGAGCTGGCTGCCATGGCACAGCCCCCACCTCGTCCACCTACCACCAGGCAGGGAGGCGCAGGGGCTGGCAGGAGAAAACCAGGGCTGGCAGCCATGCGGCCATCAGGACAAGGGCAGCTCCAGGGCCTGGCTGCCCGGCTGTGTGGACGCGGGTGCCAGCCCGTGGGGAGGTGGATCCCCAGCCCTCCTGCTCTCCCGCAAGGGGTCTAAGGCTGCAGGGCCTGGAGGCCCAGCCCAGCTTGCCTCCTGGCTCAGCCAGAGGAGGGGGGAGCCTGACGCCAGGCCTGCCTTGGCCCCACAGTAGCACCCCAGAAGGTGGCCCTTTCCCTGGGGTCAAGGTCCGTGCCCAGCCTCTCAGCCACAGGCATGGTCAGGAGAGACGGGGCGAGCTGGGGGCCCGGGAAGGGACGATGTGGCGCCCAGCTCTGCCAGACCATGGCCGTGTTCTCCTGTGGTGCGTCACAGCGCGGCGCAGGGAGGAAGGAAAAGGCTGGGGGGCTGGGGGGCTGCGGGGTTGTGGCTCTGGAGAGCCGGTCACAGGTGGGGTCACAGGCAGCATGTGGGGTCCCCATTGCCGACCATTGCGCTGCCCTTCCGCGAGCACACGGGCAGTCCTCGTGGGTTCCAGAGGAGCTGCTCTGGAAGAAAACCTCTCCAGCCCAGCACTCGGCTTCCTTCCCCGGTGGTGCCTGGGCTCCCTGCTCATGTGGCTCCAGGCCCCTCTGCTCCACCTGGCCTCCAGACGCTCCTGCCTTGCTTTCCTCTGCCCAGACTGTGGGATTGGAAGGGCTGAGACGTGACAGATCCACAACATCCACGCAGAGAAGCGAAAGGTATCATGTTAGTGAAGGGGAATCAGAAAGTGGAAAGTGATTGAACCATAAAGCACACTGGTCTCATCTGGGTGAAACGGAAGAGCGACACGACCGAAAGGAATGGAATACTGAAAATTTATTTTTCACAAGTTGTTAATAACAACAGTTAAAAATGAACAGTAATATCAGCTTGAGGCAAATCATTTAACTACCATATTGTAGAATGAGCCTATTTTTTTCTGAATTATGATCATTTTTTAAACTGGTAGTCCTGCGAGGAGCAGGGAGTTGGACTCGATGATCCTTATGGGTCCCTTCCAGCTTCTGAGATATTCTATGATGTTATGTAGTTCAGGGGTGCACGGTGTGACCATGCCTGCTCTTTGTCCTGCAGGCTGCGCAACAGCCTCCTGCCTAGGTCCTGAGAGGGTCTGACTCAGTTTCCCTTTATGTGGTTGCATCTATTTGCCTTCCCTTTTTCTTGCTGAATTCACTTCTACATAAAGGGATTGCAGCTGCACTCACACTCCCTATGTAGGGATGTCTGTGTGTACATGCCAAGGGGCAGCAAATCCCTGATGACCTAAAAATGATCTTTCAGGTCCTTGTGATTATTGACCAGGCACATAGTCTTAAAGAAGAGTCTTTCAGAGGATGCTGCAGTGGTAGACAACCCCTCTACCTGGGTTGGTGGGTGTGTGCCTGCCAGGGTGGGTCCCCGCGAGCCAGCCGAGGAAGGGGGCACTGACTGCAGAGGTCCCCTTAACCCTGGCCTGTCAGCAAACCAGCCTCTCTCCTGCTGTCCTCTGCCAGCACTGGCAAAGATTTCATGGTGTGGGTCAGGGCGAGAGGGACAGGGCCTCTAGGACCCGCCTGTTGTGGAGTGGAAGTCCTGTCCCCACTCCTGGCCCAGTTGCGGGTAGCCCTTTCCAGGCGTCTGGGCACCAGCTGCCTGCTGGCCACAGGGCACAGGGAGCTCCGAGCCAGGCAGGGCTTATGTCTCCTGGATCGCAGTGGGCAACAAGGAGGGTGAGGAGCCAGGAGGCCACATCTTGCAATGGATTAGCCCAGCTTGGAGGCTCAGGAGACCTTGCACATGCCATTCCTGCTGCTGTCACCCATCTGTGGCACCAGCAGTGACCTGCAGACTGGCAGCTCCTTGCCCCTGCCTGGCTCAGAACCTTGGCCCCAACCTGCTCCGTGGATGCAGAAATGCCCTTCCAGAGTCCAAGTGTCTTTATTAGAGCAGTCGCTGGGAGGACTGCACGGGGGGAGCTGGCACAGGCCAAAACCAGCCAGCGGGATGGGACTTGCTTTTGGCAGCTTATGGCCCTAAAGTGAGCGGTTGATGCCATGCTTCACCAGTGTAGTCCTCCAGCCTGGGGCAGCAGGGACCAGGTCCAGCAGTGCGAGGACGGATTGCCACTAGCAGTGTCCCAGGAGGAAATAAAGGAGCCTGGGTGCATGGTGGGGGGAGAGCTCTGTATAGACCGTGCTAGCTTTTCTTCGTGCCTCTGGAGGAAAGCGATTCAAGCCCCAGCAAACCCTGCTGTTGGCTCCTTTCTGCCACAGCCCTGCGCTGCTGGAGCAGGGGCTGCAGACCCTGGTTTCAGAGATAAGCCCAGCAGGGGGTGGTCCTTGCCCTTCAGCTGCAGCTCCGGGCCCCATGGTCCCACCACACTTGCTGGGACGGCCCTGGCCTGCGGACCAGCCAGGGCTAGCAGGCTGGGGGAGGCTGGCGGGGAGCAGCCAGCCAGCACTTGGGCAAGTGGCTGAGGAAGTCGCACTTCTCCCCCTGGGCTGGTGTTATCAGGGGCCTGGCTGGAGGCACCGCTGTCAGTGGGAGAAGCCCCGCCACCCCAAAAGCTTGTGGAGGCCAGGAGCACCTCTCCGCAGTGTTCCCCACCTGTTTCCACCAAACGCAGTCACTTTTGCTTCCCACCACGCTGCTGATGCAATTCCCGTTTATGTGGTCCCCACTGTACTAGAGGTGAGGTGCCCCAGCAGAGATCTTCTCCAGGCCCTGGCTCTCTGCTTTTGAAGCTATCCTAAAGCAGCTCCCAAGGAGGGGCTTTTTCCAGTGCGGATTGGCATTATCAGCAGCATAACGCTGCTGGCCAGGCTGGAGGGACCAGGCTGGAGGCCCTGCTCCGGCTGGTCAGCCCCTGTACCCCCGCGTCCCTTCTCTTGCAGGATCAGAGAGCAGCACCCACAGGACCTGCTGCAATTTATTTTCCCCTTTCTTGACAATGTTTTCTGCCTTTACTGCTGTTCCATGTTGTTTTGTATTAAAAGGTGCAAAACTAATTTTGAAATTCAGACCACAGTGCTCTTCACTGAGGCTGTAAAAATCTATTCCTTATAAGAACCTTGTGCATATTAGTGAGCAGTACAGTAGTCCTGAGGGAATGCTGCTCACAGAAAGGAACATCTAATACCGAGAGCTGCTTTTCATTTTTCCACAACAACAAAATAAAAACAGTAGTTTGCTAGAACGAGCCCTCCCAACGGAGCAAGGATAGGGCTGGTCAAGTTGTGTGAGGTGAAGATGTGGGTTTAGAGCCAGGTGGAGCAGTCCTGAGATCTTGTGAGTTTAGCTGAAGCTTTGACTCCAGTTTACAAGGACTAGATGTTTCGCTGGTGGTCATAGCCTTAGTTAACGGTGTTGAAAATGTTTTTGGTGTGATTTTTCTGGATGTGCATCCCAGGCAGCTGGAGATGGATGGCACACTCCTCAGGAAGGCAGCGTGGGGTCAGAACAGCTCTGGTGCTGTGGAGGTGCAAGTGGGATAATACTTCCCAGCAGCGTGCTGATGAGGAGAGGCAGCCAGGGGCTCTGCCTGCCTGCTGCAGAGCTGAGTGCTGGCGGCCACACTGCCTGGGCACAGTCTCCCATGATGCCTGGGATGGGGTCGGTGCCTGCTCATAGAAAGCCTGGGGGCTGAGACAAGGATTTTGCTCATGCACACCCCAGGCTTGACAGTGCTTGTGTTATCTGAAATGGCAGCAGAGAAGCTGATTTGACAGTCGGGTTTTTGCTCCACAGAGTCACAGTGAAGTGTGGTTTCACGCCTGTCTGGTCCCATCTCCCTGATCCTCAGCAGGAGGAAGGAGGTGGTGCGGAGTTGATGCATGGCCTCCTGCTTCTGAAGGTGACTTGCTTGGCAGAGCTGATGCCCAGCTCTCAAAGTGTTTGCTCTAGCAGCGCTGCTATTCCTTCTAGTGTCCCACATTTTCAGGACCTGGCTCTCATTCCTGGGGTGGGACACTGGGGAGGGAAACCTCTGTTTGTTGCTCATTTCCAGGAGACCGTCCCTGCTTGCTTCTTGTAGAGCAGTCCAGTGGACGGAGGTATCATGGCAGGGCTGTGTAATCAGCTTTGGGATATAGGGGAGGATGCATGTGGGTCCCTGGGGACTGGAGCTAGGAAGAGCCCAATCTACCCTGCTCCCAGGGAGCATTGATCAACAACAGGCCTGTGCACAAGCCGCCTTGCTGGCGTCAGAAGGAGAGAGGTGTGGGGCTGAGATGTGCATTGGCTTTGTTCCTCTAAACATTCGATCCTGGCAGAATACACGAATCCATAGGTGCTCAGCCTGAATATGACAGTGCTGGGCCGCATCCTTTATCTATGGCTTAGACAGGAGGGAGCTACTGGCATTTCAGCAAGCCAAGAAGGCAGTGTTAAAGTAGTGGAAGAGCTGGGTCAAAACGGAAGGCCTACTGCAAAGCCTGCCAAGAGCGCTTGGCTGTCTGGAGCTTTTTGGGGCGGCTGGTGAGAGGCAGTGTTTGTTTGAGCGGGGGATGCTTAGACAAAGCATGTACTAGGTAAAGTATTGATTTCTTGCTTCTATGGTTTGAAAATCCCCAGCTGCCTTCTATTTTTAATAAAGCACATCTGTTTCCAGTCTGAGCTCTGTCTCAAGAAAATTATTAGTGTTCAAAAGGACTAGGGAATGTTAACAAGACCTTACAAGCCCGCAGTTCTGCCTAGAACTCATGGTCTGGATGTATTGCACAGATGTAAAAGCTTGCCTCCTCTGTTGAGGATGCACATGGAGCCTGTCCCTTGGCTGTCCTCTCAGTGGTTCATTGCATTCATGCAACACCCTAGTAGCAGGGAGCACCTAGGTGCGCAGGAGAACACGGGCACCCACGTGGTGTATTTGAGGTGGGAGACAGAACCGGTTCTGTTTGCTGGTAATCTTTGCAGAAGGTGGAATTGCTTGTCCTGATTGCCGTGAACAGCGGGACATACAATGTGTCCCTGCTTCTCTCTCGTACAACCTAATTAGAGCCAAATTCCACCACCACTCAAATCATGGTGTCAGAATAGAAGCATTTTCAGTTGACTCAGGCCAGTGAATGTTTTAGCTCTCGGCTTCTTATCAGCAAGGTCCATAATTCACCTGAAGGATATTCATGTGTACTCATTCATTGCCCAGAGACGGGAATGATGTTTATGTCTTGTTGTTGGGCTGCTGTTTGTGAGAGCTGGGATGGGGGCAGCGACACCAGCGCAGACAGTGGCTGGATAAATTTGTCCACATGGCCAGCTAGATGACTGAGTGGGTTTACAGGCAGATGGAATGTTAGCTGGGGAGGTTGAAAGCTTGAGGACGAGAGGCAAAATGCTGCATTTATTTGCTGAGTGGCTGGATAGGTGCAAATAGACATGAGGAAGAACTGGGTTAAGCAGCTGGTGAAAATGAAGAGATTATGCCTCACATGCCTCTGGGTGCAAAAATTATTTGTGGTCTTAGAGAAAACACAGTCTCCAAAATGCTGGAGCCAGTGTGGGAGGTGGTCCTTGGCTCTTGGGCACCAAAATCACTCAGCATCTTGCTGCTTCTCCCCATTATGCTCATTCTGCTCCCCCCTTGCTGCATTCCCACTGCTGGTCCAGCTGCTCTCACTGTGCCTGAGCTGCCCTCTTCCCCACTGAACTTTGGGATGGGACACCCTCTTGCTGGGCACCCCCAGGAGAGCGTGGTGTGCTTTCAGCAGCTATGGCTGCTGGGTGTTTGGAAGTGCAAGACAGATGTGAGAGCAATTTCTCCTTCTTTAAGTAGATTTCCAGGCTCTGTGTACTTTGTAGTGGTGTGGGCGATGCCACTCAGGTTATCAGCATAATCAGCTCACACTAATGTCACCGATTTGGAGGTCAAATCCCGTGTAGGGAGTCAGATCATGAGTGAAGGAGACAGGGAGGGAATACAAACACTCATTCCAATGCATGAGAGGGGCCAAGGGAGCCACTCGGTGACTTTCTGCTCAGGTCAGCTGCCCATCAGAGGGTATTTCTAGCCCTAAGCTCACCCCAGAGAGCCTGGGCGGTCAGACAGCGTGCCCTGCTCCTCTGCAAACCTAGGATTGCACAAGCTCCTGCAAGCCCAATCATTGGGGCTGATCTTTAGCTTTTCTTTGAGAAAGCCTTTGACCTGAGCTTGAAAATTTCCACTGTTGGGGTGGAGGATTTGCTACCAATTCTAAGGACTATCATCTTGCCTAGTAAAAGAAATGCATGCTTTGGTTCCAGCCTGAGTATGCGCAACTTCCATTTCCAGCTAGGTCTGAGATCCCACCCTGCAAATGGGGCTTCTCTTTTTTTCTTAGCACAACAAGGCAATATTCAGCCGGATTGAAATGCCAAACGCTTGCCTTCTCCCAGCCTGCCAAACAAGATGGGTGATGAAGGATCCCACATCACTACAGTACTCATTCAGCAATGATTCTCCCTTTCTAGCTGTGGTTTGTGGCACAGACATTTTAACGGGGTTTTAACCCACTTAGTGTGCATTGTTCTGATTTTGTATTGTTCTGGTGTGTTAATCAAGCATTCAGGGATTGTCTGGTGGACAGTGCCAATCAAAGTGGAGTTATAGAAAATAGGTCCCATCAAAGTCACTTGATATTTTTCAATGCAAGTAGATATTTTATGTAAGAAGACATCTGTAAAAGCTCTGTCCTACCATCATGTGACATATTAAGTAATGAATCCCATTTCAGCTTTTCCATTATTTTCCTGAGTTGGCATCAGGCTGATGGCTGTATAGTTACCTGCGTCCTCGTGGTTCCTTTTGCAAATCTCTCTGCCCACCCTGAGACCTTCTGAAGAGTTTGAAGATTTACTGAAAGCCAGTGGTGGCTGGCCTGAGAGTTCCTAGAAAATTTAGATGCAAGTTTTCTGGTTCTGCTGATTAAAGCCTGTTTCTGGCTTTCTATTGATTGTCGGGTTTCATTACTGCTGGGGAGTATTTCAGCATCCCGTGATAGGAACACATTCTGTCCATTTGCCAAGAGGGAACAGAAATATTCATTAACTCTTCTGTCCTGTCTGTGCTAGCATTGCAGCTCCTCAAGGTACTTCTGTTGGTGATAGCAATCTCCTTCCTTTATCAGTTTTCTAGCTTTGGTTACTTATTATACATTGGTTGGGGAGCAATTCATTCTTGACTGCTTTCATTTTCTCTCCTAACCAATCTGTTTTGTGGAGTGTTTTCTTTCCCCTTGGTTTTTCATGTTTCCTCAGGTAGTCTCCTTTCCTACTGTAATTTTTAGCCAACAGTAAAACATCCTGAAGAAAAATCCAGTTATTATATTTTTCTGTTTAGGTTCTTTCCCTCTGTCGATCTGGTGCCTGTAAGGACTCTCTGTGCAGAGGAAATGAGTGATGCCTTCTAGTTATACATCTAACTACATTTAACTTTTTCTGCTGCACTGTAATAAATATACTCGCCTCACACTTCAGCACACCAAAGCGATTGACAGGTCTTCTAAGATTGAATGCTGCTCTGTCAAGCTTAAGTGTGATATATAATCTGGTCATGCAGTGCTTTAATTTAGGAAACTATCTTTGCCTGTTCTTAGAAAGTCCAGGGATATTTGACTTCTGGCAGGCAGAGCATGCTAGCATTGCCACTCAGAGCAGAAATTTCCTGTGATGCAGTGGCTGTTTCAGGTGTTGGCAAGACAGGGGGATTCACAACTGCATGTGTTAAATACCGCTCAAGAATCTCCTGTTCACTCTGCTTTAAATTAATCAAAGGAAAAGATATCTTGGAAAATCCAGTTCTCCCAGCAAAGTCCCTGCCAAGCCAGCCGGGATGAGATGCTGGAGAGCTGCAATCCCGTGCTGGTCCTTGCCCAGGATAAGCAATTGCCCAAAGGCCAGGGCACTCCTGCTCCTGAGTGGTTTTAGGGTTTGTGTCACTGGACTAGGGGATGACCAGTTGCTGAGCAGTGTCATTTCACTTTTGCTCGCAGGAGCCAAAGTGTAGTGTGCTATTGCCTGGGGGACTCCTGCAGTCGCTGGGTAGGGAGAACCTGGAAGGACTTACGCTGTGAGTACCTGCAGTCCTGAAAATCCTGTACCCTTCTGGGAGTAAGCCTTTCTGCCTTAATTCTGCCTCACTTGGGGAGGTGTTTGCAAAGCTCTGTGGGGCTGAGTGATAGATGCTGCCTTCTGGAGGAAGATAGCTGTGATCCCAAAGGAGCCCTGGGGCAGCAGAGCATCCTGAGCTAATGGGGATGCTCTCTCTCAGAGGACTTGACTAGTAACAGGCTCCGTAGAGCAAGTGGGGTGAGCTGCGTCAGAGTGGCTTGCGGGCAAGCTGGTGCTTGTTGGCATTGATGCATGGTGAAGGTGGAGGTTCCCATCCCAAGGAGTATTTGTGTCACACTAATGACATGCCACTAACTTGTCCTAAGCAAGTCAAGGGGATGCTGCTGCTTAAGCCTGGTCAAGCAGCTGGTCCACTGGGTCTGTCTGCCTGAAAACAATAAACAGGCCTGATCCAGCCCTTACAGGAGCTAAGAGGACTCTTCCTATCAAGGGGGAAGACATAAAAAAGTACATTTAACCCTGTGGTCAATGCAGCAGCTGAGCTCTTCTGAGGAGCGTCTCAAGTCTCTGAGCTGAGATGGTTCTGTGGGGCTGGGGGTTGCACAAGGGTAGGTGCTGCTTTCGGCTTATAGCTCTTCCCCAGGGAGAAAGGAAGAGCTTTTTCTCCCTGGCCTCTCTAAGGAGCACCAGGAGGTCTGACTTTCATATCCATATATCTGTCAGCATCAGCCCTCAAATCAGGCTCTGATGTTGTCAGAGTGACCAAGGGCCTTTGGGGCAATACAAGTTTTATGTCAGGGAGCGGGGCAGCACTTCTGAACAGGTAAAATAGGGTTTTGAGCATGTGGTCTTAAGTCCCAGCTCTTCCATCGCAATCTCTTTTGCATCTCTGGGCCTTCTCCCCACCTCAGAGGCATAGCTTGTCCTGGGAGCATTATGCTGAGAGCTGGTTTTGATGGTGCAGTTCTTCAGCATATGGCAGAAGGGTGAAGGAAACCATTGCAGTGTAGTTTTCCC
Source organism: Calonectris borealis (assembly GCF_964195595.1). NCBI lineage: Eukaryota > Metazoa > Chordata > Aves > Procellariiformes > Procellariidae > Calonectris > Calonectris borealis. Next base: position 18,573,065 of record NC_134327.1, on the reverse strand, counting down.
TGGTGAGAGCAAACCTGTGCTCCTGGCTGGATCTCCTGCTCTGCAGAGGTGTTTGCTGCTCCTTGGGTTTGAGGGCCAAGGAGAGCCTTCAGGAGCGTGCTGCCAGCTGTCAGGTAGTCACCAAGCCATGGTGTTCAAGTGGGATCGCTCCTTCTCTGCATCGGGTCCTGTGCACAATGGCAGTAGCTTGTGGTGGAGTCAAGGCTCGGGGAGAAACTCATGTTGTTTTAACTATGTCCATTTAGCTCTTCCGCTGCTTTAAAATAATGTCTCTCCAGGAAAACTTTTTCATTAAAATCGTCAAGGAAAACGCACAAGTGACTTCATTTAAAACAGCACCAAACATTTGGGAAAAATTTAAGCTAAGATCGACTTATTCTAGATTTAGCTATTGGCTGGAGCAACCCAGCTGGGAGTCATTAGTACGAGCAGGAAGGACACGGGTAGGTGTTGTGGGCAGGAAGCCGTACAGGACACAGTACCAGGATTTTGCTGTCTAGCACAAAGTCAGGATGAACACTTCATTAGAAGCAAGCTGTGTAATGTTCTAATATTAGCAAATCTGCAAAGAGCTTGCTCTGTCTGCAGTCTTTGTGCAGGCTGTGGTCTGGCACAGCATCCACGCGTCTGACTGCGCTGAGGGTAGGCTGTGTGCCAGGCTGGGAGTGCAGGGGTCTGGGCTGCCGCTAGCAGAGCTCGCTGCAGGGTGGGGGGGGTGTGCTAAAGGGTGCAGTCCCTTTGCTCAGATATCCAGCGGGCGGTTTTCAGAGGCAGTGGCACTGACAGGTACTGGGGAGATGTGACGTGGGAGAGCCTTCAGCCTGCTCCGTGTGGGCCTTGCGCAGGGGTTTGTGCTCACATATTCCTGCGCTGTGTATTCCCTCCAGGTTCTGCTGCTCTAATTTGTGAGGTCTCTCCGTTGTTGTCAAGTGTCTGCTGTTTCTGGTTTTTGAGTAAGAGCAGTTGATAAGATGGTTTGAGCATAGGATGAAGTAATTCTGTTAATGGAGAATACTCCCCAATGGAAAATATTTCTCATGTGTCAAAGCTGTTGGCATGAATTGATTACAATACATCAGTCTATTAGATGGCACTAAACAATTTGTGTTTAAATATCCCTTGAAATACGTGCCTTTCTCCGGGTGGGTGTGATCCAGAATCCAGCCCAGCAAATCAGAGCCTATCCAATGGATTCCATTTGGATCCTTTTATTGATGCAGAAGTGCAAGTTGGTGTGAACTTTTAGGCAGTTGCAGCCCACAAAACAAATGGATGCCAGGACTGTAGGGCTGAGAAGATTGTTTCGGCTCAGTCTTCCAGGGAGAGTTGTGTCTGGAGGTGCCAGCACAGGGAATGAGCTTAACCATTGCTGGCTTTCCAAGAAGGGGCAAGTCCCATGTTAACCGGTGGCTACTGAGATGAAGAGGAGCATGAGTGGGTTGAGATGGCATTATCCTTTGATGAGGCTGGTGTCTTCTGTGCTCAGTCCCAGGTGGTGGCAGAAGAAATGGAAGATGTGGGACCAGCTCTCACGTGCTCGTCTTGATGTTATTAAAGAAGTTGTTAAAATCTGTGACTGGAGGGCAAAAAATCTGTGACTCCACCTCTAGTAGGAGCTCACAGTTCCCTCCCCTACAGCTGCTCCCAGAGCTGTAAATACTCACCTTGCTCTCCCAGTGCCAGGACTTGACTTGCTCCGGTGCCTTTAGACTAACTTGGGGAGCTGCCTGCTGCAGTACGTCTGGCAGTAATATCCTGCTGTGAGGCACCCATGGGTGCTTATGGACCTCTTGAGGGGCGGGAAGAAGAGCATGTGAGAAGGGGTGCCAGGTCCCTAGGGTGCTGATGGGGAGTAGGTGGGCTACGTGGGAAGGGAAGGTGAGGAGGGAGGGATGCTGCAAGCTAAAACTGATGCAGGGCACACCTGTGCTAGCACCAAGGCAGGGCATTTTCCCTTAAACCGTGCGCCTGGTGCTTCCCCAGGCTGGCTTATAAAACAGAGTAATTGCAATTGTGAAGTGGCCCCGCTTCTAACAGCAGCGAGGACTGGCTGGCAGCGTCCTATCCTCCCTACTGTTGTGTGGCAGTGCCCAAGGCCAGCCATCTCCTCGGCTGCAGAGCAACAGTGGTGCTTGTGGCTGCTGCCTCTAGGGACCCCGTGCCTAATGTGAGCAGCCCCCAAGCACTTGATCTGGCAGATCTCCCTCTCCGGACCCGTCTCGGAAGGGCCAGCCCTTGGCAAGTGAAGTCATCCTCCTTTTTCTTTTTTTTGAGGACTGGTTGAAGATTGTGTGTGGATGATGGCACTGGGGAGGGGACAAACTGTCCCCAGAATAGGCTGGGTGATGGGAATCTGTGTGCAAGTAATGTAAAACAATGCTCTGGCCGAGCTGATTTCCTGCAAAACCCAGGTAGCTCCTGGGTGTGCTTGGCTACACATCTGTTATGGACAGACCTAATGAATCCTGGCTCTTGCTAAAGCCTTGCACTTTGTTTGTGACTTGAAGAATTATCTTCTCAACCAAGAGGAGAAAATTAGCTCTTCTTTTCTTTCCCCCCGCCCCCAGCCTTTGCTGCCCATTTTGTGCTGTCCCCTAGACTACTTAGACTCTGATGCTCTCTTGCTGTACAGTAATTCCACCTTCATACCCACTGCAGCTCCTCCATCCATCCATCCCAGAGGAAAGCTGGTAGCATGCTATCTCTTGAGTGGATTATGTCTGCCCACAGGTCCCCTCCAAGCCTGATGTTATATTCCCTGGCCTCGGTTCAAGACTTGGCAATCTGGGAATGGTTTGACTATTTCCACTGATGCTTTCTGGCTACATGGGGAAAAAGCCAGATGTGACTAACACAGGATTATGTATATGGCAGTCGTGTGGGCCGTGAAGCTAAACCCAACTCGTCCACTGAGTGCAGTTCTGTAAAGAAATTATGTGTCCACCCAGAAACGTCGAGCAGAATAACAACCCTGGTATCCCCAGCACAGCTTCTTTTTCCATTGACTGGAGCATTATTCATCCAAATGAAATGATTGCTTTCTGAAAGTTGAAAGTTGCTGTAAGAGCAGATGGAGCCATTTATTTCTGCCTGGGTTGATACTCATTGCTCTGAAGGCATCTGGAAGTGTTGTGACTCTTGTCCTGAAGCCAAACTATGTTATTTTAATTCCAGGTCATGCTACAGGCTCCCTAATCATAGCATTTACATAAGTGATATATTGGGAGGATGTAGAAACAGGCATGGGAGAGGGAGCCCCCAGGAATGCAGCCCAGCCCATGTGGAAGACAGGCTCCATGCTCAAGGGAAATGTCTGCCTGCTCATGTCTTTACTGACCCTAGCTGAAATCTCCAGGACTCACATCTTCTCCTTGACTGGGTTACCGTTGCACTTATTAAGGGTGCTGCCAGGTCCCTGCACGAGCCACCCTGAACGATGGTGCGTGTCTATGCCAATATACTTGAATTAGTACTGGTCTCTGTCTGACGTTAGGAGAGAGAGGTATAATTAAGGTAATTACAAGCCATTCAGTATCAGTCAGGAAGAGCAAACTGTCTTTCACATGAGAAAAACACGGTGTGTTAGTCTGCCCAAACCATCACAACACAGAGCAAAACCAGAGATCTCCAGCCAGCCCAAGGAGAAACCCCTGGCGACAGTGCTGTGTGGGCTCTGTCCCCAGGACAACCAAAACTTGACCCCCAGGATCAGATGAGTTCCCAGCACTCCCCTCAGAGCAGGGTGACTCCTGGCTCTGCCATCACTCGTTGCTGCGGCTGGGGTTGAAAGAGGTGCTGCGGTCATCTGTCTGCGTGCCTGGGCAAATCTTGAGGCGTTACTGTTAATGTTGGATGACAATGAATTCATCCTGTCCAGCAAAATAAATCCAGATGACAAAGAAGCTCAAGAAAATTGCTCACTCTCCTGCAAATCAGGAAGAAATGAGATCTGTCAAGTTATTTACAACTGTAAGACATCTGTAAATAACTTGACAAATGCGCTCCTGGGTGCCACAGCTGCCTTCCAGAAAGCTGCATACTACAGAGCCTGTTGGGAGCCCAGGGTGCAGTCTGCTATGGGGGCCGTCACGGTCCGTTCGGACCTCTCAAATTCACAGGCAACGTACTCTGTGATTTAAACTTTATTTCATGAGCTCATTAAGAAATACGGCAAACAAACTCAACAAACAGGCTCAATCCCCTTTTGCCCAGACTAGTCTATCACGCAAATTCACTTATTCACCATTCAAGTCATAAGGTTTCATAACTTACAACCCGCAACTCTTAATATCGTGCACCTATGACCAAAACAAAAAGAATTAGTTCCCTAGCCTAAGGTGAGAGCACTCATCCTTCCTCCTCCACGACGGCGTGGGCATCTGCTGTATCACACGAAAGCCTCAGCAGTCCGGCTGCTGTCGGATCCACTTTTTGGATCCTTTTTGGGTAAAACCTTTTTGGGTAAGCTTATGTTTTACACCCTCCAGCTTGGAGGTTTGGTCTATCCATTTCCATGAGTTAGTGGGTTCTGAGGAAACTGCCAGACAAAAGATAATGGCTGCAGGTGACAGCCAGCTGCAGGTGATAATGTCTGCATAATGGTCACTGGTGGAAGCTGCTTTGTGCCTGGTTTGTTGTGCCCGGGTGGAAGTGGGTGGTGTAGTCGGGCACGTAGATTTGATATGTGACCCTTTGTATCAGATGTAGAAAATTATTTTGACTGACTGCATGAGCCAAGGACAGCACCCATATGTGAACAGGCAGATGCTGTGGCATTGTAGGAAAAGTGTGTGAGATGCCTGTTTGATGGGTATCATTAAAACCTCATGTCAGGGTGGAGAGAGGTAGAACAACCAAAAGCCTAAAACAATCTGATATGTGAGGAAAGATTGATTGAACCAGGGTTCTTCTGCTTCTGTCCTCCTTATTCTCTTGAGGCTGAAGTCTTCATATATGGCAGTCATTGCTGCAGTGCGAGGAGCTCTTTGCAGGAAGGTTTGTAGGACAACTGTCAGTGGCCCAGGCATGTGGGACCTCTCCACGGTTTTGTTCCCCATGGTTCTGGCTGCAGCTCATGTACCAGCTACCCCCGATAATCAATACAAATAAGTAAGCCAGTCAAGCCCTGTTATAACCAGCTTGTGTTTTCCCCTGGGGCACCACGCGCAGGGGCTCCCCTTCGTGCCGGGCCTTCGCTGGCACTTCCCTGTGGCTTCAGGCAGGTATCTAGTTTGATTTCTATCAGGATTCCCAAAACAGAGGTGCTTCTTGGAGCTCTGTTCACTTCAGATGTTCTGCCTGATCTTGCTCTCTGTCATCTTTAGAAAGAAAAACAAAAATAAGTGAAAACCAGTCAGAACAAACAGGCAAACATAAAATGATGGACTGTACAAAGTGTTCTCCACCATTAGGAACAGCCTTTTAAATCTCAGAGCTTGTTACTCTCCTGATTTATTCTCTTCCTAAACAATTTCTGTCCCTTTTAGTCTTTAATGGGTATTAACATGTTTTTCCATCTTGTTCATCTGAATGTGCTGATGATTGAGTTACTGCAGTTCAAGAAACAGTGTGAATTGAGCTGAGTGTGCAAGACGGGCAGTAGGACACCAGTAGCACCCACCATTGACTTTTGTACAGGTCCTGCATTAATATGGTAAACTTTCTGCATGTCCTTTTCTGGTGGGAACTGAACTGGGTTTGTGAACAAACTCAGTTCTTTGCAGATGAATCCTCTTGTAAACTACTTGCGCGATGGAAAGATAATTCTCCTTCTGCTAATGTGGGAATGGTACAGGAGAACCAATCACAGCGATAAAGCATGGCCCAAAACCCACTGAAAGGGGGTGATCTCTCCTGGTGGTGAGGCGCTCGGGCCAGACCTGGAAGCGCCGCCCTGGGAGCGGAGAGTCAAGTCTGAGACCTGCTGATTTGGTTTGAACCTTCAAACCAGAGAGAGAGACGTGCAGGCAAAGAGAGAGCTGATTAAGGCACTGCAGGCAGTGGAAGCTGCCCTTGGCTGGGGAGCCCTGGCTGGAGGTGGCGGAGGCTGCACTGGGCACATTTTGCAGAACTAAGAGGCTGTTTCTCTGTAATTTAAGATTGCTAGTCTTCTGACCCCACTAGCTCTGGCACAGAGGCACTTTGAGGAGGGATTTTATTCTAGGAGAAAAACCTCTCTGCTGACAAAAGTAAAGTCCCTCAGAACTCCCCTAGCCCCTGTATATCTTCCATTCCTTAAAAAAAACCACTGAATGACCAGAAAACAAGTAGAAAATAACTCCATAGTTGCTAAAACCAAGAGGAATCTGCACAGGAATGAGCACAAGTATGCACAGATACACCCAGCCACAGACAAACACAGATAGGAGGGAGCACCTTTGCTGGCACCCTCAAATCCTGATTTATAATCTTGATTTTAGAGCTCGATGCTTGGAACATCCCTTTCACAGCTCTACCTGTCCTATTTGCTGGCTACTCCGACCTGAAGTTTGCTAGTCATCCCCCGCCGCGCTCAGGACAGGTCTGCAGTTGCTGGCACCCGGACCCTGGGGCCCGCAGCCCCAGATGGGGTTTGCCCCGTAGCTGGCACCCCGACACAGCCCCACGTGGAGCTGGCTGGTGGTCCATGTGCCTGGGCTCAGAATGGGGACCTCACTTGTGCAGGTGACTGAGCCCTGGAGAGAGGTTCTTTGGGCCACAGGGGTTGGCAGGGTTTAAATCTTGGCATGGGACGCCCCGAGGAAGGAAACATCTCCTTCCTCTTTCTGGGTCAGTGTCTGATTTGGTTCTAATTGCTGAGCCGACAGGTAAGTGCCTGCTTACTGGTAATCAAGCCTGGCCATTATGGAGCTCGCCTTACTGCAATCGCTCCATACATGGGGATTGAATTTGGGGGTGCTGTGTAAAATAGGTGATAGCACAGCTATGACGACGAGTTCACCTGCTGCCCCTCCACATCTCTGCTGGGCCCTGGCCCCTGTTTGAGCATCCCTTACCCAACACAGAGGAGCTGAAGCAGCTGGTTTTCTCCAGGGAAGGCAGGTACAGCAAGGATAGAGGCATGGCAGCCACTCAGTAGGTACAAAGCCACGTATCAGCCCAGCACTGAGCCTTTGTAACAGGAGCTATAGGTCATACCTACAGAATACCTGTGGATTTTCACCCCTGATGAAAATCTTTGCATTTGGGCATAATTGCTCGTGTGGTTCCTGTTAGCAATACAGCAGAACCTTGCCAGCCATGCACCCAAGAGACCTGGGGCAGCTCTTTCTTGTAATTTCCAGGGCTTCCTGAGAGAGCTGTTTGTGACCAAGGGATATTGGGAAACCAGGTCTGCTGTCCTCCCAAGCCAAACTCCAAGGGGTGGCCTGTGCTGTCTTGTAGACACGTGTGGGAGGTAGGGCTTAACTGTTTCTCTTTAGTGAGAGCTTTCAAGTGCTCTGGCTGGGCCCAGTTTGCAGTAAGCACAATCACTGTATTTATTATAGCAGCTGATGCAGAAGGACATCTAAGCCAGAGCACATGCCTCTGCTTTTCACTGTAGCCTCCTGCCCTCCATCCGCCATCCTGGCTCAGCACCATTACCAGGGTTGGGGTGAAGGGCTGTTTTCAGCCCCTCTATAGCATGCATATGGCAGGGCATGTCGGTACCTGCCAGCAGTTCTGGAGGGGAGCCCAGCCTAGGTACGGTGAGCTCCCAAAATCCCTGCATGTGCCCCTTTCCGACTGCTCTGCCAGCAGAGATTTTTATGCAAGAGGCAATGTGGCTAGTTGCATGGGATAACGCACTTCTGTGACTGGGTTTTCTCCAAAGAGCAAGTGTGACTGTAGCTGAGCTGGGATCTATACGGGGAGTGAAGGTGTTCTGCTAGCTTTTGGGTTTGGGAGGGAGGAAATTATCTACCTTCTGCAAAACAAACAAACTCAATCCAGTTTTCTTTTGGTGGGAACAAATCCACAGTTACATTAGATCGAACTCTTCCATCCAAATCACATTTGAAATTCTTTTCCTGGTCTGAGCACACCAGGAGCTCTTCTTGTGCTGCAAGCTGAATTTTCAGTCAATTTGGGGAGATTCTTGAGAGCATTTCTGTGTTTAAAAAGAATTAGGTACTATTTCATGAAGCGTCTTCTCCATCTTGCTGTGATCTCTTTCCAAAATGCTCTCTTTTGATCTTTGCAAACAAATGTGGATTTCTATTTTGAGAGAAAAAGCTTTTCCTCTATTTGAGCAGATGCAGACACAGGTTAACTATCTGTGTGCATTGTAAGTAGGGGGCTGCTTTCTTCCCAGCCCAGGTTGATACCCCAGGCCCCAGCTTCCTCCATCCCACTTTGTGTCCTCCCATCAACTCCCAGGTAACTTCCAGCACTAGCTTGACAGCAAAATGTCTGAAATTGCCATTAGCAATTGAACTCAGTGTGCACTTCTCAGGGTCGATGCAAGTAACAGGCTTAGGTGAATGAGATCTAGGAACACAATGTTCTTCTTTGGGAATGGGGTGACAGATTTCTCCCACAGGAGAACAAGTCCAGATGAACTGCTTGGAAAATCTGCAGTCACCTTCCTCCAGAGAGCAAGAAATCTAAAATGCAGCTACCACTCAGCACCTATCTTTCCTGTACTGTTATCTATGCCTGGAGCTCACCAGCAGGGCTAATGAGCAATGATGGATGCATCCCAGTTTGATAAGTTCTTGTCTGGTGGCTCCTGCAGAGAATTTTTTTTTTTTTCCCCAGGTGAAGAGTTCTGGTGAGAAAGCTCTAGCAGAAACTAAAGCTTTGCTAAAGGCCATGGCTATCAATCTGATTCAAGCAGAGAAAAATCAAACCTGGTTCCTTAATGATGAAGGTAAGGCAGAGAAGGTGTTTCCGGATGGGATGGAGCAGTTGGAGGCTGTGTGGTTAGCTCTGGAAGTGTGGTTAGCTGCAGAACTTCACTAACGCTAGTGAAGGATGGGATGCAGAGGGACTGCGCTGGAGTTGTCTCCTAGAAAACTCATGTATGTTCATGACCTCAGGGCCTGAACTAGAAACAGCAATCCTTGGTGATCAGCCAAAGGAGAGTTGCCTACTGTGCATGAGTTACACTGGTATCAAAGCAGGCACCACAAGGTGATACCACATAAAATGCCTATCAGGAGTCCCCCCATCTCCTGTCAATGCCCTTTACAGTTGATCAGACTGGAAGGAGGCAGCTGCTCAAAATGGAAGGGGAAGATCCTGTTTCGTTAGCAAGGGCTCAGTGGGCCTAAAGAACCAGCCTCATGCCGCATCTGGTTCCCCTTCTCCTGAGCCCAATGTTTCCTCTGCCTGGTTTGCTCCTGAGCCAAGTCTGGTGTTGTTGATGCATCAGGCATGGTATGACTGGTGGAGGTGGGAGTTTAAACCTTGGAGTGGCTACTGGTTTTCTGTTGTTTTATGAGTATTGACTAAGTATTTCTGGGCTGGGGGGAGCTCTCTGTCACTAACTACAGCTGCCTGGCAGAGGCACCAGGGGATTCCTTCCCTGGCAGGAACCAAACCAATAAGTAGTTTGTTTATGGCACTCACCATTGGGTGAATTTACTACAGCAGCCAAGAGCAAATCCTGAGAGTCCTGTATCAGTTTCAAACAGTCTGGAAATTGCTCTCCAGCTTGTTAAGTCCAACTCTTTTGTGAATGAAGGAGAGTAAATCGCTGTTCATCCCCTTTGCCTTACCAGAGGGGCCTCAAAAAGCTGCCCTGGCGGTGGAGGAGCAGGGAAGGATAAGGGAGTAATGTGTCCTTCACAGAGGACAGAAGAAAGTAAGACCTTGCACCGGGGGCAGGGGTTTCAGCATGCGTATCTGAGAAGCTTCCTTAAGAATCGGGATGGGGACTTGCCAGAAGCACTGTGAGAGGGCACTCCATTGCTGCACTGTCCTGCACCCACGCTTGCTGGGCAAGCTGCTGCCTTGGATACCCTGCTCTTGCTGCCTGGCTCTGGTTGGAGTGTAGGGTCTTTGGGACAGGGACCACCTCTGCTCTGGGTTCCTACAGCATTGTGCATGTGCAGTGAGGGACCATAGCTGGGACTTCCAAGCTGTCCTGCAATGGAGCTGGTAGCAATGCTGGACGAGTGGCAGGGCTTTGCCAGTGAGACTGGGAAAGTGCAGAGAATGTAGCAGGCTGGTTTTGAGCCCCAGACATGTTTTGCTCCGTACATGTCCCAGTCCTAGAGCTTTTCCCGAGTGTTTGCCCAGCTCTACAAGACTGGGATCATCTGTTAGAAAGGTAGGGTAGCCCCTGAGTTAGTGAGGAGAGTTGGTTGGACTATATCAGGCACAGCAAGGAAGGAGTGGTAAGTTATTCCCGGTTTTGACTGCCTAGGTGCTAGCCTCTGGTGTAGAAGTGTCTTGTGCTTGCAAATTTTGGCCTTGTAAAACTTGGCTGTTGTGAGTTACCATCAGTCACAGTGAGAAATGTGATTCTCAGATCAAGCATTCCTTGGCTTCTCAGCCAGCTGGAGTGGCTTTTGGTTGAGAGCCTCTGGGTAAGGATGAAGGGGAAAGCAAATAAAATGGATGCTGTTGTGGGAGTCTACTGTCAACCACCCAGCCAGGACGATGACACCAATGAATTACTCTACAAGGAATTAAGGGATTTCTCTAGTTCAACTGCCCTTGGCCTTATGGGTGATTTTAACTTTCCAGACATCAACTGGGAATATCATACAGCAGACGCAAACAGGTCCAGGAAATTTCTGAAGCACGTTGAAGATAACTTCTTGGTGCAGGTACTGCGGGAGCCGACTAGGGAAGGTGCCCTCCTAGATTTGTAGTTTGTGGGCAAAGTTGTGATTGGTGGCTGGCTCGGACACGGCGAACACGAAGTAGCTGAGTTTCAAATCATTGGTGATAGGAGAAAAACTGCCAGCAAAACTTTGACCCGGGGTATGGGGAGAGCAGACTTTGGGCTGCTGAAGAAGCCAGTTATTAAGGTCCCCTGGGAATCTGCTTTTGAAGGTATTGGGGTCCGTGAATGCTGGTCACTTTTTAAGAGCCGTGTCTTAAGAGCGCAGGAGCAGGCAATTCCAAAGTGTCAGAGGTCAGGCAAGTGGGGCAGAAGGCCGGCTTGGCTGAGCAGGGACCTTCTTCTAGAATTTAGGGAGTAAAGAAAAGTGTATGGACATTGGACGCAAGGACAGGTGACACAGGAGGACTATGGGGATGCTGTTTGCCACTGTGGGGAGAAAATTCATGCGGCCAAAGCTCGATCAGCGTTCAAGCTGGCCAGGACTGTGAAGGACAACAAAAGGGCTTTTTAAAATATATTAATAGCAAAAGATGGACCAGAGATGACATTGATGAGGTCAGTCACCTCACAAATAGGGACATAGACAAAGCGGAGACGTTTAAAGCCTTCTTCGCCTCTGTCTTTAACACCGATGATGGGCCCTGGGACCCCCAGAGCCCTGTGTTGGAAGACCGTGACTGGGGGGATGATGAACTCCCAGCTGACCCTGAACTTGCACGGGACCGGCTGCTCCAGTGGATGCACATAAGGCTGTGGGGACTGAAGGGATTCATCCCAGCGTACTGAAAGAGCTGACCGATGTTATCATGGGACCTCTCTCTGTTATTTTTCAATGATCTTGGGAGTCTGGACAGGTCCCAGTCGACTGGAAGCTGGCAAATGTTGTCCCAATTTTCAAGAAGGGAAGAAGGAAGACTCTGGTAATTACAGGCCTGTCAGTCTCACTTCAGTGCCTGGTAAAATTACGGAGAAGGTTATTCTGGGAGTTGCTGAAAAACACTTGAGAGACAATGCAGTCATTGGCCATAGCCAGCATGGGTTCACGAGGGGCAAGTCCTGCTTAACCAACTTAATTTCCTTTTATGACAAGGTCAGCCATCGAGTTGACCAAGGGAAGCCAGTAGGTGTGGTGGTTTTGGATTTTAGCAAAGCTTTCGATACTGTCTCTCACAGTATCCTTCTGGATAAACTGTCCAGGACACAGCTAGACGAGTCCATAATACTTTGGGTGAGCAACCGGCTGATGGGTTATAGTATCAAAGAGTTGGAGCAAATGGGGTTACATCAGGCTGGCAGCCAGTCAGCAGTGGGGTTCCCCAGGGCTCAATTTTAGGGCCAGCGCTCTTTAATGTTTTTATAAATGATCTGGACGCAGGAATCGAATGTACATTAAGTAAGTTTGCTGACAATCCTAAATGAGGAGGAGCTGTGGACTCCCTCGAGGGTAGAGAGGCCTTACAGAGAGCTCTGGATAGGCTAGAGAGCTGGGCAATATGAAATTCAAGAAGAGCAAGTGCTGGATTCTCCACCAGGGACGGGGTAATCCTGGTTATACGAACAAACTGGGGGACGAGAGGCTGGAGAGCAGCCCCACGGAAAGAGATCGGGGGGTTTGGGTCGATGGCAAGTTGAACATGAGTCAACAGCGTGCCCTGGCAGCCAAAAGGGCCAACTGTGTCCTGGGGTGCATCAGGCACGGCATAGCGAGCTGGTTGAGGGAGGTGACTGTCCCACTCTGCACTGCACTGGTGCAGCCCCACCTCGAGTACTGGGTGCAGTTTTGGGCGCCTCAATACAAGAAGGACGTCGAACTATGAGAGTGTGTCCAGAGGAGGGAGACCAAGATGGTGAAAGGCCTCGAGGGCAAGACTTATGAGGAGCGGCTGAGGTCACTTGGCTTGTTCAGCTTGGAGAAGGGAACGCTGAGGGGTGACCTCATCACTGAGGGGTGACCTCATCGCAGTCTACAGCTTCCTCAAGGGGGGCAGCGGAGGGGGAGGTGCTGATCTCCTCTCTCTGGTGACCAACAACAGGACACAAGGAAATGGAATGAAGCTGCGTCAGGGGAAGTTCAGGTTGGACATTAGGAAAAGGTTCTTCACTGAGAGGGTGGTCGGTCACTGGAACAGGGTCCCCAGGGAAGTGGTCATGGCACCAAGCCTGTCAGAGTTCAGGGAGCGTCTGGACGACACTCTTAGTCATATGGTTTAGTTTTAGGTAGTCCTATGAGCAGCAGGAGTTGGACTTGATGATCCTTATGGTTCCCTTCCAACTTGAGATATTCTATGATTTTATGATTCTATGATCTCCAGTGATTTAGCAATGTCAGGAAGGCACCCACTTGCATCTAATCAGCGCTGCTAAGGGAGATGAGAGTTTTCCTTCCTGAAGCTCCAGGGGTCAAGTGCATGCTTAGATCCTGAGAGGAGATTCAGCATGCCCTGAAGAGCATCTGCTCCACTATGAAGGGTGAGCCTCCTCAATCCCCTGCACAAAGACTGTGCCATGCAGGCAAGAGGAACCATAACTGAACTAACCGCTTAACCCTGCCTCTGCCTACTAGCTCCTCGCCTGCCCATGGGACCTCTGAAGTGTGGTGGTCAGGTAAAGCTGCTTTTATGCACTGACAGTAGACTCCTAACTGTGGAGGGTGGAGGTCATTTATCTTGGGAGAAAATATCAACTGTGCACTGACCTGCACAGGGACCTGGTGACCGTGTCAGCAAACACAGCTGTGGAGAAAGGAGTGGGGACACCAGACAGGGTTTGGCTCTGCAGACTTAGCTCAGTGCTGTTTTTCATGGTGCGCTGTGATTTACACCAGTTAGGAAAAAGGCCCCGTTGAGATACGGGGTAGCCCTTCCCTACCCCAAATGACCACCACAGGCCCCACTATTGCCTGGATGAGGGAAGTGCATTTATTTGCTCCGGATTAGAAAGACATTTCTCTAGTATGTACAGCAGCAACATCCCACACATGCAGAGAGCAAACAGCCCGCCCCACATCCCAGGGGAGGACCCAGTCACTGGGAGAGCCGTGCAGCCACCACCAAAGCCATCACTGCAACCATCCATGGGCTGTGCCAGTCACTTTCCACACCACCTTTGCTTGCCTGGCCCTGCCTGCACTGCCATCTCCCTTGCTGTTCTTACTGTGGAAGTCAGTCTGGCCAGATGGGGCACTGGGAGGCAGAAAAGACCCTTTGACAATTAACCAATGTGTCCAGAGCAGTAGGGCCATGGAGCAGGGGAGTTGGAAGGATGAGAGCCAACAGAGGAGCTGGAGCTTTAGTCCCTGGAGTCCAGGTGGTCTGAGGATCAGGTGCAAGTCTGGGTCCATTCCTTCCCTTGCATACAGTATGTTGTGGGGAGATGGCTCAGGAGAACAGTTGGTGCATGGAATGGGAAGGAACGACAAGGCCAGAAGCAGTGTATAGCAGTTTCTGGCTTGCCTTTCCAGCATCCTCTCTCACTCAGTGGGAAAGAGCGGCCTGAAGCTGGTGACGGAGCTGAGCTGGCAGATGGTGTGAAGCTTGGCCACTAAGAAATATGAAGGGGCTTGGAGGAACTGGAGGGGATTGCCATGGAGGCTGGGTTCAGCTCGCACCTGTTATTGTCTTCATGCATCTGGGACACTTCAGTGGAGCGTGCCTCAAATCCAGGCACAATGTGGGCAGCGTGCACCACCTGCACCTTGTTGCGGTGCTTTTTCCTCAAGAGACAGCTGAAAACCTTTTTGAAGCCTTTGCGGAAGTGCTTGGAGACCAGGGCGTAGACAATGGGGTTAAGGCAGGAATTGGCATAGGCCATGCAGTGGGAAAGCAGGCGGAAGGCATAGGTGGCCTGGTTGAAGGGGAAGTCTCCATAGAGGTATCGGAGGATGACTACGTGGTAGGGCAGCCAGCAGAGGCAGAAAAGGATGGTTACAATGATGATCATCTTGGTTACCTTCCGCTTGGACTTCTTGGACTCTGATATGTCCTCCAGCGGGTCCACTGCGGTCCACAGGTACTTGATGGTCCTGGTGTAGGAGAGGCTGATGACCAGCACTGGGATGACATAGCCAAAGGCAAATGTGCTGGTGTCCATGACCTTGCGCCTCCACTCCTCCCAGCCAGGCATGCAGATGTAGTTGGACTCCCACTCAATCAGGTCATAGTAGCTTAGGTAGGGCCCAGCAAAGACCACGGAGAGGCCCCAGATCACAGCCATGGCAGCCACTGCGTTGTGGGGAGTCCGCAGCTCCCTGGAGCGCAGCGGATAGCGGATGGCCAGGTACCTGGAGGGGAGAGCAAAGCAACCAGCACTGAGATTTCAGCCAAGCTCTGCCTGGCCACATAAACTCCAGGGTCAAGAGAGTTTCCTTCATTCTCCTGAAGGTCCCTGAGCAGTGGCCCTACATGTTATCTCACACCTTCTTTGAGATAAGAGTCCTGGGTAAAGCAGCTTTTCTTTTTCTAGCAAGGATGCTTCTCCCACAGGCTTAGGCTGACTCACCCGTCTGTACATGGTGGAGTGGGCTATGTCCCTGAGCTGGGGCCAGAGAGACGGTGCTGTGGAGACCATGCAGATATCCACTGCTTGGCAGAATTTATCCAGCAGAAAGGTCTGAACTGAGGATTCAAGACCTGGGGAAGCTTCACTGGGTGATGGGCACCATGCAGGCTCCTGCCCACTGAGGCCATATTTCCATCCTTCTCCAGCTTTCAGATCAGCCTGGCAGGGGGGAGATTTGCTCACTGGAGCTGTGGCTGCCTCCACCTTGGTACCAAAGGGACCAGGCAGGCCCTTGCCTTTTGGTGCTGTCTGCTTTCTCAGGCCAGCCCAAAGCAGGCAGTGATGGTCTGTCTGCTCCCTCCAGCAACAGTGGCCAGATACGGTGTGATGGCCAGCTCTGCTCCCCCACCTCCAGGCAACACCATAGGGCAAAGATGTAGACGTCAGCAAGGAGAGAAGGTGGCTTGGTGCATGTGGGTAGGGGATGGAGAGGAGCTGTCAGCACAGACAGGAGTGCAACTGCTATAGCCTCAGCCTGCCAGCATCCACAGGATGCTCATTTGATGCACTGTAAGGCCCGCAGAGCACGTAGATAAGACATGCAGTTGGTGTGAAGGGTCACATGCGTGACAAACCCCTTGTTGCTTGCCAGTCCTGTCATCCTGAAAGCTGCCAGCAGCTCTGTGAGAATCACTTCGTGTCATGCTGAAATGCAGCCACCTCTTGGGTGGAGCACTGCACTACAGCACACAAGTGCCGCCAGAAAGGGAGAGAACACAGGCACTAGCACCTTGCCAAAATATCGGGTTTTTTGAGATAGCGTCCCCAGTTCTGAGCTGGCCGGAGAGGCAGACTGCACTCATGTGATGTAGGTGCTGGGAAGCAAGAGGCTTAGACCATGAGAAATCTCAGGTCTTCATCATGACAACAGCCAAACTGTGTAACGACCAGAATCCCAGAGGCTTGGGATATTTTTGCTGGGGATTCCGCGCGACCCTCTCGCCCCAACCAGGGGATGCTCGCATTTCAGGGTGGGTGAATTGCTGAAGTGTCAGATCACTGTTTGAGTCCAGGTGCTGGTTTCTGCAGGTGACACCTGCGAGCAGGACAAAATGGAAGGGGGCTGGAAGAGTAGCCCAACCATACTTTTTGCTGGGATTTAACCCATCCCAGATATTCCCTGGCACTGAAGTTTCCTTCTGCCTGCAGTGCTGTGAAGCTCCTCATTGCAGAGGGCTGTTTGGCCCTATCTTGTCTTGGTACCTTGGAAGCAAACACAAGGAGCAAGATGTGTTCCCTGTGGCAGTCAAGGCTGGAGCTTACCCCAGTGGGGACCTCTTCCTCATCCTGGACCATAAGTGTGGGCTCAGTCAGAAGTGGGGCAGCTGACACAGAGCCCTTGGGAACAATGTAGGTGGCACCAATTGGGGCCAGAGTGTCCTGGCTGACCTCCCAAGAAGGGACTCAGCTCATGATGAGGATGCCTTTCTGCACAGGGTGCATGAGGGCTGGGGGCGGTGAGGGAACAGGAATTGCTAGATGACAGGTTTTGTGCTGGGCTGGCAGCCCCCGGGGAATGAGATGTGTTTGCTGCAGGACTGGGACCTCTCTTGGGTGTTTATGTGGCTTCTCTTACAGTGCCCTCTGTTTACCTTGCTGCCAGCACATGATGCTTTTCTGAAATGGTGGCTTGGGGATAGCTATTACCCTCTGAGTGCCATCTCTAATACAGAGCTAGGTGACTCTCGGGGGAGTCTGTGGCACAGCAGGGAGCTGAGCTTGGGTCTCAGGTGCTCTAACCACAAGGCAGGTCTTTCCTGCAGAAAGCACGGACAAGAGCAGCACCGGCTTTGCACTCGAGAGATCTGGAAGTGCTGCTTGGGGGTTGTTAAGGCAAGGGAGACACACCTGGTCCCCAGACTACCTTTGGCATGGATCGATACCACTGGGGTTTGAATCATCTGCCTAATGGTGGTGGGCCACGATCTTCCCATGCTCTCACTCAGCCCAGCTTCTCAGACTGCCCTCCTTCCCCAGCCCAAGGGCGTCTCTAGACTGTTACCTGTCCACAGAGACGGCAGCCAGAGTAAAACTGCTAGCATACATGGTGAGGTAGATGAAGAAGTGGACAGCCTTGCAGATGAAGGAGCCGAAGACCCAGCCCTCAAGGGAGTAGATGGTGGCCTGGAAAGGCACGCAGAAGACAATGAAGAAGAAGTCAGCCAGGCTGAGGTTGAGGATGAAGAGGTTGGTAGTGTTGTGGCCCATTTGCCCATTGCGCAGCAGCACTGCCAGCACCAGGCTATTGCCCACTGTGCCCAGGAGGAAGATGAGGGAGAAGACCACAGGGACAATCACACTGGCAGGGCTGAACTGGTAACTGTCGGAGGAGTTCCAGTACCCAGGCAAGCTCGCGAAATCCTCATGCTCTGTCATTCTGTGTCGTGGTGAGACGTTGGAGCCTGGGGCAACACAGGGAAAGAATTGAGAGACTGGAGAAACGCTGCCTAGCCTGTTAGCTTGGCGATGGGCCTGTTGGCTCACTGGAGACACAGCCCCGTTTTCAGCTCTGTGACCCACATGCTTTTCAGCAGGTTCCTCTGGACACTAGTGGCCTGGAGGACAGGTAGGGTTAGCTTGGGGGTAAGGGGTGCCCTGCTCCTTTATTCTGGCCCTGGAATGAATCCACAGCCCATGTTCAGATGCTGCCTTGGACTGATGATGCTGGAGGTGAGGTTTGGGGGAGCGGAGAGGATGGCATCTGTCCCCAGCTTCCTCTTCTATGGGAGAATGGAGCCAGGATCTCCGTCTCCCAGCTGGTCCAGCAATGGGGCTCCAGCCCCAAACCAACCAGCTGGACAAGCCAAGATGTTTGCTCCCCGATACTGACATGCAGAGTTTTATCTCTCCCCTCCTCCCAGCTCTTTTAGTACCTGTTCCTAGAATTAACCTCACACAAGAGGCACAGGGCTGGAAATGCTTTTGGCAGTGACAGCTACTACACAGCTCCGTGTTGTGCCCAGGTGGGGACTTTCTGAGGAAGACAGCTCTGATGGGACCACTCCTGCTTTGATTTCAGTGACCCAGGTACATATTCCCTTTCTATGTCTCACAGGACAGCTCTCCCCAGGACTTGGACTTTTTATATAATGCCCCTGCCCCCAAAATAAGCATTTGGACTGAAAGCAGAAGGTGAGGTTGCACATGGAAACACCAGTTTCTCTGTCACAGGCATAGAAATCTGTCTGCAGGTTTTTCAGTTCTGGAGCTGGGGGAATATCACATACGGATACAGGCACAGCTTCCCTTGAATAAACACATGGTTTGGGTTCTTCCCCCCCTTTGCAGTGTTTGTAGGGATGTGCTGTGGTTACCAGAGTGTGTGGCCCAAGGCTGGCTCACCATGAGTATGGAGATTGCAGAGGCTGTATGTGGTGGATTGACCCTGGCCAGATGCCAGGTGCCCACCAAAGCTGCTCTATCACTCCCCTCCTGAGCTGGACAGGGGAGAGAAAACATAATGAAAGGCTTGTGGGTTGAGATAGGGACAGGGAGAGATCACTCACTGTCCTGGTTTCAGCTGGGATAGAGTTAAATTTCTTCCTAGTGCTGGGTTTTGGATTTAGTATGAGGAGAATGTTGATAACACACTGATGTTTTCAGTTGTTGCTAAGTACCCTGCTAGTTAAGGACATTCAGCTTAAAAAAAAAAAAAACAAAACAAGTGTTGGGAGGGAGCACAGCCAGGACAGCTAGCCCAGGTGGCCAACAGGGTATTCCATACCATGTGACGTCATGCTCAGTATATGAACAGTAGGCGTGTTCCAGGAAGTAGCGATCGCTACTTGGTTATCGGTCAGCGCGGGTGGTGAGCAATTGCATTGTGCATCACTCATTTTGTATATTCTATCATCATCATCATCATCATCATCATCATCATCATCATTATTATTATTATTATTATTATTATTATTATTATTATTTTCCCTTTTCTGTTCTATTAAACTGTCTTTATCTCAACCCACAAGTTTTTCTCTTATCCTTCCAATTCTCTCCCCGTCCCATGGGGAGGGGGGGTGAGCGAGCAGCTGTGTGGTATTTGGCTGCCTGCCAGGTTAAATCACGACACTCACCAATTACCATCACAGGCAAACAGACTCGACCTGGGGAAAACTAACTTAATTTATTACCAATCAAACCAGAATAGGATAACGAGAAACAAAACTGAATCTTAAAACACCTTCCCCCACCCCTCCCTTCTTCCTGGGCTCAACTTTACTCCCGATTTTCTCTACCTCCTCCCCCTGAGCGGTGCAGGAGGACAAGGAATGGGGGTTGCGGTCAGTTCATCACACGCTGTCTCTGCCGCTCCTTCCTCTTCAGGGGGAGGACTCCTCACACTCTTCCCCTGCTCCAGTGTGGGGTCCTTCCCACAGGAGACAGTCCTCCATGAACTTCTCCAATGTGAGTCCTTCCCATGGGCTGCAGTTCTTCACCAACTGCTCCAGCGTGGGTCCTTTCCACGGGGTGCGGTCCTTCAGGAACAGACTGCTCCAGCGTGGGTCCCCCGCAGGGTCACAAATCCTGCCAGCAAACCTGCTCCAGCATGGACTCCTCTCTCCATGGGTCCACAGGTCCTGCCAGGAGCCTGCTCCAGCGCAGGCTTCTCACAGGGTCACAGCCTCCTTTGGGCACATCCACCTGCTCCAGCATGGGGTCCTCCATGGGCTGCAGGTGGATATCTGCTCCACTGTTAACCTCCATGGGCTGCAGGGAGACAGCCTGCCTCACCATGGTCTTCACCACAGGCTGCGGGGGAATCTCTGCTCTGGCGCCTGGAGCACCTCCTCCCTTCCTTCTTCACTGTCGTTGGTATCTGCAGAGTTGTTCCTCTCACATATTCTCACTCCTCTCTGGCTGCAATTGCTGTTTTTCTTCCCCCTTCTTAAATATGTTATCACAGAGGTACTACCACCGTCGCCGATGGGCTTGGCCTTGGCCAGCGGCGGCTCTGTCTTGGAGCCAGCTGGCATTGGCTCTATCAGACATAGAGGAAGCTTCTAGCAGCTTCTTACAGAAGCCACCCCGGTAGCCCTCCCGCTACCAAAACCTTGCCACCACCCAATACACTGTGCAAGAAACCAACCTCTAGCTTATGCATTCTCTTTCAGGCTGGGGAATTAGCAAGTGCTCCCTGGGGAGCACTGGCAGCGCGAGTGCCTGAGCAGAAGCACTGCAAGGGGCATGTGAGCATGCAAGTGTTCCTGGTATTGGTGCAGATTTGGGGATGCCAGCAAGCTGCCTGGAATCGCAGCGAGCCCTGTTCAACACTACCACAGCTGTAATGAGACCATTCCCGTACAGTTGCAGGTATCCCCAGAAGCAAGTGCCAAAGACTCATGAAGTCTAGGAAGCGGGATGTGGTCTTTTTGTTGGCCTGTTGTGCACTGCCCAACAGTTGGTACAAGTCAAATACCCCACTTGGCATGGCAGCCTCTCCTTTGTCCGGGCAGCAGGAAGCTCATGCTGCTACCTGGGAGCTGGAGTCTGCTTTCTAGCACCCAAAAGGTCACCGCACCTCATTTGTGAATGTGTGGATTGCTCCCATAGCACCTGCCCATCCCGAAGCAGAGGGGATTTCACAGGGACGGCATCAGTTGCTCTGAATGCGAATTTGCCTTGTGGCAAGTGCATCGCAGAAATTTTATGTCTGGCTTAGACTCTTCTGTTTTATAGTAACCTTGAGCTCCATGAATGCTGCTTGTGTGGCAGAGGGATGAGCTTTCCTCTGGAAAGCTGGGATGGCCAGTACTGAAGTGCATGCTACTTATTTTTGCTAGCTCTGCCTTGGTGTCCAAACAATTCAAATGGCAGCGTCAGCTCTCGCTATAGGCAAAAGTCCCCCTGCAGCCGCCTGAAGAAGAGAGTACCCCATGCAGTATGGATGTGTGGGAAGCAGGGGAGCTTACACAGGCCCTGGCAGGAGTGGGAGAGATAGATGGATGGGACCCTGCCAGAAGATCTGGTGCCAGAGTCTGGCTGAGGACCTTGGTCTCTTCTCATGCTGCCTAACTCCTCTGGGACCAGGAAGCTTCCCTGTATGCAGGGGAGAGCAACTCAGGCTGCAACTGGTGTTTTATTCTTACCGCTAGTTGATTGCAGTGGCTTAGGCTGTGCTCGGGATTATAACCCATGCAAGGCTGTGGCACTGAGATCCTTCTTCCATGGGGCTGAGAAAGGTATTAGCAAAGCTGGAGAAGAGCTGATAGCCTAGCCAGAAACCAAATTCATCTTACCATCCACCCAGACAGTGCCTGTGTTGCGTGGTAGAGTCTCTGGCTGCTTCACCCTGCATCTCCCCCCCATCCTTCTCATGGCCAAGCGTCCTTTCTTTGCTGTCTCTTGCAAGGCAGACGAGCTGCTAGTCAGCCCTCCTCAAAGGTTGCTCTAAAGAGAACAAAAAGACAGGGACTACCTGTGCAACCCCTGCAAATCAAGGAAGGCAACCCTGCAAACATCCCCCTCACTGGTGAGATCTGCAATGAAATCACTTTGGAGTACTGGCACATCACATAGCCTGGTTGCAGTCCAAATTTGACATCCCTTGATGTGCACATGAGCAGCTCATGCTTTACTTCGAAAAACTGTTTCTGGCTGTCAGGGAGCCACTACTGTTGTCATTTACCACTCAGCTCCAAACTTATTTCTTGAGCCTGTAGGAATGGGAATTTGGGGAGCTTGGTGAGTTCTTTTCAGGGACAGCCAGTGGCCAGGAGCAGAGTGCCAGGAAGGATGTGGTAGTAGGTTGGTAATTGTACCCTTGCCACAGCTTTGAGGTTCTCCCTGGTCACCCGTGGCTCATGACCCATCTACATGAAGTCAAAGTAGTGCTTCAGTCCCCTTTACAGATGGGAGTTGAGACACAGCGAGCATGAAGAGGTGGCTTTGTAACTGGTTGGATGAGGGAACTCACTCATGCAGCAGAGAAGCAAATCTTTATCTCCACTGGGTTAGTTCTGATCCACTGCTCCGCGCACACGCTGCCTGCAGACAGGACAGCGATAGAACAGGACAGAGTGAAAGCAGGGTCTCTTAAGTGACATACATAAACTGTGACACTGATGCTGGGGCACTGAGATGCTAAGAGACTCACACGGAGTCATTCAGAGCATCTCTGGCAGAGTGAGATGTCTCCCAGTCCCTATTTAGCATCTTCTCAGGAAGCTGCCACTCACCCCCACTCTGTTGTCCTTTGGAAGCATTTTGCAACCATTTCACACCCTACCATTTTGTGAACAGGTTTATGACAATGCTCCTGATTTTCACTTGGTTCTGAACAGCCTTGACTAGCAGTGAGAAGGACAGCTGCTCTGAGCAGAGGGAAAATGGAGAGCATGGGCAAGAGGGTTCCTCTCCCACATCTGCTACTCAGGGCTAGCAGGAGCAAAGGCGATGTGACAGAAGAGGTAATATTCCCACAGATGAGAATCCAATCAGTGGCAAAGTTGGGACTCAAAAGACCTGATTTTTCTAACGAGGGTTCAGTAAAGGATTGGCAGGGAGAATGGCTCCCAGTACCTATCTGGTGGGGTAACGAAAGGACCAACACAGAGCCTTGGAGGGGGCAGGCAGCAGGTCACACCAGGGATGCCTGTGAGCCAGCATAGCCAGCTCCTGTGTCAAGGGAAGGCCAAGAAGTGCAGGAGGAGGCAGGGAAAGGGGACAGACACAGCAGTGCTGGGGGGACAACACAGACCCTGGTGGTCTGGCCAGACAGGAGCAGGGAGAGAAGAGGGGCAACAGGGAGCAGGCAGTTTGAACTCCTTGTTTCAGTGGGCTTGGGAGCCAGCTCCCCCAGCTCGTTCTGCTGCCGCCTTTGCTGTAGAGTGCCTCCACTTCCCCATTTGCGCAGCAGAGCTGCAGTCAGGCGCCTCATTCGCTCTGCGGGGGGACAAGGCAGAGCCTCCCTTTTTCGGCCAGCTCGGGGGCTCCGCCTGGGAGCCACCGCTGCCCTCCAGCACCCTGCCAGGCACCCCACCCCGCCTGTGCCCAGCCTGGCACCGGGCAGGGTCGGGCAGCCCGAGCTCGGCCCCGTCCTGCAGCAGGCACGGCTGCCGGCGCCCCGTTTGGGCTGCCTGTCCCCCGGAGCCGCTCCCCTCGCCCTGCGCTGCCCACCCCGGCCCTGCCCGCGAAGGCAGCGGCTCAGCCCGGCGCAGGGTCCGCCGGCCCCCGCCCCGCCGGTCCCCCGCGCCCCGCTCCGCTCCCAGCCGCTCTGCCCGCCACGGGGCACCGGCCGGACCCAGCGCTCCGCCCGCGCCGGCGGGACCCTACCTGTCCCCGGCCCGCGCTGCCGCTCGCCCCGCTGAGGGCAGCTGCCCGCTGCCGGTGCTGCTGCTGTGCCGGTACCACTTCAGCTCCCGCTGCCGGGGCCGCTGCCCGGCGCCGCTCGGGCAGAGCCCGCTGCCGCCGGCGGCTCCGCCCCTGCCCAGCGCAGCCCTGGACACGCACACGCACACACTTCGTGCACGCACGCGCTCCCGCACACATGCACGTGAACAGACACACACGCGCGACACTGGCAGTAACACACATGCACACTCCAGCACACCCATGTGTGAACACTTGCACCCCACAACACACGCCGCCCCGCAGGCAGAACGCACTCAGAGCGCGCACCACAGGCACGCTCCCCCCAAAGCACACACTCACAAAATC
This sequence comes from Calonectris borealis, assembly GCF_964195595.1. Taxonomy (NCBI): domain Eukaryota; kingdom Metazoa; phylum Chordata; class Aves; order Procellariiformes; family Procellariidae; genus Calonectris; species Calonectris borealis. Next base: position 18,549,076 of record NC_134327.1, on the reverse strand, counting down.
CACCAGCAAGCACAAGCCTCTTGAACGCTGACACTGAGCACAACCTGACGCATGCCTCCCCTTGCACACACAACCCCTGACACACCCGCACAGGTACTTACATCCACACACACATCCCTCAGCACCAGCCGCCACTCCCCTGTCCCAGGAGAGCACCGGGGAAGGCTCCAGGGGTTCCCTGGGAATGGAGGGGCAGCTGGAGCCCCCCCCAGCAGCTCCCCCCGGGAGGGTCTTGAGCACTGGGCAGAGGCTGGATGACCCTAAGGAAACCCAAGGAGGCATTAGCTCCTCAGGGACGCACACACACAATTCAGGCCGCCGGGGCACAGCAGCAAGCCCCCCAGCAGCCGCAGGGTCACGGCAGGGCTGCCCCAGCCCCTCTCTTGGGGGACACCCAGGCATCTCCATGGCTACTCCTCTTCCTTCCCTGCTCCCTGTGGCCGCTATGGTGTGCTGGAGGCTGCTGCAGCACCCAGAGCAATGGTGCTGCATTGGAAAAGGGGGTGTGGGGGTCTGTGCAGCATGATGTATGACAGGAGACCCCTGTCCTGGCCCTGGGGGGAGGTATGATGGAGGTCATCCAGCTGAGGCCTTTTGCCTGCAGTAAGCTGCAGACAGAGCAGGAGGCTGAGGTGGAGCAGGAGCCTGTGCTGCCAGAGGTGGTAGAAGCGCAGCTGGTAAGGGGGCGAGCCCATACCCTGCGCAGCTGGCAGGGTCTCACTGGCAAGAGAGGTCCATGCAGCACCTGGCCAAGGCCAGGGCTGTGTGCCTGTGCAGGGTGGAGATAGAGGGACATCATGCAGTCCCACGCAGAGCCCCCATCCTGGAGTTGTCACCGGTGGTCCAGGACCCAGATGTGTCCCCACTCTCTGTTGGACCACAGAAGAGGGATGCGCTGGTGAGGAGATGCAGCGTCACTTTCTGGCTGCAGCGACTGTCCCCTTGGGTCCCCTGCACCCTAGGGCCTGCGCCTGGGCTCTCGTGATGGGTGGGATGGGCTGGATGCCTGCTCCAGCTGGGCTGGTGGGCCCAGGCTGCCGGGGAGCTGCTGGCCAGCTGTGGGCTTTGCAGATGGGAAGTCCCTGGGGTGGGTTTTCCTGGCGCTGTCCCCCTCTGCCTGCTCTCTGCCTGCCTGCAGCTGGCTGTCAGCTTGGTGCCAGGCGCCATGGTGCTCCACGGCTCACAGCACGACCCTGCTGTGTGCGGCAGTGGGTGTTACCTTGGGTGTTACCGGTGCAGAGCTACACCTGCTTGGCACGTCGACTAGGAGACCCTGGCCTCGGTCAGCGAGGGGCTGCTGCCCTTCTGAGAGAGGTCCCTGACGAACCCTGAAGTTTCTGCAGCACTTGGCCTCTCTGAGCTCACAGGGTGAACTCTGAAGAAAACGTTTTCTGTTCCCAGCTCCGTGCTGCCGGTCAGGGGCCAGGGGCAGGGGCTTGCCACATGTGCTGGCCACCATGGCTCGTCAAGACCAGGCCCGGCCTCATCTCCTGGGCACCCTGCACTGCTGCTGTGCCTGCCCCGAGCCCTATCCCAGCCTCTTGCCTGCCCTTCCTCCTGCCCCCTCGGGCTGCTCGGGCAGCTGCTCGGGCTCTCAACCCTTGCAGGGAGGCATCTTCCCCTGGTGCCTGTGTGGGGTGCCAGGGGTGGCATAGACGGTAAGAGGGTGGTGATCCCTAGGACACAGCTGTGGAGTTCCTGGAGCGTATGCTCCAGAGTAGCCCCAGGGCTTGCTCCAGTTCCCTGCTCCTCTTCTCCATTCCTCTGTCCTGCTCCCCATCCTTATGTTTCTTTCTCTATCTCATTGTCTCCCTGTTCCTCTCTTTCCTCTTTCCTGCTCCTTTTCCCTCTTTTTCTCTCTGTTTGGTTCTCCATCCCTATCCTCAGCAGACCAGATCACCAACATATAACACAGGCTCTGTATATGTAACCAAAAGTACAGTATATCTGTGTATTGTGTGTGGGTCACCCTATGTATCTACAAAGCCTTGTATTTTAAGAGCTTGAAGACACCAAGGTATTCTCGTAAGTGGATGACAGTCAAGCAACCAGAGCTACAGGAGAGAAAGAGAGAGAGAGGGAGGGAGAATCTGAACTGTAAATTCTCTGGGTGGCCCCAAAAGCAGAAGCTGCAGTAAGTCCCAGGCACCTGGGGCCATGTCCCCATCTTCTGCATCCCAGTCCCTCCCTGCCCCATTCTGCATCCCCCATGCCTCCAGATCCCTGCCCTCCTCTCTGTCTGTCCCTACCTCATGTATTGTGCTGTTCTTTGTCCCTCCATCTCTCTCTGCCTATCCATGCACCTGCCTGGCTCCCTGTCCCTCCATCTGGCTTCCCAACCCTCTCTTTCCCCTTTGTAATTTTTTCCACTTCCTTGTACCACTGTTCTTCTCTCTATTCTGCATCATGCTCCCATTCCCTCTCTTTCTCTATCCTTCAGTCCTGGTCCCTGCTGCTCTCTCTGTTCTTCTCTCCATCCCTAGCTTTTCTTGCTCTCTCTCTGTCTTGCTCCCCATCACTGTTTTTTTCTTTCTTCATCCCTCTGACCTGCTCCCTGTCCCTCCTTTTTTCTTTCTATCCCTCTGTTCTGCTCCTCATCCCTCTATTTCTGTCTCTATCCCTCTGTGCTGCTCCCTGTCCTTTCTTTCTCTAATTCTCTGTTTTTGCCCTGTCCCCCTATTTCTCTCTCTATCCCAGTGTCCTGCTCCTTGTCCCTATCTTTTTCTCTGTATCCCATTTTCTGGCATTCTGTCCCTCAACTTTTTTGTTTATCATTCTGTCCTTCTTTTTCCTTCTCTCTTCCTCTGTCCTGCTGCCCATCACTGTTTTTTCTTTCTCCATCTCTCTGTCCTGGTACTGTCATTCTGTCCGCCTTCCTGTCCCTATTTTTTTCTTTATCTCTCTGTCCAGCTCCTTGCTCTGTCATGTCTTGCTATATACCTCTGCCCAGCTGGCTGTCCCTTTTTCCTTCTATTGCTCTGTCTTGCTCCCCATAGTTTTTTTTCTTCCTCCGTCTCTGTCCTGCAGCCAAATGCTGTTTTCTCTTTGTTCTGATCAGCATTCCTTTTTTCCAGCATCTTGTCCTCATCCTTGTTTTATCTATTTTTCTGTCTGTACGTCCCATTTCCTGTCCCTTTTTCTATCCCTCTGTCCTTCTGCCTGTCCCTCTCTTTCTTGCTCTATTCCTCTGTCCTGTTCCCCGTCAGTATTTCTTCCTTCATCTCTCTGTTGTGCTCCTTGTCCCGCTCTCTCTGGCCTGCTCCCCATCCATATCTTTTCTTTCTCCATCTGTCCTGAAGCCCATTGCTCTTTTTTGCTTCTTCAGCAGCGCCGAGGGGCTCGGCGTCCCTGCAGGGGCCACCGCTCGGGCACTGCTGGGGCGTGCCGGGAGCTGTAGTCTTCCAGCGCCGGGCTGCCGGTCGGGCGCGTGTGGGGCGGTGCAGCCTGCCCGACGGGAGTTGCAGTTTCCCGGCAGCACCTGGCGTTTTCTGCGGGCCTCGTGCTGCATCCCTCCGCGGAAAGGCCGCGCTGCGGGGCACCGGAGGCGCATGCGCGGTGGCACCGCCCCGCCCAGCGAGTAAGCGCAGGCGCCGCAGTCAGGTGCCGCGCATGCGCAGTGGGCTGGCCGCGCTGCCGCTGCCCCGCGAGCGACAGTCGGTCTTGCTGGCGAGGGCAGCGCATGCGCGATGGCGCGGTCTCGCCCCCCCGCTGCCTCCTGGTGACCGAAGCTCGGTGTTGCACGGTGGGTACCGCGCACGCGCGCCGTGGCGTCTCGGTGAGGAAAGGGCGCTATGGCAGGGGCCGGGGGGCGCATGCGCGGTGACCCCGGCGTGCTGCTGCCACCACCCAGGGCCGTGGGTCGCTGCTGCCCTTGGGCGCGGCCCGTGGGGTGGAGCAGGGCAGGGAGCGGCCCCGGGCGGGGGCTGCTGCGGCAGAGGTTCAACAGAGCAGAAGAAGGTAAAGCAGCTGGAGAATGAAATGAAGAGGATCCAGGCAGAAGCTGCGTCCAGCTGCAGACAAGAGACAGCCTGTCTCTCCGGTGAGTAGTTCTCAGCAGACCAGGTCACCAATATCCACCACAGGGTCTGTATATGTAATCAAAAGTACGGTATGGCCATGTAGCGTGTGTGCATGAAGCTGTGTATCTAGGAAACCTTGTATTGTAAGACACTAATATATTCTCTCGGGTGGTTAATAGTCGAGCAACCAGAGCTACAGAAGAGGAAAGGGGCGGGGGGGGAGAGAGAGAGAGACCAGAAAAAAAAGTGTCTGAACTGTAAAATTCTCCCAGCAGCGCTGAAAACGGGAGCTGCGGTAAGTCCCAGGCCCTTGGGGCTGTGTCCCCCTCTTCTCCATCCCGGTCCTTGCCTGGCCTCCACCCCCCTTCCCTCACTGCTGCCATTTTTTTTTTGCTTTCCTGCACCTCTCCTTTTCTCTCTGTTCTTGTGTCCTGCTCCTTCTCCCTCTCATTCTCCAAGTCCATCTCTTTCTCTGTCATATTACCTGTCCCTTTCCTTTTATCACCGTCCCTTTGTCCTGCTCCCTGTCCCTCTTTTTTTTCTTCCTTCCTCTTTGCTATATATCCTGTTGCTATTTTTTTCCTTCTCCGTCTCTGTTTGGCTCCCTGTCCCTATTTTTTAACTCCTCCCTCGTGCTCATACTGCCCCAGGCCCTTGCTGCCGCCCTCACGGCTGCCTGGGCGCACGGTGGGGCCCCTGCGCCCAGCACCTTCTCCCCAGTGCTGCTCCCAAGCCCTTCAGCACCACTGCCAGGGCAGTCCATGAGCTGCACAGGGTCCCTCCCTGCTGTCCCAGTCACCCTGGATGGCAGCCCTGCCCTTGCACATAGGGACTGGTCCCCCTGGTTTGATATCAGGTGTGAACTTGAGGGTGCCCTCCACCACCGACTCCAGATCAGCGATAAAGTTACCTGTGGGTTTGTATTGCAGATCGCTATACGTGGCTAACAATAATGGGGTTGCTGACGTTCTGTTCCTCCAGAATACATCTAGCACGCAATATGGTTTAACTTCCTGTTGTTATTACGACAACAGAAGCACCTGGCACTTCCGGCATGCCTGGCTCTTGCCTCTTCAAGGGTCTTGGCCTCTCTTCTGAACAGCTTCCTACCTCTGACAGCGGGAACTCTATGTAATTGGTCCAAGATCCCAGAAGAAGCCAAAGTAGGGCTAAGGCTTGGGGTCCGTAAATTTGCTGATGCCACTGGCAATGAAAATGCCTAACAAGTAATACACAGTAAGACTAAGTAAGAACATTCCAGCTTTGGGTGAATGATTTTGCATCAGATCACAGGTGACATTAAAAAATACCCTTTTTATGGTAAGCTTCTAAAAAATACTCAATGTCCTGCTAAGCAGGAAGAGTTCCCTTTCAGAGAGATACTTTTGAGTTTACCCTCAAAGTCTGTGGGCTCAGATCTTTCCACTCAGCTCAGTGGCAGTTGCTAGGAAAAACACACTGCCTGCCTGAAAGGTGAATGCCAGTCTCCTCACCATTGAAGTTAAGGGGACCAGACAATGCAGTCATGCAGCCCATCTGCTAGCCATGATATTCTAGTGGGGACAGACCAGAAATATTTCATGTGATAATATATGCAGGAAATACAGTGCTGAATGACATACTTGTTGTGAGCCAGACATTCGATGAGCATTCTTTGGTTTTGGTTTGTGCTTGGTGAGACAAAGTGCTTGGTGCACTTCAGCAATGGGCTTGAAAGCATGACGGTTTTCCCTTCTTGCTGCTGATGGCTGCCACCTGCTCTGTGCAGGGCCTTGATGCTCCATAATCCTTTGCCATATATTGCCTGACTAATCTGGTGGCCTTCTACGATGGAGTGACTGCATCAGTGGACAGGGGAAGAACAATTGATGTCATCTATCTGGACTTCTGTAAGGCCTTTCATAGAGTTCCCCACCACATTCTTGCCTCTAAATTGGAGAGATACAGATTTGATGGTTGGACTATTAGACGGATATCAAATTGGCTGGATGACCTCATCCAAAGAGTTGCAGTCAACAGATCTGTGTCCAAATGGAGATCAGTAGCAAGTGATGTCCCTCAGGGGTACGTATTGGGACCAATGCGGTTCAATAGCTTCATTAATGACATAGGCAGTGGGGATTGAGTGCACCCTCAGCAAGTTTGTGGATGACACCAAGCTGAGTGGTGCAGTTGATATGCTAGAGGGAGGGGATGCCACCCAGAGGGACCTTGACTGGCTTAAGAAGTGGGCCCATGTGAACATTGTGAAGTTCAACAAGGCCAAGTGCAAGGTCCTGCACCCGGGTTGGGGCAATCCCCAATATCAGTACAGACTGGGGAATGAGAGCAGCCCTGTGAAGAAGGAATTGGGGGTAGTGGTGGATGAAAAATTCGACATGAGATGACAATGTGCACTTGCAGCCCAGGAAGTCAATTGTATCCTGGGCTGTATCAAAAGAAGCGTGGCCAGCAGGTCAAGGGAGGGGATTCTGCCCCTCTACTTTGCTCTCGTGAGACCCCACCTGCAGTACTGTGTCAACCTCTGGGGGTCCTAGCACAAGAAAGACATGGACCTGTTAGACAAGGTCCAGAGGAGGGCCATGAAAATGATCCAAGGACTGGAAGAACCTCTCCCGTGATGAAAAGCTAAGAGAGTTGGGGTTGTTCAGCGTGGAGAAGAGAAGGCTCCAGGGAGACCTTCTTGCAGCCTTTCAATACATAAAGATGAGGAGAAACTTCTTACCAGGGCCCGTACTGATAGGATGAAGGGTAATGGTTTTAAACTGACAGAGGGTGAATCTAGATTAGATATAAGGAAGAAAGTCTTTACTATGAGGAGGGTGAGACACTGGAACAGGTTGCCCAGAGAAGATGTGGATGCCCTTTCACTGGAAGTCTTAAAGGTCAGGTTGAAAGGGGCTTTGATCGACCTGAACTAGTGGAAGATGTCCTTGCCCAGTGGGGTTGGAAGTAGATGATCTTTAAAGGTCCCTTCCAACCCAAACCATTCTGTGATTCTATGATTTGGAGAGTGTGGGGAGGCATCTTAGACGTTACCATTCACTATCTTGACAGCTACAACACAAGATTGTTGCCAACCTCCACTCCCCTGTCAACCTCCACTCCCCGGTTTTATTGCTGAGCACAACGTCATATGGTATGGAATATCCCTTTGGTCATTTGGTTCAGCTGTTCCAGCTGTGTCCCCTCCCAGCTAATTGTGTACTGTTATGGATTTACACACACCGGCCACCTGTCCTGGTCCCGGTGGGATACAGTTAACTTTCTTCCCAGTAGCTTGGGGGGTGTGCTGTGTTTTGGGTTTGGTATGAAAGGAGCGTTGATGGCCCATTGATGCTTTGGCTGTTGCTGGGTGGTGCTTGCACCGGGGGAGCACAGCCGGGGTGGTGGACCGAGCTGGCCAATGGGGTATTCTATACCATGTGACATCATGCTCAGTATAAAAACCAGGTGTGGGGGGGGCTCACCCCCGGTTCCTGACACGCGGTCAGCGGTCGGTGAGCAGTTGCATTGTGCATCGCCTGCTTTGTATAGTCTGTTATTGTTGTTGTTCTCATTGTTATTATTACTGTTCTATGTCGTTTTATTTCAATTATTAAATTGTTTTTATCTCAACCCGGGAGTTTTCCTAATTGTGCCCTCCCGATTCTCTCCCCCATCCCACCGGAGGGGGGGTGAGTGAGCGGCTGCTTGGGATTTATTTGCTGGCTGGGGTTAAACCACGACAGTCCTTTTTTGGCGCCCAATGTGGGGCTCAAAGGGTTGAGATAACAACAGATTAATTAGAGCATATTAAGGAATTTATATCTGTTAACATATTAATTTGTTCTGCACCATGCTCTTGTTTTTACTGTACCTGTTAAAGATTGGAGTTGGGTTTTGTAGTCTGCTGTGCTCTGCAGTGATTAATGATGTTTTGCCTGGGAGATTTGTTACTAAAACGCTGGCATTGGGGGTTATTTGGTATTTGGGATTTGTAATGAAGCCGTTACTGTATTTCGGGTACCACCTCATGGAGACCATTAGCAATTATATCTTTTCCTCCGAGAGATTTTTTATGGAGGAAATAGAGAATGGCACCCTCACTACCTTCCTCTATGATGTCGTCTTCTTCGTTAAGATAACTTGACAGTACCTTGAACATCCCTGGGTAGTTAAGATGCATCTATTGGTATTCCTTGGGAATATTGTTTTGGTTTTATCCAAGATTAGTAAGCAATTTAAGAACGTCATCCAGAGATCTGCCCCAAGGCTGGGTAGTTATGAGTGGCAGGGTGAGTGGGATAGCATGGGCAAATGCCTAGGACGGTGGGCACCGCCAGCAATCTGGAACTTCACCCCTGAACAAGTGCAGGATCCTGAAAAATTAGTAGAATATTTGGAAGAAGTATGCTGTCACCCTGGCCATTCTAGGGGCCACAGTGTGCTGGGGCCTGGCCCACGCCTACCGAGCCCTGTTTAACACCACTCAGAACCCCCAAGGGGAAGAAAACGTCTCTGTATCTGATGACAAAGCAACAGGCCCTGCGGCTACCCCACTCCCCACGGCAGGCACGGCAGCTACCCCACTCCCCACGGCAGGCACGGCAGCTACTCCGCCCCCTGCGACAGGGAACCAACCCATGCCGGAATCAGTCGCCCCTATACAAAAAAGAAAATGCACAAGAAAATCAGCTCGTCTAGTAAGGGATGAAGATGAACCAGGGCCATCACGAGAACAGGAGGAGGAGGAGGCAGAACCCGTAAATGAGATGGTGACCACCCGATCCCTATCTCTGGGTGAGCTGCGAGATATGCGAAAAGACTTCAGCCGTCGTCCAGGCGAGCACATTGTCACCTGGCTGCTCCGATGCTGGGATAACGGGGCCAGTAGCCTGGAATTAGAGGGTAGGGAAGCCAAGCAGCTGGGATCCCTTTCTAGGGAAGGGGGCATTGACAAAGCGTTTGGACAAGGGGCACAAGTCCTCAGCCTCTGGAGGCGGCTCCTGTCAGGTGTGAAGGGAAGGTATCCCTTCAAGGAAGACGTTATATGCCACCCAGGCAAGTGGACCACCATGGAGAGAGGTATCCAGTACCTGAGGGAATTAGCTGTGCTGGAAGTGATTTATGATGACCTGAACAACGAGCAGTTATCCAAAGACCCAGATGAGGTCAAATGCACCCGACCCATGTGGCGGAAGTTTGTACGGAGCGCACCAGCGTCACATGCAAACTCATTGGCAATAATGACCTGGAGAGATGGAGAGGAACAAACAGTGGATGAACTGGCTGGCCAACTCCGGCAATATGAAGAAAGTCTCTCTTCCTCCCTACGGGCCTGCGTCTCTGCTGTGGAGAAACTGTCTCTGGAGGTCCAGCAACTCAAAGAGGATATGTCCTGCTCCCCCCCTGCATGGGCCACTGTCTCAGCCATTAGGAGCAAGCGTCCCTCTGCTCAAGAGGGGAGACATCGTGGGTACACACCCCGGGGCACCCTGTGGTTTTACCTGCGTGACCACGGAGAGGACATGAGGAAGTGGGATGGAAAACCTACCTCAGTCCTACAGGCACGGCTACATGAGTTGCAAGGGAAAACAACCACAAAAGGGGGTTCTTCCAGGAAAACTGCTGCTCCAGTCTCCAGTGAGCAGTTTCCCAGACAGAGTAGATGGGCTGATTCCACTTCCGACCTGAATAAGGGGACAACCGGGTTTACTGGACTGTGTGGATTCGATGGCCTGGCACATAAGATCCACAAGAATATCCACAAGGCTCTCGTAGACACCGATGCACAGTGTACCCTGATGCCATCAGGCTATAAAGGGGCAGAACCCATCTGTATTTCTGGAGTGACAGGGGGATCCCAAGAGTTAACTGTGTTGGAGGCTGAAGTGAGCCTAACCAGGAACGAGTGGCAGAAGCGACCCATTGTGACTGGCCCAGAGGCTCCGTGCATCCTTGGCATAGACTACCTCAGGAGAGGGTATTTCAAGGACCCAAAAGGGTACCGGTGGGCTTTTGGTATAGCTGCCCTGGAGACGGAGGAAACTAAACAGCTGTCCACCTTGCCCGGTCTCTCAGAGGATCCTTCTGTTGTGGGGTTGTTGAAGGTCAGAGAACAGCAGGTACCAATCGCTACCACAACAGTGCACCGGCGACAATACCGCACCAACCGAGACTCCCTGCTTCCCATCCATGAGCTGATTCGTCAACTGGAGAGCCAAGGAGTGATCAGCAAGACTCGCTCACCCTTCAACAGTCCCATATGGCCAGTGCGAAAGTCCAATGGAGAGTGGAGGCTAACAGTAGACTACCGTGGCCTGAACGAAGTCACGCCGCCACTGAGTGCTGCCGTGCCGGACATGCTGGAACTCCAATACGAACTGGAGTCAAAGGCAGCCAAGTGGTACGCCACAATTGATATCGCTAATGCGTTCTTCTCCATCCCTTTGGCGGCAGAGTGCAGGCCACAGTTTGCTTTCACTTGGAGGGGCGTCCAGTACACCTGGAACTGACTGCCCCAGGGGTGGAAACACAGCCCTACCATTTGCCATGGACTGATCCACACCGCACTGGAACAGGGTGAGGCTCCAGAACACCTGCAATACATTGATGACATCATTGTATGGGGCAACACAGCAGAAGAATTTTTTGAGAAAGGGGAGAGAATAGTCCAAATCCTTCTGAAGGCCGGCTTTGCCATAAAACGAAGTAAGGTCAAGTGACCTGCACAGGAGATCCAGTTTTTAGGAATAAAATGGCAAGACGGACGTCGTCAGATCCCAACGGATGTGATCAACAAAATAACAGCCATGTCCCCACCAACTAGCAAAAAGGAAACACAAGCTTTCTTAGGTGTTGTGGGTTTTTGGAGAATGCATATTCCAAATTACAGTCAAATTGTAAGCCCTCTCTATCACGTGACCAGGAAGAAGAACGACTTCAAATGGGGCCCTGAGCAGCGACAAGCCTTTGAACAAATTAAACAGGAGATAGTTCAGGCAGTAGACCTTGGGCCAGTCCGGGCAGGACAAGATGTGAAGAAGATTTCGGAATATCCCCAGAGGAGGAGGTGACGCGTGCTGAAGAGGCCCCACTGTATAACAAACTACCAGAAAACGAGAAGCAATATGCCCTGTTCACTGATGGGTCCTGTCGCCTTGTGGGAAAACATTGGAGATGGAAAGCTGCTGTATGGAGTCCTGGATGCCAAGTTGCAGAAACTTCTGAAAGAGAAGGTGAATCGAGCCAGTTTGCAGAGGTAAAAGCCATCCAGCTGGCCTTGGACATTGCTGAACGAGAAAAAATGCCAGTGCTTTATCTCTATACTGACTCATGGATGGTGGCAAATGCCCTGTGGGGGTGGTTGCAGCAGTGGAAGCAGAACAACTGGCAGCGCAGAGGTAAATCCATGTGGGCTGCCGCATTGTGGCAAGATATTGCTGCCCGGGTAGAGAACCTGACTGTAAAAGTACGTCACGTAGATGCTGACGTACCCAAGAGTTGGACCACTGAAGAACACCAAAACAACCAGCAGGTGGACCAGGCTGCTAAGATCGAAGTAGCTCAGGTAGATCTGGACTGGCAACATAAGGGTGAATTATTTATAGCTCGGTGGGCCCATGATGCCTCAGGCCATCAAGGAAGAGATGCAACATATAGATGGGCTCGTGATTGAGGGGTGGACTTAACCATGGACACTATTGCACAGGTTATCCATGAATGTGAAACATGCGCTGCAATCAAGCAAGCCAAGCGAGTAAAGCCTCTTTGGTATGGAGGACGATGGTTGAAATATAAATATGGGGAGTGTGGTGGTGCATTCATACCCCCCTTCTTCCCTGGGCCACTTGTTGATCTGGGCTGCCTGTTGATCTCAGAAATTTCCATGAAACCTCGGCCTTGGTGTATTGAGCCTGGCAGTTGAGCGCTCCTTGACTGTATCAGAAACTCTGCACAGCTGAGGCTGGGAACATCCTCCTACTGCCTGGCCCAGGTGGCCAGTAGAACAACACCGAAACCTTGAGAATTCTTTAGTAATCACCACTTGGGACTGTGGCCAGGGTGGAAATTTACGGATGACTAAAGCCAACCATCTTGCGAACCTATAAACGGTCGTCCTAAGTGAGGCCCTTTGAGCTCTCCTGGACCGCAGCGGCTGCACCCAGCATCTCCCTCTGAGTGGGACGCCTCTCAGAGCTTGCGATCTTTCAGGCCTGCGATATTCGGAGGACCACTGGGTCCTGGGTGAGTGCCTTTCGAAGCTCAACCCTTCGCCCGTTGAGAGGGAATGCCTAGACATTCGACGTGAATATTTCTTCACTGAAATCGAGGGGAATTTTTAACAGGTATACCTTCTGTATATTTTTTTATATATATATGTTTCTCTGTGTGTGTGAACTAATAGTAAGCATAATCTGTAATTAAGTTGTGATTGTAGTAGACTTACTAATCTATTTTGCAAATATTGAATAGTTAATGATTAGACATTACTAAAGTTTGTTAATGATTAGTTGATAACTAAGTGTTGCTAAGTTGTGAATGAAACCTAGACTGTCCCTGAAATATAAACCCTTAGATGATTTTCCCTTGTATGTTTCACCCATGTAATAAGTAATAGAGTGAACCTTGCCATCGAATTCTATTAGGTTGCACCTTTATAAATCTCTATTAAAATCACTTTCTGCTAATTTCTTTGACGGTGATTCTTTAAGCGGCCTCTAAACCACTCACTCGCGACAGGGAGGCTTGGCAGATTGATTATATCATGCTCCCACAGACCCGACAAGCAAGCGCTATGTGCTCACCATGGTGGAAGCAACCACAGGATGGCTGGAAACATATCCTGTGCCCCATGCCACCGCCCGGAACACCATCCTGGGCCTTGACAAGCAAGTCCTATGGTGACATGGCCCCCCCAGAAAGAATTCCGAAAACGGGACTCATTTCCGAAACATCCTCATAGACACCTGGGCCAAAGAGCACGGCATTGAGTGGGTCTATCACATCCCCTACCATGCACCAGCCTCTGGAAAAATTGAATGATACAACGGACTGCTAAAGACTACACTGAGGGCAATGGGTGGTGGGACATTCAAGCATTGGGACACACATTTAGCAAAAGCCACCTGGTTAATCAGCACCAGGGTATCTGTCACTCGAGCTGGCCCTGCCCAATCCAAACCCTTACGTACTGTAAAGGGGGATAAAGTCCCTGTCGTGCATATGAGAAATATGCTGGGGAAGACAGTCTGGGTTGCTCCTGCCTCTGGCAAAGGAAAACCCATCCGTGGGATTGCTTTTGCTCAGGGACCTGGGTGCACTTGGTGGGTAATGCGAAAGGATGGGCAAGTCCGGTGTGTACCTCAAGGGGATTTGATTTTCGTGGAAAATAGCTAATGAACTGAATTTTATGATGTCAATTGTTATATGATATTGTATATCATTATTTCTATGGTTGCTATCAATGGTATAGCAGTAAAAATCACCCAGATTAATGAAGAATGAACTAATTCCGATGAAACTGAGCAAAGTGCAACGATGATAGAACTGGACGAGTGCAGCAGTACCGAAATGAGAACTGGCTTCAGGATGCAACAGCCCAACACCACACACCATCTCTCCGGCCCTGAAAGACTGTTATGACAGATGGAGCCCAAAGTTGTGAACTAAATGAACTCAGTGGACATTTTAGAGGGATAATCCATAGACTAAGGGAATGATATCTGCGTGTGCATATATATATGTATATGTAAAAAGAAAGATAGTGGTGATTAACTGAAATGTATTAAAAAAAAATGTAAGACCTAAGCAAGACGTAAATAGTATAGAATAAGGGGTAGATACTGTCCTGGTTTCGGCTGGGATAGGGTTAAATTTCTTCCTAGTGCTGTGTTTTGGATTTAGTATGAGGGGAAAGTTGATAACACACTGATGTTTTCAGTTGTTGCTAAGTGCCCTCCTAGTCCAAGGACAGCTCCCGTGCCTACTGACTGAGCTAGGTACACAAGATGGGAGGGAACATAATCAGGACAGCCAGCCCAGCTGGCCAATGGGGTATTCCATACCATGTGACGTCATGCTCAGTATATGAAGGGTAGGCGTGATCCAGGAAGTACCGATCGCTACTTGGTTATCGGTCAGCGCGGGTGGCGAGCAATTGCATTGTGTGTCACTCATTTTGTATATTTTATCATCATTATTATTTTCCCTTTTTTGTTCTATTAAACTGTCTTTATCTCAACCCACGAGTTTTTCTCACTCTTACCCTTCCGATTCTCTCCCTGTCCCACTGGGTGTGTGGGTGTGTGTGTGTGTGTGAGTGAGCGGCTGCGTGGTATTTGGCTGCCTGCCAGGTTAAACCACAACAATTGATAAGCGTGAGGCTTGTTGTCCTGGTTCCAGCTGGGAGAGGGTTAACTTTCTTCCCAGTAGCCTGGGGGGTGTGCTGTGTTTTGGGTTCGGTGTGAAAGGAGCGTTGATGGCCCATTGATGCTTTGGCTGTTGCTGGGTGATGCTTGCACCGGGAGGGGGGAGCACAGCCGGGGTGGTGGACCCAGCTGGCCAATGGGGTATTCTATACCATGGGACATCATGCTCAGTATAAAAACCAGGTGTGTGGGGGGGCTCGCCCCCCGTTCGTGACACGCGGTCAGCGGTCGGTGAGCGGTTGTGTTGTGCATTGCCTGCTTTGTGTACTCTGTTATTGTTGTTGTTCTCACTGTTATTATTACTGTTCTACTTAGTTTTATTTCAATTATTAAAGTGTTTCTATCTCAACCCGGGAGCTTTCCTACTTGTGCCCTCCCAATTCTCTCCCCCATCCCACCGAGTGGGGTGATCGAGTGGCTGCGTGGCGTTTATTTTTGCTGGCTGGGGTTAAACCACGACAGTCCTTTTTGGCGCCCAACGTGGGGCACGAAGGGTTGAGATAACAACAGATTATTTAGAACATATTAAGGAATTTATATCTGGTAACATATTCGTTTGTTCTGCACCATGCTCTTGTTTTTACTGTACCTGTTAAAAATTGGAGTTGGGTTTTGTAGTCTGTTGTGCTCTGCCGTGATTAATGATGTTTTGCCTGGGAGATTTGTTACTAAAACGCTGGCATTGGGGGTTATTTGGTATTTGGGATTCGTAATGAAGCCGTTTCTGCATTTCGGGTACCACCTCATGGAGACCATTAGCAATTATACCTTTTCCTCCGAGAGATTTTTTATGGAGGAAATAGAGAATGGCACCCTCACTACCTTCATCTCCTTTGTTAAAATAACTTGCCAGTACCTTGAACATCCCTGGGTAGTTAAGATACATCTATTGGTACTCCTTGGGAATATTGTTGTGGTTTTATCCGAGGTTAGTAAGCAATTTAAGAACGTCATCCAGAGATCTGCCCCAAGGCTGGATAGTTATGAGTGGCAGGGCGAGTGGGATAGCATGGGCAAATGCCTAGGGCGATGGGCACCCCCAGTGTTCTGGAACTTTACCCCTGAACAAGTGAAGAACCCTGAAAAATTAGTAGAATATTTGGAAGAAGTATGCTGTCACCCTGGCCATTCCAGGGAGACGCAAATCACTACAATGTGCTGGGGCCTGGCCCACGCCTACCGAGCCCTGTTTAACACCACTCAGAACCCCCAAGGGGAAGGAAACGTCTCTGCAGCTGATGACAAAGCAACAGGCCCTGTGGCTACCCCACCCCCCATGGCAAGCACAGCGGCTCCCTCGCCCCCCAGGGCAGGCACGGCAGCTACTCCGCCCCCTGCGACAGAGAACCAACCCACACCGGTATCAGTCGCCCCTATACAAAAAAGAAAATGCACAAGAAAATCAGCTCGTCTAGTAAGGGATGAAGATGAACCAGGGCCATCACGAGAACAGGAGGAGGAGGAGGCAGAACCCGTAAATGAGATGGTGACCACCCGATCCCTATCTCTGGGTGAGCTGCGAGATATGCGAAAAGACTTCAGCCGTCGTCCAGGCGAGCACATTGTCACCTGGCTGCTCCGATGCTGGGATAACGGGGCCAGTAGCCTGGAATTAGAGGGTAGGGAAGCCAAGCAGCTGGGATCCCTTTCTAGGGAAGGGGGCATTGACAAAGCAATTGGACAAGGGGCACAAGTCCTCAGTCTCTGGAGGCGACTCCTGTCAGGTGTGAAGGGAAGGTATCCCTTCAAGGAAGACGTTATATGCCACCCAGGCAAGTGGACCACCATGGAGAGAGGTATCCAGTACCTGAGAGAATTAGCCGTGCTGGAAGTGATTTATGATGACCTGAACAACGAGCAGTTATCCAAAGACCCAGATGAAGTCAAATGCACCCGACCCATGTGGCGGAAGTTTGTACGGAGCGCACCAGCGTCACATGCAAACTCATTGGCAATAATGACCTGGAGAGATGGAGAGGAACAAACAGTGGATGAACTGGCTGGCCAACTCCGGCAATATGAAGAAAGTCTCTCTTCCTCCCTACGGGCCTGCGTCTCTGCTGTGGAGAAACTGTCTCTGGAGGTCCAGCAACTCAAAGAGGATATGTCCTGCTCCCCCCCTGCATGGGCCACTGTCTCAGCCATTAGGAGCAAGCGTCCCTCTGCTCAAGAGGGGAGACATCGTGGGTACACACCCCGGGGCACCCTGTGGTTTTACGTGCGTGACCACGGAGAGGACATGAGGAAGTGGGATGGAAAACCTACCTCAGTCCTACAGGCACGGCTACATGAGTTGCAAGGGAAAACAACCACAAAAGGGGGTTCTTCCAGGAAAACCGCTGCTCCAGTCTCCAGTGAGTTCCCCAGACAGAGTAGAAGGGCTGATTCCACTTCCGACCTTAACAAAGGGACTTCTGACTCATACTTACAAGAAGTGGATAGCGAATATGATGACCAGGACTAGAGGGGCCCTGCCTCCAGCCAGGTGGAGGAAAGGGACAACCAGGTTTACTGGACTGTGTGGATTCGATGGCCTGGCACATCAGATCCACAAGAATATAAGGCTCTTGTAGACACCGGTGCGCAGTGTACCCTGATGCCATCAGGCTATAAAGGGGCAGAACCCATTTGTATTTCTGGAGTGACAGGGGGATCCCAAGAGTTAACTGTGTTGGAGGCGGAAGTAAGTCTAACCGGGAATGAGTGGCAGAAGCGACCCATTGTGACTGGCCCAGAGGCTCCGTGCATCCTTGGCATAGACTACCTCAGGAGAGGGTATTTCAAGGACCCAAAAGGGTACCGGTGGGCTTTTGGTATAGCTGTCCTGGAGACGGAGGAAATTAAACAGCTGTCCACCTTGCCTGGTCTCTCGGAGGATCCTTCTGTTGTGGGGTTGTTAAAGGTCCAAGAACAACAGGTGCCGACCGCTACCACAACAGTGCACCGGCGACAATACCGCACCAACCGAGACTCCTTGATCCCCATCCATGAGCTGATTCGTCGACTGGAGAGCCAAGGAGTGATCAGCAAGACTCGCTCACCCTTTAACAGTCCCATATGGCCAGTGCGAAAGTCCAATGGAGAGTGGAGGCTAACAGTAGACTACCGTGGCCTGAACGAAGTGACGCCACCACTGAGTGCTGCTGTGCCGGACATGCTGGAACTTCAATACGAACTGGAGTCGAAGGCAGCCAAGTGGTACGCCACAATTGATATCGCTAATGCATTCTTCTCCATCCCTTTGGCGGCAGAGTGCAGGCCACAGTTTGCTTTCACTTGGAGGGGTGTCCAGTACACCTGGAACCGACTGCCCCAGGGGTGGAAACACAGCCCTACCATTTGCCATGGACTGATCCACACCGCACTGGAACAGGGTGAGGCTCCAGAACACCTGCAATACATTGATGACATCATCGTGTGGGGCAACACAGCAGAGGAAGTTTTCAAGAAAGGGGAGAGAATAGTCCAAATCCTTCTGAAGGCCGGCTTTGCCATAAAACGAAGTAAGGTCAAGGGACCTGCACAGGAGATCCAGTTTTTAGGAATAAAATGGCAAGACGGACGTCGTCAGATCCCAACAGATGTGATCAACAAAATAACAGCCATGTCTCCACCAACTAACAAAAAGGAAACGCAAGCTTTCTTAGGCGTTGTGGATTTTTGGAGAATGCATATTCCAAATTACAGTCAGATCGTAAGCCCTCTCTATCAAGTGACCAGGAAGAAGAACGACTTCAGATGGGGCCCTGAGCAACGACAAGCCTTTGAGCAAATTAAACAGGAGATAGTTCAGGCAGTAGCCCTTGGGCCAGTCTGGGCAGGACAAGATGTGAAGAATGTGCTCTGCACCGCAGCCGGGGAGAATGGCCCTACCTGGAGCCTCTGGCAGAAAGCACCAGGGGAGACTCGAGGTCGACCCTTAGGGTTCTGGAGTCGGGGATACAGAGGATCGGAGGCCCGCTACACTCCAACTGAGAAGGAGATATTGGCAGCATATGAAGGGGTTCAAGCTGCTTCGGAAGTGGTTGGTACAGAAGCACAGCTCCTCCTGGCACCCCGACTGCCGGTGCTGGGCTGGATGTTCAAAGGGAGGGTCCCCTCTACACATCATGCAACTGATGCTACGTGGAGTAAGTGGGTCGCGCTGGTCACACAACGGGCCCGAATAGGAAACCCCAGTCGCCCAGGAATGTTGGAGGTGATCACGAACTGGCCAGAAGGCAAAGATTTTGGAATATCCCCAGAGGAGGAGGTGATGCGTGCTGAAGAGGCCCCACCATATAACAAACTACCAGAAAACGAGAAGCAATATGCCCTGTTCACGGATGGGTCCTGTCGCCTTGTGGGAAAACATCAGAGATGGAAGGCTGCGGTATGGAGTCCCATACGCCAAGTTGCAGAAACTGCTGAAGGAGAAGGTGAATCGAGTCAGTTTGCAGAGGTGAAAGCCATCCAGCTGGCCTTGGGCATTGCCGAACGAGAAAAATGGCCAGTGTTTTATCTCTATACTGACTCATGGATGGTGGCAAATGCCCTGTGGGGGTGGTTGCAGCAGTGGAAGCAGAACAACTGGCAGCGCAGAGGTAAACCCATCTGGGCTGCCGCATTGTGGCAAGATATTGCTGCCCGGGTAGAGAACCTGACTGTAAAAGTACGTCACGTAGATGCTCACGTACCCAAGAGTCGGGCCAGTGAAGAGCACCAAAACAACCAGCAGGTGGACCAGGCTGCTAAGATCGAAGTAGCTCAGGTAGATCTGGACTGGCAACATAAGGGTGAATTATTTATAGCTCGGTGGGCCCATGACGCCTCAGGCCATCAAGGAAGAGATGCAACATATAGATGGGCTCGTGATCGAGGGGTGGACTTAACCATGGACACTATTGCACAGGTTATCCATGAATGTGAAACATGCGCTGCAATCAAGCAAGCCAAGCGAGTAAAGCCTCTTTGGTATGGAGGACGATGGTTGAAATATAAATATGGGGAGGCTTGGCAGATTGATTATATCACGCTCCCACAAACCCGACAGGGCAAGCGCTATGTGCTCACCATGGTGGAAGTAACCTCAGGATGGCTGGAAACATATCCTGTGCCCCATGCCACCGCCCGGAACACCATCCTGGGCCTTGAAAAGCAAATCCTGTGGCGACATGGCACCCCAGAAAGAATTGAGTCAGACAACGGGACTCACTTCCGAAACGCCCTCATAGACACCTGGGCCAAAGAGCACGGCATTGAGTGGGTCTATCACATCCCCTACCATGCACCAGCCTCCGGAAAAATTGAACGATACAACGGGCTGTTAAAGACAACACTGAGGGCAATGGGTGGTGGGACATTCAAGAATTGGGACACACATTTAGCAAAGGCCACCTGGTTAGTCAACACTAGGGGATCTGTCACTCGAGCTGGCCCTGCCCAGTCCAAACCCTTACGTGCTGTAGAGGGGGATAAAGTCCCTGTCGTGCATATGAGAAATATGCTGGGGAAGACAGTCTGGGTTGCTCCTGCCTCTGGCAAGGGAAAACCCATCCGTGGGATTGCTTTTGCTCAAGGACCTGGGTGCACTTGGGTGATGAGAAAGGATGGGCAAGTCCGGTGTGTACCTCAAGGGGATTTAATTTTGGGTGAAAATAGCCAATGAACTGAATTGTACTATGTTAGTTATTACATAGTACTGTATGTCATCACTTTTATGGTTACCATATGCCATATTAACAGCATTACAGTAAGAATCACCCAGATTAATTTAGGATGAACGCTGATGAAGCTGAGCAAGGTGCAACAATGATAGAACCAGACGAGCGCCCAGAACTGGCCTCCGCATGCAAGAGCCCGACACCACACACCATGTCTCCTGCCCTGCAAGACTGTTACGACAGGTGGAACCCGAAGTCATGGACTACATGAACTCAACGGACGTTTTAGAGGGATGGCCCATGGACTAAGGGAATGATATCTCTGTGTGTGTATATATCAAAAGGCAGGGAAAAGTAGCGGTGACTAATTGGAATGTATGGGAAAATGTGAGACCTGGGCATGATGTAGATGGTATAGAATAAGGGGTGGATATTGTCCTGGTTCCAGCTGGGACAGGGTTAACTTTCTTCCCAGTAGCTTGGGGGGTGTGCTGTGTTTTGGGTTCGGTGTGAAAGGAGCGTTGATGGCCCATTGATGCTTTGGCTGTTGCTGGGTGATGCTTGCACCGGGAGGGGGGAGCACAGCCGGGGTGGTGGACCCAGCTGGCCAATGGGGTATTCTATACCATGTGACATCATGCTCAGTATAAAAACCAGGTGTGTGGGGGGGGCTCGCCCCCCGTTCGTGACACGCGGTCGGCGGTCGGTGAGCGGTTCTGTTGTGCATTGCCTGCTTTGTGTATTCTGTTATTGTTGTTGTTCTCACTGTTATTATTACTGTTCTACTTCGTTTTATTTCAATTATTAAAGTGTTTTTATCTCAACCCGGGAGCTTTCCTACTTGTGCCCTCCCAATTCTCTCCCCCATCCCACCGGGGGGGGGGGTGATCGAGCGGCTGCGTGGCGTTTATTTTTGCTGGCTGGGGTTAAACCACGACACTTGTGCATGTCAGACTCCAGAGGTTCCTGCTCCAGAGGTTCCTGCAAGATGCAGATGAAGTGAATACTCTAGTATTAAGATAGTACCACATAAACTCTTTTCTAACAAGCCTCCCCTTAGGAACTGCAACCCCATTTAGACTTGTAGAGACTTGTCATCAAGTATGAGACTACGAAATCTTGTAAAAAATTAACCTAGAAATAATACCTCAAAAGTCATTGATACAAAAGTAATGTAAAGAGATGCAAAGCCAGCAGAAATCAAACCATTATAATGCCAGGATAATTATCAATCCTTTCTGAAAGTCTTTAAATGGATGATCAAGCACAGATTTTTTTTTTTTTTTATTACTATCTTCCTTGAATTGCCCTTAAATATAAAATACAGATCCTGTTTGATTTATGAGGATTAAAAATCTCTATTAATGGTACTGCAGGTGTTTTGCAATCAATGTAACAGTGTGTTGCCCAGGAATAAAAAACAGAGTCTCATTCACACACCCAGTGAGAGTTACCAGTCTGATGGCTAAAAGTTAAAGTGTGAACTCCTTTATTGAATAGGTGAATCAGGGGTCAAACCAATTAGCAGATAAGCTTTTATTCAAAAGGGAAGTTTAAGGGTTTTTGTGAAAGGGAAGATAAAGCTTTTTCTGTCAGTTATTGCAGTCTGTCTGAGAGAGGTTTCATCAACTGGAACACTGCACTGAAGCTGGGTGCTGCGTACTGCCAGTTTCTACCCCTGCTCACACAAAAAAGATTTGTTTCTTTGTGGAGCCACGTGTGTCTGCCAGGCCACTCACCACAGCCCTGAAGGGCCGGAATATTACTGGCGTGGTAGCATCCTGGTAACTGGACAGAGTAAGACTGAGAAAACAAGACGCAGTAATGGTTGGAAACTCATCAGAGATAACAGGAGTGTGGATAGAAACACAAAACTATCCTTCATAAAAAAACGCAAACCCTGTGCTCTAGTAAAACATCCACTGCAGGGTGTGTGTACACATAGTATTCAATTCATGCTTCATACCCAGGAGGACAGCATTGGTGAGAAAGGTGCAAGGAGAGCTTTAAAGGTCATCTAGTCCAACCCCCGTGCAATGAGCAGGGACATCTTCAACTAGATCAGGTTGCTCAGAGCCCTGTCCAACCTGGCCTTGAATGTTTCCAGGGATGGGGCATCTACCACCTCTCTGGGCAACCTGTGCCAGTGTTTCACCACCCTCATTGTAAAAAATTTCTTCCTTATATCTAGCCTGAATCTACCTTCTTTTACTTTAAAACCATTCCCCCTTGTCCTATCACTACAGGCTCTATTGAAGTCTACCCCCCATCTTTCTTATAAGCCCCCTTTAAGTATTGAAAGGCTGCAATAAGGTCTCCCTCGAGACTGGCTTGGCAACTACATCAGCCAGTTCCCTCAGGACTCTAGGATACATCTCGTCGAGTCCCATTGACTTATGTATGTTCAGGTTCCTCAGGTGGTTTCAAACCTGATCTTCTTTTACAGTGGGAGGGAGTTTGCTCCCCCATTCCCCACCTTGAGGTGCACTATTTTCCTGATGTCAGTGGCTGCAAATTAGCTGAGAACATTACTTATTTAGGTAAAGGGGCAGGTGGTCTGTGTACTTGCATGACGGTGCTTTCATGAATGTTTTCTGATCTTGCTAGTTCAAAGCCCTTCCATTTTCCAGAAATTTTAGGATGACTTTTCTTATTCTGGGGTTCAGACTGGAGTTGGACTTAATGTTGAACAGCTGATATAATAGGCTCCATCAAATGTGGAAAAGAATCCCGCTTTTTTGTGGTTGTTTTTTAACACACTCTGAACTCTGGTAAGGAAAAGGAAGAGCGGTTGAAAGAGTCTGTTATTTGAGAGTAATTGTCCTGGTTTTGGCTGGGATAGAGTTAAATTTCTTCCTAGTGCTGTGTTTTGGATTTAGAAGACATGATGAGAAGAATATTGATAACACACTGATGTTTTTAGTTGTTGCTAAGTAGTCAAGGACTTTTCAGCTTCCCATGCTCTGCCAGGTGCAGAAGAAGCTGGGAGGGAGCATAGCCAGGACAGCTGACCCAACTCGCCAATGGGGTATTCCATACCATATGACATCATGCTCAATATATAAAGCTGGGGCAAGAAGAAGGAAGGGGGGACATTCGGAGTGATGGCATTTGTCTTCCCAAGTAACTGTTACGTGTGATGGAGCCTTGCTTTCCTGGAGATGGCTGAACACCTGCCTGCTGATGGGAAGAAGTGATGAATTCCTTGTTTTGCTTTGCTTCCGTGCGCAGCTTTTGCTTTACCTATTAAACTGTCTTTATCTCAACCCACGAGTTTTCTCACTTTTATCTTTCCGATTCTCTCCCCCATCCCACTGCAGGGGAGTGAGCGAGCGGCTTAGTTGTCGGCTGGAGTTAAACACTGTAGTGTGCCTGTGTTTGTATGGTGAAGGTTTTCTACCTGAAGTATGATTTTGGTGGGCTGTGAGACTGTACTGGAGTAGCAGAGGTAAGAAGTGTCATCTTTGAAGGTAATGAAGCTGTAGCAAAACTATTGGGAAAAGCTAGTTTCTTCCTAGAATGATGCATGACAAAAATAGTAACAAGCAAAGGCACTTAAAATTGGATTTCTTTATGCAGTCTTCATACAGAGCTTTTGATATTGATTGATTTGTGGGAGGCAAGACAGCAGTGAGGAAAGAAAACTGGGGCTTGTCTAAACGGCTTCTTCACTGTAGGCAGGCTTCAAGCCATTGCGCTAAAACAGGTCTTTACTACAGTTTATGAACACAGAAGCTGAGCTGTCTGTAAGGAAAGTTTCAGTAGAAGTAAGGCAAAATTTGCTAAATTTGTTAAGTTTGCACCTCTGTATCTGATGCAAATAAGAGATTACTTGGCAGTGTTTACATCTCAAATGCGTGCCTGTGTATTAATGCAGGCCGTTGAGGTCTTTTCAGGGGTACTTCTGGACTGCAGGTCACATGCCTGAGTGGTACCGAGTCCCAGGATGAGCCAACTCCTGCTGACAGTTTAAGCTCAGAGGATGTGACAGAATGGAAACCATCTTTGTTGTGGACCCCAAATGGCAAAAGTGTGGATATGTTGCTGATGTCCCCCTGGCCCGGAGATGTGGGGAGTTCTGCCAACTATCCGGTAAGGATTCTGTTTTCTGCTGGAATGGGTTTCCAGATGGATTTAAAAAATGATTGCCTTTCTGCTTGCTGTGGCTATCTGCAGAAGGGCCCTCTGTTTGTTTGGATTTAACCAATGTAAGGGCTTTGGAGGATAACTGGTTAAACCAGCTTTCTCTCTATGGACATCACTAGCATTTGTGTAGAAAAGTAGAGGTTCAGTTAGTAAAGTTTATAGTGTAGTACTGTGCTCAGATCATGGAGCTCTATCTCTTGGAGATACTGTTCATTTGTACTCATTATTTTCTCAACTACATCTTTCTGAGTCTTACAGAATAGAGCCCCATGGGATCATGATGTTGTAGTTTGAGCACTCGAGTGGAAATGTTTGGTTTGCTGTCGCTTTGCCAAGGCAAAGCCCATTGCAGGATAATGGTCCCACAAAAAGCATTCTCAGTAGTCTTCTGTAGCCTTCACACTGCCAGGGTGTTGATGCTGTTTCAACAGAAGTAAAATTAATCCTAATCCTGGGATTTCTTTCCTGTCCGTTCTGGGCCAAGTAATCCCTGATCATTCGTTAACTGGTCCTGCTCTTACCTTCAGCCTAGGTAGGTTTCTTTTCCTCATTCCCATCTTTTTCTGAAGGAAACATCACAGTTGTGATAATCATGAAAAGGCTGAATTTTTACTCCATTAGATCTTGTACGTGTGTTTTTTCCTTGAACAAATATTATTTCATATAACAGCCTTTTCATTCCCCTGTTCTGTGTTGGTAGCTCTGAGCATTTAGTCTGGTCTACATGAGTCTACTGAACCCTGAAGTAGTGTTCGGAAGGAGGCCTTACCAGCGATTTCTTCAACAGTGTTAAAATAAAAGCTGCTTGCTCTGTTTTCTCTCCAGAGCAATCCAGGCTCAGAAGTTGGCTTAAATTACAGTGATGGAAAAGACCACTCCAGTTTCCAAGTCCTTTTTTCCCTTCAATTTTTAGATTGGCAGAGGAAACGTGTGTTGGACTTTCTCTTTGCGTACATCCTGGTGCTTCTCTCACCAGCTTTCTTTGCCAAAGACGGGCTACTGCTTAAAACTTGCATCAGAGGTGGATGCCAGTTTGTGTTTTTATGGGGCACATGGAAGGTAAAGGGGAAAACTGCAACTGAAATCCCCCAGGAGCAATTTTTCCTTTGGCACTGCAACAGCCCAGAGCTGTAGAAGTATCAGTGGTATAGGACCTCTGGAGTCTTCTGGTCCAACTTCCCACTTGAGTTCATGTTGTTGTGACTGGAGTGCAGGTATTTCTCCAGTGTGCCTTTGTCCCTCCCCACCCTGCATTACTGATACTCGTGAACTTCAGCTTTACAAAAGCAGGTGTGAGGTCTGTCGTGGACATCGAGGCTGAATCCTGTTCACTGGGACATCTGCATGTGCTGGAGAACGTTGAGAGTGAAAAACGTACAGTGGGTGAGTGGGTGTTCTGGTTCTTCTCCAGGGATGAAGTTAGGGGCAGACGGGGAGAAGGATTTGTGAAACAAGGAGAAGGACACAAGAACAGGGAGAAGATGACAGGTTCAGGGAAGCGGGACAGGCCTCAGGGCAGGTGCTGGGGCTGGGGCAGCTGCAGGGGCGAGTGTGGCGGGGCGGCGCAGGGAGGGTGCCTGTGCCCGGGGGGTTCTGTCTCTGTCTCCGTCCCTTCCCCTCTCTCGGGTCACTCCCAGGGCTGCCCCGGCCGGGCCTGGCTACAGCTGACCGGGAGCCTGTCGCACCGGGCAGTTTGGAGCCCCACCTGCCACCCCCGAGTGGCCGCGGGCAGGAGACACCCCCGCGCCCGCCCAAGGGCCTCGTGCCTCACGGCTGGCCCCAGCCCCAGGACTACAGCTCCCGGCATGCGCCGGGAACCACCGCGGCCGCCTGGCAGCCCCGTGCCCCAGGACTACAGCTCCCAGCATGCCCCAGGAGCCAGCATGGCTGCCCAGCAGCCACATGCCCCAGGACTACAGCTCCCAGCATGCCCCAGGAGCCAGCATGGCTGCCTGGCAGCCCCGTGCCCCAGGACTACAGCTCCCAGCATGCCCCAGGAGCCAGCATGGCTGCCTGGCAGCCCCGTGCCCCAGGACTACAGCTCCCAGCATGCCCCAGGAGCCAGCATGGCTGCCCAGCAGCCACATGCCCCAGGACTACAGCTCCCAGCATGCCCCAGGAGCCAGCATGGCTGCCTGGCAGCCCCGTGCCCCAGGACTACAGCTCCCAGCATGCCCCAGGAGCCAGCATGGCTGCCCGGCAGCCGCATGCCCCAGGACTACAGCTCCCAGCATGCCCCAGGAGCCAGCATGGCTGCCTGGCAGCCCCGTGCCCCAGGACTACAGCTCCCAGCATGCCCCAGGAGCCAGCATGGCTGCCCGGCAGCCGCATGCCCCAGGACTACAGCTCCCAGCATGCGCTGGGAACCACTGCAGCTGCCTGGCAGCCCCGTGCCCCAGGACTACAGCTCCCAGCATGCCCCAGGAGCCAACATGGCCACCTGGCAGCCGCATGCCCCAGGACTACAGCTCCCAGCATGCGCCGGGAACTACCGCGGCCGCCTGGCAGCCCCGTGCCCCAGGACTACAGCTCCCAGCATGCCCCAGGAGCCAACATGGCCGCCCAGCAGCTGCATGCCCCAGGACTACAGCTCCCAGCATGCCCCGGGAGCCAACATGGCCGCCCAGCAGCCACGTGCCCCAGGACTACAGCTCCCAGTATGCCACGGGGCGCCCCTTGTTTTCTGACCCTGCGGGGACACCGTCCCCCCGCTGGGCCCGGCCGCCCCGCAAGCCCCTTGGCCGCCTCCCCGGGGCTGCCGCAGTCCCTTAGCCCCGTGGAGCAGGGGCAGGAGGAGAGAGAAAAGGCCCAGCCAGCTGAGCAGGGGGTACAGCCAGGAAAGAGGGGACAGGCTGCAGGACAGAGAGGAAAGATAAGGCCAGGAAGCAGGACACGGCGATAGAAAAAAGAGACGGACAGGGAGCGGGAGACAGAGATGTAGAGAAAGAAAAAAAGAGCAACAGGCTAAAGGATGCACAGGGAGGAATTAGGAAATACAGACAGAGAACTGGACAGAGAAAGGCAAAAATAGTGAAAGGCTTTAGGGCAGAGAGAGTAGAATTTAAAAAAATAGGGACCAGGAGCCAGACAGAGAAAGAAAGAGGAAGAAAAAAATAGCAACAGGCTACAGGGCAGAAAGGAAGCAACTGAAAAACAGGGACCCAGAGCCAGGACTGGGGGAAAAAAGCTCACCTGGGGCGAGGGGAGTCACCCAGCTATTTCTTTCTTTGTTTGCTGGTTGGTTTTGCTTAAAAAAAAATACTATCTGAACTCTAAATACAATCTGCAAGGAAAAAGGAACCAGGCGTACCAGGGTGGACACATTTAAAGCCTGAACCCATTCAACAGCCGCACAAACCACCGCTCACTCCTGCTGTGCACACTCCAACATCTGCCTGCAGGTACAGGCAGCTGCCCTGTTTCTTGAGCGATCCCCAGGAACAGCACCACCAGGCAGCTCAAAAAACCTGCTGCCAGCAAAAACTTGAGAACAGCTTAATTCTGGGCAGTTTTTGCTCTTTTTAGTCCTGTTGAGGGGCAGGCCTGAGTCCCAAGACTGGTCCATGTTAGGCAGCCATCAGGAGATGGCTCAGGACCACGCCAGGGCTGGTGGTGTTGCTTTCTGGATCCCGTGGTGACGAAGGGCAAAGGCACAGGCTACCAGATCCCGGGGCTGGGTACATGTGCGAGGTGTCAGGGTCACCCCTGCTTGGTTTTTTCCAGCGAAGCCCCAGCTGGTGCTGGCCCGGGGCCAGGGCTCAAGGAGCCAGGCATTTCTGTGGGTGCTGCACCCCGCCAGGCCCGACTGTTGACTGCCCTTGGCTCGCCCCTGTTGTCTCCAGCTCTGCTTTCTGCCAGTGCTAATGGCACCGCAGAATGGCTTGCCTGCTCTCCACGGCTGTCCTGACCCACATCTGCAGGTCATACGTGGTGTCCATGTCACACAGCTGATTTGGGGGTGGCAGGTCTCTCTCACAGCACCCTGGGAATAGGGGCAAAGCAAACCCAATTGCCCCCATTCGATCTTTGTCCCCAGGGTGACCAAGCAGAGACATATCGTGTGCTGGAGTGTGTCCTGCAGGGAGGTGACAGCTGATTGCAGGACAACACTGAGACCCGCCTGATAACAAAGGCGCCTGGTGGCCGCAGAGCAGCCCAGGTGAGCTGGGTCTCTGGGAGGCCAGCAAAGCAGCCTTCCTCTGCCCCTGGTTTTGGTGAGAGATGGATCAGTGCAGAGATGTTTCTCAGGCATCCAGGCCTGACGAGGGTTTCCCAGTGCCCTCGTGAGACACCTGCTCCGGGGAGCACCTTCCCATAGAGCCGAGGCCGTATCCAGCCCCCCGGAGCTGGGTACAGCTGTCCTGAGGGGTCTTGCAGGGAGGACGGGCTCATCTGCCTAGTGGCTCTGGCACAGAAATGATGAGGTGAAGCCCTGTGGCCGTGGCTGGCGGGTTCAAAGTCTCCAAGGGCCTCAGCCTTTCTTCCTGGGAGTGTTTAACCCAGGCACTTTTTCAGGGTGTGAAGATAGATGCTGGTGATGTCCTGGTGGCTCCGTCTCACTCACACTTCCAAGTTGTGATGTCTGAGATCAGGGGCCATCTGAAGGCCCTGCCAGAGATCTTCAAGGAGTTTGTGTTCAATTTTTTGACATCTTAGAGCTACAATGTTATGGCTAGGGTTATGGGGTGCTAGGGTTACAGGCTGCTAGGGCTATAGGGTTCTAGAGTTATGCAGTGCTGGGCTAACAGTTTTCTAGGATTATATGCTAGTGTTACAGAGAGCTAGTGTGATTGGGTGCTAAGGATATGGGATGCCAGGGTTATAGGGTTCTGGGGTTACACTGTGCTAGGGTTATGGGGTGGTAGGGTTACGGGATGCCAGAGTGTAAGTGGGATAGGATTAAAGCCTGTTATTATTAGGGACAGGATCTGGGCTTTTTGGTCCTGGCTTCCTGGGGTTGTTATTTTTGCCTTATCTTGTGTTCTGGGTGGTCTTTTGCAGGGGGAGAGAGAGTCCTATTTTAGCTTATTTTTTTTCAGGGTTTGGATCGGGGCCTCTGGTTTGTGTATGATGTGTCTTCTGTTTTTTTTTTTTTTTCTGTGCTGGTGGTTTGTGTTACATTTTCTGTCTTGTAACAATCATTTTCACTCTAATATGGCCTACTACATCGGCCAGAGTAACTTCTGATGCAGTTCAACTCATTTCTATTGAGTGTTGGACTCTTTTAGATAGGTGTGGAGGACTTGCTGTCCATGGAGAACGACTGCCAGATGACTAACGGGCACTTCTGGCCCATAGATAATGACTGCTGGAGGACTAAGTGCACTTCTGAGTTTGTGGAGACTTCCAAATTCATGGTCATTTCTCCTGCCTTGTGGAAAAGCCATGGGAAGACACCAGCTGCATAGAAAGGCAAGTTTTCCCCAAGGGTACATGGCTTTTTGTTTTGCTTTTGAGAAAGAAACCTGCAAAGAGGCTGCTATTGTTAAGTTTAGTGATGTTTTGTAAAGTACTAGGTTGGGTATTGCATGACTACAAACATCACTGAAAAAAAAGTGGTAGTTTGTGTCTTCTGGATGCTTTGGTTTTGAACATGTGCTAATGGTGGTAGCTTCATACTGTTCTTAGGTCCTATCTCAAGGCTTACAGTGAAGTTCATCATCCATGATAGTGGATCTGAATCCATATTTCAAATAGACTTCTTGTCATTTTGAATTTTTTGGGGTCAACTTCTTGTCACATCTGATTTGATCGTCCTTGGTTTTGCCTTGTTACGTGGCTGGCGAAGAGCTCATAGGAGGAGCTGCCAGTCAGCGCTGCCATTTCCATGTTGGTCATTTGTTCTGGTGTTATCAGGGTTATCTTTGTAGAAGTCAGTTCTTTGCCAGCCAAGGAGGGAGACAAGGACGCTTGGCATAGAATTAACAAGGGAATTTATTATCTCTTACTACCTGTGCTGCGCCAGCCTAATGCATGGGGGACCCCAATACAGAGGAGAGCAGGGTTTATATATGTTACAGTGCAGTTGTGTAGACCCATCACATCACTCGTGTTAAGGAGTGGGCTAATCAGTTACTGTTGCTTGTGTAATCAATAAGTGCTTGTACCATGCAGGATCAGTACGTGCTTGTCCCGAGCAGGTGGTGTGGGCGTATGGTGGATGTGTTAATCTTCATTGTTCTAAACCGATGTCCTGTGCAGGTGTGTGGGGGGGTTATTCTGGATTCTGGTCGATTGCTCTTCTGGCTGTGGTTATATGCCTGGGTTTTTTTGAAAGGTATATCTTCTAGTGTTTTGTTGTCAGTATGGCATGTTCTCAGCTGGTAAGAGCTAGCTAGCTTAGGTTGGGTCTTAAGGTCACATCGTCCCTGAGGTAAAAGGTCATAGTCCCAGGTAGTGTTCATTCTTCTCAGCAAGTCATATTGCAGTTAGCATCTTGCCTTTCACATTGCCAATGGGTACTTCTGACTATGGGGGAACAATGCTTGCAGAGGATGGAGCCAGGGTGGAAAGGCACTTGCACCCTGGGGTGTTATTTCCTGGCACTCATGACACCAAAGCCCCTTCCAGAAGAATCCTTCATCGTCATCATCAGCCATGGCCAAAAAGGCCAAGGTGAAACTAACAGTAACCCTCTGGCCAGGGTTACACCCACCCAGCTTTCATAAACTCTCAAGAGCCTGCACGCCATTGTTAGAAATAACAGCATTGAAAAAGGTGATAGTAAATACATCCAGGGACATAGAAAGTATTACAAATGCTACAGTAGACTGTAGCATAAAAGCCTTACAAATAGAGGTCAAATCTATATCTCCAATGGTAATACAAATCCAATTAGTGTTAGACTGTATTAACTGCTCAAGGAGGGGGTTGTGCACTCGTAAACACCAGCTGTTGGTTTTACGGAGACCAAGGCAAAAGAGTAGAAACAGATGAAATGAAAACCCAAAGCCACCTTAAAGTTTTTCAAAAACATCTGTGAGGCAATGCAGGCTGTCTCAGGAGCGAGTAAGGCCAGACACTAGCATTTGAACATGGTTTGAAGGACTTGCAACAATCTCTCCCTTCTCAAGCCTGCAACCTGCCTTGCCATAAGAAATGCACATCCACAGGTGGGAGAAGTTGCACCTTCTGGAGTGGAGACAAGGTCAGGAGACTCCACTTGTAGAGCTGCCATCCTGCACTGTGTGCTTGCTAGTGACACGTGCAAATGCAGAGCTGTCCTTGCTGCTGAGGAGGTGAAGGGGATGATGCTGCTGCAGCCAGAGGGTGTGGGTAGCTTTGTAGCTCCAGGGTTCAGCTGATGTGTCCAAACCCAGGAGCGCAGGTGAGGGGAGACAGCCCCATGTCCTCCCTCGGGCAGGGTGTGGCGGATAAAGGAACTTGCCTGGGTGTGGCCCTGAAGAGGGGAGGGAAGGCTTCAGCTTCAGCTTCTCCTTTCCTCTGTTTTGTGGCCCAGCAGAGCAGCTGGTGCTTTGCAGCCAAGACAAAGCACGTGGGTACGCGCTGCAATGGCACAGACTGCTGGAAAGAGCAGATGTCCTGCCACTCTCAGGATGATGCCGATTCCTTTGGCATTAGTCTTCACAAAGAGAAGATGCACACACTTGCTGAGGAAGGAGGGCTCTTTTGGGAAAAGCGCAACAGCGTGAAGGGATGTGCCCAAGGAGTGGAGCTGTGCTGTGGGCAGGAGGAAATGCCAGGAACTTACCAGCACTCTCAGATATCCCCAGGATGAGGAGCACTCCGGGGTTAGGACTGCTAATTTGTCTCTGCTTAAGCAGTGCTATCCCTCAGGGCAGAGCGCCGCCTCTTCCATGCTCCCTGGAGCCTGAAGCACAGCTGTCCCAGCTTAAACCTTGGTGCTGGCCTTCCTTTTCTCAGGATCAGGAGTGTTTGAGTTGGCAGGGAAGAGAACAAGGGGCTGGTGTCTTCTCTCAAGCCTTGAAGGACTGAGAGGACAAAGAAACAAAGGTGAGCTGCCATGCCTGTATCTGCAGAGAGCCCATCCTCCTGTCCAAGCAGAGCGCATTGCAGCCAGCTCTTCCCAGGGCCAGGAGAGAGCTGGGGGACGGATGGCTCAGCTGGAGGCTGCTGGTCAAGAATCCCCCAGGGGCCCCTGAAACACCCCCCTCCCCACAGACGAACTGGGAGCAGAGCCCCCCTCACCTGGGCCGGACAGGAGCTCAGTGCCAGTCTCCTTCCTCCTCCCCGCCAGCCCCCACTGCCCTTGCTCACCCTCACAGATGCACTGGATCTTCTCCTCGCGCTGCTCCACCTCATGCTGCCCAACAAGCCCTAGGGACGCGCAGCCCATCAGGGACTCTGCTGCCTGGCCCGCCCAGCAGCAGAACTCCCCCAGGCAGGGCTGACCCTGGGGTGCTCCCAGGGCGCAGCATCAGGGGTGTGGGTCTGACAGGCCTCCTGCCAACCCCACCTGTGCAGGCAGGGGTGGGAGCAGGTGACAGGGTGCCCCACAGGTGCCTGTGCCCTGCACCTGGCCGTCAGGGCTCCTGACTTGCTGCCTCAGGACAGAGGGACCCCAGGACAAGGCGGGGCCCCGGGGCTCATGGCTCACCGATGAACCTCACAGCTTCCCACCGCAAGGACTCCTGCGGGCTCTGCAGGTATGGCCAGCTCTGGCACAGGTAGTCCTCGGTTCTGCTCCTGTTCCTGGCCAGCTGGAGAGAGAAGGGTGCAGGGCTGGCGCAGAGCTGCCCCCGAGCCGGACCATCACCCTGCCCAGCGCCACCCTCCCCTTCCTTCCCCCCACCAGGACATTCCCAGCTTCCCACTGGGAGTGTTGAGGTTGAGAGGGAGCAGAGTGCTCTCAGTGGATGCTGAAGTGCCATCCTGGTGGCAGGGTCCTCTTCAGGACTCCAGCAGGGAGCGAGGAGCCAGGAGCGGAGCTGGCCAGTGCTGGAGGAAAGGGAGCAAATGTGGAGTACCCAGCTGCAGGCTCTGGGCTGCAGTGGTAGGGGGGCACAGCTCTCCATCCTGCACGCTGGGCACAGGGCAGAGCTTGCCCAGGCCAGATTCTGGGGGCATTGGGGCTGTGCTCACCAGGCACTAGCCGATCCTCCATGCCTGTGCTGTCTTGGCTAGGTGCACGAGCTGCAGGGGTGCTGAGGAGGGCTTCCTGAGAGGCCTGCCAAGCAGCAGAGATGCCACCACTGACTGCCTGGGGTGGAAGACTCTGCATCCTCCCTTGCCTTGGCAAGGCTCAGAGA
This sequence comes from Calonectris borealis, assembly GCF_964195595.1. Taxonomy (NCBI): domain Eukaryota; kingdom Metazoa; phylum Chordata; class Aves; order Procellariiformes; family Procellariidae; genus Calonectris; species Calonectris borealis. Next base: position 18,515,627 of record NC_134327.1, on the reverse strand, counting down.
CTGTCCCGTCCCATGTGGGGAAGATGCAGCAGCTGGGGACTGATGCTGCGACTGGGTTCAACACCCTGGGGGGAGAAGAGGGCAGCTGCCACCTCAGGCACCTTGTGCTGCTGGGGCAGTGGGACAGATCCCCAAGCGTTTCTGAGCAGTCGCCAAGGCCAGGAGGAGGTTGAAGTGCTGCAGTCGCTGAGGCACTAGGGCAGGACTCGGCCAGAAGCGCCTGGCATAAGGACTCCCAGCACACGTGCAGATCCCTGTCCCGCTCGGTTGCTGCTCCAGAGCCCAGCACCCAAGATGCAGGACCAGTCCCCTCCCCTGGCTGCGTCCCACACAGTCCTGCCCAAATCTTCCCTCCCCAGACTGGGGGTGCTGTGGGATGTGCTGGAAGCCCTTCGGGACTTGAACATTTGGGCCTTGATGGCCCTGGACTGTTGCTGATCCCTGTGGGACCAGGCAGGGCAGGTCTGGGAAATGTCCCTGGCCAGTTTCTTGGCCCCTGCCAGCTCTGGAATGGCTGGGACCCTTCCCATGGGCTGTGCTGGCACAGAGCTGTGTGGAGGGGTCAGGGTGGGGAAGGGACCCACCTCCCTGTCCATCCGGGCACCAGGAGCATAGCAGACATAGCAGGAGCAGAAAGGCAGCAGTGGGCACACTGCAGACATGGAGGGGGGGTCTGCCTGGTCCACAGGGACTTGGCAAGCTGGACCTCACAGTGACACATCTTCGAAGTGTCCGGCTGTCAGCAGCCCTGGCCCCTGGTGCTCGGGCCCACCCAGGGGGTGCCAGCATCACCGTCCCCAAAGGACTGGTCAGTGCGTTGGGAATTCCAACCTCATCCACGTGCTCATCCTGGTCATGCAGGTGGAACAGCAGCGGGAACAGGCTCTTGCAGCCCTCCCGCTTCATCTTCTTTTTTTCACTGCCCACCACAAACCCCATCGTGTCTTAAAAGAGACAGATGGAGAGCTCCCGCACGGCACTCGACTCCTGGTGGGAGGGAGGGGAGAAGGACCCCAGCTGCCCCAACCCCATGGAGACCAAAGGGGCCAGCCTGGATGACATGGAGATGGACATGCCCAAGTCTGCCCTGAGCAGCTGTGGGCAGACCTGCAGCCTGAGTGAAATGGCCCCAGGCAGCCCTGCTCCACAGTGAGCAAGCTGAGTCCTGCAGGTCAGCCCAGGGGCTGCGCTGGGTGCGCAGGGGCTGGGGTCCCCGGGGCTGGGGGCCAGAGAGGGAGACCCTGCAGTGGCTGGGAGGGCTGAGGGGATGCTGCCAGGGCAGGGTGCACATCCACAGGGCTTGGCACAAGGACAGGGCACATCAGCGCAAGGCCTGGTCCCACCACCGTCGTCCCCCCTGTGGCAGGGAGGCCAAGCCAGGGCGAGTCTCTGCAGAGGGAGGTGGGGAGCTTGGGGCTGTCCTGCAGCAGCAAGACCGGCTTCCCCAGGCTCTTTTGCCTCTCCCGTCTGGGGGGACATGTTTCGCTTCCCCATTGCCCCCAGGCAGAATGGAGGGACAGAAAGGGGCATCCATGGGGCATGGCCTCTCCCTTGCTCCCAGGCCCACTCCTGGCTCTCTGCTCTTCTCAGCCCCAGCCACAGTGAGCGCTGCAGGGGGGGAAGCGGCATGGAGCCGCCAAGGGCAGTGACGGGGCTGCTTTGGCACAGGGCCATGGTCTGGGGACTGCGGGGCACAATGTCCCCTGGCAGAGCACGAGGGCTGTGGTGGGAGGCACGAGTGCCAATGCCAGTGGGCACAGGCAGGGGCCAGGGCCATGCACACACCCTGCGGCCCTGCTAACAGGGCACCAGCCTTTCTTGCCAGAGAGTGGCTGGAGCTTGTCAGCCAGCACCAGAGCAACAAGACTGGGTGTCTTCCCCTCCAGGAGCCGGAGCATGTTTCTGAGCACAGGCAGGGCTGCCACAGCGGTGTCGCTGGTGGCACCCTGCAGCTGCTCCGTGATGTAAGGCAGCAGGATGAGTGTTTTCCTTGCCTGTGTGAAACACATCCCTTTTCGTAAAGCAGTGACCAATTGCATGGGCAAAAACCCTCTACTTGAACACCAGCCTCCCCTCTGGCTTCTTGAGAGGCAGTATGGGGGTTACCGGGGCAAGGTCCTGGCAGGCAGGGCTCACCAGCAAAGCCATGGGGACATGGGACAGCAGGGCACAGAGGGAGAGGACAGACAACACAGGCTCCTCGCCAGCCCATTGGCCACCCCCTTCTCCACAGATCTGCATGGGCAGGCTGGTGAGTGACCAGCGCTGTTTGGAAAGGTGCCTGAGCTGCAAGCAGTCCCTGCTGCGGTAGCTTTGCTTCACACCAGGGCTCAGTGCCCCAGAGCCAGGCTCTGCAGACCCTGAAGCTTGTGCACAGGGGTACGGTGCAGCGCACGGACCCCCATGCCAGCCCCATGCATGTGGTGACCCCTCCACAACCGAGGGCTGCTGCCTCGGCACCCAGAGGCAGCTGGCCTGGCCCTGTGCTCGGGCTTGTCACTCTGCTGCCGGGACCCCTGCCTGGCCCAGCGGGATATGCTGCCAGCGAGAGCCCTTTCCCATGGGCACTGGTGCTTCTCTCCTTGTGCCGCACAGCCAAGGGCCTGGCCCGAAGAATGTGGGGGCAGAGGAAAGGGGAGGCAGCTGGGGAGAGCTGGCAGCAGCTGCCACGGCTCCTGATGCCCAGCCATGTCCAAGCCGCTGCGTTCGTTACTGTCGTGATTTAACCTGGCAGGCAGCCAAATACCACGCAGCCGCTCACTCCCCCTCCTCCCCCCCCAGTGGATGGGGAAAGAATCGGAAGGGTAAGAGTGAGAAAAACTCATGTGTTGAGATAAAGACAGTTTAATAGAACAGAAAAGGGAAAATAATAATAATAATGATAGAATATACAAAATGAGCGATACACAATGCTCACCACCCGCGCTGACCGATAACCAAGCAGCGATCGCTACTTCCTGGATCACGCCTACCCTTCATATACTGAGCATGACGTCACATGGTATGGAATACCCTGTTGGCCAGCTGGGCCAGCTGTCCCGGCTATGTTCCCTCCCATCTTGTGCACCTGGTAGAGCATGGGAGCTGTCCTTAACTAGCAGGGTACTTAGCAACAACTGAAAACATCAGTGTGTTACCAACATTCTTCCCATACTAAATCTAAAACACAGCACTAGGAAGAAATTTAACTCTATCCCAGCTGAAATAAGGACAGTTACCCACCACCCACTGCTCCACCGAGGCTGCTGGCAAGTGATTGCCCCCTCCGTGACTGCCAAACTAACAGTCCTGTCAAGTTTCCTTTCCTTTCTGAATTGCTGGAGCAGAGCTGTGATGCAGTCTCTCCTGTTTCTGACTCCTCTCCAGGCTGTTTGCAAATGCATCGCTCCGGCACAGGCTACGGACTTTCTGACTGCTGTCCTGGACAGCTTGCTGCGTGTCAGACTCACATGTGTGAAGGCAGCGTGGAAGTGGGTGTTCATCTTCCTGGTGGAATGCAGTAAGGAAATAGTCCAGGAGGTAAAGGAGAACCTTTTTTCCATTTGACTTTGTCTTTTCTCCTGTTGGCTGTTGCACTACACACTGTGCAGTTGACATGGGCTCAAGAAATGCTGCCTGTGTGCCGAGCCGACGCGCTACTGATGGTCTGAGTTGTGCATTAGCACCTGCTACTGGCGTCTGCTCCATCTGGTGACAAGGATATGGGCATTTCTTGCCCAAAGTCTCCCATTGTCCAGGTCATTCCCCTGAGTGAGACAGTTATAACTGGGAGGCACCAACCTTGCCGTTCCTCCCCTTCCTCCGGGGTCACTGTCAGTCCTCCCTGCCCTGGGACCCACTCCATCCTGCTCTTTCTTCACTGGTCCCCAGTTCCCTCTACTCTGAGATTTGCTGGGCACGCTAGGTTTTCCACAGGTTGGATACTTGTTCATTGCTCTCCTTGCTTTCCCCGTCTGTGGTGTTACCCAGCCTGCGAGGTGCCCTTCCTTCAGCCACCAGTTGCTGCCCGTTTGTAGCCTGGGAGCCTCTGGCCTCATGCTCTGCCTGCCCTTCAAGGCTCCTGTTCTCCTCCACTTGCGCTGTGCTGCGCTCCACTTGGGCTCTAGGGCCACCAGCAGCTCGCTCAGCCCAGGCTAACTCTGCAGTGTGGCTGTCTAATGCTGGCAGTGACAGCAACCACGGGTGGCAGCCCATAGGATTGCGCCCAGCTGAGCGCCGTTAGGCGGCTGCTGTTACAGCCAGGGCAGGGCGTCCCTGTGCTGTCCCTGCAGAGCCCGCGGCCGCTCCAGGCGGCGGGAGCGCCACATCCGTGGGCTGCGGGGTCACCCCTTGCTGCTTCCCCAGGCACAGAGCAGGGATGGGGCCAGAGGTAGGCAGCCACGGGAGAAGCTAAGTTCTTCCACAGGATGAGAGACCTGGCTGCCTATTTGTCCTTATCGTGGCCATGGCTTCTAGCTGTGAAAGGCTCAAAGAAAGATGCCTTCCTTTGGGGGAAGGTCCTGTGTGTGGGGAAGGGGTTGGCGCTTTGGGAAAGGAGGGTAGAGGCAAGGAAAAGTGTCCTTGGAGAAGTGGGTTCCTCTGGAAGGAGTCACGTGCCTTTGCACAGGCCCTGCAAAGCGTCTTCAGGGTCTTGAAGAGCGTGTTTGATTTTGTTTTTGCATCGCTACAGACACATGGGGAGAGTTATTCAAGTGCTGGGTATGAAATGTGTCTGTGTCCTCTGTGTGCACAGAGGGCACGCAGCTGCTCATGCGGCTGGGCCCAGGCACATGCAGTGACTGAGGCTCCGCGTGTGAGTGCGTGCATGCATGCGTGTGTGTGTGCGCACACACACACAACTGCCAAGAGCACGCTTAGCTCCAGACATGAGCCAGGGTCAGGCAGGGTGGAAGGGGTGAGGTTTCGAGCTAGATCTGGACTCTGTGTCGAGGGAACAGGCATTGCTTGTGTGTTGAATGACTGTCTGGGCCCCACAGGATGGAGTAAAGGATGCACCGAGCCCTTCTTTCTCCTCTTCCATTCAGGTGCCAAAATCCTGAACACCCTTTACACCTACATCCCACACGCCGTTGTCTCTCCATGCGGTGTTTCTCCTCACCCTCTTTCACCGTGAGCCCGTGATCAGCAGTCTCCTCCAGAAAGGTCTGCCCATGGACAGGTACGTGCACTACCCACTTCCCCCACAGTAGTCAAAGAGAGACCCCGCAGCTTGCTTGTACTGCGGGGGTCTGGTTAAGAAGCAGGTCTTTTTTCTGCCTGAACTGTCTTGAGTGTTACAAGACTGCGTGCTTGTGTCTCTTGTGAGTGGGGCGTTGTAAGCCCCGTTGCAGATGAGGAGGTTTGAGGGCAGTGCAGGGCTGCGAGGATACGGGCTCAGGGGTGAACGTCTGTTCCCTTGCAGTGACACGGTGGAGCTGTGGAGGAGCCTGGGGAGAAGCATCCTTGGGATTCAGGTCCTGAGGTGCTTAGTGGAGAAACTAAACAGAGCAGGAAACAACTGCCTGGGAACTGACTCCTCCACTTGTGAGCAGCACAACCGTCAGACTGCTCTAGAGACTCTGATGGAATATTCAACGGCAGACACATTTCTGCAGCTTTGCATCTGCTTTCTAATTCATACTTCGGCATGAGGGAGTCAGGTGCCCTTTACGGATGCCCGCGGAGACTCCCAGGGCACTGTGCTGCGCCAGCCTCAAGGAGTGTGGGGAGCCAGGACAGTTTTGTGCTCCTGAGCCACAAGGCTGTCGCAGAAGTGACAACTGCAGACAGTAACCCCCCGCCCCAGGCAGGTGGGGGAACCAGGCGGTGGGAAGAGGCCTTGCCTGAACAGGTGGTTCTTGGTCACATTTTTCTGTATATCACCCGTGCTATCTCCGAGGTGGTGCTTGCTCTGAGGAGCACAAAGGAGCTCAAGCAACTGCTTCCTCACCTCCTTCCCAGCCTCCTGAGGTGGGTCAGTGGAACACTGGGCGAGGACAGGCTGCTTTCCCCCATGAGCTGCTGGAGAGGGCTGTTCCTCAAGGACTGAGTGCTTGAGGAGAAGTCCTGCAGGTCAGGAACTGGAGGGGCAGGTGGAGTGGTTGGCTTCAGTTCCCCTTGCCAAGATATGTGCATTCGTGGGGCTGTGGGAGCATTTTGCCTGCCCCGCTTCCTAAATGTGCAAACAGGTCGTCATGGTTGGTTTTACTTCTGCTCCTTCATGGAGAAACTCCAGCTCCCGGGCAGGAAGGTCTTACTCAGCTCGTACTGCGGATGGCTGTCATCTTGCCTCCTGCATACCCTTGCATGCACAATAGCATTGCACTCCCTCAACGGACCCCCGCTGGGGGGAGCATGACTCTCGTGGGCACTGGCGTAATTCTTCATAAAATACTGGTGGGAAGAAGTATTTGGTTGTCTAGCATGGAGTCAGTCTAGGGACGTGCGTTTTCTTCTGCTTCAGTGGGTTTGGGGCATGAAGAAAATTCCAGTGTCGTTAGCTCCAGTCTTGAAGGCTACGAAGCTTCATTTCAGGGGTATTTAGATCTGCTAAAGATAAATCTTCCCCTATCATGCTGTGATTTGAGATTTCTTTGCGTTTGTGTGTTTTCATTTGTTTTGTTTTGTTTGACTGTGTTTTGATTTGTTTTGTGTTTTGTTTCTTTTGCCAGGCTTTTCCTTTTGGCTTTAGAGTTGGTGCTAGGCAAATGCATGGCAGACAAATGGATGCGGTTGCTGTCCTGGTTCCAGCTGGGACAGGGTTAACTTTCTTCCCAGTAGCTTGGGGGGTGTGCTGTGTTTTGGGTTCGGTGTGAAAGGAGCGTTGATGGCCCATTGATGCTTTGGCTGTTGCTGGGTGGTGCTTGCACCGGGGGAGCACAGCCGGGGTGGTGGACCCAGCTGGCCAATGGGGTATTCTATACCATGTGACATCATGCTCAGTATAAAAACCAGGTGTGTGGGGGGGCTCGCCGCCGGTTCGTGACACGCGGTCAGCGGTCGGTGAGCAGTTGCATTGTGCATCGCCTGCTTTGTGTACTCTGTTATTGTTGTTGTTCTCATTGTTATTATTACTGTTCTACTTCGTTTTATTTCAATTATTAAACTGTTTTTATCTCAACCCGGGAGCTTTCCTACTTGTGCCCTCCCGATTCTCTCCCCCATCCCACCGGGGGGGGTGATCGAGCGGCTGCATGGGGTTTATATTTGCTGGCTGGGGTTAAACCACGACAGTTGCTCATGAATCGGGCAGTGTGGGCTCACTTGGAAGACCCCCTGGCTCACCCTGAGGGGGTGTGTCTCCTGACCAGGTAAGAGCCCCAGGGATGCATCTGGCAATCCCCTGAGCCCAGGGAAATGGCTGCTGGGGCCCTTCCGGCATGCCTGGGAAGCCATCCTGAGCTGAAGAATAGTGTCTGCATCAGCGCAAATGAATTTTGGAGACCTGGCCTGTGGCCTTCCTGGGCAACTGTGTGTCCCTCGCTTGTGCTCCCTTGCGCAGCGTCCTGCTCCGCGCTGGGCTCGTTTCACCCTGTCTGGTGCACGCCCTCACGCCATGGCTGGATTCCTGCTCAGTTAACCTGGTGGTGACAGCTACAGCTTTCTTTGCTGAGGTAAGGCAGGGGGTGGGGAAGGAAGGGTTCACAGGTATCTTCCTTCTGTGAAGGAAGGGTATCTCAGTTCTACTGAGGTACTGCTGCTTGGGATGTCTTTTTTTGTGGGAAGATCCCTGCAGAAAGGGTCCCTGGTGCAGGGCGGCCAGGGGAGCGCCTGGCTGGGACCAAGTCCCCATGGCGCTGCCTGTGTCGTTCCAGCTCTCTTGGGACTGCAAGTGTGACAGGGACCTGTGGGTGAGGCAGGCACTAGAGGACTCCCTCTGTGATACCTGGGCCCAGCCAGTACCAAGGAGTTAATTAAATAAAGCTCATCACAAAATGCCTAAAGGGGAGTGTATCTTTTTTTTCCCTGATGGCACCCTCGTGGTTGGCAGGACCACATGTGGGTGACACGGAGGGGGGGGCTGCCAGCTGCATGGCCCCTCTCAGATCTTCCCGGGCAGGGGATAATGGAGTCATGCCAGGACAGACCCCAGAGCAGGGGTCTCCCCATGGGGTCCTGGGGACTTGCCGTGCCCTCCCACTGCCCATGGGGATCCCATTGACACCCACCCCCCCACCACGGCATGACCACCTCCAGCACCAGCTAGGGCTGGCGCAGGGAACAGCCCAGGACAGCTCTGACTGTGCCACCACAGCAGGCTTTGGCCCCCGGTGTCCACCACACTGGGACCCCCCACAGCACTTGCCCAGGGACACAGTGCAGGGGTAGCAGGGGAAAAGGAGGACACTGGGGGGAGCAGGGGGCACTGGGGGATGGGTGGGGGGAACCCAGGAGTTTACAGGAGTGTGGGCAGGGGGCAGAAGGGGGGCACTGGGGGACGAGTGGGGAATGTCGAGGGGATCTTAAAGGGCCAGCAATGGCACAGGGGCTGAGCAGGGGGATGGAGTGTAGCAGAGGCGTCTGGCTGGCCCATCGGACCCCTGCCCGTTAACACAGGCCCCACTGGTGCTGCTCCCCAGCCCCGGTGGGCCTGGGTACATCTGCATGGGGCAGATGATGTGGTTTTGTCCCTCGGGCTGCTGTGCACACCGGCCCCGCTGCGAGCGTATATGAGTCTCTGGTCCCCTGTCCCAGGGGTCCCACCGTACGTGTGATCCAAACTGAAGACTGCAAAGTTTGCTCAAACACAACCCGTGCTCCCGCCTTGCACAGTCATGTTCCTTGACAGAGGTGAGGATGGAGCTGTAAGAGGGAGTCGAGCTCCTTTCTGGGTTGAACACCACGCTGAGAGGGGCTCCTGCTGTGGAAGGGGCACCAGCGAGGGCTGAGGTGCCGGGACCAGGAGTTTCCCTGGGCACCTGCAGTGCCGAGGGCTCCGGCAGTCCTGGGAGCTGAGTGTGCCAAGCAGCTGAGCTGGATGTGCTCCACAGCAGGCGTTTGTATGAGGGGGGCTCGGAGGGACCCCGTCCTGCCCCACTGCTGCAGGGGGTCGGTCCCAGGCACGTGAGCCCTGGCTCCCTGCACATTGGGCTTTGCACTGCCCTCAAATGGTCTGAGCCTCCTCCCAACCCCACCGAGCTTCTCAGCCCTGCTGGTAACTTCTATTTCCCCCTGACTTGCTGCTCGCATGGACCAGGCACGTTCATTCAGCTGCATCTCCTGAAAGAAAGCAAAGGACCAAGAAGCCAGAAACATGGAGAGGTCCCTGAAGAGTGGAGTCCCTGGATGTCTTTGGGGGAGGTTTCTCATGTCAGGTAAGGCCAGGAGAACAGATGAAACTGTGGAGTGGGAAGGCTCCAGTAGGCAATAGCTCGAAGGGACTGAGCTCTGCTAGCCTGTTTTAGCTCCCCTGACAACAGCAACCACAACAGCAGCAACAGCAGCAACAGCAGCTGCTGAAGACAGGCTGTTTACAGAGCATAGTCTCCTCTGAGCAAACACAAGCATAACTCTGACACCTCACTTCCCCCAGGCAGCCCCCTCCTGCCCCAATCCTGGGAGATGAGGAAGCTCTGGGCCGGGGTGGCTGGAGGGAAGCCTGTGACACTGGCTGGGAGGTGAGGACCAGCCCACAGGGGCACAGTGCCCGCAAGAGCCCCAAGCCAGCACAGCCCCAATCCTGCGGCCACGGTTCCTGTATATGGAAGGGTTAAAAGATGGGATTTTGGTCCGTGGATGGACACTGGGTGAGAAATACATAGCTAAAAAAACCGTAGTCAGCATAGACGGTTTATTGTCTATTGTGTGAAAATGTTGAATACAGGAGGATAAGGAAGGTTGAGAAAATGTTAGGGGAGGACGTGAAGGACGTGGAAGACGTGCAATAATGAAGAAATATAAACTACAATGTATAATTTTGCTTGCTTTGTTACATTTTGCTGTTGGCATGAGTATAGGTTAATACGTAAATGCTGGACTATGGTAATATGTTGCGTGAACAAGACCTACAAACCAATAGACGGGGTGGCTGTGGCTTGTGCAGCGCGCCTGATCAGCGAGCTCATGTGCTATAGGCTCCCTATGTTCCAGTCAAGGCGTATTTCGGCACCCGCTGGCCACGGGTGTCGGAACCCGTTTCCTTTGCAAATGTATAAATACCCGGATTTTCCCGAAGAACAGTGGGCCGGTGTACAGCGAGGTCACCGTTGCCTCTGTGGGGACGCCCACGCAAACCTGGCACCTACCGACTGCTGGGCTGAGTTTGTGGCGCAAGATGATACAAGAATGTACAGATGGTTCATCTTTCTTCTGGGCCTCGGGTTGGTAAGACAATCGCTTTGCAAAATACCCTTAGTGTAATGCATGATTGTAGTTAATTAAGTGCTTGCTTTTCCCCTTCCTTATAGTCTGTCTATGTGTGCTCACCTTCTAAAGGAATCCTCGAAACTCACTCTAAAACAGTTCCCCAGGGCATGACCAGGCTGCACTGTCCCATTGTGCCACACCACCTCCGTGGGAGGTGAGGGGTCCCCAGGCACTCCCTGTGCATGGCGGGCTGGGGGGGGGGCCAGGCTCTTGGGCTGTGGGACATTCCCTGCTCTGGGAGCAGAACAGGCACCCTGGGCGACTGGCTCACGTGTGGCTGTCCTTGTTGCTGCTCTCAAAACTTCAGGCAGGAATCCCTCCAGAGGCCAGAACAAACCCCACCTCAGTTGCGGTGTCCCCCCAATGGCCGACAGATTTCCCTGCCATCCCACCATGGTCTGGCCCTGTCACCCTGAGCCCCAAGGAGCAGAGGGCTTTCCAGCAAGGAAGGAGGGGTGAGAGGGTAAGTTTGCTCATCCAAGGGCTGAAGGAAGGCTCTGGGGCGCACAGGGGTTTTGCCACCCGTTGCACCTCAAGGTGAAAGGCGAGGGGCAGAGCACAGCTGGAGCCAGAGGAGCACAGCTGGAGCTGGGGCTGCCTGACTAGTCAGGGATGGAGGGAGGGAAGAGTGTGGGGAGGGATGTCCATGACTTTTTCTGGGAATGCTATCTCAGACCCCAGCCAGAACTAGGGCCGTGCCTCCCCACGCTCCTTGCCTAAACTTTCCACCCTTTGATAGAGCTCCTTGATGCTACCAGCTGTTTTCCAAGGCTGGGCCTGGCAGAGGAGGGAGGAGAGTTGCGGTCGGCCCTTTTTGGATCCTCAGGCTGGAGAATGACATCCTTAGATGCATCAAGAGGGCAGACGCGGAGAGAGGGATGATACTGGAACAACGAGGTTGGAGACCTGTCTAAGCTCAAGATCTGCAAGCAAGACTAAAGCAAGCCCTGCCTCTGGTCACCATGGGAGAGCTCCTCTGCTGAGGAGCTCTCATGGACATGTGTCCCCACCACAGACATGTACAACTCCTCCAAGGTCACTCCAGGTGCCTCAGTAGAAGGCAGAGGCAGCCCTAGGCAGGAGTTGGACTTGAGGGATAGTTCCTCTCCCCAAGGGGAGGTGCCTGCCAAGAAGCCTTTTCCTAAGGGAGCTGGACAGACCATGGAGGCTCTTACATAAGAAAAAGCTCCAATGTAAAGATGGTTTCCAAGACCTGCGCAAGAGAACTTGACCGACAGTGACCTCTCCTGTACAAGAGGGTCTGCTCTTAGAAGAAACCAGACCAAAGTGGCAAAGTTGCAACAAAATAGTGCAAACTCTGCAAATAAATATGTATTAAGCACACTTGCACAGGGGGTTTGCGTGAACAAATATTCAAAAGTGAATGGTAACAGGTGATGTCATGGCCAAAGCCAATAGATTATGTAAACTGTAAAAATGAATATGTGAGTAGTCTTAAAATTGTGTATAATTAAGAGTGTAACATGGAGTCCTTCTTGCCAAGAGGCACCTTAACGCTGGCAATAAAAGGGATTTTACCTAGTGTGTACTTCTGCTGCCTTCTTTCCAGTACCCGCGCACGAACTAGACGAAAAGAAGAAAATGCAAGCAAGTCCTTTTTGCTAACAATTTGGCGACCCAGGTGGGACTCTGTGGATTTCCAGCCTGGTGAGTGTAGCTACCACACACAACACAGCTGGCACTGGGTAAATTCACCCGATTGTCCTTGCAGGGTCTGCGTTCACCGGCAAGGTACTGAAACTGGGGGCAGCATAAGTCATGGGGGGTCCAGTAGATAAGGAAAAACGGATTCGCCGCTGGCAGAAATTCTGCAAAACTGGAAGAAAATTGATGGTACTTCAGGACTCAGTAAAGCTCGAAAGCTCAAGCTATAGTTCTCTGTCAGGTTGAGGGGCCAGCTGAAACTCGGGAGCAGATGCCCCCAAGCAGTGGTCCCTAGAAAGTTCATTTGATATGAGCTGACCTTCCTGCATCAACACTTGGGGGATCAGAAACCTTAGCAAACGAACTACTGGTTTGTCTGGGATAACTGGGCTTTTAAATGACCAGGGGAATACGGGGATTCAGCTAAGGTAAGACAGATGGTAGTGCAACAAATGCTGGGAGACTCGAGTCTAAACTCTACCCTTGCTGTGCTTTACCCTGCGCCTGCTCCTGCTGCTCCTCAGACCCTGATGCTGTACCCGCCGCTTCCTCCTGAAAATCACGCTCCTGCTTTGCAAGCTCCTATGATTGGGACGGTGATGGCTAGTCCAACTGAAGGAGTGCCTGTGGCAGCAGGACAGCAACCACCCCCTCCAATATTACATGCCTATGTTTATCAGCCATGGGCTCCAGGATATTTGACTCAATGGGCACAACGGATGCCCTGGGTACAAGAGGACCCAGAAAATATTGTGTGGTGGTGCATTTCCCCCCCCTCCCCTGGACCATTCTACAATCTTCAGGAACCCCCATCAGACCTTAGCCTTTGTGTAATGAGTTGGGCAGTTAAGCGTCCCTTGACTGTACCAGCCATTCTTGCATGGCTAAGGTGGGGAGCAGCACTGATCGTACCAGGAACTCCTGTTGCCTGACCAAGGTAGGGAACCAGGGTGGGAATAATTCATCATCCCTGACAGCCCTGAAACATTCCCTACCTGGATCGTAGCTCAAATGGAACGATACCATTCTTACTGTGGAACAATACCATTGTTATTATCCTGGATTGTTCCAGATTGTGGGCAGGATGAAAATTTACGGATGACTAAAGCCAATTATCTTGCGAACCTATAAACAGTGGTCCCAAGCAAGACCCTTTGAGCTCTCCTGGACCGCAGCGGGCTGCGCCCAGCATCTCCCTCTGAGTGGGACGCCTCTCAAAGCTCGCGACCTGTCGAGTTTGCGATATTCGGAGGACCGTCGGGACCTGGGCTGAAACACTCCTTGGCCAAGACACTCCCCGGGGCTCAACCCTTCGCCCATTGAGAAATGCCAAGACATTTAATGTGAGTATTTCACGAGATTCAAGGGGAATTTTTAACAGGTACTTTTATCTAGCTTTGGGCCCTTATGTGAGTGTGTGTGTAAATTGATTTAGATAACCAATAGTAAGAATAATCTTAATTAAGTCATTGTAGTGACTGTAGTAAATTCTGTTAACTCACTTTGTAAATGTTAAATTAATCAATGATCAAGTGCTGCTAAAATCTTGTGATCCAGCTTAAAACTATGAATGTATTTTAGATTGCTGCTAGACACATCTAATCCCTTAGACATAAACGATTGACCAAGTTTGAGACTAGGGGTAGGTCCCCCCCACACCTAGACTCCTCTCTGAGAAGGAGTTTAGAAAGCAAGGGGGTCTACTCTGAATCTCATTGACTCAATGGGAGGGTCTCCTTACCCTTTTTGTGTTAGACATAAACCGTTGTCCAAGTCTGAGAGTAAGATTGGATCCAGCCGGGTCTTCTCCGAACCTTGTGACTCAACGGGAAGGTCTCCCTTACCTTTTTCGTCCTCAGTCTCTGCATAAATCATTCCAACTCAATTCTAACACGATTTTCCTTTGTATGCTTAATAAGTGATAGAGTGAACCTTGCCATCAAATTCTGTTAAGTTGCGCTTTTATAAATTTCTGTTAAAATCATTTTCTGCTAATACCTTTGATGGTGATTCTTTAAGCCTCAAACCACTCATTCACGACAGGTTGCCCAGCTCTTCTCTACAATAACAGAGGGACATCACCCCTCCTGGGGGGATGTTCAAGTGCTGTTGCAGCAAATATTTTGGTTGGGAGATAGAGATTGGATATTGGAAAAAGACAGAGAATTAGCAAGTCGTGATGGAAACAGACAGCCTTGGCCAAGTGTGGACCCTAATTGGGATTATAACAATGCAAATGACCAAGCTGCCTGTGAAACAGCTTGCCATAATCTGGTCTTGGCAATAAAGGTTGCAGGACAAACTGGTGTCAACTGGGAAAGTGTTCAGGAAGTGAGGCAAAGATCAGATGAACACCCGAGCACCTTTTGGAGTCACTTGCGGCAAGCATTATTGCGATATGGAGGAATGACTGAAGATTACTTTAATGACAAATTGACAGTGAGTGTATTTGTTCAGCAAGCAGCCCCAGACATTTATAAATACTTTGTGCAGCATGCTCCAGGATGGCAGAGGGAAAATCCACAAAAGGTATTGTCTCCGGCAGCACATGTATATGATGATAGGTCATAAAAATAAAAAAAAGAAGCGGAAAGAAGTAAGCGAGAGGAAGTGAGTATGTTGGCAGTAGCAATGGGAGGAAGACTGGTGATGAGAGGAAGATGGATGAATATGAGAAGGGGTGAAGGAACAGCAGAAGCAATGAGAAGAGGACAATTGGACCCAAGTTGTTGTGAATACTGTAAGAAACCAGACCACTGGAAGAGAGATTGTCCATTTTGACCACAAATGACCAGAGGATTTGGGAATCCCCCTGTTTGGAAGCCACCAAGCAGAGAAAATGTTGAGGAACTGGCAGAATTCCCTCGGCATGACTCTCAACAATGACAGGAGGTGGGAGAGTCTGTAACCCTTGCGGCATGTGAGCCAGCGGTAGGAGATCATGCTCGAGTCGTGATAAAAGTCATTAATCACACTTTAGAATTTCTGATAGACATGGGTGCCACCTACCCTGTGAATCAATACTCAGGTGAATTAAGTCAAGAGAAAGTACAAGTGCAGAGAACCGAGGGCCACCTGGTGACATTGGGGATAATAATCCCTTTATTAGTAAAAGTTGGTCCACATTTATTATACCATCAGTTTGTGATAATGGAAGGCAGTCCAATTCATTTTTTGGGAAAGGATTTACTGGAAAAATTACAGGCAGGAGTTATGTTTAAAAACAAGGGCATTGCGTTGGAACTGCCAGAAGTAATTGATCAGATAATGATGGCTGAGGAGTTCCAAGCGATACCCCAAGAATTGAAAGATGGTACTTCATAAGCGATTATGGGCTATGTCTGGAAATGGGGCTGGACTATTAAAATCAGCTACACCTGTAAAAATTTCAGTAAAACACTATGACTGGCCATCAATAAAACAATACTCCCTTCCTCGAGAAGCTGAACAAGGAATTGAACCTGTATTAAAAAATGAAATTTTAGTTAGGCGACCTTCTGATGCTAATTGCTTTAGAGCTGCATTTTTTAGTATACCTGTTCATGAAGAATCACAATTCCTTTTTGCTTTCAACTGGAAAGGACAAAAATATACCTGGACAAGATTGCTACAGGGATTTGCTGGTTCTCCCACACTCTTTTCATGTATATTGAAACAGGTCTTAAAGGCAATAACGCTGTCAAATGATACTGTACTAGTACAATACATAGATGATTGCTAATTGCAAGCAAAGACTGCAATATTTGCTTACAAGACACTAAGACATTGTCATTTGCTTTAGCGGGAAAGGGTCATACAGTCTCCCTTGCCAAAATGAAGCTGTGCCAGTGACAAGTTAGGGATGGTAATTCAGCCTGGGGAAAGGATAATATCATCAGAATGAATACAGGCAATACAAGAGATACCTTTGCCTCAAAGAAACAGATCAGAGCATTTCTAAGTGCAGATGAATTTAATAGATATTGGATACCTGGGTTTGGGGAAAAAGCAAAACCCCTAATAACATTTACTAAAGATGAAGAGCCAGACTGAATTGCATGGACTCTGGAAGCCCAAAAAAGCATTTAAAGATTTGAAACAGGCAGTCATGGAAGCTCCTTCTTTAGCCCTGCCAGACTACAACAAACCTTTTATATTATATTTACATGAACAGAAAGGAATAGGCAGTGGCATTTTGGCCCAGAAAACAGCCAAACGTCTGCAAGCCATAGCATATTGCTCAGCAGAACTAGACCTCATAATTCAAGGCATGATTTAAGGTGCTAAGGGTGTTGCAGCAGCAGCTGTGATGATTGAGAAAGCAAGAAACATAGTCCTAGGGCACTCTAAGGGTAACGGTGCCCCATGCAGTGAAAGCTGTATTAATGCAGAGGAGTCATTCCTTATTTACCTGTCAACACCTGCATCGTTATGAATTGATACTACTAACCAAAACAAATACTGCCTTAGAACAGTGGGACCTGTTAAATCCAGCAACCCTACTGCCAGAAATATTACAGCAGGAACGGGGATCGCTTCGCAACTGCCTCGAAACTCTGGAATTGAAACCAACAGTGTTGCCAAATTAAAGGAACAGCCCCTCGACAACCCAGACTTGGTGTTATTCTGCAATGGATCATCTTACTATGAAAAGGGATGACAAGTTACAGGATATGTTGTAACTACACAATTTGTGGTGCTGGAAGCAAGAGCTCTTCTGGGACACCTCGAGGCACAAGCTGCAGAATTAATAGCTTTACCTGAGCATGTATTTTACCAGAAAATCAAACTGCTAACATCCACATAGACTCCAAATATGCTCTGGGAAGAAAGAGAGTTTCTAACATCAGCACGACACAAAATAGCACATCTAGAACAAATTTTGGATCTTCTACATGCTCTAGAAAAAACAAAACAAGAAGCAGTATTACACCATAAAGCCCACCAGTGAGATATTTCTGATCTGACTGAAGGAAACAATCTTGCCAACGGTGCAGCTAAGGCAGCAGCTTTACAATCCTTACAGGTCCAATGAAAAATACAAGAAGAAATGCTAATAACCATAACTGAAGAAGAATTAAAAAGGGAACATGAAACCCTACCCACAGAAGAAACTGAAAAATGGAAACATTTAGGAGCAAAACAGATAAATGGAATCTGGACATTAGAAGGAAAACCTCTTCTCCCCAGGATTATGTTGACACCTTTGGTCAGAGAAGAACTCCACCATTGGACACACAGAGGAGCATCTTGTCTAGAAAATCAGGTCTCTCAATCATGGGTGGCACTGGATTGACCCAAGCAATATTACAAGTCACAAAAGGATGTTTGAGATGTGCAGAATGTAATGCAAACTCCAAAATAGAGGCAAAATCAAAATGAGGGTGCCCTTGGGCCTGGATGCCATTCCAGAAACTACAGATTGACTTCCAAGATGTGCCTCCCAAAGACGGACAAAAACACCTACTGGTTATAATGGATCAATTATCCCGTTGGGTAGAGGCATTCGCTACCCAAAAAGCAACTACTCAAGTAGTGGTTAAAGCTTTAGTGAAAGGTATCATACCACATTTTGGAGTGCCTGAAGAAACAGACTTTGATAAAGGACCATATTTTACAGCTGAAATATTAGAAAACCTATATAAAGCTTTAGGAATTTGACAAAGACTGCATACACCTTACCACCCCCAATCCTCAGGACAGGTAGAGAGAATGAACCGTACTCTAAAGAGTAAACTGGCAAAGATTTGTAGAGAAACTCAATTAAAATGGATGGAAGTTTTACCATTAGCACTATGGGAATTAAGGTGATGCCCAAACTCAGGTCATAAATTAACTCCTTTTGAGACTCTATTTGGAAGACCAGATAGAATTCCAGGAACCTTTTTTCCAGCACACACAAGCCTTCTGTCAGGGGATGAAGCAGCAACCCAATGCGTCTTATAGCTACAAGATAGTTTAAAAAGAAATGGTATGAAGCTGTAATTACACAAACTTTACCTTTAGGAAAGCATTTGCATCCGTATCGACGCAGAGATTGTGTCATGACAAAGGTCCGTAAGACTAAAGATGCATTACAACCCAAGTGGGAGAGTCCTGTGCAAGTATTGTTATGTGCTTATTCTGCTCTCCAAGTTGCAGGTAAAGATGCAGGGATACACCACTCTCAGGTGAAAGCCGCACCAAACTCCCGGCCATGATCCTCCTTTGTGGGAGTAGGGACAAGAACAACAGTGGATGGTTTTGACTTTGTATCATTGAACAAACCCTGGGCAAGCGCTGAAGCCTTGCTGGCACCGAAACCATGAGAACAGCAAGCAGGGAGTGAATATTGCTGATCCTGAAACCGAGAGGGAACAGTGAGGCAGGTGGCCGAAACCCCCGTGACTGATGCCTTGGAAACAAAGTAATGCAAAGATTGGCTGCTTGTCACGAGGTGCAAACACTGCAACAAGGGCTAACACATGGACAGTGTTGTAGCACGTAGACAACAAGCAGAGAGTAGTATATAAGCTGTGCGGATGGGCAAGAATAAAGATCTTTTTGCTACTTCCACGGAGCGTTGCGCTGATTATTTCTGAACAATACGCCACAAGTGGCGCCCGAACAGGGACCTGAAGCTTGGGTGGCGTAGCCCGGCTGAACTGCGAGGGGCTGAGAGGAAGCTCGCTGGGTGCACCACTATTGCCTCTCTGCCGGAGAGAAGGTAAGCAACCGGGGACAACATGGGCAATACGCTGACCCTTGAATAGAAAAATGCATTGGAAGTCTTGAAACAGATTTTGGCCCGACAGCATAAGCGTATTGCTGACCATGATTTGAAAAGTTTACTGGCATGGGCGCGAGATAATGACCCTGATCTTAATCTTCAAAATATGTATGAGCCTGAGAAATGGGATGCGGTTGGTGTTTGGTTATGGGACAGGGCGACTCGTAATGACAAGACTGCCGCCAAGTTATTAGCCCCCTGGCGAACTTTGTTTGAAGCTTTGAAGGAGCATGTAGGGTCCGGCGCGCCTGCCCCAGCTTCCTGCGAGGCGGGTGGGAGTACACGACAATCAGAGCCTGCCAAGATAGAGGCATTAGTGGGAACTGAACCCCCGAAAGAATGTCCATTTGAGCCTTTTGAACCAGACCCTTTTCCCTCAGACACTCACGATCGGTGGGCTAACTTTCGGCAACAAGCGAAGGCAGCAGGGGACGTTGATGTCCTGCAAGTATGTCCTGTGATATTTTCTGCAAATCATCTCCCTCGATGGGAGGCTATCAGTTATGAGTTGATAAAGGAAATTAGAAAAGCAGTACAGGAGAATTGTCTTACTGCCCCGTATACTTTAAATCTGATAGAGGGTGCCGCAGACTCCTGGCAGCTCGCCGCGCATGACTGGAAATTGATAGCAAAGATTATAATGACCCCAATGCAGTTCACTCTGTTCCTTTCGGATTGGAGGGAGAGAGCTACTGTCCGTTCCATGGACAATCTGCAGCTGCCACAAGGGTCTCCCTTGCGGGCCATTGGCGTTGATGCTCTCACTGGCCAGGGAAACTATCAGACACCCTCCGCTCAGGCGCGAATTCCTATAGAGGGGTTGCTGCAAGTGCGACACTTATGCTTGTCAGCGCTGCGGAAGGTGCCAGAGGCACACAAACAAGAAAACTCTTGCGTTAATATTCGACAAGGACCGCAGGAGCCCTTTATGCTTTTTTTAGACCGTTTGCGAGAGACTATACAGAAACAGGTTGATAACAATCCCGCTCAGGAGCTTTTGTTTAAGCAGTTCGCAACAGAAAATGCTAATGCAGATTGTCAGAAGGTTTTGCGACCTCTTCGGAGCTCCAATCCTACTGTGACCGAAATGTTGAAAGCATGCCAAAATATTGGGTCGCAGTCACACCAGTCTGCTATGCTGGCAGAGGCTTTTGCCACCCTGCGTGTGCCAGCTCACCTTGTTATATATGTGGAAAATTGGGGCACCTGAAAAAACAGTGCCCTACGCTGCAGCCCATGAGCAGTACCGCTGCTTCTGCCAAGACCCCAGGCGTGTGTCCTCGCTGTCAGAAAGGGCGTCGTTATGCCAATCAATGCAAGTCTAAATTTCATAAAGATGAGCACCCGCTGTCACAACGAGTGCAGGGAAACCGGAAGATCAGCGCGAGGGGACGCGCGACAACAAAAGTGTTCCCGACCACCATCTCAGAGTCACAGACCTTTCCACCGCCCACAGCACCAGCTTGGACCTGGCCACCACAAAACAAGTAGAACTAACCGATTCAACGGTCCATGTAATCCCAACTGGAGCGTATGGTCCTACTGGTCCAGGGTGTAGCGCCCTACTATTAGGATGATCGTCAGTCACCCGTCAAGGACTGTTTGTATTGCCTGAACTTATTGACTCTGACTTTGAAGGTGAAATATGTATTATGGCATGGACTCCTACACCCACTTGTTGTTATTCCTGCAAATACTTATATTGCTCAGCTAATTCTTTTTTATGCAGTTCAAGGGAAGGCAAAAGATGTTGTTAGGGGAACGGGAGGATTTGGTTCTACCAGGAAGCCACAAATCTGGTGGACCAAGCGGCTAACTCAAAAGGAGCAACCTATGCTCTCCTGTGACTTGCACCATGCCGTTTTGGGAACAAAGCAATTTATGGGCATGCTCGATAGTGGTGCCGATGTGACTGTTATTGCTGCTGCGCAGTGGCTGTCCATTGGCCCACCACTGCAACTTCTGTGGCTTTAGCAGGAGTTGGGGGGCTCTCTGCTCCGCGTCAAAGTCGTGATGTTTTAATTGCTATTGGTCCTGATGGCCGTACGGCTAACATCAAGCCTTATATTTTGCCATTTCCTTCATCCCTTTGGGGTCGCGCTTGCTTAAGTCAGTGGTATGCTCGATTAGTTACTGATTTTTATTAGGGGCCACTGCAGTGCAGCAAACTCCCGCCTTAACTTGGACTACCGACAAGCCAATTTGGGTGGATCAGTGGCCCCTTTCTCAGGAGAAGCTGCACCATTTGCAAGTCCTTGTTGATCAGCAACTTAAGGATGGGCACATTGTACCTACCACAAGTCCCTGGAATAGTCCTGTGTCTGTGATTCAAAAGAAGAGTGGCAAATGGAGACTGCTGCAAGACCTTCGTCAAATAAATGCAGTCATTGAACCTATGGGGGCTTTGCAACCTGGACTCCCCTCACCTGCTATGCTGCCTCAGGATTGGCCTTTGACTGTAATTGATTTAAAAGACTGTTTTTTCACAATTCCTCTACATGAAGCAGATGCCCCTCATTTTGCATTTTCTGTACCCTCTATTAATGTCGCTGCTCCTCACTGTCGGTATCATTGGACAGTGTTGCCGCAAGGCATGCGTAATAGTCCTACTATTTGTCAATGGTTTGTTGCTCAAGCCTTAGCACCTTAGCACCTTAGCATCCCTCTGCTGTTGTCTATCATTATATGGATGATATATTAGTCGTCACTTCAACTGTATCAAATAATGACATTGTTGTACAATCAGTAATTGCTGCCGTGACAGCAGCCGGCTTAGATGTTGCTGCTGAAAAGGTCCAAAAATCAGCCCCTTGGCATTACCTGGGGTGGAGAACTTATGATCAATGCATCAGGCCGCAAACCGTGAAACTGATACTTCATGTTATGACTTTAAATGATGTGCAGAAATTGTTGGGAGCTCTAAATTGGCTCTGACCCCTTTTAGGATTTTCTACAGAATTATTACACCCACTTTTTCAGCTATTGCAAGGTGATCCACATATTGCCTCCCGAAGTTCTCTTACCTCGGAGAGTAAGGAAACTCTTTCACGAGTTGCTGATCTGATTTCGAAAACTCAAGCTTATAGAATCCTTGAGAATCAGCCTCTCTGTTTATTAATAATTTATGCAAAATTTCAACCCTTTGCATTTTGGGGGCAAATTTGTTTTCAAACACAGAAATTGCTGTCAATATTAGAATGGTTCTTTTTACCTCACCAGTTTACAAAGACTGTTACTACATTTCCTGAACCAATCAGTTCCTTGATTCAACGAGGCCAGTCACGGACCTTGGCACTTACTGGCCAAGAGCCTCAAAAGATTTTTTTGCCAGTTACAAAGCAGCACCTAAATTGGCTCCTACAATCAGCTGTTAATTTTCAAATAGCCTTAACTGGATATCCAGGGCAACTGGAAATCCATTTTCCCTCTTCCTCTCTTGTGACTTTTCTCCAAGATGTTCCTGTAGCTCCGCAGTCATATCAATGATGTACTCCTATAACAAATGCTTTAACTGTCTTTACAGATGGATTGGGGAAGACCGGGAATGCGGTCGTTGTCTGGCGTGCCTCTGATGGGTTATGGAAGTCCCATTGTGAAAAAGCTGTGGGTTCATCTCAGCTTGTTGAACTATATGCTGTGATTTGTGCTTTTCAGTTGTTTCCTGATGCTCTTAACATCGTTTTTGACTCTGCTTATGTTACAGGATTGGTTACTCGTCTGGAGCATTCTTATCTGAAGCATATTTCCAACCCTACCTTGTTTGCTTACTGTCTTCAGTTACAGTCTCTTTTAAACCATAGATCAAATTCTTATTATATTACCCATATTCGTTCTCATACAGGTTTATCTGGAGTTTTAACGGAAGGCAATGCAGACCAGATTGCCGCCGCTAATCCTGCCGTAGTAGTGGTTCCTGATACCTTACAGCAAGCTCGTATGTCTCATGCCTTTTTTCATCAAAGTGCCCAAGCCTTGATTTGCACTTTTTGCATCGCTCATGCGCAAGCAAAGTCCATACTACAAATGTGCCCGGACTGTCAGGATTCAACTGCAACAGGGTTTTATGGTATTAACCCCCGCGGGCTGCAAGCTCTACAATTGTGGCAAATGGATGTTACTCATTTTCCAGAATTCGGTCGTTTAAAATATGTTCATGTTTCCATTGATACTTTTTCAACATGTATTTTTGCTTCTGTTCACACAGGAGAGAAATCTCGTGATGTTTGTAGACATTTTTCCTCTGCTTTTGCTACCCTTGGTATCCTGTGTTCGATCAAAACAGATAATGGGCCAGCATACATCTCCCATCGCACACAATCCTTTTTCCAGCAATGGGGTATCCGCCATATTACTGGCATCCCTCATTCCCCTACAGGTCAAGCTATTATTGAACGCGCTCACGGCACATTAAAGCGCATGTTACACAAACAAAAAAGGGGGAGTGAGGGACTGACCCCGCAGGAAGGTATTCACAAAGCCCTCTATGTAATTAATTTTTTGAATCGCCTCTCTAATGGTGATCCCCCCATAGTCCGACATTTTGGGAAAGAGGATACCTTGCAGGGACCTCGTCCCTTAGTGCAAGTGAAAGACCTGCTAACAGGAGAGTGGGGACTACCATTACCATTGATAACATGGGGACAAGGGTACGCTTGTGTGTCAACAGGTGCTGGGCCAAGGTGGACCCCGCGCGTTGCGTGCGACCATTTCTCTCCTCGGAATCGTCCACGGAACACCCTTCTTCCCATCAACCGGAAACGTGTGGGTGACTCTTGCCAATGCCATGGGGACAGACAGCCTATGCCTGGCACTCGCTACGCCTTCCAGCCCTTTCCGATCATGTCTGGTGGGTGTACTGTTAAGACTGGATCGTTGGGGACATTTATACAACGATTCGGTTCTCCCCGATTGCTCAGCTCCTGGAACACAGCAACCTATCTGGTGGTGCCAAGCATCTTGGTGCAAATCGAACAGAAAGAATGCCACATGGTATCAGAATCTTAACGATGTAAATAATCTTCCTGCCTTGCCTTTATCGCCGCAAGAGTTAGATATTTTAGGGGTAGTGCAAGCACCGCTATGCTTTTTTGTAAATTATACAACTGGGCACAACGCGAACAGCGCTGGCATAGATATATCCGCAGTGGGAATATATTGGAATGCTTCCATGTGGTGTAATTCTACTCTTGGTTCGCAGGTTCAATCAGGAACATCCCCTATAGGACTTCCTGATTCGATTTTTCTGATTTGCGGGCAAAGAGCCTGGCTGGGTATTCCTGGCAGAGCTGTTGGAGGTCCTTATACTTTCGGAAAATTGGCATTGTTCAATCCATACCTATTTGCCTTTAATCATGCTTCCGTGCTTGCACGCACTAAAAGGAGTACAACTTATTCTGACTCCACATGTGATTCTAATGTTGTTTTTTGGAATTCTGCTGAATGCGTTTCGGCCAGTTGGATTGCAAGTGTAGGCACAGCTCATGCCCTAGCATCACTTAATAAACTCGGTTGCTGGTTAGCAAAAGAAACAAATGCTACAAGTAAAGCGCTTCGCGACCTTCTTACAGATGTTGATTCCGTACGTCACGCTACCTTACAAAATAGAGCTGCTATTGATTTTTTATTACTGGCACAAGGACATGGCTGCCAAGATTTTGAAGGGATGTGTTGTATGAATTTGAGTGATCATTCGGAATCTATTCATGCTAGCATTCAGCATTTGCAAGACTTAACTAAGCAATCAGCTGTTCATAGTGATAATAATGCGTTTTTTTGATTTTTTTAACTGGATAAGCAACTGGGGCCTTGCGGGATGGCTTAAGCGTCTTTTGTGCCTTGCTCTGTTGTGTGTTGGAGTTTTTATTTGTGTACTGATATGTATTCCATGCTTGTTATCCTGTGTACAGAATATGATTAACCGCTTGTTACAACGTGTCATGTTAATCCAAGCAGCAAACAAAAAATGGGGAGATGTGGGAGTAGGGACAACAGTAGTAGCAACAGTGGATGGTTTTGACTTTGTATCATTGAACAAACCCTGGGCAAGCGCTGAAGCCTTGCTGGCACCGAAACCATGAGAACAGCAAGCAGGGAGTGAATATTGCTGATCCTGAAACCGAGAGGGAACAGTGAGGCAGGTGGCCGAAACCCCCGTGACTGATGCCTTGGAAACAAAGTAATGCAAAGATTGGCTGCTTGTCACGAGGTGCAAACACTGCAACAAGGGCTAACACATGGACAGTGTTGTAGCACGTAGACAACAAGCAGAGAGTAGTATATAAGCTGTGCGGATGGGCAAGAATAAAGATCTTTTTGCTACTTCCACGGAGCGTTGCGCTGATTATTTTTGAACAATACGCCACACTCCTTTTGCGGCTGTTGAACAGAATTGGAAAAATTCCTCTGCAGCACCTCTATATCTCCAAGTTTGAACTGGTGCCTATTATTAGCAAAAACTGCCTTAAATAATTCAGACAAATTCTGTGTATGGAATGGGTCAGATATTGCAAAAGTTGCCACTACATATTTCGTAGGCGTGAGCACACCTCAGTCATTCATACGTAATGACTCAAACTTGTCCAGCTTTGAGGTGAACCTGACCTATAGTCAGCTTCCCAGTATAGGGAAAGTCTCAACACTGGCTGCATGGGCAAATCAACATGCTATGTGGTTCCAACTTGTCAATGTTACTCCAGTCAAATCTTGCATGTATATGGTTGATGCTACTGCACCATTAGTGCACTTGAACAACAGTGATTTAATCTGTAACACAACAACAAATGTTTCCTATTATTCCACTGATATCTATCTCCCAAAAGGATGGTTTCTGTTGTGTGGACTTCAGGCCTATAATTATGTACCCAAAAATGCAACCGGAGGTCCGTGCACACTTGGAAGACTCGGAGTCTCCCTACTAACAAGAAATACCTCAGCCAAATATTACACAAAAAGAAGCAGAAGGAGCCTATCTCAGGCTCTACCACTGGATTATGACTCAAATGTAAGTCTGTTCAGCAAAGCAGAAGCAGTGGCCTTAAGCACCTCAGTGGGAGTCCCTGCACCAGCACTAGTAAGGATCGGTAACTGCCATTGGCTGTTCTCACTGCAAAACCAGGAAAACAGCCTGGAAAATAAGAATTGGTCTGAGAGAACAGAAAACATCATTGTCTGTTGGCTGTCCCAGGTGAAACACAGAAATTACCAGCATCTATTTGCCACACAAAGCAGTGGTGTCCTATGCCCTCAGGTCTCTACGGTATAAAAATGACCTAATTTTCACCCACAGTGGAGTAAGATGTGAGATTCTGTCTGTTCCTTTCTCGGTCCCCCTCTGAGCCCACTGCTGGGCGCGGTTCACTTTGTCCCCCCATCTCTGGGATGGTTGGGTCCCCTTCTGGGATCTGTCTCATGCACTGGGTACCATATGTGGATGTATAAGTAACCTCTCCTAAGTGTATCTGCTGTTCTGTTGTTGACACATTTACTTTATTAGAGATAAGTTTGTGTTAACCTGTAATACTGTATAGATACTTGGTGCTGCTGTGATTGATTGTTGCTGTTATCGGTTGTTGATAATTATTTGTACTAGCTTGAGATAGATAGATAGATAGATAGATATACATACACACATTTGCTTTTTTAATCCTGGGCGTACTTGCTAATGGGGATGGTGTGGCAGTGGTGTCCATCTGTAACACAGCAGAGAGGTTCCGAGGAGGAAGCCCCCATGGCCGTGTGTCTCAGGGGATGCGAGGGACCCTCGTCTGCGGTCTCGACCCCCCGTTGGCCAGGAGCCCTTTGGGTCTGGCCCCGGCCGAGGAGGACAGCAGGAGGGCGCTGGGTTTCTTCTGCCTGGGGAAGGGGTGCCCGAGGGGGATGCGATGCGGCCCCCCCAGTGCCTGCGGGGTGCGACCCTCTCCTCCGGGGCAGCTCCCCAGGGCTCTGTGCGTGACGCCGCTGTCCCCCATTGTGAGGGCAGCGCAGTCCCAGTGCCCCGGGGCAGACGAAGGGGGGTCCTCCCGTGCCCCCCCGCCAGGCTGCCCCGCCAGAGGGAGGTCGCCGCCAGGACAGAGCCGGCCCCAGCCCAGCGCTGGGGCTCTCCCGATGCCCTTCCAGGGCACCAGCGCACCCTGCCAGGACAACGGGGACCCGGGGGACACGGAGCGGCTGCCACAGGACGGCCGGGCACCAGGGCCGGGATCTCGAGGCACGGCAGGAGGGGAGCGCTCGGCAGCTGCGTCCCCGTTCGGGTCGGACCCCTCTGCTCTCCCCTCCCCTGCCTCCCCCTGTCCCCGCCTCTGCTCTCACCGCCCCGCTTGGGCCGAGCCGCGCCGAGCCGAGAAGAGACGAGCGGAGCCGAGCCGTGCTGATCCCGCCTAGTCGAACTGAGCCGAGCTCGGCAGAGCCGAGCCCCACCCCACCGCACCCCTCCTGCCAGCCCCGGCCCCACATCTCGCCCACCCTCCCCTCTCCTTCTCCCCTGCCTTCCCCTGGGGCTGCTGCCCGGGATCTCCGGTCCCTGTAAGAGAAGGTCAAAAGGCTCCGGGAGGTCCTGGGAGGAGTCTCGGGTGGGTCCCGGAGGAGACAGCTTCCTCCAAGAGAGAAAAATCATCTCAGGCAGCTTTCTCGGAGGAGCCGGGGGCTGCTACCCGGGTGTAACTGAAACTAGCAGCCCGTCGCCGAGGCGAGCTGCCCTGGAGCCGGCCCGGCCCGCAGCGGAGCGGAGCGGCAGGTCCCGGCGCCCAGGGGGGTCCCCTGGGGCGGGAAACGCCGGGGCAGCGGAGGGACCCGCCGGGCGCCGGCAGCTCTCGCGAGAGACGCCGGGGAGGCCTGGGCGTTGCCAGGGCAACGGCGCGAGGTTTAAACGCGGTGTAACGGAAACGAGCGGTCGGTCGCCGAGCGGAGCCGCTCTGGTGTCGGCCCGGCCCGGCCCGGCCCCGCCCCGCCCCGCCCCGCCCCGCCCCGCCCCGCGAGCGGCGGGTCTCGGCGCACGGGGCCGCGGCCACCCCCGCACCGATAAAAAGCAGCCTGTGCAGCGATACCGGCCAGAGTGGGCAAACGGCGCGGCGGTTCTGTGGAAGGGCGTCGTCACCCTCCAGCTCAAGAGGTGAGTTCAGGCGGTGGTCATCGCCCCCTCAGAAGGAGCTATGGCTATGGTACCCGCCCGGCAAAGAGCCGTGTCCTCTGTACTCCCCAGAATGGATGTGGCAACCCAGACAGGGCTCCCATGAAGCTGTGCAGCCGCCCAGGCCTTGGGCCGCAGGGCCTGCCAGAGCCTCTCGCCGGTAAGGGCTGGCAGTAGTGAGAACAGCTGTGCGAGGCGTGACCGGGTGGGTGACCTGCTCAGCCTGGTGGCAGAGCTATGGGAAGAAGTAGGAAGGCTAAGGAGTGTCAGGGAGTCTGAGAGAGACTGGTGGAACCATGCTCTGCCCTCCAGAGACAGGAACAGCCACCAGAAAAAAACCAAGATCAAGGGGATGCTGTATCCTCCCCCTGCCAGGCTGAAGGCAGCAGCTTAAAGAAAAAGAGTGAATGGAGGCAAGTCCATGTTCGGGGTGGCAGGTGAACCCCCTCCTTGCCCACCTCGCCTTCCCAGGTCCCTCTGTACAACAGGTATAAGGTTCTGGATGTGGAAGGCCAGTCAATGGATGATGGTCCCTCTACACCAGAGGTGTTGCTAAGGTCAGAAAGGCCCACACCCTGTATCATGACCTCCACAAGGAAGAAAAGACGGGTTATAGTTGTAGGTGACTCCCTTCTGAGGGGAGCAGAGGGTCCCTCCTTAGGGAAGTCTGCTGCCTCCCTGGAGCCTGGGTTAGGACATCACTAGGAAACTTCCTAGCCTGGTACGGCCTTCAGACTATTACCCATTACTGCTCTTCCACGTGAGTGGCGATGAAGCCGCAACACATAGTCCAAGGGCAATCAAAAGAGACTTCAGAGCCTTGGGAAGGTTGGTGAGGGAATCTGGAGCACAGGTTATTTTTTCCTCTATCCTTCCAGTTGTGGGCAGCAACACTGGAAAAAACAGACAGACCCAGTCTATTAATACATGGCTTCATGGCTGGTATCACCACAACAGTTTTGGGTTTTTTGATACTGGGATGGCCTACGCAGCACCAGGCCTGCTGGCATTGGATGGGATTCACCTTTCTTAAAGGGGGAAGAGGGTCTTTTCTCACAAGCTAGCGGGGCTTATTGACAGAGCTTTAAACTAGACTTGAAGGGGGAGGGTGATAATATCAGGCTTGCCTGTGACAAGCTATGGCATGACACACCAAGGTTAGAGGGATGGGGTGCTAGCGAGGGCCCTCAGCCTGTTGCTCTGAGACGTGCTGGGTACACTGCAGCACACTTGAAGTCTTACGGAGAGGAGCCAGGGGAGTGCCAGCTGAAATGCCTCTACACCAATGCACGCAGCATGAGCAACAAACAGGACGAGTTGGAAGCCACCGAGTTGCTAGAAAGCTATGATCTAGTTGCCATTACTGAAACTTGGTGGGACGAATCCCATGACTGGGGGGGGACTTTCAGAAGGGACAGGCGAGGAAGGAGGGGCAGAGGGGTTGCCCTCTACATCAAGAAATGGATAGATTGTGAAGAGCTGTCTCTGAAGAATAGCCACAAGCAGATTGAAAGCTTATGGGTAAGAAAAGGACCGAGGCAACAAAGGGAACCTTGTGGCTGTTGTTTACTACAGGCCACCCAATCAAGGGGAAACCTATTGACGAAGCCTTCTTACTCCAGCTACAGGAAGCACTGAGCTCGCAGCCTCTCATCCTGCTGGGAGACCTCAACCCCTCAACGTCTGCTGGAAAAGTAGCACAGCGAACTTGTTGCGAATCAGTGGTTTAGAGGCCGCATAAAGAATCACTGTCAAAGGTATTAACAGAAAGTGATTTTAATAGAGATTTATAAAGGTGTGACTTAACAGACTTTGGCAAGGTTCACTCTATTACTTTCTACACAAATGAATTATAGATCATAGGATTTTAGCAGCACTTAATCATTAACTAATTTAATTAGTCTACTACAATCACGACAGTGACTTAATTACTGGAAGGGGTCTTGGGTGGATCCTGGAAGAGGGAGCATCTACCAAGAGAGAAAAATCATCTTGGGTATCTTCCTTGGAGGAGTCTGGGGCTGCTACCCAGGATGTCAGGTTGCTGTAAGTGGGGGTCAAAAGACTTCGGGAGATGCCTGGGAGGTGTCGCGGGTGGATCCTGGAGGAGGGACCTTCTACTAAAAGAGAAAAATCATCTCGGGTAGCTTCCTTGGAGGAGTCTGGGGCTGCTACCCGGCATCTCTGTTCCCTGGAAGAGGGGGTCAAAATGCTCCGGGAGATCCCTGGGAGGAGTCTCGGGTGGATCCTGGAGGAGAGAGAATCTACTAAAAGAGGAAAATCCTGTTGGGTAGCTTCCTTGGAGGAGGCTGGGGCTGCTACCCGGGATCACAGTTCCCTATAACCGGCGGTCAAAAGACTCTGGAAGATGCCAGGGAGGAGTCTCGGGTGGATCCCGGAGGAGGGAGCATCTACCAAGAGAGAAAAATGATTTAGGGTTGCTTCCTTGGAGGAGCCTGGGGCTGCTACTCGAGACCTCCAGTCCCTATAAGCAGAGGTCAAAAGACTCCAGAAGATGCGTGGGAGGAGTCTCAGGTGGATCCTGGAGGAGGGAGCATCTACTAAAAGAGAAAAACCATCTTGGGCAGCTTCCTTGGAGGAGTCTGGGACTGCTACGGGGGATCTAAGGTCCCTGGATGAGGGGGTCGAAATACTCCGGGAGATGCCTACAAGAGTCTTGGGTGGATCCCAGAGGAGGGAGCATGTACCAATATAGAAAAATCATCTCGGGCAGCTTCCTTGGATGAGCCTGAGGCTGCTACCGCAGATGTCAGGTCCCTAAAGCTCAGGTCAAAAGAGTCCGGGACATTCCTGGGAGGAGCCTTGGCTAAATCCCAGAAAAGGGACCTTCTACCAAAGGAGAAAAAATCATCTCGGGCAGCTTCCTTGGATGAGCCTGAGGCTGCTACCGTGGATGTCAGGTCCCTAAAGCTCAGGTCAAAAGAGTCCGGGACATTCCTGGGAGGAGCCTTGGCTAAATCCCAGAAAAGGGACCTTCTACCAAAGGAGAAAAAAGCATCTCGGGCAGCTTCCTTGGAAGAGTCTGGGGCTGCAACCCAAGATCGCAGTTCCCTATTAGAGAAGTTCAAAAAATTCCAGGAGCTGACTGGGAGGTGTTTCGGGTGGATCCTGGAGGACGGAGCTGTACCAAGAGAGAAAAGTCATCTTGGGTAGCTTCCATGGAGGAGTCTGGGGCTGCTACCTGGGACCTCTGGTCCCTGGAAGAGGGGGTCGAAAAAATCCATGAGATGCCTAGGAGGAGTCTCGGGTGGATCGCAGAGGAGGGACCTTCTACTAAAAGAGAAAAATCATCTCGGGTAGCTTCCTTGGAGGAGCCTGGGGCTGCTACCCACGATGTCAGGTCCCTGTAAGTAGGGGTCAAAAAACTCCGGGAGTTGCCTGGGAGGAGTCGCGGGTAGATCCCAGAAGAGAGCGCTTCTACCAAAAGAGAAAAATCCGGGTGGGTAGCTTCCTTGGAGGAGCCTGGGGCAGCTACCCAGGATGTCAGGCGCATGTAAGTGGGGGTCAAAATTCTGCGGGAGCTGCCTGGGAGGAGTCTCGGGTGGATCCTGGAGGAGGGAGCATCTACCAAGAAAGAAAAATGATTTAGGGTTGCTTCCTTGGAGGAGTCTGGGGCTGCTACCTGGCATGTCCGGTCCCTGGATGAGAGGGTTGAAAAACTCCGGAAGATACCTTGGAGCGTTCTTGGGTGGATCCTGGAGGAGTGAGTTTCTACTAAAAGAGAAAAATCCTGTTGTGTAGCTTCCTTGGAGGGAGGCTGGGGTTTCTACCGGGGATCACAGTTCCCTATAATAGGAGGTCAAAAGACTCTGGGAGATGCCTGGGAGGAGTCTTGGGTGGATCCTGGAGGAGGGAGCATCTACCAAGAGAGAAAAATGATTTAGGGTTGCTTCCTTGGAGGAGCCTGGGGCTGCTACTCGAGACCTCCAGTCCCTATAAGCAGAGGTCAAAAGACTCCAGAAGATGCGTGGGAGGAGTCTCAGGTGGATCCTGGAGGAGGGAGCATCTACTAATCTAGAAAAATGACTTGGGGTTTCTTCCTTGGAGGATTCTGGGGCTGCTACCCGGCATCTGCGGTCCCTGGAAGAGGGGGTCGAAAAACTCTGGGAGATACCTGGGAGGTGTCTCGGGTGGATCGTGGAGGAGGGACCTTCTACTAAAAGCGAAAAATCATCTCGGGTAGCTTCCTTGGAGTAGTCTGGGGCTGCTACCCAGGACGTCAGGCGCCTGTAAGTGGGGGTCGAAATGCTCCGGGAGATGCCTGGGAGGAGTCTCGGGTGGATCCTGGAGGAGGGAGCATCTACCAAGAAAGAAAAATGATTTCGGGTTGCTTCCTTGGAGGATTCTGGGGCTGCTACCCGGCATCTCTGGTCCCTGGATGAGGGGGTCGTAAAACTCCGGGAGTTGCCTGGGAGGTGTCTCGGGTGGATCCTGGAGGAGGGAGCTTCTACTAAAAGATGAAATCCTGTTGGGTAGCTTCCTTGGAGGAGGCTGGGGCTGCTACCCGGGATCACAGTTCCCTATAATAGGAGGTCAAAAGACTCTGGGAGATGCCTGGGAGGTTTCTCGGGTGGATCCCGGAGGAGGGCCCTTCTACTAATAGAGAAAAAACATGTCGAGTAGCTTCCTTGGAGGAGTCTGGGGCTGCTACGCAGGACCTCTGGTCCCTAAAGCAGAGGTGAAAAGACCCCAGGAGATGCCTAGGTGGAGTCTCGAGTTGACCCTGGTGGAGGGAGTATGTACCAATATAGAAAAATCATCTCGGGTAGCTTCCTTAGAGGAGTCTGGGGCTGCTATCCAAGATCTCCGTTCCCTGGAAGAGGGGGTCGAAAAACCCCTATAAGCAGAGGTCAAAAGACTCCCGGAGATGTGTGGGAGGAGCCTCAGGTGGGGGACATTCTCAGGAGGAGGAGTCTCAGGAGGAGGGACCTTCTACTAAAAGAGAAAAAACATCTTGGGCAGCTTCCTTGGAGGAGTCTGGGTCTGCTACCGGGGATCTAAGGTCCCTGGATGT
Source organism: Calonectris borealis (assembly GCF_964195595.1). Taxonomy (NCBI): domain Eukaryota; kingdom Metazoa; phylum Chordata; class Aves; order Procellariiformes; family Procellariidae; genus Calonectris; species Calonectris borealis. Next base: position 18,482,711 of record NC_134327.1, on the reverse strand, counting down.
GGGGGTCGAAATACTCCGGGAGATGCCTACGAGAGTCTTGGGTGGATCCCAGAGGAGCGAGCATGTACCAATATAGAAAAATCATCTCGGGTAGCTTCCTTTGAGGAGTCTGAGGCTGCTACCGTGGATGTCAGGTCCCTAAAGCTCAGGTCAAAAGAGTCCGGGACATTCCTGGGAGGAGCCTTGGCTAAATCCCAGAAAAGGGACCTTCTACCAAAGGAGAAAAAAGCATCTCGGGCAGCTTCCTTGGAAGAGTCTGGGACTGCTACCCAAGATCGCAGTTCCCTATTAGAGAAGTTCAAAAAATTCCAGGAGCTGACTGGGAGGTGTTTCGGGTGGATCCTGGAGGACGGAGCTGTACCAAGAGAGAAAAGTCATCTTGGGTAGCTTCCATGGAGGAGTCTGGGGCTGCTACCTGGGACCTCTGGTCCCTGGAAGAGGGGGTCGAAAAAATCCATGAGATGCCTAGGAGGAGTCTCGGGTGGATCGCAGAGGAGGGACCTTCTACTAAAAGAGAAAAATCATCTCGGGTAGCTTCCTTGGAGGAGCCTGGGGCTGCTACCCGGGATCACAGTTCCCTATAATGGAGGTCAAAAGACTCCGGGAGTTGCCTGGGAGGAGTCTTGGATGGGTCCTAGAGGAGGGCCTTTCTACTAAAAGAGAAAAATCCGGGTGGGTAGCTTCCTTGGAGGAGCCTGGGGCAGCTGTCCCAGGATGTCAGGCGCCTGTAAGTGGGGGTCAAAATACTGCGGGAGCTGCCTGGGAGGAGTCTCGGGTGGATCCTGGAGGAGGGAGCATCTACCAAGAGAGAAAAATGATTTAGGGTTGCTTCCTTGGAGGAGTCTGGGGCTGCTACTCGAGACCTCCAGTCCCTATAAGCAGAGGTCAAAAGACTCCAGGAGATGCGTGGGAGGAGTCTCAGGTGGATCCTGGAGGAGGGAGCATCTACTAATGATGCAGTAGGTACAGTATCTACTATTCCATACTGCTTGCTTCTGGAATTGTACTGTTCGCTTCTGTAATTCTACACAATGAAGACTTGTGGCTTAGAAGTCAGGTAACTAGCAGGTGTGGTGTTTGCAGGTGTGTAGAATTGTAATCAGTCTAAATTGTGTATCCTGGAAGCATTGTTAGGCTCTAGTGAAGAATAACCTTGGAAACTATAAACAAACGTGGTCCAAGCATGGCTCAGGGAGAAATTGCGACCCTATAAGGTAAAGAAGAAATAAGTTCATGAAGAGTTCTCTACCCTGCCGACCACCAGAGACCACCCGAGACCCTCAAGGAGACCCTAAGGGCTTTAGTGTGCATGTGTTTAAGATGATGTAATGTGGAGGGATTTTTATTAAATAACGGTCATCCTGTGAACATTCCAAGCACTGAGGATTTGTTAGTAATAGTATAAAGCTGCTAAAGAGCAATTGTAGTTTTAGAGTCTCTGAAGTGATAGTAGAGTAGGAAAAACAGGCTGAGGAATGTAAATATCAGTAGATTATGTAACGGAATGCAGGCGCAGGAAGCGTTCACGTGGACACCTGCTTTTGACCAATCTGTGTTAAGATTCGTGTGCTTGCTGACTGTAAACCAATAGAGGATTCGTAGGTGCGCGTGTTAGTGTGGCTAGCTTATAAAAGTAGCATAATATCTTGAAATAAAGGAGAATGACCATACCCACATTGGGACTCATCATTACTCCGGGAACGCGCTCCTATTCCGACCCCGGGTCACTCCGACATCTGGTAGCAGCGGATGCGGAAACATGCTGGGCTCGTAACCCAGAGGTCTGGTAGCAGAGACTACAATTCTTCGAGACTGCGGTAAGCGCAGCGAGAGAAGGGGAGTGGGAAACCAGCGACTGGGAATTGTACTATTCTATTGCTCAAACAGATAGAATAGATATCGGTGCAGAGTGGCCAACTGCCTCCCAGAGGGTGCGCTGCTATTATGGAGAATGAGGCAGCAACTGCGTTGCTCGTAGGACTACTCTCTAAGAGAGGGATCGAGACAACGGTGAAACAGCTTATCAAGCTAATTAAGTTAGGACAATGTTTGGGACATTTTAAAGACACTCACACGTTGTTTTCTGTGCTTGAATGGCGGGAGCTGGGAGAACTAATGTGGCAGAAGCTTACTGGAGGTGATAAAAAATTTGAGAAGGACATTAAGTCTGTGTCAGACTTGCGGGGAGACGTACTAGACACTTTAAAAGCTATGAAAGCTGAACGGGAGGTGGCGTGTGCGGCTGTTCAGATGCTGGCTCCGGACCCCATGCCGGAACAGTCTAAGAGCATGGAATCCAAGGCGGGACCTTTCGCGCGATTTTTTGGGCTGCCTGCTGTGAAGGGTATGGCGGGGTCCACCTGTAAGACTGTTGCCGAATTGCGCGATAAAGTTGAGCAGGACTTAAAAACGCCCGACAGTCTATGTTCGCCATCTTGCCCGACAATATCATCTGCGCCACAGCAGCCGGAAGTTGCCGGGGCTAAAGCACAGCAGCAGTGTGAGACAAAAGCGGAAGAGCAACCGCTGGGCATGAAGGGGGAGGAGTGGCCAGCTCCACACCCCATCCCCCCCCAATTCAAGGTGGGGAAACGTGCTGCCGTCCTCCCACTGCCCCTCCTCTCCACCCCTCCTTGCCACTCTCCGATGATTCCTCCGGTGCTGCCACACCGCCATCCAGCGGAAAAGAGAAAAATTCAACAGAAAGTATTAATGAGCTATTAAAAGACGTTGTGCAACAACTAAAGGACTTGACTACACAGATTCAGCAAAAAAGAGAACCTTGGTCAACCGCCGGTTCGAGAGACAACTTGCCACCCTGTTTCTCCGGACCTACCGCGGCTACCCATCTTGGCCGATGGAGTGGAGTTGTTCGGGATGCTATTCTGGATGGACAGTGGGGAGTTGTATCCGACATTGGCCCCATGGCTTTTCCGGTGGTACAGTACAACGGTCAAGGAAAATGGGAACCGCATGATTGGAAGATTCTACAACAAGCCAAAAATACTATATCGCAGTATGGTGTTAAATCGGAAGCCTCGCGACAAATTGTTATTTGGATTTTTTCTGCTGATTTGATGTGTCCCCATGATTGTCAAAGTCTGATGAGACTTCTGTTGACACCTACGCAGTTTTTGTTATGGGGATCGTCATGGTCTCAGAGGGCAGTGAATGCTGCTGCCCAACATCAACAGCCAGGGGATCCATTATATGGGATCACAGCAGAAATGCTCATTGGTGGGGGACGTTATGCGGATATAAATGTCCAACTAACTTTTCCTGTCAATATGTTACAGTTATCTTCTAAGCTTGCTTTAGATGCATTTCTTTCCTTACCAGGATCGGAAGGCCCTTCTTTCAGCTCGGTGACGCAAGGTGCAACTGAGAAGTATAGCAACTTTATTGATAGGCTTTGGGATGCAGTAATGAACCACCCAGATTTGTGAGAGAACAATACACAACAAATGTTTAGAATTTTGGCCTTTGATAACGCCAGTAACACTACCAGGGCCATTCTAGCCAGTCTGCCCAAAGGGGCAGGAGTGGAAGAAATGCTTTCTCGGGTGGAAAGAGCAGGAGTTCAACAACAAAATGAGTCGATGGCAGCTGTGCTGCAAAGTGCTGTCAAAGAAGTAGTGCAACCATTGGCAGCTGTTGTTAGGTGAAAACACTCTCCAGGAATAGTTCAGCCCTTTAAAGGCATCTGCTATCATTGTGGGGAACAGGGGCATAGCAAGCGAAATTGTCATGCTCCCGTATGGTGTGATAGGTGTCAAAAAAATACCCATGCTACTAAGGCCTGTTCGGGAAACTTCAAATTGAGCGCGAGGAGAGGCCGCGTGCAGAAGCAAATGCCCCCTCAGAACAACAGCAGCAATCAGGGTTTTTACAAAAACACTCGGCTGCCACCAAAGAAAGTTTGGGAGTCGACCTGGAAACAACAATAGATTTCACTTTAACCAATACAGAAGTGTGCAAAATCCCTAGCAATGCAGTAGGGCCTTTAGTAGCTGATAGTAATAGGATAGGTGGAATCCTTTTAGGTCGATCTTCTGCAGGAATAAAAGCATTGATCGTAATTCCTGGAGTCATTGATGCAGACTATACTGGTCAAATTCATATTATGGCCTATACAATAAGTCCTCCTCTCTTCATCCCAAAAGGCAGTCGGATAGCCCAGATATTAGCTTTTAAAAATCCTTTAAATCGATCAAACCAAGATTGGGAAGAATGTGGGTGTAAAGGATTTGGTTCTACTGGACCTGCTGTATGTTTCACTACAAAATTAGACCATTGCCCACTCGAAACTGTGACTTTGAGTCAGGATAACCTTTCAATAAGAATCAATGCAATGTTAGACACTGGGGCTGACATAACTATTATAAATCGAGCAAATTGGCCATTGCAGTGGGAAATAGAAACCCCAAAGAGGTTAATTAATTAATTAATTAATCCCAAAGGCATTAATTGCAGGAGTGGGAGGGAACTCAGCCGAGGGAACTCCTATTCCGACCCCGGGTCACTCCAACAATTGAGAAACAAAACCAGAGCCCGAGGAAGAAAACGAGAGCCCGAGGAAAAAAAACAGGGCCTGAGGAACAAAAGGGGGGCCCGAGCAACAAAACCAGAGCCCGTGGAACTAAACCAGAGCCTGAGGAACAAAACCAGAGCCCGAGGAACAAAACGAGAGCCCAAGGAACAAAAGGAGGGCCCGAGGAACAAAACCAGAGCCCGTGGAACTAAACCAGAGCCCGAGGAACAAAACCATAGTTCAAGGAACACAACCAGAGCCCGAGGAACAAAACCAGCCCCTGAGGAACAAAACCAGAGCCCGAGGAACTAAACCAGAGCCCGAGGGGGGGTCTTTTTTCCCGGGCTCTTTGGGCAAGAAAAAAGAAACGCGGGGCGGGGCAGGAGGGAGGCAAGAGTCCCTGGGGCTCATCTTCTCAGGAAGGAAGGCATTGCCACCTCCCTGGGGCTCCGTGTGCGGGAAGAGCTTTGCCCTAATGCCCAGGGCCGTGTCCAGCCCCGTCCATGAGGGGCGAGGTCTCATGAGTGGGAAGTGCCGGGAAACTGAGTTGTCAACCGCGGGCTCTGTTCAGAGGAAGGAGACCCTCCTGATGTTTCTCTGAGGGGAGGGCAATCAAGAAGTCCCATGCAGGAGGGTTTAGGGTTTTCCCTGGGAGCTGGTGTTAGGGACTCCCCTTATCCCAGATGTGCTGGGTTTCTCCTTTCCCAAGTGCCTTTAGGTGCCTTTAGCCTCTTCTTCCTCCCCCGTTCTCTTGTAGAGCCTAAGTTATGTCTTGGACGTGCTGGAGGGAGTTCAGACCCCAGTCCCACAGGGCACGGCTCTTGCCATCAGCACCGCTGTGCATCGCCAGGTAAGGGGAGCCTGCGCCCTGCCGCCAGCCTGGGGCCCGCACACCTAATTGCCATGGAGGGGAAAGACCTGCCAGCTGGCAGGGCAGGGCAGGGCAGGGCGTCCCTCCACCGGGACTTTCCTGCAGGTCAGGAGCACACCAGGATTTGTGATCCAGGTGCCACCTTAAGGCTGCAGGAAGCCTGATCCGGGCTGTTTGGAACGGGCCCGAGGGGCAGCCCTGTTCCCACAGCAATTTCCCTCTCGGCCAAGTCGCAGGAGGACTCTGGCGTGCTGGCACCCTAAGGGCAGCCTTTTGACACTGCTCAGCCTCAGCTCCTGGGCAGCCTGGGCTGCTGCAAACCTCTGTGTGTGCCCAGGGCCATCGTTGGGTGGGCTGGGTTTTGGCTGTGGGTCCCGTGCCCAGAGAGCTCGGGGAGAGGGGAGCAGAGAGCACCGTTTCTTTTCAGTTCCTCTCAACACTGATGTAACTTTCTCTAAAACGCACCTTGTTCCCACAGCTCTCCGATGTGACCAAGGAGCCTGGCCCGGCCCATAAGGCAGTGCTGTCCCGCTGCATCGTGCTGCAGGGTAAGGAGAGGAGACTGGGCGATGCCCCGCCGTGCTGTGGCAGCTCTCTCCCTGTCCTTGGTGGTCAGGAGCAGCTGCCTGCTAATGCAGAATGCGATTTCTTCCCCACAGCACGAATGTGCCCCGCGGAGACAGTCGTGTTTCTGCGCTCCCAGCTGAGCAGTGGGAGCAAGGCCGGTCGCGTGGCAGCCCTGGGCCTGCTGGGAGCGCTGGCCCACTCTGACGGTCAGTGCCCGGACCAGGGACACGAGGCAGGGGTTGGGGCTGCTGGGCTGAGAGCAGGAACGGGCTGAAAGTGGTGCACCTGCACCCAAAAGGAGCTGCAAAGAGCAGGTCCCCCAGCTGAGCTGACACCCCACAACAGGGATTGAGCTCTCCCCCGGCAGTTAGAAATGGCGGCACCCCAGGCACAATGCTGCAAGCTCAGTAACACAGACAGGCTGGTGGGTGGGCGGGTGGGCTGGTTTGCACAGGAGCTGCTTGTACCCATGCTGTTTGTGTCATCCTCTGTGTTACCATATTACCATGGCTTTCAATCCCTGTAAAATAGCTGTGCCTGACTTGCGGAAAACAGACTTCACAATCTGTGAGATTGTAAAGTAGGTATGTTTATTCAGCGCTGGGCAGCACGGGGGGTAACCCCACCAAAGTCGTGCGCGCCTCAACACGGTACTTGCCAGAAATATATACAGCGAAATGTTGCATATACATAATACGCCTATACATATGCATGACCTATCCCCGCTTTGTATTAAAATAAGCTTCAAGACGTTATTTCCATGAGCCCCTCCTATCTACACTTGCGCATTCCCTCCTGGTGGTGGTCATCGGGGGTCGTGGGGATGAAGGTTAGTGGTTCCTCTTCGTCACCGCTAATAACCCCCGTCTTTGCGCAGACTCAGTTGTTCCTTGGCCTTTACCCAAATCACAGGGTTGGTTTCAACTGGCTTTGAACAAACTCCTGGTTCTTATCAGGAACTGTTGTTGCGATTCCTCCGCTGAGCCTTACAAAAATGTTGCAACTAATGTACTAAGTCATTTCGCCCATAGTTTCAATTCTTTAATCACTCATCCCTTCTTGTTCACCCTTTCATTCCCCCCTTTTCTGAAGAGTTAGTAAATTCTTTTACTATGTTCGGTTTAACATAATGTTTCTTTATCTAGTGTCTTTTTGAAATATTTATTGGACTTAAGTCTACGTCGTAGTTGATTTTTTTTTTATTCACTGTAAGAGTCTTCTGTGTTTTTGAAACATCATAGACTACATTGAACTATAATATAGAGAGCTATAAACATAACAATAATAATAATTATTATAATAAACAGTTGTCTAAGTCATGTTAAATTTGGTAACTAAGAGGTAAGTTTTTTCTATAGTTTTTGAAGGCTCTAAGATGTATCATCTCTAGTTACTTTATGGAAAAGTTTAGTTTGCTTCCAAATTTGAGATAGGTCTTTTTTCACTTGTCGTTCATGATTGATATATGTACAACATCGTTCTCCTATAACCGTACACAACTTTCTTTGCTGAGCGAACAACATATTTAAACTTAACTTATTTTGGAGAGTTACTTTATTCAGGGAGGAAACTTCTTCTTGGAGGGCTTTGATAGCTTTAGCGGTGCTATTATTTAAAATTTCTAGAGCGGCCGATATATTTATTAAAGCTTTCTTTAATTTACTTACTTTTAACCAGGGGAGAAACTACCTAGTAAAATTATGGAATCCAGTATTTCTTTCTATTAATGGATTAGCATTTCGTTTTCTTCTAAATTGTTTCATATAGGTTCGTAACAGCTTATTTGATCTCACCTAATTTGTAAGGTTTCGTTTAGTTTCAATATCTGGTATTATAGTTTTCACAGCACATTTATTTGCCTATCCCAGAGGCAATATTTTATATTCCTTGGATTCACAAATTCAGTACCACCTTTGTCTAACTGGGGTGGGCTAGCTTTTGGGAGTAGTATTACTTCTTTGTCTAGTTTGTTTGTTAGCCCACATATTTGCACTTTCATAACTAATATATGAGGTGCAATTGGGATAATTTCTTACAAATTTCAAATTTTTACACCCTTTACTTGTGCGATTTTCTTCTATATTGCTTTTCATTTTTGTAATATTTTTTATTCGGCACCTCTGAACATAAGGCACTCCTTGGGTATCGTTCCACAATGAGCTTAAATCAATTATTTAATTTAGATTTTCTTGTCCAACGTTTATGTATTTTTTAAGGGACATGTTCTGAAATGTCTTGGTTATTCTAGAATTATTTGAGAAAATTGTGGCAATTATTGGATGACTACTACCTAGACTCTTTGGCAGGTGTGAACACATCTAGCAATTAGTTCAATTCATAATTCTAGCGATTTTATTATGGAGCTGTAAAAAGGTATTACTTTCCCACGTATAAACTGTTTTTGTTCATAGTTTTATTATACTTATGATGAATACTCATGAATACTCATTTTTTGTTGAAAGCGTAATTTTAGGGGCTCAGCTGGTGTTGATTTCCATAGTGACCGAGGGGCTTTTTTCACTCTGGTATGATGGATTCAGGCGCTTTGTTCTTCAATCTTGATTGCTGTGAAGGAGGTAAGGAGTATCTGGAATGGTTCTTCTCACTGTGGTTCCAAAGTTTTTTTTGTAAGAGACTTTATATACACATAGTCCTCAGGTTGTATGTTATGTATAGGCTCATCCAAATTTTTACTTCGAGTCCCAACTACATGCTTCTCAATTTTACTGAGTTGTTTGCTTAATGCTACTATATAGGAGGTTATGATTTTATCTTTAACTTGTGTAGACATCCTTGTTGTCTATACAAGATTTTAAAAGGGCTCAGTTCTTCTCTTGCTCTTGGCCTAGTTCGTATGCGCAAAAGAGCCAAAGGAAGAGACTGAGGCCAGGCCAAGTTAGTTTTCTGTTTCAATTTCACGATCTGCTGTTTGATTAAGTGGTTTATTTTTTTTACTTGGCCACTTGACTGAGGGCGATATGGGGTATGAAGTTGCTAATCTATGCCTAAATGGCAGCTAATTTGTTGTACTACTTTTGAGATGAAATGTGGTCTTTTGTCAGAAGATATGGTTGCTGGAACTTTAAAACGTGGTATTATTTCTTGTATTAATGTTCTAGTTACCTCCCGAGCCTTGGCTGTTCTGGTAGGGAATGCTTCTGGCCAACTTGAAAAGGTATTAGTCAACACTAATAAATATCGATACCCCCTTTTTCTTGGGAGTTCTGAAAAGTCGATTTGCCATTGTTGTCCAGGCCTGTTGCTTTTCCCAATTTGGCCCATTTCTGGTTTGGGGGTATTCTTGGGATTAATTTGGAGGCAAAGATTGCACTGTTGAGTTACTTGTCTCACAGTGGTGTATAGATTTCTGGCTACGATTTCTCTAATTAGATGTTTATATAAGGCTTCTGCCCCTCAATGTCTCTTCTTATGTTCTTTTCTTATCAGAGACCATGTTAGATAGGAGGGAATGATTAGTTTCCTTTGTGGGGTGAGAGTTTATCTTTTTTTATTATATGTCCTTTCTAAATCTGTAATAAGTTTTTGATTTTTTTTTGTATATTCTGGCTTACTTTTTAGGGAGATTCGCCCGTCAGGGACTAAAGTTCTTTCTGTTTTTACTTTTGTTTTGGCTGTTTGTTTTGCTTTTCTGTTCACTAGCTCATTTCCTTTTTCCAACTCTGAATTTATTTTCTGGTGCGCTTTAATGTGCATGATCGCCACTTTCTCAGGGAGTTGGACTGCTTTCAACAGTTTCAGGATTTCCTCTGCATGTTTGATGTTTTTACCCTGTGTGTTTAGTAATCTTTTTTCTTTCCAGATTGCTCTATGCGCATGTACAACTCTAAAGGCATATTTTGAGTCTGTATAGATATTTACAGCTTTGCCTCGGGTCAATTCCAAGGCGCGAGTTAGAGCAATTATTTTTGCCTTTTGTGCAGAGGTATTCATGGGCAAAGGCCTTGACTATTACTTTCTGACTGGTGGTAATGGCATATCCGGCATGTCTTTTACTACTTAGGACATAGCTGCTTCTATCCGTGAACTAATTTTTCGTGTTTTCCATAGGATTGTCTCTCAGGTTCGAACGGTTCGAATATGTTGCTTTTATGGTTTCTAGACAGTTATGATGCACTGGTTCTCTTGTGTTTTTATTGAGGAAAGAGGTTGGATTGACAATGTTAGTGACTACAATTTTTACATCATTTTGTTCTACCATTATAGCCTGGTATTTCAAGAATCTTTGTGGGGAAAGCTAGTGTCTACTTTTCGCTTCTAGTACTGCAGATACTGTATGGGACACTAACACAGTTATTTTCTGGCCCAGGGTGAATTTTCGGGCTTCCTGGATGTTTAGTACTACGGCCGTGATCGCTCGCAAGCATCCCGGTCAATTTTTTGCAGTTGCATTCAATTGTTTGGAAAGGTAGGCAACTGCTCGTCGATATGGGCCCAGATCTTGAGCTAATATGCTTAGGGCAATCCCCTGCTTCTCGTGGGAAAAAAGGAAAAATGGCTTACTTGTATCTGGGAGTTCCAAGGCTGGGGCTGACATCAGGGCCTTTTTTAGTAGCTTAAAGGCCCGTATGGTCTTTTTGTTCCATTTAAGGGGTTTCTGCTCAGTGGTTGTTAGTGCATACAGGGATTTAACAAGCAGTCCATAGTTGTAGATCCATAGTCGGCACCACCTAGTCATCTCCAGGAAAGTTCGTAATTTCTTCACTGTTTGCGGTCTCGGAGTTTGGCATATTATTTTTTTTCGGGCCTGTTTTAAAGTCCTTTGTCCAGTACTGATTTCATAGCTCAAATAAATCACCTTGCGCTGTATTACTTGGGCTTTCTTCTTAGACACCTGGTACTTTTGGAGCCCTAAGAAATTTAATAGACTCATTGTCCAGGTGATGTAATCATTTTCTGTTTCGGTGGCAATCAGGATATTATTTACGTATTGTAGTAGTTTTCTTTTTTCAGACAGGATTTCTTATGATTCCAAGTCTTTTGCAAGCTGATTGCTAAAAATCGTAGGGCTATTTTTGAATCCTTGTGGCAACACCGTCCAGGTGAGTTGAGTCTTGCGACCGGTTTTGGGGTTTTTCCATTCGAATGCAAATATTTTCTGGCTGGCTTTATGGAGAGGGAGGCAAAAGAAGGCATCCTTCAGGTCTAAAACAGTAAACTAAGTTAGCTCAGGCGTTAACAGAGTATATGGATTAGCCACTACGGGGTAGAGATCTTTAGTTATCTTATTTATAGCCCGTAGGTTCTGGACCACCTGATATGACCCGTCGGGTTTACGGACAGGTAGTATGGGAGTGTTAAAGTCAGATTCGCATTTCTTTAATAATCTCAGTTGCAAAAATTTTTTTATTATTGGCTGAATTTCTTTTCTGTCCTCCTTCCTTAGGGGATATTGTTTGATTCTTACCGGCTGTCGTCTGTTTTTGAGCTTAACCTCAACAGGTGAAGCATTCTTTGCTTTCCCGGGCACATCGGTGGCCCATACCTTGGGATATACTTGGTTCATGATTTTTTCGCTGATTTTTCCTTCTGTAGGAACACTAGTTAGGGATAAACTTATTATTTGGATATATTGCTGGTCATTTACTTCTAGAGTAATTTCTTTTTTTTCAAATTTAATTATTGCACTCAATTGTTCTAATAAATCTCTCCTCAAAAGTGCTTTTGGGGAGTTAGGCATGTATAGAAATTTGTGGATGTTTTATTGTTTTCTCAGTTTATAGCTCAGAGGTTCACAAAAATATACCTTTTTACTTTGGCCAGTTGCTTTTTTTACCATGATATAGTCACTTTCCAGGGGCATCAAGGCTTGATTCAAAACCGAATACGTTGCTTCTGTGTTAACCAGAAATTCTACTTTCTTTTGCTCTTTCCCTAGCTGCATTATAACCAGTGGATTTGCTAGGGTAGATTCTCCCGGTTCTCATTAGTCTTTTTTCACATGAGCTACTATTTTCTTTTTCTGATTATTTTACTCCTTTTTCTTTCTTTTTCATTTCTCCGGACATTCATTCTTTTAATGACCAATTTTTTTGCAAAATGCACACTGATTTTTGCTTAGCCGTCTAGGTATCTTATTTTTTTTCTTCCCTAACAGCTGCTATTATTTTTTTTTGCTTTTGTCTATAACCTTCTTCTTTATTGTTAAACACTCTTTACATTTTATCTAACAATACTTCCAAATTTTTGCTTTCTGTAGTGCGTAACTTTTGGAGCTTACGTCTAATGTCCCCGGTGGACTGACCTAGAAACAAAGAAACTAGCTGTTGTATCTCTATTTCAGATCCAGGGTCCAGTGGCGTATTATGGCGCATTGCATCTTTCAATCGATTCAGGAATTCGGATGGGGACTCAGAGGGACCCTGTTTCACTGTATACAAAACTGACTAATTTATAGTTTTGGGTATGGCCCTTTCTATTCCTCTTGAGATTCACTCTTGATAGTTTTGTAGTTTTTCTATATCTGCTGATCTATTTGGGTTCCATTTTGGATTCTGGAGGGGGAAAAATTCCTTTACATTCTCTTTTGTGATTTTGTAGTGATCTTCAGTTAAATTTCCTGCTGTTTTTAAAATCAACTGTTTTTTTTGTTTTTGTCATATATTCTAATAGCAGTTGTATGTCTTTTCAATCAGGGTTGTGTTGTTTTATTATAAACTGAAAATGCTTGGTTACCTTTATCGGATCACTCTTATAATCTTTTGCAACTTTTTTCCATTTTCCTAAGTCAGTAGTGGAAAAAGGTACCTTGATTAGCATTGTCCCACCTTCGGGTCTTATTGCTTCTCGCAGGGGTGCCTGCAAGGCTGTCGGGACAGATTTCTTTCTGGTGCGGGAAGATACTGGGCTATCTGGGGGAGTGGAAGTTTTGTCTGAGTCCGCACTCCGTTTCTGTGGTCGAGGGGGAGGCTTAAACAGGTCAGTTAAGTCTGGCTCCGGTGCCTGATGGATTTTATTTACTTTAATACACCGATGCTTAATATTGCACGCCGAACAGCATTGTCTTAATTTACTTTCAGATTTTTTGTTATTTTCTTGTTCAAGTGCAAGTACTATAGGGTTTTGCGGCAGCACTATTCCGTAGTCTTTTTGCCACTCCGGATGATTTCGGAGGGTGAAAAACATATCTGCATATGAAACTTTATCCTACTTCCTTTTCTTTCTTAAAAACAGCATTAATTGTAAGAGAGTATTGTAATCTATAGATCCATTGAATGGCCATTTAGCTTCACTTTTCAATTTATACAACGGCCACTATTAGTTACAATACTTAATGAGAGTCTTTTTATTTTTTGTCTGTCTAGTTCTAACAATATCTTTTTAATGGGCAAGCACACAGCTTAAGGGGTTTTTCTTCAAGATTTTTTTTTGAGTGTTACCCATTTTGTAACTCTTTCTTTATCCAATTTTTTCCTTCGTTTAAATATTCCCAGGGTTTGAGTCCAAACCACTGAAGAAGCGATCTTTTTTGTCTTGCTTTTTTATTAACATATAGAGACATTTACAATTTTTCAATTTTTCTATACATTACGCACACATAATGACAAAGACATAATTGCCAGCTGCTTTCCTTGTGAAGGTCACAAAACAAAACTTTGCACTCACTTCGCAGCTGCGCTGCGTTTCAAACACACAAATGGTTTTAACATAAAATACCCGGGCGTTTTATAGATAAAGTATACAATTCATATTTTGGCTGTTATCCTTCTAGCAGCTGCAAATATAAAAATAGCTCAATCGCAATTGCGGGGAGGTTTGCTTATTCTTTTCTTGCTTCTTATATATCAGTCATTAGCAGGTTTGTCCTGGTTCCCAACACTGGGATGCAGCGAAAACCTTGGATCCACTCGATTTACTTTTAAGATTGCTAGCGGCCGCTCTATCAGTCAGCGGATCCTCTTATTACCGTGCAGGGTACTTTTTTACCATACGGGGACTATGTTGCACGCCAGACGTTTTTGCGCGATTTACTAGCAGCTCCGGCTACGCGTACGACTTACAGGCTTCTCTCTTAAAACATACCTTTCCTTTCCGCGGACTCAGGAGGTTCTTACCTACTCTCAGGGTGAGCGGCTGGTAGTGGAGTCCCCTCCGAGGAAAGTGCTTGGGGCGCGCCTAGGGGCGTCCGCTTCTCAGCCGATCCCGCAGTGAAGCAAAGAAATCTCCTGCCTGGCTCGCCAAAACTGACTTGCGGAAAACAGACTCCACAATCTGTGAGATTGTAAAGTGGGTATGTTTATTCAGCGCTGGGCAGCACGGGGGGTAACCCCACCAAAGTCGTGCGCGCCTCAACACGGTACTTGCCAGAAATATATACAGCGAAATGTTGCATATACATAATACGCCTATACATATGCATGACCTATCCCCGCTTTGTATTAAAATAAGCTTCAAGACGTTATTTCCATGAGCCCCTCCTATCTACGCTTGCGCATTCCCTCCTGGTGGTGGTCATCGGGGGTCGTGGGGATGAAGGTTAGTGGTTCCTCTTCGTCACCGCTAATAACCCCCGTCTTTACGCAAACTCAGTTGTTCCTTGGCCTTTACCCAAATCACAGGGTTGGTTTCAACTGGCTTTGAACAAACTCCTGGTTCTTATCAGGAACTGTTGTTGCGATTCCTCCGCTGAGCCTTACAAAAATGTTGCAACTAATGTACTAAGTCATTTCACCCATAGTTTCAATTCTTTAATCACTCATCCCTTCTTGTTCACCCTTTCAGTGCCTCTAGAAACGGAGTTGCTCCGGCTACACCGCTGCCTCCTGTGAAGTCAGAGTCAGGCCCCACTTCTCTGTCCTGTTGGTGTGCAAAAAACTTGGAAGCTTCAAGGGATCCCTTCTGACATCAGGGCTTTGCCTCAACGCACACCTCTCCATATCTCTTCCAGCACCTGAGACGAGAGAGAAGCTGCCCCAGGTGGTGGAGGCCGTGCAGTCGGTGTGCAACCACCCGAGTGCCCAGGTGAGCTGGTTTGGGAAGGGACAGTGCCGCCAGGGGAGGCAGAGAAACCCTTTCCCTTGGGGCAGAGCTGGGGTGCCTGGGGAAGCGTCGGCGCGTTGCCCAGGCAGTGGGTGATGGCTCCTCCCCGGGAAGAGCTGGCAGAGTGGAGCAGGGAGGTCGCTGTGCTCTGTGGGGCAAATGCCTGTCCAGCCTGGTGCTAAAGCCCAGCCCTGACGCCAGAAGCAAAAGCTTCTGCCGTGCCCTTGTCATCTCTCCTCGAGCCACAAAGGCTGTCCCCAGGCAAAGGCAGCTTCCCTTTGGGTTTTGAACAGGAGGAACGTAACCGCACTCTCCCCTGGCAGGTGCGGAGGGCGGTTCTGGAGTTCATCAGGGAGCTGCTCAGCTCCGGCTCCCAGAGCTGCTGGGCATGGGATGTGGTGGGGCACATCTTCATCGAGTTCAGCCGGACCTCGGGCAGACTGGTAAGGGCAGAGCAGGACACCCAGGGCTTTGACCAGTGCCTGGACTGTGCTGAGAGCTCCTGCAGGTGTCCTTGGCCATGGAGAGCTCCACGCTGCAGGGCCATCAGCGCTGGCACTGCCATTGGAGCGGCCTCCAAATGGCTGTTCCTTGTGGGTGTGCATGCTGATGTTGGTGGAAATGTCAGTGGATGATGTGGGTTTACACCCGGGCATGCTGCCCGGGACTGCGGGGCTGCCTGCGCACCCCACGGGCTGAGCTGTGCCCACAGGCGCCTCCAGCAAAGCTGCCTTGCAAAGGGAAGGGCTTGTAGGGACAGGACATCCTCCATCCTTAAATGCTGATGGACGATCAGCAAAACACAGCCAGTGCAGACAGGTGGGCCTGGCTGGAAGAGCCTTCCGTGGTGTTCTCGTGCTCTGGCCCTCCAAAGCACACCCTGCCCATCCAATAACAGTCTGGGGGCCCACATCCCTTCTGGCAAGGGGACAGGCCGTTTGGCAGTCCCTTCGCTGGGCATTTCCAGCTGGGCGCCCAAGAGATGAAAGCTGGGGATGGCCAAGCCTCCTGCTGACTTGCCGAGGATCTTCCCTCTGGCTGGAGCTTCCCTCCAGCTGAGAGATCCTTGTGTGTCGCTTTGCTCTGAGGCTCGGGGAGGCTCTGCTTTGGGAGCAGAGAGAAGGAAGGGTCTTCCGGCTGCACCTCCGCATCTGTCGGGCTGGGCGTGCTGCCGCCAGGGCTGGCACCGAGCACAGCCCTGCTGAAGGGCAAGTTCCTCACCTCTGCTTTGGTGTCATGACAGCAGCATTTGGGCCCTGGGGGACTGTGCAGACAAGCAGCGGCGCTCTCTGCTCCCAGGCTTCCCAGTCCTTCCCAGGGTCCGGAACCTGGTCCTCAAGCTGGGTCCGACTGTCCTTGTCCTCCTTCAGGAGGTCAGTGCTGCTGGGAGGCTGGCACAGGAGCACTGGTGAGTCGTGCCTGAGCCTCGTCGGTCAGGAGCTGAGAGTAACGGGGGTTTTGCCAACTCTGTCTTACAGGTGGCAGGAGGCCTTTTTGCCTGGGAAACGCAGGAGGATGGAGCTCTTCGAGCCCTGTGCATGGACATCCTGGGCTCGCTGGATGTCTCTCTGAGAGGGATGACCAAAGTGAGTTGCCCTCTGCCCTGCTACTGTGGCTACTTCTTGCCTTCAGGACATTTTTCCTCATGCTCCCCCATGCCCTGAACCTCTCCATTACGTGTGCTGAAGCACCCAAGGCTCAGGGAAACGCAGACCATGCTTTTTGTCTTTGAGCTGAGTGGAAATGCCAATGTGGCGAATTGCCCGGTTCTTCTCTGCAGCTCCTGTGGCCGAGGCTGCTGCAGTATGTGGTGCCAGCCCAGTACAGCGGCATGCTGATCCCGCTCTCCCGCTGCCTCCGAGCCCTAGTTGAGAGACGGGAGAGAGCAGGGTGCAAGGAAGAAGAGGAGGAGCCGGATGCCATGGACTCCCAGGAGCGAGGTAGGAGCCCCAGTGAGTGCTGCTGGGTTTGGCCGGGGGTCGGGCCAGTCCATGTCTCCCTGCGCCCCACCAGACCTGAGCAGGAGCCAAAAGGAAAACCAAAGGGCAGAGTCAGGCTCTGCTGCTGGATATGGGAGGCTCTGCCCTGCATTGCCCCTTGCCCGGTGCAGGGGCACAGCTCTCCTGCTCGCAGCACTCTCCTGGTGAGCCAGGGCTCATTCCTGGCCATGCTGGAGCTGCCTTCATCTCATGCTGGGCAGTCCTGGGGAGCCTCCCCGGGCCAGCGCTGTGGCAGCACAGTTGCCCTCAGCCCTCAGCCTTGTGCGGGGCATCGGAGGTGCAAAGGGCAGGGCATGGCGGGGGCTTGTTGGCTCACCCAGCCTTCCTTCCTCCCCGCAGCCCAGCTGCCGGCTCCCCAGGTCCTGTTTGTTCGACTGCTGGTGAGTAGTGGGGCCCTGGGGAAAGAGCTTTTCTGGCCAGGGGTGGTGGGAGAGCCCAGGGCAGAGATGCTGCTGAGGCCAGCGCCGGGAGCCCCCGAGGAGGAGGCGGCATGCCCGAGCCTGCCCGAGCCTATCGGGGATCCCACTCCTTTCTCGGGGCTGGCAGCACCCCGGGTGAAGCCATCAGCTGCCTGCTGCTGGCCGAGCGGCACCGAGCTCCCTCCCTCCTTCTCTCCCTCCCGGGAGAAGCTGTGGCTCTGGCAGCAGGAGCGACCCTTCTCTCCTGCCCTTGCCTAGGTGGTGGCGGCGGCTCCTAACGCGAGCAGCGAATGCACAGCCGCTGCCTTGCAGCTGCTGCAGGCGCTCCACGGCAGGATCCACAGAGCCTTGGGGGCGGCGTGGGCGACCGAGATCCCCCTCGTGCTGCAGTACCTGGAAGGTAAAGAGCAAGTAGGAAGGGAGGGGCTGGAGGGGAGGGAGGGGGGGCAGGAAAATGCAGCTTCCCAGTGTGAGAGAGGAAGAATTGTCCCCAGTTGCCCAGCACTTGCTCTGCTGCCTTTCCCCTTCCAGGGAGCCAGCACTGAGGCTGGGGCAGCCATCCCCTGGCATCAATTCGGCCCAGGGGATGGACGGGGCCATTGATGTCCCCTTGGATGGCAGGTCTTGGTGGCACCCCTATGTCCTGCCTGGACGGTGTTTGGGGGAGGGACAGGACTGGTGCTCCTGGAGCGGGTGCAGCCCCTGGCTTTGGAGGACCAAGTCCCCAGGCCAGGCCAGGTTTGCAGCAGCCGTCCTTGGCAATAGCCAGGGAGAAGGGCTGCAAACGGGCAGAATGTGGTGGGTCATTAAGGAGAAAATGTGTGTTGCTGGTGCATGCTGTGACTCAGTGGTCGGAGTTGTGCTGGGAGCTGCAGTCAAGCGGTGGGGATCAGCTGCGGTCAGTGCGTCCTTCCCCAGCTTGAATCAGTAGCTCTGAGAAATGCCCCTGGGATCCCTCCTGTGTCTTTGGCCTCGCGAGGGCTTTGGCGTGGGTGCTTGTAGGCCTTTTCTAGGCTGATGGCCTGGAACTTTTGGGAGGTCTGACTGCAGAGGAGACCACTGGGCTCTTCTTTGGTGTGAGGTTAAATAGCAGCGAGAGCTTTTGCTTCCTCTTGCTTTCTAGGAAGAACCGAGAGCTCCCTGGACTCTGCAGAGTGGGAGCACCATGTGCTTAAGGTACAGCATCCTTGCGGGGGGGTTCACAAATAAAGGGGGAGAAGAGGGAGCAGACAAAGTTGTGGGAGGAAGCTCGGGGCTGCCTGTGCAGGCACCAGGAGGTGGGGGCACCTCCTGAGCACCCCGCACCTCCCCCCGCAGTAGGTGCCTGCCCGCTCAGAGGAGCTGCTGTCTGCACATGTGCCACGGCTGATGGCTAATGCCCTCTAATGCTGTGGCACACGCCTTGGCGCTGCCGCCTCCTCTACGTCCGCCGTGCCCGAGGTGTTAGGAGAAGAGGGATGCTGGTGAAAAGAGGGTTGGGTGGGGTGGGGGAAGAGCAGCTTCCAGCAGCTCTCCCCCAGCAGCATGCCGGGACATGGAAGTGTGGAAAGGGGCCTGGCCAAGGGCAGGGCAACACTCGCTTCCTCTCCTGTTCACCCCAGTTCCTGCGAGCGTCGCTGGAGCCCATTGAGGACAAGGCCTGGACCGTGGGCCTGAGCCAGGAGCTGAGCCAGCAGCTGGGCAGCTCTGCCCCCGGCTCCTGGGAGAAGGTGTGTCTCCTGCCCAGCGCTGGGGCTGGGACTGGCGCCGGTGCTCTGCCCATGCAGGCAGTTTTCATTGCTTCCCCTTCCCTCAGGCTCCCCCAAAAGGAGCTTCGCTTGGGGTTGCCCCAGCGACTGGCTACAGCCTGGCACCACGGCCGGCCTTGCCCGCTCCCAGGGGCAGTCGGGTCCGTCTGGGGCCAGCCCTCTCCTGACAGGTCGGGCTGTGACCGCATCTTGGGCTCGGCCTCTTCTCTTTCAGCTTTTCCTGTACAAGGCTCTTGGGACGGCGCTGGCAGCTTGTCGGGACCTCAGACACGTCCAAGGGCAGGTGCTGAGGTTCCTCCAGGAGACCAACCCTGTGGAGCTGTCTGAGGCCCAGGTGAAGTGACGCTCACGTCCTGGGCATCCCCTGCTGTTCCTGGGGGAGAGGGAGGGCTGCTGGCCCTGCTCCAGACTTCCTTGATTTCCCCCTTGCTGCCGTTTCCCCCTTGCTGCAACGTCCTGCCTGGCTGTTGTTGCTGGCCACGTCTGAGTGCCTGGGCTGGAGCTGACTCCCCGTTTCTCTGTGGTTGCAGGGGATGATTTCTGTTGTGTCCCACGCTGCCGAGAACCACTTCCACCTGGTCTTGGACACGGTGACTATGTTCTCTGCTGCTTTCACCAGAGCCTGGTTCTGTCAGACTTCCACGGGCTGGAAGGTAAAGGATCCAGGGTTTTGCTGTTTGGCTTTCCTTTTTTGGCCTTATTTCCACTTCTACACCTGCAGCAGCCAAACCGTGGCAGCCGTCTTTAGATTAACCCTCTTGTAAGAGTTACGTGAAGCCTGTGTTTCAGAGGGGACATCCTGGCACTGGGGCCCCTGAGGTGTCTTTGGAAAGGACAGGGTTTGACACCTTGTGGATGAGAGCCACCCAGCCGGGGCAGCTGCAGCGGTTGCTTGCTTGCAGCCACGTTGCCCCTGACTTAACTTCAGCAGGAGCTGGCGACAAGGTGGGGTGGGCACGGTGCAACACTCTGCCCCTTCCTCAAAGCTGGGGGCCGGGAGCAGGAGCCTGGTGAGGTCTCGCTGGCTCTGCTCCCCCCCGGGGGCTGTGGGGAAGCCTTTCTGGGCAGGGCCGGGCCCTGCAGAGAGAGCGGTGCAGCCTGGCCTGGGGAGGTGAGCAGGCTGGGCTCATGTGCACCGCTGACCTGCTGAGGCTGTGCGACTTTGAGCAGCACCATGGCAGGCTATGTCAGATACCTTTCCACAGAAAGGTTCCAGACAGCTCCCTGACCTCTCAAATCAGTGGTAAAACCGCCAGCAGTGTGTGTGATGCTGACTGCACCTCCTCCCCATCCCCACGCGAGAACCCAAGCTGCGTGATGGAAACAGCTCCCGTCCCCAGAGCTCGCAGCTCGAGGAGTGGCTTGGGGAGCAGCTGGAAGGTGCCCAGGGAAACAAGGAGCTGGTGAGAGTGGGGGCAGGGCCTGCCACAGGAGCCCGCAGGAGTCCTGGGGCTGACGTCTCGGGGCATCTCTGTCGACACAGGTACAGCGGCGGCAGAAGATGGAGAGCGCCCAGGCTGTTTGCGCTGCTCTCATGCGCACCTACAGTGGCATTGCGCTGCGTGCCCCCAAGGAGCAGCTGCTCACCCGCGCGCATAAAGAAATCATGGGCAACATCCTCTGGCTCTCCAGAGCCAAACAGAGGGTAGGAGCACGGGGCACGCAGGGCAGGGATGCCTGGGTGCCCCAGCTCCAGCCTCTCAGGGCTGGGGTGTCCTGAGATGGACGGTCTCTTTCTAAAGATCCCCAAGGAGGGGTTGTCCTCAATATCCAGATCCAACCACCCAGGGGTTTCCCCTGCCCATGCTCCTCCCTCCAAAGAGTTCACGGGGTGCTTTGCTCTCTCTGGCCTCAGGACTTGCAGCTCAAGCTCGCCCTGGTGCAGAGCATCACCGAGGTCAGCTGTGCCATCCAGGCTGTGGGCGACTGCGGCAGCTTTGAGCTGTCGTTAAAGCAGGAGGCGACGCGGATCCTGCTGGTGAGTGCCCGTAGCCGGGGCAGTCGCACAGGGGAGTTTTGGGCTGCGCCATCAGACGGGTTTCCCCAGAGGCACGACGGTCTCGCAGCTTCATGCGAGCTCCTGGAGCTGTCCCCCGAGTGGATGGGGCCCATGGGTGCTGGTGCTGGGTGGCTGTGGCTGGGGAGCAGGGTGAGGAACCCTGCGGTGCCTTTGGGAGGGATCCATGGGAGTGACAGGGCAGTGTCTGCCCAGGCCTAGCAGCAGAGCCTGTCCCCGGGGGAGGTGGGAGGCCTGTCCCGTGTCCCTGCCCTCTGCCAACTCTGCGCTTGTCTCTCTGGGACTTGCAGGACTGGATAAAGGGGGAGCCCTGGGACTCCGTGGTGTACGGAGTGTTTCAGGTCCTGGAGGAGTTGAGGTGAGGTCTGTTCCCCGGGCGCTGGGGACTCCCGGTGTGCCCCATCCCAGCTGGTTGGGGCAGCCCCAGTGGCCTTGAGCACGGGGCCGGGAGCTGCTGGGGCTGTGGAGTGGGAGGGTGTTCCCCATTTCGGGTGTCTCCCAAAGGAAGGGAACCCCAGGGTTTCCTTAAACTGGGTTGCCTGCTGCCTGGGAGGAGGCAGGAATTGCTGGAGCTGAAGGCAGTGCTCGCTGGCATGGGCTGGGGGTGTTGCATTTGGGGCCCTCGATTAGGAGGAACCCAGTTGTGGTTTGAGCCACTCTGGAGAGGGCTAGTAAATGCCCTTTCTGTTTTCTCTTCTTTGTCCTCTGGCCAGCAAGCTGAGGCCACCTCTGAGCAGGGAGGAACATCGCAACCTGCTGGCGGTGTGCTGCCAGAGTGTCTTGTCCTATCCGTCCAAGGAGCGGATGGACAAGGGAAGGAAGACAGTGAGGGCAACTGTGAACATGCAGGTACCCACCGGCAGTGCCTGCCCGCCTCTGGGTCAGGATCCCACCTCGGTGCACCCTGGCAGCCCCCATGATGAAGAACCTCATCTCTCCTTTCCTGCTTTCAGCTTCTGCACAGGAGAGGCATGGAAGACCTGGGCCATCTGATAGCAACGCTTCTGGAGGCAGAGGAGACCTCTGCCTGCTTTGACGACATGGTCCATGTGAGTAGGCATGGGGCAACAGGGAAAGTGTGGCAGGGGCAGAGAATCGAGGCCTTAGCGGGTGAATAGCAGGTGGATACCTTTCCTGTGGGAAAGTGGGGCTTTGGCTGCTCGCTCCGAGTCTGTGCGTCTGGCTGGGGCCAGGGGCTGAGCTGGGGAACAGGAGCACCCAGCCACTGCAGCCTCAGGACAGGCAGAGAAGTGGGCCCTGCCGGAGGGAAAGCCAAGAGCCAGCCCCGAGCTGGGCGAGAGCAGCCTGGGGGAAGGCTGGAGTGGGGAGACGCCGGCAGGGAATCAACACCTGGCTCAGGGCAGAGGCGGTTGGAGAGAGTGAGGCGGCGGAGGCAGCAGGGCCAGTGCTCGGTAGGGCCGGGGGCCGTGCAGGAAGGGGCCAGAGAAGGAGGGAGAAGGAGAGGGATCTCGGGGAGAGAAAGATACCTGTTGCGAGAGAGATGCACCCTGCCTCAGGTCCTGAAGGGCTGGCTCACCTCAGCCGAAGAATGGAAGCAGGAGAGAGCCCTGCGGGTTTGCGCCCATGTGCTGGGAGCTTGCCAAGAGCGATTTGAGCTCATGGTGAGTAGGGACCCGCCGCATGCCCTGGTGCCCCCTTCCCACCATTCATGGCCCCGGAAGGGAGCCCTGCCCAACTGGGTGCTGGGTTTCGGGGCTCCTGGGATTATGGGGCAGCCCTTCTGCCTGCCCCTCTGCCTGGTCGCTGCTCAGGGAGCAGGATGGGTAGTAGAGGCGAGCGGGTGCTGTGGCTGCCTGCGACCCTTTTCCTGCTGCTCTCCCCTGCAGAGAGGACGTCCTTGCAAGCAGTTTGGCTTTCTGATGGGACTGCTAGTGTTTCAGACCAGCCTGGCCACGTCCTGCGAGAGGGCATGGGTCTGCCTTGACTACCTTCTCCAAATGCAAGGTGAGGAGAGCAGGCGCTTCGCAGCCTTGTTCAGCCTGATGCTCCTTCCCTTCCTGGCCTGGCGCCAGCGGGGTCCCTCGGGGCCAGGCCCCATCCCCGGGAGGGAGGGGGGAGGCAACGTGCTTGGCTGGTTTTGTGCCCCCACCCTGTTAACCCTCTGCCTCCCTGGCCATCTCAGGAAGGATCCCTGGGAGAGGGTCGCTGAGTCCCACCTCCCTGGGGTATGTGTGAGGTTGAGTGGTCAGGGCCATCCCCCACTGCCGTCTAATAGCAGTGCGTTGTCACCAATGCTGGGGGCTGTTCCACTCCACGTCTGTCCCCTTCCACGTTAGAGAGATAGAGGGTGGTCAGACAACTCACTTGGATGAGGTCCCTGACCTTTCGGAGGGTGCCTTCCCCCTCGCTCCCTGCCTTGAGCCTGGAGAGAGGGACAGCTACCCAGGCAGTCTCCAAACTCATCCCTGCCAGGGAAGACATCTCCTGCCGAGCACAAGAGAGGAAACCAATCTGCTGCCCAGAGCAAACTGGGCAGGGAGGAGAGATCTGAGCTGCAGGCCCCGAGCGTGCTGCAAAGGGTTGTGTTCAAACCCTTTCCTCTTCAGGCAGCAGGGTCTGCCTGTGCTGAGGAAGTCATGGGGAGGCTTCCTGCCTCCCAGAGATGAGGGTGGCCTGTGCGGGAATAGCGGATGCAGCTGCTGGGAGCAGAGGCTGCTGAAACCCTGAAGCCCCAGCAAACGGTTCAGGAAGGAAGAGGGCTCTTTCCAGCCCGTCATTTGTCAGCCATTTATCGGGCTCGGGAAGTCCTGCTGCACCGAGCTCCGGAGGGCCCTGGGTTTCCCTGTGGCCTTCACTGCCACCACTTGGGTTCTCCTTTACTGGTATCTGGGGCCAGAGGTTGGGTTTCTGTAGATGTGACTCCTCTTTTCTCCTGGTGTTTGTTCCAGACAAGACCGTGAAGGTGGTGCCTCAGGCAGATGAGAGCAGGTGCCTTTGTGAGGAGCTGATCAACTCAGACACCAAGGCTCCGGTGGAGACCTCTTCCAAAATAGCAAAGGTAACTGGCCCCAAAACAGCAGGGTGAGGCCCAGCTCCTGGGCTCCTGCACGCCTCCCTGCTCCCCTCCAGTCTCTCGCTGTCTCCAGAGCAAGCTGTCCAGGACGGCTGTTGTTAGCAAGTAGCAGGAGGCTTTGAGACAAGGCTGTCCTTTAGGCACGCTGGAACAGATACCATGGTGTGTGCGTTTGTGTGCACATGTGTGTGTGTGAGTGCTCTTGTCAGAATACAAATTTGGTATATGGGCAAACTGTATGCACAGCAGGAGGGACAAGTGATTGCCCTCTCCCTGACTGCCAAACTAACAGTCCCGTCAAGTTTCCTTTCCTTTCTGAATTGCTGGAGCAGAGCTGTGATGCAGTCCTCCTGTTCTTGACTTCTCTCCAGGCTGTTTGCAAATGCATCCCTCCAGCACAGGCTACGGACTTTCTGACTGCCGTCCTGGACAGCTTGCTGCATGTCACACCCAGACGTGCAAGAGCAGTGTGGAAGTGGGTGTTCGTCTTCCTGGTGGAATGCAGAAAGGAAATACTCCAGGAGGTAAAGGAGACCTTTTTTTCCATTTGACTTTGTCTTTTCTCCTGTTGGCTGTTGCACTACACCCTGTGCAGTTGACATGGGCTCAAGAAATGCTCAGCCTGTGTGCCGAGCCGACGGGCTACTGATGGTCTGAGTCATGCATTAGTACCTGCTGCCGGCTTCTGCTCCAGCTGGTGACAAGGATATGGGCACTTCTTGTCCAAAGTCTCACATTGGTCCAGGTCCTTCCCATGAATGAGGTGCCAACCTCGCCGTTCCTCCCCTTTCTCCGTGGGTCACTGTCAGTCCTCCCTGCCCTGGGACCCACTTCGCCCTGCTCTTTCTTCACTGGTCCCCAATTCCCTCTACTCTGAGATTTGCTGGGCACGCTAGGTTTTCCACAGGTTGGATACTTGTTCATTGCTCTCCTTGCTTTCCCCGACTGTGGTGTTGCCCAGCCTGCGAGGTGCCCTTCCTTCAGCCACCAGTTGCTGCCCGTTTGTAGCCTGGGAGCCTCTGGCCTCATGCTCTGCCTGCCCTTTCAAGGCTCCTGTTCTCCTCCGCTCGCGCTCTGCTGCGCTCCACTTGGGCTCTAGGGCCACCAGCAGCTTGCTCGGCCCAGACCAACTCAGTGGCTGTCCGCCGCTGGCAGAGGTCGGTCACAGTGATGGCAACCATGGGTGGCAGCCCACAGGATCGCACCCAGCTGAGCTAAAGCTCACCCAGCTGTTAGGCTGCTGCTGTTAGGGCCAGGACAGGGCGTCCCTGTGCCGTCCCTGCAGAGCCCACGGCCGCTCCGGGCCGCAGGAGCGCCACATCCATGGGCTGCGGGGTCACCCCTTGCTGCTTCCCCAGGCGCAGAGCAGGTTGTGGCTGCACCAGGGGCCAGAGGTAGGCAGCCGTGGGAGAAGCTGGGGTCTTCCACGGGACGAGGGACCTGGCTGCTTCTTTGTCCTTATCGTGGCCACAGCTTGTAGCTGTGAAAGGCTCAAACAAATTATGCTTCCTTCGAGGGAAGGTCCTGTGTGTGGGGAAGGGGTTGGCGCTTTGGGAAAGGAAGGTAGAGGCAAGGAAGAGTGTCCCCGGAGAAGTGGGTTCCTCTGGAAGGAATCACGTGCCCTTGCACAGGCCCTGCAAGGCATCTTCAGGGTCTGGAAGAGCGTGTTTGGTCTTGCTCCTGCATCGCTACAGACACGTGGGGAGAGCTGGGTGTGAAAGTGCTGGGTATGAAATGTGTCCGTGTTTTCTGTGTGCACACAGGGCACGCAGCTGCTCATACAGCTGGGCCAGGCACATGCAGTGACTGAGGCTCCGCGTGTGAGTGCGCGTGCGTGCGTGTGCGTGCGTGCGTTCGTGCACACAATTGCCAAGAGCACACCCAGCTCCAGCCGTGAGCCAGGGTCAGGCAGGGTGGAAGGGGTGAGGTTTCGAGCTAGATCTGGACTCTGTGTCAAGGGAGCAGGCGTTGCTCATGTGCTGAATGACTGTGTCTGGGCCCCGCAGGAGGGGTAAAGGATGCACCGAGCCCTTCTTTCTCCTCTTCTTCCATTCAGGTGCCGAAAATCCTGAACACCCTTTGCACCTACATGCAGCAGAGCACCCACAGGCCCTTCCTGCTCCGTGCGGTGTTTCTCCTTGCCCGCTTTCACCGGAAGCCCGTGATCAGCAGTCTCCTCCAGAAAGGCCTGCCCATGGACAGGTACGTGCACTGCCCATGCCCCCACCGTAGTCGAACAGAGACCCCACAGCTTGCTTGTACTGGGAGGGTCCAGTTGAGAAGCAGGTCTTTTTTTTCTGCCTGAACAGTCTTGAGCATTGCAAGACTGCGTGCTCGTGTCTCTGCTGTGAGTGGGGCGTTGTAAGCCCCGTTGCAGATGAGGAGGTTTGAGGGCAGTGCAGGGCTGCGAGGATATGGGCTCAGGGGTGAACGTCTGTTCCCTTGCAGTGACACGGTGGAGCTGTGGAGGAGCCTGGGGAGAAGCATCCTTGGGATTCAGGTCCTGAGGTGCTTAGTGGAGAAACTAAACAGAGCAGGAAGCAACTGCCTGGGAACTGACTCCTCCACTTGTGAGCAGCACAACCATCAGACTGCTCTGGAGACTCTGACGGTACGTTGAACAGCAGACATGTTTCTGCAGCTTTCATCTGCTTTCTAACCCATACTTTGTCGCGAGGGAGTCAGGTGCCCTTTGCGGATGCTCGTGGAGACTCCCAGGGCACTGTGCTGCACCAGCCTCAAGGAGTGTGGGGAGCCAGGACGGTTTTGTGCTCCTGAGCCACAAGGCTGTCGCAGAAGTGACAACTACAGACAGTAACCCCCCGCCCCAGGCAGGTGGGGGAACCAGGCAGTGGGAAGAGGCCTTGCCTGAACAGGTGGTTCTTGGTCGTGTTCTCTGCAGATCACCCATGCCATCTCGGAGGTGGTGCTTTCCCTGAGGAGCACGGAGGAGCTCAGGCAACTGCTTCCCCACCTCCTTCCCAGCCTCCTGAGGTGGGCCAGTGAAATGCTGGGCGAGGAGAGGCTGCTGTCCCCCATGAGCAGCTGGAGACAACTGTTCCTTGAGGGCCAGGTGCTTGAGGAGAAGCCGTGCAGGTAAGGAGCCGAAGGGCCGGATGGAGGGGCTGGCTTCATTTCCCCTCGCCAAGGCACGTGGCTTTGTGGGACTGAGGGAGTGCTTCACCTGCCCTGCTTCCTAGATGTGGAAACCGGTCATCATGGTTGGTTTTACTTCTGTTCATTCCTGGAGAAACTCCAGCTCCCGGGCAGGAAGGTCTTACGCAGCTCGTACTGCGGGCGGCTGTCATCTTGCCTCCTGCATACCCTTGCATGCACAATAGCATTGCACTCCCTCAGTGGACCCCTGCTGGGAGCAGTGGCTCTCGTGGGCACTGGTGTCATTCTTTGCAAAATGCTGGTGGGAAGAGACATTAGGTGTTGCCTTGGTAAGTATCTAGCATGGAGTCAGAGGGGCGTGGGTTTTCTTCTGCTTCAGCGGGTTTGGGGCATGACAAAAATGCCAGTGTTGCTATCTGCAGCCTTGAAGGCTATGAAGCATCATTTCAGGGGTATTTAGCTCTGCTAAAGATAAGTCTTCCCCTAATGTGCTGCGATTTGAGATTTCTTTGGGTTTGTGGTGGTGTTATTTGGATTTGGTTTGTTCTGTTTGTGTTTGTTTATGTTGTGTTCTGTTTCTTCTGCCAGGATTTTCCTTTCAGCTATAGAGTTGGTGCTAGGGAAATGCGTGGCGCAGAAATGGATGCAGCTGCTCATGAATCGGGCGGTGTGGGCTCGCCTGGAAAACCCCCTGGCTCACCCTGAGGGGGTGTGCCTCCTGAGCGGGTAAGAGCCGCAGGGATGCATCTGGCTGCCTCCTGTGGAGCTGTGCCCAGGGAAAAGGCTGCTGGGACCCTTCCGGCGTTCCTGGGAAGCCGTCCTGAGCTAAAGAATAGTGTCTGCATCGGAGCAAGGGAATTTCGGAGACCTGGCCTGTGGCCTTCCTGGGTAACTAACTGTGTGTCCCTCACTTGTGTCCCCTGCGCAGCGTCCTGCTCCATGCTGGGCTCGTCTCCCCCTGTCTGGTGAAGAACCTCTTGCCGTGGCTGGATTCCTGCTCGGTTAAGCTGCGGGTGACAGCTGCAGCTTTCTTTGCTGAGGTAAGGTGGGGGTGGGGAAGGAAGGGTTCAGAGGGGTTTTACTGAGATGCTGCCGCTTGGGACGTCTAGCTCACTAGACTCACTAGCACGAGTGGCAGAGGAGTGAGATTCTGCCATCCAAACGAACGTCTATCTTCAAACCCAGCTGGAAGGGGCGGAGTGCGAACTGAAAGCCGTGAAAGAAATGGCAGCAGAAGTCAACAGCTGGAGAAGGAACATGAGGAGACGAAGTTAATGCTCCAGAGGAAAGAAGAGGAAGGTGAGTGTTTGCAGAGGGCTCAGACAGAAGTACACAGGGAGCAGGAAGAAACCCTGCAACTGTTTTGAGCCCAGCTGACTGAACTGGATGATCGGTGTCAGAAGCTAAACAAACAACACCAGCAGCTACTTCAGGAACCTGAATGGCTGGAAAGAGAAAGATCCAACTGTATCATTTCCAGGCCGTGCCAGCTAATCTGGGCACAGACAAGGAGTCCATCCTCCTGGAGGCTGTGAGAAAACAACCGGCAGAGCTTTGAGCATTCATAGCTCGATACAGTATGATCCTTTCGATGGTCCCAATGAGCAGCCTGAACTAGAACTTCCTCTAGTTGCTGGACAATGTGTTTACACCTTTGGAGACGTGGATGAAGACGGGTGGTATGTGGGAGAGCTGACCGATGGCATAAGAGGATTCGTCCCCTCTGATCTTGTTGAAGAAGTTTCAGATGACGGACGACCTGATGACACCAGAGTCTCTCCAGAGACAAGTGATTGGTAACAGGACACAGATGATGTCCATCCTGTCTTCTTATATCTTCCTATTAAATCTTTTCTTAACGGTCTCTCTGCGTAGTCTCACTCTCTCTCCTGTGTGTATGTGAACTGAAAGGACTATGTGCCAGCTACTGGGGGGCTGATGTGGGTGTACTGGGTGCCAGCTACTGGAGCCAGCCAAGGGCTGTAGGCACCACGCACCCCTGATTTGTGGTGCCAGCTACTGGTGTGGGTCTCAGTGCAGCCAGTGGAGTGAGTGGGGGGTCTCAGTGCAGCCAGTGGAGTGAGTGGGGGGTCTCAGTGCAGCTAGCGGAACGAGTGGGGGTCTCGGCCAGCAGGCACTGGGGCGGGAACGGTGTGTGTCCTGAAAACCACCTATTGGGGGGACCAACATGTGTGAGGCGAGTGAGAGGCTCTGTGAGTGTCTGTATCTTCCCCAAACCTGGTGTGCATGAGGTGTGCGTGTGCCTTCACCAGCAAACTTCAGGCTGGACCAGCTGGTGACTACGGGGGCCTCGGGTCCGGGCTGGGGTATCAGGTGGGCAGAGGATCCATGCTGGCACCGGGGAGATGGGCGAGTGTGGGGTGCCTGCGGGACAAACGTGTGAGTGCTCCCTGTTTGCTCCCTGGGAGCACCAAGATGGACCAGTCGGCGAGTAGGGGACCCGTGGGGGGGGTCAGAGGGCCGGGATCCAGACAGGGGTACCGGGGGGACAGAGGGGCTGTGCGAGTACTCAGGGGATCCATGAACATGTGTGTGCTTGTGAACGTAGAGAGTGCCGTGTGTGTGCCTGCACTAGTGACCTCCCGTCTCTGCCAGCCCAAGAGGAGGAGGGCACGTGGCTGTCTCTGTGTTTTATGTGAGTCCTGCACGTGGGTGCTGTTGACGGCAGCACCTCATGTGTGGCAGTCTGTGTGACTGACCATGTCAGCGTCCTCTGCGTCTCTGGGATATGCTTTTGCCTTTGCGTTTTTTGCTGCGGTTTTGCCACTTTAGGAAGTGTCCCCTGGCACGATCCTCCGCTCCGGAGCCCTTCGCCTTGGTGGCTTCAAATGAAGCATTCAAATGAAATGGCGGCTACACTGGGTTTTCAACTGCCGCCGTCCTGATGTAGCAGGTACAGTTTGTTACAGTACCTATTATTTTATACTGTTCGTTTAAGATTTGTTGCTTAAACGTTAGGGAACTAGCAGGTGTTGTGTTTGTAGGTATGCAGGTAAGTTGTTAATAATTCTGGAATTACCCGATGGTCTGTAGGCTTTCAGTTCTGCACGACGACTGCATATTTGGGCTATCCAAGTAGGAAATATCCCTGATGAGGCAAATATACCTGTAGCTCACACAGTGATACACTTAAAGCAATACAGAATTCTGGGAGGGAAGGTTGAAATTGAACAAACAATACAAGATCTGCTATAAGCAGGTGTAGTGCGTTATACGCACTCTCCATTTAATAGTCCTATCTGGCCGGTAAAAAAGTCAGATGGAAGCTAGAGAATGACTGTAGATTATAGAAGGGTAAATAAAGCATCCCCATCGATAACCGCTGCTGTTCCTGAAGTAGCCGAATTGGTGCATCAGATCCAGGCGCACCCAGGCACCTGGTACGCTGTAATTGATGTAGCCAATGCCTTTTTCACTGTTCCTATTCCTGTAACCGCTCAGGAGCAGTTTGCCTTTACCTGGGATGGGACCCAGTACACTTTTACCAGATTACCCCAGGGGTATATACACAGCCCAACATTTTGTCACCAAGCTATTCACAAAACCCTAAAACAGGCCAATAGGGAACCTAAAATCCAGGTAGTACAATATATTGATGACATTTTGATTCAGGGACCATCTCAAGAGCAAGTGCAACAACAGCTTGATTATATCCTAAACAAACTAAAACAAGATGGGTGGGTGGTGAACCCCAAGAAAGTCCAAAGACCCTCAGACACTGTTAAATACTTAGGTATTATGTGGCATCAAGGGAAACAACAAATTCCTGAATCTGTGTTGAAAACCATACAAGAATGGCCAAAGCCAACCACTAAAAAACAGGTGCAACAATTTTTAGGGGTACTTAGCTTCTGGTGATCGTACCTGCCTTGCCTAGCTGTTATATTGAAGCCCCTGTATGTTGTGACCCAGAAGAAGGCCCATTTTCAGTGGAAACAAACACAACAGGAGGCTTTTGAGCAAGCAAAACACATAGTCCAAGAATATTTGGAATTACACCCTGTCCAAGACGGGCCTATCGAGCTATATGTTTCACTAGAGTGAAATGTGGCTCTCTGGAGCTTATGGCAGCTACAGGATGGTCGCAGACGACCTTTGGGGTTTTGGTCCCGCCGGCTTACTGGGGCCAAATTGCGGTACACTGTATTTAAAAAACAACTAGTTGCTGTATATTGGGCCCTTCTCCATACTGAAGCCAGGACCCTTGAACACGATGTCTTAGTTCGGACTGAAACACCGATAATAGCTTGGGCAATCACCCCGTCCACAACCCATAAAATTGGTCATGCACAGGAAGCCACAATTATAAAAATGAGGTGTTATCTACAGGAGAGAGCTAAGCCAGGACCAAAGAGTACACACCAACTTCATGAAGCAGTGAGCAATGGGGTGTTCGAGGAAGGGAAAACTGCTAACAATGTGGTAAATTATCAGCTGAGTTTGTGGGTTGTGCCGTATGAAGAGCTCACAAAAGAACAGAAAGAGTTCGCCTGGTTCACTGATGGCAGCTGTTCTGCAAAAGGCCACTGGAGGGCCATCGCCTACAACCCTGCCACTGGCACAACTCTCAATACTGAGGGTGAAACAGGCAGCGCTCAGCTTGCAGAATTAATAGCAGCTTGGCAAGCTATAGATGCCACCCCACCTAATCATATCTGTTATCTTTATACTGACTCTTGGGCTGTAGCTCAAGGACTTGTACATTGGTTGCCAAAGTGGCATGCCGATCAGTGGCACATTGGAAGTAAGGACGTGTGAGGCCGTCCTTACTGGGAGCACATTTGGGCTCTCCTTCAGGATAGAGATGTCCGTGTGTTTCATGTGGACGCACATACAAAAGAACAGTCTGAGACACATTTGGAAAATGCACAAGCCGATGCCTTGCAAAGGTTCAGACAGTAAGACTAGAAGAACAGAGTAATGCTACATTGGCACGGTGGGCTCACGAAAAAGCCGGCCATGGGGGAAGGGATGCCACCTTAGCATGGGCTAGGGCTCGAGGTGTTCAACTATCAGCCAAAGATGTTCAAACGTGTATTGCCCAATGCGAAACCTGTCAGTTACTGAAGAAACATCCTTATTTAGATCAGCCAGTGGGGCGCATACGATGGGGCACAAATGGAGGTGAAGTAAGGCAAATCGACTATGTTGGACCGTTACGGGAACATAAGCGACAACGCTATATCTGTGTAGCTGTGAATACATATTCAGGACTCGTAGTAGCAGTTCCTAGCCGCTATAGCAATGCATACACCACAATTAGATGTCTAAAAATAATAGAACTCTATTATGGTACCCCTGTAGAGATCCAATCTGATAACGGGACACATTTTAAAAATGTCAGAGTAGCGCAGTGGGCCAGTGACCAAGGAATTACGTAAACATGACATCTCCCTTACCACCCCCAGGGTGCAAAATTAGTAGAGCGCACTAATGGATTATTAAAGGAACAGCTAAAGCGCTTGGGAGGTGGCACGTTCACCGGGTGGATAGACCATCTGACTGAAGCAGTACGCATCCTGAATAATCGTATCATTGGTCAGAGCTCGACTCCCATCTTACGTATGAAACAAAGACAGATCAGAACCACAAAAGTGGCAAATCCAGGAATATCCATCTTACAAGGGACGGCCTATATGGCTACACCCCAAGGAGGTGAATACGCAGTGCAAAGTACTACAGATATAACCATAGTTAGTCAGGAGACGCGGTGGTTTCGTACTGATGTCACGCTGTATCCAGCCTCCAGCAACTGTCTACGTTTACTGTGCTTAACCCCAGGGCTCCTGGCCCAAAGCCTTATATTACTGAACCCAACTTAGGAATCTGGACAACGACCACTCATACTTGGGATTAAAAATACCTCCTTGCGGGCAGTAGTCTTACCTGCCGCTCCATGGGTTTTAGTATATCATGTCCTGAGTACACCACCGGTTACAGAGACCACGTGGTGGTTTGCTGGAGCGCGGGTATGGTATCGACCCCCGTTGGGACAGCCAGTTGCAGCTGAAGTTATAGCCGCTGATGACTCACAAGCTGTAACTATTGTAGTGCAAGGAGAATCTGCGTGGCGGCGTGTGCCAGCACAGCATTTATCGAGGCCGGAGTAGGGTATAGTGTTTTTCCCCCCGCCTCTTGTGTTCACAGATGGACGCAGTCAGGAATACTGCCACAACCCAAGGAAAATGTCTGGGTAACCCTGGCTAACGTGATCAAACAAGATTCCTTGTGTCTCAGTACGGCAACACCAAACAACCCTTTTTCCACATGCCTAATAGGAGTTCCGCTGTCATCAAACGAGTTCAAAAGTTTGTCAACGACTGCCGTACAAGTAACCATAAACTCTATGGATTGGAATGCCTGGTTCTCACGAATCAGACACTCGCCTTCATTGCCACCCCAAGAACTGCAAACTTTAAGATCCATGAATGCAAATTAGTGTACCTATTTCAAGTACACCAAGAAGGAGGGTAAGTCGTGGTGAGTTAATACCACCCTACCAGAATATTCCAACGTGTCACGATGGTGTAACACCACCTCCAAGACTGTTACAATGAGTTTTTCTACGCATATGTCTTTGCCATCAGAACTATTTCTGATATGTGGTAATGGAGCTTGGCCAAGGATACCACGGGCCATCAAAGGTGGACCATGTACCCTGGGCCGATTCACCTTGCTAGCCCCAAACATCACCCTTGCGATTTGGATGCAGAAAAACCGTAATTGAAAAACGCAGCAAATACATGCTTTTGCTCCCAACTGCAAGGACAAAGTGAAGTTTTAGAAGGCTCCACAGATTATTGCAGCATCTATATTCTCACCTGGAATAGCAAGTGCTGCAGCCCTATCTCAACTAAACAAACTGGGATGTTGGCTAGCCAAATATAGTAATGCCACTAGTTTAGCATTATCTAACTTACTGTTAGATGTAGACAGCATTAGACATGCAACCTTACAAAACAGGCTGCAATCGACTTTTTGTTACTTGTTAATGGACATGGTTGCCAAGACTTTGACGAACTCTGTTGTATAAACCTGAGTGACCACTCCACATCTATTCATGCACACATACAGGAGCTACAAAGACTGAATCACCAACTTGTTGAACAAACAGGTTGAAACCCCTTTGCTGGATGGACATGGGGGTGGCCATGGTTACGACAACTCATTTTAAGTTTTGTTATTTTATGTCTTGTGTTTCTATGTATCATGTGTTTTGTCCCTTACATTATCCAACTAATACAACAAATGATTGATGCCTTGCTGCACCAACATGTAGTACGAATAGTAGAATATCGTCATATTCCAACTGTGGACCACGCGGTGGCATGTATACGGAAGGATTAAAAGATGGGATTTTGGTCCGTGGATGGACACTGGGTGAGAAATAGATAGCTAAGAAAACTGTAGTCAGCATAGAAAATAGACGGTTTATTGTCTATTGTGTGAAAATGCTGAATACAGGAGGATAAGGAAGGTTGAGAAAATGTTAGGGGAGGACGTGAAGGATGTGAGAGACGTGCAATAATGAAGAAATATAAACTACAATGTATAATTTTGCTTGCTTTGTTACATTTTGCTGTTGGCATGAGTATAGGTTAATACGTAAATGCTGGACTATGGTAATATGTTGCGTGAACAAGGCCTACGAACCAATAGATGGGGTGGCTATGGCTCGTGCAGCGCGCCTAGAGAAACTGGCGGCTCACGGCCTAGACAGGTGCACTCTTCGCTGGGTAAAAAACTGGCTGGACAGCCGAGCCCAGAGAGTTGTGGTCAACGGAGTTAAATCCAGTTGGCGGCCGGTCACGAGCGGTGTTCCGCAGGGCTCAGTACTGGGGCCGGTCCTGTTCAATATCTTTATCAACGATCTGGACAAGCGGATCAAGTGCTCCCTCAGTAAGTTTGCAGATGACACCAAGTTGGGCGGGAGTGTTGATCTGCTCGAGGGTAGGAAGGCTCTGCAAAGGGACCTGGACAGGCTGGATCGATGGGCTGAGGCCAACTGTATGAGGTTCAACAAGGCCAAGTGCCGGGTCCTGCACTTCGGCCACAACAACCCCAGGCAACGCTACAGGCTTGGGGAAGAGTGGCTGGAAAGCTGCCCAGAGGAAAAGGACCTGGGGGTGCTGATTGACAGCCGGCTGAACATGAGCCAGCAGTGTGCCCAGGTGGCCAAG
This sequence comes from Calonectris borealis, assembly GCF_964195595.1. Classification (NCBI taxonomy): domain Eukaryota; kingdom Metazoa; phylum Chordata; class Aves; order Procellariiformes; family Procellariidae; genus Calonectris; species Calonectris borealis. The sequence goes on along the minus strand of NC_134327.1, from coordinate 18,447,209 downwards.
AAGGCCAACGGCATCCTGGCCTGTATCAGAAATAGTGTGGCCAGCAGGACTAGGGAGGTGATCGTGCCCCTGTACTGGGCACTAGTGAGGCCACACCTCGAATACTGTGTTCAGTTCTGGGCCCCTCACTACAAGAAGGACATTGAGGTGCTGGAGCGTGTCCAGAGGAGGGCAACGAAGCTGGTGAAGGGCCTGGAGCACAAGTCTGATGAGGAGCGGTTGAGGGAACTGGGGTTGTTTAGTCTGGAGAAGAGGAGGCTGAGGGGAGACCTCATCGCGCTCTACAACTACCTGAAGGGAGGTTGTAGCGAGGTGGGGGTTGGTCTCTTCTCCCAAGTAACTAGCGATAGGATGAGAGGAAATGGCCTCAAGTTGCGCCAAGGGAGGTTTAGATTGGACATTAGGAGAAATTTTTTTACTGAAAGAGTGGTCAGGCCTTGGAACAGGCTGCCCAGGGAAGTGGTGGAGTCACCATCCCTGGAAGTATTTAAAAGACGTGTAGATGAGGCCCTTAGGGACATGGTTTAGTGGGCATGGTGTGTTGGGTTGATGGTTGGACACGATGATCTTAGAGGTCTTTTCCAACCTTAGTGATTCTATGATTCTATGATTCTATGCCTGATCAGCGAGCTCATGCGCTATAGGCTCCCTATGTTCCAATCGAGGCGCGTTTTGGCACCCGCTGGCCATGTGTGTCGGAACCCGTTTCCTTTGCAAATGTATAAATACCAGGATTTTCCCGAAAAACAGTGGGTGGGTGTACAGCGAGGTCACCGTTGCCTCCGTGGGGACGCCCACGTAAAGCTGGCACCTACCAACTGCTGGGCTGAGTTCACGGCACAAGACGATACAAGAATGTACGGACAGTTCATCTTTCTTCTGGGCCTCGGGTTGGTAAGACAATCGCTTTGCTAAATACCCTTAGTGTAATGCATGATTATATTTAATAAAGTGCTTGCTTTTTTTTTCCCTTCCTTATAGTCTGTCTATGTGTACTCACCTTCTAAAGGAATCCTCGAAACCCGCTCTAAAACAAGACTGAGGCAAAGAAGGCGTTGAGTACCTCAGCCTTATCCTCGTCCTTGGTGGCAACGTTCCCCCTGCATCCAACAGAGGATGGAGATTCTCCTTGGCTCTCCTTTTGTCATTAATATACTTGTAAAAGCATTTTTTGTTGTCTCTCACGACAGTGGCCAGGTTGAGTTCTAGCTGGGCTTTTGCCTTTCTAATTTCCTCTCTGCACGACCTAACAAGATCCCTGTACTCTTCTCGAGTTGCCTGCCCCTTCTTCCAAAGGTGATAAACTCTCCGTTTTTTCCTGAGTCCCAGCCTGAGCTCCCCATTCAGCCAGGCCGGTCGTCTTCCCCGCCCGTTCTTCTTACGGCACATGGGGACAGCCTGCTCCTGCGCCTTTAAGACTTCCTTCTTGAAGAATGTCCAGCCTTCCTGGACCCCTTTGCCCTTCAGGACTGTCTCCCAAGGGACCCTCTTGACCAGTGTCCTGAGCAGGCCAAAGTCCGCCCTCCGGAAGTCCATGGTAGCGGTTTTGCTGGCCCCCCTCCTTACTTCACCAAGTGTCGAGAATTCTATCATGTCATGGTCGTTAAGCCCAAGCCGGCGTCCGACCACCACATCTCCCACCAGTCCTTCTCTGTTTGTGAACAGCAGGTCAAGCGAGGCACCTCCCCTCGTGGGCTCGCTTACCAGCTGCGTCAGGAAGTTCTCTTCCACACACTCCAGGAACCTCCTTGACTGTTTCCTCTCTGCCGTGTGATATTTCCAGCAGACGTCCGGAAAGTTGAAATCTTCCACGAGAACAAGGGCTAGCGACTGTGAGACTTCTGCCAGCCTCTGGTAGAATATTTCATCTGCCTCCTTGTCCTGGCTAGGTGGTCTATAACAGACTCCCAGCAGGATATCTGCCTTGTTGGCCTTCCCCCTCATCCTTACCCACAAGCACTTGACCTTATCATCACTATCATTGAGCTCTAGACAGTCGAAGCACTCCCTAACGTACAGGGCTACCCCACCGCCTCTCCTTCCTCGCCTGTCCCTTCTGAAAAGCCTATAGCCATCCATTGCAGCACTCCAATCGTGAGACTCATCCCACCGTGTTTCCGTGATGGCGACTAAGTCATAGCTACCCTGCTTCACAATGGCTTCCAGCTCCTCCTGTTTGCCACCCAAGCTGCGTGCATTGGTGTAGATGCACTTGAGCTGGGCTACCGATTTCTCCCCCGACATTGGCATGCCGCCCCTAGGCTCTTCTCTAGTGAGTCTGGTTTTATCCGCTTCCCCCTTCGAACCTAGTTTAAAGCCCTCTCGATGAGCCCCACCAACTCACACGCGAGAATCCTTTTCCCCCTGTGAGACAGCTGAACTCGGTCCATCACCAGCAGGCCCGGTGCCGTGTAAACCTCCCCGTGGTCAAAGAAGCCAAAATTCCGCCGATGGCACCAGCCCCTGAGCCACGTGTTGATCCGATGAGTTTTCCTGTTCCCTTCAGAATTCCTCCCCGCCACTAAAGGGATCGAGGAAAACACTACCTGTGGTCCCGATCCTTCCACCAGTCGCCCCAGTGCCCTGAAGTCCCTTTTGATCCCTTCGGGACTTCCCTCTGCAACCTCCTCACTGGCAGCCTGTATAACCAGTAGCGGGCAGTAATCGGAGGGCCGTACCAGACTGGGGAGCTTCCTAGTAATGTCCTTCACCCGGGCCCCAGGGAGGCAGCAGACTTCCCTGTGGGATGGGTCTGGACGGCAAATTGGGCCCTCCGGCCCCCTCAGAAGGGAATCACCTAGGACAATTACCCTCCTTTTTTTCTTAGCGGAGGCGGTCGTAATGCGTGGGGCTGACTGCCTCGCCTCGGGCAACCCCCTGGATGGGCCTTCATCTGCACCCTCATTTGTCTGGCCCTCAAGATCCAGAGCCCCGTATCTGTTCTGTAAGGGCAACTGGGAAGGCTGGGGTGAGGGAGGCCTGGCGCCCCGAGCAGGGACCTGTGTCCATTCCCCCCCGTCTCCTGGGTCCCCCTCTTCTGCCTGGTGGCAAGAGGGCAGGGGATCCTCTGCTTCTTGTGGAGCCTCCATGTGCTGCCTTGCCTCAGGGATGGTAGGATATGGCTCCACCAACCTATCTCCCTTTCACACTCCCTGACACTCCTTAGCCTCTCCACCTCCTCCTTCAGCTCTGCCACCAGGCTGAGCAGATCATCCGCCTGGTCACAGCGCACACAGGCGTCGTCTCTGCTGCCCTCCTGTACCAGGGACAGGCTCAGGCACTCCCTGCAGCTGGAGACCTGGACAGATGTATGTTTGCGTGGGGGCTCGGTCTGGGTCGCCACGTTTCTTCTGGCGATGGCTTTCAGCCGAGTGGATGCCATGGCCAGGTCCTCTTCTGGGAGGGCGACGACCACGAGTTGAGCTAGCCTCTGGAGCCTGGAGTGGGGCTGCGCGCTGCTCGCACGCCCTGCCCTGTGCCAACTGCTGCGCAAACTGCCGTGCCACGCCCTTCTGACGCGCCACGTCCTATTTGCCCACCCTGTTCGCCGCGCTCCGGGTCGCTCGTGCCCCTTGGGGGCTGCTCTTGTATCTGAGGCGGTTTGGCCACTGTCCCTCCTGTCCCCGCCCACGCTGAGTCAGAGCTGCCGCTCCTCAGGATCTCACTCCTCCGGCTCGGGGGAGGGGGGCTGGGGCACCCTCTCGCTCCCTGCGCTTTTGCCTTTGCGGTTTTTGCCACGGTTTTGCCACTTCAGGAAGGGTCCCCCAGCGCGATCCTCTGCTCCGGAGCTGCAGGACTTAGCATCCAGCAGCAATACATACCCTGCACTCGCTTATGCATAGTACCCAGCACTCCCAGGACCCAGCAACCAGCACTCCCAGTACCTAGTCCCCAGCACCCACACCAGCCAGCACCCAGCAAGGCCAGTGCCCAGCACACAGCAACTTCAGGGCCCAGCACATACCAACCAACCATGCCCAGCACCTGGACATGCCCAGCACAAAGCAACCCCAGTGCACAGAACCCAGCACCCCCAGCACCCAGAAACCAACATCCCCAGTCCCAGCATTCACAAGGACCAGCACCCAGCACTCGGTCATGACCAGCAATGGGAAATGCCTACAGCCAGCACCCCTAGCTCCCAGCAGCCAGCACCCCCAGTGGCCAGCACCGGCATCCAGTCATGCCAAGCATCCGGACATGGTCAGCATGCAACACCCCAGGGCCCAGCAAGCAATATGCCCAGCTGCCAGTAGCCCCAGCACCCAGCATCCAGCAGCAAGACATACCCTGCACCCGCTTATGAATAGTTCCCGGCACCCCCAGAACCCAGCAACCAACACTTGCACACGCCCAGCACCCCCACCACCCAATACCCACCAGCTGGACCTGACCAGCACCCCCAGGGACCACCACCCCCAGCGCCAAGCACCCAGCACCACCATTGCCCAGCACCCCCAGGGACCACCACCCCCAGCGCCAAGCACCCAGCACCACCATTGCCCAGCACCCCCAGGGACGACCATCCCCAGCGCCAAGCACCCAGCACCACCATTGCCCAGCACTCCCAGGGACGACCACCCCCAGCAGAACAATTGCTCAGCACCCGGACATACCCAGCACACAACACCACCATGGCCCATCACCCCCACTGCCCAGTACCCAGCACCCGGACATGCCCAGCACTCAGACATGCCCAGCAGGCAGCTTCCGTGCTGCCCACCACCCAGAACGGCAAGCGCCCAGCACTCGCACATGCCCAGCACCCAGCACCCCCACCACTCAGTACTCAGCAACAGGACATGCCCAGCACCAAGCATCACCAATAGGTAACAAGGGGTGGTGGATGTTGCGCATTTGGGGTGCTGGAGGTGGCTGAGTGCTGGCCAGCTGAGAAGGGGCTATCAAAGGGAGGTGAGAGCCACCGACAGCTTTCAGTCCTGGCTACTTCTTCGTGGACGTTCAATGTACTGTTTGTCCAGATTGAAACTGGGCTGAGTGAATATGAAAGCTAAGGGGTAGAGGAAGCACAGAGCCCCTTTCTTTGTAGGGCTGTGAAGGGATTACTGCGGGAAGGCGAGAGGAGCCAACACCTTTCAGTCCTGCCTACTTGTGTGTGGGAGCTTGACGGGGTGCTTGACTGCTTTGCAGTAGGGCTCTGGCAAGGTTGACAGTTGGATGGTACAGCAAGTGCAGGGCCCCGCTGTTGGTGGCTCCCTGAAAGGGCTGACACGGGAGGCAAGTTCAAGCAACAGCTGTCAATCCCGGTTCCTTCTGTGTTCGAGCGCCACCTGGTGGGAATCCGTATAGGAGCCGGGCTCTGAAGACTCTGAGGCATAGGTTGAGTTTAGGTGGGAGCACAAAGAGAGGGGACCGTTGTTGAGGGCTGAGAAGGGACTACATCATTCTTGGAGCCCAGTGTGGTGGGTGGTGTTATCTAACGCAGAAGTAGCAAGGCTGACCCTCACCTTCCCTTGGCAGCCCCTTCTCAGCCCCACCAACACCGGAGCGCTGCGTTTGTTCTCTCAACTAAACTCAACCTATCCTCCGAAATGGCCACCTGCCACATGGAGCTCCAACACAAAAGTAGCAAGGACCGAAGGCTGATGCTGGCCCTCACCTTCCCTTGGCAGTCCCTTCTCAGCCACACCAACACCGGCCCCCTCCCTTTGGTCTCTCACCGAAACATCAACATATGCCTCACCGTCCCCAGAGCCCTGCTCCGAAATGGAATCCCACCAGATGGCGCTCCAACACAGAATGAACCAAGACTGAATGTTGCTCTTCCCTGGCAGCCCTTTGAGGTCCCCACCAACACCGGGGCTCTGCACTTGCTGTACCAGTCAACCATCAACCTTGCCGCAGCCCAACTGCAAAGCAGTCAAGCACCCCACTCGAGCTCCCACACACATTTAGCCAGGACTGAAATATGTTCGCGGCGCTCACCTTCCCTTTACAGCCCTTCCTCAGCTGCCCAGCACCCAGCCATCTCCAGCACCGCAAATGTGCAACATCCAGCACACCTAGCACCCCTTGGTACCATTGGCGGTGCTTGTTGCTGGGCATTTCCTCATCCTGGCTGTTGACTGGTGTGGGTGCTGAGCGCTAGACATGTCTGGGTGTTGTGCGCTGGGTGGAGGGCACTTTGGGTGCTGGGCATTAGGGGTGCTGGCTGATGGGTATGTCCATGTGCTGTGCACGTCCACATGCAGATACTGGGTGCTGGGGATGCAGGGCAATGGGTTACTGGGTCCTAGGCACTGGGCTTGCTGGGTGCTGGCCAGTGCGGGTGCTGGGGACTAAGCACTGGGAGTGCTGGTTGCTGGGTCCTGGCAGTGCTGGGTACCATGCATAAGCAGGTGCAGGATATTTGCTGCTGGGTGCTGGGTGCTGGGGCTACTGGGTGCAGGGCACTGAGCTGTTGAGTGCTGGGCATGTCTGGGTGCTTGGCATGACCGGGTGCTAGGTCTTGTGGGTGCTGGGCATGTCCAGGTGCTGGTCATATCCAGATGCTGTGTGCTCAGCACTTGGGGTTGTGGATGGTGGGCAGTGAGGGTGCTGGGTGCAGGGGATTCTGGGTGCTGTGGTTTTGGGTGCTGGGCACTGGGGCTGCTGGGTGGTGGGCATGTCCATGTGCTGTGTGTCCTGGGTTGTGCACATGTCCAGGAGTGGGTGCTGGGCAGTGGGGTGTCTTGGTGCTGAGTGGAGGGTATGATGGGAGTAGTGCACTGGTGTTCTGAGTGCTGGGTTCTGGGGGTGCTGCATGCTGTGGTTGTCCAGGTGCTAGGCATGTCTGCATGTCGGAGTGTCTGGTGCCGGGCGGTGGGAGTGCTGGGCAGTGGATGTGCTGGGTGTTGGGTATGCTGGTTTCTGGGCACTGGGGGTGCTGGGTGTGAGATCTGTGGTGGTGCTGGATGGGGGGTGTTTGGTGTGCTGGGTGCAGGGCACTAGGGGTGCTGGGTACCCACCAATACTAAGTCCCAGTACTCCTCGTACCTAGCACCCCCACCGCCTAACAACCACCACCCGGACATTTCCAGCACCCCCAACCCCCCACACCACCAGTGCCCAGCACCCAGACATGCCCAGCACACAAACATGCTCAGCGCCCAACACACCTGTGCCCGGAACCCAGTGAACCAGCGCCCAACATCCCCAGTGATCAGAACATAGCACCCGGACATGCCCAGCACCCAGCATCCCCAGTGCCCACCACCCAGCGCCCTCACTACGCGCCACCCACAACCCCAAGTGCCGAGCACACAGCATCCGGACATGCCCACCACCTGGACACGCCCAGCACCCATAAGACCCAACACCCAGTCATGACCAGCAACTGGAAATGCCCACAGCCAGCACCTCTAGCTCCCAGCAGCCAGCACCGCAGCACCCAGCACCCGGTCATGCCAAGCACCTGGACATGCCCAGCACCCAACACCCCAGTGCCCAGCACCCAATATCCCAGGCTCCCAGTAGCCCCAGAACCCAGCATCCAGCAGCAAGACATACCCTGCACCCGCTTATGCATGGTACCCAGCACTGCCAGGACCCAGCAACCAGCACTCCCAGTGCTTAGCCCCAGTACCTGCACCGGCAAGCACCCAGCAAGCCCAGTGCCTAGGACCCTTCACTTGGAAATGCCCCGCAGCCAAAGATGCCCGGCACCCACACATGTCCAGAACCCACTAATGCTCAGGGCCTCGCACCCAGCACCCCCACCACACAGCAGCTGGCACCAGGACATGACAACAAGCCAGTCCCCGCAGTGCCCACCACTCAACACCCCCACCACTCAGCAACAGAACGTGCCCAGCACCAAGCACCACCAATGTGTAGCAAGGGGTGCTAGGTGTGGCGGATATGGCACATTTGGGGTGCTGGAGGTGGCTGGGTGCTGGGCGGCTGAGAAGGGGCTATCAAGGGAAGGTGAGAGCCGCCATGAGCTTTCAGTCCTGCTATTTGTCTGTGGGAGCCCAAGGGGGTGATTGACTGCTTTGCAGTTGGGCTGCGGCAAGGATGATGGATCGGTGGCAGAGCAAGAGCGAGAGCAGAGCCCCCTGAAAGGGCTGCCAGAAAAGGTAAGAACAAGAAACAGCTTTCAATGCTGGTTCCTTCTGTGTTGGAGAGCCATCTGGTGGGAAGACATTTCGGAAATGAGCTCTGGTAATGGTAAGGTAAAGGTTGATATTTAGTTGGGAGAACGAAGGGAGGGGACCGGTGTTGTGGCGGCTGGGAAGGAGCCCCATATGGTGAGTGGCAATATCTAAAGCAGAAGGGTCTCGTTATCTCTCGCAGAATACCAACCTAGCCCTTACCCTCACCAGAGACAAGATCCAAAACCGCCCACCATCACATGGGGCTCCAAGAGAGAATAGCCAGGACTGAAGGCTTTTACTAGCCCTCACCCTCCCTTGGCAGTCCCTCCTCAGTTCCACCAACACCGAGTCTCTGTGTCTGTTCTCCCAAGTAACTTCAGCCTATCCCTTACCCTTACCAGAGCTAAAATCTGAAGCGGCCACCCACCACATGGGGCGCCAGCACAGAAGTTGCCAGGACTGATGGCTGATGCTGGCCCTCACGGTCGCTTGGCAGCCCCTTCTCAGCCCTGCCAACACCGGGGCTCTGTGTCTGTTCTTGCACCTAACCTCGACCTATGCCTTACCCTCATCAGAGCTAATTTCCGAAACGGCCACCCACGTCATGGGGCTCAGGCACAGAAGTAGTCAGGACCAAAGGTTGATGCTGGCCCTCACCTTCCCTTGGCAGCCCCTCCTCAGCCCCACCAACACCGGGGCTCTGTATCTGTTCTCCCATCTAACCTCAGCCAAACCCTTACCCTCATCAGAGCCAAGCTCCGAATCCGCCACTCACCACATAGTGCTACAGCAGAGAAGTAGCCAGGACTCAAGGTTAACGCTGGCCCTCAGCTTCCCTTGGCAGCCTCTCCACAGCCCCATCAACACCGTGGCTCTGTGTTTGGTCTCCCTCCTAACGTCACCCTAGCTCTTACCCTCATCAGAGCCAAGCTCCGAAGAGGCCACCCTCCACATGGGGCTCCAGCCCATAACTCGCCAACACCAAAAGCTCATTCTGGCCCTCACCGTCGCTTGGCAGCCCCTCCTCAGCCGCACAAAAACCGGGCCTCTCTATTGTTCTCGCTGCTAACATCAATCTAGCCCTTACTCTCATCAGGGCCAAGCTCCGAAGTGGCCACCCACCACATGGGGCTCAGGCAGAGAAGTAGCCAGGAATGAAGGCTGATGCTGGCCCTCACCTTCCCTTGGCAGCCCCTCCTCAGCCCCACCAACCCCTGCCCCCTTCTCTTTGGTCTCCCACCTAAACATCAACCTACATCTTACCTCCATCAGAGCCAGGCTATGAAACGTCTACCCACCAGATGGCGCTCCAACACAGAGGGAACCAAGATGACTGGTGTTCGTCGCACTCGCCTGCCCTGGCAGCCCTTTGAGGTCCCCACCACCACCGGGGCTATGCGCTTGCCGTAGCACTCAACCATCAACCTTGCCGCAGCCCAACTGCAAAGCAGTCAAGCGCCCCGTCGAGCTCCCACACACATTTAGCCAGGACTGAAATATGTTTGTGGCGCTCACCTTCCCTTTACAGCCCCATCTCAGCTGCCCAGCACCCAGCCATCTCCAGCACCGCAAATGCACAACATTCAGCACACCTCGCACCCCTTGGGATCATAGGCAGTGCTTGGTGCTGGGCATGTGTTGGTGCTGGGTCGTGGGGGTACTGTGTGCTAGGCCCTGCGTGTAGTGGGTTCTGGACAGGTCTGGGTGCTGCGGTTGCTGGGTGTTGGGCATATCTGGGTGCTCGACATGTCCCTGTTCTGGGCACTGGGAGGATTTGGTGCTGGGAATGGACAGGTGATGATCGTGTCTGGGTGGTGGATGCTGGCTACAGGCAGTGCTGGGCGCTGGCTGCGCTGGGTGCTGGTCATTGGGGGTACTGGGTTCTAGGCACTGGGGGTGCGGGGTGCTGGACATCTCTGGGTGCTGAGCATGTCCAAGTGATGTGTCCGGGGCACTGGGACTGCTGGGCAGTGGGGGTGCTGGGGACTATGCATATCAGGGTGCTGGGCATGCCTGCGTACTGAGTGCTTGGTACTGGGTTCTGGTTACTGGCTGGTGGGCATTGTCTGTGTGGTGGTTATTGGGCACTGGCGGTGGTAGGCATGGGAGTACTTGTTGCTGGGTATTTCCTGATCCTGGCTGTCAGGTAGTGGGGTTGCTGAGCGCTGGGCATGTCTGGGTGCTGGGTGATGGACGGAGGGAGCTTTGGGTGCTGGGCACTAGCAGTGGTGGCTGGTGGGTATATCCGTGTGCTGGGCATGTCCATATGCCGGGTGCTGTGCGCTGGGGATGCTGGGCAATGGGGTTAGTGGGTGCTGTGCACTGGGGGTGCTGGTTGCTGGGCCCTGGGAGTGATGGGTACTATGCATAAGCGGGTGCAGGGTATGTCTTGCTGCTAGGTGCTGGGGCTACTGGGTGCTGGGCGTGCTGGGCACTGGGGTGTTGGGTGCTGGGCGTGTCTGGCTGCTTGGCATGACCGCGTGCTGGGCCCTGGGTGTGCTGTCTGCTGAGAGCTAGGGTTGCTGGCTTCTGGTGTGTAGAGTGCTGGGCATGTTTGGGTGCTGGGCATGTCCAGGTGCTGGGTACTGGGCACTGGGAGTGGTGGGTGGTGGGGGTGTTGGGTGCAGGGCATGTCCGGCTGTTTGGCAGTGGCAGAGCTGGGTGCTTGGCACTGGGGGTGTTGGTCCCTGGGGGTGCTGGGTGCTGGGCATGTCTGGGGGGTGGGTGCTGTGCACTGGGGTTGCTGGGTGCTGGCCAGTGCAGTTGCTGGGGGCTAAGGTACTGGGGGTGCTGGTTGATGGGCCCTGGGACTGCTGGGTACTATGCATAAGCGGGTGCAGGGTATGTCTTGCCGCTGGGTGCTGGGGCTACTGGGAGCTGGGCGTATTGGGTGCTGGGCACGTCCGGGTGCTTGGCATGACCGGGTGCTGAGCACTGTTGGTGCTGGCTGCTGGAAGCTAGGGGTGCTGGCTGTGGGCATTTCCCATTGCTGGTCGTGATCGGGTGCTGGATGCTGGGTTTTGTGGATGCTGGACGTGTCCAGGTGCTGGGCATGTTTGGATGCTGTGTGCTCGGCACTTGGGGTTATGGGTGGTGGGCAGTGAGGGTGCTGGGTGGTGGGCAGTGGGAATGCTGCTTGTTGCGGTGCTGGGTGCTGGGCACTGGGGCTGCTGGGTGGTGGGCGTGCTGGATGCTGGGTGTTGGGTATGCTACTTTCTGAGCAATGGGGGTGGTGGGTATGATACCTGTGGGGGTGCTGGATGGTGGGTGTTTGGTGTGCTGGGTGCAGGGCAGTAGGAGTGCTGGTTGATGAGTGCTGCAGGTGCTGGGTGCTGGGCATGTCTGGGTGCTATGTGCTGATCCCTGGAGATGTTGGGTGCTGGTTTGCTGCGTTGTGGTCTGTGGAGTGCTGGGCATGTTTGGGTGCTGGGCATGTGTGGGTGCTGGGTACTGGGCATTGGCAGTGTGGGGCGGTGGGAGTGCTGGGTGCTAGGTATGGGGGGTGCTGGGCCCTGGTATTGCTGGGTACTATGCATAACTGAGTGCAGGGTATGTCTTGCTGCTGGATGCTGGGTGCTGGAGGTACTGGGTGCTGGGTGTTGGGCATATGCAGTGCTGGGCATATCCGGTGCTGGGTGTGTGCTCTGGGGTTGCTGGTTGCTGTGCTCTGGGGATGCTGGTGTCTTGGCATGTGCGTGTGCTGTGTGCTGGGCCCTGGTTGTTCTGGGTATGTGTGGGTGCTGTGTGGTGGGCGCTGGACATGTCTGGGTCATGGGTGATGGGCACTGGGGGTCCTGGGCGATGGGGAGCAGGGAAGCTGCCTGCTAAGCATGTCTGGGTGCTGGGCATGTCGGGGTGCTGAGCAATGGCGGTGCTGGGTGCTTGGCGCTGGGGGTGGTAGTCCCTGGGGCTGCTGCGCGCTGGGCATGTCCTGGTGCTGGGTTTTGGGCGGTGGGGGTGTTGGGTGCTGGGCGTGTGCATGTGTTGGTTGCTGGGCCCTGGGGTGCTGGGCGCTGGGGCTGTTGGTTTCTGGGTGCTGAGGGTGCTGGGTTCAATGCACTGGGGTTCCTGGGTGCTGGGCATGTCCGGGTGCCTGGCATGGCTGGGTGATGGCTGCTGGGAACTAGGCTTGCTGGGTGCACCTTTCCGGTGCGGGTGCTGGGGGCTAGGTCCTGCGGGTGCTGGTTGCTGGGCCCTGGGAGTACTGGGTACCTGCATAAGCAGGTGCAGGGTATGTCTTGCTGCTGGATGCTGGGTGCTGGGGCTACTGAGTACTGGGGGTATTGGGTGCTGGGCACTGGGTACCATGTGCTGGGCATGACTGGGTGCTGGGCACTGGGGGTGCTGAGACCTAGGGGTGCTTGCTATGGGCATTTCCAGTTGGTGGTCATGACCCGGTGCTGAGTGCTGGGTCTTGTGGGTTCTGGGCATGTGCAGGTGCTGGGTGGTGGGGGTGCTGGATGCTGGGTGGTGGGTATGCTGGTTTCTGGCACTGGGGGTGCTGGGTGCAAGACTTGTAGGGGTGCTGGATGGTGTACACCCTCACTGCCCACTCTCCAGAACCCCAAGTGCCGAGCACACAGCATCCAGACATGCTCAGCATGGTACCCAGCTTATGCATGGTACCCAGCACTCCCAGGGCCCAGCAACCAGTAGCCCCAGTACCTTGGCTCGCTTCTGTAATTCTACACAATGAAGACTTGTGGCTTAGAAGTTAGGGAACTAGCAGGTGTGGTGTTTGCAGGTGTGTAGAATTGTAGTCTAAATCGTGTCTCCTGGAAGCAGTGTTAGACTCTAGTGAAGAGTAACCTTGGAAACGAGAACCATAAACAAACGTGGTCCAGACGTGGCTCGGAGACAAACCTTGACCTTATAAGGAAAGAAAGGAATAGGTTCACGAAGAGTTCACTACCCCGCCGACCACCAGAGACCACCCGAGACCCTCAAGGAGACCCTAAAGGCTTTAGTGTATAGGATGATGTAATCGTATAATCAGCTCTCGGAAATTTAAGGAATATGTAAAAGAGAAACTGAAAATATGTATGAGAAGCATGGATACAAACAGAAAGGTGATTAGACCTGGTGTGCTTCATTTGTGGCAAGTCCACCGAGCACCCAGGCCTGAATAACACAATATCTCCCCTGAGCCTGTGGAATTGGTTCCTTCCACGCCGGGCACGAATCCGCTATTCGGACAACACCTAGCCCCCAGCACCCGCACCAGCAGCACCCAGCAAGCCCAGTGCGCAGCACGCCGCAACCTCAGGGCCCAGGACCCAGCCATGCCCGCCACCCGGACATGCCCAGCACCCAGCAACCCCAGTGCACAGCACCCAGCGCCCATGTCGTGGTTTAATCTGGCAGGCAGCCAAATAGCAGCTGCTCACTCACTCCCCCTACCCCCAGTGGGACAGGGAGAGAATCGGAAGGGTAAGAGTGAGAAAAACTCGTGGGTTGAGATAAAGACAGTTTAATAGAACAGAAAAAGGGAAAATAATAATGATGATAGAATATACAAAATGAGTGATGTACAATGCAATTGCTCACCACCCGCGCTGACCGATAACCAAGTAGCCATCGGTACTTCCTGGATCACGCCTACCGTTCATATACTGAGCATGACGTCACATGGTATGAAATACCCCATTAGCCAGCTGGACTGGCTGTCGTGATTATGTTCCCTCCCATCTTGTGCACCTAGCTCAGTCAGTAGGCATGGGAGCTGTCCTTGGACTAGGAGGGCACTTAGCAACAACTGAAAACATCCGTGTGTTATCAACTTTCCCCTCATACTAAATCCAAAACGACAGCACTAGGAAGAAATTTAACTCTATCCCAGCTGAAACCAGGACAGTATCTACCCCTTATTCTATACTATTTACGTCGTGCTTAGGTCTTACATTTTTTTTAATACATTTCAATTAACCACCACTATCTTTCTTTTTATATATATACATATATATATATGCAGGCGCAGATCTCATTCCCTTATGTCTATGGACTATCCCTCTAAAATGTCCACTGAGTTCATTTAGTTCACAACTTTGGGCTGCATCTGTCATAACAGTCTTTCAGGGCCGGAGAGATGGTGTGTGGTGTTGGGCTGTTGCATCCTGAAGCCAGTTCTCATTTCAGTATTGCTGCGCTTGTCCAGTTCTATCATCGTTGCACTTTGCTCGGTTTCATCAGAGTTAGTTCATTCTTCATTAATCTGGTTGATTTTCACTGCTATACCATTGATAGCAACCATAGAAATAATGATATACAATATCATGTAACAGTTGACATCATAAAATTCAGTTCATTGGCTATTTTCACCCAAAATCAAATCCCCTTGAGGTACACACCGGACTTGCCCATCCTTTCGCATTACCCACCAAGTGCACCCAGGTCCTTGAGCAAAAGCAATCCCACAGATGGGTTTTCCCTTGCCAGAGGCAGGAGTAACCCAAACTGTCTCCCCCAGCATATTTCTTATGTGCACGACAGGGACTTTATCTCCATCTACAATACGTAAGAGTTTTGATTGGGCAGGGCCAGCTCGATTAACAGATCCCCTGGTGTTGACTAACCAGGTGGCTTTTGCTAAATGTGTGTCCCAATGCTTGAATGTCCCACCACCCATTGCTCTCAGCGTAGTCTTCAGCAGTCCATTGTATCGTTCGATTTTCCCAGAGGCTGGTGCATGGTAGGGGATGTGATAGACCCACTCAATGCCGTGCTCTTTGGCCCAGGCGTCTATGAGGGTGTTTCGGAAATGAGTCCCGTTGTCTGATTCAATTCTTTCTGGGGTGCCATGTTGCCATAGGACTTGCTTTTCAAGGCCCAAGATGGTGTTCTGGGCAGTGGCATGGGGCACAGGGTATGTTTCTGGCCATCCAGTGGTTGCTTCCACTACGGTGAGCACATAGCATTTGTCGTGGCGCGTTTGTGGGAGTGTGATATAATCAATCTGCCAGGCCTCCCCATATTTATATTTCAACCATCGTCCCCCATATCAAAGAGGCTTTACTCACTTGGCTTGTTTGATTGCAGCGAACGTTTCACATTCATGGATAACCTGTGCAATAGCGTCCATGGTCAAGTCCACGCCTCGATCACGAGCCCATCTGTATGTTGCATCTCTTCCTTGATGGCCTGAGGCGTCATGGGCCCACCGAGCTATAAATAATTCACCCTTATGTTACCAGTCCAGATCCACCCGAGCCACTTCAATTTTAGCAGCCTGGTCCACCTGCTGGTTTTTTTGGTGTTCTTCAGTGGCCTGACTCTTTGGCATGTGAGCATCTACGTGACGTACTTTTACAGTCAGATTTTCTACCCGGGCAGCAATATCTTGCCACAATGCAGCAGCCCGGATGGGTTTACCTCTGCGCTGCCAGTTGTTCTGCTTCCACTGCTGCAACCACCCCCACAGGGCATTTGCCACCATCCATGAGTCAGTATAGAGATAAAGTACTGGCCATTTTTCTTGTTCAGCAATGTCCAAGGCCAGCTGATGGCTTTCACCTCTGCAAACTGTCTCGATTCACCTTCTCCTTCAGCAGTTTCTGCAACTTGGCGTATAGGACTCCATACAGCAGCTTTCCACCTCCGATGCTTCCCCACAAGGCGACAGGACCCATCAGTGAACAGGGCATATTGCTTCTCGTTTTCTGGTAGTTTGTTATACAGTGGGGCCTCTTCAGCACGCGTCACCTCCTCCTCTGGGGATATTCCAAAATCTTTGCCTTCTGGCCAGTTCGTGATCACTTCCAAGATTCCTGGGCGACGGGGGTTTCCTATTCGGGCCCGTTGTGTGATCAGTGCGACCCACTTACTCCACGTAGCATCGGTTGCATGATGTGTAGAGGGGACCCTCCCTTTGAACATCCAGCCCAGCACCGGCAGTCGGGGTGCCAGGAGGAGCTGTGCTTCAGTACCAACCACTTCCGAAGCAGCTCGAATCCCTTCCTATGCTGCCAATATCTCCTTCTCAGTTGGAGTGTAGCGGGCCTCGGATCCTCTGTATCCCCGACTCCAGAACCCTAAGGGTCGACCTCGAGTCTCCCCTGGTGCTTTCTGCCAGAGGCTCCAGGTAGGGCCATTCTCCCCGGCTGCGGTGCAGAGCACATTCTTCACATCTTGTCCTGCCCGGACTGGCCCAAGGGCTACTGCCTGAACTATCTCCTGTTTAATTTGTTCAAAGGCTTGTTGATGCTCAGGGCCCCATTTGAAATCGTTCTTCTTCCGAGTCACTTGATAGAGGGGGCTTACAATCAATGTAATCTGGAATATGCATTCTCCAAAAGCCCACAACGCCTAAGAAAGCTTGTGTTTCCCTTTTGCTAGTTGGTGGGGACATGGCTGTTATTTTGTTGATCACATCCATTGGGATCTGACGACGTCCATCTTGCCATTTTATTCCTAAAAACTGGATCTCCTGTGCAGGTCCCTTGACCTTACTTTGTTTTATGGCAAAACCAGATTTCAGAAGGATTTGAATTATTTTCTTCCCTTTCTCAAAAACTTCCTCTGCTGTGTTGCCCCACACGATGATGTCATCAATGTATTGCAGGTGTTCCGGAGCCTCGCCCTGTTCCAGTGCGGTGTGGATCAGTCCATGGCAAATGGTAGGGCTGTGTTTCCACCCCTGGGGCAGTCGGTTCCAGGTGTACTGGACGCCCCTCCAAGTGAAAGCAAACTGTGGCCTGCACTCTGCCGCCAAAGGGATTGAGAAGAACGCATTAGCGATGTCAGTTGTGGCGTACCACTTGGCTGCCTTTGACTCCAGTTCGTATTGAAGTTCTAGCATGTCCGGCACGGCAGCACTCAGTGGCGGCGTGACTTCGTTCAGGCCGCGGTAGTCTACTGTCCATCTCCACTCTCCATTGGACTTTCGCACTGGCCATATGGAACTGTTAAAGGGTGAGCGAGTCTTGCTGATCACTCCTTGGCTCTCCAGTCGACGAATCAGCTCATGGATGGGAAGCAGGGAGTCTCGGTTGGTGCGGTGTTGCTGCCGGTGCACTGTTGTGGTAGCGATTGGTACCTGCTGTTCTTCAACCCTCAACAACTCCACAACAGAAGGGTCCTCTGAGAGACCGGGCAAGGTAGACAGCTGTTTAATTTCCTCCGTCTCCAGGGCAGCTATACCAAAAGCCCACCGGTACCCTTTTGGGTCCTTGAAATACCCTCTCCTGAGGTAGTCTATGCCAAGGATGCACGGAGCCTCAGGGCCAGTCACAATGGGTCGCTTCTGCCACTCGTTCCTGGTTAGGCTCACTTTGGCCTCCAACACAGTTAACTCTTGGGATCCCCCTGTCACTCCAGAAATACAGATGGGTTCTGCCCCTTTATAGCCTGATGGCATCAGGGTACACTGTGCACCGGTGTCTACGAGAGCCTTATACTCCTGTGGCTCTGATGTGCCAGGCCATCGAATCCACACAGTCCAGTAAACCCGGTTGTCCCTTTCCTCCACCTGGCTGGAGGCAAGGCCCCTCTAGTTCTGGTCATAGTATCCGCTTCTCACTTCTTGCGAATGTGAGGCAAGAATTTCTTCATCACAATTACAATCCAAAGTAAGATCAGCCCTTCTACTCTGTCTGGGGAACTGTTCACTGGAAACTGGACTGTCATGAGACAGGTTTTTCCTGAAAACTGGAGCAGAATTTTTCCTTGGAGAACCCTCTTGTATCATTGTTTTTCCTTGCAACTCATGTACACGTGCCTCTAGGATGAAGGTAGGTTTTCCATCCCACTGCCTCCTGTCCTCTCCGTGGTCACGCAGGTAAAACCACAGGGTGCCCCGTGGTGTGTACTTTCTATATCCTCTCTCTTGAGGAGACTCCTAATGGCTGAGATACTGGTCCGTACAGGTGGAGAATAGGACATACCCTCTTTGAGTTGCTGGACCTCCCGGGACAGTTTCTCCACAGCCAAAACAAGGGAGGAGGAGACAGTTTCTTCGAAATCCCGAAGTCTGCCAACCACATCATCCACTGTTGGTGCTTCTTCCTCTGCCCAGGACAGTACTGCCAATGAACTGGCATACGACGCTGGTGTGCTCCGTACCAACTTCCGCCACATGGGTCGCGTGCACTGGACGTCATCTGGATCTTTGGGCGTTTGGTCGTTGTCCAGGTCACTATAAACCACCTCCAGCTCGCCTAATTCTCTCAGGTACTGGATACCTCTCTCCATAGTGGTCCATTTGCCTAGGCGATATATAACATCTTCCTTGAAGGGATACCTTTCCTTCATGCCTGACAGCAGTCGCCTCCAGAGGCTGAGGACCTGTGTCCCTTTTCCAATTGCTTTGTCAATACCCGCTTCCCTAGCAAGGGATCCCAGCTGTTTGGCTTCCTTCCCCTCTAATCCCAGGCTACTGGCCCCGTTCTCCCAGCATCGGAGCAGCCAGGTAACAATATGCTCGCCTGGACAATGGCTGAAATCTTTCCACGTATCTCGCAACTCACTCAGGGATAGGGATCGGGTGTTTTCCGTCTTATTTATGAGTTCTTCCTCTTCCTCCTCCCCTCCTTGTTATGGCCCTGCTTTTCCATCATCCTTTTCTAAATGACCTGACTTCCGCTTCAAAGATTTCTTCTTCTGTACAGGGGCAACAGATGCCAGCGACGGTTGGTCCTCTGGTTCAGCTGTAGTACCCGTTGCGAGGGTTTGGGTAGCTGCAGTGCCTGTCGTGGGGGTTGGAGTACCTGTAGTGACTGTTGGCGGAGTTTGAGTAGCTGCAGTGCCTGTCACACTTGTTGGAGTAACTGTAGTGACTGTTGCCGGGGTTTGAGTAGCCATAGTGTTTGTCGTGGGGGTTGAAGTAGCCACAGTGCCTGTCGCAGAGGTTTGAGTAGCCACAGTGGTTGTCGTGCGGGTTGAAGGAGCTACAGTGCCTGTCGTGGGGGTTTGAGTAGTCACCGTGTCTGTTGCTGGGGTTGATCTCTGGACAGTATTCCTGAATAGTTCTTTAACTCTAAACAAGGCCTGAACCACATTCAGGAGACATAGCAATATGAACACGCTTGTTTGAACATCCCAAGGATATTCAAAATTCTCAGGCAATATTGTGGGCATCTTCATGAAGAAGATAGAAGAAAAAGGAGTTTCTGAAGATATGGAAGGGAAGGTGAACAAGTGGGAGAAAGTGTCCCCCCATAAATTCATCCTCTGAGGTGAAGAGGTAAAAAGTGTAATTATTAATAGTTTCCAAAAGATAGCTCCCGAAGAACAGAATGATGGCAGTGCTGAGTACAGGCTCGTGACCAATAATTTTATCATAACATAAACCAGTGTCAAACAGTATAGCAAAGCAATGTCCTTAATCCATTTCCCAGAGATGACCAACCCCCCATAAAAACTGATAATCAGCAGTATAGACAGCAAGTAAGGTGCTATATACCACAACTCCAAAAACAGATCCAACAACTCTGAGAGCAAATAAATCAACATTGTGAACAGCGAGTACTAAACTGATATAATGAATGCTTATAACAAATTTGTTTTAACACGTTCAGGTCAGATGTGTCGTTATCTCAACCCTTCGAGCCCCACGTTGGGCGCCAAAAAAGGACTGTCGTGGTTTAACCTGGCAGGCAGCCAAATACCATGCAGCCGCTCACTCACTCCCCCCACCCCCAGTGGGACGGGGAGAGAATCGAAAGGGTAAGAGTGAGAAAAACTCGTGGGTTGAGATAAAGACAGTTTAATAGAACAGAAAAAGGGAAAATAATAATAATAATGATAGAATATACAAAATGAGTGATGTACAATGCAATTGCTCACCACCCGCGCTGACCAATAATCAAGTAGCGATTGGTACTTCCTGGATCACGCCTACCGTTCATATACTGAGCATGACGTCACATGGTATGGAATATCCCATTAGCCGGCTGGACTGGCTGTCGTGATTATGTTCCCTCCCATCTTGTGCACCTAGCTCAGTCAGTAGGCACGGGAGCTGTCCCTGGACTAGGAGGGCACTTAGCAACAACTGAAAACATCAGTGTGTTATCAACATTCTCCTCATACTAAATCCAAAACACAGCACTAGGAAGAAATTTAACCCTATCCCAGCCGAAACCAGGACAGCGCCCAGAAACCAACACACGCACACACCCAGCACCCAGCACGCCCACCGCCCAAAATCCAGCACCCGGACATGCCCAGCACAGAGCAGCCGCAGGGACCACCACCCCCAGTGCCAAGCACCCAGCAGCACCCTTGCTCAACACTCAGACATGCCCAGCACACAGCATCACTACAGCCCACCACCTCCAGTGCCCAGTACCCAGCACCCAGACATGCCCAGCACTCAGGCATGCCCAGCAGGCAGCTTCCCTCCTGCCCACCACCCAGCATCCCGACCACCCAGCAGCCACCACACAGCACCCATACTGCCCAACAACCAGTACCCACACATACCCAGCACAACCAGGGCCCAGCACACAGCACATGCACATGCCAGGAATCCAGCACCCCCAGAGCACAGCACCCAGCAACCGCAGCGCAGCCACCAGGCACTGGATATGCCCAGCACACAGCACCGCATATGCCCAGCACCCAGCACCCAGTACCTCCAGCACCCAGCATAGAGCACCAAGACATACCCTGTACTCGGTTATGCATAGTACCCAGCAATGCCAGGGCCCAGCACGGCCAGTACCTAGAACCCAGTACTCCCACCGCCCAACACCCACTACCCTGACATGCCCAGCACCCAGCACCCGCAGCGCTCAGCACCCACCACCCCCAGTGCTCTGCACCCAGCACACCAAACACCCACCATCCAGCACCCCCACAGTTTGCACACCCAGCAACACCGGTGCCGAGAAACCAGCATACTCAACACCCACCATCCAGCACCACCACCACCCAGCACCCCGCACCCAGACATACACAGCACCCAGCACCCCCAGGACCCAGCACTCAGAACACCTGCGCACTGCACCCACCGTACCCTCCGCCCAGCACCAAGAAAACCCACTGCCCAGCACCCAGCACTCCCAGGGCCCAGAACCCCATGGCCCAGCACTAATTCCCAGACATGCATGCAGCCCAGCACACCCACCGCCAACACACAGCACCTGGACATGCCCAACACCCACATGACCCAGCATCCAGCACCCGGTCATGACCAGCAACAGGAAATGCCCACAGCCAGCACCTCTAGCTCCCAGCAGCCACCAACCCCAGTACCCAGCAGGCAGCACCCAGTCGTGCCAAGCACCCGGACATGCCCGGCACCCAACACCTCAATGCCCAGCACCCAATAGCCCCAGCACCCAGCATCCCCAGCACCCAGCAGCAAGACATACCCTGCAGTTGCTTATGCATGGTACCCAGCACTCCTAGAGCGCAGCAACCAGCACCCCCAGGACCTAGCCCCCAGCAACGGCACTGGCCAGCACCTAGCAAACCCAATGCCCAGCATCCAACAACCTCAGGGCCCAGCACCCAACACCCCGAGCGCCCATCACCCACCACCCGGACATGCCCAGTGCCTACCACAAAGCACCCATACTGCCCAACACCCAGCACCCACACATACCCGGCACAACCAGGGCCCAGCACACAGCACACGCACATGCCAGAAATCCAGCACCCCCAGAGCACAGCACCCAGCAACCCCAGAGCATGCACCCAGCAACGGATATGCCCAGCACCCAGCAACCCAGACATGCCCAGCATCCAGCACCAAGAGATACCCTGCACTCAGTTTTGCATAGTACCCAGCAATACCAGGGCCCAGCACCCCCAGTAACTAGCACCCAGTACTCCCAGTGCCCAACACCCACCACCCGGATATGCCCAGCACCCAAACATGCGCAGCACCCAACACACCAGAATGCAGGAAGCCAGCAACCAACATCCCCAGTGATCAGGACATAGCACCCAGACATGCCCAGCACCCAGCACCTGCAGCACTCAGCACCGGCACCCACACATGCCCTGCACCCAGCACACCAAACACCCGACATCCAGCACGCCCACAGGTCTCGTACCCACCATCCCCATTGCCCACAAACCAGCATA
This sequence comes from Calonectris borealis, assembly GCF_964195595.1. NCBI lineage: Eukaryota > Metazoa > Chordata > Aves > Procellariiformes > Procellariidae > Calonectris > Calonectris borealis. Next base: position 18,425,085 of record NC_134327.1, on the reverse strand, counting down.
CCCAACACCCAGCATCGAGCACTCCCACCACCCAGCAGCCCCAGTGCCCAGCACCCAGCACCGCAACAAGCAGCATTCCCAGCGCCCATCACCCAGCACTCTCACGGCCCACACCACTCACAACCCCAAGTGCCAAGCACACAGCATCCAAACATGCCCAGCATCTGAACACGCCCAGCATCCACAAAACCCAGCATCCACAAAACCCAGCACCCAGCACGCAGTCATGACCAGCAACTGAAATGCCTACAGCCAGCACCGCTAGCTCCCAGCAGCCAGCACCCCCAGTGCCCAGCACCCGGTCATGCCAAGCACCTGGACATGGCCAGCACCCAACATCCCAGTGCCCAGCACACAATATGCCCAGCTCCCAGTAACCCCAGCACCCAGCAGCAAGACACACCCTGCACCCGCTTATGCATAGTACCCAGCACTCCCAGAGCCCAGCAACCAGCCGCCCCAGGACCTAGCCTCCAGCAACTGCACCAGCCAGCGCACAGCAACCCCGGTGCACAGCACCCACTAACCCCATTGCCCAGCATCCCCAGCGCACAACACCCAGCATATGGACATGCCTAGCACACAGACATTCCCACCAGCCAGCACCCCTAGTGCCCAGCACCCAAAGCGCCCTCCATCCATCACCCAGCACCCAGACATGCCCAGCGCTCAGCAACCCCACTACCCAACAGCCAGGATCAGGAAATGCCCAGCAACAAGCACTCCTATGCCTACCACCACCAGTGGCCAATAACCACCACACAGACAATGCCCACCAGCCAGCATCCAGAACCCAGCACCAAGCACTCAGTACACAGGCATGCCCAGCACCCTGATATGCATAGTCCCCAGCACCCCCACTGCCCAGCAGTGCCCCGGACCCATTACTTGGACATGCTCAGCACCCAGAGATGTCCAGCACCCCGCACGCCCAGTGCCTAGAACCCAGTACCCCCAATGACCAGCACCCAGCGCAGCCAGCGCCCAGCACTGCCTGTAGCCAGCATCCACCACCCAGACACGATCATCACCTGTCCATTCCCAGCACCAAATCCTCCCAGTGCCCAGAACAGGGACATGTCGAGCACCCAGATATGCCCAACACCCAGCAACCGCAGCACCCAGACATGTGCAGAACCCACTACACTCAGGGCCTAGCACACAGTACCCCCACGACCCAGCACCAACACATGCCCAGCACCAAGCACTGCCAATGATCCCAAGGGGTGCGAGGTGTGCTGAATGTTGTGCATTTGCGGTGCTGGAGATGGCTGGGTGCTGGGCAGCTGAGATGGGGCTGTAAAGGGAAGGTGAGCGCCACAAACATATTTCAGTCCTGGCTAAATGTGTGTGGGAGCTCGACGGGGCGCTTGACTGCTTTGCAGTTGGGCTGCGGCAAGGTTGATGGTTGAGTGCTACGGCAAGCGCATAGCCCCGGTGGTGGTGGGGACCTCAAAGGGCTGCCAGGGCAGGCGAGTGCAACGAACAGCAGTCATCTTGGTTCCCTCTGTGTTGGAGCGCCATCTGGTGGGTAGACGTTTCATAGCCTGGCTCTGATGGAGGTAAGATGTAGGTTGATGTTTAGGTGGGAGACCAAAGAAAAGGGAGCAGGGGTTGGTGGGGCTGAGGAGGGGCTGCCAAGGGAAGGTGAGGGCCAGCATCAGCCTTCATTCCTAGCCACATCTGTGCCTGAGCCCCATGTGGTGGGTGGTCACTTCGGAGCTTGGCCCTGATGAGGGTCAGGGCTAGGTTGAGGTTACGTGGGAGAACAGACACAGAGCCCCGGTGTTGGTGGGGCTGAGAAGGGGCTGCCAAGAGATCGTGAGGGCCAGCATCAACCTTGAATCCTGGCTACCTCAGTGCCAACCCCATGTGGAGGGTGGCCTCTTCGGAGCTTGGCTCTGATGAGGGTAAGGGATATGTCGAGGATAAGTGGGAGAACAGACACAGAGCCCCGGTGTTGGTGGGGTTGCCAAGGGCAGGTGAGGGCCAGCATCAACCTTGATTCCTGGCTACCTTAGTGCAAAGCCCCATGTGGAGTGTGGCCGCTTCAGAGCTTGGCCCTGGTGAGGGGCAGGGCTAGATTGAGGTTGGGTGGGAGAAGACACACAGAGCCCCAGTATTGGTGCGGCTGAGAAGGGGCTGCCAAGTGATTGTGAGGGCCAGCATCAACCTTGATTCCTGGCTACCTCAATGCCAAGCCCCATGTGGAGGGTGGCTGCTTCGGAAACTTGGCTCTGATGAGGGTAAGGGATATGCTGATGTTAGGTGCGAGCAGAGACACAGATCCCCGGTGTTGGTGGGGCTGAGAAGGGGCTGCCAAGAGATCATGAGGGCCAGCATCAACCTTGATTCCTGCCTACTTCAGTGCCTGATCCCTATGTTGAGGGTGGCCTCTTTGGAGCTTGGCTCCGATGAGGGTAAGGGATATCTAGAGGATAAGTGGGAGAACAGACACAGAGCCCCGGTATTGGTGCGGCTGAGAAGGGGCTGCCAAGTGATCCTGAGGTCCAGCATCAACCTTGATTCCTGGCTACATTAGTGCAAAGTCCAATGTGGAGTATAGCTGCGTCAGAGCTTGGCCCTGGTGAGGGGCAGGGCTAGATTGAGGTTAGGTGGGAGAACAGACACAGAGCCCCCGTATTGGTGCAGCTGAGAAGTGGCTGCCAAGAGATCGTGAGGGCCAGCATCATCCTTGATTCCTGGCTACTTTAGTGCCTGAGCCCCATGTTGAGCGTGGCTTCCTCGGAGCTTGGCTCCGATGACGGTACGGGATATGTAGAGGATAAGTGGGAGAACAGACACAGAGCCCCGGTGTTGGTGGGGCTGCCAAGGGACTACAAAGGAAAGGTGAGGGCCAGCATCAGCCTTGATTCCTGGCTACCTTAGTGCCAAGCCCCATGTGGAGGTTGGCCGCTTCGGAAGCTTGGCCCTGGTGAGGGTCAGGGCTAGATTGAGGTTAGGTGGGAGAACAGACACAGAGCCCCGGTGTTGGTGAGGCTGCCAAGGGAAGGTGAGGGCCAGCATCAACCACGAGTCCTGGCTACCTCAGTGCCAAGCCCCATGTGGCGCGTGGCCGCTTCGGAAACTTGGCTCCGATGAGGGTAAGGGATATGTTGGTGTTAGGTGTGAGCAGAGATACAGAGCCCCGGTGTTGGTGGGGCTGAGAAGGGGCTGCCAAGAGATCGTGAGGGCCAGCATCAGCCTTGGTTCCTGGCTACTTCAGTGCCTGAGCCCCATGTGGAGGGTGGCATCTTCAGAGCTTGGCTCCGATGAGGGTAAGGGATATGTCGAGGATGTCAAGGATAAGCAGGAGAACAGACACAGAGCACCGGTGTTGGTGGAGCTGCCAAGGGAGGTGAGGGCCAGCATCAGCCTTGGTTCCTGGCTACATTAGTGCAAAGCCCCATGTGGAGCGTGGCTGCTTCGGAGCTTGGCCCTGATAAGGTTAAGGGATATGTCGAGGATAAGTGGGAGAACAGACACAGAGCCCCGGTGTTGGTGGGGCTGAGAAGTGGCTGCCAAGATATCGTGAGGGCCAGCATCATCCTTGAGTCCTGGCTATTTCTGTGCCTGAGCCGGATGAGGTGGGTGGCTGTTTCGGAGCTTGGCTCTGATGAGGGTAAGGGATAGTTTGAGGTTCTGCGTAGATAACGAGAACCTTCTGCATTAGATAATGCCACTCACCACATGGACTCCAAACGAGGAGTAACCCCTTCCCGGTCCCGATAACACCGCTCCTCTCCCTTTTTCTCAAACCTAAATATCAACCTTTGCCTTACCATCACAAGAGCCCATTCCCTAAAAGGCTTCCCACCAGAGGGCGCTCCAACACAGAAGGAACCAGGATTGAAAGCTGTTTCTAGCTCTTGCCTTTTGTGGCAGCCCTTTCCGAGGGAGCTGCTCTCGCTTTACCACCCAACCAGCAACCTTACCACAGCCCAACTGCAAAGCAGGCGATCCCCTCTTCGGGCTCCCATAAACTAACGGGCAGGACTGAAAGATGTTGGCGGCTCTCACCTTCCCTTGATAGACCCTTCTCAGCTGCCCAGCACCCAGCCACCTCCAGCACCCCAAATGTGCCATATCCACCACACCTAGCACCCCTTGCTACACATTGGTGGTGCTTGGTGCTGGGCATGTTCCGTTGCTGAGTGGTGGGCGTGTTGGGTGGTGGGCACTGCGGGGACTGGCTTCTTGTCATGTCCTGATGCTGGGTGGTGGGCACTGCGGGGACAGGCTTCTTGTCATGTCCTGGTGCTGGGGATGTTGGGTGCTGCGTGCTGGGCTCCGGGGCTGCTGGGCATGTCCAGGTGCTGTGCATTGGCGGTGGGTGTGCTGGGTTGTGCGCAGTGCTGGGCCCTGGCAGTGCTGGGTGGAGGGTATGATGGGTGCATGTGTTGGTTTAACCCCAGCCAGCAAATAAACACCACGCAGCTGCTGGCTCACCTCCCCCCCGCCACCCCATGGGATGGGGGAGAGAATCGAGAAGGCACAGGTAGGAAAACTCCCAGGTTGAGACAAAAACAGTTTAATGATTGAAATAAAATGAAGTAGAACAGTATTAATAACAATGAGAACAACAACAACAATAGACTATACAAAGCAGGCAATGCACAATGCAACTGCTCACCGCTGCCGACCGTGTGTCGCGAGCGGGGGGGAGGTCCCCTCCACCTTCCCCCCCCCGTTTATTTGTCCTGAGCATGATGTCACATGCTATAGGATACCCCATTGGTCAGCTGGGTCAATCACCACGGCTGTACTCCCCACCCCGAGCTTCCCCTGCACATGGCAGGGCATGGGAGGCCGAAAAGAGAAAACAAAAGTCTCCCCGGTGCAAGCACCGCCCAGCAACAGCCAAAGCATTAAGGGGCCATCAACGCTCCTCTCACAGCAAACCGAAAAGCCAGCACACCCCCAAGCTACTGGGAGGAAAGCTAACTCTGTCCCATCCGGAAGCAGGGCAGTGCAGTGTGCTGGAGTTCTGAGTGCTGGGTCCTAGGGGTACTGTGTATGTTCGGGTGCTGGGCATATCTGTGTGCAGGTACTGGGCAGTTGGGGTGCTGAGTGGTGGTGGTACTGGATGCTGGGCATTGGGTATGCTGGTTTCTGGGCACTGGTGTGCTGGGTGCTGAGCGCTGCGGGTGCTGGGTGTCTAGGCATGTGCGGGTGCTATGTGCAGATCACTGGGGATGGTGGTGGCTGGTTTACTGCTTTCTGGTGTGTTAGGCGCTGGGCATGTTTGGTTGCTGGGCATGTCTGGGTGCTGGGCACGGGCAGTGGGGGTGCTGGGTATGTCCGGGTGGTGGGTATTGGGCGGTGGGAGTGCTGGCTGCTAGGTACTGGGGGTGCTGGGCTCTGGCATTGCTTGGTACTATGCATAACTGAGTGGAGGGTATGTCTTGGTGCTGGCCATATCCGGTGCTGGGCATATCCGGTGCTGGGTGTGTGCTTCGGGTTTGCTGGGTGCTGTGCTCTGGGGGTGTTGGATTCCTGGCATGTGTGTGTGCTGTGTGCTGGGCCGTGGTTGTGCCGGGTATGTGTGGGTGCTGGGTGTTGGGCAGTGTGGGTGCTGTGTGGCGGGGCCTGGGCTTGTCCAGGTGCTGGGCAGTCAGGATGCTGGGCGGTGGGCAGCAGGGAAGCTGACTGCTGGGCACGTCTGAGTGCTGGGCATATTGGGTGCAGGGCACTGGGCAGTGGGGGTGGTGGGCGGTGGTGGTGTTGTGTGCTGGGCATGTCCGGGTGCTGGGCAGTGGTGGTGCTGGGTGCTTGGTGCTGGGGGTGGTGGTCCCTGGTGGTGCTGCATGCTGGGCATGTCCGGGTGTTGGGTGGTTGGAGTGTTGGGTGCATGCGAATGTTGGTTTCTGAGCCCTGGGAGTGCTGGGAGCCCGGGGCTGTTGGTTTCTGGGTGCTGGGGCTTCTGGGTTGTGTGCAACTGGGTTGCTGGGTGCTGGGCATGTCTGGGTGCTGGGCAATGGCTGGCTGCTGGGTTCTGGGCCCTGAGATTGCTGGGCACCGGCCTCACTGGGTGCTGGCTGGTGCAGGTGCTGGGGGCTAAGATCTGGGGGTGCTGGTTGCTGGGCCCTGGGAGTGCTGGGTACTATGCATAAGCAGCTGCAGGGTATCTCTTGCTGCTGGATGCTGGGTGCTGGGGATACTGGGTGCTGGGGCTGTTGGGTGCTGGGCACTGGGGCTGCTGGGTGCTGGGCATGTCCAGGGGCTGTGTGTTGGCGGTGGGTGTGCTGGGTTGTGCGCATGTCCGGGAATGAGTGCTGGGCCATGGGGGTGCTGGGTGAAGGGTATGATGGGTGCATGTCGTGGTTTAACCCCAGCCAGCAAATAAACCCCACACAGCCGCTGGCTCACTTCCCCCCCTCCCCCCCCCCGTGGGATGGGGGAGAGAATCGGGAGGGCACAAGTAGGAAAACTCCCGGGTTGAGATAAAACAGTTTAATGATTGAAATAAAACGAAGCAGGAAAGTAATAATAACAATGAGAACAACAACAACAACAGACTATACAAAGCAGGCAATGCACAATGCAAATGCTCACCGCCGCCGACCGCGTGTCATGAACTGGGGGTGGGGGGGAGGGGGAGTCGTTTCCCCCCCCCCCCCCTCCCATTTTTTATACTGAGCATGATGTCACGTGCTATAGAATACCCCATTGGCCAGCTGGGTCAAGTACCCCGGCTGTGCTCCCCACCTCCCCGCCCCCCCCCAGCCCCCCCGAGTTTCCCGTGGGAGGCCGAAAAGAGAAAACAAAAGTCGCCCCAGTGCAAGCACCGCCCAGCAACAGCCAAAGCATTAAGGGGCCATCAACAGCCATCAACGCTCCTCTCACTCCAAACCCAAAAGCCAGCACAGCCCCGAAGCTACTGGGTAGAAAGTTAACTCTGTCCTAGCCAGAAGCAGGACAGTGCTGAGTGCTGTATATGTCCGGGTGCTGGGCATGTCTGGGTGCGGGGCACTGGGCACTGGGGGTGCTGGGTGGTGGGGATGCTGGATGGTGGGTGTTGGGTATGCTGGTTGCTGGGCACTGGGGGTGCTGGGTGTGAGACGTGTGGGGGTGCTGGATGGTGGGTGTTTGGTGTGCTGGGTACAGAGCACTGGGGGTGGTGGGTGCTGAGCGCTGCGGGTGCTGGGTGCTGGGCATGTGCCGGTGCTATGTGCTGATCCCTGGAGATATTGGGGGCTGGTTTGCTGGGATCTGGGCAGTGGCGTGTTGGGTGCTGGGCATGTTTGGTTGCTGGGCATGTCTGGGTAGTGGGTACTGTGTGCTGGCAGTGTGGGGTGGTGGGGGTGCTGTGTGCTGGGCATGTCCTGGTGGTGGGTGTTGGGCAGTGGGAGTACTGGGTTCTAAGTACTGGCCGTGCTGGGCCCTGGCATTGCTGTGTACTATACAGAACTGAGTGCAGTGTATGTCTTGGTGCTGGATGCTGGGTACTGGAGGTAATGGGTGCTGGGTGTTGGGCATATGCGGTTCTGGGTGCTGGGCATATGCGGTGCTGGGTGGCTGTGCTGGGGTTGCTGGGCGCTGTGCTGTGAGGGTGCTGGATTCCTGGCATGTGTGTGTGCTGTGTGCTGGGCCCTGTTTGTGCCGGGTATGTGTGGGTGCTGGGTGTTGGGCAGTGTGGGTGCTGTGTGGAAGGGCCTGGGCATGTCCGCGTGCTGGGCGGTCGGGATGCTGGGCGGTGGGCAGCAGGGAAGCTGCCTGCTGGGCATGTCTGAGTGCGGGGCATGTGTGGGTGCTGGGTACTGGGCAGTGGGGGTGGTGGGCGGTGGTGGTGCTGTGTGCTGGGCATGTCTGGGTGCTGGGCAATGGTTGTGCTGGGTGCTTGGCGCTGGGGGTGGTTGTCCCGGCGGCTGCTGTGTGCTGGGCATGTTGGGTTGGTGGGTTTTGGGCGGTGGGCGTGCTGGGTGCTGGGTGTGTGCATGTGTTACTTTCTGGGCGCTGGGGGTGCTGGTTGCTGTGCACTGGGGTTACTGGGTGCTGGGCAAGTCCGAGTGGCGGGCATGGCTGGGTGCTGGGCCCTGAGGTTGCTGCGTGCTGGGCACTGGGCTTGCTGGTGCTGCTTGTGCGGGTGCTGGGGGCTAGGTGTTTTCCGAAAAGGGGATTCGTGCCCGGCGTGGAAGGAACCAATTCCACAGGCTCAGGAGAGATATTGTTTTATTCAGGCCTGGGTGCTCGGTGGACTTGCCACAAATGAAGCACCCCTGGTCTAATCACTTTTCTGTTTGTATCCATGCTTCTCATACATATTTTAAGTTTCTCTTTTTCATATTCCTTAAATTTCCGAGAACTGATTATACTATTACATCATCCTAGACACATGCGCATTAAAGCCTTTAGGGTCTCCTTGAGGGTCTCGGGTGGTCTCTGGTGGTCGGCGGGGTAGTGAATTCTTCGTGAACCTGTTCCTTTCTTTCCTTATAAGGTCGAGGTTTGTCTCCGAGCCACGTCTGGACCACGTTTGTTTATGGTTCTCGTTTCCAAGGTTACTCTTCACTAGAATCTAACAATGCTTCCAGGAGATACGATTTAGACTACAATTCTACACACCTGCAAACACCACACCTGCTAGTTCCCTAACTTCTAAGCCACAAGTCTTCATTGTGTAGAATTACAGAAGCGAGCAGTATGGAACAGTAGATACTGTACCTACTGCATCAATTCCCCGCTTTGAGACTTACGATGTTGAGCATCATGAGTCTCATATCATTTAGTTATAAACATTTGGTCTACAAAAAGACATACATTGAATCATACAACAAGTAATTAGAACTAAGATGACGATCAGTATTGCAAATAAGAACAACTGTCTGAGCCAATTTAAATTTGGAAGCCACGAAAATAACCAAGAAAGATCTTACCCTTCTTGTTCCTTAAATCCACTGGCTAAGTCCTTTAATTGTTGAATTTTCTTCTCAATTAACTGTGAATTATCACCTAGGTTCTGCAATACAAAAAGAAGACATGTTAGTTACTTCTCGGGCTAAAAGTTCTCAGATAGTTTGATTTCTCTCCCATTTTGGCAATAGAAATTGGGATTCAGCTTTACTGATCATCATAATTAATATCAACAGGCTCCACATTTTCTACTCTTAAACCCACAATTTCCTAATTAATTTGGTTTCCTTTCTAACAATAAATATTTTAAATATCAGAAATAATTCCGCAACAGCTCTGGTAAGTCATCAAGTACGCCTTCAAATTAATTGCAATGGTTCCTTAGGTGTAGATGTCCACGGTCTAGGAGGTATTTTGTTTATTCTGGTGTAATGAATCCAAGAGTCTATTTCTTCTAATTTTACAGCAGTGGTTGTTGTTAATAACACTTGGAAGGCTCCTTTCCACTTTTCTCCAAAGGGGTCGTCCTTCCACCTTCGCAGGTAGACGTGGTCTCCTGGGCTGAATGAATTCAGTACCAGAAATTCCAGGGGTAAAAGTGTCCTCAAAAGAACATATTTGTGTAAAGAACTCACCATTTTGCTCAAAGACAAGAGAGATTCAGTTAACACTTTTTCTCCTATTACGTGCATTTGTTCAAACCTTCCTGTTAGATTGACATTAGAAGGTTTACCATACAGAATTTCAAATGGACTTACTTCTTCTTTAGCCCTTGGGGTTACCCTAATTCTTAACAAAGCAAGTGGTAAAGCTTCAATCCGTTTCAACTGAGCTTCCTGACATATTTTAGAAATTTGTCTCTTTAATACTTGGTTCATTCTCTCTACTTGTCTACTAAATTGTGGTCGTCTTAGTGTCTTACTCACATTCTTAATAACCTCTGCTACAAAATGTGGGCCTCTATCAGAGGACATCTCTAAAGGGACTCCAAATCTTGAAATAATTTCTTTCCATAAGTGTTTTGTTACCTCTTTTGCCTTGTTGGTTTGCCACGGGAAAGCTTTTGGCCATCCAGAGAAGGTATTTACCAATACCAATAAATATCGGTATTGGTTGCACCTTGGTAACTCTGAAAAATCTATTTGCCAATACTCCCTGGGAGTTACGCCTTTCCTTACCTCTCCAGGAGGGGGTTGGATTTGTATTTTCGATTGTTCCTAAGACAAATCTCACATTTAGCACACTCACTCACACTTTTAGCAATCAATAACATTTTAGTCCCTATTTTGCCTATCGTTTTACCGACTCGACCATTGCTTCTGCTCCCATATGTGTCTCAGCACGGGTTGTGACCATCAATTTCTTCATGATTTCGGGAGTTACTATACATTGTCCATGTGAAGTAATCCATCATCCTTGATCATTCTTTTTGCACTGTAATAGCTTAGCCAACTTATTTTCTTTTTCGTTATAATTTGGGGATTCTATGTGAATTTCTTTGGATTTACAGCAACTTCTTTGGGGTTTTTTTTTGGTTTGTTTTTTTTTTTTTACTGCTTCCAATAAATTTAAAATCTCTGTTCCATACTTTATAGGTGAGCCACTGGCAGACAAAAGTTCTCGCTCTTTCCATATCGCTCCATGGGCATGAACAACTCCAAAAGCGTATTTAGAGTCTGTCTAAATATTAACTCTTTTACCTTTAGCCAGATCTAAAGCTCTTGTCCAAGTTGTTATCTTTGCCTTCTGGGCGGATGTATTTGGAGGTAATGCTTTTACTTCTTAGTCTTCGGTTAAAGTTACCGTGGCATAGCCAGCCCTCCTTTCTCCTTTCACAACAAAGCTGTTTCCATCGGTAAATAATTCTTCATCCGGAGTCTGGAGAGGGACATCTCTCAGGTCTGGCCTGCTGGCATATGCCTGTTTGATAACTTGTAAACAATCATGATTAGGATCACTCTCTTTTTCACTTGGCATTGAAGAAGCAGGATTTAAAATGGCATTTACTTCAAAATGATGTCATCTTGTTCCACTAATGGAGCTTGATATTGTAGATTGAGGGGGTGCCATCTTGCAAATGACCTTTTTTTTCTATAATTTCCCAATCTTCGTTGTCCTTGGGAAATCCCAAATCCCAAATAAATTACAGTTTGTTTTGCAATTTGTGCTTTCTTTTCTGACACCCTGTACCCAGCCATTCCCAAAAAGTTTAGGAGGCTAACAGTCTTTTCTTTGCAGATCTCAACAGCATCTGTTCCCAATAGGATGTCATCAACACACTGAAGGAGGGTGATTTAATCTTCCTTACCGGACCAGTGTTCCAGTTCCTTGGTCAAGGCTGCTCCAAAGATGGTTGGGCTATTTTTAAACCCTCGTGGCAGCACAGTCCAGCAGAGCTGAGTTCTCCTCCCAGTCGACAGATCTTCCCATTCAAAGGCAAAAATCTTTTGACTGTTTTCTTCCAGAGCGGTCAAACTCCTGTTTTCAATTCAACTTTTACCGGTTCTACATTGTTTGCTCTTCCTGGTTTGTCTGTCGCCCAAACAGAAGGGTAAACTGATTTCTTCAGATTCTTCTGTGTTTGTCTGTAATATATAAAATCGGGCTTGCCAGGTATTAGCTTCAGGAAAATGAACTTTTCCTTTTGTTTGGATGCAAGAAAAATGAATTTTTCCTTTTTCAAAGTTAATTTGTGCTCCCAATTTATTCAATAAATCCCGTCCTAAGAGAGGCATGGTGCATTCCGGTATATATGAAAATTCATGCATCAATGTTCTTCCTCCGATTTGACGGTTTAAAGTTTTCAAAAAAAAGACCTTACCTCTTTCTTTCCCATGACCCCAACAACAGATATATTAAATTTACTCATTGGTCCTTTACATGTATTTATAACAGAATATTTTGCACCAGTGTCCACTAAAAAATCGACTCTTTTATTTCCCAGCTTTCCTGGAACGAGGGGCTCAGCTGGGAGAAGATAATTTTCTGCCCCAGTCCCCATCCTTCAGAATCCTCTCCCATCATAAGGAGATCAGCTTCAGGTGGAATTTGCTGTGGCCGAATCACAGCAACTTTCTTCTTCTCTGGACACTCATTCTTCCAGTATCCTTGCTTCTTACATACAGCGCATTGATTGATCCCTAACGGAGTAGACTGTTCAAATATATTTCCACATCCTCTACCTCTGCCCCTTAAGTACCCTTTGCTTTTACCTCTCCAATATCCTCTGCCCCTATCTCCAGCAGATACTTGGGCATTCACAAAAGCAGCCGCAAGAATTGCAGCTTTCCATTTCCCCTTCTTTTCCTTCATTTTCCATATTAGTTTTTTTCCAATACGACCCCCTTTTCTTCAGGAGTTAACAAATTATTTAAAAGAATTTGAATATCTTGGATATCCCACAAATGCTGATCGGGATTATGACTTTTAATAATTGTTTTTAAAGATCGATACACCTTTTCAGGATTTTCCCTATAGGATCCTGCCAATTCTTTCCAATTCATCAAATCAGAAGTAGTAAAAGGTATTTTCGCAAACACTGGTCCCCCCCTTAGGCCCACAGCCTGACGAAGGGGTGCTAATAAAACAGACCCCTCTTGGGTCCCAGTTCTGCCAGCTATTGGACTAAATGGATTACTTCCCCTTGCTTCAGGTTCAAAACTTTCATTTTCACTCGGTGCCACCAACATCTGTGTATTGTCTTCCTCTTCTCCTAGTTTTAAACACCGTTTTCCTAGACTACAAGCAGAAAAACAATGCGTTTTTGGTTCCTTGTCCTCCATCATCATCATCATCACATTAGAATCTGAGTCTAAAAGTTTACATTTCTTCTGAATTTCATGATCATTTCTCAAGGGAAAGAACAAGTCCACAGAAGGGGCCTCATCCCATTTGCCCTGTTGTCTACAAAATAACATCAGTTGCAAGGTAGTATTACATTGCAGAGTTGCCAATTCTGGCCGTTTTTCCTCATCTTCTAATTTATACATTGGCCACCATTTAGTACAAGATTCAATTAATTTCTCCTTTCTCAAAGGATCTCCCCAAATGTTCCCCAATATTTTATGATGCATCCAAGGGGAGAGCAAGGTGTTACTTTAGACTATTGAGTTCCCATATTTTTGCCCAAAAAGAACGTTCTTAACCATGATTTCATATACTCCAGTTGTCACTGTCAAACGCATATGAATATACCTTTTTGCCTTTGGCCACAATTCCTTACCAAATGCATGCACAATTTTATACGCCAGCACAATATCTCTTTTACCTTAGCGTTGCACTGTTGAGTCGCTCACCTGCTCTGGTCGGGGAGAATACTCACAGAGTCCCCGATCAAAAGGGCGGTGCGCGCTGGAGTCCGGAGAGCAGGATCTCCCCACCGAGAGCTGGCAAGTCGATGCGGGCAAGGCTTCACAGCAGTCCCACCTGGGTCGCCAAAAACTGTCGTCCAAAAAGCGGATTCGTGCCCGGCGTGGAAGGAACCAATTCCACAGGCTCAGGAGAGGTATTGTGTTATTCAGGCCTGGGTGCTCGGTCGACATGCCACAAATGAAGCACACCAGGTCTAATCACCTTTCTGTTTATATCCATGCTTCTCATACATATTTTCAATTTCTCTTTTACGTATTCCTTAAATTTCCGAGAACTAATTATACTATTACATCATCCTAGACACATGCGCACTAAAGCCTTTAGGGTCTCCTTGAGGGTCTCGGGTGGTCTCTGGTGGTGGGCAGGGTAGTGAACTCTTCGTGAACCTGTTCCTTTCTTTCCTTATAAGGTCGAGGTTTGTCTCTGAGCCACGGCTGGACCACGTTTGTTTATGGTTCTCGTTTCCAAGGTTACTCTTCACTAGAGTCTAACAATGCTTCCAGGAGACACGATTTAGACTACAATTCTACACACCTGCAAACACCACACCTGCTAGTTCCCTAACTTCTAAGCCACAAGTCTTCATTGCTTAGAATTACAGAAGCGAGCCAAGGTACTGGGGCTACTGGGAGTGCTGGGTACCATGCATAATGGGGTGCAGGGTATGTCTTGCTGCTGGATGCTGGGTGCTGTGGGTGCTGGGCACTGGGGCTGCTGGGTGCTGGGCATGTCTTGATGCTGTGTGTTGGCGGTGGGTGTGCTGGGTTGTGCACATGTCCGGGAATTAGTGCTGGGCCCTGGGAGTGCTAGGTGCGGGGAGCTAGGGGTGCTGGCTGTGGGCATTTCCAGTTGCTGTTCATGACCGGGTGCTGGTTGTTGGGTCTTGTGGGTGCTGGGCGTGTCCAGGTGCTGAGCATGTCTGGATGCTGTGTGCTCGGCACTTGGGGTTCTGGGTAGTGGGTAGTGAGGGTGCACACCAAACACCCACCATCCAGCACGCCCACAAGTCTCACACCCAGCACCCGCAGTGGCAGGAACCAGCATACCCAACACCCAGCTTCCACACCCACGGCCCAGGACCTGCATACGCTGCATTGAACCCAGCACCCAGGAACTGCTAGCCCCAGCACCCAGCACGCCAGGGCCCAGCAACCAACACACGCACACGCCCAGCACCCAGCACCCCCACCGCCCAAAACCCAGCACCCCGACGTGCCCAGCACACAGCAGCCCCAGGGACCACCACCCCCAGCGCCAAGCACCCAGCACAACCATTGCTCAGCACCCAGACATGCCCAGCACCTAGCACCACCACCCCCAGTGCCCAACACCCAGCACCCACACATACCCAGCACAACCAGGGCCCAGCACACAGTACACGCACATGCCACGAATCCAGCACCCTCGCAGCACAGCACCCAGCAACCCCAGCACAGCCACCCAGCACCGCATATGCCCAGCACCCAGCACTGCATATGCCCAGCCCCCATTACCTCCAGCACCAAGCATCCAGCACCAAGACATAGCCTGCACTCAGTTTTGCATATTACCCAGCAATGCCAGGGCCCAGCACCCCCAGTACCTAGCACCCAGCACTCCCACTGCCCAGTACCCAGCACCCCAACATGCCCAGCACATAGCACCCACACTGCCCCACACTGCCAGTTCCCAGTACCCAGCACCCAGACATGCCCAGCACCCAGACAAACATGCACAGCGCCCAACACACCAGAACGCAGCAAACCAGCCCCCAAGAACCCCAGTGATCAGCACATAGCACCTGGACGTGCCCAGCACCTGCAGTGCTCAGCACCCCAAACACCCACCATACAACACCCCCACACCCAGCACGCCCAATGCCCGGAAACCAGCATACCCAACACTCAGCATCCAGCACCCCCACCCCCCAGCACCCAGTGCCCAGCATGCTGCACTCTAGACATGGCCAGCACCCGGACATGCTCAGCACCCAGCAACACAGGGGCACAGAACCCAGCACCTCCAGCGCCCAGAAACCAACCATCCCAGCGTCCAGCACCCAGTACACCCAGGGTCCAGCAACCAACACCCGCACATGCCCAGCACCCCCACCACCCAGCACAGGGACATGCCCAGCACCCAGCATACCCAAAGACCATCACCCCCAGCGCCAAGCACCCAGCATCGCCATTGCCTAGCACCCAGACATGCCCAGCACCCAGCACCACCACCACCCACCACTGCCAGCACACAGTACCCAGCACCCGGACATGCCCAGCACTCAGACATGCCTAGCAGGCAGCTTCCCTGCTCCCCATCGCCCAGAACCTCCAGTGCCCATCACCCAGTGTGGAGAAGAATTGTGGAGTTGGGAGTTTCGGCCAAGATAAGACAGGAATTCGGCCTGTGCACTGAGAACTAGCAGATGCGCACATAAGCCTGAGATAAGACCTGAACACCTGCCTTAGTTGTCTCCTCTGTAAGGAAACTGAAAAACATCAAGAGAATTATGTAACTGGTTAACCGTGAGAATAAGCAGATCTGAGAGCAGTCGTGTGGATCTTTGCCAAAAGGAAGAGAGACTGTTTTTCTTAGTTAATAAGGGATACGAATCGGGTCATGATTGGGGGAGACAGCGGGACCTCCCCGTTATGGTAAAGGATATATTCTCCTGTATTGTAACAAGAAATGATTCTGTGCATGCTTATGTGAGAGTCCGTGCAATCATACACCACAAATGGCACCCAACGTGGGGCACGACTGAAAAAAAAAAGAAGACGACGACCTGAAGAAAGAAGGTCTTGAAGAAAGGAAATAGAAATATCCGGTGGTGTGCCCCTGTTGAACTGGACAGAGGATAAGCGGAGGATCAACATATCGAGCTCCATTCATCACCGGTCGCAGGACAATTCAGGTGAGCAGCCGCAGGGAAGTTATACGAACTTTATACATTAGTCATGGGGCAGTTGGCATCTCAGTCACAGAAGCTTCAACTTGAAATATTTCAACGTATTTTAAAGGAACAAGGTTTTAAGGTCACTCCAATACAATTGGTGAGACTCCTTGCGTGGGTCCTGGATCACTGCCCTTGGTTCCCTTCTGTAGGAACGGCTGGGTGTTATGATATGAAGCAATGGCAAAAAGTGGGTGAGGAATTACAGACTAAACAGATTTTGCAACTAGAAGTTCCAGAGGGAATATTGATTACCTGGCGAGTTGTGTATACGGCTCTGCAAAAGTTATGCCCTGCTGAACAGGTGTTGCAAAATGTGACTGATCCAGCAATACCGGGGGGAGAATCAAAAGATGGGGAAGATTCGTTTGAACTGTTGGCTCCTGATGAAACTGTAATGCCTCAGGCGGAGCCCCTGCCTCTGAAGGATGATTCGGAGCCAGATGATCCCTTTGACATGGGCTCGACAGACCCCGAACGAGAGCCTGATTTATACCCTCCCCTCTCGCCAGTTAAAGCAATGGCTGCATCCGTGCCAACGACGGATGAAATTTTACAGCAACAGAGACAAAAGACACTTTCTCAGTTGTCCGTCATGAAACCACCACTATTTGTGCCTCCCCGCCCCCGAGGAGATCCGCTGCAGGGATCCGCGCACCCCCCCCACATATCAGCCTTTAGGTACGGTAGCGCCAAGGCTGTCCTTTGATGAGTGTCATACAGAGGCATTAAAAAAGGGGGATATAACGCTTCTCCAGGCAATGCCTGTAATTTATCGACCTGGCAGAGCACCAGAGTATGCTCATTTACCATATGAGGTGATTAAGGAGGTGCGCAAATCGATAAAGGAGTACGGGTTACAAGCTTCATTTACTATAAACTTATTGCAAGCAATAGGGGAATCTTACACGATGACTCCTTTAGATTGGAAGTCTGTATTATGCCTTGTTTTGTCAGCGGTGCAGTATTCTGTGTGGTTTTTTGAGTATTGTGAACTTGTTATTGCAAAGGTAATGGACAATTTGGAGAATTTGCAACTACCCTATGGGCGAGATGAAATGTTAGGTGAAGGGAATTGGGCGTCACCTGCTGCACAAGCCATTTACCCCGTGAACTGCTTACACAGGCGGCTGATTTGGCTATGAAAGCATTAAGGCGAGTGCCGGATTCTGGCAAGCCGGAATCATCATTTGCTACGATCCGGCAAGGGGCGCAAGAACCCTATGTGCAATTTTTAGATCGATTACAGACTGCTATACAACGTCAGATAGAGTCTCCTGAAGCCGCCGAGTTGTTGCTTTTTCAGCTTGCAATTGAGAATGCTAATTCTGATTGTAGAAAAGCTATAGATCCTGTTCTGAATTGGGCAAAGACTTTAACTGATTTGATTAGAGCTTGTCAAAATGTGGAGTCAGAACAGTTTAAAGCGGAGATATTAGCAGCGGTGTTGGCTCAACAACTAACAGTGGCTCGAGTGGCGACTAAGTGTTTTGTATGTGGCCAGGAAGGTCATATTAAAAAAGATTGCCCCAGAGCAAGACGAGGATCAAAGGGCCAAATTAAAGATCCCGCTCAGCTGTGTCCTCGTTGTCAGAAGGGATATCACTGGGGTAACTAATGTCGATCCAAATTTGATAAGGATGGTAACCTGCTCCCAGGACTGATGCAGGGAAACGGGAGGAGGGGCGCGAGGTCCGGCGCCCCGAGAACCTTCAACAGGACCCCGATTTCAGGGCCAGTGGCTCAAGCCTCAACCTGGGTGGTGAATTCGCACAAAGTAAATGTGAACAATTGCCAACTGTCCATGCCCTTAGGCCAGCTACATTCGGAAGCGCTGGGTTGGATCTGACCACCAGCCAATCAACAGTAATACGAGATCAATCTGTTAACATACTCCCCACCGGAATGTATGGTCCTTTACCAGCAGGGTTTTGTGCCTTATTGATAGGACGTTCCTCAATCTCCAAGGCAGGACTTTTTGTTCTTCCTGGGGTGATTGATACTGATTATACTGGGGAAATTAAAATTATGACTTGGATTCCTACTCCTCCGGGTACTGTTCCCGTGGGGGAGTGCATTGTTCAGCTAATTTTGTTCCCTAATGTTCAAAGGGAGAAGGGAGATCCTATATTAGGCCAGCAGAGGGGGTCAGCAGAATTTGGAAGCACAGGTTTGCCTCGAATATTCTGGACTCAAAAGATAACTATGGGTCAGCCTATGTTGATGTGTAAAGTAAATGGCCGTGCTTTTACTGGACTGGTGGATACAGGGGCGGATGTCTCGATAATTCAGAGATCTGAATGGCCCTCTGATTGGCCATTAGTACAAGTTTTTGCTGCCGTTACCGGAGTTGGTGGTACCCAAATACCATGGCAGAGCTTGCATTCTTTACTGGTGGAAGGTCCGGAAAATAAACATGCCATGCTGAAACCCTATGTTTTAAATGTCCCATGCACCCTATGGGGACGTGATCTGTTGCAACAATGGAATGTAGCACTTACGACACATTTTTAATGAAGGCCACTGAAGTACAGCCGCACCTGAAACTGACTTGGTTTACAGACAAGCCAGTGTGGGTTGATCAGTGGCCTTTGAAGGGTGAGCGGCTAGGAAAAGCTTGGGAATTAGTACAGGAGCAATTACAATTAGGACACATAGTGCCATCCGCCAGTCCTTGGAACACGCCTATTTTTGTCATACCTAAAAAATCAGGGAAATGGAGATTGTTACAGGATTTGCGAGCTATTAATGCCATTATGGTATATATGGGGGCCTTACAGCCCGGGACCCCAAATCCTACCATGATCCCTGATGATTGGCATTTAAAAGTTATTGATCTCAAAGGCTGCTTTTTTTACAATTTATTTACACCCAGAGGATTGTATTCGGTTTGCTTTTTCTGTTCCTACAATTAACAATGATCGACCTATGCAACGGTTCCATTGGGTTGTTTTACCTCAAGGCATGAAGAATAGTCCTACCATTTGTCAAATAGTGGTGGGAGAGGCACTTTTGTCAATTCGTCAACAGTATAAAAATATTGTATCATTATATGGATGATATCTTGTTGGCAGCTGAGACAGAATCATATCTCTCTCAAATCTTTGAGTGTTTGTCCACAGAATTGCATCGATATGGATTTCAGATAGCAGCAGAGAAGGTACAGTCAGTTTCTCCTTGGAAATACCTAGGCTGGAAACTCTTCGAGTCATGTGTGTCCACAAGCCTTGCGGCTTGCTACTACTGTAAGTACTCTGAACGATCTACAGAAGTTGTTGGGCACAATCAATTGGGTGCAACCTCTATTGGGAATTACCGCTCATGAACTGTCACCCTTGTTCTCGTTGCTGAAAGGAGATCCTGATTTGGCATCCCCCAGATCTCTTTCGGAACCAGGCCAAGAAGCATTGCAATAGGTAATGGATAAAATTAATGGTACCTTCGCACATCGAATCCGGCTATCGTTGCCAGTTCAATTGTTCCTTATTTACCACTCTTTTCAGCCGTTTGCCTTACTGGGACGATGGGATGCTAGGGTACAAAGTGAAAAGGATGCCTTACGCATTCTGGAATGGCTGTTTTTACCTCACTCATTTAGTAAGACATTGACCACTGCAATTGAAATGATCTCTCGTTTGATATCACAAGGTCGACTACGATGTCAACAATTGACAGGTCGAGATCCAGATGTTATGCATTTGCCTTTCACAGGAGATGAATTTTGGACATGATTACAAAACAGCCTGAGTTTTCAGATTGCAGTGGCGGATTACGTTAATTCCATAGAACACAACTTACCACGCCATCGACTTTTGAATTCCTTACAGTCTCTACCACTACAGCCACGCATATTATTAAGTTCTGTGCCTATTCCACAAGCGCAAACTGTTTTCATTGACGGATCTGGAAAAACAGGTAAAGCTGTAGTGGTGTGGAAGACGCCGAGAGGACGGAAAACGTCTGAACACCAAGTGGAGGAGGCAGATCAGGCCTCCTGGTCTTCGGATGTTACTTCTCTACCTGGATCTATGCAGGTAGTTGAATTAGCAGCTGCTGTTCGCGCTTTTGAATTGTTTTCTCAAATACCACTTAATATAGTGGCAGACTCAGCTTATGTCACAGGCATAGTACAGCGCATAAAGACTGCATTTATTCGAGAAGTAGATAATAAGCAACTATTTTCTTTACTAATACAGTTAGCACAGCTGCTGCATGTTAGACGATTTCCGTATTTTATTATGCATATCCGATCTCATACTAATTTACCAGGACCGCTCATTTCCGGTAATGCTGCTGCGGATGCACTCACTCTGATGGCAGTCCTACCTTGCCGTGTGGAACAAGCAAAATTATCCCATGAATTTTTTCGTCAGAATGCTCACTCCTTACGGAAGCAGTTTTCTCTTACAGTTGAACAGGCCCAGGACATTGTTCGTGCTTGCCCGGATTGTCAGCGGCTCACGCCAATGCCAGTAGTATCTGCTGTGAATCCCAGGGGACTGACTTCCAATGAACTACGGCAGATGGATGTTACTCATGTTTCCTCCTTTGGTCGTTTGCGCTTTGTTCATGTGTCTGTTGATACCTTTTCTGGGTTTTTGTCGCAACGGCTCATACGTGTGAACATGCTCGTGATGTTATCAAACATCTTCTTTGATGCTTTGCAGTACTGGGGGTCCCCCTGTCCTGGTTTCGCCTGGGATAGGGTTAAATTTCTTCCTAGTGCTGTGTTTTGGATTTAGTATGAGAAGAATGTTGATAACACACTGATGTTTTCAGTTGTTGCTAAGTGCCCTCCTAGTCCAAGGACAGCTCCCGTGCCTACTGACTGAGCTAGGTACACAAGATGGGAGGGAACATAATCAGGACAGCCAGCCCAGCTGGCTAATGGGGTATTCCATACCATGTGACGTCATGCTCAGTATATGAACGGTAGGCATGATCCAGGAAGTACCGATGGCTACTTGGTTATCGGTCAGCGCGGGTGGTGAGCAATTGCATTGTGCATCACTCATTTTGTATATTCTATCATTATTTATTACCATTATTTTCCCTTTTCTGTTCTATTAAACTGTCTTTATCTCAACCCATGAGTTTTTCTCACTCTTACCCTTCCGATTCTCTCCCTGTCCCACTGGGGGGGCGGGGGGAGTGAGTGAGCAGCTGCGTGGTATTTGGCTGCCTGCCAGGTTAAACTACGACAGTCCTTTTTGGCGCCCAACGTGGGGCTCGAAGGGTTGAGATAACGATAGATCTGACCAAAGTGTGTTAAGGCAAAATTGTTATAAGCATTCGTTATATTGATTGGTCACAATGTTGATGTATTGGCTGTCAAAGTTGTGGGGCTGGCTCTCAATGTTGGATCATGAGAGCTTGCAGTATGTGTTCCTTGCTTGCAGCATGTGTTCCCTTTTGTGCTGTTTATCATCAGTCGGAACTGGGCCAAGATTATCATTTTGCTGCTGTTTTATGAGGTGATAAAATCGTTGGTCGTAAGTCTAATCTGGTATCTGTACTCGGCACTGCCGTCATTTCTGTACCTCGGGAACCACCTCTTAGAAATTATTGGTAATTGCACTTGTTCCTCCTCGGAGAATGAATTTAAGGGGGAGACGGGATGGGACACTCTCTCCCACTTGTTCATCTTCCCTTCCATATCGTCAGAAACTCCTTTTTCTTCTATCCTCTTCACAAAGATGTCCACAATATTCCCTGAGAATTTTGAATATCCTTGGGATGTTCAAACAAGCATGTTCATATTGGTACTATGTCTCCTGAATGTGGTTCAGGCCTTGTTTAGGGTTAAACAACTATTCAGGAATACTGTCCAGAGATCAACCCTCAGGAACAAGAAAAGAGGGAGGGCAAGCAGCGGTGCCTCATCGGGGCGGGCGGAGCGGCGAGTCTCGGGGGCGGCTACAGACACGGTGGCTACTCAAAACCCCACGACAGGCACTGCAGCTACTCCAACCCCCACGACAACCCCTGTGGCTACTCAAACCCCGGCAACAGTCACCGTAGCTTCTCCAACCCCTGCAACAGGCACTGCAGCCACTCAAACTCCGGCAACAGGCACTACAGTTACTCCAGCCCCCGTGACAGGCACTGCAGCTACCCAAACCCCAGCAACAGGCACTACAGCTGAACCAGAGGATCAACCCTTGCTGGTATCCGTTGCCCCTGTACAGAAGAGGAAATCTTGGAAGCGGAGATCAGGTCGTTTAGAAAGGGATGATGAAAGAGCAGGGCCATCACGAGGAGAGGAGGAGGAAGAGGAAGAACTCATAAACGAGATGGAAACCACCCGATTGCTATCCCTGAGTGAGCTGCGAGATATGCGGAAAGATTTCAGCCGTCATCCAGGCGAGCATATTGTTACCTGGCTGCTCCGATGCTGGGATAATGGGGCCAGTAGCCTGGAATTAGAGGGGAAAGAAGCCAAACAGCTGGGATCCCTTGCTAGGGAAGGAGGCATTGACAAAGCGATTGGAAAATGGACACAGGTCCTCAGCCTCTGGAGGCGACTGCTGTCAGGCGTGAAGGAAAGGTATCCCTTCAAGGAAGATGTTATATATCGCCTAGGCAAATGGACCACTATGGAGAGAGGTATCCAGTACCTGAGAGAACTAGGCGTGCTGGAGGTGGTTTATAGTGACCTAGACAACAACCAAACGCCCAAAGATCCAGATGACGTCCAGTGCACCCGACCCATGTGGCGGAAGTTGGTACGGAGCGCACCAGCATCGTATGCCAGTTCATTGGCAGTACTGTGCTGGAAAGAGGAAGAAGCACCAACGGTGGATGTCTTAGTTAGCAGACTTCGGGATTTCGAAGAAACTATCTCCTCCTCCCTTGTTTTGGCTGTGGAGAAGCTGTCCCGGGAGGTCCAGCAACTCGAAGAGGGTATGTCCTATTCCCCACCTGTATGGACCAGTATCTCAGCCATTAGGAGTCAGCGTTTTTCTCCTCAAGAGAGAGGATACCAAAAGTACACACCACGGGGCACCCTGTGGTTTTACCTGCGTGACCACGGAGAGGACATGAGGCAGTGGGATGGAAAACCTACCTTGACCCTAGAGGCACGTGTACGTGAGTTGCAAGGAAAAACAATCACACAAGGGGGTTCTCTCAGGAAAAATGCTGCTCCAGTTTTCAGGAAAAACCTGTCTCACGACGGTTCAGTTTCCAGTGAACAGTTCCCCAGACAGAGTAGAAGGGCTGATCTTACTTTGGATTGTAATGAAGGAATTCTTGACTCATGTTTGCAAGAAGTGAGAAGCGGATACTATGACCAGAACTAGAGGGGCCCTGCCTCCGGCCAGGTGGAGGAAAGGGACAACCAGGTTGACTGGACTGTGTGGATTCGATGGCCTGGCACATCAGAGCCACAGGAGTATAAGGCTCTCGTAGACACTGGTGCACAGTGCACCCTGATGCCATCAGGCTATAAAGGGGCAGAACCCATTTGTATTTCTGGAGTGACAGGGGGATCCCAAGAGTTAACTGTGTTGGAGGCCGAAGTGAGCCTAACCAGGAACGAGTGGCAGAAGCGACCCATTGTGACTGGCCCAGAGGCTCCGTGCATCCTTGGCATAGACTACCTCAGGAGAGGGTATTTTAAGGACCCAAAAGGGTACCGGTGGGCTTTTGGTATAGCTGCCTTGGAGACAGAGGAAATTAAACAGCTGTCCACCTTGCCCAGTCTCTCAGAGGACCCTTCTGTTGTGGGGTTGTTGAGGGTTGAAGAACAACAAGTACCAATCGCTACCACAACAGTGCACCGGCGACAATATCGCACCAACCGAGATTCCCTGATCCCTATCCATGAGCTGATTCGTTGACTGGAGAGCCAAGGAGTGATCAGCAAGACTCGCTCACCCTTTAACAGTCCCATATGGCCAGTGCGAAAGTCTAATGGAGAGTGGAGACTAACAGTAGACTACCGTGGCCTGAACGAAGTCACACCGCCACTGAGTGCTGCCGTGCCGGACATGCTAGAACTTCAATACGAACTGGAGTCAAAGGCAGCCAAGTGGTACACCACCATTGACATTGCTAATGCGTTATTCTCCATCCCTTTGGCAGCAGAGTGCAGGCCACAGTTTGCTTTCACTTGGAGGGGCGTCCAGTACACCTGGAACCGACTGCCCCAGGGGTGGAAACACAGCCCTACCATTTGCCATGGACTGATCCACACCGCACTGGAACAGGGTGAGGCTCCAGAACACCTGCAATACATTGATGACATCATCGTGTGGGGCAACACAGCAGAAGAAGTTTTTGAGAAAGGGGAGAGAATAATTCAAATCCTTCTGAAGGCCGGTTTTGCCATAAAACAAAGTAAGGTCAAGGGACCTGCACAGGAGATCCAGTTTTTAGGAATAAAATGGCAAGATGGACGTCGTCAGATCCCAATGGATGTGATCAACAAAATAACAGCCATGTCCCCACCAACTAGCAAAAGGGAAACACAAGCTTTCTTAGGCGTTGTAGGCTTTTGGAGAATGCATATTCCAGATTACATTGATTGTAAGCCCCCTCTATCAAGTGACTCGGAAGAAGAACGATTTCAAATGGGGCCCTGAGCATCAACAAGCCTTTGAACAAATTAAACGGGAGATAGTTCAGGCAGTAGCCCTTGGGCCAGTCCGGGCAGGACAAGATGTGAAGAATGTGCTCTACACCGCAGCCGGGGAGAATGGCCCTACCTGGAGCCTCTGGCAGAAAGCACCAGGGGAGACTCGAGGTCGACCCTTAGGGTTCTGGAGCCGGGGATACAGAGGATCCGAGGCCCGCTACACTCCAACTGAGAAGGAGATATTGGCAGCATAGGAAGGGATTCGAGCTGCTTCGGAAGTGGTTGGTACAGAAGCACAGCTCCTCCTGGCACCCCGACTGCCGGTGCTGGGCTGGATGTTCAAAGGGAGGGTCCCCTCTACACATCATGCAACCGATGCTACGTGGAGTAAGTGGGTCGCACTGATCACACAACGGGCCCGAATAGGAAACCCCAGTCGCCCAGGAATCTTGGAGGTGATCACGAACTGGCCAGAAGGCAAAGATTTTGGAATATCCCCAGAGGAGGAGGTGACGCGTGCTGAAGAAGCCCCACTGTATAACAAACTGCCAGAAAATGAGAAGCAATATGCCCTGTTCACTGATGGGTCCTGTCGCCTTGTGGGAAAGCATCGTAGGTGGAAAGCTGCTGTATGGAGTCCTATACGCCAAGTTGCAGAAACTGCTGAAGGAGAAGGTGAATCGAGCCAGTTTGCAGAGGTGAAAGCCATCCAGCTGGCCTTGGACATTGCCGAATGAGAAAAATGGCCAGTACTTTATCTCTATACTGACTCATGGATGGTGGCAAATGCCCTGTGGGGGTGGTTGCAGCAATGGAAGCAGAACAACTGGCAGCGCAGAGGTAAACCCATCCGGGCTGCCGCGTTGTGGCAAGATATTGCTGCCCGAGTAGAAAATCTGACTGTAAAAGTACGTCACGTAGATGCTCACATGCCCAAGAGTCGGGCCACTGAAGAACATCAAAACAACCAGCAGGTGGACCAGGCTGCTAAGATTGAAGTGGCCCAGGTGGATCTGGACTGGCAACATAAGGGTGAATTATTTATAGCTCAGTGAGCCCATGATGCCTCAGGCCATCAAGGAAGAGATGCAACATATAGATGGGCTCGTGATCGAGGCGTGGACTTGACCATGGACGCTATTGCACAGGTTATCCATGAATGTGAAACGTGCGCTGCAATCAAGCAAGCCAAGCGAGTAAAGCCTCTTTGGTATGGGGGACGATGGTTGAAATACAAGTGTGGGGAGGCCTGGCAGATTGATTATATCACACTCCCACAAACCCGCCACGGCAAGTGCTATGTGCTCACCATGGTGGAAGCAACCACCGGCTGGCTGGAAACATACCCTGTGCCCCATGCCACTGCCCGGAACACCATCCTGGGCCTTGAAAAGCAAGTCCTATGGCAACATGGCACCCCAGAAAGAATTGAATCAGACAACGGGACTCATTTCCGAAACACCCTCATAGACGCCTGGGCCAAAGAGCACGGCATTGAGTGGGTCTATCACATCCCCTACCATGCACCAGCCTCCGGGAAAATCGAACGATACAACGGGCTGCTAAAGACAACACTGAGTGCAATGGGTGGTGGGACATTCAAGCATTGGGATACACATTTAGCAAAGGCCACCTGGTTAGTCAACACTAGGGGGTCTGTTAATCGAGCTGGCCCTGCCCAATCAAGACTCTTACGTACTGTAGATGGAGATAAAGTCCCTGTCGTGCACATAAGAAATATGCTGGGGGAGACAGTTTGGGTTACTCCTGCCTCTGGCAAGGGAAAACCCATCCGTGGGATTGCTTTTGCTCAAGGACCTGGGTACGCTTGGTGGGTGATGCGAAAGGATGGGCAAGTCCAGTGTGTACCTCAAGAGGATTTGATTTTGGGTGAAAATAGCCAATGAACTGAATTTTATGATGTCAATTGTTATATGATATTGTATATCATTATTTCTATGGTTGCTATCAATGGTATAGCAGTGAAAATCACCCAGATTAATGAAGAATGAACTGACTCCGATGAAACTGAGCAAAGTGCAACGCTGATAGAACTGAACGAGTGCAGCAGTCCCGAAATGAGAACTGGCTTCAGGATGCAACAGCCCAACACCACACACCATCCTTCTGGCCCTGAAAGACTGTTATGACAGATGGACCCCAAAGTTGTGGACTAAAAGAACTCAATGGACATTTGTATATATTTATGTATATATATGTATGTATATGTATTATATATGTATATATATAAAAAATATAGTGGTGATTAATTGAAATGTATCGAAAAATGTGAGACCTAAGCATAATGTAAATGGTATGGAATAAGGGGTGGATACTGTCCTGATTTCGGCTGGGATAGGGTTAAATTTCTTCCTAGTGCTGTGTTTTGGATTTAGTATGAGGAGAATGTTGATAACACACTGATGTTTTCAGTTGTTGCTAAGTGCCCTCCTAGTCCAAGGACAGCTCCCGTGCCTACTGACTGAGCTAGGTACACAAGATGGGAGGGAACATAATCAGGACAGCCAGCCCAGCTGGCTAATGGGGTATTCCATACCATGTGACGTCATGCTCAGTATATGAACGGTAGGCGTGATCCAGGAAGTACCGATCGCTACTTGGTTATCGGTCAGCGCGGGTGGTGAGCAATTGCATTGTACATCACTCATTTTGTATATTCTATCATTATTTATTACCATTATTTTCCCTTTTCTGTTCTATTAAACTGTCTTTATCTCAACCCATGAGTTTTTCTCACTCTTACCCTTCCGATTCTCTCCCTGTCCCGCTGGGGGGGCGGGAGGAGTGAGTGAGCGGCTGCGTGGTATTTGGCTGCCTGCCAGGTTAAACCACGACACCCCGTAAACTCAAAACAGATAATGGACCTGCCTATGTCTCTAAACGGTTGTTATTATTCCTACAGGCATGGGGCGTGTACCATGTTACAGGTATTCTGCATTCCCCCACAGGTCAAGCAATTGTGGAACGTGCTCACTCTTCCTTAAAGCTGATTCTTGAAAAACAAAAAAGGGGGAATCCGCTCCGAACTATCCCTCAGGAGACGTTAGATAAAGCCACATATGTATTAAATTTTTTGAATTTGTCAGGGACAAAGCAGCAATATCATTCAGCTGCTGACTGGCATTTTCGAACAGGGGAAGTTACTGAAGTGTATCCGAAAGTATTTTATAAACACTTAGAATCTGGTCTATGGAAAGGCCCAGTTCCCTTGCTTACCTGGGAACGGGGATACGCTTGTGTTTCTCTTCCTACAGGCCCATATTGGGTCCCTGCGAAGAATGTCAAGCCAGCGCAAGTGTTGGCAGATGGCCCAGAAAAAGGACCCGAGGAAAAACAATGAGAGGATGCTGCTCCTACGACGGTTCGGTAATGCAATCAGGTCAACATTAGTAATATGGTCTACAGTGTTGTTTTCTGTTCAATCTTGTCCCACGATAATGCTATGGGGAATTGGCACTACCATGATGTTTCAACCTGTGGAAGCTCATGTTTATTGGGCACATGTGGTGAACCCTCCTTTTTTTCAACCTTTGACATGTTGGGACGCGTCGTTACCGATTAGCAATAGTGATACTTTATGGTCAGGTGGCAATTGGGTTCCCCCATCTCTAGATGGGAAAGATGATATGTATTACGCTAATGACACAATGTTTGTTTCTGATTTTCCTCCATTATGTCTTACCGTAGATAATGAGTCAGAGTATTGTGTGATCGTTGAAACCCAGCAACACTTAGTAGCAGTGTCACATGGAAAACGGGTGAACCTTACTATGGTCACCATTCCTGGGTTGGCATCAAAAAATACTATTAATAATGATATGTTAATTGGTGACTTTGTTCCTGATTTTCCACAATGCATTTTGCACAAACTCTCATCGATCACACAATTTGGTTGGAAGCCATGCTTGGGAGAACGGCCTCGAGAACAAAATTTAACCGTTGGTCGTATTATAGATTGGGGCCCTTATGGGTCATTTTGGGATCCATCTTTGAATTAATCTACTTTGCCTTTTCAGAAAGCCAATCATTCAATAGTCTGGCACAATGGTGGGTCCGCAGGACCCATCCTACAGATGGAGTATAATGGTTCATTTTCTTCTCCACAACCGAATGTGTGGCGTTTAGCTTTGTCTTTTTTTACGAGGCAACGATCTCAAGTATGGATTGTCAACAAAACACAAGCTAATATGAATATAATACATGAAATTAATGTGACGGTATGTACTACTTATCCCTATCTTTTTGCTATGACTTCACGTGTAAACATTACTCGATGTAATCACTCCTTTTGTATTCAGCTTTATTCTTCTTCTTTTAGAAGTTGTATATCTAAACATGATTTTAATGAAACTGCTTATATTTTTCCCCTTCGACGTCGGGCAGAACTATGGATACCAGTTAATTTAACCAGACAGTGGGAAGGGGAGGATGGTTTGGGTAGATTTGTTAGAATTCTAGTAGAAGATATAGATAAGTCTAAGAAAAGAGCAAAACGATTCTTAGGTTGGTTAATTTTTGCAATTATTTCTGCTGTTATTATTTTAGCAAGTGCCACTGCAGCTATCACTTCCTTGGCACAATCTGTAAAAACTGCACATGAGGTAAGTGAGGTATTAACCAATGTTACTAAAGAATTCCAAATTCAAGAGAAAGTTGATGGGGAGGTATTATCTCGGCTACAAGCCCTAGAGGCTACTGTGATGTGGTTGGGGGATCGGCAGGAAGCGTTAAAAACGAGAATTAGTCTGCCGTGTGATTGGGAACATGTACACAAATCTTTATGTGTAACCCCCTTACCATGGAATTCATCACAACATGATTGGACTTTTATTAAGCGACATTTGATGGGAGCATTCGATTTGTCATTGCAGCGAAATATTCAATCTTTACACAATCAGCTGCAGGATCCGATTCACAGATTACAGGAATTGACTAGTCAAAGTGTATTTCACAGGTTACAGCAAGACTTGTCTTGGATAAATCAAAAAAATTGGTTTAATGGCCTCAATCTACACATGTGGGTGTTTAT
Source organism: Calonectris borealis (assembly GCF_964195595.1). Lineage (NCBI taxonomy): Eukaryota > Metazoa > Chordata > Aves > Procellariiformes > Procellariidae > Calonectris > Calonectris borealis. The sequence goes on along the minus strand of NC_134327.1, from coordinate 18,395,301 downwards.
TGGCATAGGGGCAGGAATGTTTATTTTGTTCCTAGTGTTCCTGCAGGTCCTTCGGTCTGCGATCCGCAACGTGCGCAAAATAGAAGCTCGCGTCATGGTGACCCTACTTACCAATGGGGTGGTGATAAACAAAAAAGGGGGAGAAGTGGAGAAGAATTGTGGAGTTGGGAGTTTCGGCCAAGATAAGACAGGAATTTGGCCTGTGCGCTGAGAACTAGCAGATGCGCACATAAGCCTGAGATAAGACCTGAACACCTGCCTTAGTTGTCTCCTCTGTAAGGAAACTGAAAAACATCAAGAGAATTATGTAACTGGTTAACTGTGAGAATAAGCAGATCTGAGAGCAGTCGTGTGGATCTTTGCCAAAAGGAAGAGAGACTGTTTTTCTTAGTTAATAAGGGATACGAATCGGGTCATGACTGGGGGAGACAGTGGGACCTCCCCGTTATGGTAAAGGATATATTCTCCTGTATTGTAACAAGAAATGATTCTGTGCATGCTTATGTGAGAGTCTGTACAATCATACACCACAACCCAGCACCCAGACATGCCCAGCGCCCACCACACAGCACTCACACTGCCCAACACCCACACATACCCACCACAACCAGGGCAGAGCACACAGCACACGCACGTGCCAAGAAACAAGCACCCCCAGAGCACAGCACCCAGCAACTCCAGAGCACAGACCCAGCACCGGATATGCCCAGCACCCAGTACCCAGTACCTCCAGCACCTAGAGATACCCTGCACTCGGTTATGCATAGTACCCAGCAATACCAGGGCCCAGCACCCCCACTACCTAACCTCCAGCAACCCCACTGCCCAACACCCACCACCCGGACATGCGCAGCACACAGCACCCCCACCCGCCGTGCCCAGTACTCAGCATCCACACATGCCCAGCACCCAAACATGCGCAGGACCCAACACACCAGAACGCAGGAAACCAGCAACCAACATCCCCAGGGATCAGGATATAGCACCTGGACATATCCAGCACCCAGCACCTGCAGCACTGAGCACCCAGCACCCCCAGTGCCCTGCACCCAGCACACCAAACATCTGACATCCAGCACCTCCACAGGTCTCATACCCACCACCCCCATTGCCCAGAAACAAGCATACCCAACAACCAGCATCCAGCACTCCCACCACCCAGTAGCCCCAGTGCCCACCGCCCAGAACCCCAAGTGCCAAGCACACAGCATCTGGACATGCCCAGCATCTGGACATGCCCAGCACCTGGTCATGTCCAGCAACTGAAATGCCTACAGCCAGCACCCCTACCTGACAGCAGCCAGCACCCCCAGTGCCCAGCAACAGTCATGCCAAGGACGAGGACATGCCCAGCACCCAACACCCCAGTGGTCAACACCCAATACCCCCAGCACCCAGCAGCAAGACATACCCTGCACCCGCTTATGCATAGTACCCAGCACTCCCAGGGCCAAGCAACCAGCACCCACAGGACCTAGCCCCCAGCAACGCCAGTGCCCAGCACCCACTAACCCCAGTGCCCAGCACCCCTAACGCATAGCACCCGGCATATGGACATGCCCAGCACACGGACATTCCCACCAGCCAGCACCCCTAGTGCCCAGCACCCAAAGCGCCCTCCATCCATCACCCAGCACCCAGACATGCCCAGCGCTCAGCAACCCCACTACCCAACAGCCAGGATCAGGAAATGCCCAGCAACAAGTACTCCCATGCCTACCACCACCAGTGGCCAATAACCACCACACAGACAATGCCCACCAGCCAGCATCCAGAACCCAGCACCAAGCACTCAGTACACAGGCATGCCCAGCACCCTGATATGCATAGTCCCCAGCACCCCCACTGCCCAGCAGTCCCAGTGCCCCGGACACATTGGACATGCCCAGCACCCAGAGATGTCCAGCACCCCGCACGCCCAGTGCCTAGAACCCAGTACCCCCAATGACCAGCACCCAGCGCAGCCAGCGCCCAGCACTGCCTGTAGCCAGCATCCACCACCCAGACACGATCATCACCTGTCCATTCCCAGCACCAAATCCTCCCAGTGCCCAGAACAGGGACATGTCGAGCACTCAGATATGCCCAACATCCAGCAACTGCAGCACCCAGACCTGTCCAGAACCCACTACACGCAGGGCCTAGCACACAGTACCCCCACGACCCAGCACCGACACATGCCCAGCACCAAGCACTGCCTATGATCCCAAGGGGTGCGAGGTGTGCTGGATGTTGCGCATTTGCGGTGCTGGAGATGGCTGGGTGCTGGGCAGCTGAGATGGGGCTGTAAAGGGAAGGTGAGCGCCGCAAACATATTTCCGTCCTGGCTAAATGTGTGTGGGAGCTCGACGGGGCGCTTGTCTGCTTTGCAGTTGGGCTGCGGCAAGGTTGACGGTTGAGTGCTACGGCAAGCGCATAGCCCCGGTGTTGGTGGGACCTCAAAGGGCTGCCAGGGCAGGCGAGTGCAACGAACAGCAGTCATCTTGGTTCCCTCTGTGTTGGAGCGCCATCTGGTGGGTAGACGTTTCATAGCCTGGCTCTGATGGAGGTAAGATGTAGGTTGATGTTTAGGTGGGAGACCAAAGAGAAGGGGGCAGGGGTTGGTGGGGCTGAGGAGGGGCTGCCAAGGGAAGGTGAGGGCCAGCATCAGCCTTCATTCCTGGCTACTTCTCTGCCTGAGCCCCATGTGGTGGGTGGCCACTTCGGAGCTTGGCCCTGATGAGGGTCAGGGCTAGGTTGAGGTTACGTGGGAGAACAGAGACAGAGCCCCGGTGTTGATGGGGCTGAGAAGGGGCTGTCAAGAGATCGCGAAGTCCAGCACCAGCCTTGATTCCTGGCTACCTCAGTGCCTGAGCCCCATGTGGAGGGTGGCATCTTCAGAGCTTGGCTCCGATGAGGGTAAGGGATATGTCGAGGATGTCAAGGATAAGCAGGAGAACAGACACAGAGCACCGGTGTTGGTGGAGCTGCCAAGGGAGGTGAGGGCCAGCATCAGCCTTGGTTCCTGGCTACCTTAGTGCAAAGCCCCATGTGGAGCGTGGCCGCTTCAGAGCTTGGCCCTGGTGAGGGGCAGGGCTAGACTTAGGTTAGGTGGGAGAACAGACACAGAGCCCCCGTATTGGTGCGGCTGAGAAGTGACTGCCAAGATATCGTGAGGGCCAGCATCAACCTTGAATCCTGGCTACCTCAGTGCCAACCCCATGTGGAGGGTGGCCTCTTGGGAGCTTGGCTCTGATGAGGGTAAGGGATATGTCAAGGATAAGTGGGAGAACAGACACAGAGCCCCGGTGTTGGTGGGGTTGCCAAGGGCAGGTGAGGGCCAGCATCAACCTTGATTCCTGGCTACCTTAGTGCAAAGCCCCATGTGGAGCGTGGCCGCTTCAGAGCTTGGCCCTGGTGAGGGGCAGGGCTAGACTTAGGTTAGGTGGGAGAACAGACACAGAGCCCCCGTATTGGTGCGGCTGAGAAGTGACTGCCAAGATATCGTGAGGGCCAGCATCATCCTTGAGTCCTGGCTATTTCTGTGCCTGAGCCAGATGAGGCGGGTGGCCGTTTCAGAGCTTGGCTCTGATGAGGGTAAGCGATAGTTTGAGGTCCCGCGTAGATAACGAGAACCTTCTGCATTAGATAACGCCACTCACCACATGGGACTTCAAATGAGGAGTAGCCCCTTCCGGTCCCGATAACACCGCCCCTCTTCCTTTTTCTCAAACCTAAATATCAACCTTTGCCTTACCATCACAAGAGCCCATTCCCTAAAAGGCTTCCCACCAGAGGGCGCTCCAACACAGAAGGAACCAGGATTGAAAGCTGTTTCTAGCTCTTGCCTTTTGTGGCAGCCCTTTCCGAGGGAGCTGCTCTCGCTCTACCACCCAACCAGCAACCTTACCACAGCCCAACTGCAAAGCAGGCGATCCCCACTTCGGGCTCCCATACACAAATAGGCAGGACTGAAAGATGTTGGCGGCTCTCACCTTCCCTTGATAGACCCTTCTCAGCTGCCCAGCACCCAGCCACCTCCAGCACCCCAAATGTGCCATATCCACCACACCTAGCACCCCTTGCTACACATTGGTGGTGCTTGGTGCTGGGCATGTTCTGTTGCTGAGTGGTGGGCGTGTTGGGTGGTGGACACTGCGGGGACTGGCTTCTTGTCATGTCCTGATGCTGGGGATGCTGGGTGCTGCGTGCTGGGCTCCGGGGCTGCTGGGCATGTCCAGGTGCTGTGCATTGGTGGTGGGTGTGCTGGGTTGTGCGCATGTGCGGGAATCAGTGCTGGGCCATGGAATTGCTGGGCCCTGGCAGTGCTGGGTGGAGGGTATGATGGGTGCATGTGTTGGTTTAACCCCAGCCAGCAAATAAACACCATGCAGCCACTGGCTCACCTCCCCCACCCCACCCCGTGGGATTGGGGAGAGAATCGAGAAGGCACAGGTAGGAAAACTCCCAGGTTGAGATAAAAACAGTTTAATGATTGAAATAAAATGAAGTAGAACAGTAATAATAACAATGAGAACAACAACAACAATAGACTATACAAAGCAGGCAATGCACAATGCAACTGCTCGCCGCTGCTGAGCGTGTGTCGTGAGTGGGGGGGGAGACCCCCCCCCCTCCCTTCCCCCACCATTTATTTGTCCTGAGCATGATGCCACATGCTATAGAATACCCCATTGGTCAGCTGGGTCAATCACCACGGCTGTACTCCCCACCATGAGCTTCCCCTGTACATGGCAGGGCATGGGATGCCAAAAAGAGAAAACAAAAGTCTCTCTGATGCAAGCACCGCCCAGCAACAGCCAAAGCATTAAGGGGCCATCAACGCTCCTCTCACAGCAAACCGAAAAGCCAGCACACCCCCCAAGCTACTGGGAGGAAAGTTAACTCTGTCCCAGCCGGAAGCAGGGCGGTGCAGTGTGCTGGAGTTCTGAGTGCTGGGTCCTAGGGGTACTGTGTATGTTCGGGTGCTGGGCATATCCACATGCGGGTACTGGGCAGTTGAGGTGCTGGGTGGTGGTGGTGCTGGATGCTGGGCACTGGGGCTGTTGGGTGCTGGGCATGTCCAGGGGCTGTGTGTTGGCGGTGGGTGTGCTGGGTTGTGCGCATGTCCGGGAATGAGTGCTGGGCCATGGGGGTGCTGGGTGAAGGGTATGATGGGTGCATGTTGTGGTTTAACCCCAGCCAGCAAATAAACCCCATGCAGCCGCTGGCTCACCTCCCTCTCCCACCCCGTGGGATGGGGGAGAGAATCGGGAGACTACAAGCAGGAAAACTCCCGGGTTGAGATAAAACAGTTTAATGATTGAAATAAAACGAAGTAGAACAGTAATAATAACAATGAGAACAACAACAACAACAGATGATACAAAGCAGGCAATGCACAATGCAACGAATCACTGGTGCATACCAAACCCAAAAGCCAGCACAGCCCCCAAGCTACTGGGAAGAAAGTTAACTCTGTCCTAGCCGGAAGCAGGACAGTGCTGAGTGCTGTGTATGTCCGGGTGCTGGGCATGTCTGGGTGCGGGGTACTGGGCACTGGGGGTGCTGGGTGGTGGGGATGCTGGTTGGTGGGTGTTGGGTATGCTGGTTGCTGGGCACTGGGGGTGCTGGGTGTGAGACGTGTGGGGGTGCTGGATGGTGGGTGTTTGGTGTGCTGGGTACAGAGCACTGGGGGTGGTGGGTGCTGAGCGCTGCGGGTGCTGGGTGCTGGGCATGTGCCGGTGCTATGTGCTGATCCCTGGAGATATTGGGGGCTGGTTTGCTGGGATCTGGGCAGTGGCGTGTTGGGTGCTGGGCATGTTTGGTTGCTGGGCATGTCTGGGTAGTGGGTACTGTGTGCTGGCAGTGTGGGGTGGTGGGGGTGCTGTGTGCTGGGCATGTCCTGGTGGTGGGTGTTGGGCAGTGGGAGTACTGGGTTCTAAGTACTGGCCGTGCTGGGCCCTGGCATTGCTGTGTACTATACAGAACTGAGTGCAGTGTATGTCTTGGTGCTGGATGCTGGGTACTGGAGGTAATGGGTGCTGGGTGTTAGGCATATGCGGTTCTGGGTGCTGGGCATATGCGGTGCTGGGTGGCTGTGCTGGGGTTGCTGGGTGCTGTGCTGTGAGGGTGCTGGATTCCTGGCATGTGTGTGTGCTGTGTGCTGGGCCCTGTTTGTGCCGGGTATGTGTGGGTGCTGGGTGTTGGGCAGTGTGGGTGCTGTGTGGCAGGGCCTGGGCATGTCCGGGTGCTGGGCGGTCGGGATGCTGGGCGGTTGGCAGCAGAGAAGCTGCCTGCTGGGCATGTCTGGGTGCTGAGCAATGGTTGTGCTGGGTGCTTGGCGCTGGGGGTGGTCGTCCCGGCAGCTGCTGTGTGCTGGGCATGTTGGGTTGGTGGGTTTTGGGCGGTGGGCGTGCTGGGTGCTTGGTGTATGCGTGTGTTGGTTTCTGGGCACTGGGGGTGCTGGTTGCTGTGTACTGGGATTGCTGAGTGCTGGGCATGTACCGGTGGCGGGCATGGCTGGGTGCTGGGCCCTGAGTTTGCTGCGTGCTGGGCACTGGGCTTGCTGGTGCTGCTGGTGCAGGTGCTGGAGACTAGGTGTTATCCGAAAAGCGGATTCGTGCCTGACATGAAAGGAACTAAACCACAGCCCAAAGAACAAAACCAGAGCCCGAGGAAGAAAATGAAACCCCAAGGAAGAAAATCAGAGCCCGAGGAACAAAACCAGGGCAAGAGGAACAAAACCAGAGACCGAGAAAGAAAACCAGAGCCCGAGGAAAAAAACCGGAGCCCAAGGAACAAAACCATAGCTTGAGGAAGACAACCAGATCCCGAGGAAGAAAAACAGAGCCCGAGGAAAAAAAACAGCCCTCGAGGAACAAAACCAGAGCCCGAGGAATAGAAGGAGAGCCCGCGGAACAAAACCAGAGCCTGAGTAAGATAACCAGAGCTCGAGGAATAAAACCAGAGCCCGTGGAACAAAACCAGAGCCCGAGGAACAAAACCAGATCCCGAGGAAAAAAACCAGAGCTCGAGGAACAAAAGGATGGCCCGAGGAACAAAACCAGAGCCCGTGGAAACAAAGCAGAGTCCGAGGAAAAAAACCAGCCCTCGAGGAACAAAACCAGAGCCCGAGGAACAAAACCAGCCCTTGAGGAGCAAAACCAGAGCCTGAGGAAGAAAACCAGAGCCCGAGGAACAAAACCAGAGCCCAAAGAAGGAAATGAGAGCCCGAGGAAGAAAACCAGAACCCGAGGAACAAAACCAGGCCCAAGGAACAAAACCAG